>NC_142159.1:26470357-27807500 GCF_024610735.1 Ursus americanus
CCATCACCCCCAGCAGTTCCCTCCTGCCTCTTTTTCCGTCAGTCCCTTCCCAGCCCCGACCCCTGGTAAACAGGTCTGCTTTCTATCACTCTGGTTTCTGCCTTTTCTAGAATTTCACATGGGTGGAATCATGCACCTGGCACTCTGCTTGTGAGCCCCACTTGCTGTGTATCGTCCTGCTTTCTTCTCACTGCCCAGTTGCGTTACCTGCTCTTTGTTTCTCTCTTCGCCAGTCAGGGAACATCTGGGATCTTTCCAGCTGTGGATGATTGTGAAGACAGTTCATAAATGTGGATTTCAAAACTTTTAAGATGCCATTGGGGAAACTTGAACACTCACTTGGTATTCGCTGTCAGCAAGGAATTGGTGTTATATTTTAGGTGGGGTAATTGTTTTGTGTTTCTGTTTTTATTATTTTTTATTTTTATTTATTATTATTTTTTAAGATTTTATTTTTATTTATTCGACAGAGATAGAGACAGCCAGCGAGAGAGGGAACACAAGCAGGGGGAGTGGGAGAGGAAGAAGCAGGCTCATAGCGGAGGAGCCTGATGTGGGGCTTGATCCCAGAACCCTGGGATCACGCCCTGAGCCAAAGACAGACGCCCAACCGCTGTGCCACCCAGGTGCCCCTGTGTTTCTGTTTTTAAACACAGTTTTTCTCTTTTAGAGGGAATGCTGAGATATTACAAATGCCAAGCTTTGATGTCTGAGATTTGTTTAAACTCATCTGGAGTGGGGGTGTGGGTGGGAACAGAGAGGAAGCAGAGCATCTGAAACCACAGTTGATCAGTGGAGCTTTTTGGTGGGTACTCGGGGATTCATTTCCTTCTCTCTGCTGTGATGTTTTCCACAATAAAGAATAAAAAGACGGGGGCGCCTGGGTGGCTCAGTTGGTTAAGTGTAGGACTCTTGGTTTTGGCTCAGGTGGTGATCTCAGGGTCCTGGGGTGGAGTCCCCAGTTGGGCTCTGTGCTCAGCGGAGAGCCTGCTGGGATTATTTTCCTCTCCCTCTGCTTGCACTCCATCTCTCTCTCTCTCTAAAATAAATTTAAAAGAATTTTTAAAGATTTTATTTATTTGAGAGGAGGAAGAGTGAGAGAGCACAAGCAGGGGGAGAGGGAGAAACAGGCTCCCCACCAAGCAGGGAGCCCGATGCGGAGCTCAGTTCCAGGTCCCTGGGATCATGACCCAAGCTGTAGGCAGATGCTTAACTGACTGAGCCACCCAGACGCCCCCATAAATAAAATCTTAAAAAAAAGGGGGGGGCGCCTGGGTGGCTCAGTCGCTAAACGTCTGCCTTCAGCTCAGGGCGTGATCCCGGCGTTCTGGGATCGAGCCCCATGTCAGGCTCCTCCGCTGGAAGCCTGCTTCTTCTTCTCCCAATCCTCCTGCTTGTGTTCCCTCTCTCACTGGCTGTCTCTATCTCTGTCAAATAAATAAATAAAATCTTTAAAAAATAAATAAATAAAAATTAAAAAAAAAAAAAAAGGAATGAAAAGACAAACAGCCTCTTGAATCCCTACTCCAGACCTACGGCTTTTGCATCTTGGGGGCCTGGAGGCCCAGGAATCTGCATCTTCCTCAGCGCTCCACTGGAGCTTGAGAGCCAATGTCTGAAGTAGAGATGGGAATTTTCTACTGTTCTTGCATCCTCTTTCCTCAGCTACCTCGCTGCCAGGACCCCTGTGCTAGTTGGCAGCCTCCCAGCCCTCCTGACACCTGCCATGGAGAGACCCTTACAGCCCAGGTGGAGCTGCTTATCCCTGCTGGAGGCCTGGTCTGGCCTGATGGGTGGTAGAGGCTTACAGGCCCCGGAGATGAGAATCTTGGATGTGTTGTTCACAGTCCCACCCATTTCCTCCTGTTAACTTTATTTTTTTTTTTAAGATTTTTTTAATTTATTTATTCGACAGAGATAGAGACAGCCTGCGAGAGAGGGAACACAAGCAGGGGGAGTGGGAGAAGAAGCAGGCTCATAGTGGAGGAGCCCGATGTGGGGCTCGATCCCACAACGCTGGGATCATGCCCTGAGCCCAAGGCAGACGCCCAACCGCTGTGCCACCCAGGTGCCCCCCTCCTGTTAACTTTAAACATGAAAGTTATTTTATCAGCAAAACTGGGTTTATTCAGGAAAAGCAGAGAATTGCAATTCAGGACATGCAAGCTGTGGAAAGACCATAAGCAAATCCGAAAAAGGAGAGGAACATTATTTTATGGAGAAGAAGGGGGAAGTCAGGAGAGGTGGTTCTGAAAGAGAGCTCGGTGATGACAGTTTCTCATTGGCTGAGCTGCAGGAATAGTCGATTTTTTTTGTAGAGAATTCAGTGTACATCTTTTCCTGTTGGGGTCCTTAGTTGTTTATTCTTTCCTGTTGATGATTCTTCTCTGGGAGTCTGTAATTGACAGTGCTTCCTGGAACTGACATTGAGTGGCATGGCTCCCCCTTCTAGCCCCCTGACTCCATTTGGTTTTACTTTTTAATTTTCATGCCGTTTTTGCTTTGGTTTTGGGTTTTTTTTTTGGGGGGAGGGCCAGAGGGAGAGGGAGAGAGAATCTCAAGCAGGTTTCACGCCCAGTGCAGAATCGGATGCGGGGCTCCATCTCACAGTCCTGAGATCATGACCTGAGCCAAAATTAAGAGTCAATCGCTTAACCAACTGAGACACCCATTAACCCCATTAAAAAAAAAAAGATTTATTTATTTATTTATTAGAGAGAGAGAGAGAGAGAAAGTGCTTGAGAAGAGGAGGAGCAGGGGGAGAGAATCTTCAAATAGATGCTCGGCAGAGTGCAGAGCCCAACTTGGGGCTCCATCCCAGGACCCTGAGATCATGACATGAGCTGAAATCAAGTCTGATGCTTAACTGACTGAGCCCCCCACGTGCCCCCCTTAATCAGTGGTTTTGTCCCTCAGTGCCAGGAAGGACCTTTCCTGGTTGTCACATCCTACATTGGAGGAGAAGCGCACGGCAGTTGGAAACCACTTGAGGCCCCATTTGAGGAACAAGGAAGGTTAGGAGGGAGGACTCTCAGGCACTTCCCATCTATACTACATATTTATCAAGACCACAGCACTGGAGATCATCTCCTTCCCGGGTACGTCATTTTTACAAAAGGTTGACAGGCAACCAAACATACAACTTAAAATATTTATACAACGGACGAAGTAACATAAGAATTCCAAATTGTGTGGTGGTTCTGTAGCAGGACTCGAGGTCTGAGAGTAGCCAACTGAAAATATGTGTGGGTACTGATGGTGACTTAGAGGGAAAGTTCTCCCTACAGAATCATGCGTGCCTCCTGGAAGTCCCCGCTGAGAGTGGCGGCGAGGGCAGAATAGCGCAGAGCACGGGAGCCCGCTGCAGGCATGGGCCTAGGACATTGGGGAAGACACAGTGCAGGTCTACGCACAAAGCAATAGCTATTGAACTTTTTGTAAAAATAGTAGAACTTGAAAGGTGTATTAAAACAGTATTGTTATCTCAAAAGAACGGCTTTTAAAAACAAATGTTATCCAATAAGTCAGCCTGTAAGGTTGCAAATTCAGAGACAGTGAATTTGGATAAGAACCCAGAGTCAAATAATAGTTCAGATGAAAGACTTGGGACTCTCGAACCTTCTCATCCTTCAGAAAAAGCAAGTGAAAAATTAATTTGTCACTGGATCATGATGAGGCTGTTTCTGAAAAAGGCCACACACACATACAAAAAAGGTTTCCCGTTTCCGGAGGGGCCTGGGGAAGTGTGGACGAGGGCATTTTCTTTTCTTTTTTTTTTTTTTTAATGATTTTTTTTTATATTATGTTAGTCACCATACAGTACATCCCCGGTTTCTGATGTAAGGCTCAATGATTCATTAGTTGCGTATAACACCCAGTGCACCATGCAAACGTGCCCTCCTCACTACCCATCACCGGTCTATCCCATTCCCCCACCCCCCTCCCCTCTGCAGCCCTCAGTTTGTTTCTCAGAGTCCATAGTCTCTCATGTTTCATTCCCACGAGGGCATTTTCTTTCCATGAAAGTAAGAGTAGACACAGACAGCGCAGAGAAGGCGCCCAGGCCTGGTCCGGACATCTCAGGAAAGCTGTCTCATCAGATGTCATCGGCTTCACGGCTGGGAAGCCTCTGCTTTCAGTTACCAGCCGGTGTGCAGGGCCAGTCAGGGTTTGGCGCTTCCCCTAGATGTGTCCTGTGAATCCAAGAGTCTATTCGTTGGAATTTGGTGGCGCGAGGGCTGGTTAGCTGTGCCCGGGAAGGGCATTTCCAGCAAGGTTGAAGAGTCTTTGTGAACGTGTGTCTTCCAGCAGACGAAATCTCCAGGTTACAAGGTGTGGTGCTTAAGGTTTTCGTGTCCTGGGAAGGAAGAGTGAAAAGGTTGCTCTGCAAAATGTGGTTTTTTATTTTTACTTTTATTTATTTATTTTTTAAAGATTTTATTCATTTATTTGAGATGGAGAGAGAGCAAGGGAGAGAGAGAGAGAGAGCAGGAGCGGGGGGGGGGGGGGGGGGGGGAGGGGCAGAGGGAGAAGCAGACTCCCCGCTGAGCAGGGAAGCCCGCAGGGCTCGATCCCAGGATCATGACCTGAGTGGAAGGCAGTTGCTCAACCGACTGAGCCACCCAGGTGTCCCTATTTTTATTTTTCTAAATATATTATTTTTAATTTAATTTAATTATTATTATTTTTAAAGATTTTATTTATTTATTTGACAGAGAGAGAGACAGCCAGCGAGAGAGGGAACATAGGCAGGGGGAGTGGGAGAGAAAGAAGCAGGCTCCCAGTGGAGGAGCCTGATATGGGGCTCGATCCCAGGACTCCAGGACCACGCCCTGAGCCGAAGGCAGACGCTTAACGACTAAGCCACCCAGGCGCCCCTAAATATATTATTTTTTTAAGTAATCTTTATACCCAGTGGGGACTTGAACCCACAACCGAGATCAAGAGTCACACTACGTCAACTGAGCCAGCCAGGTGCCCCATACCAAAGCCTGGTTATTTTTAACAGAAGCAATTAGGCCTTTAGAATATTGGAATGTATCTCCTTTTGTCAACTATGGATCAGAGGAGACAGGGGCCAAGTGCCCTGGATGGCCTGTGACTTAGCTGAAAGGGTGAGAGTCTATAAGTTCCAAAGGGGGTCAGTCTGAGATTCAGAAGGACCAACAGCAATGCTTCCAGCCACGGTGTCTGGAAGGTCTCTACAAATTTTGCCAATTGAATCTTTATAGTGCCTTTAGTGCGTTTCATTAACCTTGAGGATTGAGGGTGGTGTGCACAACCACAGTGTTTTAAAACTAGCCAAATAGCACAGACTCGTTAAAGCGCCCGACTGGTAGAATGGGTTTCCTGATCGCAGTGAAGTTTGATAGGATTTACTCAGGTAGGGAAAATCTTTTTGAACAGATTTTTTTTTTTAAAGATTTTATTTATTTGAGAGAGGAGAGAAAGAGAAAACGAGTTGGGGGGAGGGGCAGAGGGAGAAGCAGACGACGTGGGACTCCATCCCAGGAGTCTGGGACCATGACCTGAGCTGAAGGCAGACGCTTCACTGACTGAGCCACCCAGGCGCCCTTTTTGAACAGAACTTTAACCACAGAGGAAGCAGTGACCCGCCTGTGAGGGAAAGGTTCAGGCCAGTGTGAAAATACACAAATTGTGACTATCACCTATCTATGAGTCAGGGAAAGCTTTATAAAATTTGTTTGTGTAAACAGGTTTCCCCAGATTGCACTTTGGACAGGTGCATAAGTGAAGTAAGCACTTTTTGCAGCCTTGTTAATATTTCTCCACAACACCCTCCAAAAATGTCTCCACCGATATTGGTTCATGAACACTATAATTTTGCCAGTAGACCAGTGATTTAGTGCATGTACAGAGGTAAGTAGCGGGAATTTTAGAATTTCTGGTAGGGCCAGATTATTATTTGGTCCAAACCGGAGTCCTCTCTTTTTATTGAGCCAACAATGATTTCCAGTACTGTTTTTCCTTCTCTGGAGCCAACTGTTAGGTTATCTCTTGTTGATTTTTCCAAATTACCATTTAGAACAACATCGCTTTGGGCCATGACAGAGATTTGGCTATGGTTTTCCTTGACAGCATCATTTTTGGCAGAAATATCCGTGAGGTGGTTTCCTTTGGTCTCCATAGAGTTGTGTCTAGAATGCCCAGGAGCCTTAATTGTAGCCAGAGCAACCAGCAAAAGTGTGGCATCTGATAAATTTTGGAGATGGTGGCCATTTTTAATTCTATTCCCATTCGAGCTAAGGAAACCTCACTGTTAACCAGCATTCTGAAGTCATGAGCCATGGCGTGCTGGCTGTTGGTATAAATGTCTGTGGTTTTACCACACAAGGATGATTAAAGGGGATCCCGTGATTATTTCTTCAGTGTTCTGAACTAACAGGGTAGTTGGTGGCAGGAATGGCTGTGGCAAGGGGGATTTTCCTGGGCCACAGGATCTGGCTGTTGGCTATATACCTGTGGGTCCATGGTGGTCCCCATGTTTTGTGGGTGAGTACTCTAAGGCATTCCCTTCCCTCTCATTTACACAGAGGAAAAAGGGAAGTTAAAAATTAGGCTGTCTGAGGGCAGGGGTCTTATTAGGCTCTTCTTTAAAGTCGCCAAATCTGTGCTCTTTCATTTAAAATTTTTACTTTTATATTTATTGTAAGCTCTACGCCCAACGTAAGGCTTGAACTCATGTACCCAAGATCAGGAGCTGCATGCTCTACTCAGCTAGCCAGGAGCCCTTGATCTTTCCTTTTCTTAGTAAAGCGTGTAGACATTGAGCCACAAGAGAGACATTTGGAATCCGATTTCAACTGGCCAGTCAATTCAAGAAAACTTTATAATTGGCGTTTAGTTTTAGGTTTTGGGAAGTTCAGGAATCCTACCTGGATTCTAACATAGTTCTTGTTCTGAGATCAGGTTTCCTAGTATCAAACCTGATTTGAAGAAACTGCAGTTTTTCTTTGGGTATTTTATGTCCCTTTAAGGCCAAAAGTGTTACCAGGTGGATGCCGTCTTTTCGTGAAGAGGTTTGAGAAAGGCAGAGGAGCAGCGAATCATCTACGTATTACAATAAGTAGAGCCTACAGAAAATTTTCTATCCTCCAAATTAGCTTTTAAGATTTGTGAAAAGTAAGGACCATCTGTGAAAGCCTGGGGCGTTAGGGTTCACATGTATTTACGTTCTTCCCAAGTGAAAGCAAAGAGATGATTGGCTCCGTATGAACTGGGTTACTGAAGATGCACTGCATAGATCAAGTTCGAGGATAACACTTGCTTTCTCTGGGGACGGATGTCGGTAATACACAGGGGTTAGGCGCAACAGGGTGCCGAGAGATAACCGTGTTGTTTATTGTTTGGAGTCCTGGACAATAATACCAATCCAAAGAGGCGTCCCATTCAGTTTTGACGGTTTTAGAGCCATGGCTGTCCAGTTTAGTTTTGAGAAAGTAAGTTTGGGGAGATCAAAAGTTCCCCATCATGGCCATTGAAGTTCTAAATTACATTTGGTTACGTTGGTCCATTTAGTTAGAGGTGTGCATGAGGAGGGACCATGGTTTTTAAACATAAAACCAACTGCGATCCCAGAAGTGGGGGACAGCGCCCTCAGTTTTGATGACTGGAATCCCATTTCTTAGAGGTTTGTCTCTGGAGCAGAAGGAAAAATTCCAACACAATACACTTTCAACAGTTCCAAACAGAAGTCAGACCAAAGGGCAAACGAGTGAGTTCTCATGGAAAGGCCAAAGCCCTAAAATAGATTCTGGATAAAGCCAGGAAAGCTCAAACACAGAGACAGAGCTTGAGAAGCAGGAGAAAACTTGCCCTGGCAATCCAGGGTCAGCAGGAAAGCAGTGAGCCCAGTGGGCCTTGGGGGTATCAGCACTGTGTGTCCGCCAACCTCAGAATTGTTGGGGGTCGCCTCTGGATCCTACTTCTAATCGCCAAGTAATAGTAACCTTAAAAATAAAAAAGTCAGTTATTTTACCAGCAAACATGGGTTTATTTGGGAAGAGCAGAGAATTGCAATTTGGGACAAGCAAGCTATGGCAAAACCAGGCAAGCCCAACAAACAGAGGAGAGGAGCGTTATCTCACGGAGCAGGGGGGAAGTGAAGTGGGAGAAAGTCCCCTGGAGCTAGAGCTCAGGGTGACGATGGCTTCTCATTGGCTGAGGCGCAGGGGGGCAGGCGCATCCTTGGAGAAGATGCCGTGTGCATCTTTTTCTGCTGAAGCCCCCAGCTGATGATTCTTTCTGGATGATTCTTCTGTTGGCATCTGTAACTGACGTGGAGTGGTACAGCTTCCCCTTCCAGCCTCCTGACTCCACGTAATGCATCTTCCCTTTAGGAACTGCCGCCCTGCTATCCCACAGATGGGCTGTGGCCCTGTTGTCGCCCTCCCTCTTTTGCTTAGGAGAGAGCCGAGCCCGGTGACTTCAGGCCTAGTCATGAATTCCTTGCATCACTGGGGTTGCAGAGAAGCCTCCTGTGAGACGCTTCCGGAAGGAGAACTGCCAGTTCGTGGACAGACAGAGGAAGGGCAGTCCCAGGAGGAGGCTACCGGGAAGGGGAGAACTGCATTCCTGTAGGGAGGGCTGGGGGGGGGGGGCGGCGGGCGGTCAGGCCTGCAGGGGAGACAGGAGTGGAGGCTGCTGATAAGCCTCGTGCTGGCAATGGGGTAAACTTACTGCAAAATGAAGCTGCTTGTCTATGCTGTCCGCCTCCGTGCGCTCGCCAGACAGCCAGCCACCTGGGAGCATCTGCGGCCCAGGAGCCCCCAGTGTCCTGGGAAGAGATGCTGGGCTTCGATGAAGGCTGTTGAAACCAGGTCTGATCTGCTGTCTCGACTCTGTGTCACTCCAAGGTAGGGTGACAGGGACATTTCTGTGCCCACAGCAATGGCATTTTCTACTCTGGTGTTCAGCGTGTAGGGCAGACTGAGCCTTGAGCCACATAACTCAGGATTTATTATTATTATTATTATTTTAAAGATTTTATTTATTTGACAGAGAGAGACAGCCAGCGAGAGAGGGAACACAAGCAGGGGGAGTGGGAGAGGAAGAAGCAGGCTCCCAGTGGAAGAGCCTGATGTGGGGCTCGATCCCAGATCCCTTGGATCACGCCCTGAGCTGAAGGCAGACGCTTAACGGCTGAGCCACCCAGGCGCCCCAGGATTTATTATTAATAAATGGAATCCTGAGTGTTCAGTGAACTGCTGATTGAGCATACCCACTGTGTGTTCATCTCAAGTGGAGACCTAGTGTGTTTTTCGGCCAGGGACCGGTTGAAGCCCACCAGGCTTTGCTGGAGGCATAGGCTTTCAGGATTGGCAGGCTCTGGGCTCCGGCACGTTGGCGGGGTGGAGATTAAATTGCTGTGCCTGCTGACAGCTGTGCTGGCTCATCCCTCCCTGGGCACACGCTGCCGAGGAGTCTGGGGACATGTGCATTCTGCTACCCCCTGGGGTAGGGTGTCTGGCTGTGATGTTGGACCGGCAGGCTCCTATAGGGCAGAGAAGCTGTCCTCGAGCGATGGGCGCGTCTTCAGCAGCGTTACCTTGTGCTGCTTTCCGTGGCCTTCCTGTGTTTATTTCAAACTTTACAGAAACTTTTTTCCGTGGGTGTATTACCCCCCCCCCACTCTTTACTGTACCAGCTTTATTGACATGTAACCTGTGTTCCATATGAGTCATCCATGAAGTGGAAGTTTCACCAGCAAAAATGGGTTTATTCAGGAATAGCAGAGAATAACAACTTGGGACAAGCAAGCTACTGAAACCGCCGGCAAGTCTGGAGAACAAAGACGTTGCTTTTATAGAGGGAAGGGGGGAGCTGGGAGGGCTGTTGTAAACCAGAAGCCCATTGGAGCAAACTGGGAGTTGGAAGTGTAGTGGCTTCTCATTGGCTGCACAGTCTCTCACTGGCTGGGCTGTTGCTGGAGCAGGAGAGCCTTTCTTCCTCCTGCTGGGGTGGTCCAGCAGGAGTGCTGTAGGGGGTACCTGCGGGGATCTCTGTTCCTGGTGGGTCTCCAAGTGACCAGTTGTGGGGTGTGAGAGCGCCTTCTGCTGGCCTCCCGACTCCGTTCTTAACAGGGCTTATTTTTTATTTTTTATTAATTTATTAATCCCCCTAATCTCTATTCTGTCTCTTCTGGACATTCCAAATAAGTAGAGTCATGCAATATGGTGTTTTGTGTCTGGCTTCTCTCGCTGAGCACCCTGTTTTCAAGGTTCATCCAGGTTGTAGCGGGTGTGGGTTGCTTCCTCCGTAACTCACTGTGGGGGTACACACCACATTTTGTGTATCATTCATCAGTTGATGGACATTGCTGCGTTTCCACCTTCTGGCTACTGCGTATAACTTTACTATGCCCATTCCTGTCCCAAGTTTTTGTGTAGGCACATGTTTTTATTTCTCGAGTGTGGACCTAGTGTGGCTTAGTAAGAAATATATATTCGGTCTTTGTCCCTGGGTCCTGGCACAGAGTTCCTAAAACACTTGAAATTTCCTGTGTGATTGTGTGTCTTTGGTATGCTAATGAGTTGAGTGTTGGCTGGGAGCCCCTTAGATAGCTTCAGGATAGGGGCTGGCAGCCAGGATGACCCGGGCAGGGCTAGAGGATTGGAACCTTCAGCCCCACCTCCTGCCTGGAGGTGGGGGGAGGGAGGGCTGGAAGTTGAGTTAATCACCAGTCCATAATGGGACCTCCAAAAAAATCCGAGTTCGGAGATCTTCCGGGTTGCTGGACACCTGGAGGTGTTGGAAAGGGCAGTGTGCCTGATTCCCACCTCGTGCCTTGTCCTGTGCGTTTCTTGCATTTGGCTGTGCCTGAGCTGTATCCTTTATAACAAACCAGTAAATGTGAATATAGCGTTTGCCTGAGTCCTGTGAGCTGCTCCAGCAAATTATCCAACAGGAGGAGGTTTTTGTGGGAACCTTAATTTCTAGAGCCAGTTTGTCAGAAGTACAGGTGGCCTGGGGCTTGAGACTGGCCTCAAAGTGGGGACAAACCTGAACCCTTGAACCTGGGGCCTGCGCTAACTCCAGGTTGTTCGTGTCAGAACTGCACTGAATTGTGGGACACCCAGCCGGAACCCCCTCCCCCCACTGAGTGTCAGAGGTGATGTGAGGAAAACCAGCCCATCTGAGAGGGGAATTGCTGGGTCATAGGGTTACTCTACGTGGAAGCTTTGGGGGAGCTGTCGGCGTGTTTTCCAGTGTGCCGCCGCACTGTTTTGTCCGCTTCCCCAGTAGTACCGGCGGGGGGGGGGGTGTTCCATAGCCTCCTCAGTGCTAGGGTTCTGCCTCTTGGGCTGCAGCCCTCCTGGCCTAGTGGGCGTGAAGTGGCATCTCACTGCGACCTTGATTTGGTTTCTCTGATGACTAAGGACGTTGAGTACCTTTTTGGGTGCTTACCAGGCACATGTACTTCTCGGTCTATTTAGTTTCTTTACCTATTTTTCATTTGGCTTCTTTGTCTTTTTATTTTTATTTTTTATTTTTTTTATTTATTTATTCGACAGAGATAGAGACAGCCAGTGAGAGAGGGAACACAAGCAGGGGGAGTGGGAGAGGAAGAAGCAGGCTCATAGCGGAGGAGCCTGATGTGGGGCTCGATCCCACAACGCCGGGATCACGCCCTGAGCCGAAGGCAGACGCTTAACCGCTGTGCCACCCAGGCGCCCCTCTTTGTCTTTTTATTATTGCGTTCCTTCTATATTTGAGATCGAAGTCCCTTCTCAGATACATGATTTGCAAAGATTTTCTTCCACTCAGTGGCTTGTCTCAGCACTTTGGATGCTATCCTCGAAGCACAGAAGTTCGACATTTTGATGTAATCCCATTTATGTTTTTTTTTTTTAAGATTTTATTTATTTATTCGACAGAGATAGAGACAGCCAACGAGAGAGGGAACACAAGCAGGGGGAGTGGGAGAGGAAGAAGCAGGCTCATAGCAGAGGAGCCTGATGTGGGGCTCGATCCCACAACGCCGGGATCACGCCCTGAGCCGAAGGCAGACGCTTAACCGCTGTGCCACCCAGGTGCCCCCCCATTTATGTTTTTTATTTTCTGGCTGTTTGTGCTTTTGTTGTCGGATCTAAGGAGCCATGGCCAGATCCAAGGTCACGGAACTTTACCCGTATGTTCTCTCTCAAGACTTCTGTAGTCTCAGCTCTTGTTTAGGGCTTTACCTGTTTTGAGTTCTTCCTCACCGATGGTGTGAGGTAAGAGTCCAGCTTTGTTCTTTTGATGTGGACACACCCCTTTCTCCAGATGGAGACAGGCTCTGTGTGTCTGAGGTACTTGTCAGGGTCCCAGGTGAAGCCACAAACCTGTCCCGTGCCCCCGGCTCGTCTCTGACCCTGAGGACAGAAGCCGAGGTCCACCAGCGGTAAAAGTTGTGCCCTACAGACCGTGGAGTATTCGTCACCCACGTGGTTTTATCACCCACGTGATTTCATTTCAGCAGTGGGCCGGGCCTACGTAGGATCTGAGGCTGGGTCTGCATCTGTTTCCCACTTCCCCTCCCAGAACACCAACCTGTCCCCTTCTGGCCTTTTCCGCCCTCCTTGTTTCCCCACCCTCTCATCCCCGCAGTGGTGTGCTGTGACCCGCCTGTCCCAGGGCAGATGGCAGGCTTGTTGTACAGGCCTTCCATGGGGCAGGTCCTCACTGGAGACCTCCTATGGCCATGCAGACAGCTAGAACCCCTTGGTGCCCTGCTTGTCCTCCCTGAGGCTCGGTCTTGCTGTAGCCAGGTCCAGCAGGCGTTACTGTCCATCAGAAGTGTGTTTAAAACCCTGGGAGGTGGGAGGTTGCCTGTACCAGTCGTGCCCTTGAGTGTTCCCCACATCCCTGCAAACACATTTAACCGGGCATCAGATGTGTCGGGCAAATCAGAATTTTAATCCAAATGGGGGAGGGAGGTCACGCTCAGACTGGAGGGTGAAGTACGGGGAGAAAGAATTGCTTTTCTAAAACTAGTTTTCCCACCGTCCAGATGTGGAGCAAAGCCTCCTCAGAGCTCACAGAGGCAGCACTCACATTCTGAGACATTGCCCTGGCTCCCGTCTGCACCCTTCACGCTCATGGCAGCTCTCAGCCTTGGGGGGCACAGGGGTCCCCCGGTTTTACAGGTAGGGAAACTGAGGGCAGGAGCGACTTGCCTGTGGTCAGCACAGTGGACACTGGAACCCAGGTCTCTCGACACCGAGTTTTGTGTGTCTCGTCACCTGCTAAAGGGAGGGGCAGGTGATGGAGACAGCTCTAATCCGCCAGCCACCCCAGACACAGCCTGGTGCTGACTGGTTTATGAATGGGTAGGATTAAAAGTCTAAGGCGTGATGTGTCTCCCGAACTCGGCCCGAGGCTGAGAGCTTCTCTGAGCCTCAGGGAGAGTGCGTGCCTCGTGGCCCGAAGGCCAGGGTGTTGCTCACCCTGGGTCAGGGAGAAGACCCTGAAGTCCCCGCCCCCAGAAGATTTATCTGGTGGGTCTTCGAAGGGCACCTGGTGTATGTGCTTTGGTGTCATGTCCCTCAGGGAATGGGGGGGCTGGGGAATGTTTGGGAGTGTTTTCTTTCTTTTTTTTTTTGAAGATTTTATTTATTTATTTAACAGAGAGAGAGACAGCCAGCGACAGAGGGAACACAAGCAGGGGGAGTGGGAGAGGAAGAAGCAGGCTCCCAGTGGAGGAACCCGATGTGGGGCTCAATTCCAGGACCCCAAGATCACGCCTGAGCTGAAGGCAGACGCCTAACGACTGAGCCACCCAGGCGCCCCTTGGGGGTTGTTTTCTGATCCCTCAGCCTGTGTCCTGGCCTGCCTTGGCACACCCCAGCCGTCTGTAGGGGGTGTGCTGGAGATGGACGCTGCCCCCTCCTTCCACCTGTCAAAAGTCCCCGGGCTTCCAATTCCAGTCTCTTCTTGAGCCAGCTAAATATTTCATTGCCTTTTGGGCACTTAGCAGGTGGGAACTTGAGCCTTGTGACTGATCAGGGTTGGCAAGGGTGGGTGGCCATCATTTTCAGTAAATGCCACCCTTACTTTGTGTTTCTTTGCTGTGCCGGTGCTGTCGTCTATGTGCCTTGTATTTGGAGTCCAGAGCTTTAACGGCTAAAATGCTCTCTGGAGCCCTTCAGTGTCTCAGGAAACCAGATCCTGTTGGGTTGATACTCAGCCTCCCTGAATGACAGGCTGACACCCCCCCACCCCCGCCACGTCCTGTGCCTTATAAACATCAGGCCGTTAGAGGGGGGGACACCCACAAGCCACCCCCTTTTTTTTTAATTGAAGTATAGTTGACACACAATATTATATTAGTTTCAGCTGTACAATATAGTGACGGACATTTATATACGTTACGAAACGCTCACCGGAAGTGTAGTTCCCATCTGTCACTTAGAGTTATTACAACATTTTTGACCATATTCCCTATGCTGTACTTTACACACCTGTGACATATTTATTTTATAGGAAGTTTGTACCTCCTCATCCCCTTCACCTATTTCTTCCATTCCCCCCCACCTTCCCACTACTTTGTTGTCCATATTTACGAGTCTGTTTTATTTGTTTTTGTTTTGTTTTTTAAATTCCACATATAAGTAAAATACAGTATTTGTCTTTGATTTATTCCACTTAGCGTAATACCCTCTGTGCAGGTCCATCCATGTTGTCACAAACGGCAAGATTGTTTTCTCTTTATGAATGGCTGAGCAACGTTCCTCTGTGGGTGCTTGGGTGTGTGAAACACATCTTCTTTATCCTTCCTCTATTGATGAACACTTGCTTCCGAATCTTGGCTGTCGTAAAAAACGCTGAGTTGAACATCAGGGTGAGCATATCTTTTTGAATTAGTGTTTCCATTTTCTTCTGGTAAATACCCAGAAGTGGAATTGCTGGATTGTGTGGTATTTCTTTCTTTTTTTTCTTTTTTTAAAATATTTTATTTATTTATTTGTCAGAGAGAGAGAGAGCAAGCACAAGTAGGGGGAGCGGCAGGCAAAGGGAGAAGAAGGCTCCCCACTGAGCAGGGAGCCCGATGCAGGACTCGATCCCAGGACCCTGGGATCATGACCTGAGCTGAAGGCAGACGCTTCACCGACGGAGCCACCCAGGTGCCCCTTGTGTGGTATTTCTATTTTAAAAATTTTCGAGGAACCTCCATACTGTTTTCATAGTGGCTTTAACAATTTACATTCCTACCAACAGTTCACGAGGGTTCCCTTTTCTCTACATCCTTTCCAGGCTGATTTTTTATCTTTTGGACATTAGCCATTCTGACGGGTGGGAGGTGATCTCTCACAGTGTTTGTGATTCCTGTTTCTGTGATGACGAGCAATGTCAAGCATCCCTTTAGAAGTCTGCTGCCCATCTGTATATCTTCTTCGGAAGAATGTCTATTCAGGTTTTCTGTCCATTTTGTAATCAGTTTTTAAAAATTTCTTTTGGTGCTGGCGTTTTATGAGTTCTTTATATATTTTGGATATTGACCCCAAATCATTTTCAAATACCTTTTCCCATTTGATAGGTTGCGTTTTTGTTTTGTTGGTAGTTTCCTTGACTGTGCAAACGCTTTTTAGTTTGATGTCCCAATTGTTTTGTTTTTTTTTTTAAAGATTTTATTTATTCATTCGACAGAGATAGAGACAGCCAGCGAGAGAGGGAACACAAGCAGGGGGAGTGGGAGAGGAAGAAGCAGGCTCATAGCAGAGGAGCCCGATGTGGGACTCGATCCCAGAACGCCAGGATCACGGCCTGAGCCGAAGGCAGACGCTTAACTGCTGTGCCACCTAGGCGCCCCAATGATGTCCCAATTGTTAATTTTGTTTTTGTTGCCCTTGCCCGAGGAGACAGATCCTAAAACATATGGCTAAGACCGATATCTAAGAGTTTATTGCCAGGGTTTTCTTTTAGATTTTTATGGTTCCAGGTCTTACATTTAGATCTTTAATCCATTTTGAGTTATTTTTGTGTGTAGTATATTAAAGTGGTCCAGTTTCATTCTTTCATATGTGGCTGTCCAGTCTTCCCAACACCATTTATTAAAGAGATTGTCTTTTCCCCATTGTATTCTTATCTCCTTTGTCATATTTGAATTGGCCATATATGCATGGAGTTACTTCTGGGCTCTCTGTTCTGTTCCCGTGATCCAGGTGTCTGTTTTTGTGCCAGTACCATACTGTTTTGATTACTGTACCTTTGTCGTACATCTTGAAATCTGGGAGTCTGATGCCTCCAGCTTTGCTTTTCTTTCTCAAGATTGCTTTGGCTATTCAGGGTCTTTTGTGGCTCCATACAAATTTTAGGATTATTTTTTCTAGTGCTATGAAAAATACTGCTGGTATTTTGATAGAGATTACATTGGCTCTGTAGGTTGCTCTGGGTAGTGTGGACATTTTACCAATGTTAACTCCTCCCACCCATGAGCACAGGAGATTTTTCCATTTAGTTGTGTCATGTTCAGTTTTTTTCATCAGCGTCTTTTTTTTTTTTTTTTTTAAGTAGGCTCCACGCCCAGTGTGGAGCCCAATGCAGGGCTTGAACTCATGACCCTGAGATCAAGACCTGAGCTGAGATCAAGAGTCAGATGCTCAACTGACTGAGCCATACAGGATCCCCCATCAGTGTCTTATAGTTTTCAGAGCACAGGTCTTTCACCTCTTGATTAATTGTATTCCTAAGTATTTTATTCTATGTGATACAATTATAAATGGGATTTTTTTTCTTAATTTTTCTTTCTGCTAGTTCATTATTAGAGTATAGAAATACAGCAGATTTTTATATGTTAATTTTTTATCCTGCAACTTTACTGATATCACTTATTAGTTGTAATAATTTTTTGGTGGATTCTTTAGGGGTCTTTTTTTTTTTTTTTTAAGATTTTATTTATTTATTTGACAGAGAGGAACAGCCAGCGAGAGAGGAAACACAAGCAGGGGGAGTGGGAGAGGAAGGAGCAGGCTCCCAGCGGAGGAGCCCGATGTGGGGCTTGATCCCAGGATCCTGGGATCATGACCTGAGCCGAAGGCAGACACTTAACTGACTGAGCCACCCAGGCGTCCCTCTTTAGGATTTTCTATATATAGTATCATGTCATCTGCAAATAGGGACAATTTTATTATTCTTTACTGATCTTAATGCCTTTTATTTCCTTTTCTTGTCCTATTGCTGTGGCTAGACGTTCCAGTACTCTGTTTAATAAAAGTGGTGAGAGTTGTTTTGTTTTTGATCTTAGAGGAATAGCTTTCAGCTTTTCACCATTGAGTATGATGTTAGCTGTGGGCTTGTCATATATGACCTTTATTATGTTGAGGTATGTTCCCTGTATACCCACTTTGTTGACAGTTTTCATCATAAATAGATGTTAAATTTTGTCAGATGGTTTCCTGCGTCTATTGAGATGACCATTTGGTTTTTATCCTTCATTTTATTAATGTGTATCCCATTGATTGATTTATGGATATTGAATCATCTTGCATCCCTGGATTAAATACCACTTGATCGTGGTTATTGACCCTTTTAATGTATTGTTAAATTTGGTTTGGTAATAGTGTGTTGAGGATTTTGCATCTATGGAAAACATATTACTAATATTCTTAGTTCAGCCATACCCAACAATAATTTTTTTTACTTGGTTTTAATTGCTTCCATGTACCTACTAAATTTTTACGCTTATTTTTATATAATTAAAATATAGAATAGAATACAGTTAAAGAATACAGTTAGTTTTGTAAGAAATTGCCAAGCAGTCTTGCAAAGTGGCTGCACCGTCTTTGCATTTCCACAACCAGTAAGAGTCCTGTGCCTCCATATCCTTCCAGCATTTGGTGTTTTGTCAGTGTTCTGAATTTCAGCTGTTCTAATTGGTGTGTCGTGGCTTTAATTTGCAATTCCCTAATGACCTATGAGGCTGCACGTCTTCTCATGTGCTCATTTGGCATCTGTATGTCTTATTTCATGAAGTGCCTGTTCAGATCTTTTGCCCATTTTCATACTGGGTTGTTATTGTAGAATTTTAAGATATATATGTGTGTGTGTATATATATATATATATATATATATATATATATATATATATATATATAAAATTTTTTTAAAGATTTTATTTATCTGACAGAGAGAGAGAGCAAGCACAAGCAGGGGGAGCAGCAGAGGGAAAAGGAGAAGCAGATTCCCCGCTGAGCAGGGAGCCCAATGAGGGGCTCGATCCCAGGACCCCAAGATCATGACCTGAGCCGAAGGCAGATGCTTAACTGGCTGAGCCACCCAGGTGCCCCAAGAATTCTCTATTTTGGATACAAGTCCTTCATCAGATATGTGTTTTGTAAATATTTTCTCCCAGTCTGTGACTTGTCTTTTTATTCTCATAACCGTGTCTTGTTTGGGCCCTTGAGCTGGCCAGTGGCAGGAGCGCATTCTGCCAGGCCTTCTTCTAGGGCAAGGGGACCTAGAAGACAGAGTGAAGTGTCCCCACTTCTGGGAGCTCTCAGCTAGCTCTGCATTGACCTCCATGTTACAGGTGAAGAACAGACCCTGGAGGTGTGGTGGCTGACTTAGGGACAGTGGCAGGTGTGGCGGAACAGGACTAGGCCCCAGACTGTATCTCCTGGGTTTATTCACCGTGGGCGTTTCCTTACTGCATCTTGGCGGCACCTGCCAGTGTGGTCTGTGGGTTATGCCCAGCGGGATGGGCTGTTTGATGCCCAGTGTGTTGGGTGGGGCTGTGGTTTTAGAGGCTGAGAGGGTCACTCCCCTGTCACCTTGGTCCCTTCTCTGTCGAGTCCTGCTCTCCCCAGAGCCACTGCCATTGACTGTCTTTCAGGGACAGCCTCCTTAACGTCCAGGAGATTCTAAGAGCCCTTGCACTGTGAGACTCAGGGTGCCCACACTGGCAACTGGCCCATGCTCTCAGTTATTTTGGAGAAGTCCTCAGGACCTGCTCATGTGCCCACTTCGGGCTTCACTGCCAGTCCCCTGGGTGTGAAAGAGGGCTTTGATCCATGCCATGGTGGGACCGGGTTGTACTGGGCAAGTAGGGCTCTTAGTGAGGCCTCCTCTCACCTCTTCTGGGCGTTGTGGGCACAGAGCTGGTGCTGAGATGCTGGGGGCATCTTGCTTCCAGCACAGGGACTGGGCAGCCCCCTGGGGACTTGAGTGCAGTTGCCATCACCTCTCAGAGAAATGGGCTGAGTTCAGTAAATGCTCCCGGGGTCAGCGACTAAAGTAGAAACCCAAGGTTTTTGCCACCAACATGGGATTCTCCACAAGGCAACAGCGGGGGTAGTGCAGGAGAGATGTTTATTTACTTATATTATTAAGGTATAATTAATATAACAGCACATACTTAAAATGAAGAATTTGATGAATTCTTATTTTTTATTTTTTTATTTTTTTTAAAGATTTTTATTGATTTATTTGAGAGATTGAGAGAGAGAGAGAGAGAACGAGCAGGGGGAAGGACAGACAGAGGGAGAAGCAGACTCCCCACGCGCAGGGAGCCCTATGCGGGACTCGATCTCAGGACCCTGGGATCACGCCCTGAGCCGAAGGCAGACGCTTAACGACTCAGCCATTCAGGCGCCCCAGAATTTGATGAATTCTGACATCTGTACACATCTGGCAAACCATCACCGTAGTCAAGGTAACGATCATGTCCATCACATTAGGAGCTCCCTCCTGCCTCTGGAGAAGCCCAGGCAACCACTTACCTACATTCTGTCATTACAGATCAGTTTGCGTTTTCTGGAATTTTATAGAAATGGAACCACGCGGGATCTGCTTTCAGCATGGTCACTCTGAGATTATCCATGCCGTTGCACGAAGGGGTGGCCCGTTTCTTTTTATTGCTGAATATATTCCATCGTGTGGGTGGACCTCAGTCCGTCTATCCATTCCTCTGTGGACAGGCGTTCCCATCGTTGCCAGTTTGGGGCTGTGACGAGCAACAGCCCTATGAACATTCGTCCACAAGTCTTTGTGGGGACACTTGCTTTTCTTGGTCGCAAGGGCAAGTACTAGGAGCGCAGTGCTGGGTGATGCGGTAGGTGTAGGCTTAACTGTTTAAGAAACTGCTGACCTTGGGGCGCCTGGGCGGCTCAGTCAGTTAGGTGTCCGACTCTTGATTTCGGCTCAGGTCATGATCTCAGGGTTGTGAGGTCAAGCCCCACATCTGGCTCTGTGCCGGGCGTGGCATCTGCTTGAGATTCCCTCTCTCCTTCTCCATCTGCCCCTCCCTGCTTGTGTTCTCTCTTCCTCCCTCCCTCCCTCTCTCTGAAGTAAATAAATCTGAAGAAACTGCTGCCCTCTTTTCCAAAGCGGGGTGCCATTGTGCATTTCCGACAGCGGCCTTGCTGCCGCTCCACGTCCTCCCCGACACTTGCTGCGGTCAGTCTTCTAAATTTTACCTGTCCTGAGGTGTGGAGCAGGCTCTCCTTGTGATTTTAGTTTGTATTTTCCTAATGTCTAATGATGTCAAGCATCTTCTCACGTGCGAATTTTACACCCACAGATCTTGTTTGGTGAAGTGTTTGTAAAAGAGCCTTTTGCTTCTGAAGAAATTGGGTCATTTGTGTTGTCACCATGATGCTTTGAGAGTTCTTCCTGTGGTCTGGACACGAGTCCGTCCTTCCCGCCCTGCTGGTCCCGGGGCGGGAGCTTCTGCCGGAGGACAGTGGCCTCTGACTCTGGGAAAGGCCGCTGGGCGTTCTCCAGTTCTCTGAGCGCCCTCTGCCCCGTTAGGCTGATTGACCCCTGAGTCTGGAGTTGTGTGTCTCTCATGTCCTGCCTTTCTCCTGGGCTCTGGGCCGGGGCGGCTCGTGACCTTTTCCAGCTTCCAGAAGCCTTGAAAGCTGAAGGAAACAGTTGCCACAGAGCCCTCAGAGGAATGCAACCTCGTTGTGCGTGGAGCTCGTTGACTCTTTGGAGGCAGAAGCTCTGAGGCCGCCGCCGTGTCCCGCTGCGCCTGGCTTTCCTGGGGCTCAACCTGGGAGCTCTGACCTGGGCCTGAGAGTTCTGGAGGCGGAGGGGGGGCCTGTTTCCCGCCAGTGGTCTGCAGCCAGGTGTTCTGGTGACGGCTTTACTGTGACCTTGCACCCCTGCGTTCATGTACTCGTGCGCGCAGGTCGGTGTTTTCTGCTGTGTTCACAAGCTTGGGCAACCGTCACTGCGATTTAATTCCAGAACATTTTCTTCACCCCCAAAAGAAGCGCTGTGCTCTTTGGCTCTCACTCCCCATTCGCCTCCCCCGGGGCCTGGTGACCGCCGGTCTGCTGTCTGTCTGCGGACTGGCCTGCCCTGGACGTTTCGTGTCCGAGGAGCCGAGCCTGCTGTGAGGGCTGCTTGCGCTCAGCATCGTGGTCTCAGCCTTCCTCCGCACGGTTCCTTCGCGTGGTCCTGTGCCGTCGCGTGCGTAGACGCGTGCTGTTTGTCCGGTCCTGCGTGAGCGGCACGGGGGCTCCTCCCCGCGCTTTTGGCTGTTAGGCTCATGTTGCCAGGATCCTTTCCCGACATCTGGTTTCATCATTTAAAATGGCTCCTGGTTAACTCAGAGCATGAGAAGCCACCTCATGGCTCCTTCACTCTGTAATTATTGACTCAGAAGGCGGACAACACACGCTTCCTCCCTGTGGGAAGTCGGCGTGGCCGTGAGGCACCGTCCTCGCCGCTTCGATCGCTGTGGGTGGACCTGTAGGTATTTCCCTTGGTCGTGTCATTTCCTGCAGATTTCCCTGGTGGGTTGTTTTGTTTTGTTTTTTACATCTTAGCTCTGCTGGTTTGGGGTGTATCCGTGTACGCGGGTGTTACGTAACTGATGGTGCCCCGCATCCAGGGATCATTCCGTCTGAGAGCTGCCTTCCCTCTGATGACGCAAGCGGAGAGCACTTCATTGGGTCTGACCTCTGCGGTGTGTCTCGGAGCTTTCCTCTAGCTGGCGCTCTCGCAGGCGCAGGTCTGGGTGGCCGGCTTCTCCATGAGAGGTTTCTCTCTCCGGGGCCCCGCTCTCAGGATCCCCGTGTGCTCCGGGCTGTTTCTCCTTAAGCCAGTCCCGGAGTGCTGTCATGATCTTTCCATAACTGAGAAGGAACGTGGTGGGGCAAGTTGTGCCTGCTTCTCGTCCGTCTGTGAGTCATCACCCCATCACCTGGGTGGCGTTTTGCCGGGAAGGACTGTAGGTCCTTGCCGTGTGCGGGAGGCTGCGTCTCCCCCCCGCCCAGCACCCTCCTGGGACACCACCTCCAAGGTGCAGGATGCCAGGTCCTCCAGGTCTGCGGGATGCGGGCCTGGGGCCTCCCTCCTCGCCTCTGTGCACCTGCTTTCCTCACAGGTAGAAGCTGGGGCCCCAGCATCTTCTTCGACTCCGATTTCCTGTGATTTTAAGCGATTTGAAAAGGTCATGGGCACATGCAGCGCTGGGAGTGCTGGGGTGGCCGCTCCTACCTGGGGTGGGCCGTGTGCCCAGCACACCCAGGGTTGAGACTGAGGGGGAGAGAGAAGCCAGCGTTGCTTAGGGAGGCGGCGATGCCCGCATGGAGGAATGGGGCCAAGTCCAAAGGGCACAGCATCTGGGCTGAGGCCCCCTCTCGGTCCCATCTGGCTGGGGCTCAGGAAGAGACGAACAGAGACCATGCTCGTGCTTCGGCGGGGTGCGTCCCTGAAAGTGTTGAGGAAGGGAGCTGACGAGGCCTGTCTTAGGGAGAAGGCCAAGCTGTAAGACGACTGTGGGAGGACTGGAGGTGGGGGGGCCTGGAGGGGCCCTGGTTGTGGTTGTGGGTGGGAAGAGCTGTGGTGCCTGGACACGTGGCTCAGGGCTGCCCCATGGCTGGAGTGGACACCCGTGGCCTTGGGGGCCTTTTCTCTGACCTGAAGGTGATAGATGGGCTTGACCAGACCCAGCACACAGCCCTCTTAAGGGGGTGGTCTGCATCCTGAGTGGCTTGTGGGGGAAGCGCTCTTGGCCTTTTGGTCCAGGGGTAGGGAGTGAGACCAGGCTTCTCCGGCCAGGGAAGGCAGGAGGAGGGGCAGGTTGCCGACCAGGTGCACATAGGGCCTGAGTACCCAGCTGACCGGAGGGGACCTAGAGTGGCTGGGGTGGTGGCCTCTGTTCACTCTGTGTCTCCCAGGCACTGGTTTGCTCTTTGATTTGACACCTGTTTGTGGCACTTTGCTTTGTGTCCTGCGCGGTGCCCGGTGCTGGGGACTTAGGGAGCAGGATGGCCCCAGGCCCTGCCCTACAGGAAGAGTCCTCGGGCCTGCCTGCAAATGGGGTCGTTTCTACTCAGGATGAAGGACCGTCATGGACAGCTGAAGGACTGTCACGGACAGCCCTAGGACTGTCATGGACAGCTGAGGGGCCAAAGGAGGTCTGCGTCCTGCCAGGGCCCCTGTCAGGCTGTGTGGGTGGGGGAAGGCTTTGGGGAAGGTTTTCTACCCAGACTCTGCCCTGACTGCCCCTCCAGGTAGACATTTCGGGTGTGGTTGGTGGGCCCGTCAGAACCCCCTCCCCTGCCCAGCTCCCCGGCGCTAAGCTGAGGACAGCCTTGCCGCTTTCTGCCCCACCTTCCTGCCCTGGCCGCCCTCCCTGTGGAACCCACTGCTGTGGTCCTGGTTAGTCTGGAATTTTGCTTCTGTCTCCTTTCACATACAGGTGGGAGGACTTGGGACAATGGTAGTTGTGCCTTTAGGAACAATTAGGCCGTATTTTAGGGAGACCACCAGGAGCTGGGAGCATGCTGGGCCTTTGGTGAGTGAGAGCAGCTGCAGACTGAGTTTGCTCTGGCCTAAGTTTACCTGTTATACAGTACCTGCTGGAGTTGCCCCACAGGCGAGGGGGACCTGTGTCCTGGAGCCAAGTCGACAGTTTTCAGGAAGGGGACCCTCAGATAGCTTGCAGGCAGATCGATTCATTCGGGCAGCCGTCGCGGCGGCCCCACATGGTGGTGGCACTGGGGTGCAGGGACAGTAATTACACGTCCCACCTCCTCTCCCGGGCTGCCACCTTCTCACCTGCTCCTCGGCCACACTGATGGCTTGCCTTCTTTCTTCCCAACACCCGGTGGGAGGGGAGAAGGGCAGGCCCTCCCTCGGAGACGTAAGGTCTGGCTCTGGCCGCCGGGCACCCGAGAGGGGAGGAGGCAGGTCTGTGTGGTGGTGGCCGCCATGGTGGTGGTGGCAGTCAGGGGAGAGCGGGGACTGGTGCAGCAGCCTGCTTCCTCTACCCACTTCCCTTCCAGTGGTTCACCTGGCCCCCAGAGCTCTGGGAGGTAGCCTTGGGGACAGGTGTCAGATGCCAGCCCCTCTGGGTAGGATGTTGGGCTCTGCCCCCGATGCAACCCCTCGCTGTGAGTCTCACTCTGGCCTGAGACCCTCCGCCCCGTCTGTGTCTCAGGAAGCACAGAAGGCTTGCGGTGGGTCCGCGCCGGGGGCCCAGCCGGTCCTGAGACCCTGGAGAAAGTCTGGGTGGGCGTCTGCCCTGTCTCTCGGCCCCCCAGGGGCTTCTCAGAGATGGCACCCATCTGCATGAGTTCTTGATCTCGCGGCACCACAGCGAAGGGCTCAGAGATGTACTTCTCCACTGTCATTATTTACAAAGCGAAGTTTCTATGACAACCGGCTTTTGGTAGACTCCTCGGATTGGTGAGGCAGCCTCTTCCTGGTTAGATTGGGCAGGCCTGTGTGCCGGGGAGTTGGGACGGTGCTTTTGGAGAGGGAGGGTGGGTGACTGGGCTGCCACTAACCCCCTACTTCTCTCGGGACCCAGGACAAACCGGCGGGCATGGCTTTCCAGTTGAGCAGGTACCCCCAGTCTTAAGCCCCCTCCTTCTCTCGTGGGGGCTGCTGTGGCAGATAGTCTGTCTGGGGGCACTTCGACGGGGTCAGATGGTAGAGGGGATGCGGCTCCTGTGTCCAGTGGGTGGGCTGGCCGCCTTCGTGTGGCCAAGGACAACTGTGCTCTTGTTCCTACTGTCTCCGGATGTTAGGTGGGACTGAAGCTGGGACAGCAAGACCAGCCCCTGCGTGACCCCCCTCCCCCCCGCCGGGCTCTTGGCAGCGTCATACCCTGAGTGCCCAGAAGAGTCAAGCCGTGAGGCTCAGCACTCTCCCTCCCTGAGAGAGCCCTTGGGATGATGGCAACTGCTTCTCTTTGCAGCCTTGCTGCTTCCGGTGCTTCCCTTTCTCTTGCCCGCTGGGTTCTGTGGTTGTGCGGGGTGCCGCTCTGCTTCCTGCCTGCTCAAGCGCCCGGCACTCTGGGTTCTTGGGATCTGTGGGTGCTGGTCAGCCGGCTGCACCTGGAGCCTTCTCCTGGCTCATCCCCTGTCCCGGCCAAAGTGTGAGCCTGGGCATTCGGGTGTGATTGGCGCCAGCCATTTCTCCATCCTTTCCTCTTCCGGGGGCTGTGATGGGGACTCTGGGGTTGAAGGGACTTTGCTGGAACCTTCTTAGGCAGCAAGTTGGAGAGGATAAGCAGTGTCACTTGGGCTTCTGATTGGCAGGTCCCCTGTAGAAAGAAGAGGTGTTCACATGTGCCATGGTCGAGGCTGACTGTGGGAACCAGCCCCATCCCCCAGCCCACATGGTCCTCCTGGCACATGCCCACCCCGTGGTCAGCCCCACAGCTCTTTTCCCGCCAGGAATGGCAACACCTGCTCTTCCTTGCCTCCCTGCCAAGGCAGCAGCTACCTGAACTGAGCAGGAAGGAAGCTTAAAAGCTACAGCTGTGGGTTAGGTCAGGGCAGAAGCACCCTGTTGTTGTCCCTGCTCAGCACACCTGTTACTGCCTAGCAGGGACAGGCCCAGGGACCTTCCGCACAATCTGTGAGGTGTCCTTGACACTGGCTGCCCTGCAGGCCCCCACCTGGACCACAGCAGCAGGCCCTTTGGCTCTGCCTGTCTTCGGTGCAGGTGGAAATCCCGAGAGGACTTTATCTGTCCGGAAATCCGGCTGTGCCTGGTGCTGCCTGCTACCTTCTACCTCAGGGAGCTATTTTAGCTTTCACTGTTGGATCGAGGACCCCCCTCCCCCAGTTACCACGGAACTCATGCTGCAGTGTTGTATTTTAATTTATTTTATTTTATTTTATTTTTGTGTGTTTTATTTTATTTTATTATTTTTTTTGAAGATTTTATTTATTTGAGAGAGAGAGTGCCAGCAAGCACAAGCAGGGGGAGTGGCTGAGGGAGAAGCAGGCTCCCCGCTGAGCAGGGAGCCCGACGTGGGGCTCAATCCCAGGACCCCAGAATCATGACCTGAGTGGAAGGCAGATGCCTAACCGACCGAGCCGCCCAGGCGTTTTAGCAGGGACATTTTGGTGTCAGAATCAGAGAGTCTGGCCCTTTGCTGGGGGCTGAGGGAGAGATGGGCAATGGTCAGCCCCCTGTGCTGGAGCCTGGCCTGGGCTGGCCAGGCTGGGGACCCAGGCGCGGAGTGTCAGGCTGTGGTTGCAGCCACCACCGTGGGTCCTGTGGGGCTCATCTTCACTCACTGCTGTCTTCTGTGAGCGTAGCCCCCCTGAGTGGGAGTGTCCTGTGGCTGCCATGACCAGTGACCACAAACTGGGTGGCTTAAAACAACAGAAATTTATGTTCTTACAGCCTGGAGGCCACAAGCCCCAAATCCTGGTGTCCGCAGGGCCACGCTCCCCCTGAGGGCCCTGGGAGAGGATCCCTCCTTGCCCTCCCAGCTTCGGGTGGCTCCTGGCGTCCTTGCATTTCTTGGCTTGTAGACACGTTGCTCCGGTCTCTGCCTCTTCCATTGTGTGTCCAAATTTCCCTCTTTTCACAAGGACACTAGTCACTTTGGATCAGAGCACACCCTGATGACCTCATCTTAACTTGATCAGGCTTGCAAAAACCCATGTCTAAATAATGTCCCGTTCACAGGTTCTGGGCGCTAGAGCGTGAACATATCTTTTGGGGGACACAACTCAACCCAGTATAAAAGCTCTGTGTGGGGCAAGGAACAGGGGGGCAGGGCCTGTCCTCAGGGTGTCTGCTGTGAGGCCAGGTACGCAGAATGCAGGGGGAACAGGTTTAATCATGTTTGGCAACATCTGTAGGATAAACTCCCACGAGCAGGGTTGCTGGATCGGAGCAGGCCTGCGCGGCTGGAGTTTTGCTGAGTAATGCTGGGCTGCCCTCCAGGAGGCTGTGTCCACTTATGCTCCCCCATTCATAGATGAATCTGCTTTCCTCTCAGAGGATAGGTCAGATGTTGCTGGGACAGGTGGGTACAGGTAGGGCGGTGGGAAGGCCCAGCCAGGGGTGCCTGGCAGACAGCCCTGGTTTGGCCAGGACAATGGGAGATAAGGCAGGAGAAGTTCCAGATCCCTGAGGGCTTAAACCCCTCACTAGGGAGTTTAAATCTTGATTCCGTAGATGGGAGGGGCCCTGGCCGGTCTCAGCAGGTGATCGAGGACTAGAATCCTGCTTAAGATGGTGATGCTTGAGGCAGTGGGCTAAGTGGCCAGTTAGGTCCAGGAGGTGAGAGGCAGGTGCGGAAGCCTCCCTTGGCATTGTGCCTTCTCCTCTGGGTTTTCTTTTCTCGTTGTTTAATAGTGAAGAGGAAAGCGAAGCACTTTTCATACCCATGTCTTCATTAAAAGTGGGAAAACTAAAGCTTGACTGAGGGCCCACATGTTCTCCTGGCTGCCCTCACTCCTCAGACACCTGCCTGCCTGGAGGTGACCAGGCCAGGGGGGAGGGAGCTCTAGGGAGGGGAGCTGGGGAGGAAGGCCCCGAGGGAGTGACTGGCTGGCGTTTCAGGGGTCCTGGAGGACTGCCCTGGCCAGCAGCTCCTGAGCCCTGGGGGCCATTTGGGCCGAGGGGTTGGGGAGTGAGCTGGGCTCCGGTCTCCCTGCCTCTGCAGTCGCTGCAGAGTGCGGGGCAGGATCAGGTCCTGTGGAGGGAGGGTCGGGCCTGCACCCTGTGCCTGAGTGGCCAGCTGGCCTGGGGAATTAGGACCCAGAGTGACCAGGAAGGGTGGGGGTTGGCAAGTGTCCCAGTGAGCTTTTGTGCCCGACAGCATGTGGTCTGGAGCTCCTGCATTTACTCCCAAGTGCCCAGGCTCCTGGGGGCAGCCGGATGTTGATGATGTGGGGTTTCTGGGGACCCTCAAGTGTCGCAGGATGGCCCCAGGCACTATCTCAGAGGCTGCCTCCTTATCAGTCTCTTTCTCAGTGCCCCGCCGCCGGATGTGAGCACTTCCTCGTCTGCCCTGTGGCGCCTAGTCTGCCCTTCTCTCCCAGGCCATGCCGCAGGCCACGCCGCAGTGCTGTGGGCCAACCATGGCAGGCATAACTCCACTTTACAGACAGGCAAAGTGAGGCCCGAGCGGGGAATCAGGCTCCCCCAGAGGCAGGCTCTGGTGCTTGTAGGAAAGGCTGGACTCAAGTTTCCCCCATGCTCTGGAATCCAGGGGCTCTGTTCTCCCTGGCCAGCCCCATGCCCCCTTGCAGCCCCTGTGGTACCTGTGTCCCAGGAGGACCAGCCTCTGGGCGGAAATGGCCGTCTGTCTTTACTAAGTTGAAAACAGATACAAAGGAAAGAGGTTGATAACAGCAGTTTTGTCATTTATTTATTTAATCAGGGAGAGAGAGAGATCGAGCACAAGCAGTGGGGAGGGGCAGAGGGGGAAGCAGGCTCCCCACTGAGCAAGGAGCCCTCCGCAGGACTCGATCCCAGGACCTTAGGATCATGACCTGAGCCCAAGGCAGCCCCTTACCCAACAGACCCACCCAGGTGTCCCAGTTTTGTTATTTAAATTGGCTACCTCTTTTTTTTTTTTTTTTAAAGATTTTATTTATTTATTCGACAGAGATAGAGACAGCCAGCGAGAGAGGGAACACAAGCAGGGGGAGTGGGAGAGGAAGAAGCAGGCTCCTAGCGGAGGAGCCTGATGTGGGGCTCGATCCCATAACACCGGGATCACGCCCTGAGCCGAAGGCAGACGCTTAACCGCTGTGCCACCCAGGCGCCCCTAAATTGGCTACCTCTTAACTCAGACTTAGAAAAAAATCAACTTAGTATAAGCCTGATTTTCTATTTTATTTTTAAGCCCGAATTTTCAAAAGTGGAAAATATTTTTTAAATGTTTTCTTATTTTATTTTTCCAGTTTTGTTGTGATGTAACTGACGTAGAATGTGGTATTAGTTTTAGGTATGCAAGGTGGTGGTTCCATCTGTGTCTGTAGCAGAGGGCTCACCCCAGTGACCGTTAACCTCTGTCGCCTGACCCGGTTACAGATTTTTTTCCCTGTGGTGAGAGTGTTTACCGTCTACTTTCTCAGCAACTTTCACGTGTCCGGTGCAGTATTGGGTAACTGGCGTCACCACGCTATCCTTAGGCCCCCAGGACTTGGTTACGTCGTGGTGGGAGTTTGCACCTGCTGCCGCACTGCCTGGCCTGGGGCAGCCGGTGGTCTGTTCTTGCTCCAAGCACCGTGTTTTCAGGTTCCACACGTGAGTGAGAGGAGGCAGTGCTGTCGTTCTGTGTCTGACTTACCCCATGCAGCATAATGCCCCCAGGGTCCAGCCAGTGACGGCATTCCCTCCTTTGCTACGGTTGGGTACGATCCCGTTGTATCTCCGCACCCCCCCCCCCCCCCGCCCCGTGAGCTGTGTGCATTCACCTGAGTGCTCGGGTGGCCGCCGTGTCTCGGCTGTACAAGTGCCACTGCAGAGACTGTGTGTCTTTTCGAGCTCAGCTGTAGGTTTCCTTCGGGTAAACACACCGAGGGGAGTTGCTGGATCATGTGGTAGTTCTGGCTTTAATGTTTTGGAGCTTCTGTACTGTTTTCCACAGTGGCTGCACCAGCTTGTGTCCCCACCAACAGTGCACGGGGTTCCTTTTTCTCCACGTCCACACCAACACCCGTTCTCTTTTGTCCTTTTGATAACAGCTTTTCTAACAGGTGTGAGGGGATATCTCACGGTGGTTTTGATTTTCATTCCCCTGTTGATGAGTGGTATTCAACACCTTTCCATCTACCTGTTGGCCATCTCTGTCTTCTTTAGAAAAATGTCTAGTCGGTTTCTTTGCCTGTTTTATTTTTTTAAATTTATTTGAAATTTATTTTTTTTTTAAGTAAGATCTACACCCAACATGGGGCTTGAACCCACGACCTGAGATCAGGAGTCGGGTGTTCTACCGACTGAGCCAGCCAAGCACCCTTCTTTGTGCGTTTTATTTATTTGTTTATTTAATAAAGATTTTATTTATTTATTTATTTATTTATTTATTTATTTATTTATTTGAGAGAGAGAAAAAGCAACAGCATGAGCTGGGAGGAGAGGGAGAAGCAGGCTCCCTGCTCAGCAGGGCTCGATCCCAGGACCCCAGGATCATGACCTGAGCCGAAGGTAGATGCTTAACCGACTGAGCCACCCAGGCGCCCCCTCTTTGCCCATTTTATTTTTATTTTTATTTATTTGTTTATTTTTAAAGATTTTATTTATTTATTTGACAGAGATAGAGACAGGCAGTGAGAGAGGGAACACAGGCAGGGGGAGTGGGAGAGGAAGAAGCAGGCTCACAGCGGAGGAGCCTGATGTGGGGCTCGATCCCATAAAGCCGGAATCACCCCCTGAGCCGAAGGCAGACTCTTAACGACTGCGCCACCCAGGAGCCCCTCTTTACCCATTTTATTTTTTTATTTTTTATTTTATTTTATTTTTAAATTTTTTTATTTTTTTTTTTAATGATTTTTTATTATGTTAGTCACCATACAGTACATCCCCGGTTTCCGATGTAAGGCTCGATGATTCATTAGTTTCGTATAACACCCAGTGCACCATGCAAACGTGCCCTCCTTACTACCCATCACCGGTCTATCCCATTCCCCCACCCCCCTCCCCTCTGAGGTCCTCAGTTTGTTTCTCATAGTCCATAGTCTCTCATGTTTCATTCCCCCTTCTGATTACCCCCCCTTTCTTTATCCCTTTCTTCCCCTACCGATCATCCTAGTTCTTATGTTCCATAGATGAGAGAAATCATATGATAGTTGTCTTTCTCTGCTTGACTTATTTCACTTAGCATTATCTCCTCCAGTGCCGTCCATGTTGCAGCAAATGTTGAGAATTCGTTCTTTCTGATAGCTGAGTAATATTCCATTGTATATATGGACCACAACTTCTTAATCCAGTCATCTGTTGAAGGGCATCTTGGCTCCTTCCACGATTTAACTATTGTGGACAATGCTGCTATGAACATTGGGGTGCATATGGCCCTTCTCTTCACTACGTCTGTATCTTTGGGGTAAACACCCAGTAGTGCAATGGCTGGATCATAGGGTAGCTCAAGTTTTAACTTTTTAAGGGACCTCCACACTGTTTTCCAGAGTGGCTGTACCAACTTGCATTCCCACCAACAATGTAGGAGGGATCCCCTTTCTCCACATCCTCTCCAACAATTGTTGTTTCTTGCCTTGTCTATTTTTGCCATTCTAACTGGCGTAAGGTGGTATCTCAGTGTGGTTTTGATTTGAATTTCCTTGATGGCTAATGATTTTGAACATTTTTTCATGTGTCTGTTAGCCATTTGTATGTCTTCATCGGAAAAGTGTCTGTTCATATCTTCTGCCCATTTTTTGATTTATTTGTTTCTCGTGTATTGAGTTTGAGAAGTTCTTTGTAGATCTTGGATACCAGTCCTTTATCTGTAGTGTCATTTGCAAATATATTCTCCCATTCCGTGGGCTGCTTCTTAGTTTTTCTGTTTCCTTGGCTGTGCAGAAACTTTTAATCTTAATGAAGTCCCATAAATTCATTTTATCTTTTGTTTCTCTTGCCTTTGGGGATGTGTCATGAAAAAGGTTGCTTTGGCCGATGTCGTAGAGGTTGCTGCCTATGTTCTCCTCTAGAATTTTGATGGATTCCTGTCTCACATCGAGGTCCTTCATCCATTTGGAGTTTATTTTTGTGTATGGTGTGAGATAGTGGTCAAGTTTCATTCTTTTGCGTGTAGCTGTCCAATTTTCCCAGCACCATTTATTGAAGAGACTGTCTTTTTCCCACCAGATGTTTTTTCCTGCTTTATCAAATATTAGTTGCCCAAAGAGCTGAGTGTCCATTTCTGGGTTCTCTATTCTGTTCCATTGGTCTATGTGTCTGTTTTTGTGCCAGTACCATGCTGTCTTTGTGATCACAGCTTTGTAGTACAGCTCGAAATCCGGCATTGTGATGCCCCCAGCTTTGTTTTTCCTTTTCAACAGTTCCTTGGAGATTCGGGGCCTTTTCTGTTTCCATACAAATTTAAGGACTATTTGTTCCAGTTCTTTGAAAAATGTCCTCGGTATTTTGATCGGGATAGCATTGAAAGTCCCTCTTTACCCATTTTAAAATCAGATTTTTTTTTTCCACTGTTGAGTTGTGTGAATTCTTTATATATATTTTGGATATTAACCACTTATCAGATACACGATTTGCAAATATTTTCTCCCATTCTGTAGGTTGCCTTTTCATTTTGTTTTAAAAAGATTTTATTTATTTTAAAAATATTTTATTTATTTATTTGACACACAGAGCGTGAGCACCAGTAGGGTGAGCAGCAGAGGGAGAGGGAGAAGCAGGCTCCCCACTGAGTAGGGAGCCTGACATGGGGCTCAATCCCAGGACCCCTAGATCATGACCTGAGCCAAAGGCAGCAGCCTAACCGACTGTGCCACCCAGCGCCCCTGCCTTTTCATTTTGTTGGTGGTTTACTTTGCTCTGCAGAAGCTTTTTACTTTGGTAAAGTCCCAGTTGTTTATTTTTGCTTTTGTTGCCTTTGCTTTTGGAGTCAGATCCAAAAAACCATTACCAAGACTGACGTCAAGGAGCTTACCGTAAGCCTGTGTTTTCTGCTAGGAGTTTCATGGTTTCCATTCTTATATTCAAGTCTTTATCCGTTTTGAGTTGACTCAAGAAATATTTTTAAATGAATGTTTGAGAAGCCAAGTGAAGCTTCTTTCCGGTTCTCTGGGGTTCCCCTGGCCTCTGCTCAGGTTACCATGACTGCTGCCCTGAGCCAGTGAGGCAGGGCGAGAAAGCCACATGACCTGAGTGGGTCTTGGTTCTCATAGCTGGCTCTCCCCCGAGATGAAGGGGTCACATTTGGGGGTGGATAAGAGTCCGCTGTCAGTCACCGCAAGATGTCTGTGCTTATTTGCCAGAGAATAACATCTTCCAGCTCTGTCTTGGAGCTTCCGACCTTCTTGCAGTCGGTTGGGTAAATATTTACCTAGAGGGTAAAATACTGCTGGTGAGCGAGCGTGCATTGCATGGGCCGTGTGCCAGGCACTGCGCTGGACTTGTTATCTGCATTGTCTTGTGAGTCTGTCCTCCCACTGTCAAGGGCAGTGGTTCAGTTATTATACCTATTTTAAAGACAAGGAAGTGGGGGTATGAGAGTTTGGTCAGCTTGCCCAGCTCACCCAGATAGTAAGAGCGGGAGCCAGGAATGATCTCGGAGTCTGATTGGCCAGACTGAGCTGCTGTGCAGAGCTGTCGGGAGGTCATAGCCCCAGAGGGTGGCAGAGCTCCCTGGCCCTGCGAGGAGGGTGCTGGTCCTGGGGGCTGTGCTGGGTGAGCCCATGTGGATGGCAGGCATGCTGGAACCGTGGCATGCTCTCTGCCCTTCCCGTCTCCAGGCCTGAGGCTGGTGAAGGCAGATTGCATTAGCCTGACTGTGGTTTGGGAAAGTGCCAGCTCGGCTGAGGTTGCCCACTGTAAGAGCACCAAGCTGGCTTTTTGCGATTCCAGAGATTTCTTGGTTTCCCCACCACTGGGTGCCCACAGCAGGGATGCAGTTTTTCCTCTTTGGGGCAGTGAGGTGGCATTTCAGTTCCCCCTGACCCTGGAAAGCTCCCAGTTCCCAATCCCAGGGACTCAGCCCCTCAGGCTCCCTGAGGAGCTCAGCAGGCCAGGGGCAGGTGGTGACAGGTGTTCCCCTGCTGACAGGAGTCTCAGAACTGTGGCACGTTTCCACTTCTCAGAGCAGCCAAGGCTCCGTGCATTAGCCCCTCTTCCACGGGGTCACAGCCTATGTCCTAGTGCTCATTCATCACTGCTGATCACTGGCGAGCCTGGGAACCAGGAGGGGCAGGTGTGCTGGGAACCTCAACAGCCATGTTGCTGCCTTGCTGCCTTTGTCAAAGGCCCCTGCTGTCACCCCTTCCCGGCGGGGTGCCTGTGGCTTCGGGGATACGGTCCTGCTGCCTTCCTCCCTCCCCCCATGGAGACAGGACCCTTGTCTGGGGCCGTCAGATCAGCAGCCCACTCTGACCAAACTCCTGGAAAGTTCCTTTTCCTTCTTCGGGAGCCATTGGTCTCTCTGGAGGACCTTCTCCTCACCGTGGGTTGTCGCTGTTCATGAGTGACGTCCTTCTCAAAGGCCTCATGCTGCCGCTTCTCTCTCTTCTGCCTAGGATCATGCGGCCGGATGATGCCAATGTGGCTGGCAACGTCCACGGTGGAACCATCCTGAAGATGATCGAGGAGGCAGGGGCCATCATTAGCACCCGACACTGTAACAGCCAGAATGGGGTAAGCGTCTGCGGGCCATCACCCAGCCCGCTTGGGATCACTGGGAAGATTCCAGGGCCAGGAGGCCTGAGGTCCCTCTGTGTGTATCATCACACCACTCTTGGGTTGGGACAGGAGTTTACTTGCAGTGTTCCCCTCCTTCATCCCCTTCTAGAATCCCTGGATGGGACCAGTTGCCGTGGTGCTTGGTTTGGGACTCATCAAGGAGGGATGGGGGACAGCTAGAGAGTAAGCTCGGAGATGGCCGAGAGCTGCCTTTAAGCTCCTCCCCCTCCATCCAGAAGAGTCTTGGTTTCTAGAATCCCCCCTCCCCAGCTTGGCTGCCCTGGGCCTGACCCTCCATTGCTCCATCTACGCCCCAGGGGCGGGGTGGGGCCTGGGCAAGCACTGGCACTCTTACCGGGGAAGCCCAGCGAAGCCCTGCCAGAGTGCCCGGGATGAGGGCCAGGCTTTCTGCTTTTGCAAGTTGGGCAGCTGGGGGGCATTTGGCCCATCCTCTCCTGCCCTGCCTCCAGCCCCGGGGGGACCTGACATTTCCTCTGGAGGCCACCCAACGCCTTTGCTGGGGACGGGGTCTGTCTTGCGCCACACTGCCACCTGGGGGCCAGCAGAGGTGCAGAACCACTGGCTTCTATGTCCCTGTGTGTGTGTGTCCCTGTGGGCCTGGGCCAGCCACCTGCTGTGATGAGAGGAGGAATGCATGCTGGCTGGAACAGGGAGAGAAGGAGAGAGAGCGCAGCACGTGTGTGTGTGTTTGTGTGTGTGTGTGTGTGTGTGTGTGTGAGAGAGAGAGAGAGAGAGAGAGAGAGAGAGAGAGAACAAAGCCAGGGTGAATGTTTCAATGGGTGGACATGGGCTTAGGGGACCTCAGCATGCTGTGAAGGAGGGGCTCACCTGCCCAGCTAGGGGTCTGGATTTGTTCAGGTGCCCTTGGAGTTCTGGGGCAAACCAGGCCATGTTCAGAGTGCGCCCTCTGGTGGCAGCACAGAGGATGGGCCTGAGATATGGGGCGGGGGCTAGGGTGAGGGCCCAGCCCCTGGTGGCCCACTGAGACAGTGAGGGTCCCAGGCAGGCCTGGCGGGACAGGCTGGACCCTGGGAAGGAGAACCTTAGGATGGGGGAGAAGGGGGGGGGCTTGGGTGGTGAGAACCCACGTAACTGCTGCTGGTTAGTGAGTTTTTGCAAAGCTCTGAAGCGCTTCTGTTTATATAATCCTCCCCACACCCGTTATTATCCCTGTTACCCCCATTGCACGGGGGAGGAAGTGGAGGCACAGAGAGGCTGCATGCTTGCCCAAGGCTGCGGGGGGAAGCAGAGGGTGGGTCTGGGCCATGAATCCAGGCCTCGAACCTGTGCTTTGAGGCCCTGCTCCTCATTCCTTCCCTAGAGGGAGCCTGGGGTGCAGGAGGGATCGTTTTGACATGTTGGCTTGGAGATGTCTCTGGACTGGTGTTCCCAGGGTAGAGGTGTAGAAGTTCCAGGCTCAGGAGGGAGTGTGAGCTCCAGGCAGCTCTAGCTGGTTAGGTGCTGGCATGGGGGCCAATGCTGGCCTCTGAGGGGCTTCACTGGGGCTCTGGGTCAGGGAGGGGGCACCCTCACCCTACTCCCCTGGAGGTCTCATCCAGTCTATGCCTTTAGTACTGTCATGTAGCCCTGGGGTTCTGTTTCCAGCTGGAACCTCTTGGTTGGCTCCATCTGAATACTTAATTGTCCCCTTGACCTTGATGTGCCCAAAAAGACTCCCTGGACCTGTACCCAGACTGCTCCTCCCAGTCTCCCTCTGCTCTGTACATGACCTCTGTGGCATCTGGTTACCCACACTCAAAATCTGGGGCCTTCAGTGACCCCATTCTTTCTCTTCCGTTGTGGACACTGGCAGCCGATCCTGTTGGCTCCACCTGCTGGGTAGTTCTGGATCTGTGCACCATCCACCTCCCTAATCTCATTTCCCACGACTTCCTCTTAACACTCCCTTGGCCCACACTGGCTCTCTTGCTGCTGTGTGACTGGCCGGTGTTCCTACCCCAGGGCCTTTGCACTGCCTCTTCTCTCTGCCTGAGCTGCTCTTCCCCCCAGATATCTGCAGGACCCCCCTCACCTCCTTCCAGTCTGTGTAAATGACCTCCACTGAGGCCTTTCCTGATGACCAGCTCCCTTCTTGCTCCCAGCTGTTCTCAATAGCACTGTCGCTCCTAGAACATTGTGGGTTTTGCTCATTTATCTTTGGTCTGCTCATCCCTCCCTCTGACCCCTGCTAGAGTGTAAGCCCCGTGAAGGGAGGGACTTTCGTCTTTCGGGTCCCTGCTGGATGCTCAGCGTCTGGGTGGAGGCCTGGAACACAATGGCCTCCCATTGGCCATCTGCTCCTTGCCAGAAGGGTGTGTGTGGAATCGTCATCCCGTGGAGTGCTTACAGTGCACCAGTGACCACACTGTGTGCTTGACCTTTTCTTTATGGAATCTTCCCGAACGTGGTCTTAGCCCCACATTGTAGGTGAGGCGAGGAGGCCTAGAGAAGTTACACAGCTTCCCGAGGGTCCCCTCTTCTGCGTGCCCTCCGCTGAGGGCGGCCTGAGTGGGTGTAGGACAGGTGCGGTCCAAACAATCATAGTAGTGGGAGCGAACCTCTCTGACCCGCTCGTTCCCACGTTTGATCCCCCCGTGTCTGTGACGGGGCGGCTCACCCCTGTCTCCACAGATCATCCCCTCGAACCCTGGCAGCAGCCTGCTGGCCCCACTTCTTTCTATATTTTATGATGTCAAGAGCTAGTGAGAGGCAGAGCTGGGAGTTGAGCTCGGGGCCCAGTGCTGTTCTGACTGCTTCTGAAGCTGCTGTCGTGGCTCCAAGCCCGTGGCCGCTCAGGAGCCCGGCCCCCGAGGTATCTGGGCCCCCGAGCCATCTGGGCCCCCGAGCCCAGCGAGCGCTGTGATCCTGGTCATCTCTGGGACTGTGGTGAGGGCATTTCCTGGGATAGACTAATCAGAGGGCTTCTGGCTGCCTCCCGGGGTGGGGCTGCCCCTCCTGCTTTAAGCCCCAGCAGCAGGGAGCTCCAGGGCTGTGTCTGAGCACAGGCAGCCAGACGGGTGGTGTTCAGCTTGGAGATCCTCCTACCACATACAGATGTTCCTTGGCTCGTGGTTTGAATTTTTGGGTCTCACCTGTTCTTCACGGAATCCCAAAGACGGGCCCAGTGCCCTGCTAGGCCCTTGGACAGCACCTTATGGTCAGGTTGCCTCTGCCCTGGGTCCAGCTCGTGCTGCCCACGCCCCAGCCCGGAGGAGAGCCCCCAGGCAGCCCACCTGTCTCTTAGGCTGCCCTGTCTGCGAAGGACTCGGAGTGGCTGCCCTATAAACATTCATTCTCTCCTTTGGAACCAAGCTTAAGATTCCTAGCAAGCGGCTTCCAACCCAGAAGAGCCAGTGTGAGGCTTCTGCCGGCATCCCAGGCCAGGCCTGGGACTGCGTGGAGAGCAGGTCTGTCTCCCCCTGGGTCAGTGCCCATGTTCCGGGTCATGGAAGGGAACAGAAATGCCACCTGCTAAAAAGCTCACACGACTCTGAAGTGCGGGGATAAAAAATGAGCCAGTCTGCTCGTCTCCTCTGCCCCTCCTGCAGAGTCCTGGCCCCACGCCTTCCCTGGCCCTACAGGCTGTTCTGACCCCTTCGCTTGCACCCTGCTGTGCACCCCCCCCCACAGCCTCCACTGTGTGCACTCCAGCCTGCTCTCCCCTCCTCTGGGGTGCACACCTCCATACCTGCCTCCTCCCAATCAACACCTTTTCGTTCATAGCTCAGCTCAGATGTGCCCTCTGTGGGGAGGCTGCCCCCACCCCCAGCACTTCCCACACCGCCCTCTTCAGAGCACCTGCCACCATGTGGCTTTGTCCCGTTTGCTTACTTACCATCTGCTCTGACTCACTCCCCCGAATGCCGCACCAGGTGCAGGGCCTGGCTCCACGCATGCCGGTAGCTCCCTCCGGCAGAGGTCTCGGGTCCCCTGGTGTACCCGCAGTCAGCCACGGTCCAGAAGCAGATGACCCTCCCTCTGACGGAGCGTCAGAGGGTCAGTAGTCGCCTAACGCTGTCACCTGCCCACATCATTCACCTCCTTCATCTCGGCTCGCGGGCATTTTATCTTCTCTCCTCCTCCCAGGAAGAAGTGCGCTAAGATGGAGCTCGTCCATCCAAGACGAAGCTGCATTCCCATTAAAAATTATTCCTATATATATGCATGTATGCTGCCCGTGTGTGAGTGTAGCCATACCAAAATTTAACCACTCTCCAGTAAAGACACCTGGTTTCATTCCGTTTTGGGTCTTGCTAGCAGCGCATGGATAATTCCACCACGTGGGCCAGAGGCGGGGCCTCAGTTCCTGCCGGGCTCCACTCTGTGCATGCCTTTCCAGCTTTCTGCCAGTGGGTGGTGCTGTAGCCACAGAAGTCTGCTTAGGGGCCGCTGTGTTTCAGTGTCAGTGTGACTTACGGGGCGAGTGGGGGTGAAGCTGGTTCAGATCAGAATAGCTACAGCTTAGCCCTGGAACCTTTCCCAGCCACTCTGGTCCCCTGCCTTGCTGAGACCTGACTCTGGCATGTCTATAGGGACAAAAACTGGAGGGACGCCCAACCCCGCGTTCCTGAGACTCGCCTGGGAGGGGTGAAGGTGCGGGTTCCCTGAGTGTCCCTCCAGAGGCAGGTCCCGCTGGCTTGAACGGGCCAGGGAATTTGCATGTCCGTGAGGCGGCAGGTGGGCTCGTGCACCGATGCCACAGGTGGTACCACCGGGGCTCAAAGTGACTGTTACTACAAGCTCGATCGCCAACCCTTGGACGAGGGGTGCTGTGAGGATTACCTGGGAAAGCGAATACGAGAGCGGGCAGGGCCGGATGGCAGGCTCTCTAAGGTGAGGCCCGGTCTCCCACTCCCTGCTCCCCATCCAGCCTGGCGGTAGCCGAAGAGCCTCGCACACCTGTGCCCAGCCTCCTAGAAAGGAGGGTTGGTTCCCGGGAGAAAGCAGTAGACGTGCCAAGTGCTCTGCTTGGCAGGGAGGTCCCACTGTTGCGACTCCAGTGTCCCTTGTGTCATTCGGTTCACCCAGACGGCAAGGAAGCAGTTCTCCGTGCCAGAGCCGGGAGGGGCCGAGGCACTGCTGTCCTGTTGAGAAGTGCTTTGGGAACATGCACCGAAGTGTCCCTTCAATCTGGGAAGCACCCCCAATACTGAAAGTGGTTTAAGTAAGAGGACATCCATCACAGGATTGTTTATAGTAAGAAGCAGATGGACCCCACTGGAGCCAAATCTCTAATAACGGAATATTCCATTCTATTTGGCCATTAAACATACTTTTGCAGTGGAGTGTTGTGACGTCAGTCGTGGAAAGGGCCATGTGGAAGAATGAGGAAGTCTGTCACGTTCAGTAGAGAACGAGCCCCAGCGTACCGTGTCGTGTGCCCTCCAGATGGCACTCCAGGCATCGATCGGTTTCCACGGGGGTCCTGCGGGGCTGGGGACAAGTGACAGGCTGCACACCTGGTACCCTATACCCTATACCCTTTCCTTCCTCTGAATTTCGAGTCCTGCAAATGGGTTCCTATCTGAAGGATAAATAACATTTAAATAAAGGAATATTGGTTGCAGAGCACCGTTTGTACTGAGGCAGGTTATTTTTCCTTGTTTTGAGTAAAAAAAAAAGCAAGTTGTGGACACGTATGTTTATGTTTGCATGACTGTATGAGACAGAGTAACTGCACACGAACTGGGGAGATCCCATTCCTGGGGACAAGAGCCTGGGAAGGGAGATCCCGAAATAGAAAGCTGGGGTGTCTTTGGATGGGAGGAGTGATTTTCCCTCCTCTGTCTACTTCTCTGTGTATTTCCCAAATTTTCCATAATGAGTATGTCTTTTTTTTTACCTTTCGTTATGGAAGCAATGCATGTCTTTTGTGGAAAAATTAGAAGAAAGAAGCCACTCCTAAACTTCACCGTGCAGAGAATCCTGCTGGCGCTTCTCTGGGGTGTCCCCTCGAGGCCTTTCTGTGTCTCCCGTGGTTTTGCAGTTAGGAATGTGTGATGTCAATAAATGGTGTTACTTTCACAGTGGGAAATAGAAAGGCCGTTTTCGAGGGGCATGTCCAGGGTTGGGGCTCACCTGTCTCTGGTCTCTGCAGGAGCGCTGCGTGGCCGCCCTGGCCCGCGTCGAACGCACCGACTTCCTGTCGCCCATGTGCATCGGCGAGGTGGCACACGTCAGCGCGGAGATCACCTACACCTCCAAGCATTCTGTAGAGGTCCAGGTCAATGTGATGTCTGAAAACATCCTCACAGGTAACTTCTGCACACGTCTCTCCAAGCCAGCTCCGTTGGGACCAGCGCCAACAGCAGCTGTAGCTCACGCTGATGGGGGGCTGGCCCTGACGCTGTCCGTGACTGACGTCCTTCCATTCCCAGCTCCACCCGTGACGGAGATACTTCTGCCATCCTTGTTCTGTAGATGGGGACGGGTTAAGCAATGAGTCCAACAGCAGGATTTGAGTCTGAGGGGGTTCAGGCTCTGGACCCAGTGTGCAGCCACTGCCCCTCCTGCCTTCCCAGGGCAGAGGGCTGGCAGTGGGCTGGGAGGGCACAGCTGCCCTCCGGCCCCCTGCTCTCCCCCACCACCCGCCTTGCTGTTCCATGTAGGTGGGGGCCACTGGCAGGGTTGGGGGTGCGGGGAGGGCGTGGGTTGCTGCCCTGCACCCCTGGCCCCGCATTCCAGGCTTAGGCTGAAGCACTGGGTGAACCTTTGACTCTGGTTTGATCTGAATATTCTCTTTCTCAGAGTGGTAACCATGGAAACCCCTTCTCATCCTCCCACTGGGCTCTGCAGGGGAGTGTGCCTCTGCTTTGCACTCGCTGCTGCTTTTTATAACCAGGCTGCTGACAAGGAAGGCAGGCCCCTCTGTCCCTTTGCTGCCCACCTCCCTGCCCCAGGCCACCCCATTGTCCCACCTCGTTTCATGCTTGCCGGGGTCCTTGGGTCCTATGCCTGATGCCTCTGGCCCCTTCCTTGGGGGCTGCTGCCTGCAGGGTGCTGTGCTCAGAGATCTTTCAGGGGCTCAGCCTTCTCCCCTTCCCAGGCCTGGAGCACAGTTATCTATCTGGACCTTCCCGGTGTCCTCAGCGTGCCCGGCCGTGGCGCAGTAAACGATTTCGCCAAGCGAGGGCCTGTGCTCAGGGAACACTCGGCGTCCCTGTGGCCTGTGTTTGTGGCCAGGCACTATTGCCGCCTGTGGCTCTGGCATCGAAGGGACCATGGATGCCGCACACTGTGGCACAGGAACAGGTACCCGGGCACGATCTTCTCACGATGCAGCCTTGGGGTCCGTGTCATCGTTCCTGTGCTCTGTCTCCTTGTGGCCCAGGCCTCCTCTCCTGGGCGGTAGTCACTGCCGCTGCTGCTGCTCGCCATCTTCAAGCTTCCTTGCAGTGGCAGTCCCATCAGTGTTGCTTTTTCATGGTGATTTTCAGCAGCTTGGAGCCAGGGACTTCCAGTGGGGGAGGGGCCCGCCTACCAGATTTCTGGCCCCAGAGGAACCCCTGAGAAACAGAGTAGTGTTTCCCTGTTGGCGAATGGAGAAGAGGCCAGGAGACAGAGGCGTTCTTGACTTGCAAAGTGGAGCTCACCCCAGCGGCGTTGGCCCCCCAGCATAGTGACTCTCACGGGGACAATTCTGGTTGTCACCATTGAGGCAGAGGTGCTGCATCCAGTGGGGGGAGGGCAGGGATACAGCCGCACAGCCTCCCCACTACGAAGGGTGACCCAGCCCCACATGTCCTGCACCGAGGCTGGGAAGCCCTGCCCTCGACCATGAACTCTGGGAGGAAAGAGTCATGTCTTTCTCTTCCTGGCAGCTTCTCTTGGCTCATAACAGACTTAGAGCTGGTAACTACAGGTGAATGAATGATGGAGTGAATGAATGACCACATGAACAGAGGTGGTCAGGAAGATCTGTGTTTCTGTGCAGAGATGGGAAGCTGACAGATGGTTTTGTCTAGAACCACATGCTCTGCCTGACTTCTGAGGGATCGTTCCCACTGTGGGGCAGGAGGCTCTCGCCTGGGGCCGTGGTGGCGAGATGCCAGCCCTCTACCCCGCCAGTAAGCCTGCAGCCCCGCCCCCCAGCAGCCTGGGCCTCGGCCTCGGCTTCGCTCCTTCCCTGCAGGAAGGGCACACAGAGCTGACGTGCCCTGCAGAGGAGAGAGCCCGCGGAGAGGAGCGGTGCTTGGGCGTCCACCCTCACGGCCGGGGGTGGGGCAGGCTGTGCGACCCCGCTGTGCTCTGCTTCTCGAGAAGCCGCCGCCTGACCCTCAGGCCTCCCCTGTTGCACGAAGGGGACTTTTCTCCGTGTGTTGGTCCTCTTGCCCCGGAACCTGCTGCTGAAGGGCCAGATGCCCCCCTTCTCATTGCACCACCACAGGTCTGGCTCTCGCTCCTGCATTTCTTCCTGTAAGTGCCACGTCTGGGCGTCTGCATCTCCGTCACCCTCCCTCTGTCTTTCCAAGTTCGGATCCATGCAGACAGATCTCTTATTCTGGGACCGTGTGTCTCGAGGCCTCCCTCTCTGTGCTGACGTGTGTCTTTCTGCCCACATGTCTAGGATGTGAGGGCAGGGCTGGGTGGCTGCCTTGTCCCCTGCAGTTCCCCCACTGCCTACAGCAGTGTCTGGCCCCGGGGACTCAGGGTGACTCTGACCAGGGGTGGGGAGGGAACTGAGAGCCCAGGAGGCAGGGGTCCCCTGTCTTGGGTGCCCCCGCCTCTGTGGTTGTGCAGCCTGTCAGGAGGCAGCCGACCGAGCACACGCCGAGGCAGACAAGCAGCAAACCTTTGCCTTCCAGACGGCTCATTCATCTCCGGCAACTGTCAAAATATTAAGCTGACTAGGACGTGATTGTTGCAAATTGCTCCAGAAAATAGCTGGGAGCTCTTAAGATTTTAAAATAGGTGTTTTTAATGCTGCAGTTGTCTTTTGATGGTTTTATTAAATGACGGAGAAAGTGCAATTAGCATGTTTTGCCTCATTTGTCCCGTGGTGTTCATTTGGGTCTAGAGGAGGGCCACTCCAGGTTTCCATGGAGACCAGCTTGTCAGGCTGGCGGAGTCAAACAGGAAATCTTTATTCCCAAAAGCAGGTTGTCAGATTCACTCTCAGTCAAAGTGCAGTGAAAATATTTTCCATGCTATTTGCCTGTGGTTCCCAAGTGCAGAGAGCCTGTTGTCCTGATGGGGCCACACTGTTGGGGCCAGGCCCCGGCCATGCTGGCGTTAGAGCAGGCCTGGCTCCGTGGGCTTGCCGTTCTACGTGACCACAGGGCTTGGCTTGGGCCTTGGGGCTGTGTTCAGGGGAGGAAACCAAAGCCCCGGCTCCCTTTGGGAAGGCAGGTCAGAAAGCACTGATGAGAAAGGAGCTCCTTGAGGGGCTTTAGAGAGGATGCCTGGCTGCTCCCATCCTCCCCACTTGCTTTCTTTTATTTCCACAGTTTTGCTGTTCTCCTCTACACTGAGGACCTTCTGTGTTGAGGAAGATCCTTTTTAAGGCAACCTTGCAAATATTTCCCTGAAATTACTGGGACCCTGGAGGTGTAGGTCTATACACAAAACAGCACCAAATTGCTGTGTGACCCTAGGTAAACCCCTTGACCTCTCTGGGCTCTAGGCTCCTCCTATACAAGTGAGAGGGGTGCGGTGGACTACGTGATCTCTGGGCTTTTCTGGCCCATGGTTCTTAGCCCAGACAGGCCTCTCTCGTAACCCCAAGGAAAGTTCTTTTTTTTTTTTTTTTTTTAAAGATTTTATTTATTTATTTGACAGAGAGACAGCCAGCGAGAGAGGGAACACAGCAGGGGGAGTGGGAGAGGAAGAAGCAGGCTCATAGCGGAGGAGCCTGATGTGGGGCTCGATCCCAGAACGCTGGGATCACGCCCTGAGCCGAAGGCAGACGCTTAATGACTGAGCCACCCAGGCGCCCCAAGGAAAGTTCTGTTTCCTGTCAGCCCACAGTGGGAGTCAGCAGCCCACTGCCCATCTCTCAGCACTCCACTCCGAAGTGTCTCGATTGGAGCTCTGAGTTGGTGGCAGCAAATTCAAGTGTCCAGTGTGAACCCTCCCACCTTGCAGGATGGGCCTTGCCCGGCTAGCCGTACAGCTGTGCTCGTTTGTGGCCTGGCCACAGCCACTCCCCAGGCTGCCCGTGTGGGCTCTGGCTCTGTGTCTCCCCGAGCCTCACGTCTGTGGGCCACTGTCCTTCTGGCCCCCCTCTGGCAGGAGCTCGTAGCTGTGTTTAGCAGGTGGACATTCCCTTGCTGAGCCCTGTGGTGTGAAGCTCCCCAGCAGAGTGTGTTCGACGGGAAGTTCAGGGTCTGCTGGATCTGTTTGCAGAAACTCGAGCTCAGCTGGGGCTGAATGCCCTGGCTTTGTCCCCTCTTCTCTGGGAGGTGGCTGGTGAGGGCCCCACCCGAGGCTCCTCAGGCTTCTGTCAAACCCCTGCAAAGAGGAGGTGCCTGGAGTCCAAGCCCTGTTAGCAAATGCTGGAAAGCCAGGACCCCCAGGCTTAAAGTGTATGATCTGAAGTCTTTCCAGCAACCTCCAGAGGGGCAGCATTGTGGTGGAGGTGGGGGGGGCTCCCCATGCTCTGTGTCCACACTCCCACCTTGTGTTTCAGCCCCACTTGCCCTGTGCCCTGTGCTCTCCCTACGCCATCACTCACGTGGTTTTTTTTCTCTGAAGGTACTAAAAAGCTGACCAATAAGGCCACCCTGTGGTATGTGCCCCTGTCCCTGAAGAACGTGGACAAGGTCCTGGAGGTGCCTCCAGTCGTGGTAAGGAGACCCCTTCTTCTCTCGGGCGGCAGATGGCAGAGGCTGCACGGACGTCGCAGGACAGCAGCAGCGGGGACTGGGGGCCGGGTCTGCCGGCCGGACACGTCAGTGGAGTGGGGTGTCCCTGTCTGGGATCTTCGTGCAGGTTTCATTCATGTGGGGAATGTCCTGGTGGATACCCCTCCTGGAGGACCCTTCCTCATGTCCCTGACCAGAGGGAAGGCGGGGGGTCGGGACGGTGTTGGGTGACAGGTCCTTCTGCGAGAGCCAGAACCTCCAGGCTGTGTGGCCCAGGCCAGCCGCTCCCCATCTTGGCTAAGACATCTCTGTTTCCGCCTCTTCTCCCGCTGCCCTTGGTTCTCTCTGGGGTGTTGCTGCAGACAGAAGCTCTTTGTGTGAAGGGAGCCCATTGTAGTCATTCCGGGCCCCCTGCAGGCACGCTCAGGGTGAGCAGGCTTTTGGAGGGTGAATGTTGTGCCAATAGAAGGATTTAGTTCCTTCCCTAAAGTTACCCCTCACCTCCTCCTGGGGTACCCAAGTCCCTGCGTGTTTCCAGGACACGCATGACAGCTCTTCTGTGGCCTGCCGCTCTGTTCTCACACCCAAGCTGTTCTAGAGGGAAACATGCCCTGGCTCTGGCAGTGTCTGCCCTGGCAGCGAGCATTTTCCTCCACTCGTATAGAGAACAGATTTTTTAAAATAATGAAGCCGGGACCTGCACCCGTAGGAACTGGTGGTGCCAGCTCACAGAGGAGCTCGGTCCTGTCCTCCTCCCCACGGGGACACCCTGGTGCAGGCCCTTCCTGCTTGGGGGAGGCCCGCTCTGTCTCCCTGGCAGACCCCTGCACCCCCGCCTCTGCCCGTGCCAGCCCAGCGTCCGACTGCACACCCTGCCTGGGCCCCCGGGGCACTCGAGACCCAGGTGGCACATCTCCCCAGGTGGGGATGGCTGCCTGCTTGGCTCTAGCTGCCATGCAGTCTAGATGTTTAAGAAACTGTCTTGAGACAAGGGAGCCCTCTCCACGTTGAACAGGAAGGGCACTTAGACCTTGGTCTGGGTTGGATTGGTGGCTTGTCCTTTGGTCCCATGGGAGAAGGGAGGTAGTGCCACCACCGGCTGACAGCACTGGCGCCACCCGTCCCTGCACGAGTGAGGAGAGCGGGTGAAAGCTCACAGTCAGGGCACGGAGCCCAGTGCTCCTGGGGATCACCCCTTTGTGAGGGTCCTGGGACTGCTGGGATGGAGGCCCCAGGGGAGGACCCTTCCTGTGTCTTCCAGCCGCACCCCTCCCACCTCTGCCTCTGACTGCCCCTGTGGGGGTGAGTGCACCTCCTCCTTGGTCGTTGCCCTTGGGGTTCTGCTGCAGCAGGACCTCATCCAGACCCCGGCTCTGTCAGGTCACGTGCGCAGCTTCGGGCGGGCGGAAGTTTTGACAGACACTGTTCCACCCAGAGCACCGCCCTTCAGTCCAGCCTGCCGGCCCCCTCCCCCCTCCCCTGTCTCTGCCCTCCCTGCAGCACTGACTGGGGCGGGGGCCCAAGACCAAGAAGCAGGAGTGAGTCTGAGGCACAGTGATTTTTCTCTTTAGGAATTACGGTCGTGCCCGCCCCCGCTTTTATCTTTCCCACCAACCACGTGGTGCTCAGTCAGCCGCATCGCATGTAAATACGACATGATTATTGGACTGATTTCATTTTCAGACGCCACAGACTGTGGGAGTCTCTGGCTTCGGCACCAGATCATACATGTTCAGGGCTTGATCCTGAAGGAAGATTCTGGGGCTGAGCCCATGAGCCTTTGCTCCCTCTGGCTCCTTAGGGCCGGGGGGCTGAGAGCTTTGGGTCTTTGGCCAGCAGGGCAGGGGTGGGCGGCGCACCAGGGTCAGGGCAGCTCTTGGCCCCAGGGAGCACTCACCCCCACATCCCAGAGGGGCCCGGAGTTTTCCCATCCCTTTGTTTAGCCGGTTAGATAAGACATAAATACCAACTTTGCCCTTGTAGAGGCGGAAGCAGAGAGGGCTGCAGATGGGAGAAGGCACGCCGCTCCCAGCTGCAGCTGACGCTAATATTTACGGGAGCTTGTCCCCCCACACATGTGAGCCCCCCATAGAAGCCTTCGGTTGGTTTGAAGCAGAGGTCTACTGTTTTCCTTGTCCTGATCGATCCTGGAGAGCTTGGAGTCTCTCCAGCGTTTATGCTCATTGCTGGTAGCGTGGCCACAAGGCTTTCTCATGCCACCCCCCACATCCCGCCATCGACCTTTTACAGACCGCTGTCCTTTATTTGAGAATACACGCATCTCTCTGTCCAGGTGTGTGTGTTACACACGTCTCTCGTGTGTATATACGTACCACAGACACGTGTGTCCCACACATCTCACAGAACACACGCTTGCGTGTGTGCAGAGGTGGACTGCACGTGTGCGTCTCCCTGGAAGAAGCCCGGCCGTCCACCCTGTGCAGCGCTGTTCAGTGTAAGAGGCTGTCCCTCAGCTCCACCCTCTTCTCCAGGAAACAGGGACCCCAGTATCCCTGCGGTGACCCTGGAGAGGCTGGGGGCTATCCGACAGCGGGCACTTTGGTTGTTGGGTTTTATTTTTCCAGTGTCTGAATGTGCACTTGAGTTCCGAGTCCTGCTGGGCTGTTGGACTTGTGGGCTGAGCTGGCTTCTGCTTCTCCCCAGCCAGGCTTGATGAGCCCTTGGGGGTGAGGGTGGGGTGCCAGCCCATCATCAGGACTTCTGGTGATTCTGTCCCCAGATTCAGAGCCAGCAGGCCCAAGGTTGTGAGGAGGCTGCGTTTCCTCCGTCTCCGTGGCTCGTGTCCGGCCAGGGCCCCGCCAGCTGCGTGTGACAGCCCAGGCCCAAGCAGTGTGCTCACATGGCCAGGGTTTATTATGCTCGGGAGGTTGGCTCTTTCTTAAAAAATCTCTTTAGAAGGCATTTCCTGAGGACACTTGAGTTCCGCCGTGAATTTTGCCGGATAGGCGCAGCACAGGCTCCGCACGTACGGTTTTTACTTTGGACGGAGGGACGGGAGGCCGCAGTTTATTTATGGAGGAAAGGGTTAAATTATCCCCTGCCACTTAAACACGCAGGGTTTGTTTCTCTTGCACACACTCCTCAGCCCCTTTCTCAGCCTCCTTGGGAGACGGGTTCTCAAGCCTCAGATGATGGTAATGAAGCCGTGGAGTGGTGTTCAGACCCCGTGTGATTTGGAGCAGAGCCACGGCCCCTTTCTCAGCCTCCTTGGGAGACGGGTTCTCAAGCCTCAGATGACGGTAATGAAGCCGTGGAGTGGTGCTCAGACCCCGTGTGATTTGGAGCAGAGCCACGAGCAGGAAAATCAAGACGTTTAAAACTGGCTTTTCAAAGAAGATCTAAAATTGCCATCTGAAATGAATTTGCCTAAGTCAGAGAGGCTTCAGCTGGGGGCGGAGAGGGCCCAGGGGGCCCTGAGCTTGGTAGCTTCTCCACGGGCTCAGCCACAAATGCTGCTCGAGTGAAGGGAGGGGCAGGTGTTGGAGCTGACCGACGGGAGGCCGGCTGGGCCGCGGTCAGCACGGGGGACCCGGGCTGTGGCAGCAGGAAGAGAGGGCTGCCGGGGGAATGGCCCCCACGTCCTGACCTGGGGCTTTTCCGAGGGGTCCCGCAGGGAGGGCGTGTGTGCCCTATGCTGGGCTGGAGGACAGGGTCCTTGCTGTCACATCAGGGAAACCGAGTGTCTCCCGCTGTGCCTACAGGACCCCCGGTTTTTGTGCCAAGTTTATATTCATGTTTATTCTTAACTTCTTGGATCCGAACCTCTGCGATCCATTAGGAGAGCTTTGCTGGGACTGTCTTAGCTTTGGTGCACGTTTCCGCAAGCGTGCAACCTGTCAGACAGGCTGGGAGGTCAGCAGAGTGAGGGTGTCCAGGGCATGCGGGAAACCTGCTCTCTCCTCGCCCTGTCGGGGCTCCCGTGATTCTGTAGTTTTGTGTCCAGGGATAAATCGTAGGAAGGATGGGGCACGTGTAAAACATGACGGAGATTGTTGATGTGATGTTTTAACAGTGAAGAACTGGGAGCAAGCCTGATCGCTCAGTCCTGGGTCCACCTCCTAAGTCCGGTTAGGTTGACAAGTTCGGCCACTGCAGGGGAAGGAGGAAATAGTGCTACTTGGAAACCTGGCACATGGCACAGGAGAACTTTTATATACACTTGGGCATGAGAACAATTTGAGGAAGATACAAAGCAAACATTTAAGTCACCTTATCTCTGGATACATGAAATTTTCACTTTCTCTGTGTTTTTATTGTTTCTATTAAATATATATTATCAGGACAATGATAAATGGCTCCCGTTACATAACTGGAGACCAGACAAGAAGAGCCTTGAGCCTGGGAAGCCGGGCATGCCTGGCCGGGGAGGGTGAGGGGCGGAAGGCCGGGGTCACTGCTGCCAGCTTGACCCTCTGCACCTCCCCGCAGTACTCCCGGCAGGAGCAGGAGGAGGAGGGCCGGAAGCGGTACGAGGCCCAGAAGCTGGAGCGCATGGAGACCAAGTGGAGGAACGGGGACATCGTCCAGCCCGTCCTGAACCCAGGTAAAAGCTGGGGTGCAGGATGGGGGGCTCACCTCCCCCAGCAGGTGCCGAATGTGGCAGGCTCATGAACCTTCTCCTCTTGGGACCGGTGCAGCCCCTCACCCTATGTGCTGTCCTGGGGGCCCTGGACCCTGTCCCTGCACCCTACAAACATGTTCCCAGGAACACCATCAGCAGTGAGGGGACGGGACAACTCACGGGGTGCTGCAGGCCTGTGGACTGTTGAGGCAGAGGCCCCACTCCCCGGCACGAAGGAACGTGCCTATGCATAGAGCTGTGGTCGTGTCCTTCCCCCAAGGTGGCTCAGGAGCACATTTTTTATGGGATTTCTAGCTCATAAAAAACAGGCGAATGGCAGCAGCTTTTCCCACGTTGTTGCTCACCAGCCTGCCGCTCAGTTGTCTGCGGGTGTGCTGGCTTCCTCTCAGGCCGCATCCTCCTTGTCTTTCACTCCCTTGCCTGCAAGTCAGGTGGCTGGCGTTAGCAAAGTGTCCGTCCGGAACCCAAACAGTGAGGTCCAGGGCTGGTGTCCCTCCAGACAGGACTTTCCTCCCCGCATCCATAACAGACAGCTCCCCTGCTGCTCAGAAGGTTCAGGGCAGGGTCTCTGGGGGGGTGTGTTCCCATCAGGACACGGTGAGCCCTTGGGACGTGGGTCTTCCCAGTAGCGTGTGTCTCCTCTGCACACACAACAACCACATTTCATCTGTGTGGACAGGACCCTCAGGAAGGTGCTGTGTATTCTGTGCGGGGCTCACAGGTGACACCTCTGGGTGCCCTGGACGCAGGTGTGTTTGAGTTCCTGATTTGGTCCTTGACAACTGAGGACCTGTCCCAAGTACTCCCTTTCCTCGCTGTTGTGCCCTGATGTGCCCTGGGCTCTCCCCTCTCCATGCTGTGCCCCGGCTCCCCTAACCAGGATGACGGTGAACTCCAGGGCATGGGCTGAGCCAAGTTTCTGCCCCCCCCACACCTGCCCAGGCCACAGGCCACATTCAGCATCAGGGCAGGTGCGCTGGCGACAACCCAGCAGGTGTGCACGTGAGGACGGGACCTCCTGGGTTTCAGCTGCTCTGCCCTGGGTTCCTCGGGCAGCACCTGTTCAGTTTGCACAGGATTCTGTAACTCTTTCGGTCCCTCATGCCCGACTCCCCCTTATCTTTCTCACGTGCCAGCCTCAACCTACCCACAGCAAAGGCCGGTGGCCTGTGCGTGGGGTGGTGTCTTCACTGTTCTTTTCACATCTGTTTTTCAGTGAACGTGAAAATGATAAATTAGTTGTTGGTGTTCATAAGAATGTTGCTGGAATAGGCGATCTGTTTATAACACAGTCACCCACAAGACGGGCCTAGGGTCACTCCTGGTGACTGAGGGCAGCAGTGACGCCAGACCCAGGCTCTGCTCTCGGGGGCAGGCAAGCATGCTGGTCAGGCAAAGACACGGAGAACTGGCAAGTGATGTGAGGGAGTAGAGATGTCTTAGGAAAGGTACAAACTCAGTGCTGAGGGTATTCTGGGACTGAGAAAACCTGGAGGGGGCTGAATGGCAGCCCCCCTCCGCAGAAGACATGTCCATCCCCAATTCTGGATCCTTCCATGCAGAAAGGGTGTTTGCTGATGTAATCAAGGATCTCGAGATGAGGTCATTCTGTTTTACCCAGGTGGGCCCCCAATGCAGTGACCAGTGTTCTCATTAGACGGGAGGGGAGGGACAGTGTCAGCCCAGCGGCAGCACGGGTGGGCCAGGAAGAAGTCTGGGCAGCATGTGGGGGCTGCTGGGGTGAGTGCTTGGGGTGGAAGCCGGGCCCAGGGCCGAGTTCAGTCCTGGATTCCTCCTTTAACTGTCCGGGAAACTGAATATAATGCTCACAGTTTCCAGCCTAAGTCCCTTCACGCTTGGGGTTATTTCCGGTTTGCTCTCCTGTTTGTGAATCGGATACTAATGTTTCTCAGAATCTATTATTCTCCAATGGTATTAATCAAAGGTGACGTTCTGGATCTCAAGATTTCTTTTTTTTAAAGATTTTATTTATTAGAGGGAGATGGGCGGGAATGCACGCATGAGCCAGGGGGAGAGGGAGAAGCAGACTCCCCACTGAGCAGGGAGCCCGACATGGGGCTCGACCCCAGGACCCTGGGATCATGACCTGAGCCGAAGGCAGACGCTTCACCAACTGAGCCACCCAGGCGCCCCGAGTCTCGAGATTTCTTGAGAGATTTTTACAAGCTTTTATTTTTATTTTTCTACGTTCCAATAGGAATGCATCTTTCTCAGATGATTGGCTTAGGGACTGGCTCTTAAATGCATCGTCAGGAAGTCACAGGCCCGTTCCTTGGTGTTCTTGAATGTGGTCCGCATTTCCGACCTCATTCTCCCAGTAGAACTGGCCTTGCCCTGGCAGGGTGGGGCTGGGCCTCTGCAGGCAGGCCTCCCAGTGCCTGAGGAGGGGGACAGGAGCTCAGCAAGAAGGGCAGGGCCTGTGCTTGGCACTGGGGGTCTTTCGAACACTCCAGCCACCCCCCCACATCTGGAGACCTCTGTCACTGTTGACACCAGAACCTGATTTCAGCAGGCTGTTGCCTAGCAACTCCCTTGCAGGGCTGACCTCATCCTTCAGGTATCCTTTCAGAGAGCCTGGGAGTTCTTTAAAACCCAGCTTTTTGTTGTTGTTGTTGTTATTGTTTTCTCCATCCGACAAGAGAAAATACAGTTACTTTGAATTGTTTGATCCACAGCCGTCAGATGTCCAGCTTTGACCATGTAGGGACTGTGTGGCCATCTGGAGCCATTTGGGGGCTGCCGCGTTGATGACAAAGAAACCCGGCTCCAGTTGCTGGTCTGGGCCCAGGCTCCACCTCCCTGGGGCCAGCCCATGCTCGGCCACCCCTGCGAGGATCTGCTCTCCCAGGGTCTGACCAGGCCCATCATCCTGTGCCCGTCAGCATTTGTTCTGGGGAGGGAGCGAGGCATGAGGAGGCAGAGGCAGGGTGGTGAGGGACACATTGTCCCGTGTCGGGGTGCCTGGGTCTGAGTCCCACCTCTGCCTCCATGTGGACTTAATCTGTCTGCCTCTGTTTCCTCGGCTGGAACACAGTAAAGGGGACTTCCGTGCATTTACAGCCGTGTCAAACCTCTCCCGTTGCTGCCCTGGGGACCTCGCTCAGGTTCCGGACGGCGTCGGGATGTTGAGACCCAACATCAGGCACCGTGTTAGCCAGTGTCATGGTATCTGAGATCCTAGTGTCTTAGTAGAGGTTTATCTCTTGTAAACCCCAAACCGGGTGTCCTAATCAGGGGTGTCCTGCAGATGGGGTGGACTCGTAGCTGTACGTCTTAAACAGGTAGCTTTTGGGGTTACCTCAGAAGGGGAGCGATTGGGGGTTTGGCCTGAAAGCAGGTAGCCCTTGACTCGCCCCTTTGGCAGGGAGGCAGCCTGCGGAGAAGGCTGGGCGGTGTGTCCAGCCGTGCGTGGAGAAGGCAAGGAGAAGGGGCTGCCCAGTCCTGCCCGCTGACCGCCACCTCCCGCTTCCTTCCCTCGCCCGTGTGGGACACTTCACCCGGAATCCGGTCCAGCCACCGCCTCACCTCAGAGAGCAGTATCTCGGATTGCGTGTGGTTTCTTGTTGGGTTTAGATGCAGGACCTTGTGGGCCAGTGGCCGATGACCAAACCATGGTCCCCCTGCACCGGCACTGTGTCCACACGGAGGTGGGACAGGAGACGAGAGACGAGGGGCAAACATGCTCACGGGTTCCCGGGGCTGCCGTGCTGGCAGGGGAGGGCTGCTCTCGGGGTGGGGGGCTCCTTGACCCCCATCTGCTCTCTGGAAGGGGCTTCTTGTCCGCTATCCTCCACGGCCTCATCTGAAGTGGGCATCTGCTCGTCTACGACGGGGGACATCAGAGGTTATTTAGGGCTTGAACAGTTGTCCCTCCTAAACTTGGTGGACGTTGGTCTGTTGGCTTCCTGTCCGCTGCTTGTGACAGTCACACCCAGCGTCCTTCCCAGGCACACTTGTCAAGCTCTCTCAGCTGGATGGTGGCTTCCTTGTGGTTCTCTTGTGGACACACTTGGGGGCTGAGTTGTGATGGGCTTTGATCTCTGTCCCCCTCCATCCCCAGAAGCAGTAGGCTTTTCCCACCTTTTGGTGCCCCAGGTCTCTGGGCTCCCCGCTCACTCTCTGTTATGCTTCCAAGCTGGCTGTGTCTTTCCTGACCTACCTTGCTCAGAGCAGAAAGGAGAAGCTCACAGGACCTCGCTGACTCCTTTCAGCCATTTCCCGTGGTGCTGGGGCCCCACAGGCTTACCTTCAGGTTGACCGTGTGTCCCACCTTTTAAGCCCGGGGAACTGTAAACAGTGCCCTTGACCTTCAGAAAACAGGTTTCCCTTTGGGTGGGCCCCAGTTCTGGGCCCAGCTTATCTCTTCATTAAGGCAGCACCGGCAGCAGCACCAGACAGCCCCCAATCTCCGCGGCTCAACCTTGCACTTGGCAGAGCCTTTTTACGTATCACGGTGCTTCACCTGAGGTACGGAGCACAAGGAACAGGGGACAGGCCGCTGAGGATGACCAAGGGCGAGAGGTGCCCAACCAGCGACTGTGAACCAAACACACACGCAGGATAGACTCGGGCCCATGGTCGAAGAGCCCTGCGGGGGCCAAATTCACGGCCAAGGGAAGCAGGACTGGGGGGCGGCTGTGTGGGTGTGTTGTTTCTCCCCATTGAAATTGTGGGGCTTTCATTTATTGAAAAGCTTATTAATTCAAGTTTTAAGAACATTAAATGATTAGACACGGCCGAATTGAAACTTTTGAACGTTAGTAGAAGACGGTGGGGACATCTCTTTCACGAGGTTGTGATCGTTATTTCAAATGCCTTGTCGTCTGAATAGATACTGGACATGACAAAGATTTTTGTGTGCAATTTTCTGTGGTTTGAACTTCAAAAAATTCCGTCATGACTCACCTGCATAACTGTTAGCTGGTCAAAGTGGTTTCTGAGATTGGGCCAGATTTGAGACTTAGTTTTCATTTGTGCTGTAGGTGTGACTTCCGTATCTCTTACGAGTGGGACACAAACGAAGGCCATGGAGTGTGTCCCTTGGTTCTTGAGGCCTTTCTGTCCTCTGTCTCCGTGCTCTGCAGAGAGACGGGGCCTGAGGGAGACAGGCTTTGAGCTCAGGGGTGCTGCGGGCTGGCCAGCGCTGGCTGGGGAGTCTCTCCGACAGGTGTGATGGCAGGGGGTCTTCATCAGTGTGCTTTGTGGCCCCAGCAGTTGCCCCCAGGCAGGGTCCAGGTGTCTGAACCCCCAAGGCCGGCTGTAGGCATGGCCCTGGCCGGGTGAGGCCTCACCAGCAGCGACTGTCCCCCACACCTCCCATAGCAGCACAAGGGATTTTTGGGGGTACGTCTTTTCCATTTCCGAGTGAGATGAGAAACTGGGGAGGGCAGAGTCCAGCTTCCCATCCCGTGTGGTATGTCTGCATGTGCTGCATTACCCTGAGCCCAGCGTGGTCTCAGATGGACACCCCTGCGGTCTGGGAGGCCTGCACTGATGGGGCAGCTGGGAGAAGCAGCTCCTCCCTTGAATCAAAGCCACAGGCTATGTGCACCGAATGCAGTCCTAGTGGACACCAGGGGACACCTGGAGTGCCTCTCCCGGGCTTTTGCTGTTACCCCCGTCTCGCCTTGCTCGGAGCCATTGGTCTGTTGGTTGGTTTCAGGTAGTGCCCTTGTGCACCAGCTCGTGGAGGGACCGCTTGCGAGGACCATTTGACCCACATCCAGATGGGTGGGCTGGATGGCCAGGTCCCCAGAATGTGGCCTCACAGGTGGGAATCCTTCTCTCCATGGCTGCCCAGTATCTCCTGAGGCAGGAGCTGGGGCATCACCTGGCAGCCAGCGCCTGCCTTTCACAGCACAGGGCGAGCCAGGAAAGCAGGCGGAGGGAGCCGCCCAGTTGCCGGGCCCCGAGGTGAGAGCCGGCTGCCCATGAGAATGAGAGCCCTCTCTCCATAGTAGGAGCCACTTCACAGTTCCCTGTGCAGCCGAGGACCCTGCCCGGAGCATCTCACGATGGCCTCTCAAGTGCCACAGATGGCACTTCACACAAGCGCACCAACTCAAGTCTAGATCACTCTAAGCCGCGAGGCTCGAGGACAAGGACAAAATGAGTCTGGATTTAAATACTTCAGGGTCTCCGTTTACCTGGGCTGCAGTTCCCCTGCCTCGTGACCCCTTCAGGCAACCACATGGTTTGAAATTCCGTGTGGAGGAGAATCGGGCAGGGTCTCGAGGTGATGCTGATGCTTAGGGGACACCCTCGTGCTACCAGTTCTTGCCTGCAGGGCAGATGACTGTTGGCATGGCCTGTCCTGTCCACAGCCCAGTGTAGAAGGGACCTTTCTCCATCTACGCTGTGGCCCCATCATCAGTGGCCCTGTGGGCTGGCTTCCTCAACAGCTCAGCCTTGCTGGGGTAGGAGTGGCCACCCCCTCCTAGCACCAGCTGTCCAGGCAGGAGACAGAGGAGTGTCAGCTGTGCCCGGAAGGCTCTGGAAGGTGGAAGCAGTGGCTGGTCTGCTCAGGAGAACCTCCAGGGGAGCATCGGCCGCACCTATTAGAAGAGGCAGCGTCGAGGTGTCCTATGTGCTTTCTGGGGGCGGGTTTTATTTCATGTGTTTGTTTAAGTGTAGCCTCTTCCAGAGGGAGGGAGGCCCCCAGGGATGTGGCGAGCTGGGGTGGTGAACGGGAGACAAAAGCTGGCAGGCCTCTGGGTGCTGAATCTTCCTGGTCCACGTCAGAGCCTGGGGGCTGCCAGGAGTCCCGGGGCGCTGTCCGGGGAGGATCAGTCTGTGGCGTCTACACCTACCACTGTGTTCCGTGCGGTGCAGATGTGCTCACTCGAGAGGTTACATGGTAAGTTTCTGAAACACTGTCTGCGATCGTTTACAAAATTGGGAATGAAAGTGAGAAGGATGAATGCAGGAGGGTCACCACAGCCCTGGGAGCGTGTAGCTGCGAGGTGTTGACTGGCTGCCTGTGTCTGGGGAACGGGCCTTGCTGGGCACACTGGTGTCCCCTGGGGTGAGCATCCGGACTCGCTAACAGAGTGGCCGATGAACCCTTGAAAGCCTTTGCTGTCACAGACCAGAGCGCGTGGAGACCACAGTTCTCCTCAGAGAAATCCCACCTGAGCTGCCGGCAGTCGGATGCCGTCGGCGGCCGTGCAGATGTCGCGGCACTCAGTCGTGGGCATCGATCTGCCCCACGGCCTAACCTCTCTCCTTTGCAATTCCAGAGCCGAACACGGTCAGCTACAGCCAGTCCAGCTTGATCCACCTGGTGGGGCCTTCCGACTGCACCCTGCACGGCTTTGTGCACGGAGGTAAGAAGTCAGCTGCGGCTGCTCGCTCGCGCCCGCTCGTCTCCCCAGCAGCCAGGCTGCCGTCTGACCCAGTTTAGGCTCTGGTGTTTAATGAAGTGGAAGTTTAAACTTTCAAGAGGCTGCATGATATATTACTGAAATACAGTCGGCGCCGGTTTTTAAAATTGGAAACGAAAGTCGGATGGATGACTGTCCTGATGGAGGGTCACACGCAACCCTGGGAGCTTAGAACCACGAGGTGTGTAGTGGCCGCAGGTTGGGGCAGGGCCTTTCCGGGACAGTGATGTCACCAGAGAGTAACGGTGTGACCCACTAACAAAGGGGCTACTGAAGCATGTTTTTGCCTCTCATGTTCTCGTTTATTTCTTCCTTTGGTCAGATTCCACCTTAAACAACATAGACCTTAAAGTTCCTGGCTCGGGAAATACGGTGGGACATAGGGGGACTTAGCTCCAGGCTCATAGAGGGATGCTTTGTACTTTAATGAGGGATGGTTATTTTTTGCAATTTAGGGGAAACAGTAAGCATGGGTACAGTGCCATTCATTTGTGCTCTCATCTCCAAGGCCAGGAGTACCAAGCTTTCTTTTCTTTTTCTCTTAGAAAACTCGTATTCATCCTTCAAAACCCAGCTCAAATGGTACCACTCTGTGCAGCGTTATGTTGATATTTCTACCGGGGAGGCCTCGGGGCAGGGCTTGATCTTGTTCTTTGTGTTGGCTCTGGGGCCTCACACAAAGAGGTGCTTTACAGAAACTCGTTCCATAAGCGAGAGGCACAGATCACGTTCAGGTTGAGGAGTACGGGATAACGGGCCCTGGGCCTTGTCAGAGTCAGAGAGTGGGCCCTGATTTGGGATCTATTTTTAGAGTTTGTTTCTTTTTTTTTTTTTTTTTAAGCTAATTCTCTTTGGTGTTTTTTGTTTTGTTTTGTTTTAATTTCATGATCATTTTCCTCTTTCAACTAAATATTGGCTGCAGTGCCCTTAGATCTGATTAACATAGATCCTGCCCAAGAGAACGTCTGCTTCATGAAAAACGCATGCCCAGCCTGTGAATGTGGTGGCAGTCAGAGCATCTTTGTACCCCGAGGACAGCCGCGGTCCCATAAGCTTGCTTGTCTCCTCTTCTTCACCAGCCCTTGCCTGCCTCCTGGAAATGGGGGGCAGCCCCTCTTTTGAGCTCCCCATCTGGAGCCCAGGCCCCATAACTGCTGAGAATTGTCTTTCAGCCTTATTGAATTCCATTCCCCCTGAAATTTGAAACTCTGTGCTAGAATTTTTTTTTTTTTAAGATTTTATTTATTTATTCGACAGAGATAGAGACAGCCAGCGAGAGAGGGAACACAAGCAGGGGGAGTGGGAGAGGAAGAAGCAGGCTCCCAGAGGAGGAGCCTGATGTGGGGCTCGATCCCATAACGCCGGGATCACGCCCTGAGCCGAAGGCAGACGCTTAACCGCTGTGCCACCCAGGCGCCCCTGCGCTAGAATTTTTGCTTATCTCGTCCACATGTTGGAAGTTCAGGAGAGGTGGCATCTCCACCCTTCGCTGTCTCCGTGTTGACAAGCCCAGTCTCCTGTCTGCACGTGCTGGATGGTGTGAGGGAGGGAATTGTTGCAAATCTAGAACCTATGCTCATTTACAGAGCCTGAGCTGTGGCATTTGAGGCAGGCACTTTTCTTTAAGAAGTGCATTTAAGCGATGTTTACAACGGCTTTGCGGTATTTGATGTCTATTGTAGTAGAGGTTTTGTGCCCACAAGTTAAAAAAAAAGTGCCTTATATTTTCCCCAAACGTAATCATCTCTAAACAGCGCCCAGTAACTCACCAGGAGCAAGTGAACAAAATAGATGTTGTGCTGAAAACACCCGCAAGGAACTGTGATTTTACAGCGTTTTCCTAGAGAGGATGCTGTCAGTAAGAGTGGTGTCTAAACTCATTTCAGTCAAAGTCTTCTCTAACCTGTAATTTAGTAGCTGCCAAGCGCAGGAGAAAATCGTGAACGGAGACGGATACTAATTTGGCTTTTATTCAGTAATTCTGTACCAGAATAGGAATTGATGGTCCTTCCCGAACATGACAAAAAATGGGTATCTGAGCCCTAAAGTGAGCATCTTCCTCAAAGGGGAGCTCTGAGGACTGTCCCCGAGGTCAGGACTGAGGCAGGGGCCGCGCTCTCACTGCATTAACATTGCTTTGGGGATTTGTTCCACTGCCCTAAACCAGATGGAGACTCAGAGGTACCGGAATTGGCAGAAAAGAAGGAAAGCCGTTCATCTTTGTGGCACAGAACCATACCTGGTGACCCAGGAGATTCTGTGACAAAGATAACTCAGATCATTAAAGAATTCGGTAAAGTGGCAGCATCTAAAATGACTGATAGTAGTAATAAAAAATATTGCCTGAAATCGAAAAACGACTTTTCATTGTTTTTGTTTGTAGGTATGTCTGTTTTCCCAGGTGTGTTTTGAGTCGAATTTTATTTATATCATGAAACACCGGTTTTTAGTAATTTGGTGAGAGGGTGTAGGGCTAGTTTTGTCTGCTTGATTTGTCTTCTTAAAGGCCTTGTTCCCCTTTTGCCTTTGGTTCCCAATATGTTCTCTGCTGCTCTCTTCCTCAGGGACGCTCCATGCCTGGCCCTTTGTCAGCCGTTCCACGTGGGCTTGGTGGGGGGCGGGTCGCTGCTCACCTCCAGCCCGACTGTGACGGTGGGGGGGTGCTCCCTGGGGGTAGCTGGGCGTCCCGCTCAGGGCAGGCTGGAGGCGTCTCCACTGTGAATTCTTCACTTCTGAACTTCCAGTGGCCTTGGATGTTTCTTTGGCACTTTAAAAAAATTTTTAAATTAATTATTTTAAACCAAGATATTCTATGGAAGTGGTCCAAAACAGCTTTTGACAAAATGCAGCTGCCCTGTCCTCGCTCCACCGGGGCCGCTGCTCTGGCTGTGTTCCCAGTTTGTGGCTCCGTCTCCTCGGGTCTCCGGTTGGCCAGCCTCAGACTCGGCCTGCGTGAGTGCCGCTGAGCGCGGAGCCAGCGCCATGACCGTGTCTCCCCGCCGCGTCTCCCACCCGCTCTGAACATCCAGTCTCCGTCCTCTGTGGAATGCCTCTCGGTATGGTTATGCCTGCCAGACGGCCTCTCGGCATGTGCTTCCCTGGAGAGAGCTACCCTCCGCCCCCTGAGAGCCGGAGTGCTCGTTCCCTGCACCTGCTCTGCACTGCTCTCCTTCACGGATCTTCCATTTTCCAGTGGCTTCCTCGGAAAGGTTATGTCAGCCAGATGAAAGGCTCAGCTGCTGTGGTGAAGGCTCCACGCAGTGCCTTCCAGCAGACAGACGATGGTTGTGTCCTGTGGGATGAGGCAGCTGTAACAAGTCCAGGGCTCGTCTGGAACCTCACTGGTGTTGGCAACCCAGGCTCCCTCTGCCCGTCTGCCGTTGCAGGGGCGGCCCCATTTCTGTGGTGGGGCAGCGCAGGGCGGTACAGCGTTCCCAGGAAGCATCACCCATCGATCGCCCTCGTCTGCTGGTGGGTCTCACTGGCCAGACGTGTCGGTCAAACTCTGGAGTTGCTGTAGAAGAGAGGGACAAGTAATTGGGGGGCAGTGTCTGTGGGGAACTTAGGAGGAGTTTCCTGGACTTGCGTGTGTAAAACTTTTCCTGGCTGGGTGTGCCATTCTCTCCCCAGGGCTTGGAGGCGTTGGCGCATCCCCTTCTGGCCTCCAAGGTTCCTGTTCAGAAATGCGGGAGTCTGGATTCTCTCCCTCTGCTCCCTGGCCGCACCTCCCCTGTCCCGCTTCCCTGTGCCTCGCTGCTCTCTCTAGCCTCAGCCCCGGGCCCATCCACAGTCTTCCTGCTGCTTTCCCGAATAACATTAAATTGAGTGGTCTGCAGTTTCTGGGCTCCTGTCATTTGTGATGTCACCCCCCACACACCCATGCCAGGCTTCACAAACCTTCCCCCGGAGCCACTGCTCAGGATGGTGGGGCCCCGCCCCCAGGGGTTTGGAGCACCCCAAGTGTCCATAGGTCTGGGGACCACGCTGGGGAGCCACTGTTCCTGAGGTGAGTCCCTGCTGCATGTGCTTGAACCGATCCCTGCAGCTCTGGCCACGGCCGGCTGTCTGAAGCCTCCTCCACCTGGGGGTGCCTCCCTCTGGCGCTGTCTCTCTGTTCCTCCTTTTCCGTAGAGTCAGCGCTCCATTTGGCCTTTGGACCCTCTTCTCGCCCTGGGCGTCTGCCCCAGTGGCCAGCTCATCCTTCCTCCGGTGTCCATCTGTCCGCTTTCCCGAGAGGTTGTGGATCGTGGTCCCGTCCTTGCTGCCCACTGGGATCGCCAGGGCACTCAAAAATGCAGATGCCCAGGCCCTGCCAGTTGGACCAGATGCCGTGGGGAGGCCCCGTGTTGCAGCCCCGGTGATTCTGATGGACGGGTCAGCCTGGGTTACCAACAACTGCTGTAAATGTGCGGCCCTGGGAAAGGGGACACAGCTGGGAGCAGTGAACTGCGCTCGGACCCAGCACCCAGAGTGTTTCCTGCCTTGAAACACCATTCGCAGCGTTCCGCACTATTCCCAGGCGTCCTTAAGTGAGCAGCCAGCGCCCCGCTTCATGCTGACTACTTAAAAGCTGGAGGAGAGAGAATCTTGTTCCTACGTCAGTTATTGTTGTCCTGTTAATTACCCCCTGGAAGAGCCCAAAAACTGGGAAAGGAAGGAAGTTTACAGACTCTGAGTCAGGGAAGGGTGTCAGGAGCAGAGACAGCTCTGTTCTGGATGGTCAGCCCCAACCATCTGGCCTCCCCAGCACAGTGCCCACCTTCCAGAGCTTCCGTGAGAGGTGAACCTGCAGGGCCCTCGTCCCAGGGGCTGACCTGGGTGGTTCTGGTCACCTCTCCAGGGCCTGTCCCCGATCTTTAGAGCATCAGAGGAACGGACGTGGGGTTGTCTGTGGTAGGGCTCCATGTTCACGATCACATCTGGTTCTTGGTAAAAACTGTCTCTGCTCCAAGATGAGAAGGCAGGGATGTGGCGGTGAACTGGGGCTGACCCAGTTTCCTAAACTTGTCTGTCCCTCAGCAGTCATCTTGGTGCCTGTCAGGAACACAGATTCCTGGACCTTCTCTGGGAGGGTGTCTGGGGCCCCAACATGGGGACCTGCATTTTGAGCCACAAGTGCCCTGGGGGTTCTCATGATTCAGGGGTCTCAGAAACTCCCAGTCAGAGGGCTTTTGTCTCAACACACCCAGTGACTGTGCCCTCTCACCCCTTTCCCCGAACCTCTCAGGAGCACTGGACACCCGCCCCCTTCAAGTCCCGTCCTGGGTTCATGCCCACCCCCCACACCAAATCCATGCTGTTGCCAGAGTGCCCGGTGTGGACACAGAGGCCAGGTCCCACCCCAAGAAGCCTGCAGTAAGTCTGGGGAGCCCCAGGCACCTGCATGCTCACACCCCTTCCCAGGCGATGCACACTGACAGGGCTTCCAGGGGGCCTCCTGAATCTCAGATTGCCCCTGTCACCTGAGGCCTCGGTGTACTTGCTCCCCCACGTCAGTCCTGGACCTTCTCCTCCCTCTTCATCTTTTCTCCTTGTGCCTTGTCCGGCCCTGTGGCCTCTGTGACCTTATCCAAGTGGCAACCGATAGATTTGTTCTATCCCACTCAAGTGGTCTCGGCATCTTCACTGGGACAGTGGCCCCATGGACCTGATCGTTCTCTTCATTTCTCCACTTGGCCGTTCTTCTATCACTTCTGTTGAACGGATGACACCCCCTGGAATTGTGTGGCTGTCCTAATTTAACGCCCCCCCCCCAGGATTTACAGCCTCCCTGTAGTATGGGGGTTCTTGGGGGGGATTGAATGGGATAATACAGGGCAAACAACCAGCGCATAGGAAATACTTAATAAAGGTTGGTGGTGGTTATAAACGACAGGCCCTTGAGCAGCGCGGGTTTGAACCGCGCAGGTCCACCTGTATCTGGATTTTTTTTTCCCCAACAAAGACAGGACAGTCTGTATGTGTATTTTCTCTTCCTTCTGATTTTCCTGTCATTTTCCTTCTCTCAGCTGACTTTATCATGAGAACACAGCGTGCGATATGCATCATGAGCACAGGACGTGTTAATCCATGGTTCCTGTTATGGGGGGGGCATCCTCTCTGTGGTTCACTATTAGTACTTAGTTCTGGGGGGAGTCCAAAGTTATAGGTGGGTTTGTGAGGGGGGTCGGCGCCCCCTAACCCCACCATGTTCCAAAGGTCAACTGTAATTTTTACTTAGTTTCCTAGTTTTATTACAGACGCAGAGGGAACACGGAGAACACATGCTTTTTTCTCACATCCAGGGGGGCGTTGGTAAAATATCATTTACGTGACCACAAAGCACATCTTAATTGTGGATTCCTCAGTGTGGACCCATGAAGCCTCAGCTTCCACAACAAGAACGTAACCACCGGAAGTTAAGACAGTCCTCTAAATAAGCCCTGGTCAGAGAGACAGACAAGTCTGGACTTCTAAACTATCCAGAACTTACAAATACGGAAAGGAGAGCGTTTCCTCTCAAAGCTGGGTTTGGCTAAAGATGTTCTCAGAGGAGAGAGTGGGTCACTTGGAGCTTGTGTTTCCTAAAAAGAAAAATTAAAAATAACTGAGTGCTGGAATCGGAAAAAGAGCAGCAGATCCACCCCCAGGAAGGAGAAAGGCTGGGACAGCAGCAGGCCTGACTGTGTGCTCCGGTCTTGGGGCCCCCGGCCCCCTGCTGTCCCATGTCCCTGCACTGTCCCCACTCTGGTCCCACCTCACAGCCACGGGACCTGTGAACAGGTCCGTCAGAGCCCTCCCCTCTTCCCCACCCTCCCCCAGTTGCCGAGCCCTGGGGCCCCATGCCCTGGCCTCGCCCCTCCCTCACCTGCCCCAGGCAGCACATCGGTCTTGGCAAAGCACAGCTCTGCCCGGGGCGCCCGCGGCTCTCAAACCGTGGGTGTCCCTGCTGCCTGCGGGATGCCGTCCAGCCTCATCACTCCCCTCGAGACTTTCCTTCCCTGAACGTGCCTCTTGCTTTTCTGCCTCTGTATCTTTGTTCATCTTGTTCTTCCACCCGTGCCCATTCTGCATGCCCAGCCCTCATCCTGTCTCCTCCCTGGCGCTCCGGGAGCCCCTCTCTCCCCAGGGAGTAGCAACCTTCCCTTTGTCCTTGTGTACCATCGCACATTTTTGCTCCTCTCTTACGCATTTCGGCCTTTCTGCCACTTCAGATGGTGGAGATAGTCTCCAGTGTTCATTTCCTGGAGATGACGAGCTTTCTTGTCCTGGCTTCCTCCCTTCCCGACTACTTTGCAGAGTACTTTATACATAGAAGGAACTTGATGAGTGTCTGCTGAAAGAATGAAAGACGTCGTTCAGAATAATGGTTCGAGTTGATGCTGCTGGGTGGCTGTGTCCTGAGCCTTTAGCAGTTTTTCTCGGTTAGAATCACAGGCAATAAATCAAGCTGGGTGTGGGGCTCCAGTGTCCTTAGATCAAGCTGCTAGACTGGGCCCCAGCTGGTGGGTACTTGTAGGACAGGCCTGGCTTTACAGCATCCTGCGGCGGCCGCGTTCCGCAGGGGAGCCCATGCCCGTCTGCCTGACCCTGCCTGGCACTTGGCTGGAGTGTGGGGTGGTCACTGACCCATTACCTGAAGTGATTCTGCTTCTGTTTCTGAGGCCGGGGACCTGGTTGGTTTCAGCCATGGCTGTACCCCAGCCGCGGATCACGTCAGAGCCATGAATGGACGCACAACCTGGGGAGCATGAGCGTTGATTGGCTCTGGGAGAGAATGCTGCGGTTTCAGAAAATAAGGGGCCGGGGTGAGTCGTTCTCTGTCCTGTGCTGTCGTGAGTCTGCAAATAAGTTTATCCATAGGGACCCCCAGCTCTACTGCACTCTGACGGTCTGTGCTAGGGCCCCCGATTTCCAGGGTGACCTTGCTGACCTGACGGGCTCCCAGCTCTGCAGGTAACTTGCTTTGGAAAAAGAATAATGGGATCGTGACCGTCATAAAACCTTCGTCGGCCAGAGTTACTCAGGTTCCACTTGTCACAGTGTCCTTGGTGTCTCAGGCCAGCTGGAGGCCAGTCATCTCTTTCCTGGCAGGGCAGCCACCCCGGCCCACCTGCACCCCCCACAATGCCTCCACTCCCCCTTTCATCTTGGTGCCTTGCTTAGTTGTCTGTGCTCCGTCCTCCTGTCTCTCTTATCGTTCTCTCTGGAACCTGCTCCCAACACTTCCCTCCTGTCAAGGAGCCCTCTGGCCTGCCGTTGCCAAAGCCCGAGAGCAGGTCTTGGCGCTCACAGCTCGTGCAGCCCCTCCTCTCAGCCTCCCTCCCTGGGCCCCTTCCCTCCCCTCCCAGGCCGTGGCCTTGTAGCCTCATGCATGCTCCCCAAGGTCCCTCCCTCTGTGACTCATCTGGCATCATGCTGCCCTAGGCCCACAGCTCCCCGGTTTACAACTCCAGCCAAACCTTTCCCTGCCCCAGACCCTCTTCTTCCAGCCCTCCCACTGTAGGGGCGGCCAGGCCATCCCCTCGGCTGTCTAGCCAGAATTCCCGTGATTTCCTGTGAGCTCCCGTGACTTCCTGTGACCTCCCAGGACTCAGCTGTCTCTCTCGCAGGCTCCGCACCTCATCTATCAGCCAGTCCTTTGGGCTCTCCCTTCCAAACATATCAGAATGTGAGTGCTCGCCGCCACCACTGTCCCCTCCCGGTCCCCATTTCCACTGAAATGGCCTCGTGCCTGGCCTCCTGACTCCCCTGAACCATCATCTCTTCTCAGCGCTGTAGCCTCAGCCATTCTTTTAGAGCAGAAGTGCAGTCGAGCCCAGCCTGCTCCAGGCCCTGTGGTGGCTCCTGTCTCACTCCCAGTAGAAGCCAGATCTTTCTTTTTTTTTAGAGAGGGGAAGGAGAGGAGGTTGGGGGGTGAGGGGGAGAGAATGTTAAGTAGGGTCCAGGTCCAGTGCGAGCCCCACACAGGGCTCGATCCCATGACCCTGAGATATGACCTGAGCCGAAATCAAGAGTCAGACACTTAACTGACTAAGCTACCCAGGCATCCCCAAAATCAGATCTTTTTATTTGTGCTGCCTCTGTCCTTACGAGGCCCTCCAGGAAGGCCTTCCCCTCTGCGTCCCCAATCCCCCTTATCTTGCACACCCTCTTGCCTTGCTCTGGTCCCTCGCCTTCCCAAGATGCCTGGAGCACTTCAGCTGCGGGCTCTGCCCCTGCTACTCCCTCTTCCCGGGCTGCGTTTCTTCCCTCTGCTGAGTTACTGCTGCCCAGACAACTGCCCAGCTGCTCCCCTTTTTCTGCAGCTCACTGGCACCCTGTGTAAGGTAGACACCCTCCCCGACCTGCTCACTGCGTGCCCAAGCGCTTACCATGCCCTAACAGCCACCTGCCTGGTGGCTCCCCACCCCACCCAGAGCGCAGGCTCACGGGGTGGGGACTCAGTGTGCTGTGCTCACTGCCGTATCCCCAGCACTGGAAGTGGGGCCTGGAGCCGAGTAGACATGCAAGGTGCCGAGTGAATGACCTGGAAGCAGGGGCGCCTGGGCGGGAAGGGGGGCCGCAGCACAGCTGCGGAGTCAGCCCCACCCGAGGAGCATGCGCGGGGCCGTGGGGCGCAGGGACGCTCCAGAGCACAATGCAGACACCGCCCACCTGAAACGTCCAGCAGCCAAGCGGCCACGCTTGGCCGCTGGGCGACCTAAGGCTGGAGGACTGCACAGCTCGGCCAGGACCTGAAGGAGAAGGCAGAAGGAAGAACCGGCAGGCCGAGGCGGGAGGGAGGCAGGTGGTACACAGGCGGAGAGCAGGCTGGTGGCCCAAGCAGAGGCCATCTGGGAGGCAAGGTGCAGGAGGAGGCCTCCCGCCCAGATGCTCATGTTCGGTTGGTTTCCGTGGGGCGGTTGGGAATGAGCAGTGTTCTGCGCCTGTGGGAGGAATTGATCTCACGTAACATACAGAACAAGGGCAGATGCTCCTTTCCGGGTCTGTGGCCTCATTTAACTGGGCCCCTGCTGCATGGCGGACGATGCGCCAAGTCCTTGGTTGGGGAGGAGGGAGGAAAGAGGTGAGTGAGGCACGTTTCGGACTTTTGAGGAACGGGTCTAGGGGGGTCCTGAGGTGAGCAAGCAAATGCTGGCTTGGGCCCCAGTCTCTTCATCATGAAGCTGAGCCTTCCTCCCACGCCTCACTTTCTAAGAATCTTTGGTTTTGAAAATGTCTTACTCTGTGGCTAAAGCCCCAGAGGGCAGCTTCACATCCACCCAGATGGCTCTGGGACACAGGGCCGGAGGCAGGGTCTGGTTACCGCCCTGAAGCCCCAGGTGCTGTGGACGACGGGCCAGCTGCTCCCACCTGTCCTGGGCTGGCGGTGGGGTCCGCGCTGCCGGGTCTGCCCACCCGGCTGATGCCTGTCCACAAACTGGTTTCCTCCCACCCACTGGCCTTCTCGGTGGCCTCCTCCAGCCGGGGACATGGGTAGATCAGCAGTCCTCCTCTTCATTCACAAATGCGGCGTGTTTAGCCTGAGAAACCCAGTCCGCTGTATAGCAGCAGACTGTCCTTCTCTACGGATGTCCTGGGATCTTTTGTCTTTGATGTCAGATTAATTAACTTTATTTCCTATTTAGCTGCATCATTAGGGCCACTGATTGTCCCCTAACGGTGTCTTTCCTGTTTAGTATCATGAGCATGGAGTTCTTAAGTATGAGTTGAGTCTTTCCTTTGAGGAAGCTGACACCCACTGGAACGGTTCTTGGCCTTCAGAGACATGACCCAGCCTTGCAGGGACTCCAGGCCTCGGCCTGCCCTTCCCAGAGTGGGCAGCGGGGAGGGCCTGAGTGTGGCACTGCCACCTGACCCCTAATCTCCCTGGCAGTTGGGACAGGAATCCGCCTGCCCTACTTTCCCTGCTGCCTCGTTTGGAGGAGGGAAGCATCGATTCTCAAACAGCAGGAACCACGTCCAGTTGTGATCTGACATGGAACGTGAGGGCTGAAGCACGGCCGGGCAGCCCCTTTCCCCGGCTCCCGGGCACCTGGGAGCCCCAGCCCAGCTGTGCCCGAGGCCTCTGCCACAGTACCCGCTGTTGGTATTTTGACGTTAGAAACCCATCATCTTTACGACCCTGTGTATTAATTGCCAAAAATAATCCTTACTAATTACCTTACCTAATATTCCCCCGCCCTTGGTTGCTTTTCACAGAGATGCCCACGGCTACATCTGGAACCTGGGAGGGAGACGCCAGACTGACTGGGGAGGCCGTCACTCAGCTGGCTCTCAGAATAACCCGTTGCCATTGCTGAGGGGTGGGTTTGTTAAAATAGGATGAACTTACTATTGTTTTCTTAATATAGGAGCCTGGCACCCACACTCCGTCAGCTGGGACTAAATATGGAAACGGGGGCATCTCAAGTCGCCGCCCACAGCGTGGGCAGTGGAGGCGCGGGGCTCTGAGCTGCTAACTGCCGCTCCGGGTTTGTAGGCAAGCGTGACCCAGGCAGCCAGTCGGACCTGGGAGAATAAATTTAAGCCTCTATTTTTAAGCCAGCCAACATGTTGTCGATACTTAAAAAACCTATGAGCAGTTAAATGTTAGATTCAAAAATATCTCCGGTGCCCGCTGTTTATCTGTGTTCGTGGCCGAGCAGGTCTCATTTTCTTCCTTCCCATAATTCCTGAAATGGATGCGGCGTCCAAGGACAGCAGATCTACAATTTTGTTGTCATTTTTTAAATGGCGAATCCTGGGTAATGAGGACAGCTCACGACAGACTGTAATTTGCCGAAGTGATGTTCCCATCACGGGCAGCCCCCATTGTGCCTGAATGGGGAAAAATTGACACGGTTTCCAGCGGGACCCTGGTAAGAGGCACATTTTGGAAGGCTCGGGTACTCGATGTTTCAGATTTAAGTGTGGAAAAGGGAGCAGGAGGTGGGGACTTCAGTGTCGAGGAGGACTGGCAGCTTCAGCTGCTCTGGCCAGACAGCGGGCCCAGTCGCACAGTTAGCGGGAGACCAGTTACAAACTGGGCAGGGGGCTTTCTGCAGGAGGGGGCTGTTTGTTTTTAACAGAATTTACTTTTCTCCGTGGACACATGGATTGTAATGTATTGTGTCTACCGCTCTCAATACTGTGTTTTGCGGTAACAGTCCTTACAAATGTGTCAGGATGGGATGAGATTTTTCATTATCTTGTTTCCGCACGGGCCACATGACCTCATGGTTTTCTCCCAGCCACGGGTGACAGGAGCGTCTCATAACCAGCCCCACGCAGCAATGAGTCCTGGGTGGTTCCTCTCCCGACCACGAAGAGGGAGAAGACAGTTTGAAGTCAACATCTTATTATAATCTCCACTTTACAGCAGCTCTCTTCCCTCTAAGTAGACACCAGATGTCACTTGACATGCGGGACCCAAGGGGACTGCTGCTTCCAGCTCTGAAGGCGCCAGGACACCCCCCTTTTCTTTCTTTTTTGGGGGGAAGGGGCAGAGGGAGAGAGAGAATTCCAAGCAGGCTCCATGCCCAGCACAGAGCCCGACACACGGCTCAATCTGATGACCCTGGGATCATGACCTGAGCTGAAATCAAGAGTCGGATGCTTAACTGAGTCACCCAGGCGTCCCCAAGGAGACCTCCCTGATTCAAGGCCAAACACTTGAGTTCTGGAAAGAGATTTTCCATGTAGTGAACCCTAAAGTCTACCTTGTCACTTCCCATTGAACAGGCCGTGGCCTCCCTGCAAGGTACAGATTAATGGAAGTGGTGAGATCCTTCCTGCAGCTTGGACCGCGCCCACTCCTTTACAAAGCCCCGTGGACCAGACCCCGAACTCTTCCCAGGCCTCCGTGTGCAGCAGAGTGTGGGATTGCTCCCCATCCTAGTTCCCGCTGCCCATGTCAGTCACTGTTCCCAGTACCTGGGATAAATCCCCTATTTGGGGCACAATCTCATAATAGACACGCATGGTGTGACCAGGCCTGCCCCCTTATCTGGGCACTGGAAGTCTGTGAATTCAGTCCATAAATGGCCTTTGCCATAAAATGGTGATTTTTATTTATTTATTTATTTTTTTGGTGAGGTTTGCAGCTAATCACGGTTCTCTCCCCTGTTCCAGCTCAGATTTGTATGCTAGCTGTCGGGGTCGGGAGGAGGCCATTTCTTATTTTTTTAAATTTAAATTAGAGTGTTTTATTAGTTTCAGAGGTAGAGGTCAGTGTTTCATCAGTTGTATATAACACCCAGTGCTCATTCTATCACGTGCCCTCCTGAATGCCCATCCCCCAGTTACCCCATCTCCCTACCTGCCTCCCTTCCAGCAACTCAGTTTGTTTCCTGTGGTTTGTCTCCCTCTTTGATTTTGTCTTATTTTATTTTCCCTCCCTTCCCCTATGATCCTCTCTTTCGTTTCTTAAATTCCATATGTGAGTGAAATCATATGATAATTGTCTTTCTCTGAGTGACTTATCTCGCTTAGCATAATCCCCTCTAGTTCCATCCACATCATTGCAAATGACAAGATTCCATTTTTTGGTGGCTGCGTAACATTCCATTGTACGTATGTGTATATGTACGTATGTGTATATATATATATATATATATATATATATCACATCTTATTTATCCATCTGTTGATGGATATCTGGGCTCTTTCCATAGTTTGGCTATTGTGGACATTGCTGCCATAAACACTGGGGTGCAGGTGCCCCTTCGGATCACTGTATCTGTATCTTTGGGGTAAATACCCAGTAGTGTAATTGCTGGGTCACAGGGTAGCTCTATTTTCAACTTTTTGAGGACCCTCCACGCTGTTTTCCAGAGTGACTGTACCAGTTTGCATTCCCACCAGCAGTGTAAGAAGGTTCCCCCTCCTCCACATCCTTGCCAACATCTGTCGTTTCCTGACTTGTCGGCCATTCTGACAGGTGTGAAGTGGTATCTCATTGTGATTTGATTTCTATTTCCCTGATGCTGAGTGATGTTGAGCATTTTTTCATGTGTCTGTTGGCCATTTGTATATCTTCTTTGGAGAAATGTCTGTTTATGTCTTCTGCCCGTTTCTTGAGTGGATTATTTCTTTGGGTGTTGAGTTTGGTAAGTTCTTTACGGATTTTGGATACTAGCCCTTTATCTGATATGTCATTTGCAAATATCTTCTCCCATTCTGTCGGCTGTCTTTTGGTTTTGTTGACTGTTTCCTTTGCTGAGTGAAAGCTTTTTATCTTGATGAAGTCCCAATAGTTCATTTTTGCTTTTGTTTCCCTTGTCTCTGGGGACGTGTCTAGCCAGAAGTTGCTGCGGCCAAGGTCAAAGAGGTTACTGCCTGTGTTCTCTAGGATTTTGATGGATTCCTGTCTCACATTTAGGTCGTTCATCCATTTTGAGTTTATTTTTGTGGATGGTGTAAGGAAGTGGTCCAGTTTCATTCTTCTGCATGTGGCTGTCCAATTTTCCCAACAGTGTTTGTTGAAGAGACTGTCTTTTTTCCATTGGCTATTCTTTCTTGCTTTGTCGAAGATTAGTTGACCATAGAGTTGAGGGTCCATTTCTGGATTCTCTATTCTGTCTGTTGATCTGTGTGTCTGTTTTTGTGAGGAGGCTGCCTTGTTAAGTGTCACTCTCCAGCAGACATAGCAAGGTAATTGTGAGCATTAGTTCTGTTACCTGACCAATCACCTAGCTCACCTGGCTCTGGATTGAACAAGCATGCCTTCCCCAGCCTCAGCTGTGACTGATTATGAACCAGACTGGTACCCAGATATGGGCCCTACAGCTTACTAGTGGAGTGGCTTCCTTGGGTTGCATATGATCCGTAATGGGTGGTCTTTCATTAGTTCACTCGTTCGTTCGTTCGTTCGTTCATTCATTCATTCATTCATTCATTCATTCATTCATTCAGCACAACCGTTTCCTGAGCACTATCTGCCAGGTTCTGAATTGGGCAGGGACACAGACAATAAGGCATGTCCCCACCTGGTGCTGGCTTCCTGAGATGGTCTAGGGGTGCAGCACTGTAGGGTGTCTGGCATCAAGAGGTCACCCAGCTGCAGCTGTCTTCCCTGGAGTCCGCCCTAGGCTCAGAGCTGATCCTGGTCAGCACACACCGGGGGTCCTGTGATATTTTTAGTAACAGTGAAATCACTTGTGGAATCTCTACCCGCATTTTGGATAAACAGGGAAGAAACCCTTCTATTTATTCTTCCATTCTTGACGGCTTCTGCTTTTCAGGACACACAAGCAAGGGGGTTAGTTGTGGGTACTTCCTGCATTCCAAACACTACTTCCAATTCAGACTCTACCTTCTCCACCTCCTTAACCTTCCTCCCCACCCCCCAGAACCCGAATGTGGGCACCGCCTGGTGGCTCAGTCTGGCAGTTCTGGTCTCATGACCTTCCATGCCCACACACGCTAATTTTGCTGCCACCCCCACCTGTCGCCGTGATCTTGCACTCTCTTCTTCATATCCTATCTCAGGCAGGAATTCCGCCTCACATCTCAGTGTTGCAGGTCCTGGATCGAGAGGAAGGCAACTCGGCATGGCCTCCGGTGGGTGCCCCGTGGCCAGGGGCTGGTCCCTGCTCTACCCCGACCGAGTGCTGTGCCATTGGACGCATGTCTCTCTGTGCCTCCAGTTCCGGCTTTGAAAAATGGAGACCATAATGTACTTCCCTCCCAGGGCTGCTGTCCAGTCACTCCATCCTTCATTCATTCATTCCTGCGTTCAGTGTTTACAGAGAGCCTTCCATGGAGCAGACACTCGGGATACATCCGTGAGCAAAACAAAGTTGTCTCCCTCCAGGGCCGACCTGGCCCAAGTGAGTGCAGCGTGCTTGACCGCGGCTGCCACTGGCCCCTCAGGAAACCCAGACGTTGTTCTTCACGACCAACTCACTGCTCCCAGCGACACTGTTACTTCTCTACAACGCGTCCACTTTGTTCCCATCTCCTGGGCCAGACTTCACGGTCTCCTTCATTTTCTCTCAAAAAACCCTCCTCGTCTCTGTCTCATGAGAAGGACCCTCAGGGCAGCTCCATCTAAGAAAAGGACAGCCACACATAATACACTTTCTGTTACAAACGTCTAAAATTTTCCAGTTAAAATGCCCTGAACACTCCCCAGAGCACCAAAAGGGGGGATTTTAACTGAGTTTTCCGGTTTTTCTATGAGAATCCTGTCTCTCCATCATTTTTGTGTTCAACTATTCCTAGATTCTGGATTGGCCTGTCCTTGATGTAAATTATTGCCGGTGCAGTGGTGTCTCGTGGCAAACGCAGCCTCTCTTGACACTTCTTCCAACTGAATGAGCTTTTGTTGGCTGCCCGAGGAGGTTTGCTTATCGTACTTAGAGTAAGTCTGGGGGAAAATGCCTTCTGAATTCAAAACCAGAGAGCAGGGGCCGCCTGTCCAGCTGTTGGAACAACTCAATTCTTTGTGAGGCAAACTGACCCAGGAGAACTCAGTCTGTGGGCTCATACTCTTACTCTGAAACTGAACGTGCATGCACACACCCCCGTATGCACACACGCACCCCCGCACATGCATGCACACCCCCCCACACATGCATACACGCACACACCTCTGCACATGCATATACACATGCACAGACCCCTACACATGCATGCACACCCCCACATACAGGCACACCCCCCCACGCACCCACACACCCATACACCTGCATACACACTTGCATGCACACCCACCCACACATGCGTACACACATGCACACCCCTACACATGCATGCATACTCCCACATACAGGCACACATCCCCACAGGCACACACGCATGCACACACCCCTGCACATACATGCACACCCCAACACATGCATGCACACCCCCACATACAGGCACACATGCATGCACACATCCCCACATGCACACCCCACACACACAGCCACACACCATGCACACACCCCCACACCTGCATACACACTTGCATGCACACACTCCCGCACATGCATGTACACGTGTGCACCCCCACCCCTGTGTGCACATGCACACAAGCACCCCTGCACATGCATGCACACTCCCACACACATGCATGCACACCCCCATATGCACACCCCCACACATGCATGCACACTCCCACACAGATGCACACACACACTCACATGCATACACACATGCACACCCCTACACACATACACACGCACCCCTGCACATGCATGCACACTCCAACACACATGCACACCCCCACATGCACACCCCTACACACACTCCTGCACATGCATGTACACGCACACACACCCCCACCCCTGCATGCACATGCACACATGCACCTCTGCACATGCGTGTGCACCCCCACACAATGCACACACCCCTCACACACATGCACACACCCCTGCCCCTGTATGCACACATCTCTGCACATACATGCATGCACAGCCCCGCACATGCATACCCGCACATGCACACCGCCCTCACACCTTCATTCACAGGCGTGCACACCCTGAAACTGCACCACGTCAGGAGGTGGTCTGTGGGTCTCAGACCTGCTTCTGTGTCCTTTGTGGTTCGCATGTGTAAGGGGAGGCTATCCCTTGGACTCCACCCTTGTCCCCTGAGCAAAGTGTATGATTCTCACTCAGTGTGTTTCCTGGCGTTCTGAGACGTCTCACTTCTCTCATTCTCTTCCAAACGTCCAGTCTCTTACAAAGTCTCCAGTTAAATTGGCGTTGAGTTTTACAGACTTTCGTGTTGTAGCGGTAGCTGCCATTGTGGGCAGCTCGGGGCTCGCCCGTCGCCTCTCGTCCCTGCACTAGCAGACTCCAGAGCTCCGAGGGCCATCTGCCTGTCCAGGGTCCCAGCCAAGCAGTGGTGGGGTGGTGAGGCGTCTGACCCCAGAGTCCAAGCCTGCACCACCGTGAGGGCAGGGCCGTGCTCACACCGGTTCATCTGGAGGCTGAGGTGGTCCTCCAGGGAGGCAGTCCATAGTGACAAGCACAGTAAGGTACCCCGGTGCTGTTTTCTGTTTTTCCCTCCTTGGGGTGCCGGGCTGGGGATGGGGCTGAAGGGCCTCTGCCCTGCCAGGCCTGCACTTGCCCCACATTTGCTGGGGCCCCGGCTGTGGGTAAAGACCCAGAGGACCTCATGGTGAGCTTAGGGAAGGCTGCCTGTGTCCGTTTCCTGTAACAACTTCACCCAGCAGAGGCTCCTTGCAAAGCAAAGTGTGACCGTTTGTCTCAGACCTCTGAGCCGGGCTGCTTGAAGGCCAGAGGCAGCCCCGCCCTTGCAGGAGCCTCCGGCCTCGGTCGCCTGGAGATAAAACCTGGCACCTGCGAGTCTTTCCTCTTAAAAGAGCTGTTTCCCTAGCATTCTGTCTGCACGGTCTTTAGAATGGGACCCATACGTGTCAGAGCCTGCATTGTTAATATGAAAACTGGGGATACTGATCCCTTCCTTCTTGGATGAAGCTAGATATGTGTGCCAGTCTCTCTGAAAGCGCTTTTTATTTATTTTTAAGATTTTATTTATTTATTTGACAGAGAGAGAGAGAGAGACAGCCAGTGAGAGAGGGGAACACAGGCAGGTAGAGTGGGAGAGGAAGAAGCAGGCTCCCAGCGGAGCAGGGATCCTGATGCGGGGCTCGATCCCAGGACTCTGGGATCACGGCCTGAGCCGAAGGCAGATGCTTAACAACTGAGCCACCCAGGCACCCCTGAAAGCACCTTTAAAACAGCAGGCAGCAGCTCAGTCTCCGTCCCTATCTGGTCATTTATCATTACCATCAGATAGCAACACCTTCCATTAAAAAAAGTCACAGTAACAAAAGCATCATTTTTTAATCAAGAACAGGAATGTGTTTTTTAAAACCTTTCTATTCTGGAAATGCTCAGATGTGCACAGAAGTGGAGAGAAGAGTATACTGGACCCCAGCTGTCCCTCTGTCTCTCAGGTCCCTTGAAAGTAGCATCTTCTGCTGTATTTGTATGAGGTCCCTGGTCCAGTACGGAAAGGACCTCTGCTCTTTTTAGCTCTATTGTATTTTGTTTTCCCCACACAGTAAAGAGAGTTTTAATTAGTCACCAATGTTTAAAAATTGGTAGATTCCTCGTAAACGTGTAGGTTCCAGTCTTGTCTAGAAACATCAGAAGGCTGGTAGCGTGAGGCCCTGATTCCTGGGCATGGGAGGCAGTAGGCAGGGCCAGCCCTGCTCACCTCCCCACACCACCTGCCTGACCTACAGGCATTTGGTTCTGCAAGCCTGATCTTAAACCTGCTTCCCCCATGAGCCTGGCTTTCATGAGTAGAATGACATCTGCTTTTCTGCCTCTCTCTGGGTTTTTAGAAAACATTCTGTATTCTGGGGTGAATACACCTAAGTTTCTAAGAGTTCTTTTTAATTAATTTATTTATTCATTCATTTATTTTTAGAGAACGAGAAGAGCGTGGGGTGCGGGGGTGGGGGGGCAGAGTGAGAAGGAGAGAGAGAACCTCTAGCAGATTCCCTGCTGAGCACAGAGCCTGAGATCATGAGCTGAGCCAAAATCAAGAGTCAGACGCTCAACTGACTGAGCCACCCAGGTGCCCTATAAGACTTTTGATAGCACTGGGTTGATTGATGTCACTGATGCTTTTGCAGGTCAAAAATGGTTGAATATTGGCAATCTCATGTAGTTTGGTCTAATAAAAGACATGGTTTAAATGTTTAGATATGAAATAAGTAGAATATGTTGTCCTGGGGGGCAGGAGTTGGGGGGAGGGCTAGCAGGTATACGGTTGTGATCCCATCAAATTAAGGGGACAGGGAGCAAAAGCCAGTGTCTGCAGCCTGAGGTTTTAAAAACACCTTGGCCCTCCGTGAGCCTGCTTTTCTTGTTTGTTTGTTTTCTATAATGGCCTTATTGTGGTGATTCACATGCCATACAACTCAGCCATTACAAGTCATTGATTTTTAGTGTATTCCCTGTTACACAACCATCACCACAATCAACTCAGAACATTTTCATCCTCCCAAAGAGAAGCTCCATACCCATTAGCACTCACTCCCTGTTTCCCCCTGACCCCCAGCCCTAGCGACCGTTAATCTGCTTTCTGCCTCTATGGGTCTGCTTGTTCTGGACATTTCCTATAAAGGGGATCCTACAATTTCTGGTCTTTGGGGCCTGGCTTCTTCTACCGAGCATTGTGTTTTCAGGGTCCATCTGTGTTGTAGCATGTGTTCGCGCTTTGCCCATTTTCATTGCTGGGCAATGTCCCACCGTATGGATGGGCCACATTTTCTTCATCAACTGACGCTCATGTGGGTCATGTCGCTTTTTGGCTATTGTGGGTAACGCTGTCATGAAATCCGTGTACAGGTGTTGTGTGACCATAAGTTTTTAGTTGTTATGGGTGCGTACCTAGGAGAGGAATTGCCAGGGCATATGGTAACTCTGTTTAGCCTTTTGAGAAACTCCCAACTGTTTCCAAAGCGGCTGCACCATTTCCATCCCTACCAGCGATGCATGAGGGTTCTGGTTTCTCCGCGTTCTCACTGACACTTGCGATCTGACTTTGGTTGTGGCCATGCCAGTGGATTTTGTAACAAAGCCTTCCTGGGGGAATAAGGTATCTGGGGAGGGTAGGAAAAGGATCGTCATTTTGTTAGCGGCCAAGGCCGTCAGCTGCGGTCGTTTTCGGAAGCTCCTGAGGAAGCCGGCTTCTCGGCACGGGCTTGAACAGCGCCCCGGTCGTGCATTGCTGTAGCCCGAGCTGGCTGCGGCCCCCGCTGCTGGGTAGTGGGACAGCTTTGTCTTTTATGACTGGTTTCCAGGGTGGAAGTAGCCTCCCCATGTCTGACCTGCCACGTGCCCCTTCTCTCTGCAGGTGTCACCATGAAGCTCATGGACGAGGTGGCTGGGATCGTGGCCGCACGTCATTGCAAGACCAACATAGTCACTGCTTCCGTGGACGCCATTAACTTTCATGACAAGATCAGAAAAGGTAACGGGACTCTGCTGACAGAGAAGGCGGGTGGCCGTCGGCTCTCTGGCTCCCTTTGCCCGTTTGCTTGGGGTTCGCGCCCAGTGTCGCCAGCGCCCTGGTGTCTGCCCATTTGCCAAGAGAAACAAGAAGCCAGTCTTGCGCTTGTTCTTGTTGGTACATCTGTGAGGCTAGGATTTGTTGGTTTGATTTTTCAATCTGCTAAGACCCGTAACTCAGATGTGTTTGGGGCCTTTATGCTATGCGCCATAAACCCCTCTTAAAATGCTCTCTGAAGAGTTTGCGTGCACAGCTCCAGTGACGGTTGCCCCCAGGTTTTACACAGTTCCTCTGGGGGAGGAATAGATCATCCCTGACGTACATGGTGGCAGGGTCCGCACGGAGAAACCCGTGGACCACAGTCCTCGGCCAGTCCGCCTGCCCCACCCAGGCAGCACTGGGGGTGGGCACTTTCCCTGTCCCAGAGGCTTGGCGGCTGCCACAGGAGACCAGGCCAGCTCCTCATGCCCATCCCACGTTACTGCTGAGGGTGTGAGGTGAGTGGCCGTCCCCTTCCAACTCATGGTGATTTCTATGTGTTGTGTCTTCTGCGGTGAGGCTCTGGGTCCCAGAAAAGTAGCTCCTTGCTGCAGGGCCGCGTCGGGTCAGGGCGTGGGAGCCTGGTATTGATTCGAGAGCAGCCTTGCTGGGAAAGCTGTCAGGTCAGACCAGTCCCTGGCTGGGAGATGCCTCCAAGCGCTGCTCGGCTCACAGAGTCCCCCAAGGCGTTCCGGACCCTTGAAGGCCGCACGGCCAGCACCGCCAGCATGCTCTCTCCCACAGAACATGCTGGCGGTGAGTGCCCAAGTGCGGGGCCAGAGGGTCCTGGTGTTGGAAGGGTAGAGGGCTGCTTGCCCGCCCTGGGTCTCCGAGAGCAAGTCAAGCACACCCTCGCAGGATCTGGGTGCCTTTAGTGTAAAGACAAGGTCTGTGGCACCGCTCCCTCTGATTTGCACAATCCCTTCGTAACTGGTGGGTGTTTGCCACAGACACAGACCTCAGCATCATTTTAGAATTTGTCCACAACAAGTGGGTCTTGTCGTCTTGGCTTGTCTGTCACGGGCCTCAGGTGTTGTGTGCAGTGGCAGCACGAACATTTGGGAAATGCAGACTCCCCTGCCAGGACTCCCTGCCTCTCTTTTTCTGGAACTACTCCCCGGATAAGTCCTTGCAATCAGAACTTCACTGTTAAACACAGCTTCAAAATCCATGGGGGAAAACGCGTTTACATTCTGTGACCTTGCTCTGTTCCGTGTCTGCCGCGTGCCTTTTGAGAAGCGCCAGCTAGGAAAAGACACAGACTTTCCTGGAGAGCCAGCCGATTTGCTCAGTGTCAGCGGGCTCAGCAGATGTGCTGTGTAGCTCAGGGAAGCTCCCCGAGAATGACCGAGTCTTCACCCCCAATCCCTTGTGTGACCAGAATTAACTTCCAAGGGGGAGTTGAGGAAGGAGAATGGTTGGTTCGTGGTCCGTAGGAATTACTAATTTGCAGGCAAGACCGTGAACTCTCCTCGAGTACAGGGCCCTTTCTAGGACCCATTTAACGACATGGAAGCCACTGGGGCAACTTGTGTGTGGAGCTGCCCTTGACAAATGCTTTCAGTTTCTAAAATGTTACTCTTACTCCAAACACAGAGAAAAGGATCTTCATTTTCAGAAGCCATATTCTGGCAGGACGTTCTATTCTGGGTGGGTTTCCTCCAGCAGGCAGAGTGAGGGGTGGGCTGCAGAGGACTGCCTGGCTACACCTTTGGGTGCTGACCCTATACAGCCCCGGCCTGGAGCCCGCACCGCCGGGGAGCCCTCGCCGGTGTCCCCACCCCGGCCTGGAGCCTGCGCCGTCCAGGGCTCCCGTGCCAGCAGCGCCTGGCGAGCAGAGAGAGGATGTCTGCTTTCTCCGATCACTTCCTGTTTTGTGCATAAAGGAATGTGGGCCATGCTAGCAGCTATGGAGTCTGGCCTATTTCTGTGCCAGTGTCCCCCAGGCGCTGTTAGACACTGTCACACCTTATTTGTTGTTTTCCAGAGGAATGTCCCTGTGTGAAGCTGTGGGCTCCTCTGGGCCGGTGTCCTGGGTGGGGTCTTGGTTCTGGCAGCGCACCGGCCACACCCACCTCAGACACAGAATGGGCCCATCTCGTCCTCAGTTCCGGGGAGCAGAGGTCCCTGCAGGCAGGGCGCCTTCCCTCCCCCATTCTTTGCTCCTTTCTGGGTGCATGCAAGGCTGGGGTGGCCCTGCCCGCTGTAGATCCTGGACAACAGGCAGTCCAAGTGTGCCAGAAACTTGCTGAGGGATGGAGAGCGACCTCCCGCTCGCTCTGCTTTGATTTTCTGATGTAAACCTGCTGAGGTCCCATTAACCCTCAGCCTGTGGGGCTCTAGTGCGGCCTCCAAGCTCCTGCCATCCCTGATCCAGCGTCTCTTCTGCTTTCACAGGACGGGGCCAGGAGAGCTGGATACCGCCGCCCTGCCAGGCCTGTTGCCCGGGTGGGACCCCCGCACCCTGTGCCACGGGTGGGGCGGGGCAGAGTTGAGTGCTCTGGAGAGTGGTGTTTTTGTCGCAGGGCTGCACCACAAGGGACCACAGACTGGGGGCTTCAAACAGTGGACCTTTGCTCTCTCACAGTCTGGAGGCACAAGTCCCAAATCCAGGTGTGGGCAGGGCCCCTCCAGAGGCTCTAGGGGATCGCCCTTCTTGCTTCTTCCAGTCTCTGGTGGCATTTCCTGGCTTGTGGCCCCATCACTCCAACCTCCCTCCACTTTCACGTGGCCTCTCCCTTCTCTCTGTTCTTCTGCCTCTTATAAGGACACTTGTCACAGGATTTAGGGCCCACCCAGATAATCCAGGAGGAGTTCATCCTGAGAGCCTTAAATCAGTGGCATCTGCAAAGACCCTTATTCCCAGTAAGGTCACATTCGTTGGGGTGGGGGCCACTGTTCAGCCCACTACACATGCATTCTCTCCTTATGGCTTGATTCTGGTAGACGCTAGCTCACTTTCTCTTTTGCAAAGTTGTGAGTTGGGTAAAATCTCTTCTGTGCCCCAAGTTGCACCTTTACCTCCCCACAGGACGTGAGTCCTTCCCTTGTGAGGGCCTCTGGTGAAGTCAGCACCCAGCCTGGAGAAGGAGTGACTGAGAGGCAGAGAAGGGAGGGCCCCCAGTTTTGAGAAGGACAGTCATACGTCCAGGGTTGGGGGACAGCCCCAGGATCTGACTCGAGAGCGGCCGCACTAGAGCAGAATTGAGAGGCCCCATGCTTCTCCGGCATGGGGCCACCGATGAAGGAGCAGCGGCTCTCCTCTGCGTGGCAGGAGACGGGGTCAGTCCCGGGGCACAGATGAGCAGCACAGAGCACGGAGCTGCCCTCCTTTTTGTTGGGCGTAGAACTAACTCGTCCCTAAGTCGACTGTAAAACGGGATCAGCATAAGGGCTGTTTTTTAAGTAATGATATTTTCATGGGAAAGGCACACGCAGGCGGCTGAGCCAGTGGGCACCCTAGGGCTGTGGTCACAGGGTGGCAGCTGCCCACAGCTAGTGTCCGGCCTCTTCAGACACACTGCCCTGGAGGGTGCAACCGTGAGAGGCCACTGCTCCTCCTGGGAGGGTGCTCCCCACCTCCGAGGGCTGATCTGACGCGGTGGGGAAAAGCCCAGAAATGAAGATGCGTTGCCAGGCCAACGTGCCACCTGTGTGAGTTCGCCGTGGCTGCTCTAATGAATTACCACAAAACTAGCGGCTTCACAGGCCACAGATGCCCTCTCTTGTGGTTCTGGAGGTCAGGCGTCTAAAAGAGGTCCGTGGGGCTGCGTTCCTGATGTGGGGCCCGACTGGGTGGTATAGCAGAGGTGGCCAGCACTGTGGGGCGGGGTGGGTTGACCTACGACCCCCGGCATCACTCAGGGCAAGCTGGTGAAGCTTGAAGACCCGAACTTACTTTTATAGGTCGCTTCCCTCGTTGCTGATTGTTTCCTTTTAAAATGAGATGTGGAAATGCCAAGGCAGCTGTTGAGGACAGTAGAAGTGGCACGTGGTTACTGTTGCTTTCACGGTTCGGGAAGCCCTGGCAGGAACACCTAAAGCTGGAGTTGTTTGTGGAGAAGCCATCTTCCCAGACTGTTGGGGTGGGAAGTGAGGAATCTTCTAGAAAATGCTTTGGGCTGTGTTATGTAAGACACACCGAAGTTACTTCACTACTTCCCTGCTTTTCTGAGGAACGCTCGCTGCCACTGCTCTTTTTGGAACTTCAACACTGAGCTGTACTTAACGTTTGAAATACTTGGCAGCCCCTCAGCTGTGGTAAGAGCAACTTTTTATTATTCTGTTTTCCAAATGCCCGCAAGCTGTGCCATCTGCCCTGGGAGAGACGCCCCACTGCTAGGGGTCGGAGGGGGGGCCCTCCCGCAGCTCACCAGTGACCCAGAAACAGAAAGGAGCTGCAGTTCTCAAGTGCGCGTTACGTGCCCCCGCCCCCCGAGGGTTTACCTGCCCAGTGCTGCAGGATGTCTCCTCAGGCCCGCTTCCCCGGTCTGGAACCCACACGAGCCGCAGGGTGTCTCCTTGTCCCCACTTCCCTGGTCTGGAACCCGCCCAAGGCACGCAGTCTCCTCATCCCCACTTCCCCAGTCTGGAACCCGCCCGAGCCGCAGGAGGTCTCCTCGTCCCCGCTTCCCCGGTCTGGAACCCGCCCGAGCCGCAGGAGGTCTCCTCGTCCCCGCTTCCCCGGTCTGGAATCCACCCGAGCCACAGGGCTGCTCCGTGATGGAGCCAGAGGGCAGGCCGCACAGCTGGCTCTGGGGACAGAGCTCTGAGCCCCTCGCTCGGGTGCCTCCTCACTGCCAGGCTTGAATGACAAGGGCATCACCGTGGTGGGTGACGAGCTAGTCCCTGCCAGTCAAATGCAGCGCCATTCACCCCTGACACTTCGCAGCTGCCAGAGTGGCGGCTGGCCCACGCAGTCGTGTATGAAACTCCTGGCTTTCTCAAGCCTTTTGAAAACATGGCTAAGGGTTCTTGCAGTTAGGGGAGTCCAGCCCTGTCCGTGTCTCTGGCATCGGCCTTGGCCCTGGCCCTTTCCCCACTGAAGTTAGTTGGTCCCGCCTCCAGCTGTGCCCTCAGTCTCATCAGCTTTGTCTGGGGGCCCACCTGTGCCGTCCCCACACCACCTGCTGGCCACCTGTGGCTGTTTGCATCATAATTAAAGATAAGCAAAATGGTAAATGCTGCTCCTCCGTGGCACCCGCCACATTTCAGGTGCTCAGTGGCCACACATGGCTGGTGGCTGCTGTATCAGACGGCACAGAAGACCTTCCCAGCATCACAGAAAGCCTGCTGGACAGCGCGGGTCTCTGGACAGTCTGGACTCTGTCCCCAGCTTCCGATGCTCTGGGAGGGATTTCCATAGACCCCTAGAGGGCCCCGGCGCCCCCTTCAGCAGGGTCCCACCACCACCCAGCTCACTGCAGAGCTGGGTGCAGGCCTTCCCGCGAGACAGCCTGTGCCCCCAGGGTACTCAGCACGCCATCTGCAGGGGCACCCTGCTCAGACCTCAGGGGTCCAGTGGAGTTCACTAGACAGGCCTGCTTCTTGGCTTCTTGCTGGTACTCGTGGGGCTCTGCTTTTTTCTGGAATTCACAAGAGGAATTTGCTACAAGCTCCAGCTTCCAAATTCAGTTAGGTATCCAGCGGTTGGAAGCATCAGATAGGAGATGGACAGAACTTAAAAATACCAGACAATCGTGTCCCTTCATTTCGGTTGGATACCTTCTGGCAAGACAATAGCAAGGTTTGACTTCCTGGGCCCTCGATGGAACAGTGAACCGATTTCCACACGCGGCCACCAACCATCCTTCCCACTGGAAACCCACCAGGTCTGCCACCGTGTGGCTGCCAGGACCCTGGCCCAGTTGCCGTTGGGATTCATTCTTTTTTTTTTTTTTTTTTTTTTAAGATTTTATTTATTTATTTGACAGAGATAGAGACAGCCAGCGAGAGAAGGAACACAAGCAGGGGGAGTGGGAGAGAAAGAAGCAGGCTCCTAGCGGAGGAGCCTGATGTGGGGCTCGATCCCACAACGCCGGGATCACGCCCTGAGCTGAAGGCAGACGCTCAACCGCTGTGCCACCCAGGCGCCCCGGGATTCATTCGTTGTCACTTGGAGCTTCATTAAGTTTCTAGATTCCTTGTATTGTCATAGAATCCCTGCTTGAAACATGAAAGTATCACATGAAGTGGTAGAAACATACAATAAAGCCACATAAAGGTGATATTCTCTGAGCTTTATGAAGTCTCGTGCTCCCGATTTTATAGTCACTGTGACTCAGTGTCAGCAGCAGCTCCGAAAAACTGAAGCACATTAAAATCGCCCAGCGCAGGCTCTACCTAGGTAGTTGTATTAATTTTGTGTGGCTGCCGTATCAATTTACCAAGAACTGAAATGACACAGATTTGCTGTCTCTGTTCTGGAGGTCGGAAGTCTGACTCGGGTCTCACTGGGCTGAAGCCAGGCTGCCATTCCTTCTGGAAACTCGAGGAAAAAATCTGCTGCTTGCTGTTCCACCTTCTAGAGGCCGCCGGCCTTCCTTGGCATGTGGCCCCTCCTCCATCTCCAAAGTCAGCAGCATAGCATCTCTCTGGCTCTCCGCTCCGGCCTCCTCATCCACTTGGGAGGACCCTTGCGATGACACTGGGCCCACATGGATAATCCAGGCCGGTCGCCCCACCTCAAGGCCCTTAACCTAATCATGTCTGTAAAGCCCCTTTGCCACATAAGGCCACATAATTCACAGGTTCAGGGGATTAGGACATGGACATCCTTGGGGGACGTTGCTCCCCCTGCCATAGTGGCCCATTGATTCTACTTGACACAGAGGCGGGTAGGGTTCCAGACCACTTCTGAGCTCTGCCTTTTCCCTGCCCTGTGTCTTCTCCTATAAGCTCTGTAGACAGGACCCTGGCAGAAAGCACAGGAGAGCAAGAAGGAGCTCAGCCCTGGGGCTTTCAGGGAGGCTTGAGAGGAAGCACCCCTCAGTCTGTCCCAAGCCCCTCAGCGGCTGATACCTGGTACTTCTGAGGCTCGGGGGACTCTCAGTGAGGCAGCAGGGGTGGTGAGCTTCCTGGCAAGTCTCGGCCTTTTACAGAGAGTTGGCACTCAGGTCCAGAGGGTACCTTATGTGCTGGGATCCTGAGTCGCGGCCTCTCAGACCACGCTCATGAGCGGGCGAGCTGAGCTGTGGCCCCGGCCTTCCTGTGCTTTGACCACCCCTGTGATTTGTTTTAAACGTTACTTCTCAACAACCATGTTGGTGTGATTCTGCACCCGACGACCCTGGGAGCGTTGTGTGGGCACACTCTGCCCTTGGGCTTCAGGTGACTGTCCGACAGGGCTGTTAAGCAGAAGGGCATTCAGACCCTACCAGAAATGTCTGTCCTGGGCTTACATCCACGTGGCATAATTAATGTGGGCAAGTGACCTCCACGTGGCCACATTTGCAGGCTCACCGGCTCCTCATAAGCTCCTGAGAGACAGCTACTCCCGTGCCAGTTTGCAGATGAAGAAGCCAAGGCGCGGTGTGGTTCCTGGCTGGCCACCTGCCCAGTGCACCCCAGAGCCTGTGCAACCCGAGGTCTTCCCCAGAGCACCACGGCCCGGGGGAACTGTGGGCCGTCCTGGGGCTGCTCTGGGCCTCAGAGAGCCCGCCTTCCATGGAGACACTCAGTGGGGAATGGCTGTCTGTTCCCACTTTAGCAGCTCAGAGGAGAACTCCGTGCCCCCTCCTGGCCTCCCTCCCCAGGCCAGGAGAGTGGTCCAACACCCTGAGCCTGTCCTGGTGGCTCCTAGCCCCGATAACAGGGACTGTTTTCCCCCTTGAGCTGGTCACACCTGGTCTTTTAAATGAACAAGCCATTCTCGGGGTGGATTTGGACGTGTGACCTAGTGGAAAAGTCCCCAGGCAGTGTCTCCGTGCTTTGGACCGCTCAGCCTCCGCTGTCCCCCACAGAGAGCCTCTGAGCACGTGGCTGCCGTGCCCAGCAGGTCCTGCTCCCCCATCTGCAGTTTTTCGGGCAAATGGAAGTGAACGAGAGCACAAGCGAGCTACTGGCTGAGGTCCTTCCCTGTCTCAGGTGGTGTCTCAGTGTCCCAGGCAGGGGTTGGGGTAGGCCTGGCACACCCTTCCCATGGTCCTGCCCTTGTACCTGGGGTGGAATGAGCCAGACCTTATGGGAAAGAGCCTGACACCCCATCTCCATGAGATCTCTGGGCATCCTGCCTCTGGCTTGTGTCTAAGTCCCATGCTCCCTGGCAAACCATATCGACAGCCTTGCCCCACCCCTATGTGGTGAAGGGGCCTGCACGCACCTGGTTCAGGCTTCCATCCCATAAGAAATCACTGCACAAGCCTCAGGGAAGTGGCTGGAAGGGGGATCCAGCCCTGGCTGAGCCTTGAGTAGGTTCTGTCCACCAGAACCCTGCCTGTAATGGCCACTGTCCTTGCTGACTTCCGGCCTTGTGAGATCGTGGCGGTCACTGGAAGTGAGCAGGTCGAGCCTGGATGCTGTGTGTTCTCTTATTGAAAGTCCGGCAGCCCCTGGCTGGGTGTAGTGAATTGGTACAGCCGAGCCTGCTGCCGTCTTCATTCTAGGCACACTCAGACGCGGGTGTGACCGTGCTTCCAAACAGGCGCACCCATGGGGTCATTCCACACAGAGCCTTCAGCTTGGAGACCGCGGAGCAGTTCAGGGGTGTCCTGATCCCCCGAAACCAGACGCAGAAACGGTGTGTTATGTTCCTCCAGGAGAGCCCCCGTGGCAATCACAGGTTCTCTGGGGGCAGAGGGGACACGATGGGAAGGACTCAGGGAGATGCATGGCTCCTTCCCCGTCCGGCCCCAGCTGCCGAGTGGCCTGTAACTCCAGCGGAGCCTGGTGAGCCTGTAAGTGGCGTGCCCCTGTGGGTCACGGAGGCAGCTCCTAATGGGGCAGCAGGACTCACGCGCTGACCCTGGGCCCTGACGTGCTTGCACCCTGGTCTCAGCCCGGCCACAGGTGTGTGCCTGGTGCTTTGGTCATGACTCTGCCCTCGTAGAGCTCCCATAATGCCACTTGTCACTGACCGTGTAGCCTTCCTTCCCTCCCGGAAACGGCTGTACGGACTTGAAGCACTCCCTGTAAGTATGAAACTGAATGTGGCATGGAACATTCTGGTACTCTATAACATGGAATAACTGCGCCTGCTTCTAGCCTGCCCACACACTCACCCCTAACAGTCACCATGCTGTCTTGACCTGTCTGTCCTCCTGGGTCTTTCAACGTGTCTCATGGCGCCTGTTTCCTTGGAGCTAGGACACCGGGGTTCCCAGGGTTGTTAAAAGGTCCCCAGAGCCAGCACTGGTTCCAGGGAGTGGGTCTCAGCATTATGTGTCAGACTGGGGCAGGGATTTCCTTGAACCCAGCCCAGAATGAGGCCATGCTGGGAGCGGGGACCATGGGGAGCCTTTCTGGCTACACGTTGTTGGGGGTGCAGCCGGGTGTCCGCCCCTCGCCCTGGAAGTCCCTGAGGATTCGTGCTGCCTCGTGGTCCAGAACCACACCGTTGGTGATGATAATGACCGTGCTGAGTGCCTTCTGCCACTGGGCACCAGGTTAGCACCTGGCTCATCTCATATCTTCCCTATAGTTACCCTGGGAGGCAAGTCAAGTCTGTTTTAGGAAAAGACTGGGCTCCGTGAGATGAAGGGAGCAAGGCGAGAAAGGGCCAAGGCTGGATGGTAGGCAAGAGCCTGTGAACAGGAGGGTGGGGGCAGAAGAGCCGCTCTAGGTTGGAAAGCAGCTGACAGGGTGGATAGTCTTGCCCCAGGGGGCGCGGGGAGTACAGGGAGGTTGGATTGAGGTTGAGAGGGAGAGGGACACCCGGGACAGTGTTATAGGAACATAGGACTCTGGACTACATCATAATCAACGAGGGAAACCATGCCAGTCCAGGAAGGTGGTGAGCACCTGGGGATTCGGACCAAGGGCAGGGCCTCGGCTATGTTGTGGGACGGGGTCTGCAGCTCTGAGCAGAGCTCTGGTCCTATGAGCAAGCCTGCCGGAGAGAAGGAGAGCCTGACGGCATAGACGCAGCTTTGCCAGGACAGAAGGGTAGGAGGACCTGGGCTGAAGTGCACACAGGGGCTCTGGGGGACATAGGACCACGGTCATCGTGACCACTGGCCCTGCCAAGAGCCCAAGGCTGCCGTCAGACCAGCATCAGGAACAATAGCCAGGGGGCTGGGAAGGTACCAGGCAGGTGTGCTTAGAGCAACACAGTGGGGCATCTGTGTGGCACAAGTAAGGTCACGGTGTGGACGGTGTGGCTGGTGTGGCCTTAACGTGACTTCAGAGGGACAGAGCCAGCTCACCCCGCAGCTGCCAGAAAGCAGGTTGGGGGCGGCTCCTCCCAGGGGATGGGGCCCGGTGATGGCCACCACCTCGAATGTTCGCGTAAACGCTAAGAGCGAACACCTGCTCCCGAGGCAGGTGGGTGTTCGGGGCTACTAACGGGCGCGGTGAGAGCTCGTCGTGTCCATGTCCTCGTAGTTGTTAGACGCTGCCTAACCAGATGTCTTCTAACGCCCTGTGACACTGTTGCCTGTGCCCTCCCGCCCCGCCCCTCCGTCGGTGCCCCCCCCTCCCCCGCTAACCCGCTGTGCGTGCCCTGCAGGCTGCGTCATTACCATCTCTGGGCGCATGACCTTCACGAGCAATAAGTCCATGGAGATCGAGGTCTTGGTGGACGCCGACCCTGTGGTGGACAACTCACAGAAGCGCTACCGGGCTGCCAGTGCCTTCTTCACCTACGTGTCCCTGAGCCAGGAGGGCAAGTCGCTGCCCGTGCCCCAGCTCGTGGTAAGTGACCACCTCCCCTGTGGGGCTGGCCCCGCCAGCACTCACACAGCTCCTGGGAGAGACTAGTCCTATGAGCGCATTCTGGGAAGCAGGGCCCCGGCCCAGCTGCTCCCGGGCCCAGTAACCTCGGCTGCACTGCCCCTCAAATGTGAGGGCCTTCCCCTATAGACTGTGAGGTCAGACGGGGCAGACAGAACAAGAGAGAACTCTTCACTAGCTCCTTCCTCTGGGGGTTCTCTCTCGACGGCGAGTATAGTGCCCAGGGGGTCCCAGAGCTGTGTACAAAAGCTAAAATGGGGCTGAGGACCCTCCCAAGGGATGGGTTCTCAAGGAGCCTTGGCCCGAGTGTCCTGCTTGATGGGGACTGAGCCAGACCCTGACAGCATAGGGCTGGACATCCGGGATTCGTGATCCTTCCCTGCCTTGGCCGCCTGGCCAGGCTCTGCCCTGGGTATGCAGAGAGAGATAGCAGGTGTCTGGTCACACAGCCTCCCATGTGCGCTGCTGCCACCACAGTGCTGAAGGGTCCGGAGCTGGAATCCCAACAATCTCACAAGTGCTGGACGCAGGGAGAGTCAGGGAGCCAGAGGCCGCCGACGTTCAGAGTGGGGAATGGGGAAGGTTGTGGGTGGGTAGTGAGGCTGCTTGGCTGGGAGGTTCTCGGGAACTGTGGAATGAATGAATGAACACACACGCTGCTTACAGATCTCCCTTGAGGACAGCGATGTTTTACCGTAAGCCTCACGCATCCCTTACCAGTGCCGGTCACAGTAGGTGTCCCGCCTGGAGCATGTCCAGGCACCTCCAGCGAGCTCTCTACCTGTTCCCCGCAGCCAGCACCACCCCAGCCCTGGGGAGGGGGCCCCCACTGCTGGCTCCCCTGGCCCCAGGCGAGGACCCCTCGGGCCAGCAAGGCTGAGGCACTCGTGGAGGGTCGTACATTCCGTCCTGGGGAGCCTGGGTTTGGGTCCAGCACACGACTTGCGGCTGCTCGGGCTGCTCCTGATTGCTCCTTGAGCCCTGCACGTCTGTCGTTACAGGCAGCGCTCCCGGGGCCGCAGTCGGAGCTTCCCACCCTCTGTGGGGTGAGGGTGAGGGGCAGGGTGGGTTGTCTCGAGCGCCTGGCACTTGTGTGGCCCCTGCCGCTCCCGCTGCGGCTGCTCCCCAGGCAGATCCGGAGCCTCCTGCCGGAGCAGAGCGGGTGCCAAAAACCTCTGTGACAGACCTCACTTCTCACGCAGGCCGGGAACTAGGCCCCTACGTGCTGCTTCCTCCAGCCCTGCAGCCTCCCTGTCAGAGCTGTACCCCACCCGCCCCCTCTACAGGCGGGGAGCCCCACACAGCCCTCCTGACGTCAGCCTGACAAGCCTCCCTGGGACCCGCCTTGCCCGAGCATGAGGGCTAGGGCTGTGTGTCCCCCACGCCGCCCCTCGCCCTGACCCACGGCCCTGCAGCCTTGGCAGAATGGCTTCCCTCCCCACCCTGTCCCCTTGGCCGATGTGCGTGTGTTCCCCCGACCACCTCTGGCCTTGGCCTTTGCAGCCACGTGTCACTGGGTCTTGGCCCACTTCTCAGAACCTTGCCTGCTCCTCTTGGTCCTCAAACACAGGCTTTCCCCTCTTCTCTCCTGGACCCTTGCCCCATCTTTTTCCACCCTGTCACAATGCCCCATCCTGAATGCTGAACTCCACCTCACACGGGAGATGACTTGCTCTCTGTTCTCTTCACCTCCGGGCTCCAGCGGGTGACCAGACCCAAGGACACTCCGCGTCTTTCCCTCGCTGGCCTGGCATGATGCGCCAGGCCTCAGTGGAGCCTGTGCTCCCTTGACACAGGCCTGCAGTGTCCAAACGGTCAGTCATGGTCCCCCTAAACACCAGGCCCTGACCGGTGCCCACCATGCCCTTCCCTCCTTGGGCGGTTGGGTCCAGGTCTCATGCCACAGGCATTGTTCTGTGTTCCCTGTTCAGTCCTGGATTGACTTTGCCAGCTCTGCCTCTCTCCTATAGGCTCTCCGCATGCATCTCAAATGTGATTTATCTTGAATTGACTCTTTATCTTTCCCCAAAAAAAGATTCCTTCTCTCAGTGAGCCTGGGAACATGCCTGGCTCCTCTCGCCTCGCTCCTGCTCAGCCCCCCACACCCACTGTCTCTAGGCCCCGTCCCTGGCTGGATCCCTGCTCAGCCCCAAGTTGTACTGCCGCCTGCATGCCTGCTGCCCTCCACCTGACCCCACGCTGCAGCTGAGGGAGTTTGTTAAAACCAAATCAGAGTTTTTCCCTCTCCTGCCTAATCTGCTCAGCAGCCTTGGTGCCCTCAGCACAGCGTCCAGTGAAGCCGGCTTCTCTGGCCTCAGCCCCCAGACTCATTCCTGCCTCAGGGCCTTTGCACCTGCTGTTCCTCTGCTCTGCCTGGACGCCTTCCCTCAGCTAGGAACTAGCTTCTTCCACTGTTTCTCAGATAGCTCATCCTTAGATGGCCTTCCCTCCACCCTCAAGATAAAGCCCGACCCCCACCACTGCCCAGAGATTCTCTCCTGTCCCCACGCCATCCTCCCACACCCGGCACCACCTCAGATCCTCTGGGGCATGCACATTCATTCATTATCCGGCCCGATGTGTGATTCCAGGATGACCGGCACAGAGTGGGGCTCAGGAAAATGCCCGTGAGTGGCTCGTGGGCTTGCTCGCCTCTCCAGCCACATTCCTCCACCGCACTGCTCAGTGCCCTGCTGGTGGACGGTTGGCAAGTGCAGGTTCCTAAATGCCCCAGGGACTCCCCCCCTCACTGTTGCGGACGCACACGTACTGTCAGGGCACACGTGGGTGTGGGTGTGGGCGTCCTGCTGCCTGCGTTCTGGTCAGGGTGCAAGCATACTGGCTGTGTGGTCCCAGGCTCGCTCTTCTTGGGTGCGCCTGTTTCCTCCTCTGTACCAGGGGGACGGCCCTAGTGCCTGCCATGGAGGGTGGGTGAGGGTTCTGTGAGCTAGTCTCCGTATCTGGGAGTGCCGCATTCATCTGTTGCTGTTTGCTGTGCCCTCCCTGCTGGAGCTGATGTGCTCCTGGAGGGAGCCAGTAAGCAGGTAGGGACAATGGACTGTGTGAGATGCTGGTGAGGGTCATGAGGGAAGAAGCAGAAGGTGGGGGATCGGCATTCCCTGGAGAGTTGTGCCTACCTAAAGAGGTTCCTTCCAAGGAGGGCCTTGTGGACAGAGCTACATTCAAGCAATGCCTGGTGTTGGCAGCAAGGGAGCCATTTCCCAGGGACTATCGGGGTAAAAGGAGCCACGGACTCGGAGGCCTGGGGGCTGGAGCCGGCCGCCCGTAAGGGAAGAGGAGGGGGCAGGAACACACCTCAGGCCACCCAGCTGATCCTGGCCAGGTCCAGCCCCAGGACCCAGCCTTCTGACCACTTGGCGCCTTTCCTCTGCTGTCAGCTGAGGGGGTACAGGGACCTGCAGGCCTCCCCATATGGGTAGGAGGTAATCACAGCCGAGAAGTCGGACTATCTTCATTTTGCAAAGGCTCATTCTGAGTAAATGTGAATTGACAGGGTTTTCTGGCAAGGTCCGAAGTGCTAGCCATAGCTGAGTTGTAAGGCTCACCCACCCAAGAGCCCAACAGCTGCTGTGGGTGCCCCTGCTGGCCCCGCCCTGCACGCACCCTGGAACTCAGCCCGCTAGGGAGACTAGTGCTGCAGCCAGGAGGGGTCCAGTCTTCCATGGAGAGTGCCTGCCACCCACGAGCCCTTTGTGGGGATACCCATGACCTTCACAGAGGCAGAAAGCAGTCCTGGGTCTAGGCCAGTCTATGTACCTGGGAAGCTGCTTGTGCCCTTTCTAGAAACCTGTGACATGGGACAGGTCGAGGGCCCAGCAGGGCTGCAGGATGGTGGGGAAAGACACCTGCTTGAATGAAGGGGACAGTGACTGAATCCCCTAGGTTTGAGGGGCCAGAAGTTAACGATGGCCATGTCTTCCTGCTGGCCGGCCTTACGTTGATCCAGGCTGTTTTTGCTTGCTAATTAAAGATGGTCTTTGATTCTTCACGGAGGTGTCCTGCTGCCCAGCCTCTGGCAGGGAGGCTGGGCAGCTCCCCAGAGAGGGGTTTTCAGCTCCAGCCTGCGCGTGAGCTCACTTGAGGACCGCCGGTGTGACACTGTCTCCCCAAGTACACATGTGCTCCGTGTAGCCAGCGTGCCTGTGCCCGTGGGGGGCGCTTAGCCCTCCTCCCCTCCCCGCCCCCCGTTGTCAGCAATTCTTCTGCCTCTTGTCTATTTTTAGCTTCCATCCCCAGGGCCCGGCTGACACGGAAGACAGCGTTGCTGTTTGGAGTTTTTCTTGATGAATATTTTATGCTGGGGAGGCTGTGCTGAGTCCAGCAGCTGCTGGCACTTTCCAGGCTAATCATTAAAGAGGCAGATGTGGAGCGTGGAGCCAGGCTGCTGGTCTGGACGTCAGGCCCAGGCCCCCCGGCTGCCCTGCCTCTCTCTGAAGGCCTCTCTGTGGCCATGACCTCTGACCTTGGGGGGAGGACACACCCCAGATTTCACTGAGCAGGGCTGGAAAGGGGGTCTGTGCAGAGAGACAGTGGACGCCACTAGGGTGGCTCCTTGGGGACCTGGCACCGCATTGGTCCCAGCACCTCCTATGGGTGATTTTTTTCCAGCCTTTTTTAGTCTCCAGAAATGTGAGGACCAAACTGTGTATGTTGAAGACGGAGCAAGCACTGTCCTGGGCGCCCCGCCTACCTCCCATTCTCTGGCTCAGATGTGGGTGCTGCTGCCCCCGAGGGCCCCAGGGAGACAGGAGGTGTCACTGGGGAATGTGCGAGGGTGGAGGTGCCAGAGGTGCAGGTGTCCTGGCCTGCTGTGAGGACGATGTGTGTCAACACAGGGTGCGGTGGGAGGAGGGGGAAGCCGGGAACCCATCCCAGGCATGTAGGCAGGTTTTGAGAGAACCCTTCACTACAGCTGCTTCGTGGGTCATTTGGAAAAGGAACATTTGCCCCAGTGAACTGAGGCCCACGTGGGGGCAGCCGGGGCAGTGTCTACAAAGCAGGATTGCTCTGCTTCCAGAAAACCCAAACCACAGCGACCCTGCCCCGTCCCAGAGGGTCTTGGCTGGTGCTTGTAGACGCCCACCTCCTGGTGAACCAGGGCCTAGCCCCGGAAGCCTCAGGCTCAGCCACCGAAATGACCAAATAGTATTTTCTAGGTTAGAATGGGAGGTGGTGAGGAAATCAGGGGTGCAGCCATTCCTCTGTCCTTTTAGCCGGTGAGCTCCACGCAGAGCACAGTAAGAACGCGTGCTTGAAGGGCACATTATTTTCAGGCTAACTGAGCACCCACTCGAGAGTCCCGGGGTGCCCGCCTAGGCCCGTGCACATGCATGGCCATTACCTGTCACCTGGGAAGGGGCCAGTGGGGAGGGTGTCCCAGGTGCCCGTAGTGACTACAGTCTGGTCATAAAGAGCTGGGGTGTTCATGGATGCCGCACAGTAGAAGTGCTATTGGACCCGGCACTGGGAATCAGGGTGGATTGTTCCCATCCTGCAGACAGGCGACTAGATGGCTAACTCTGGTCCAGGGGACCAAGTGCAGGACCCTGAGCCCCTTGGCCATGACTGGTCCCTTCCCACCCGTGAGCCTCAGTTTCCCCACTGGAGCCATCACCGGCTGGGCAGTTGCGGTGCGGGCCTCTCTGAACTGTCCCGGTGGTGACCTAACTAGGAGGATCCTCGCTCCTTCACCCTGAAGAGGACACGCGGGGCAAGGCTTTCCGCAGCCACCAGCTCCCTACCTCCCTGGACCCAAGCCTGACCCCAGACACGGTCATGGCAGGGGGTGGGGTCCTCCCGATGGCCCCATTCCTCAAGATGAAGCATCAGCCACCAAGGAGGCTGCCACTCTCCTGATCGTGGCCTGGCCTGCTCGCACAGCCCGCGGTGGCAAGAGGAGCACACACCCCCAGCTTATAGGACAGCGGGTCCCTGCCCAGGGCTTGTCATGGGCGGGGTCCCCAGGTTTGCTCCACAGTGTGGGGAGACACGTCAGCAGCCTGGACACTGTGCTAGAATGATTTTCAGTTGCTCCTTAAGAAATTCCAATGTGCCGTCGTGCAGCATGATTGGTGCTGTTCCCGGAAGGGTATGAGCAGCCACATTATTGAGGGAAGCTATGCTCCCTGCTGCTCCTGCTTGCTGCCCTGCACAGGGGTGAGTCAGGGACGAGACTGTTCACGAAGCTTCCTGACCCAGTGTTCCGTTCTCTCCCTTGGTTCTGGGTGCTTCACAGAGAGTCTGTCTCGTAATGGGAAAATGCTCCTGTCAGCTGAATGGTTGGTGCTGGGGAACTTCAGCGGCCTGTGAGAATCGGGTGTGGGTCCCCCAGGGGGTGTGGATCGGGGGGTGCAGCTCCCACCTGCACATGGCCTTGGACATTCCGCTGTGTCCTCGACAGCTCCGTGGCGGCCTCTCTGCTGGAACAGCCCGTGCTTTGGAGACCCCACCCAGTTCACATTCAACAGCAGCTGTCCGAAAGCGGGAGGGCCCATGGCACCGTCATGCACGTTTTCTTGTTGAAATGCTGGTGGGTTCTACTCATGAACTACCAGTCTTGTTGCTTCGTTGCCGTGTTTTCAAATCTAGGTGCCCCCTTGCTATTTTAATTTCTGTAGAGCATGAAAACCCAGAGTCAGGCTCTCGGAGGGCACTATTAGGCCTGACTCCGTGGTGCCAGGAAGGGGAGGCCCGTGGATGAGAGACTTGCAGAAGGTGCAGTGGAAGGGGGGGATCGCACCTGGTCCGGGCACCCCCAGTTCCGTGGTGGCCACCCTGGACGGTAAATAAGGAGAGAGGCCCATGAAGGTTGTTGGGACCCAGGAAGGGGTTTGCAGCAGGGCAAGCTCGTGCCTGGCTGTCCTGGGGTGGAATACAGTGCTGCCCGCCCGAGCACATACGGAACACTGCCGCTTGGTGGCTCTGTGCTTTCTCTGTGAGGTGGGGTGGAGTCCCGTGGCACAGATCCTGTGACTCCAGGGACACGGTACTCAAAGTGTACTCAAATGTGCATGTCAGAAACAGGCCCCAGACCCCCACAGTGGTCAGAAGTGTGCAGAAGGGGCTCCCTGCGCACGCGTGCACACACGCACACAGACGCAGACTAAAGCATGTCAGCACTGCCAACAGGAGAGGAGGGACCTCTTCTGGGGGCTTTATCCACGCCTCGCTGTGCTGGACACTCCCAGCCATGCCTTCGTCACCGGTGCAGGCTCCTGTGGAGACCCTCGGTGGGCTGAGCTCTCGACTCGGATGGGGACAGACGATGCCTAACCGTGTGTCCATTGAGCAAAACCACTGGTTTTGAATCTTTAGCACAAAGACCACACCAACTTGTTATTAAGGCTTTTTTGGTGTGATCTTCCATTGGTTTGATCGTTCGTTCATTCAGCAAATGCCCCCTGGGCCCTCACTGTATCCCAGGCACAGTGCCGGCTTCAGACAGCGGGCGGGAAAGCCGGACTCGACACAAGTGTGCACACACAGGGCCGGGGGCTCAAGTGAGGGTGCCTCAGTAAATGACAGTGCCAATCTTTATCACCGTCCGGGGGGCACGGGAGCAAGTGCTGTGACCCACCCCCACCCTGATGCCTTGGGAGAAGCTGCTGAGAAGCCGCCCAATAGGACTGAGTCCTGTTTCACCTCCTCTACCGGAGACTGTCACCCTTTGCTGCCTTTCCCTTGGCCCCGTGCTACCTGCTTCTTCCTCAGCCTCCTGCCCGCCTCTCCCAGGGGAGTCCACGGCCGCACAGCAGAGCAGTCCTTTCAGAGGCTGAGCCACGGGGAGGGGGGGACGGGGCCCTGATAGGGGCGCTCGCAGTTCCACAGCGATCTCACCCATTGGAGCCGCTCTGATGGGTGCCTCCGGCAGGGTGGTGAGGCTCTGCCCCGCCTGCCCTCAGGGAGCGGCTTCCCAGGTGCCCGGCCTGCCTGCCAAGGTCACGGTCACCTGTGGAGCTGCGCTCTGGGGACACAGCTGCTTGCCGGGCTAGGGCTCCCGGATGCTAAGCTCGTCCCTCCCTGGCCGCGTGGAGTGGCCCCAGTCATCAGAAGACATCCTAATTGCCTGCACGATTGTCCCAAGATCCCTCCTGTCTCCCATTATGAAGACAGGAGAGGGTGCGTGCGCGGCTTCCTAATTAAGCACGTCTGCGTCCCTGAGGCTCGCAGGAAGTTGCTCTGCCACCACGGGAAACCCTCTTCGCACCAGACATTTGTTAATTACAAAAAGGACAAGCTATTGATTTTACTGAGGATGGAACTTAGTCACTCGCCCTCCGTGCCAAGTTCCAAATGTGTGTTCTCACAGCACAGAAAATGCAAACTGGAAAACATTTGGTCTGCACTGCTGGGCTCTGCGAGCCACAGGCTTCCCTCCCGTGGAAGGGAGCCCGGAAGACAGCAGCTGGCAGGGGGAGCCGGAGGAGGGAGGGAGAGGACGTGGATCTGAGGCCCCCGCAGCCACCCGAGCAGAGGGGCAGGGGCACTTTTGACCCCGTGTCTCTGGCTGGGGGTGAAGGTGCAGAGGCCCTGCTGCCATAAGCGGACCCCCGGGGCTGGCCACCCTCCTCCCGGGCAGTGCGGTGCGCTGGCAGACGGGAGGCCATTGCGTCTCTGAGGCTGTGGGTGACATGAATACCTCGCGGGCACGTGCACACATGGCATGACCGCTGTGCCCTGCAGGAAACGCCTTGCCCTGGGAAGGTGGGGGCCAGCTCTGAGGCTGTACAGCCAGTCGCTGTGGCCCAGAGCCTGGGTTCCCTGCCACCCCTCCACCATCCCTTCCTCGCGCCCATGGGAAGCAGTGCGCCAAGGTCTGAGCCCCCCCGCCCAGGGCACCTGAAAGCAAATGTGATTTCCCACGGACGAGCTTTTTCCTTCTTCCCACCACCCCCAGTCCTCCATTAAAAACAGCAACAGCCAACAACTTCTGTATTTATTTACTTTGCCGGATGGAGGGAGGCGGGATGCGGGGAGGCAGCAGCTGGGCCGTGGGTGGGGGCCGTGTGCAGGCAGCCATCTGTCTGGCTTTGTCAGCTTCACACCCGGCAGGGAAGTGGTGGCCCCTCTTAGTCACTTGGCTGGGAGGGCTGTTTGTCGGAACTCCCGGCCTGGGGAGGCCGAATGTCCTCCAGCCTGCAGGGCAGGGACTGTGCCAGCAGAGAGCAGAGACGCGGCCCTGCCCACGGCTGTTTGCAGGGGCCAGCGACCAGCCTCACTGCCCTTGACTGTCTCCCAGGGCAACCAGGTGAGGGCGTGCCTTGCTCCCAGGGTGGGTGCTCGATGCCTTGACGGCAACCAAATACTGCTCCTAGGCCTGGCGGCGCTCGTAGAGCCCAGAACATTCAGTGCATTCTGTCATCCCGAGACCAGAAGAGAGATGAGCCCTCAGCGGGCTCCCTCCTCCAAGGCCTTGCGAGTGCCTTGGCCTCGCTGCGGCTGGCCGGCTGCCTCCACATCCATCACGAGGCGGTGTTAGTTCTGTCTGAGGGCAGATCCCAGCTGACGAGTTAGCTGCGGAATCTTGAACCTTGGTGCTGGGCGCTGGCTTCTCTCTCGCCGAGCAACACTAGAATTTACCGTGTTTTGTGCCAGCAGCCTAGACCGGAATTACCTGCACTTCAGGCTCTGCCCCTCCTCAGGTCACGCGTGGGCCGAGCTAGTGAGAGAAGCATCCAGAGCCTTTGGCGCACAGATTCTGGAACCCTTGATGGCCTGTTGGCTACTCTGGGGTGAGTAGCTGCAGTTTTTTGGGTGATCTGGTGAAGGGCAGGCCTCAGGCCTGAGCGGAGGACGAGCTCTAGATCGCCACGCTGGACGGAGTCATCACTGCCACGTGGGATGAGGGGAGGCCCGTGAGGCGCCACCCTGCACGCCCACAGCCCCAGCGGGGAGCGCCTCCTTAGGACTGGTGCCAGGGGCCTTGCTCGCCTCCTGAGGCCTGGCCCTGATCAGGACCCGACCCCGCGCTGCTCTGGCTCCCAGACTCTGCTGTGCCCGTATGAACGTTCCCTCTCTCCTCCCCGCCTCTCACTCCCAAAGTTGGTGAACTAGAGAGAGTATGCCTCGCGCGTCGGAGGAAAGTAGGAGAGTGATGGCCCCAATTCTGACTTCCCCTAAATGTGACGGAAGGGGGGCATGTTTGTTCCCATCTGAGGAAATCTGGAGGACACCCTGGCTGCTTGCGGCGTCTCGGTAAACCGGGCTCCAGCAGCCTCCTGTGTCATGCTCACTGCTTACGGGAGCCGCCGAGCATTGGAACCTGCGCCAGACGGGGAGAGGCAGGGCATGTCTGCCCTTCTCCACCAGGGCTCGAGAAGCTCCTTGGAGGGGGTGCCTAGCTCCAAGGCTGGAGTGCGGGGCTGGGGCAGGACACACCCCTGACCCGGGCCCCCGGCAGGCTGGCACCAACGCGAGCGGGCGCCTTCACTCCCCTGGGCTGGGGCCCGGGGGCTGAGCTGCTGGGAGTCCAGGTGGGCTCCAGGCTTGTCCTGGGAGGGCAGGCCCTTCCCATTCACAGGGCCATCGCAGGGTCACTATAGCCCCCATTGCCTACTGCTGAGCCCACCGATAGGGGCCCATTGGGATGGAATGACCTGGAGCAGCAGCAGCGCCCAGGCTCGAATCGAGGCCCTGCCGCTTACCAGCTGTCACATGGGTGAGTCCCTCACTGTGCCTGCGCCTCACGTCCTCATCAGTAGAGGGGAAACAGTAAGGACTTCAGTGGTCCTTGTGGGTTGTCGTAAGGACTCAGTGCAGGCCGCTCCCTCAAAGCTCGTTGCCTAGAGAACTTCCTCCCCGTCCCCAGCCCCACGTTCATGGCTTGTGCACAGCCTGCCTGGGAGAAGGGGCGGGAAGGCTCTTGGCTCAGGCACTGCATTAGGTTTACCTGCGCATTCGGAGGGATCGGTTAGCCCAGAGCACTGTGGGTATTCTGACTGGGAGGAAAGTGCCAGGTGGGAAACAGAGCCCAGGGTAGGGGAGCAGCTCCTCTCCAACCCCGAACTCAGCCCCTCGACTGACTGTATGTGACTTGAAGTTCTTCGTGCCCAGGGAACGGAGGAGGGGTCCCTGTAGCTGCCCTAGTGGGTCTAGTTGGCTTTTCTTTTTCTACCTTTTAATTATGGAAAAGTTCAACTATATGCAGAAGTAAAGAGAAAAAAGAACTTGTACTTAGCAACACAGGGCCAGTCGTCCTCACATGTACCCCTGCCCACCTCACCCCCAGGGCCACTGGAAGCAAATCTCAGATCACATAATCGCCTCCAAGTTCTCAAAAAGAGACGAGCTCTCTGTTCTTTGTTGCTGACTTCTTACCAGTGGACTAGACTCTGGACAGCTCCTTGTCCTGTAGAGACCTGGCCCAGGGGCCCAGCCGTCTTCCCGGCTGCTGCAGGACCAGTGGCCTCGCATCAGGCTCCTGCTTATAAATGCAGCATTGCTTAGAGTTAGAACAGCCCGGAAGGCCATTCAGATTGATGCCCGCCCCAACGACGTGTTACGTGGCAGCTCGTGGAGGCCTCTGTGTTGAGGCCTGAGGTTGGAGACGGCCTGGGTGCTCTCCCTGCTCCTTGTATCCACACAGACCCAGGAGATCGACTTCCCACTGCACAGATGAAGTGCCTGAGATGACCCTGGAACTCTGCCCTCTGCTCCTTCCCAAGGAGGCCGTGCCCGAGGTGGCTCGCTCTGCCCAACGGGCCTGGCTCTGCCACTTGCCTGACCCAACGGGGAGGACAGCAGCCGTTGCTGTTGACAGGTGACCTGCAGACCTCCATGCACCTCGGTGCCCGCTTGGCTACTCTCCCCACTCCGGAGCCTCCCTGGCACCTGGCCCTCAAGACCCCCTCGCTCTGTTTGACCTTGTGGGGCCGTGTCATGGTCGCTTTCCCACGGACTGGATGATCTGCCTGTTCTGCATCTTGCCGGCTAGACCGCAGCTCCCGAGACAGGCACCTGCACCAGGCCCTGAGCAGCGGCCGGGAGGCGCTCAGCGCCGAGCCTGCAGGAACTGAAGGCATCAAGGCTCGGCCGCTGTAGAGAAAGTGCCAGGTTGAATTCAGGCAGTGTTTCCTCTGCCCTGCTGCCCACTGTGTGCCGGGACTTGGGTGGGAGGCATCGCCATGCTGAACCTTCTGTTTGACTTTCTGTGAACTGTGAGGAGGGGTGTTCGCCCCGTGGGGTTGAGATGTGATGACGTACGGCAGAGTCCCCCCACTTACAGCGTCCAACCCAGCGGGTGTCAGTGTGTTCACAGAGTTGTGCAACCATCACCAGCCAATTTTAGAACATTTTCATCCCCCCCAGAAGAAACCGTGCACCCTTTAGTCATCAGCTCACCCCTAGCCCCTGGTACCACTAACCTGTGTTCTCTCTGTGGGTGTGTTACTCTAAATGTTTGTTATGAATGGACTCATACGCGATGGGGGAGGGCCTTCCTTCACTGTCTTGTTGGGGACAGCTGGGAGGACGTTGGTACCCACCCCCCTAGGAACCCTATAGGGTAGAATGTGAGTCTATGAGCCTTATGATGGGTAAATGGCGAAACCAGATTCAAACCAACCTGTCTGGTCCCCCGCCCTGGCTCTGGAGGGGAGGCTGGGCTGGTTTGGGGACAGAATGAAGAGGCCTTTCCACACAGGGCATGCAGCGTGGGGGTGGGGGTGGGGCGCCCAAGGCAGGCCAGCCTGTTCCAGAGGGCAGGTGGCGCTGGCTAGTGTCTAGGCATCTCCCAGAACTGTCACGACCAGCTTTTATATATATATATAGATAGATTTATTTTATATATTTGAGAGGGAGCGGGGGGGGGGGCAGAGGCAGAGGGAGAAGCAGGCTTCCCGCTGAGCAAGGAGCTTGACACAGGGCTCGATCTCAGGACCCTAGGATCACAACCTGAGCCGAAGGCAGAAGCTTCACCAACTGAGCCACCCACGCGCCCCTCGGGTGGGCCATTTCTGCCCACCCTCCCTAGGGTACCCCTGCTGACAGTTCCATCTTCCATCTGCTCTTCCCTGGACCCCCTCCCTGCTCTTCTGAGCCCTGAAAGCCCTTGGCTGGTGACCCAGGCATTTGGGGACCAAGTTCCTCATGCAAATCCCATGTCTGCCTGTTTCCAGAAATGCTGGTGGGCTGGAGACACAGCCATCAGGCAGTCCTGGCTCCAGTGGGGCTCTGCCGATGGCCTGGGGGGCCTCCATCTTGCCGCCTTGCCCAGGCCAGGCTCACGCTCTTGTTTTTGAGAAATTCTTTTCTTTCCAAGCCTCTTGCCTTCTTTCCCCTGCTCCAGGGATGGAAATTCCACCAGAAGGAGGGAGGGCCCGCTCCAGAACACCACCACCACCACTGCCACCAACCCCGCCTGCCTCCAGCAGAGAGGGGCTGGGCGTTTAGAGCTGGGAGGACCCTTGACACATGGCCCAGCCCATGCTCTGCCCCTCAGCCAGTTTCCCAGCTCTGGGACCCAAACACACTGCCCAGTCCTCTGCGACGCTAATGGGAAGCCCGGCTGCAGCCCCTCCTCGCCCTGAAGAGGGGCCCAGCCATGCCACTCTCCTGAGCCCTGGCGTGGGCTGCAGATGGATGGGAGCCACAGGTCCCCTCAGCCACGCCAAGCACGTTCCACAGGGGAGAGGAAGCAAAAGGCCCCACTGTCCCAGCCTGGTAGCCTTGACCTTGCATTCTTGGCCTCTTCTGCTGTCCCCCATTTGCTGCAGGGATGGATGGATAGAGGGTAGGGCCCTGCTGCTCAGAGTGGCCCCCAGGCCAGCAGCATTGCCTCACCCAGATGCTTGTTAGAAATGAATCTCAAGGGCGCCTGGATGGCTCAGTTGGTTAAGCAACTGCCTTGGGCTCAGGTCATGATCCCGGGGTCTTGGGAGCGAGTCCCACACCCGTCTCCCCCTGCTCTGTGGGGAGCCTGCTTCTCCCTCTCCCTCTGCCTGCCACTCCCCCTTCTTGTGCTTATGCTCTCTCTGTCAAATAAATAAATAAAATCTTAAAAAGAAAAGAAAGGAGTCTCAGGCCCTGGCCCCTAGACCCCCTGCACCAGAATCTGCATTTGTAAGACCCCCAGGTGACTTTCGCACAGGGAAGCTCGTTGGAGGGGCTCTGCCTGGGTTGCACAGAAGCCACCCGGGAACGTGGCTTTGTCTTTGTGGGGTGCCTTCAGCCACAGGGACAGGCCCCTGGCCTCCTGCCCCCAGGAAGCTCCCCCTTAGCACTGCCTGCTCTAACCGAGAGAACATTTTGTTTCCCTGGGCTGTTTCAGGTCAAATTGCATGGCCTCAAATTTCATTTTTAAAAAAGTCAGCCAGAGATGAAACCAGAGCTGCGGGAGGGCCTTCTTCAACAAAGTCTTGGAAAGCCACCGTTTCTCCACGTGTGCTCCGAGACTCTTCAAATAGGCAGCAGAACCACTATGAGGAGCATGATCCTAGTTCTTTAAATACCCAAATGTTCCACTGGCTCCAAGCCACAAGGTTTTGACAGTTTACACCTGGTGACATTTAGCGAACAATTTCTGAGAAGGCTGAGGGGGAGGAAATATTTGGTTTAACCTGACATTACATCCTCTGGCTGATTGTTCTCTCTTTTGCCAATATACCATTTGCCTGTAAAACACTTGGGCCTAAAAATAGCCGCTGGGGCTTGGTGTCATTGTGGATGAAGGGCAACTGCCCCATTTCTGTGGCTTTCAGACACCCTCAGAGAATCCCAAGGAAATGTCCCCGAGGAATCAGCACAGCTCTTTAAACCTGAATTCCTGAGCGGGGCGGGCAAGAGAGAACTTAGCAGCAGGATAGATGGGGCCTCGGGAGTGACCTCCGCCTGGGTCCACACCCCTTAGTGGCCAGGCCACTCTTTTTTTTTTTTTTTTAATATTATTTATTTGAGAGAGAGAGAGTGGAGGAGGGTGGGGAGGAGCAGAGGGAGAGAGAGAATCCTCAAGCAGACTCTGTGCTGAGGACTGAGCCCAACGCAGGCTTTGATCTCACGACCCTGATGTCATGACCTGAGCCGAAACCAAGAGTTGGATGCCTAACCAACTGAGCCATCCAGGCGCCCCCAGACCAGGCCGCTCTTAAAAGTGAAAGGGGACACCGTTCACAGTCCTGCCAGGTTGGCAGGCACAAACCACGACTTCACAGGCAAAATCCAGCCTTTAGCCAATTTCCTTTGATCAGTAGGCTACACGCTCCCCACCCCCCACCGAGTATGGGGATGTGGCTTCTTGAATTGCTCAGAGGAAAGATGCGACAGAGAAGGGGTGACCCAAGGAGCCGCTTCCTGGTCATCTGCGCCATCCAGGGCTCCCTGACCACAAAGCGGTCACTATTGCTCCTGATACAGTAAAGTGCCGTTCCCAAGGTGACACAGCCAGCACAGAGCTTGTCCCTACTTCCCTTTGGGGCAGGGACTGTGAGCAGCTGGCATTCCCTGGGAGTGGACCAAACGCAGCATCCCCAGCAGGAACCCTCATTTCCTTCCTCACACCGGGCCCCGTTTTAGGCCTTCCCTTCCATGTTTCATTGCTCAACGGCATTTCCAGCTGAAGTTCATTATCAAAAAGGCACTGGGCTCGGGATTCCACCTGCTGTGAAGGGTGGCGTGGGGGCTGGCATCCCTCCAGGGACTCTTTCCAGTGGGTCTCGAGGCCAGTGCCTGGCACCCAGGCAGCCCCAGGGGGCCAGTGGAGCCCGGGTGGGGTCTTCTGGGTCCTCCTGGGGTAGGGCCCAGGCCTTGGCCCACAGTCAGGGTTCTGTGACCTCTCTAACCTGCCTGTCTCTGTGTGTGATCCACAGCCCGAGACCGAGGACGAGAAGAAGCGCTTTGAGGAAGGCAAAGGGCGGTACGTGCAGATGAAGGCCAAACGGCAGGGCCGGGCAGAGCCCCAGCCCTAGGGCGCCCCCACGCTGGGCTGGGAGTGGCCCCAGTGTCTGCTCACTTAGGATTCACCCCCTTGGCCAAAAACCCAATCCACATTGAGAGCTGGTGTTGTGTGAAGTGTTCGTCTTGCAGTGTTAACCTGTGCTCTCCTGAAAACCTACACACCAAAGCTCGATTTCTGTCACTCCAGTGTAAGTGCTCCCGTGTCGTCCCTGCCGCCAGGCACTCCCTAGGGAATACTTGCGTGCACACTGTATGGTGTGTAAGAATCCAGCGTCACTAATAAAGCTGCTGTTTGGCTGGACCTTGGTCCTGGGTGGTCGTTTGTTTTGGGGACTGCTTTCTAGGTGGGCACAGATGCGGGGGCTAGAGGCTTCCGTGGGCCCCCCTCCCGTCTGGTGCCAATACCTGTGTGTACCCCAGAACTCAGGTGCGCCTGATGACTTGCTGGCTAGAGAGAACACCCCTTCCCTCCCAGGGCCCTGGTTCCATGTCCTGGCCTAGAGGCACCAGCCCCCCACTTGCCCTCTCTCTGGCCTATGCAAGATGCTAGCTCTGAGCCTACAGTGGCCTTCCCGTAGATGGGGGTGGAAGGTGCTTTCGAGGACTCAGGGAGGTGATGTGCAGAGAAAGCTGAGCCCAGCCTGGCTGGAGCCCGCTCAGCCTATGCGAGCCCTGCCCTGGCTTCCCTCCACCTCTTGGTGGAAGCAGCTCTGACACCTCAGCCCTCTGGAGAAAGGCAGAGATTTTGCTAGAAGGAGCCTCCCAGCTGGTGCCAGGGCCCCCATGCCTGTCGTGGAAACCGCCAGTCACTCAGGCTGATGGGTTTTTGGGAAGGCCTGTAGGGTGGGGGACTGAGGGGTAGCGTATGTGTGAATGGTGCCCGTGCGCGGCTGTGGGTGTGCATGCATGCACGTGCCTGTGTGAGAGGTGAGGCTGTGTGTGCACCAAGGCCAGCATCCTCAGGGGGCAGACGAGCTGCCAAGGCCACAGCAGGGGTCCGTCCTTCCCCCCCACCCGTAGCTGAGAAAGACCCCTCCACTAAGCACACCTGGTGGTGGGAGAATGTTCCCAACTCAGCTTATCCTGGAAGCCCGGAGAGGGAGACTGGCCACACAGCTGCAACCTCACACAGGGCTCCCTCGGGCCCAGAGAGAAGGCAGCCCCAGATGGGCAGAAACACCCGCCAAGAGCTTCGGAATTCGTCTCAGGCCTTGGTCCCAGCTGACGGGGCTGTTTCCTGCCTGGAAGCAGGGGGAGGGAACACGCCATATGGGGCCACAGCAGCAATCCCCTCAGCCGCCCCAGCTCCACCCGTGCCCCACGCTGACCTGGAGGCGATGGGTGGTGCCTGGGCTGGGAAGGACCAGGAGGCCTGCCCTGCGTGTCCAGCAGAAAGCCCAGGCCAGGCCAGCCAACCATGGTCCGTGAAACCAGAGCTGGTTATGGCAGTGCCTGAGCCCTTGGATTCCCCACGGGAAGGGGGACACAAGGGCATCTACATCCTTCTCTGTCTTGGCTTGGCCGCTCATCAGTGTGGCTTTGGACAAGCCAGGTACCTAAAATCCACTTCCCAGGGCAGTTGGGAGGAGCTCAGGCTAACAAAGCATTTAGCACGAGGCTCCCAGGGTGGCCATTGGATACCCATGCCCACCTGCCCCCAGAGCCAGCTGAGCCCAGGGCAGGGGCACTAGTAAAGGCAGTAGTGGGTGAGCCAGGCTGCTGGAGGGGTGCCGGGGGCCAAAACACCTGGCGCAGGCTGCCGTCTGCTAGAGGGGCAGCCGGGTGGCTGAAGGCTAGGTGACTGGATCACCTGTGTTTGCCTTAGAAATGTCACACTTGATTACCAGCCTCCTTGTGCCAGCCTACTGCTGGTGGCCTATTTATAACCAGGGCCACCTGGTCAGGAAGCTGGCCTGTCCACAGAGGGCTCAGTAGGGGTCCTGACTACCCAGAAGCCACATAAATGGAGTGCATGGCCCAAGGCCCCCCATTCACCAGCTCCACTTCACTGTGGTGCCTTTGGATACAAACACCTTTACTTCTGTCTCAGAGGACTGATCCTAAGGCCTACCTGGGTCTCCTAACAGCTGCTTCTAACTCCCCAGCTGCTCCTGGAATATGGAGATGGGGGGATGGGGGGGCAGTGCGGGAGCCAGGCTGTGGAGTGGTGCAGACAGCATTAGCTGCATTTGGCTGGGTCTGGTCCTGTCTGGACAGGTGCCCCCTTCCTCCAGACAGTGGGCTGTGCACTCATAGATGCTTCCCAAGTGCATGGGAAGGGCAGGGCCATGCCAACAGCCCAGAGTGCTGGAGGCCTTGTGCCCAGGGTGTGTGGTCATGGGCGTTCTAGAAGAGACAGGAGACTCCAGAGGTCTCCAGAGGTCCCCCAGTCAAGGACCCTGATAGGATTCCCTCTAGGTGTCTATGGGCGCCGGCCTGCACTGAAGCCAGAAGTGCTAAGGGGGGTAGACCCGGGGGGCAGGGGCCAGGAGTTCTGGGTTGTAGGCCTGGCCTCTCCCATCTGTGTCCTCCTGGTTCCAGCTCGAGACCATTTCTGAGCCCCTGGGGGGGGAGGGGCAACCACCAGCCCTGTGGTCTGGTCACCATTCCATGGTGGATCCTGCCCGCCCTGACCCACGACCCACGGTAAGTTTGAATCCTTAACTGGCCCAACCTTACCTCTACCTGCCCCAGCACCTGATCCTGACATACTCCCCAGTTCCTGGAAGTAGCTAATCCTCAGACGCCCCCACATCCCCTCCACACCTCACCCCTATTGTTCACTTTAGATGTGGCTTCCTCCGGGAAGGCCTCCCTGAGCCCCCACCCCCGGCCCTAGGTTCGCACGGTGCATTCTCGCCCCAGGCCCCTTTGGCCCGCCAGCCCCCAAATCTCTGGGCCTTCCCTTTCCCAGGGGGTTGGAGGCGACATCGGGGCAGTGGAACAACCCGAGACGGCAGCGAGGGGCCGCCCTTCCTAGAGGACGTCAGTCCCGCGGCGCAGGCGGGGGGGCGGGGGAACCACGGACCGACAGATGCTCGGACAGACGGACGCGGCGGCGGGCCGCGCCTCCGGGGGCGTGGGGGCGGGGCGGTCGGAGGGGCGGTGCGGAGACATGCGCCCTGCTCCGCCCCCCGCCCCCGGCCGCCCGAGCGCAGCCAGCGGAGCGGCGGGAGCCGATCGCCGCGGCCGCGCTAGGGGAGGGAGGGGCGCCTGGCCGAGCCGAGCCGAGCGGAACGCGCGGGCCCCGGGCGGCGCCGCCAGGATGCCCCGGCCCACGGGCCGCTCCGCCGCCAGCCACCCCCGCGGCCCCCGGCGGCCCGTGCTCAGCCGGGGAGCGCGTGAGTCTCAGCCGGAGGCGGGAGCAGCGAGCAGGAGCCCCGGGCGCCCGAATGCAGGGTGAGCGCCGCCGCCCGGGCCCGAGGACGGCTGGGTGGGGGGACCCCGGGAGGGAGGACCCCCGGCAGGAGGGCTCTGGTCAGGGAGGGGCTCCCTGCGGTCTGTTGGCCTCGCAGTCTGTCCGAGGGCCCGCGGGCACCCCTGAGGGCCGCGCACCCCTACCCCCAACTTGGGGACCGCCGGGGTAACTTCCCTGGGGCCGGCCTCTTTCTCGGCCTCTCTCCTGCCGTCCCCCCCGCCCCGGCCTCTGGCAGCGCCGCTTGCAGGGAGTGGGGACGACCAGTCTAGGGGTACTGGGCCCACCCCTACCCAGAGTAATCCGTTGGGGCGTCCGGCTCCCGGGCGGTAGCTCGGACGCGCCCTCGGGGCTGGGTAGGGCTGGGGGGTCCCGTTAGGGACCGGCAGGCTGGGACGCGCCGGGTCGGGCGGGAGTATCGAAGCACTGAGGAGCAGGGACAGCGGGGATTGGGGGGCGGGCGTGCCGGAGATGCGGAGGCTCAGCGCAGCGAGCCCCGCCCTGGGCGGCAGTGGGGCCGGGCCTCGCCGGCCGATGGGTGGCAGCGCGGGCGGGGCGCAGCTGGGGGGGCGGCAGGCCCGCGCGAGCGGGGCGGGTGCAGCTGGAGCCCGGGGAATCCTTTCAAGTTCTGGGTTCTCTTTGTTGCGCAATAGAGCCCTGGGGCCACGGGGTTTCATTGGCCCGGGGCCGTGACGTCACGCCGGGGCCCCGCCCGCAGACCCTGCGGAGGGACGCTTCTGGGCCGGCTGGGTCCCACGCCCGCCACACCTGCAGTCTGCCCTGCGACGTGCTGTGGGGGGAGGGGAGAAAGGAGGGGCTCCAGGGTCTGGAGGAGGCAGGAAGCCCCAGTCTGAAATACTAGGGGGATGCTTTGATTGTACTGCGGAAGAAACTTCCCAGTGGGGGGCGGCGACACCTGGGTGTGGACCATGCTGGCTGGAGCCCAGCCTGGGGTCTGGCCCTCGGTGTCCGCGGCTCCCTGTGGAGAATGAACAGCAGGGCCTGGCCAGCCTGGAGGAAGGGGTCTCCCAGTTCTGCCCTGTTAGCGCCTCTCACTGTGCATTTGGAGAGCTTGGTATTCACTCCCCAGTGACGTTCCACCCCATCCCAGCACCACCACTCTCAGGAGTCCCGGCTCCAAACCCGGCCCTCACACTTCCTCCCTGTGTGGCTCTGCGTTCTGGGCCTCAGTGTTCCCGTCTGCCATGTGGGAACAGCGGGACCCATCCTGCAGGGGTACGGAGTCGAGAAAGGCAACCTCAGCTCAAGGAACAAAAAATGCCTATTCCTGCTCGGGTTTGGGTTAGGGTTTGGGCTTGGGTTTGAGAGGCCAGGATTTCATGTCGGCCAAGTGGGGTTTGGGTCCTGGTTCAGACATTCCATAGCTTGGGCAAATGGTTTAACCTCTCCCTGTCTTTTCTGGACTATCTTTAAAATGGGGATAATGTCAGTATTGATCAGACCACATCCCAGGACACCACCTGGGAGCGTGCCTGTTCACACCGCTTCCTGCCTCTCCAGGCAAGGCACGTTCTCCCACTCACAGACCTAGACCCTTTCCCCACAGTGAGACATTGTTCGGCCAGACGGGGAAGATCTGGCCCCAGGAAAGGTTATGCCAGTTGCAGCCTGCGGCACCTTCCCCACCACCCTGAACCAGCGGTCAACAGGACCCAGGGTGACAGGGGCAGACAGAGCCTGTGGGGACTCTGACGGAAGGCCTCCCAATGGGACAGCCAAGGAGACCCAGTGCGGGTGGAAACAGATGCTGGCCCACCAGGTGCACGCTGAATCCAGGCTCCTGTTTGACCTTGTAAAGATCACTGGTGGCAGCAGTCTCTGGCCCACAGCAGCACCCACACCCTGTCTGCTCTGGACCCCCCTGGGCTTCCTCACCCCACAGCTGGGCTGTCCCAGGTCCTGGTGGGAGTGGCTGTGTCTCCCCACAGGTTTGAGGCTTACCCACACCCCCAAGCTTAGTGTCTTGGCCCTTAAGGGACAGCAGAGCTCAGGGAGCTGAGAGGGCTGTAGTACAGACTTCTACATTCGTTGAGCGCCAACTGTGTACTCGGCTCCGTTCCATGGCATGGCTTGTCTACTACTCACAGCTCCTTCCAGGGCAGGTACTATCATGTCCAGCTTACAGATGAGAACAACAAGGCCCAGCTGAGTCTTTCACTGGCTGGCAAGCGAGAGTCTAGCAGCTCTTTACCCAACCCCATGTGGCCTCTGTATGCTGAGGTCAAAGAGGTTTGCTGGACACCGGAATGGCTGCTGGAGGGTCCCATGGGGCCACCCCACCTCCCACCCTGGATCTGGGGTAGAGAAGAGGAGGCTTCTGTAAGCAGAAGCCTAATGTTTGGGAAGGAATTTCCCGGTCCCCAGGAACCCCCCAACCCCCTAGGAGGCCCTTAAGGAATGCTGGTGTGGTCCAGAATAGACTCCTCCCCTGCGTCAGGGGCTGGTCAGGCCTGCTGCAGGGGCATGCGGATGAATGAGACTCATTCCTGAGAGGTCCTTCGATATCCGGGGAGGGGGGTGGTCAGGCCACAGACAGACCAAAAGAACTCTAGACGAGACAGGAAGGGGAGCCTGGCAGCCGGACCAAGTGGTACTGCTTCCCCTGCCCTAAGAGCCAGGGGCCTGCCATGGCCTGTCCATTCCAAGCTGGTAACAGCCCTGGGGGGGTCACACAGCTGTATCTGTACAGTAGGAGCTCATAAGTGTTGGAGGCAAGAGAATTGCGACCAGTGAGATTAAACGGGCTCCGGATTAAAAAGGGCCAAGTGTAGCAGAGCACACAGTAGGCCTTCACTTAGCATGGTACTTCTGCCCATGCTGCCCCGTCCGGGCTATGGCCGGAGAGGCCTATTGTGGGGCCTCCCATCAAAGGGACTAGCCAGTGTTCCACACAGGGGTGTGGCTTGGGGCTGCTAGGCTGGGAAGGGGGAGGGAGGGACCCCCTGGAGGGACCCCCCAGGCCGGCTGTCTGGCCGGATGGAGAGATTCTGCAGCATGTGCCTTCTGCCCGACATCCTTGGTCCCTGGCTCATGGCCACAGGCGATCGGCAGTTCCTCCTCAGGGTCAGCGTCTGGTCCCTCGGCCATCTACGGGCCATGCTGTCCAAGGCAGCCACAGCATAATCGTGACCACCGCCCAGAGCACCCCCTGCGTGTGAGGCTTGGCCCAGGGTTTTAAAGATGTGGCATCTATCCACCCCAGCCTCCCCCTGGAGGAATCACCATGGTCCCCGTTACAAAGAGATGTGGGCGCAGGGACCTTGCTCAAGCCACACAGCTTAAGTATGCCGGAGCTTAATGTGAGCCCCACCTGTGGCAGTGCAGGGCCTGCCAGCCACAGAAAGCCAGCTGGGGGCCGACCCAGGCCACGTAGGCTGCCTTTGCTAAGATGGCCGAGGAAGTGGTCACCGCATCACCCCTACTGCACAGGGAGGTTCAAGGGGCTCACCCTCTAAGGCATGTCCTCATTTGGCCAAATGAAGTGGGACAAAGTAAGATAAGGGGCCGTGATGTGCCCTGTGAACGCATCGTGTGGGCTGTGTGAGATTTGGGACATTTATGGCAAGAGCGCTGCTTCCCAGGCAGGGGGAGGGCACAGGGGGCAAGAATGCCCAGCCAGACCCCGCCTGGCTGCTTCCCCGAGGGTGCAGCTGTCCCAGAAGCAAACCCAGACTCCATACCTTGGCCAGGAGTGGGCGGAAGGGGGGGTGTTTGCACTTACTGGGCACCCCTGGCTGTGTCCCCTGGGCGCCAGGGACATGGGCTAGAGGCCCCGGAGTAGAGAGGAGGGCAAAGCAGCCCAGCCCAAGCCAGGACCACACAGGTAATGTTACATCAGGGGACCCTCCATGTCCCACTCCAAGGGGCCCCAAGAGCTTTGATGCCGTAGCCAGAGGGGCCGTCTCTGAGCACTCACGGGCTTCTCCCCCACTGCAGATGCTCGCGGTCCCTGGTGTCCCCGAGCCACCACGCGTGAGGGCTGCTGCTCCGAGCCAGGGCCTGGCCCCGAGGAGGATGTCTCAGCAGCCGGCCAGCTCCCGTCTGCACCATGAGTGATGAGCGGCGGCTGCCTGGCAGTGCGGTGGGCTGGCTGGCATGTGGAGGCCTCTCCCTGCTGGCCAACGCCTGGGGCATCCTGAGTGTGGGTGCCAAGCAAAAGAAGTGGAAGCCGCTGGAGTTTCTGCTGTGCACGCTTGCGGCCACCCACATGCTCAACGTAGCGGTGCCCATCGCCACCTACGCCGTGGTGCAGCTGCGGCGCCAGCGCCCCGACTACGAGTGGAATGAAGGCCTCTGCAAGGTCTTCGTCTCCACCTTCTACACCCTCACCCTGGCCACCTGCTTCTCCGTCACCTCCCTCTCCTACCACCGCATGTGGATGGTCCGCTGGCCGGTCAACTACCGGTGAGCCCCGGGGCACGCGCGCAGGTGGTAGTAGAGAGGGGGACCTGTGGGCAGTGAGCATAGAGGCCACCTGGGGTACCCATGTGCAGAAACGCCCCCCGGTGGTGTGCCGCACCTGCGCTGTGCTGCGGGCAGGCCGGAGGCTCAGGAAGGGCTGCTCTGGGCTGCACACCTGCGTGTGCCTGGGTGTCCACAGGGTCCGGTATGGAAATGCTGGGTGGGAAGAATGTGTGACAACATGCATGAGGACCCCTGTGCAAGGGACAAGGCCCCATTTTGCTGGCCGTGCCATGACAGTGATGTACTAGGGGGCCAGGGCAGTTGGGGATCCCTTGTGGGTCCCCAGGGCTCTGGGAAGACCCTATGAGTGACACCTCTGTCCTGCCCCCACCTCATGCCAGGCTGAGCAACGCCAAGAAGCAGGCGGTGCATACGGTCATGGGAATCTGGATGGTGTCCTTCATCCTGTCCGCCCTCCCTGCCGTCGGCTGGCACGACACGAGCGAGCGCTTCTACACCCACGGCTGCCGCTTCATCGTGGCTGAGATCGGCCTGGGCTTCGGAGTCTGCTTCCTGCTGCTGGTGGGCGGCAGTGTGGCCATGGGTGTGGTCTGCACAGCCATCGCCCTCTTCCAGACACTGGCTGTGCAGGTGGGGCCGCGGGCCGGCCACCACGCCTTTACCGTGCCCACCATCGTGGTGGAGGACGCGCAGGGCAAGCGCCGCTCCTCCATCGACGGCTCTGAGCCTGCCAAAACCTCGCTGCAGATCACGGGCCTGGTGGCCACCATCGTCATCATCTACGACTGCCTCATGGGCTTCCCCGTGCTGGTGGGTGAGACTGTCGGCGTGTGGGAGCCTGTCGGGACATGGGCTCTGGGACAGCCCTGGGGCTGGGTGAGCTCAGGTGGTTGAATCCTCCCATCCAGTCCTCGGAGGGAGGGAAGGAGGAAGGGAGGGAGGGAGCGGCATTATCATCATCCCCATTTTACAGATTTGGAAACTGAGGTTCAGAGTGGTACCATGACCCACATAAAGTTAAGGCAGCTGTATTAGGACTTGAGCCCATGTCAGGTGAATGCGGAGCCCAGGATCTTCCTGACACACTGTAGGGGACATTCCTCACCACAGTGAGGCCCATTTGAATCAGGGGGTGTGGAAGGTGGAGTAACATACCCACCTGGCCCCAGAACAAAGTCTGGATTCAGTAGCCATGCCCTTGCACCCACAGGGCATCAGCCCAACCCCCTGAAAGGTCTGGAGGGGGGTAGGGAGGGGTTTAGGGGCAAGGACCAGCCAGAGACTTTGTCCAAGCAGCCTGGCAGGGCTGTGTCCCTGGAGTCAGTGCAGGACACAAGCTCCAGAGGGTGGCAGGTGGGGTGGCAACCTCATAGGGGACACAATCAGGATGCAGCCCCAGACACCCAGTGGCCCCACCCTCAGTGGGCCTGGCAAACCCCCCTACCCAGGTAACTGGGTTCTGTGTGCAGTGGGGCCCCGAGTCTCCAGCCTGTGCTGATGGAGAGGAGCATGTGTGAAACTGCAGAGCCAGAAGGGGACAGCCGTGGAGGAAGAGCCTCCCCAGCTTCTCTTCAGGGCATGGAAGGGAGTGCAGTTTATGGAGCCCACTCTGTGCTGCAGGCCTGGTACAGTGTCTGGGGTCTTCACCTCACTCTGTGGGTGTTCTTGGCCCATTTCACAGATGAGGAAACTGAGCCCCAGAGAGGTTCAGCACCTTTCTGAGGGTCACACAGCTCACATAGCAGAACCAGTGTGATGAGTGTATCATACCCATTTCTGCTCTGATGGAGGAATAATTAAATGTCACTCTGGGTGGGGGAATGAACTCTCCTGGGACAGGAGGAGTGAGGGCCCCTGGGCAGTGACCCAAAGGCTGCCTGGCTGATTCTCAGAAACTACTTTGATTCTCCTCTGAGATCCAAGACCTAGACCCCTTGCACCTCCCCCCAGGGTAGGGGTAGGGCCAAGGAGGCCACTTGGTCATGGAGAAGTGGGGACCATGCCCCCACCTCTCTCCTCGGGCGGTCGTGCAGCTGGTGTGAGGGAAGGCACTTTGCGAAGGGCTGTCTGTGCACACACGGGGTTATGGCTGCTCGGCATGGGCAGCCAGCAGCTCTTGGTGGCAGGGACTTCGACTCACACTCAGGCTCTTTCCTGCCCAAGAGCCTATGGCCCTGTCTGTCGCCGCCTCCTCCGGCAAGTGGGAGAAGAGAGGCTGGGGGGAGCTGCTGGGGGGGGGGTCCTGCCGGGTGCCAGGCCGAGCCGTGTGCCCGCAGGTGGTGAGCTTCAGCAGTCTTCGGGCGGACGCCTCGGCGCCCTGGATGGCACTGTGTGTGCTGTGGTGCTCGGTAGCCCAGGCCCTCCTGCTGCCCATGTTCCTCTGGGCCTGCGACCGCTACCGCGCTGACCTCAAGGCCGTCTGGGAGAAGTGCGTGGCCCTCATGGCTAACGATGAGGACTCGGACAATGGTGAGGACGGCCCGGGAGAGGCCCCGGGGAGAGTGGTGCCTGGGTGAGGTCAGCAGGATCACAGGTGACCACCCCATGACACTGAGGTGACCATATTCGCTGATGTGCTTGAACCCCTAAGGGACCTAGGTGTCCCGTGGGGCATTTTCCTCTCCAGCTTGGCTGTATCTTTGGACACCAGACTGAATGTGTTCCACAGAGCTTCCCCCCTTAGGGCTCCCCGGGGGCCTCCCGTAGACCCGGGTGCTGTCTCACCCCAGCAATAACAGTGTTACCCTCGGCTGAGCCTTTGCTATGTACCAGGCACTGTCAGACCCTGTGTGTATTTACTTCCCCCCCAAAGCTCACCAGGTAACATCCCATCCCATCCCCATAGAGGAGGAACTTGGCTCAGGGGATCTCCCCAGCCCCACAGCTAAAAGGTGGCAGAGTCAGGGTTTGAACACAGTCCCCTGCCCTGTGTGTGTCTCTGTGGGTCTCTAGAACTCACTGTCCGACTCCCCCACGTTTCCAGGGCCCTAAGATTTTGCCCCACCCTGCAGATACCAGTCTGGACGGTGGCGTTCCCCCGGACCTGGTGCTGGAGCACTCCCTCGACTACAACTATGGAGGTGACTTTGTGGCCCTGGACAGGATGGCAAAGTATGAGCTCTCGGCCCTGGAGGGGGGCCTGCCCCAGTTCTACCCGCTGCGGCCCTTGCAGGAGGACAAGATGCAGTACCTGCAGGTAGGGACGGGGCGGGGCTCCAGACGCCGCACGTGCTGGCGGGGTGGCGGGGCGGGGAGTATTGTGATCTCCCCAAGGCCTTGCCTCTCTGAGCCCCGCGCCGGTCCCGTTTTCCAGGAGGGCAGCCCGGGTTAACCCCGCCCGTCCTGACAGGTCCCGCCAACGCGACGCCTCTCCCACGACGACGCAGAGGTGTGGGCAGCCGTTCCGCTGCCCGCCTTCCTGCCGCGCTGGGGCTCGGGCGAGGACCTGGCCGCCCTGGTGCTGCCCGCTGGACCTGACCGACGCCGCGGCAGCCTGCTGGCCTTCGCGGAGGACGCGCCCCCGTTCCGCCCGCGCTGCCGCTCCGCGGAGAGCCTGCTGTCGCTGCGCCCCCCGGCCCCCAACGGCGGCCCGCGCCGCGCCCGCAACTCGCCTCCCGGCAGCCCGCGCCTCCGCCCCGGGCCCGGCGCCCGCTCCGCCTCGGCCTCGCTGCTGCCCGATGCCTTCGCACTGACCGCCTTCGAGAGCGAGCCGCAGGCCTTGCGCCGCCCGCCCGCCCCGCCCGGGCCCTTCCTCGACAGCACGCGGCCCGGAGAGGACGCGGCGCCCCCTGGCGGCGGCGACGGCGCGCAGCGGACCACCGGGCCGCGCCCGGCCGTGCACGCGCACGCGCACGCGCACGCGGGACCCCTGAGGACCAGCCTGAGCGCGTCGTGGGGCGAGCCCGGGGGCCTGCACCGGGCGGGCGGCGGCGGCGGTGCCGGAAGCACCAGCAGCTTCCTGAGCTCGCCCTCCGAGTCCTCGGGCTACGTCACGCTGCACTCGGACTCGCTGGGCTCCGCGTCCTAGGGCCTGCCGTCGCTTCCCCACGCGCGCCCGGCGGGCCGGGCCGCCCACAGGGACTAAAGCACCAAAGATGCCACGCTGACCCAGGCCGGGTTCCGGGCAGCACCACGGAACAGCCCTCCCTGCGTGACCGAGCCACGGGCATTGCCTGCAGCGGCGGTGGCTGCCCTGGACCGCTTCTGGGTACGGCATCACGGGGCAGAGCGAGGCTGGGCTTGGGTAAAGGCGGGCTCTGCACGCCCTGATGTGCCTCGCCCAGCCTTGGGCAGCGGGATTGGAGGGTGGGGGTGGCAGCAAGGAGCCCCGGGGGACAGGGCCACCACCAGACAGAACAAAGCCCAGCCCTGCAGAAGCAGGAGCCACGGGACTGACTGCACCCTGCTTTCCACTTTGCACTGTAACTGTCTCACCTCAGCGAGGGCCAGGGTACAGAGGGTCTCTAAGGACAGGGGTCTTCAGAGCCCAAACAAACTCTCTGAGCAGGTGTTCCTGCTGACCAGTTCTGCCTCGGTTTCCCCATCTGTAATGAGCAGGTGGCCATATTAACTCTCAGGACTCTTGGAGAAGTCTCCTGGTCTGTGTGCACCGGCCCCTGCATGGACAGGGTGTGAGAGTGTCTAGGGCCCTCTGTGGGTCCTCTGTGGGGGTCAGTCTTCAGTGTGTGACCTGCTGTGGCCTCTGTGCCTGAGGCCTCCCACCCTCAGTGCCCCTGGCCCCCCCAGGCACTCACCCCACCCACACCCCAGCTAAAGCACAACACTTTGCACCATCACCCACCTTGACCACTGTTAGTGTCCCCACCCTCATCACTCTCCCCACCAAGCCAGCCACCTCTAGGACTCCAGCCATGAAGATTGTGGGTCCATGCTGGCAAAGAACTGAAGCAAAGGGAGAATGGGCTTCCTTATCCTGATGCCCGCGGGAAGGGGTCCTGGTTTAGAGGCCTCCCAGGTTCTGGGTTTAAGGCCTGGTCCCTGCTGAGGGTCCTCCCTCACCCCCGGGGGGCAGACCCTTTGCTGCCCTAGGCTTTGCCATGGGCCTTGGGGAGGGGCCTGCTGGGTCGTCTATGGAGAGAGACCCTAGAATCAGGCTAAGCAGAGGCCTGGGAACAGCTGTGACCTTGAGCTGAAAGGACAGGGGCGAATGCAGAGGTGGTCTCATCCTGGCCCCTGCCTCCACACCATGGCTCTCCCCAGGAAGACCTGGAGCCCAGTCCGGGGCCAGCAGGGAGCCTGCCTGCACTGTGCTCCCTCCCGCTCTGCAGCCTGGAATTGCAGCCCCTCCCCGACCCTCCCGCCAGTGGCCAAGCCTATTTCCTCACCCAGCTGACAAGGTCTCAGCCCCAGAAGAGGCCCCTGGGAGGGGCAAGGATAGAGGACTGGCTCCATCTCTGCTTCCAAGCCACCACCACCCCCCAGTCCCTGGCTGGGGGGTAACTTGGGAGGGATGAGCTGGCCACGGGTGAGCAAGGCAGGAACTGCAGTACAGCCTCAGCCATGGGAGGGGCCACCTCTGGCCAATGCTGCTGTGCCTTCAAGGACCAACATGTCACGTGGGGACAGAGATCCTCAGCTAGCCACTGTGTCGTTCCCCCCTCCCCCCACCCACCCCTGCTCAGGCCAGCCGTTTGTCACATTGGGTTTTTACTCTGTGTACTTCATATCCAATGGCAATACTTGCAGGGAGACATGGTACCCCAAAGTCCCTCCAGCTCTGGTTTTTACAAAAATAAAGAGGAGGGAGGACCCCAAACGGAGGACCCTGGGGCCTGGGGCTCCCTCTCACACTTTGTGAGCCTTCAGGCCTATTTGCTGCGTTCATAAGCAGCTTGACCCTGGGCTCACAGGGGAGGGAGCTCTGTCTTCAATACCACCACTCACCGAGAGCAGGGATCCGTTTGTAGTTTTTTGACAACTAAGCATTTCTCTTCTGTACAGAATACAATAAAAACTTCCTATGATTTGCACCTGGCATTCCTAGGCTGGTTTCATGGAAACATCTTTGTAGAATAGAGCAGCACTGCTAGCCAGCAGCCCCCAGACGTCTCTCCCTCTGGGTCCGGAATTCTCCTAGCACGCTGTTCTTTGGGTTGGTGCTCCTTTCCGATGCGAACTGCTGCAGCCCCACCCAGGGCGTGAGACTGGCCTGGAGCAGCTCCAGGATGGAGCTGTGGGGTGGGCACCAAAGCCCTAACAGCAGGAGAAGCCCTGGAAGAGCAGCTGGCAGCCTCGGCCCCAGGTATGGCTTCAGGGGCGTCTAACCCCTATGAGGTTGGTTCAGGAGGGCAAGAAGGGTAGGGACGGGGCGGGGGATTGGGGGGTAGCCCGACCTATTGCGCCTCTCGCCGGCTCTGGTAAGAATTTGGAGGCTGCGCCCTGGGTCCGCGGTGTAAGGTCGCCACCTAGTGGCTGGTAGGGGAATTAGCGCGGATGCCCCGGTCGCCCAGTCGCCCCTAACGCAATAGGAGGCCGAGACCCAAGAGGACAACCCCCAGACCGCCGGGACCCCCTCCTCGCCTGTGCTCCAAAAAGCCGGATGGGTGGAGTGGGGGAGCCGGGCCTCTCTCTCCTCGCAGTCTAACCAGAACAGGTTTAAGCACTCAGGCAAAGCAGGGGCACTCCTAAACGGGAAATGTTTTATAGAAATCAGTATTTGTCGCTTAAAAGATGCACCCAAGTCGGCATCGTGGGAGAAATTTGGACCTTCGTGGTCTCTTTATACCCATTTCACAGGTTTGCCCTGTGTGTATTCAGAATTTCAAGCTGGAAGTGCCGGGATCTCTTCCGGTGCTCGGCGAGGAATTTCCGTCCCCCAACCCCAGGCTGCCCCTCGAGAACCAGGACCCCGGGGCTAGAGTCCGAGCACAGCAATGACCTCGTTTTCGGACGAATAAACAGGCGCCGAGCGCTCCGAGGGTTGTCGAGGGTCGCGGGCTTTGTGGCGGGACCCTCAGCAGCCGCGCGCCGCGGCGTGTGAGGTGATCCGAGCGATGGGCGGAGCACTTCGCGGGGCGCGCTGCTGAGCCAGGACCGCTCCGCGCGGGTCTTCTGAGAGGGGCGGACCTCGCATAGCGCGCCTGCCGGGTGGGCTGCGCCGCGTGCGGAGGGGGTGGGGATCCGTGGAAGCTGAGAGGGTCCAAGGTGGGGGGAGGGCTGGGGGCCTTCGCCGGCGGGGCGGGACCCGGCGCGCTTTGTGCCGGTGGGAACCGGGCGTCCTCGGCGGGCTGAATGGGCCGGGGCGGGGCAGCGATTCTCCTCGCTGCGAGGGGTCCGCTCTGCGCCGCTGCCGACGGCGACCTTCCCACCGCGGCGTGGCTGCGGGGCGGGGGCGGGGGCGGGCTGCCCGCGGAGGCCCTGGGAAAGAGGCGCAGCCTGGGACATCCCCTCCCAGCCCCACGAGAAAGTGGGAAGAAGAGAGAGCGGGTCTGGCTTGAGTAGGTGGGGCTAGGGTGGGGGTCGGGCCCCAGACCCCTGTGGCTCCGTGTATTTCCTCGCGTTCGCGGGCACGCGGCACCCTCCCAGCCACCCGTGCCACCGGACCAGGACGGACGACTGGGGGTCCCGGCCGTCCCAGCAGGAGCGCTCTAAACAGTCTCTGCGTCACCAGGCCAGACGGGGGCCCCCTTGAGTCCGAGGCCGCGCGGGCACTCACCAGGGCCGCCAAACGCCCAGACCCGGCCCCGGGCTCTCGGTGCAGCGGCGAGGCGCCGGCTGCGGCCCCGGGACGCTGGAGGACGGGCCGGGGAGACCACCAGGGAAGAGGAGCCGGGGTGGCGGGGACCGCGAGGCGCCGGTGGCCGGAACAGGAGCCCAAATAGTAGGGGCGCAGGGGCGGAGCGGCGCTGGTGCCTCCGCGCTCGGCCCAGCGCTGTCCATGGTGCTGCCACCTGCGCGCTCGTGCGCCAGGGGGCAGCGCAGGCCACCGCCGCCCTCCTCTCCGCGCTGCAGAAGCTGGCTAACGCCAGGCAGACAGCTGCGGAAGCCCGACGGGAACTCAGCTCCGCTGGGGATCAGCCAAAGCCCTGGGGGGAGGGGAGCGGACGGGAGAATTGTGAAGGGGAGGGAAGCATAGGAGAGGGGAGGAGGAAAGACAAGGTGCTGAGAGAAAAAACAAGGGGAGAAGAGTGGCGGGGAAGGGAGGGGAGGAGCCAGGCAATCCGAATTTCTTTGCCAGGGAGCAGATTTTCGCGCACCCGGATTACAACTGCACTAGCCTGCAGGGTCTTTGCGGCCTCCCGCCTCCAGCAATCTGGGGCCCTCCTCTCACCCAGCTGCCCACTGCCCCAAGCTTTCTTCTCCATCCATTTCTTCTTTATCCCACCTTGTCATATCCATGGCTCTGACCCCACAAATCACCCCCCGCCGCTCCTGGCCCTACCCGCTCCAGACGCCCTCCCACCTTGCACCGAGTTCTGAAGGCTTTTCATGTACTTGACGCTCAGCTCCAGTATGTCTGCCTTCTCCAACTTGCGTTTCCGGATCTGCAGGTTGGTGGAAAGGGCCCTTAGTTGGGCAGTCCGACTTGGAAGGGATGAGGTTGGGGATCGTATCACCCCCACCTCAGCACGGCCCACGTCTCACCTGGTGTGAGTAGTGTTTTTCCAGCAACGACTTCAGCTGCTCCAGGGACACATTGATGCGAGCCCGTCGCTTCTTCTCCATCAGAGGCTTGGAGATCTGTGGACAGGTAGCATTTTAGGGCAGGGTGATGGTCCTCTCATCCTCTGCCCCACCCCACCCCCGGCTTGGCAGGGCCCCCACCCTGCATGCCTAAGGACCCCAGACCTTGCGGAAGCCACCGGTGTGGCCACCAGAGCTGGCCTGGGTCCCGGGCTTAGTGCCCATGGTGTCGTTATCTGCGCCAGTGGGAGGCAGTGCTGCCTTTATAGGGGCTTCTCGTTTACATGTCAATGAGGCGCTCCTGGGCTCAAGGAACCCCGAGGGGGAGGAGATGAGAGGGGGATGCACTGTGAAATTCCCCACCTCCCTCTCTGCCCTGGCTTCAGCCTCACCTCCAGGAACCCTCCTTTCTTCCGAGGGACCCCCCTTCCCCTTCTTCAGCCTTTCCTTTATCCATCTCACCCCCACCACTCCCTGAGTCTGGGGTCCCCTCCCATGCACACCCCTCCATGCCCTGTCCTGTCCCTGTGTCTAGTGTCCCTAGGTACCGAGCCTCACCACTAGGCCCCCTGCTGCCCCTTGTCTCCAAGCATTTTTGGGGGCACCCACTGGGGAATGTCCATGGGCCCAGCTGGCTCTGAGCCTGGCTCATAACTCTGACAAGGTGCCGGACCTCTCTGGGCCTGATGAAGATGCGGAGGCAGGGAGGACCCGCCAGCGACGCCTTTCTGCGGGTTTCACGCTCTGGCCACGCTGGCAACGCCACATTAGTCGCCCTAATGTCAGGACAATGCAGCGATTTTCTGCCTGTGGCTGCTCAAAGCCGGGCACAGGGTGGGCCCGAGGGGGCCAAGCAGCGACATGTGTCCCATTAAAGCATGCAGCCCGCCCTCAGGGACACAGCCAGTCTCCTCCAGGCTGGGGTCTTGGACTGGGAGCATTTCTGTGCAGAGGTGTAGTCTGGGCTCATGTGCCCTCTGGCCCTGTTAGGCCCCAGTCCACCTCTCCTAGCTGGGGGGAAGATGCAGGCAGCCTCAAGCCAGGGCGAGTAGAACAGTCCTGGATTTCCAGGCTGGACAAGTAGGGCTCTGACACTTTCCCACACAGCCTGGAGTTTATTCCTGCTGGCCTTCTCTTGGTCCCAACAAATTAAGGTGAGGGTGAGAGAGACCACTGATCATATGGGGAAAGCACCATTATGTGCTCTTGGAAGTCTGGGACCCCCAAACACTTTTCATTATTCAGGCTGTGGTTGGAGACCCAGGGAGCTCCGTGGAGGAGGCACCGCCCCCCCCCCGGACCGGTTAGGCTCTATAGCAGGAATGGTGCAGTCCCGGGTTGGACCCTGGGAGCAGGGCTCCAGTAGCTGTGACTGACGGGCTGACGTCCAGAGGAGTTCCTGGGTTCATACCCAGTTATCTCCCTGCACTGGGCTCCAAGGGCCTCAGTTTCAGGGGTTGTAAAATGGGGTTCCGAACAATGTGGGCCCCCACGGATGTTCTCAAGGGTGATGAAGTAGCATGGACCCAAAATTCTGCAGTTGAGCCCTGCGGCAGGGGAATAAACAAATTGGCCTTTGCAGGGACTCAGCGTGAGGGGGAGAAGATATTGCTAGGGTCTGGGTGGGCCCCCTCCTCCCCTGGCTCCCTGGAGCCGGGGCGTCTTCTCCCCGGACACCCGCCCCCCTACCTGCTCCCGGAGTATTGAAGGGCCCTGCCGGGGCAGAGGCGTTCTCAAGCGCCAAGCAGCGTGGAGAATCGCGCCCCGCCCTCCTTTCAGGCCTAGGTTGCGTGGTCCGCGACTCCGAGGTGCTCTTCCGCCCGGGCCGCGGGACTCGCGGGCCGGATCCGGGCCGGCTCCGGCCCGGATTGGGCGGCGGGGCCGAGGCCGGACAGCAGGCGTTGGCACGCGCCGGGCAGCTTTGAAGCGCCGGGGCTGACCAGGCCCCATTGGCCTCCGTGCGTTCCTCCGGCTTGAGGCGGTGGCGGCTTGGTACAAAGGCGCCGCGGGGCAGGCGGGCGGCGCGGCCGGGCACAAAGGGGGCAGCCGAGTGTTAAGGGCATTGTGCCGGCCCCACAAAGCCCGCCCGCGCCCGCCCCCTCGGGGCCAAACTCCGGGCGCCCCGCCGCGTGCGGGCTTCCAGCTGCTGTACATCTGCACGGAAGCTGGGCGCGCGCCTCGCTCTGCCGGTCCCCTCACCCCCGCCCCCGCTCCTAAGCCGCGCTCCTAAGCTGCGGGGCAATTTGTCCTCTAATTATGATCCCTCCCCATAAACCGCCGCCCGCGCCTTTCAACTCCCGCGCATTAGCAAACCAATGGCCCTTGGGGCTACCCTCGCGGCCCGCCCCCTCTCCAGAGTTAGGGTCGCCAAAAAGGGGCCCTCGGACCGCCCCTGCCCGCACCCTGGCATCCGCAGCTCCTCGGGCAGTCACTCCTCTCGAGCCCGAGCCGACGGCTCCCGGCAGCGCTGGGTGGGGCCGCTCACGTGGGTGGCTTAGTGTTTTCCTAAGCAGTGGAAAATTGGCCGCAAAATGAGCTAATTCGCAATGTTCTGCTTTGGCTGCGGGCGGCGAGGCTGGCGGGGAGGCCTGGGCGGGACGCGCAGCCGTCAAATTCCGCCCCCGCCCACTTAATGGGCCCCCGCCCCCGCCTCCGCTGCCCCCTACCCCTACCCCGGCACCGCTCCCTGAGTCCCCTTTTTCCTCTATCACGGGACAAGTCCCCGGGCTGGGGTTCCCCTCGCTACACACGCACCTAGGCTGATTTCCTCCCTGTTTTCCCGGTTTCCCACTCCCAGCGCGACTTGCCCGCCAAGAACAGCTCTTAAGCCGGCGGCGGGTCACGCAGACTCAGGGCGGAAAGTGATCCCGGTGCGGATTCCATCCCCTCTCTCCCTTTTCCCGTGCCGGAGAAATCTCCACTGTACCCACAATTCGGGTTCCTGGGCAGCCACCTCCCCCACTAAGACCCAATTCCTCTCCTCCCCACCCCCCCAACTCTATTTTCGAATCCTGAGCCCGAGCATCCTACCCGCACTCACAGGCAGGCGGAGCTCCGGACCGGGTGCGTTGGGGGGGGGGGGGAGGACGGCACACCTCTACCCCCTTATCTGAGAACAAGCAGGGCGAAGTGCTCTCGGGCTGCAGGGAAGGACATAGACCAACTTAGAAGCGGGCTTATGCAAACTGGGATGTAGGCCACCGACTCCTTTTCCATCTTTAGCATCTGGGATCCCTAGGGGGCCTGGAAAGGAGCACAAGTTCAGGCAAAGCGCTGGGGAGACCCAGGCTGCCCTTTGCTCATTCAAGGAAAAAATTCCTTCTATAGTTCTGGAGTCCTCTGGAGGCTTCCAGGAATACTCAGAGCCCTCAGCTTCCTCAGACTTGGGAATTTAAGGCAATAAGTGACCTGTGACTTTGTTCTCCTTTCCCCTGTTTGGTTTTCTCAACTTTGGCAAAAGAAAGAACGTTACAGAGCAACTGAGGTCTGGAAACAAGGTAAGGTTTGCAGATCCCAGGACAGGAGCCAGACCAGATATTCTACCAGCCCTCCCACGTGACGGCCCTGTGTAGCCTCTTCACCCTGGGTGAGAGCCCCTTCCTTTCCTCCAGCACCCAGACATTGAAAGCAATGCCAACTGGTGAGTGCCACAGAGGCCGCCGAGGGTGAGGTGGGGAGAGAAACGCACCATCGGTCTCTGCAGATGCATTTAAAAGTGGAATGAAGTGATTGCTTCATGTAATTAACTATTGGGACACAGCGAAAGCTCTGAAATGACTCAGCCGATTGTCTCCAGATGGGGTTGGAGAGGCTGTGATTGTTTAACTCTCTTTAGTTGTGTTGGGGCTCCGAATAGCCGGCCGCCAAGGGCCCTCCAGGGGACAAAGGCTGGGACTCTAGTGAGTGCATCAACACTGAACCGGGCTGGCCCAGCTCAGGGAGAGTGAATTCAGAGAGACCCCCATTGTCCCAGCCCTTTGTGTTTCTCCCCAGCTGGCTCTAATCTTTAAATATTTACCCGGCCCTTTTGTGCACATATGACTTATGCACTTCAGGCTGATGTGCTCATAAATTACGCATCATTTACCCGTTTCCAGACTAGAGAAAGGGGGTTTTCATGCCTGGAGCCCAGAATGGCCAGAGGAGGGAGAAGAAAAGTGTTGGAGGATCAGAGTTCCCTCCTGGGGAGAGCTGCAGCTATACTGAGCAGGCCCCTCCTGGCCTCCACGTGGGAAGTGGATGGGACAGAGGACTTGTGAGTGACAAGGAGCCCCCAGGCAGCCCCTCTAACAACTGACCAGGGACCCACCAGCAGGGAGGAGGGAGAGGCCAGGTCTCAGACTTTTTCTTATGTGGTGTCAAGCTTGGACAAGAACGAACTTCTCACCCTGGGAAGCTGGTGTGGGTTGAGGTGCTTGGTGACACCTCATCCTGGCACCTGCCTCCAGCTTGCTCTGGGTCATCCCCTCTCCCTACATTCTCCCTTGCTCCATCAAGGAACCCCGTTTAAGAAAAAGAAGGCTAATTTCATCTTAGCCTGCAGTTTAACTTGGAAAAGTCAAGGTGGTCCTTAGGACTCTTTAAACGGGAGGAACCCCCACTTAGGCTCGGGATGGAAAGCCACCTCAGCTGGTGGGCGAATGGCAGGATGAGCGGGGCACAGGGGAGACCCTGCAGAGGGACCTTCCTGCATGAGAAAGGGCTCCCTTTGTGCTTGCCTCTCAGCTCCAAGAACAAAACACATTCAAATGCTTATTTACAAAAGAAGGCAAGTAAGGCATCCCAGAGCTGAGTAGTTCTTCTTTATGTTCTTATATTTTTATGGGCTTGTTGTTCTCGTGCCTGGGGACGACACTGGAGAACAGGATGCAGAGTGGATTTCTTTGACCAGATTGCTTCCCTTTCTTGTAGGAAAGTGGGTCTCAGTGTATCTGTTTCTGTCCATATCTCTCTGTGAATTACTGTTTCTCTGTGCATCTGTCTGTGTGTGTGACTTTGTTTCTCTGGGTCTATGCCAATGTGTGCATATGTTTGCTTACTTGCCTCTTTCCTCCATTACTGTTCTGTGAGCCGTAGGCCCTGACAGATTCAGCAACTCCAGGCACTTCTAAAAATCCCCCTTTCCTCTGGTCTGGACATACCTGGCAGGGGACTGCTTCCCCTTTCTTTCTTCCTTCTCCAAGATGGAGCTGATGGAGATGTATGGTCTAAAGGGAAGTGGTGGGCAGAGAAGAGAGGGTTGCTCAGGCTCACCAAACCGGATTTCCTGTCACTCTGTGCTCCCAGAATGGGGATGGTCCCTAGAGGTGCATCAGGGCCCTAAGTCAGTATGGACAGCAGATGCTAATGGCCAGAAGAGGAGCTTCCCGGGAGCAGCTCTGTGCCCCAGGACCAGACTTACTCCCAGGAGCGAAGATGCAATGATCATTCTCTGGGGTCCCTGAGGCATCCCAGCATTGGGGGAGAGGTACTGAGTCTGGGTGAGAGCATCAGAAATTGGGGGCAACGTCAGGAGCATAAGCTCTCAGCCCACACTAACACCATGCCTCCTTCCTATGTGGCACTGCAACTGCACAACTTTCCCAGTTTAGCAAATGCTTTCCGAGAATCATTTAAACATGGTACTGGGCTTTGCAGAACATTATCAATACTGGATAGTGAAATTGGGGTTCCTATTTTACAGGAAGCTGAGACTTGGAGTTGATTTGCCCAAGGTTACAAAGCTGGGCCCTGGCAGTGCTGAGACCGGGATTCAATCCCAGGCTCTCCAACCTTCCCTGAGGCAAGCTGCTCAGACACCAGGCCTCCCGCCAGGTCCTGTGGGGACAGAAGAGGATGGGGCAGTCAGAGGCTCAGATGCAGGTCTGGGTGACTGCAGTGCACGGCCCGCCTGGTCTCAGCACTCTCTGACCCACTACCCTGGGCTCCAGCCTCTCCCGGGGCCTGTCCCCTATCCCAACTCAGGCTTCCTTTCTCCTGCCTGAGTCTGCAGACTCGGTGCCCGCCTTCCCTCCCTCTCCATAAATGCCCTTGCTCTCATTTCCAGCATAAGGCTGCTGGTCCCTGAGTGCCCCAATACTTAGCTCCAGCATCTCTTCCATGCTGTCTCCTAACCGTCTGCCTGCTCACCTGAAGGCCCCTCCCTGGAGTCCCTCTCTCTCCTTTCCATTCTTACTTGGCTCCTATCCCACTCCCACCCCACCATAGTTATTCTAGTCACTTGCTTACTTGTCTTTCTCTTTCATCAGCCCTCTCTGAGCTCCCCCGGGTGAGGACATTAACCCTTTAAAAAAAATTCGGATTTAAAAAGTAATATATGTTGATTGTGTACAATACGGAAAATACAAAAACATACACAGAAGGCAATGAAAGTCACCCACTGTTCTGTCACCGGAAGTCGACCGCTGTTAAACAATTGTGCTTATATTTCCATCGTTTCCCCAGGCTCACACGTTTGCTTTTACTTTTCCAAGCGAAGCCAAGCTCGCACTGTGAGTTCTGCATTCTGTCTTTTGAAAATCGTGGTGTACGCCGAGCTTTTCCACGATTGGCCGACATTCTCCCTCACCGCGAACTGAAGTAGGCGGTCATCCCGCGCGCAGAGTCCCCGTTCGGGGTTTTCCAGCTGCCTAGCGGCAGGGTCACCGCACGGAAGCAGCCTGGGCACCCAGCGGGCCGCCCTGCTCGCGCCTGCGCGCCCAAGGGTGTCAGCTTCGCGGTGAGGGCCACGCGGGGCCGGCCGAGGGCGGGGTCCCTTCAGAGTTCTTCGGACCGGGACATTCTTGAGTTTGGGGCTCCCTTGTGGCAGACGCCGGCGGCCACTTCTCGGCCGGGGACCCAGGTGCCCCGCGGCCACGCCCGCTGTTCGCCGCTCGGCCTGGGCCAGGGGATCCGGGGGGAGGGAAAGGGCTCTGGGGACCTGCGGGGCGGGGCTGCAGGCGGGGCGCTCCCGCCAAAGTCCGGCGCCAGCCCCGCGGCGCAGCGGTATCGCGAGAGCTCGCGGGAGGCGCGCGGCTCCGGGCAGCGGCGCTTCCCGGTCGGCGTCGGCGGCGCAGTGCGCAGGCGCGGCGGGCGGGTTTCCCCGGACTACAGCCGGCGCCGTCGCCCGCTGGTCGGCCGCCCGGCGCCATGGCGGGCTGCGCGGCGCGGGCTCCGCCGGGCTCTGAGGCGCGCCTCAGCCTCGCCACCTTTCTGCTGGGCGCCTCGGTGCTCGCGCTGCCGCTGCTCACGCGCGCTGGCCTGCAGGGCCGCACCGGGCTGGCGCTCTACGTGGCCGGGCTCAACGCGCTGCTGCTGCTGCTCTACCGGCCGCCGCGCTACCAGGTGCGGGCCGGGCGGAGGCGGGCCGGGGCCGGGGCGAGGGCGGGAGCCTGGTGGGTTGGGCACGGCGCGCGGGCTCCGTCCCCTCGGGGTCGGGGCGGTCCGGGAGCTGGGCCTGCGGGGGACCGGGGCCGCTTCCCCCGGGCGTGTTCTTTATTGGCGAGTTCAGGCGGCAGGTGGGACCCAGCCTCACCAGGCTCGGGGCTCGGGGGGCGCGGGCCCCCACATCTCCCGCGGAGTGGGTGGGAAATTGCGGTGCTGTTCAGCAGCTGCGGCAGAGGCGCGTGGGGTGGGGAGGGAGCGGGCCCACGAGCTCTTTTATGTAATTTAAGGTGTGGAGACTTAACCTGCTGCCAATTCTCAGGTCAGAGGTCCCCGCAGTTCCTTGGAGGGGGTGGGCGCGGAGTCCCGCTTGCCTCGGCTAGATTCGCTGCGTGGTTTTGGGAGAATCCAGCCAATAAACCGGGTTCATGCGGTTTTCCCACGGCTCTGAATAGCAATGGGAATAATAATAGCAATGGCAGCTAGAACTTACGTAGAACTTACTCTTAAGTGCTTTACAGGGGTACTTCCCACAGCAGTCCTAAAAGGTGGGTACTAATGAGGAAACCCAAGGTCCACAAAGGCTAAGTAACTTGCCCAAGGCCACACAGTCGGAGAGGGGTGGATGCGGGATTTGAACCTGGCACCCCTGCTTCACCCTGTTAATCTCTGCTCAGGCACACCAGCTCTACGTGTTTGCCAGTAGCCTACCTACCCCAGGAAGTAGGGTATGTGCTCAGGGAACAGCCAGATGATTGAGCTTCTTTTGGGTCCGTTTCAGATAGCCATCCGTGCTTGTTTCCTTGGCTTTGTGTTCGGCTGCGGCATGTTGCTAAGTTTTAGCCAGTCTTCTTGGAATCACTTTGGCTGGTAAGAACTACTTTGGGAAGGACGGTTTTGAGGCAAGGGTGGGAGGATCAGAGGATCAGAAGTGGTACTTCCTCATCCCTGTGTCTCATCTCTGACTGGCTGAAGGCTGTTCCCGTTTCTGTAAGGTCTTTAACTTCCGTCTAGATTCCTATGTCTTGCACCCTAAGAACTTGTGCCCACCGGTTGCTTCTGTTGCAGGCAGAAACAGGTCTCCCTGGCACCTTCCCCGTAGGTGCCCTCATCAGTAATGTGACGAGCCCTTCCCAGAAGAGGGTACAGGTCCTCAGTGACAGGAAGGGGCAAGGCTCTGGCTCCTCTTCACAGGCCTTTTCCATCTCTAATTTCTATTAGGTCACATCTAGTGCATCCCCCACGGCCAGTGTAGGATTTTCCCCTACACTGTGATTTCAGGCCCTTGAGCCTTCTAGTCCCTGACCTGGATATGAACCAGTGGCTTCAAGGTAAAAAGCTTTATCTCCTGTGATCAAATACTCTGAGCCATCTAATCTTTCTTTGCTGGAATTTTTTGGTTTTTTTGAATTTTTGTATTCAACATACATCACTGCTTTATTTTGATTATGTCCCACTTTCATATTTTACTGTGTGTAGTGTCATTCTTAAAAGGCTGAAGGGCCCATAATGCCTTCCATACCTATGTTTGTTTGGTCTATTACATTCCACATGTAGTCCTTTTAAAACCCCACCTTCTGCAGACCTGAGCAGTCATGTTACATGTGGGTGCCTGGTGTCCACTCTCAGGTAACAACGGGACCTCCTCTTAGAATTCAGGGACAGTACAGCAGACCCAGATTTGTACTTTGAGTTATGACTGACTTGATTCCCTTGCCCCAACTTACTTCTCTTTCTTTTTGTTTTTAAACAGGTATATGTGCTCCTTGTCACTATTCCATTATTCTGAATACTTAGTCACAGCAGTCAATAATCCCAAAAGTCTGTCCTTGGATTCCTTTCTCCTGAATCACAGTCTGGAGTATACAGTAGCTGCTCTTTCTTCTTGGATAGAGTTCACACTAGAAAATATCTTTTGGCCAGGTCAGTGTATCCTACTTTCTCCTCCAGAGGGGAGAAGTGGTTTTTGTGCAGGTCTGAGGGCAGTGACATGGGTTCACCTCTCAGGTATAATCTCTCAGAGTGATTTCCCCAGATGTCTATCCTCACTAAGCTCTTTATAAAGGACAAGCAGAGCTTGTGAATTCCGCTCCTGGATTTTGAATGGAGGACCATGTGTTGACCGTTTGCCTTAAGCCTTCCATAACATACCATACTATCTAATATGAAGTCCCAACCTGTGATAACTGTAATACTAATTTTACAGTCAGAGATTTGCATCCGTTCTTTTTCTGTGACTTGAGACTTTTCTTGTGAAGATTTTATTAGCAAAAACCTCTGCATCTGAAACCTGCTCTCAAATTGAACTTTCCACAGCAAATTAAGTAAAATGTGTGTGGTTCCCAGGAGTCAGTAAAGAGCCAGGGCGGGAAACACTAGATCCTTCTCTGGTTCACTTAGCTGTCCTTGTCCCTAAGGGAAGGAAGGGGACATGTGGCAGAGGGACATGGATGAAGAGTCCATCAGGTCTTTGCCAAGACGCTCTAATTGAGTTGTTGGCACTTTAAACAGATGAACAGCACAACTTAGGGGGATGTATTTTGCTTATAATTAAATTTTAATGTGATGACAAATGCTAATTACCCACTAGCATGTTTCATAGTGTTCCTAGCCTTGGAAAAATAGGTTAATTTTAAGCATCCACAGGGGGAGCTCCACAGTCCCATGTCTTCACTTCCTGTTTGTCACATGTCTCTCCTCCAGAACTGAAGCAGATCACCTGGCTCAGTGCCATGGGGCTGCTGATGGTGGTCTTTGGAGAATGTCTGAGGAAAGCGGCGATGTTCACAGCTGGCTCCAATTTCAACCACGTGGTGCAGAATGAAAAATCAGAAACCCACACTCTGGTGACAAGCGGAGTGTACGCTTGGTTCCGGCATCCTTCCTATGTTGGGTGGTTTTACTGGAGTATTGGAACCCAGGTACAGTATCAGAAATGACAGTGGTTGCCTTTAATTTCTTTTACATTTTTAAAAATTGACATAACTCACATACCATAAAAGTCACTGTTTCAAAGCGTACAATTCAGTGGATATCAGTGGATTTATTAGGTTGTTGGTCTCCTTTAAATAGGTGCATGTGCCCCCTGTCACGTTTTGAGTGAGAACGAAATAAAACGCAAAAGAACTGATGTAGTCCTTAACATTTTTACGATGTACCTAAAATCTGGGTGTCCTAACCTTGTAAACTCCTGGCAATTCTAGGTGCTGTTACCCATCTGCTGTACCCCTTCCTTCCTTCTTTAACGTAGATCTGGGGTACCCCAGTGGGGTGAGGACAGAGATGGAGCTTTGGGGAGACAGAACCTTCTGCTGCTCAAGTGGATTCTGATTTTCATTAGATGAGGCCAAGGTCTGGATTGGATTTCACATAAGCTACAGGGGTTTATTCTGTCTCAGGTTTCAGAACGACCCTTGTTTCCTGCCCATTGCCTCTTGAATATGTTCTCTTGGTCCCAGAAAGACTTGGCCAGAGAATGTGACCAGAGAGCTTAGGAGACTCCTCACCTCTTTGGGAAAATCCAGTCTGGGGCCCCCGAAGCATTCCATTGGCAATGCACGGTCTGTCGGGGACTCTCTGGTGACCCCCAGTGGTGTAGAAGGGGCAGGACACCCGCCCAGGGCTTAATTTAATACTCACATTTCTGAACCCTAAGACTCCCTGCATCAACATCGTATTCCCTGAGAACGAGTTGACTGTAGTTGAATTGTGTCATTTGCCGTAAATGCTGCCTACATACCGAAGTGCTCTAGGACTGAAGGGTTGGCCTCTGTGACCATAGATCTTTTTATATTGTGACCCAGCACACGTGTGTGCATAAAAATGGAGCAGGGCTTTCCCAGGATAGTACTTACTGTGTACAAAATATCTGTTTTTGTCTTATTTGTAATGCTATTTACGATGCACTGAATGGATTTCAGGGCTCAGGAACAGGTTGTGGCCTGCAGTTGGGAAACCCCACTACAGGGTGTATTGAGAAGCCACATGTGTATGGTGGCTGTGAGGGCACAGGCTCCGGGATCACCAACCGGGCCAGTCCTGGCTTTGATGTTGGCTGCTTGGCCTCCCTGCTCTCACACATTAAGTGAGGACAGCAGTGCCACCTCCGAGGTTTGCTGTGGGGGCTCGTTGGTTGGAAAGGGCTTAGCTTGTGCTTGAAATACAGTTAGGTACCCTGTAAGCAGTCATGGGAATAAGAAGTCGAGGGCACGTGCCTGGCTCTCTGGGCGGAAGTCAACCCCTTGGGGAAGACACATGTCCATGGGGGTCCATCAGAGCGGACAGGGGTGGAGTGGTGGGTTTCCCACACCACACAGAAGTTCCTGAGAGCTGGGAGATGTTCTTGGCATGGAGGGGTTATTTGGGGGTGGATCAGTGGGGAAGACGTTCTCAAAGTGGGAAAAGCACATGAGTGGGGAGGTGAGAGGCAGTCCAAGTGGGTAGCCCAGTGGAAGGGCGCTGGAGGAAGTGACCAAGGCACTGCTTTTCTTGGTTTGGGCAAGGGAGTAGTTTGAAGACAAGTGATTTCACAGTAGCATTGTATATGGTACAGGGTTAGGCTGTGGGGGCCAGGAGTGGGGGGCGAGGCAGCTGCGAGGAGGGGTGTGTGTGTGTGTGTGTGTGCTTGCGCATGTGGAACAGGAAGGGGCAGGCTGGGAGCCCCACGGGAACTCACACCTGGGGTGGAATCAGGAGCTGCCATCACCTGCCCTGAGTATTGAAATCTGAAAAGTTGATCTTTTTTTTTTAATATTTTTATTTTTTAAAGATTTTATTTATCTCTTTGTCAGAGAGAGAATGAGAGCACCCGAGTGAGCACAAGCAGGGGGAGCGGCAGGCAGAGGGAGAAGCAGGCTCCCTGCTGAGCAGGGAGCCCGATGCAGGACTTGATCCCAGGACCCCAGGATCATGACCTGAGGTGAAGGCAGACGCTTAACCAACTGAGCACCCCAGGCGTCCCATGAAAAGTTGATCTTTTAATTTTTAGATCTCTCTCACATAAGAGGAACAACAGAAAAGTGTCTGGAAAAAAAACGACAGTGATGAGTGTTGAGCTCTGATGCGAAAGTAGTGGTAAGGTTTCAGTGAATGGCCTCCGTTCTCAAAGACCCTAACAGTATTTTGAGAGTCTCTTGGGCCATTGGCAGGAAGTCCTCTGTAGATATTCAGGAGAAGCAGGTGCTGATGAAGTTCTCGGTGTCAGGACACTGACCCTGATCAACTTCGTGTCCCCCGCCAGGTGATGCTGTGTAATCCCATCTGTGGCGTTGGCTACGCTCTGACAGTGTGGCGATTCTTCCGAGATCGAACAGAAGAAGAGGAGATCTCGTTAATTCACTTTTTTGGAGAGGAGTACCTGGAGTATAAGAAGCGGGTGCCCACAGGCCTGCCTTTTATAAAAGGGGTCAAGGTGGAGCTATAACACAGCAGGAGCGGGCCAGGCTGGGCCCAGGGGCCTCCCACTGCACGTGGCCCGGGTCACAACTGCCTCTGGTCAGCCGCTCTGTGGAATGGATTTTCTGAACCATTTTATATGTCACCAATTACTCTTCTGGAATATCACTCAAGACCAAATGGTCAGAAGGCCTTAGGACCAAAGGACTCCACACCCTAGAGCAGTCTGTTCTTGGGCTAAATCAAGGTAGGACACAGATCAGAGATGGACAAGGAGCAAATAACAGCAATATCCTACAGTGCCCCTCCAGAAGGGCCCCGGTGAGAGCCCCGGCCGCGCACCGTCCCCCACAAGGCATTTAGTGTAAGCAAGACCCCTCAGGAGCGGTGGACTCGCTCATGACCGAGTAAGGCTTCTCTGGCAGGAAGGGGTGTGTGGGCAGCAGTGCTTAGTGTTAGAAGTACATTTGCGATCTGTAACCGAAGAACACACAGCACAGCTTTGACCTCCTTGTTCCCGTGCTTAAGTGCATGAGTATCTATACAGTTTTAAAGGTGATTCTCTATAAGACACTTCGGCTCTTAATATATTTAGTCGTATTTACATATCTATTTTTTATAAATAGCAGTATAAATTCAAAGGGGCTCGGTGTTTATAGCCCTTTTATTTGGCAGAAAGGCAGCATGGACACCTCCAGACGATTTGGCTGAGTGGCTTTGTGTTAACAAGGGCATCCCAAGCCAGGGAGACTGTGGGCCCCTGTGGCTTTCCCCGGGGTCCGGGCTCCTGCTCCTCTCCCAAGAGGGGGCTGTTATCAGCGACAGGCATGTGTCATTTTTCCTTTATCCAAGCAATGCTTACTGAACACCTACTGTGTGAGACATTGTTAACCATTGGGAGTTACTGCTCTCCATTTATTTGGGATTTTAGTCTTACTGCATCATAGCTTATATTTTTGTGTTTCAGTTGAAATCTATTAACTATTGATTTCTATGTTCTGTTCTCAAAACTCCACCAACTCTAATGCCATTTCAGACTGTCTTTTCCAAAGGGGTTCAAGCATCTATAACTGCACAATTCAAGCAAGTCAGCTCACAGCAGTCTTAAATAGAGCAAATGATCCCAACGGAGATTTAGTCAGGATTTTTGTTTTTCAAGTTTGGGGAGAGTGGTTGGCTTTAAATACATCAGCTTTAAGACCCTTGTTTGATTCTGGACAAGAGAGGGCCCTGGCCTCAGCGTGAAATCCTTCCTGCAGTTGGCCGTGGTGCCACCGAAGCCCGTGCGCGAAGGCGGCGGCCGCCCCTGGCTGCAGAGCTGCCCAGCTGCCGCGCCGCGCCTGGCGGCTTTGAGGAGCCACTTAACCTTTCCGTGCCTAGACTCCCCATCTGTAGAATGGGGTCAATACCACCTACCTCACAGGGGTGTTGTGAAAACTTAGAAGAACAACGTCAAACGTTTCTAATACTTAGATAAGAGAGAAGGCATACATGGAATCTGCACCGCGTGGCATCGCACAGACGCGGACCCTGGTCAGCTGCACCAGACGCTGGAACTGTGCGTGCAAAGAGCATGTTACCAACTCAGAAATAGCACTGACTTCTAGATTTCATGGCCTAATTAATTTTTTCGTTATTATATATATATATACCAAAGAGGTTTACGGGTTTGTTGATTTCTGGGATGACACTCTTCTGGTGTGAGTGGACCCTACCATCGGCCCTCAAGTGGGCCTTGCAGCCAGGCCGGCTGAGGCCGCTGCTGGAGCTCTCAGCAGTGGGTCTGTCTGGCACGAACACTCCCCAGTGGGACGTCGACATGCACTTACTCTGGGAACTTGAATTGAATCAGTTCTGACTTGTTCTCCACGCTTAGCAAAGTGAACTCCACTCATCGGGATTGCAGATTGGAAGAGGACATGGCTGGGGTTTGGGCAGCAATCCTCAGCTCCTTGAGGGAAAGTTCTGTGCTGCATCTAGCAGGATTGGACCCAGCTTTCATTCCCATGGAGGTGGGGGGGGGGCTGTGAAGTTGTCTTTAATAGATGGAGAACAGCTAATGATGGGCCCTGGCTCTGTGGACAGAAAGTCTGAAGGTGTTGGCATTTGGTGATCTCAACTTCGTCCACCTGCTGGAGTTCACGAAGCCCACCTTCCTGCCAGGCCCTTGAGCTCAGGAGGTAGGCCTAGTGTTTTGCAGTGAGATGCTGCCATTATACCACCTGGGCTTTAAAGAGCAATCCCATGGGCAGGGGGAGGGGGAGGGAGACACCCCCCACCCTGACTCGTACACCCAGGGCAGAAGTCAGCATTTACTTGGGGAGAAAAGATGAACTACTTAGGGGAGGATTTGGCAAGTGATTGACTTTCATCTAGTACTGGCATTTTCAGATTATTTTTAACTTCATAAATTTAGCAGTGACAGTGTACAGGCAGAGAATCAGGTTAATGAAGTACAGGCTTTCTGGGTATTCCCAAAGGCTTTTTGGGTAAAGGCCACATCACCAGTTCCCTCAAATTAAGAAACTGTCAAGAGATGACTTACTTTTTCCATTGCGGGTTTTAAAGTGGAGATTCTTAAATGGAGAAAAGGTGATACGCAGAACAAAGTGACTTTGAAGCAGCGTAAAAGGAAACATTCTGTGAGGATTTGCAGGCTGTGGCCGAGAATAGCAGTTTACAGAAAAGAGGTAGTGAGTAGCATGAGCCTGGCTGAAAGCGAAAGGCAGCATACCCCACTGTCCCTTCATCATTTGTAGGAACTGCTTCTTGAGCCTAAAGACTGAACTTTATTAATCCCTTCCATTTATTTAACACTCTGAGTGATTGACATGATAGGGAAATACTCCTAAACCATACGTGTGTTAATAGCTTAGGCTCTGGAGGGTTGGCCGTAGCCCAAGCTCCTGGTAGCAGGCCCTCCGTCATAGGTACAGTAAACCACTGTCCCTTCTCTGCACTTTCTTACTGCCTTAGTTGTGATCTCCCACCGCATCTTGCTTCTGTAGTGACTTGAGGCTGGTGGGAGAGGCTTGCTCTCTGCCCTGCTGTGAGAGCTTGACGCCCTGGGCTGGCGGAGGGCCAGCCGTCAGGGGCCGTCCCAAGCACCCGCTCTAGAGGAAGCCGCCCCATAGCTAGGAGAGTAATTTAATGGAGTAATTATTCTACTCTTCTTTTTACATGCAGAAATGTTTATTTAAATATTTTAAATTGGATTTTCTTTCACAGATACTGAATATTCTTTCCAATTCTTAAATAAAACTGTACTTGATTTCACTATGAACCCTAGCGTGATTGTGTGGGATGTAATCATGTCACCTCTGACTAAGAAATGTCCGGGACCTACAGCATAAAACCAGATGTATTTTGCCCATTCAATTCAGTTCCAAAATCTAATCTCGAACGAGTTCATCATGACAAGCTCCTCCTGCCGTTGAGGCTCCCGTGGGTTTGCGATGTTCCAGAGTGAGAGCGTCGCGCTCCGGAGCCGTGGGTGCGAGCTGTTGGGTGTTCATGTGCTGGTCTGCCTGGCTCAGCTCGTGGGAGCCATTCGCTGTTGGAACCACTGAATCAAGCTGGATATATGCTTAAAATGTGACTCTGGATATTTTGCCTCCAAAACTTTAAATTTTAGGTCATCCGGGTTAATTTTCCTTCCTAAACGTTTGTGAAATTCCACCCGATAGAAAGGCACCATGCAGGAGTGGAAACTCCTGGAGAAAAGTCGATTCTGGGCCGTCCTTTACTATCAATAGAAGGTGAACACGGGAGAGTGACCGTTGTCTGGAAAGGCAGGAAAAAGTTGTGGAGAAGTTGACGTGACCATCTCCTGCCACACACACCACCAGCCACGTCTCCTTTGCTGGGTGAGTTCAGTCCTCATGTGAAAGGAGAAAACTGGAATGACAGTTTTTCCTTTTTGCTGAGTCAGCGCTCAGCTTCCTGGGCGGAACTGTCCGGCGGGGGCCCTGGCTCAGGAGACTGAATTGGTCTGAGGCGGGGCAGGCGCTGCCCACTGCTGGAGTCCCTTCTGGAGTTCCGACGGCGGGGGTGCGGGGCCGGCGGGACTGCGGGGCGGCAGGCATGAGAAGGAGGTGGCAGGGCAGGGAAGGGCTTTTCTGCACGGCCCCGGGATGCTGCCCCCAGCCTCGTGAGGAGGACCAAGACTTCGTGCAGTGGGAACACAGGGAAGAGGGATGCTCAGCTCAGGCCAAAGAATCTGAAATGACCTGTCAGAGTTTCTGGGTCTTTCTGTTGTTTAGTGATTACCCTTTGTCTCATGATGGGCACAGCCTTTTCTTAAATGTCCCAGTCTTGAGGTGCGGGCTGTAAAATGCCCACCCCTCGGGACCAGTCCCGTTTGCTAAGTCGGGCGCTCTCTCCGTGTGGGGGCATCACCCCCGTTCTTCTGTCTGGGTCTGTGAGCATCTTTATTTTTCAGTGGAGGCTCTTCTGTGAGGCTGTTCAGAGTCCGGCCATTCCCTCTGGGTTCTGATGTTTTCTCTCTCTTCTCTGTGACACCCACCGGGTCATTCCTAAAGGAACACGTGACATGAGTTCTACTCGCCACCCCCATGCCAGCACTAACACCCACTGGGGCCGAGGCTTTTGGAATGGGAAGCCTTTCCGGAAGCACCCGTGGGTGAACGAGAACTGTATCATCTCCTAAAGGGTTCTCATCTCATGTGTAATGATGTTTAGTTGCCTGAGTATCCGCAGTTCAGGCCTTCTCAGTGGCTTGTGGTGACCACAGGTTTGAATGGACACCCCCTGGAGCATCTGAGCCAACTGTGGTGGAGGGAAGGTGAGACTAGTTTCTGGTCTGTCACAGCTGCAGCCTGCTCCGTGCCCTCCAAGCTCTGCCCGCTCTTTCTGCCGCCCCGTTCCCTGCCCCGGGGGGAGCACACTTAACTGAGAGCAAAACACTGAAAGATCAGCCCGTGACAGTGATGTATCTCTTCCCGCACATTCTTTTCTTCCTCTGGCAAGTTTTTTGGCAAACACTGTGTCTCCGGTGGATAGTGATGCTCTCGCATCAGGAAATGATCCTCAGTCACTTCTCATTTAAGTGAATCTGAGTCACTTGGTGTAAACGCATGCGAGCCAGGCTGCAGCCCTCGGCTGTGTGAGCGGTGCCGGCAGCAGCCTTGGCCATTTCTAATTCTAGGAGGCAGGTCACATCTGTCCTCTGTGAATTCTCCGGGCCTGTATTTTACAAACAGACCCAGCCGAGGCCATAGAGCTGGTCAGCGGCAAGCCTGGGCCAAATGGGGAGGAAAACCTGGGGCCTGTCTCTGTGCCCCATGTTTGTCTCTGAGACTGAAACACTTGCCACTTGGGCTGGAAAGCCTTGCCGTACTTACCTGGCCTGAGTCTCACCACTGGCGCTGTCATCATGCATGTTTTGTAGGTGCTCCGACTGTTCGTCTGCCTGTGCCTGAAGTCTGTGTGAGAGAAACAGTCCCTGGGAGGCTTGAAGGCAGCCGAGCCGGCCACTGCCAGTCCTCCAGCTCTCTCTTTAAACAGAACCAAACTGAATGAGACACTCAAGGGTCTGCCTAGGGTTTTGATCCTCAGATATTGACCGAGGGCCAGGGCTGCTCTCAGGACAGCTGCGTTGTGGTCAGGAAGACAGGCTGAGCTTGGGAAGAAGGCACTGCGGGGCCAGGCAGCAGGGAATGTCAGGAGCAGAGACCTGTGTGGGGAGGATCTCTGGGACAGTCGGAAGCAAGAACATTCCAGGCAGAGGCTGGGAAGGGGGAACTGGTCTGACTTCTCTGGGGAGCTGAAAGGCCATTGTGACTAGGGTGTGGTGGGGGGCTAGTGTGGTTGGAGGTGGACAGGGAGGGTCCCAAAAGAGCTGTCAGGCCCCGGAGTGGTGGGAACTCTAGGCTTTAAGAAGACCGCTGGCTATGGAACACCCTGGAGGGGCCGGAGAGGGTCGGTGATGGTGGGTTGGCCTGGGGCTGCCATGGAGACAACCATGGGCTGAGACAGTTGTGTCAGCAGGAGTTGGGGATTGGTTGGAAATGGGGTGAGGAAAGGAAAGGAGTCAGAAGCCCTTGGCCTTCTCACTTGGGCATCTGGGTAATGTGATGCCACTCACTGTGGGGGGGGGGTATGGAGTCCTGCCATTAGGGGATCTGAGGCACCCGTGACGGGTCCAAGTGGAGACCCCCAAGAAGGGGCAGTTGGCGAGGGGTCTGGAGCCCAGGAGGGCCTGTGCTGGGGAGGGCTTGGAGGTTGTCTGTGTCTCAGTGGGATTTTATTTTTATTTTTTATTTTTATTTTATTTATTTATTTATTTATTTATTTATTTATTTATTTATTTTTTAAAGATTTTATTTATTTGACAGAGAGAGACAGCCAGCGAGAGAGGGAACACAAGCAGGAGGAGTGGGAGAGGAAGAAGCAGGCTCCCAGTGGAGGAGCCCGATGTGGGGCTCGATCCCAGAACGCCGGGACCACGCCCTGAGCCGAAGGCAGGCACTTAACGACTGAGCCACCCAGGCACCCCTTTCAGTGGGATTTTAAAGTTGGGGGGACTGGATAGACCCTTAAGCATAGATGGGGGATGGGGAGAGGCCCTAGGACTGGGCCCTGGAGAAAGCTGACACTTGGGGCACTGAGCAGAGGTGGCAGAGTGGCCAGTCTAGGAAGGGACAGCCTGAGTGGCAGGAGGGAAACAAGTGTGGGTTGCCTCAGAAGCAAGAGAGCGTGGTGAGGACGCCCGTGAGCACTGCTGAGAGACCAAGGGCTGCAGCCAGAGGCCACTGATGACAACTGGCCATAGGAATGGGCTTGGGGTGGGTGGGGTTGCCGGCAGTGGAAGAGGAGGAAGCAGAGGCAGCCTGGAAAGACACCTGGAAATCGTGCCCTGGAAAGGGATAGAGGCAGCCTCCCTCCTCCCCCAAACCTCTGGGTGCTGGGCTCTAGCCTGACCTTTCCCTTTCCCAAAATTGACCACAGGCGCCATTTCCCCACAGAGCCAGGCAGCCAGGAGCACATTACTTGAAGCTAGTTTCTCACCGATGCACAGCACCCAGAGGGAAATGCACACAAATGATAAGAACAAGGCTTGGTACGTGTGCACAGCCTGAACAAGTTGGGCAGGTGGCACCAGAATGTCATGTGTGTCCAGAGGCCCCCGGGGATCATTACCATCCTGACTGCTAATGCCAGAGGTTAGTCGTGTCTGGTTTTGAGGTTTGATAAATGGAATTGCACGGCAGGTGGAGTAAATGACTTTGAATGCCCTCTGAGGAGGAGACATTGCAGCTAGTCCTGGGTAGACCGGGTCACCGTCAAAACTGTGCAGAAGCTGTGCCGAGTCTAACCTCTCAGCATGCTTGTCAGAAGGCTCACTTGCAGGGTGGCTTGGCCGTTCTGGATGAACATACAATTGCACACACTTTAATTTTCCTTCTTCCTCAGACTCGCTAAAATTCTAGTAAAGGGGCCAAAACAATAGGGGAAGAAACTTCTCCAAGTCGAGAACAGAATAGGATAACACCAAAATTTTTGAAGCCGGAGGGCATGTGGTCAGTGGTTAACTACCTCAGCAGACACGAGAAACCCAAGCTCAGAGTGGACAGCAGGACAAGCCGAGGCCCAACTCTGTTCACACCACAGAATCCTAGGGGGCCCAGCAACTGGCAGCTCCCTCGCCTCTGCAACGGGGAGGATGGGGCAGAAGTAGGGAGGGGGTGACAGTCAAGATCCTTACTGTGGAGCAGCTGCCCCTCCCGCACCCTGCCAAAGGGTTAGTCTCTGGGAGGGTACCACACACAGGTGAGAACTGCTGAAAACCAGGTGTGCCTGCAAATGCTTTACACGGTGGCCTTCGGGAAGGAGATGGGAGAACACAGAAAAAAGCCCTGTCTACCCCAGTCCCCTGCACTGAAGTGCCACCCACATGCTCTGAGCATCCAGTCTGCCCCTGCTTCCCCAGCTCCTAATATGAGCACATGATCAAAGATGACCAGAGAAAAGCCTTTAACATGGAAGACAGAAACCTAAACAAACACATTTGGAGGAAACAGACTTAAGGGAGAAAGAAACAACAAACACCTATCAGCCTCAGAGGGGTAAGAGACTATGTCCGTGAAACAACAGAAGGCTGTGAAAAAAAGTCTAGGGTACAAAACAAGAGCTCTTGGAAATTTTCTTCAAAAATGCAGAACTCAGTACAAGGGTTGGAAGAAAAAGGGCATCTCACAGAAAGTACAGCAGAGAGACAAAGAGATAGAAGAAAACACTGAGAAGGCTAATCAGAGGGCCAGCCCAAAAAGGCCAATACCCAGTAATAGGGATTCCAGAAAGAGAAGAAAGGAAATCAACTCACTGGTTCAAAAAGATGTGTGTCAAAACTGAAGGACCTGAACTTCCAGACTGAAAGGACCTGGTCCTTTTTGATGGATAGAAGTAGACCCTCACCAGTGGTAAGTTTCAGAACCCTGGGACCAGAGAAAATTCCACAAGCTTCTAAAGAGAAAAAGAGGTCTTGTCACAAGGATTAGGAATCAGAATGCCTTCAAACTTCTCAAAGAGCCTTGGAAGCTAGAAAATAATACAACAATGCTGTCAAAGGAGAATCATTTCCAGTCTAGAATTTCAATCTAGAATTCGATACCCAGCAAAACTATCAGTCAAGTGTGAAGGCAGAATAAAAACATTTCAGACTGGTGCTGTCCAAAACACAGACTCCTGTGCACCCTTGTTCAAAGAACTATGGTGGGGGTGGTAAGACTCCACCAAACCATGAAAGAGAAAGCATGGGGTACAGGCAACATCGAAGGCAGGAGTGAGGCAAACAGGAGTCCCCAAGAGGGTGGTAGAGGAAGAGCTCAGGGTGACTGCTGTGCACCAGACCTATAGGGCAACCAGCCCACCCTGGGGCCAGGCGACTCAAGAGACAGGCACATTGAGGACCTGTCACCAACATCCCTCTGTCACCGTAACACCTTTTGATGCCCAAGTACAGTGCGTAAGACTTGGCTTAAGCATGTAGTGAGGAAGTTCTGCTCTCTCCTCCGTGTCCTGCTGCCCGGATCTGCTGAGGGCCCTCATTACGCTCCCAAGAAGTATCTTTTGCTTTGACCTATTCCTGAGGGCTAGAGGTGGGTGATTTTGTGCCTAGAAGCAGAAACTGAAAGCACCCTACTCATTCTGTGTTTTTGGAGATGTCCAGAACTGGTCTGCCCAGATGCTGAGTAATCCCTCATGACCTGACCCACTGACTTCCTGAAAGGAGTTCTTCTGAATGTGTGGCACCTTTCCCACACACATTCTTAAGCGTCTTGGCTCTCCTGTGAACACCCCTTGGTCTCACCTGGGCTCTAGCCGCTCCTTCACCTTGGCAATGGAGCGGACGTAGGGCGTGATCTGCTTGGTGATGGTGGTCAGGTAGGCATTCTCCTGCTTCAGCTGGAGAAGGTCATGGAGCTGGGCTGTGGGAGCCAAGGCCAGAGCATTGGGTCTTGTTGGCTTCAGGTTCTTTTACTCTCAAGCCTCGTACCGTCTAAATATCCCAACTACGTCAGCGATTGCCTCTTTAATTAAAGGGCAACATAAGACTTGTGAAGGCATTCTACTTACTGAATCCTGACCTCACATGCATCATTTGGGGGCATTAGCAATTGGGGCAAAGTCAAGGGCTATGGGGAAGAGTTTGTATCTGGTTAGTGGGTAACTGACTTCCTGTGCCTGCCAGCACGTGGGTTAGCTCCAGGAAAGGGGTGCACCCAGCAGCAGTTGCCTGCGACCTTCGTAAATCTCCTGCTCATTAGCCACGCGCTGGTAGGATTCCTCCCAAATCTGAAAGAGAAAGTGAGTTGGACGTTGCATATGGCCATGAGTTGGAATTTCCACTGGTGGCATTTCTGTCCTCTAGCTACTCAGGGCCACAGGGCAGGCCCCAGCTAGGTCACGTGGTTCCAGGAGGCAAAGACCCCAGTTCCAGAGCCTGCCACACGAGGGCCTCATGATGGACCAGGCCAAGGTCCTCTTTCTATCCCCTTCCTGTCTTGGGGTCGCCCCTGTATCAGCTGACCGGTGAGGCTGCAGGGGAGTTAGGTGCCTGGGAGGGGGGTCACTACCTCCTGGAACACTGCTCTCATCCCCTCCAGGGAGGCGTACTCTGAGGCGATCTGCGCATCCACCTGCCGCGACTTGTGCAGGATGTCTCCCATGATCTCCGCCTTGATGAGCGCGTGGTGCTTGGTGAGGTCCCGGTGCAGCTCTTGTACCTGGTCCTTCAGGTTCTGCATCTCTGCCTGCAGCCGCTGTGTGGGGAGACGCAGTGAGTGCCTGCAAGGCCGTGTTCACTGCGGGGGGGGCAGGTGGCCGGGACCCACTCACCCGGTAGGAGTCCTCGTAGTGGCGGCAGTGCTCTGTGAACGGGGTATCCTCCCCCTCGGCCAGCAGCACCTTGGTACTGATGGATCGGTGCAGCGTGGGCTTTTGGACCAGCGATCCCAGCATCTTTCCCACTGGGGAAGGGCAGCTGGGCCCCATCAGCACCTTGGGTCCTGAGCCCACTGCTAACCTGAGGAGAGAGCCAGTGTGAACGCAGATGTGGGGGGGGGGGGCTGGGAGGGTTTCCCCTCCTCCAGGCTCTCAGCCTCTCCCCCTAGACGGCACGCCAGAACAGTGTGCCGTCTAGGGGTGCTGAATAAGCCTCTGTGAGCCCCACCCAAGACCAAGGACATCAGCGTGGTATTTTAAAACTTCCCCAGGGAGGTGTCAGTGTACAGACAAGACTCCATCAGGATGTGACAGGGCTGGTCCAGAGTAAACTGTTTATTCATTCACACACGGGACTTTGGACATTTGGCCTGATGCCCAGTCTCCCTTGACTGGGGCCCTGGGGTCCCTGGCACATACATCCAGCTCAGGCATTTCTCCGAACTCCTCTTGTGTCTCTGGCTCTCCAGACTAAGGCCTGGAAATCAGGCCTTACCCCAAGCTGCCCCTTCCCTTCAGTCCCTACGCGCCCCATCCTGGGTGGCCCAGGCTGCAGTGGCAGCTGGGGACAGCCCCCGGGTCTTCCCCATCCTCCCCTAACCAGGCTCCGCGCCAGGTCAGCAGGGACTTCCAGCCTCTGGGGAGGGTGGCAAGCAGCAAGTCCCCACTGAGGCGGGTACCTTGTGCCGCCCCCCACAGCCCGTCCCCACTGCAGGGAGGGCACCCCAGCTGCTCACGTGTTGGTGCCGCCTCCAGCACCTGTCGTCCGGCGCGGCCCCAGCAGCAGTAGCGGCTCCAGGCAGCGCGCAAACTCAGCGCGGTGGTCGCTGGTGATCTGGGCGGCAGGAGCAGGTGGTGAGGTGGCCTTTTTGCTCTCTGGTCCCCCCACCCCCTGCCCCAGACCAGCCCGCTCTGCTGTGCACCTTGCTATTCTGCGCTGGCCGGAGGTGCTGGGGACGTGTGACAATGCCCTGCAGCCTCTCCATCAGCTCCTGCAGCGGGAGGAGGGTGCTCAGGCCCGTGTAGGGGTGGGGGATGGGGGACGACAGCGACGCCCAGAGCCCTGAAGGCAAGGCTGTCTTTGGCACTTTACCTGCTGTGCACTGGGGACTCCAGCCCTTCCCTGGGACTGTCCCAGAACTCCCACACCACCCCAGCCCCCAAACCCACAGGAAAGTTGGGGGTGATTTGGGGTGGCTGTAGACACCCTACACTTTGGGGGAGTGGAGGCTCATGCTCCCTTCCAGGCTTCACTGTCCTTTTAAAAGGGACTCAGCTAAATGGTTTGCAGATGAGGGTGTGGAGGAGGGGAAGGTAAGCCCAGAAAGCCCTGGTCCAGCCACCAAGTGGCAGGCTGCCAAGGCCTGAGGTGGCAGTCCGGTGTACAGGGTGGGCTGCTGGTGGGGAGGGGGGAGACCCCTCAGGAGCTAGGGGGACTCACATAGCCCAGGTCCAGGAACTCAGCCTTATTGGCCAAGCTGAGGAAGGAAGAGCAGATGACGAGGTGAACCTGCGGGAGGGACCCTTCTCAGTACCTGGCCAGGGGCGCCTGTGGGAGGGCCCTACTCAGTACCTGGCCAACCCTGCACCCCCAGCTCCCCTTACCTGCAGGGTGGGCAACAGAGTGGCCAGGTGGGAGAGCTGCTCCTTGAAGGCCTTGTCCTTCTCTTCGTATTGGCTGGGGGAGGGGCAGGCAGCCTCATCTCCAAGGGGAGGCTGCTCATCCCCACCTAATGGGGACCTCAGAGGGGGCAGGTTCCATCTCCCCACCACCTTTGTGCATCCTCCCCTGTCAGCACTTCCCGCACCCTGAGCCACCCTGCCCTCCTCACCCGAGGTCTTGCTCCGGGGGTGGGGCAGGGTCTGCCCCGGTCCAGGCAGTGAGGCCAAGGTGCAGGGCATGGAGATCCCTGCCACCACTCACCTCTGCACAGCCTGCAGCAACAGCATTTTCCTCTCTGCCAGTTTGTCCTGGGAGGGACAGCTGCTTGTGACTGGGCATGCTCAGCCTGCCACCTCCCAGCACTTGCCCACCCCTGGGTCCGCGCCACACAGCTGGCTAGGCTGGCTGTGTCTCAGGCCTCCTAGCCCTTCCTTCCTGCAGCCCACCGCCTGAGAGCCCTGGAGTCCTTACCTGAAATGTCACCTCCTGGGGGAGGCCTTCCCTCACCAACCCTCCCCACTAGCACCAGCCTAGGGCTGGACCTCTCCTGGCCACGTGACTAAGTAACGCCTAGAAGTAGCTCCAGGCTTGCTGCCCTGCTAGGCTGCAAACTCCACAAGGACGGGAGATGCGCTATTGTGGGTACCGGGTCGTGGCTGGTGAGGACGCTCAGCGTGCTGCCATCCAGTCCCCACTACCCCTCACCTGCATGCTGCCGAAGAGGGCATGGATGGCGGCCTCCTCCTCCGCCGCGCTGCGCCGCACCTCCTCCACCATCGCCTGCAGCAGCGCGATGGCCTCCCGTGTGGCCGTCTGCAGGGCCTTCACGGCCTGGGAACAGGGCGGCCTCAGCCTGGCGGGCGCGCGCATCCCCGACACCGGCGCGCCGGGCACCCCGCGCTCACCAGCACCGCCTGCTCCAGCCGCTCGCAGCCCTGCACGTAGGCTGACTCGAGGTCCACGCAGTGCGCCCGGCTCTCCCTGCGGGGATCCCGCGCGTGAGTCCCGCTCCCGGCCGCCCTCCAGCTCCCTCACCTCCCGCTCCCTCACCTCCCGTTCCCTCTACCCACCCCTGCATGTCCCGGAAGCAGCGGATGCACAGCAGCGACTTCTTGTCGGTGGAGAACATGATGTAGGGCTCGGCGTGCAGCGCTGCGGCGGGGGCCGGTGGTGAGGGCTCCGGGCAGGCCCACCCCGGCCCGGCCCGGCCCCGGGCCCCCACCCGGCCCGCCGCACTCACTGCACTTCTGGAGCACGTCGCGGCTGCGTTGGCCCAGGGCCACGATGTCATGGCGCGCGAACATGCGTGCCCGGTGCGTTTCATCGCGGCAGCGCGCGCACAGCGGCTGCCCACACGTGTTGCAGAAGTACGTGGTCTCTGCATCCTAGGGACGGAGGACCGAGCGCAGCCTCAGCCTGCCCACGGGCTAGGGAGCCTGAGCCCGCACCTGTCCCTGAGAGCGTCAGTCTCAGCCTGGGGCAGGTACGCGCCTACGTGCAGCCCTTTCAGTGGGATCCTGACGCTCTAATGTACCCAGTCTACCGATGAGAAGAGACAGCGAACGGGGTGGGGCACGGCAGAAACATTTTACCTACAACAAAATTTCAAGCTTCAAGGCTTTTCAAGCCCTCCTTGGCACCCTCAATAGTGGCCAAACGACAGTGCCCACCCTGGCCATCTGGAGTCACAACGTGGCTGGGAGAAGAAAGGGAATGAGGGTCTATTGGTTCCCCTTCCGCTGGTCATCTCTCTACTGTTGGATCTCACCTAAGCCAGCACTTGCCCAGCATACCCCGACCTTTTGCTCCGGCAGGGCTGTCCTCCTGGGACTTGGGGTACTACCCCATGCAGCTTCCACAAGTTGGAGTCCCATGTGCCTTCCACAGCCCAACCTGAAGCCTAGCTTTCATAGACTTCGGGTGGGGGGGGGAGGCAGGAACACCCCTCCCCACAGCACATTGTCCTCACTTCCCCTTGGGCAGCAGGTAGCTGCAGACAGCTCCTCAGGTAGCAGTGGGCCCTTAAGGACAGGCCCCAAGCCTGTGCACTGGACTGCCCTTCCTGGAGGTCACAACTCCACCCTGAGTTGAGGACCAGTAAGCTCTCCCCAAATCAAATGACTTTAACCTCTGCCACTGTCTGCTAGTGCTTCAAGTCAATTATTCCCGACCTCAGTCTCCCCACCTATAAAATGGGGCCTACATTTGGGATCCAGGGTGCCTTAGGTTTTGGAGAATCTACTGATGGATATGGTCTAAGGACATGTTGGGCGCACACTGGAAGCTTCAGGACCACCAAACCTGGCACCCCCGGTTCCAGCCCACCCCCAGGCATCCCTGCCTGCTTGCTGCACTCCAGGTCACAGTTGGCACAGTGCACCACCTCCATGCCATCCCCTGAGCTGTCCACCAGGAACTGCAGCAGCCGATCCACCGGAGGGAGCCCGCTGGGGCCCTTCACCACCGTCTGGTGTCTGTGGAGAAGCTGCAGCCAAGATCCAGATGCCCCTTCCCCACGGCTCCCTATCTCCATTCCCACCCCCCACATTCCAGGCTGGAACTAAAAATAGGGCCTGGCATCTGCAATAAATATCTCACCCAGTGCTCACTCTGACCCTGTCCCTCCCTCTGCGCTGTTCTGGGTGAACGCTGGGGGCCCTTGGCGTGGGTGGCAGCCTGGGATATCAAAGGCGGAAACCTCCCTCTCAATCCCCTCCTGTTGTATCGCACAGGTTTGGGGACACCACTTGTAACTTGAGCCAACTTAACCTGCTTATGTTGATCTAAGACTCAAGGGATCCCCAGAGTGGATTTCTGGCAGTGTTATGAGTGCTGTGCTGAGATTCTTACTGTAGCAGCACTGTGTGGCCACATGACCTGTGTTCTAGCCTCGCTCTTGCCTCCGGACTTGCTATGGAAGGCCTTTGGCTGGTCACTCCAGGCCTCAGTTAACCTGCTCTGTATAATGGGCAGGAGCCTGCGCACTCTGGTGCTGAGAGGTGCGGGCTGGGTGCAGCCCAGAGCCAGAGGTTTGCCCTCCCTACACCTAGTTCCCCGCCCACACAGAGCTAATCTCCCCGGGGGTGGGGGGTGTCTGTTGGGGCTTTGAGGCACTCACTGGCACAGCGGGCAGGCGAGGCGGCCATCGGTGGCGCGGCCGCGCAGGCAGCCGGCACAAAAGTCGTGGAAGCAGTCCAGCAGGCACGGGCACTCGAATTGCGCGTGGCACAGCGGACACACCAGCGGGTGGCCGCTCGCGGCGTCCAGGGCGCCCAGGCCCTCCAGGGGCGCGAAGATAGCTCCCGACATCTTCTGGGAGAGCTCAGGAAGGTCGGGCGTGCCCGGTGCGGGGATCTGGCCGCGGAGCCCGCGCCAGCCCCCGCGTCCCCCGAGGGCTCCGCACGCAGGTCCCTCCTCTCTACCCCGCCCGGACCCGACGGGGCGTCCAGCAGTCGTGGAGCGCTGGGGTTGGGACCGCCCGGAGCAGGGAGGACTGGCAGGAGGCGAGCAGAGGCGTCTTGCGCGCGCTCCCTGCCTCTCCCGCACGCCCTTGGTGGCCCTGGAAGGTCAGGCCGCAGGACCGGTCAATGCGTCCTACCCAACGTCTAGCCTCCCCTGCTTCCACTTGCCCACCTCGCCTCACTCCCGCCCCAGGAATTCCTCTCCCGGTGTCCTCTGGGTGTTCTTCAGGCGACACCCCTTCCGCGCTGGGCCGCTGCATTGCTCGGGCACGGTGCTCGCGTGCACCCTTCCCAGGCCGGCCGCTGCGCCGCCACGAGAGCTCCGGCCGCAGCAACTCCGCTCCTCGCCCCGAGGGCAGAGGCGGAACGCCGAGGCTGGAAAGACCCGCGCCGGGCGAGGGTCCGAGGCTCTAACTGGCCCCCGCCCGGGACGACCGAGCCCGGAGCCCGGAGCCGCAGGAGCGCGGTGCAGGGCGGGGCCAGAGGACCCTGACCCTGGGCTCCTCAGGGGTGCGGAGGCACCCTGGCTAGACCCGCTCTCTCCCTGCGGCCTGGGGCCGGGACGCTAGCGGGTCTGCGGGTTTCCATTTCTTCCACGACCAATAGGGAGCGCCAGAGAGCAGCGGCCGCCTTTCCGCAGACAGCCGGGTGCGGGAGAGAGCGCGTGGGGGGCCTGGAATCCCAGGCCTGCCTCTGGCTGGTTGGGGTCTCTCGGCCAAGTCACTGACCTCTCAGAGCCTCAGAGCTTGGGTGAAACAGGGCCGGCCTCTCGGTGATGCGCGCGAGTTTAATGAAGTGAAATGCACCTACTAGGCTTCTAAATAATTAAGATCCCCACCCCCATCACCAGCCGAGGTCCAAATAAGAAGGGCGGGGATGGGGAGGGAGAGGAGGTTCGGATCCTTTCCGGCAGGGCTCCCTCTGCTGTTCTTGGCCTGGCCAGTGCTTGTTGATCCCAGTGTTATTTTCTAGAGTGCCTTCCATCCTTCCATCACTGTTGGCCTTCTCTGCACGTGTTATTCTGAACTCTGGGAAAGCAGCTTCTGTCTCCGCCTCTCTTGAAATCAGAGTCAAGCCCAGAGCCTGACCCACAGAAGGTGCTCAATAAAGTCTTACTTAATTGGCTAGAAAAATCTGGGAATTAATATTCAAGCTGGGTTTTGAAGGATGAGTAGGAGTCTGACAGGGGGAAGAAAGGAAGTGAATTCTGGGTGTAAACTACCTGTTCTCTTCAGGGTTCTCTCTACCCTGGGTTCCATTTGTGCTCCAAGCAGCAATAACCATAATGACAATGGCTGATGTTGTGGGCCAAGGTACTAATTCAAAGTTCATTTACTTGTATTAATTCATCTAATCCTGAGGACAGCCTTAGAAAGTAGAAAATGTTACCCTAGTAAGTAGTAGAGCTGGCATACAAAACTGGAGGGGGCTTTATAAATTAATTATGCAGAAGTTTCCCTCTGGAGGGGCAGTAGGAAATGGATGTTCATTCTTGATACGCGGGCTTGTTTAATCCATCCATTCCTGTCTTCATCTGTCTGAGCAGAGCCGTAGGCCATACCCATGGGAGGGAACACAGCAGCCAAGGTTCACCAAGTATACAAATAGACAAGTACAGTAATGACAAGACCATGCTAAATGCTCCAAAGAAAATTATCAGGATGATGTGAAGGAGGGCAGCTGGGAGGGCACACTAGGTAATCATGGGCAGAGGGGGGCACTGAGCCTGAGACCTTGCAGGATAAGACACAGCAAAAGCCAGGAAGAGCTCAAAGCAGAGGGAGCAACAGGTACAAGACCCCAGAAGCTGGAATAAATGTCGAGCAAAGCAAAGTAGACCATTGTGTGTGGAGACTCAGGAACTCAGGGTTGGGGTGGTGCTGAGGGTGGAGGGGGTGGGGTCAGGGACACGGGTTTCAGTGTGGGGAGAAGGGTGAGGGGTGGAGTGAGGTCATGGGGGTGAGGGTGGTCTACTTGACATTCTAGACTAGAAATATCAAGGAGGCCACTGGTTGTACGTGTCAGGAGTCCAGGGAGGGGTGGAAGCTGCACGCACAGACTTGGGCAGTTGTATTTAAAGGAACCATCTTGGGTCATACCAAAGGTCAAGTGCAGATAAAGATGAGAGGAGCTCTGTGCCCTGTGGCCCTTCAAGTCCAGGGAACAGAAGGAAGCAGCAAGGAGATGGAGAAGGAGTGGCCGGTGAGGTGGTCAGAGAATCAGGAGAGAGCCCTGCGTCCTGGGGTCCCAGGGAAGAAAGGTCAGCAAGGAGGAGGGAGTGACCTACAATGTCAGATCCTGCTAAGGAAGCAGGAAGAGGAGGATGGAAACCTGACCCCAGTCATGGGGGGGCGGGTGGCACATTACCAGTGACCGAGATGAGAACTGTCCCCATAGCTGGGGGGCAAATGTCTGACCAGAGTGGGCTCAACAGACAATGGGAGAACAGTGCACAAGGGCAACGCTTCCAAGCAAGTTGATGTAAAGAGATTGTCTTAGTTCATTCAGGCTACAGTAACAAAATACGACAGACCGGGTGGCTTCAACAGCAGAAATTTCTCACAGCTCTGGAGCTGGAAGTCCAAGATCAAGGCACAGACAGAATTGGTTCCTGGTGAGAGCCCAGGGCCCACCTTTTCTGTGCCCTCACACAGTGGAGAGAGCCAGATCTCAGGTCTACTTTTTTTTTTTTCTTTTAAGATTTTATTTATTTATTTGACAGAGAGAGAGAGAGAGAATGCCAACAGGAGGGAGGGGCAGAGGGAGAAGTAGGCTCCCCGCTGAGCAAGGAGCCTGATGTGGGGCTGGATCCCAGCATGAGGCTGGAACTCACCTTCTGGGGGTCAAGAGTCGCAGACTCCACGGACTGAGCCAGCCAGGTGCCCCTTAAGGTCCATTTTCTCACTTATGAGGGTGCCAATCCCATCATGCAGCCCCATCCTCATCTAAACCTACTCAATCACCAAAGGCCCCACCTCCTCAGACCATCATCGTGGGGCTTGGGCCTACCATGGTGAATTTGGGGGGGATGCATTCAGTCCATAGCACGGAGAAAAGAGAAGGGGTAGCAACTAATAGGAATGTTAGGAGGTCAAGAGATTGCCTTTTTTTTTTTTTTTTTTTGAAGATGGGAGATATTAAAGAATGGTTAATCCCCAAGTGTCAGGCTGGTCTCCCCTGGGAACAAGGGCTCTTGTTTGAAGTAACAGGGGGTGGCGTGGGGGTGGGGAGTGTGTGGATGTTGCTGGGTGGTTAGATGTGGGAGTGTCTGAATATTCTCTTTGGATTGCTTCTATGTTTCCAAAGAAAGATCAATGGAAGTCATGGACGGAGAGGGAGGCTGGCGAAGACAGGCTGGCATTCTGACCAGAGGTGGCAAATAGTCACTTAGGAGAGGATGTTAGGATTGTCAGGCAGCCCCAAGGGCTTGCTGGGGTTAGGAGCTGTATCAGCCAGGAGATAGCACACCAATTTTTTAATAGAATTTAACGTAAAGGATTGTTAAGTAGGTATAAAGACTGGTAATCTAGGTAATGGAAGGGGTGAAATAAGAGCAGTAGCAACTGTAGGAAGCAGCTGCCACTCTCAGGGGGGTTTCATTAAAATGTAGAAGCTTAAAGGAGGGGCCCCAGGGAGTCAATATCCTGGGGAGAAGGCGTGCAGCTGGGTTGGGCTGGGGTCTCTGGGGACAAGGAAAGGAGACTGGTTCTACAAGTGTTGGAGTAATTGCAAACTGGATTCAACTACTGTTTCTCGAATGTTCTATCCAACTGCCACTACCAGGATAAAGAAGCAAGAGTGGGTGACATGGACAGAAGAGGAACAAACAGGAAGTAAACAGGATGCTGTCCCTCCAGCCCCTCCTGAAAGAACAGCAGCAGCTGGCAAAGCAAGAATGTCGTTTGCAGGCAAGAACAGCAGGATGGATTTGGTACTTGGTCAACCGGCACAAAAGGCCTGAGTTTAAATGTAGACCAGTCAGTGTGATGTGTTTCCTCCAACCATTGTAAGCCAGGATCGGATTTCTGCCAGATGAGGACATTGCAGCCAGGTGAGTGGAGGACGCATGCAACTGAGCGATTACAACAAAGGACCCCAGGATGTAACTGGTAAGGACAAGAGGGGCCGAGGGTGAGTGGAAAGCAGTCCAGTCAATGGATTGCAGTCCTGGGGATGAAGACCCCAGCTACTCAACCTGGGACACATAGAATCCCAGCAGCAGCAGTAGCAGCAGCTTCGGGGAGCTTGTGAGAAATGCAGAATCTCAAGCCACTGAGACCCACTGAATTGGAATCTGCATTTTGAGGAGCTCCCAGGTGATCCCCGTCTACATGCCAGCTTGAGAAGCGCAGGCACAAGGATTTTTGGAACTGGGAAACTGCAAGGCACGAGCTGGAAAGCTAGGTGGTGAAGATGGGGGGGGGGTGCGGCTTGCACTTGAGATTGCGAAGGGGTCAAACTGGAGGGGAGTGCACCTGACTGAAGCAAGGAGGCCTAGCCCTGGGAGACACAGCCCCTGGGCACCTGCTTCGAGGCTGGGCACTTCAGGTAGGAATAAGCCGAAGTGCTCTCGGGCTTTAGCACCCTAGGACCACCAAGCTCTCACCACCCCAGGTTGGTGGGTTCGATTCCCATTCCACTAGCTGGTGATATATGATTTCGTGAATTTCTTTATTTCTTTTCTCTTTCCAAAACTTTCAAAAAGTAGAGCGAACCCCTTCATTTCTCTTTGGGCTCGTCCAGTCTAGCTCCCCCCTCTCCGATCGCAGTGGGACAGGCCACCCGGCCTCCTTCCTCCCCGCCCCCTCAGGCCTGCGATAGGACGGACTTTGCATTCGGGGAAAAGCAATCGCTCCCCGATCGTACAGAACAGGGCGAGACGGCGGCGGCCGAGGGGCGTGGCAGAGCCATTGGTACGGCCTGAGTCCTGCGTGCCCTGCGCGCTGCGGGCTCTTTGCGTCTGCGTAGTGCGCCCACCTCCCTTTCTGCCTCCGCTGCCGCCATGGCTCCCGTGGTTAGTATGGCTCCGCGTGAGGCCTCGGCTCTTGGGCAGGCACGTGGGCCTCACTGGCCCGGCTCCTGCCCGGTTCGCACGGGACGACACTCTGCAGAGTCCGACCGGGGCTGGGCTGGCAGGCCGGCTGGAGCGGGCCAGGGCCGCCCCGGGGTCCAGCACGTTGTGGGCGGAGGAGGCCGCGGCCTGGGGCGCGAGAGGAGCCCCGGAGCTCTCGGAGGCTGCGGCTCGGGCTCGGGCTTCTGTCTACTGTCAGCGGGGAGCTGGAGCGCCCAGGGTGCGGCCTGGGCCGGCCAGGGCCTTTGGGAGCTCGGCCGGCGTGAGGCAGCCAGGGTCTGGGCCTGGTTACCTGGGCGGAGGGCGGGGAGGAGGTAGGGGACCTGCCACCGTCGGGAGCCGCGCATCCGGGAAGCCTGAGGCCGGGACTCGGGACCAGTGGGAAGGTCGCCTGGCCGGCTTGTTTTCAGAGAGAGGCTTGGGTTTGAGGACGCTCGCAGCGTCCGTGGAGGAAGTTAGTTCCTCGGGGCGAACCTGTACGGCCCCTGTTAGTCTAGGGCAAGGCCCAGCTCCATTCAGTCCCAGCCAGCCTGGGACCGGGCCGTGTGGCGTCCTCATGTCACTCCGCCTGCAGCTCGCAGCCCTCACAGGTTGCGTGGAGCAAGTCGTATTCCTGTGCCCCCTTCTTTGTTGTGACACCCTTGTTAACATTTTCGGTTCACCTAACTCTTTCTGACTGGCAGGTTTTTAATGCCTATGCATTTGTATGCCTTTGGTTTAAAACCTTGATGGGAGGTATGGAGCCCATTGTGGGCAGATCTTTTACTAGCTGATGGTGTATGTCCGGGGCTAGATCTTAAAGCAATCCTTTTGATTGTTACTAGGAAGAGACGTCTTGAAAAGAGATGAGTGATGTTTGCAGTAGCTAAATGTTTGGAAAGTTGACCCAGTCAAGTTTTAGATGAAATTATTTTAAACAGGAAGGGAGACAAGATGCCTTCTTGGAAAAGTCTTTTTAGATTCCGTGAGGCTTTTTAGAGTGGAAGCATAGGTGAGTAGGTAAGGTTGTACAAGTTTTTTTTTTTAGTGGTGTTGGAGTTTGTAGTCGGAGAAGACTAATAGAAGCTTTGTGAGAGTAAAGGGAACTGGTTCATTGTAGGATGTGCTCAGACTGATGGTTTAAATCAAAACCTAGAAGTTGATAGTTGTGTTGTAATTAGAACCTCAGTTTTAGCTTTATCTTGTCCCAACGGAGATAGATGTGTTGCTAGGATGTGGGGTTCCCGTTGTGGTTTTCAAGAAGGTAGGTGAGATAGGATTAAGGGAGATAGGATTAATCCTGGAATAAAGTGAGTGGTATCTCTTGAAACTTCATTTTGGAAGTTTTATGGAAAATAAAAGGAAATGTTCCTTTTATTGTGGTTTGTAAGATAACAGACTTTCATGCCTGTAGAGACTGGGGAGGCTGGAAAGTGTCAATGGGTCAAGAGTGCTAAAATGATGTGCCCTTCAAAAGGGCGTGACTCCAGGCCCCGGAGCTTGTAGAACAGTATCTCGGGTATTGCCCCTGGAGACTCAGGCAGAGCAGAGTGCCTGGGCAAGTCTCCTGCTTCCCTACCCTGCAAGGGAGCAGGGCTCCACAGGTTTTGCATTTGTATGGGCTTTTCCATCTCAAGCATTTTTGGTTTTAACTTTTTGGTGGTTGGGGGAGGGGGGACTGGTTGTGCCTTCATTTCTTTACTATTTGTGTACCTTCTTAGAAAAAGCTTGTGGCCAAGGGGGGCAAAAAAAAGAAGCAAGTCCTGAAGTTTACCCTTGATTGCACCCACCCTGTAGAAGATGGAATCATGGATGCTGCCAATTTTGTAAGTTACACCCTCGATGCCACTCAGGACAGTAATGAACCTTCTGGGATGTTGCTGAGAAAACCTGCCGGAGCACATTTCTGGTCTCAGGCTCATAGGCAGCCCTGCAGTTCTGGCTCTGCGCACAACCTTGGAACTTGGTCTGGTTACTTGTTTCTAAGTCTTGCTTTCTCTCCTGTGTGTCAGTGGTGAGGAGTAAACGTGTTAGAGAACTACCTCCGTTTCTTCTCCCTCATTCCTTTTGTTTCCAAAAATGATTTTACTTAAAAGTTTCCAGCAAATCACGAACTCCCCTGGACCCAGCGCCCACTTTGCGCTTTGGTGTGTTTAAGCGTAAGCATTGGCCGTGATCCTCACGGGACAAGGGGTCACCTCCCCCTGGGCCTGACTGCTGGACAGATGGCAGCATTTCCTTAAGCTTCCCATTTTATTAGGCACCAGAGCTGCAGTGTTCATGATAAAATCTCCTGCTTGCTGACTGGTAATTGGAGCTTGTTTTCCCATACCCTGCTGAGTAGTGATACCTTGCCCCGTATATTTGGCCTCATAGCCCAATATTCTTCTATTTCAGTTATATCTAGAAAAATTAACCGCATTGCCACATTTTGACTCTGCAGCGTGGTTTTGGCAGTTGACTCTTTTTCCTGTTCAGTAGCCGTGCTTGAGGGTTCAAACTTCTTGTGCAGAGCCTTCTGACTCCGCATTTGCTCCTCCTTGCCAGGATAATAGCATTACAACAAGAATAATTTTCAGGTGAAAAAACCTAAAGACTCAGCCTATGGCCACTAATTCCATTGAATGGAATTCCAGTTACCTCCTGTGTGTCGCTGTCCCGCAGGAACTCCCAGAATCGGCTCCTTAGTTTCTTCTCTGTGCATTGACTTCTTAACTTTTCTCTGGGGCCTCTTTTCCCTCCTAACCTTTGTGGCTTCATCCAGTTTGTGTCTGTGACGGCCCTGCCCTGGTGTCCTTTCCCTGTCTCTCCCTTCTCTACACTCACCTGTGTATGTGATTGTTTTTCCTTCTAGAAGTTTCCTTAGGATAAAAAACTTGAGTCATTTATCAGTCTCAGATGCAAAAGTCAGAATTTCTGACTTAGTCACTCTATCCTATGCTCAGTTAACATATGGTGTATCAGAAGATTTTTTTAAATTTTAAAAAAATTTTAAAAAAGATTTATTTTTAAAATATTTTATGTGTTAATTTGGGAGAGAGAGAGCACAGGCAGGGCAAGGGGCAGAGGGAGAGGGACAAGCAGACTCCCCGCTGATCCTGGAGCTCCAGGAGCCCTTTGTGGGGTTCCATCCCAGGACCCTGAGATCATGACCTGAGCAGAAACCAAGAGTCGGATGCTCAACCGACTGTGTGCCACCCAGGCGCCCCTGTTTTTTTGATTTATTTTTTTTCTGAGAGTTTGTGTGGGGGGAGGGAGAGAGCCAGTCCTCAAGCAGATTCCTTGCTGAGTGGGGAGCCCAACTTGTGGCTTGATCTCATGATTCTGAGATCATGACCTGAACCAAAGTCAGGAGTTGAATGATTACCACTTGAGCCACTCAGGCGTGCCAGTGTATTGGGAGTTTTTAAATAGAGGATTGTAGGGGTTTAGGGCTGAAAGGGACTTCATGTCATTGCAAGAGCAAGAGAACCAAACAGTCCTTTTATTTTTAGTTAGTTAGTTAGTTAGTTAGTTAAGAAGTAGGCTCTATGCCTGGTGTGGGGCTTGAACCCACAAATCCTGAGACCAGGAGTTGCATGCTTCACCAACTGAGCCAGCCAGGTGCTCGTAGAGCCCTCTTTGACAGAGACCACTGAAGTCCATGCAGCGGATGACCCGTCCAGGCTTCCATGGGGGACTAGCGTCTCCGGGCTCCTGGGCTTCTGCCCTCATGCTGTGCTGTGCACAGGGCGCCTGAGCTGATGAAGAGTTGTTTGGGTCTGTGTATGTTTTGCTCCTTGTACCAGGTTGAAGACTTCCTTCCTTTGATGGTACTGAGAACAGTGCTTTATACTCCTTAGTTCACAAGCTGTAGATACTTTGTAACAGTTTGGCCCTAGGTTTCCTGTCTTGTCTTAACCTTTGGCTCCTCAGTCAAGCCTTTTGTATAGAGGCTTGTGTGGAAGCCGTGCTGTGCGTTCACGCTGGGGTGTTTTCATGTTCTACGCGGAGATCAAGTCGATTAGTGCCATTTTCTAATTGTTTTTAGATATCAGACCTTGTATTAATAGCTGAAGGTTTGCTCTAATTTTTTTTTAAAAAGACGAACATTTGAAAAACAACTCTTTGTTCAGTGTTAGGAGTATAAAAACATGGAGTAGGCTACTAATGAGCGGGTGAAGCTGGCACTTCACTCATTGATCAATTCGATGATTTCCACAGGAGCAGTTTCTTCAGGAGAGAATCAAAGTGAACGGAAAAGCTGGGAATCTCGGTGGAGGGGTCGTAACAATCGAGAGGAGCAAAAGCAAGATCACTGTAACCTCTGAGGTGCCTTTTTCCAAAAGGTATGGGACGGATGAGTGTGGCGTGCCGGCGCCCTCGCACTGGGTCCCGCCCCCACCTGCAGGAGCACTGCTGCCCCGGAGCCCTTCGTGTTTTGCTGCGGCTGTTAATTCCTAGAACGGGGCCCAGTGCAAGGAGGCAGTGAATGAATGAATGTTATGGGGGTTAAAAGCATTCAATTTTTGGTAGTTTTAAAATTTTCCTTTTTTACAGGCTGAGGTATTTCAAGCGGTGGCGATGCTCAGTGTTGCTTAGACAGTATTAAACTTGGGAGTATTGCTCCCTTTGCCTCTCCGTCACAGTGAGGGGCTTCCGTTTTTATGTTGGTGACGTGTGGTTGACATAGTGTTGTATTAGTTCCAGGTGCACAGCCTAGACACCAATTCTCTCCATTATTCATTGTTCACCATAAGTGTGCGTTCCTCTTTAATTCTACTTATTGTCCTTGTAAGTGCTAGTATCATTGGCTGAGGACTCTGAGATCTCAGTTTAGACTGAAGCCATCCTTTTAATTCCTGTAGGCCCATTTTCTTTCTTTTTTCTAAAGATTTTATTTATTCAACAGAGAGAGAGACAGCCAGCGAGAGAGGGAACACAAGCAGGGGGAGTGGGAGAGGAAGAAGCAGGCTCACAGCGGAGGAGCCTGATGTGGGGCTCGATCCCAGAACGCTGGGATCACGCCCTGAGCCGGAAGGCAGACGCTTAACCGCTGTGCCACCCAGGCGCCCCCCCCCCATTTTCTTTCTAAGTCAGAGACTCCAGTTCATTACGCGGTGGTTCTAAGGAATCGGACCTGCTTATACCTGGCTCCTAGCCCAGAGCCAGCATATTCTTAGGAACTTCCAATCAAACTGAATCAAGTAGTGGGAAATTTGAAGGTATATTAGGACAAATTGAGTATAGTTCAGCCTTTGCTTTTAGCTTTAAGTAGTATCAGTCAAAAAGTGACTTCCTGTTCTGCCTGGCTTGAGTTCTTTTATTTGTGCAGAAGGAGATCTGGTACCACGAGAGACCGGTGCAACTGAAGGGTCTCCAGGGCGTACAAAGCCTGCAACTCTCTGGGCTTTCACAGGCTCATGGGGGGGAGATAGCTATGATCTTCTGTGGCCTGTTTCCACGCTTACCAACCTGGTGTGAGAATGGCTCCTAACGCCCCTTACTTCGTTTTCAGATGCATGTTTGTCCCCATTTCAGGAGGACTGGAGCCTCATCATTGCTTTCCTTTTTTGAGATGATAGTTTTACTGTCTTGTAGCATTCTGGGTGTTCTTACTCTAGGACCTTTTCTTATCTCCAAACTTCTGTAGCTTTTTACTTAGTTTCCCAGCGTTCTTTTATGAAAAATTTTAAACCACCTGCACTTTTGAATTAACAACCTTACCTGAATACTATATGCTAGAAATAATAAATGACAGGGGCGCCTGGGTGGCACAGCGGTTGGGCGTCTGCCTTCAGCTCAGGGCGTGATCCCGGCGTTATGGGATCGAGCCCCACATCAGGCTCCTCCGCTAGGAGCCTGCTTCTTCCTCTCCCACTCCCCCTGCTTGTGTTCCCTCTCTCGCTGGCTGTCTCTATCTCTGTCAAATAAATAAATAAAATCTTTAAAAAAAAAAAAAGAAAGAAGTAATAAATGACAGAAAAGAATACTTTTTAGATGGAACGACCAAATTGATTTATTTTTACGTAGGGAAAAGTGGATAGAATTGAACTGAGATCTTCACATCTTTGTGAAGATTGCTTTGTTGACAAGTAACACTGTTGAACAGTATTCATTTCTCGGAGATGGTGAGTCTCTTGGTTCATTAATATTTGGGTACTTGCTAATAGGCCAGTTTGCCTGTGCGTCTCCTTGAGTCCCCGTAACGGTAGGAAGAGATGGTAAGTATCAGGAGTCTCATAGAGGGAGAAACTGAGGTTAGGAAAGGTTAATTTGCCCAGCAGTGAGTTGGCTTGGTGTTCTATTCTCTCTTCTCTTTATGCTTTTGGGAAGATGCCCCGGGGCCTCAAGAGTAAAGAAGAGAAGAAACAAGATTGTAGGCTTTGTGTAGTTGGGATGTTGAGCACTGAAGCTAGTTGCTGCCTATATAAATAGCGAGTTTTCTAAGCAGTTTGCTGTGGTGACTGCTTTGCCGTCTCCAGGCCACAGCAGCCAGATTACGACTGCGTGCTGTCACTCGCACAGCTGGAGGAAGGGCGGCGTCCTTTTTCCCAGGAGTTGGGTAGTGAGCGTCCCATCAGAGAAGCGAGTGTGTATAGCCGCCCTAAGAAACAATCCCGAACATCTGAACAACCTCAAAAGGAGATTCGAACCCATGAGGTGTGATGTATGGGAAGTACTTGGAGCTCAGAGACCCAGTGATTTCTCAATGAAAAGACACTAAAATCGTGTGCTTAATTGTTAAGTTGCTACTATTGTCTTTCCTCAGTGGTCACTAAAAACCACTTCCTAGGCGTTCTGCTGTGTTCAGTGGACAACTGTTAGGTCTGCTTCTCTGCTCTCATTTTTATTGCTGGTGTAGATGAAATGTGGCTGATACTTCTGGCCTTACCTTTGCTGGTTTTGAGTGGTGGGAGAACACCCTGAACTATAATGACTTGAACGCACGGGTTTCATGAAAGGTGCTGTGTGTGAGAATGCCGGGAGGCCCTGTGCTGGTGTTTTCAGGTGTTCCTTCTCTGCAGGTATTTGAAATATCTCACCAAAAAGTATCTGAAGAAGAACAACCTCCGTGACTGGCTGCGCGTCGTCGCCAACAGCAAGGAGAGCTATGAGTTACGCTACTTCCAGATTAACCAGGACGAGGAAGAGGAGGAGGATGAGGATTGAAACTCATTTATCATGAAATATTTTGTATGCATTTTAAATAAAATTCAGAAACTAAAATGGCGGTTTTCCTTGTATCTCTGCAGTGCGGCTCGGACAGGAAATTGGAGATGACGGTAAAGCTTCGCCTGGGCTGCCATTCACTTACGTGTAATTAGACTTTTTTTCCTGCTTGAAAATTTTGGGTTTTTGTGTTAAGAATACCAAAGTAGAGGTAAGCTCCCTTAAGGGAACTGCCAGTGATGGACCTCGAGCAGGTGGTTAAGGGTGTGGAAACGTGTGCCCTTCAGTTGGTCACTGTTCTGCTTCCAAAAGTGGGACAGTTGTATCTGGGGCTTTTCTCAAAGATTCAGGGATGCTAACGTCAGGACTCCCAGTTCAGTGAGCAGAACCAGCGACGACTTTGAGGTTCTCTTGCAGGAGAAAGGCAGTGTCGTAAAAAAGCCGGGTTCTGGGGCATTTACTTCAATTTTTGGTTACAGATTACTTGCACACAATGACTATGTACGTTAATCCTTTTTCTTCCTGTACGAATAAAATGTCCTTTTGCGCCGCTGCATGTTCTCCTACCCTCCAGAAAAGAGTCTGGAGAACGGTCATAAAAGTCCCAGGTTTTAAATTAAGTAAACCTGCACAAAACTGAATTTGTAAATAATCACGGTTTCTGCAGCTCTGCAACAAACTGTCCCTTCGGCTCCCAGCAGGGGGAGCTGGAGGTGAGCAGTAGGAGTGCTTCCCGAGCTGGACGTCTGCGTGTCCCCTCGGGCTCGCAGCATTCTCACGGGGTGGGCGCAAAGGACAAGCGACCGAGGGACAGTTCGTGCTGACGAGATAAGGAAACATGTTGACATGCCCAGGGAATGGTCACTACTGTGCCATTCAGGCCACGGCTGGGTTCAGTGTCTAGTCGTTCTACAAACGGACATTAATCAGGGCCAGATGAAAGTGGTATTTTGCTGCCTCGTGCAGAAGCGGCTAGAGATCCGTGAAAGGTCACTGAGTTGTGAAGAAGTCAGTCGCCAACTGGAAATCCAGAGGATCTGAGAGCGACTTTGAAAAAGAGACCCTGATGCCTTATGGTGCCCTTCTAAATTCTAAACAATTGTGCAGAAACGTCTGCATTGCCTTTAAATTACAGTGTATGAAACCATGTTTCTAAGGTTCGCCCACGGCTAATTTCCACACCTGAAATTCTTTCCTCTGCTGGCTGCATAGCTGGAAATTAAATGTTGGAGTCCTACCTTTGCTCCAGTATAACATTTGGTGCTCCTTGGATTGAATTTACGCGTTGAATCTTTGCAATTTCATTTGTGGTAAAGCCTCTAGCGTTTTCTATTTCTATGCAAATTTATTGAAGCAGAATTGTTTGCCTGTTTCTCCGCCCCAGGGCAAGAAGGTTTTCTGATGTAGCTGAGGCGTGGCGGGTTTGTTTCTGGCCCTGTCCCCCAGCAGGATCAGGAACTTCGTTAGGAAGTGTCTGACCTGGGTTTGCAAATTGTACTTGCTTGTTGTGTTCATGTTCACCTGTAGTGATTTTTAGTTTGGTTGTAAAAATATTAACAGAAATATTAACCCTGAGTGGAAATGAGAAGTTTTTTTTCCCCCAAACTACTTCCAGGTGTTAAAACTTGTAATAAAATCGAAACTCATTGGTTTTTCTATGCCTTTTGAACTTTTGTAATTGAGTTTTGATCACATTTTGTATTAAAGTGGCCAACACATGGCTGCTCTTACTGTGGAAGGCTTTTTTATTTTTTATAAGGATTGGCATGTTAATCTGTTTAGCAACATTGTTTTTCCTACTAATTGCTGTAGCAACAATGACCTTGGTCTTCGTTAAGCCTGAGAAGAAAATGGGTCCTTTAATCCCCTTTTTTTTTTTTGGATTTCATTTATTTATTTGACAGAGATAGAGACAGCCAGCGAGAGAGGGAACACAGGCAGGGGGAGTGGGAGAGGAAGAAGCAGGCTGCCAGTGGAAGAGCCTGACGCGGGGCTTGATCCCAGAACACCAGGATCACGCCCTGAGCAGAAGGCGGACGCTTTGCGACTGAGCCACCCAGGCGCCCCTTTAATCCCATTTTCTTTACCTTTGTTGTGCCTGTTGTGTGCAGTTGGTCATAACTGAACTGTCCATGTAGAATTTATTCCGATCCAGAGCCGAGAGAGTAACTGCCAACAGATGACTTTTTCTGATGGAGGCTCTGTAGTGGGAAACCTGAATTACTTCACACCCATTACACCAGCTGTATCCGGACCACAATTAGACCACTTTCCTTTTTAGCTCTTGACTCATGACCTACCTGCCTAATGGGAAGTATTCACGGCACAGGAAGAGAGGGTCTCAGAGGTTTCCGGCTGAGCTGCTTGTTCCTAAAGGCGGTGGAATAGGGAGCTGGTCAGTCGAGTTCTTAGCTGATTCTGGTTACCAGCACTATCTCTCGGCTAAAGTTTTAGTATTCGTTGTTTTCCTTTCAAAAGCCTCACTGACACGCACCTTTTCCTGTGACTTAAGTGGTGAAAGTGGTTTTTTCTTTTTTCTTTTTTTTTTTTTTTAAATTTTTTATTTATTTATTTGACAGAGATAGAGACAGCCAGCGAGAGAGGGAACACAAGCAGGGGGAATGGGAGAGGAAGAAGCAGGCTCATAGCGGAGGAGCCTGATGTGGGGCTCGATCCCATAACGCTGGGATCACGCCCTGAGCCGGAAGGCAGATGCTTAACCGCTGTGCCACCCAGGCGCCCCGAAAGTGGTTTTTTCTGAGTAGTGTTACCCTCCTACCTCTTTGGGAGGAGCCGAGTGTTGAAATACGTGGATCCTATTATCTTCACAAGTGGCGCCTAGCAGAGGTGTATGTGAAGGATGAGCAAAGTGGGGGAGTTTGAGCATATCAAACATTTTTAAAGACAAATTGATAAAAGTTACAGAATGTTCTGGAGTAGACCTCAAACTTTTTAGAGGACACTTGAAATCTTGGAAGGTGAGCAGGACTCCAGTGAGGTGACGACTGGTCTGTCCCCTGGTTGTCACATTAACCTCAGGAGAGCTTGGAAATTGGCTTTGGCAGCCTGCTTTCATTCCCTTCCTGTTGCGGCCATGGTCCTTCCCATGACTTCGCCCTAAGCTTATCGAGTGTTAGAAGCAGAGCGCGGTGCAGGCTTTCCCCATGAGGGGGCATACACTTAGGATGTGTGGGTCATTGGGGAGACTACAGATTCCGTAGTACCAAGGGGACAGACCTCCTCCCCTTGGTAACCTTGGACAGGACGGGGCTGGCTGAGGTCAGAAGCTGGGGAGAGCCTGAGTGGGGTCCCGCTGGAGGTTGTGGGCTGAGTTGTAAGGAACCTTTATTCTTTGGGGTAATAAGTTGGGGAGGTTACTTCCCTTTCTGGAAGGGAGGAAGGTAAGAGGACTCATCGGTGGGATTTGCCATCCTAGCACGGAGGTGGTACTGAAGGAAGCAGGGGGAGCCTGCCTTTTAAATGCCACCATGCTGCTTATCTCAGGGATCCCAAAACTAAGAATTTGTAATCTAGACATTTTCCTATCTTCCCTATCTTTGGGAGGATCTGAGAATTCACAATCTTTTTTTTCTAGGCTATTTCTGGCCAAACTAAAACAGTCTGTTAATGCTGTGCTGACCAGTCGAGTTAGTTGGTACCATACCTAGAACCCAGAAAGAACCCATAAGATGATTTAAGGCTTAGACAAGCACTTCCTCAGGTTCAGGGCCATGGCCCAGAGGTCTGTCTTTTTGAGAAGCCCCCCTTCCTCCTCCCTAGCAACCCCAAGTGATTTGGGTTCGGGTGGGGCACGGCCCCCACCTTGAGAAACAGGCTCCACGTACGAGGCAGATCTTGGTGCGCAGGGATATTTACCGTTCACTTTAGAAGAGCTGTGATCCTGCGTGCGATGCAGTCCCTGCAGGAGCTGAGTGCTGACCTGCGTGGCTGCTGTGAGGGGCGTGGGAACAGGGGGTCCGCTTCACAGGGCTGTCAGGTGGTCACGGTGGGGTGTGTCGGTAAAGAACGGACCTCGGGGCAACACTTGAGGGCTGCCTGTACGAGAAATTCCTGTAACCCAGGAATGGAGACTGATGGGGGTGTGAGTGGAAGATTACCACTTACCTGCAAGTCTGCTCTTGGAAAAGCACTTTTTCCTTGGTGCTTTCATAACCAGTATATTTTAAAAGAATATTTTGATTTTGAATCGTCCCTGAGGTGTAATTCCAAGCTCTGTGATCAGCCAACAGGAGCATCTTGCCTCCTGAAACTGTAACCTTAATGATGGGCTTGTTCACTGAATTTTCACCTTTCTAGAGTCTGCTTTTAACATCAGACACTCTAGGTTCATTGTCACTATTGTTGGTAGTTTGACAATAATCAGCGCTGTCCTTTAAATATCACTGGCGATTTCTAGTCAAAAATCCATTTGTTTCTGCCGTTCCAGGGTCTGCTTCGTTTTGCTCTTGGTCAGTAAGTAGGGTGACTGAGCTGCAGCTGTGAGCAAGATGGGACGGCCGGAGAGGATTAGGTTCGTGGGCATCTCCTCTCTTTGTTGCCAAGTCAAGCAGGTGGAACTGTGCTTTCTTGAACGATGTCTTGCCTATCTCAGCCTCGCCTTGGCAACTGGACCCAAGGTTAAGGGTGTGTGCCCGAGGTGGGGGCTTTCTGGCGATGGGAGGTACTGTAAGTCAAAGTTTCTCTCAAGTGGGACAGAGAACCCTTGGAAGTGTCCTGACCTCTTCTCGCCATCTGGAGGCAGGGGGCAGGGGCTGTGAGGGGTGGAAGGTTTGGTGGTGCTCAGGGGGGTTTCCTGCGTGGTTAACATTCAGAAAGACAGGAGGTCTGAACAGAGCAAGGCAGCCTTGACAGGGACGGCGCAGGCCTGCTAAAGCATGGTGATTCGGTCAACCCTTGGCTAGATGCTCAGTGATGTGAAATACAGCCTTAGACCGGAGAAGCCCTTTGCTTGCTTAGCCCACCTCCCTGCTGCCTTTCCCTTCACCCTTGCAGGCCGCCTGCCCTGGGATGCTTCCAACCTCTCTCTCTAGTGTGGTTTAAAAGTGATCCGGGAGATGAAGGGGAGCCCGGCACCCTGCACTTTGATCCAGGAGGCTGGACAGATCTGCCTGTGCCCAGGAATGAATGAAGACCAGCTTTTGTGCAGGGCTTGCTGGCAATTCATTTGGATGGGAAGGGGGAGGAAACATTTGCTTCATATCTTTCCAACTGCCCTAGGCCATTTGTGGCCTTCTGGTCACGGCTTGGATTCATCATGGCTTGGATCGTGGCCACCTCGCCAAGAGGTCTTGCTTGTTGAGGGTGCCCTCAACCAGGCAGTCACAACTCTCCTGGTTCCCCAAAGCCTCCGGGAAAGGGAGAGCCCTCTTGCTGATGTCAGGGTGCTAGGGGTTACTGGTGAATGCCTGCCAGGATGGGGCAAATGTTCAGCGAAGCCCAGAGAGGTTGGTGCCAGAGAGGATACCCCAGGACCCCCTTTCTTGTTTCCTAAGTCAGGCAGATCCTGTGGGTCCCAGGCAGCCACATGGGTCTCCAGTGTGTTCCCCCAAACATGTCTGGCCCAAGGCAGTGAGGTAAGGGTACCCTCCCTTTATTGGCTCTTCTTGGGTTAGAGAGCTGACCATCCTAAGGGCCACTGAAACTGGTCTTCTCAGAGTAGCTTAAAGACCTCCTGCAGCACAGACTGGCCGGCTGCCCTCGTTTAAAATTCCAGCCTTTCTCCTAAGGGCTTTGGCCTCCATCTTCACCTTTAACAACCGAGGGCTGGGTGTTGGCGGATGCTCCTTACCGCTCTGCGACAGGTGTCGCTTCTGAGCGGGAGTTTTGGGCACAGAGAACGCAGATCCGCATCACCCCCAGGGGCTCTGGATGTGTTTAAACCGGACCCCGCCTGGTGGGGCGTTTTGGAAGAGGGCACGTGGGCAGTGGGAGCGTGGTGCCATGGGGTGAGGGAGGAGCCAGCCTGCACGCATTATTCTGGAGGAATCAGACCCAGTCTCCAGAGCTACCCTTCTCCAAGTGCAGAACACATTTTTCTTCTAATCTTTCTAAAGGGCCGAGTCGGGTGCAGGACCGCGAGGTTCTCCGTGCCATGAGCAGAGTGCGGGAGGTCGCTGCTCGCCGGCCACGGGACCCCGCCCCTGCGCCCGTGGGGACCCCGGGGCAGGGCGCCTTCCCGGGCGGCGGCGGCGGCGGCGGCAACGGGTCCTGCCAGGGGTGCGCGGGGGCGCGTTCCCCGCCTCCCACTAGGCCCGGCTCGCCTGAGTCCCCGCTGCCCGCTCGGCCGTCGGGTCCCTGGGCGCGCGGGTGCCTCGACGGCTCCCCCTGCCGGAGCGCCGGGTGCGCCCCCCTGCACCCGGGGCTCAGGACTAGTCTCCCCAACTTGTTCTCCGCTCTTAACTAGTCGCGCTGCCGGAACGATGGGATGGGGTTGCCACAGCAACAGACTGGACGTCACAATCCGGGCATGTGTGCCGCCCCCCCCGCCGTGCCGCCGTGCCGCCGGCGCTGCCGCCGCCACCCTCGGCCGGCTGCGGGACTCGGGCTGCGGGGCGCGGTGGGCGGAGCGGCCCGGGCTTTGCGGGGAGCGGGGCGAAGGCGGCCGAGAGGAAGGGGGTCGAGACGGGGGGGTGGAGGTTTGGGGGGGTGGGGGGGCAGGCGGCCGCCATCTTCTCGCCGAGGCCGCCTCGCCCGCCGCGCGCGCCCGTCCGGCCGCGCACGGGTTAAGGCTGGCACCGCGCCCGGCGGGAGGGGGGGCGCCCACCTCCCCTCCCCCCCGCGCCGGGCATGCGGGGCCCGCTGGGCACCGAGGAGGAGCTGCCGCGGCTGTTCGCGGACGAGATGGAGAACGAGGACGAGATGTCAGGTGAGCGGGGCGCCGGCTGCGCCCGGGGCCGGGCGGCTGGGGGCTCGGGGCCCGGTGGGGCCCGGGGCCGGACCGGCGGCGCGCAGGAGGGGCGCCGGGGCCGCGGGTCTGTGCTCCCGCCCTGCTGGCGCCGCGCGGCCAAGGGCGCGGGGCCGGGCAAGCGCCGGGGCGCGGCGCGCGGGCGGCCAAGGGCGGGGTGCGGTCGGGGCCCCCGGGCCGCGGCGCGGGTCAGGCGCCGGCGGAGTAGCGCAGGGGGCTGCGCCGGGCGCCCCGGGAGGGGAGGGGGCGCGGCGCCGCCGGCTCAGCCCCGCGTGCCCTTGAAGGGGGCGGGAATCGCGCTCGGCTCCCGGCGCCGCGCACCCCGCGCTGTGGACCCGCGCCGCGCGCCCCTGGCCTCGCGGGGGCAGGCGGGACCCGGCCCCAGCCGGTCTCGGCCCCAGGGCGCGCTGGGTGGGGCCCGGAGCGGTTCGAGGACTGGCCGTGCTGGGGGACCCCGCGAGCGCCCTGGCTGGGGCGGTTTCCCTTCGGGCCCGCGAGGGCTCCGGGCCGGGGCGCGCGGGCTCGGACTCCCGCTCCCCTTCCCGGCCGCGGGGTGCTGGGACCGCCGCTCCCAAACACTTTGCCGCGGCCGCCGACGCCTCCGGTGCGAGATCGCCCGGGTAGTGGCGCTCCCAGCCCATCCAGCTTTGGCCACGGGCCTGACGCCCAGGGCCGCCGCCCCAGCCCTTGCCGTCGCTCTCAGAATTCACATAAACAGGGCTTGCGCGTCAGGGCTAACCTTGCAGGATCATTCTTTAGTTAACTGCTCACCATTTGTTTGGGACGGTTCTCCTCCTGGCACAGCAGGGCAGGGCCTCACCCTGTCAACCAGCCTGCCTCCCTCCCTCCCTTCTGGGAGACTCCTCTCAGCTTCCCGGCACCAAGTCTATGGCCCCTTCCGGGCTCCTGAGAGACTTCTGGGAGGTCCGGGGGCTCCCGAGGCCAAGAGTGTGCTGTCTGGCCCCAAGAGTGCCTTGGAGGGAGGGCGGATGGGACATTCTGCAAATTGGCACCCCAACTCCTGTGTGCAGGGGGTGAGAGGGGGAGGACCCCACAGGCAGCAGCTCCCCTGGCTGCTCTGTATCTTCCTGAAGACGGGATTCCCACCAGGTGACCCTGCCCACTTGGGGGGCTCCTCCCCCCTCCCCACTTGTTTGGTTGCTTTAACACTGTGACTAGGACCCCTTCCAGAGCCTGGCCTCACTCCTCCTTTCAGACAGTTTGGCCAAGTTTGCAAAGAGCCTGCTCCAGTTGGGGTGGGTGGGTGAGGTGGTCCCTATGGAAGGGGTTGTTTGGACAATAGTTGACTGTTATATCCCTGGGTGCAAGGAATTAGGTCCATTTCCTGGGAGGGAACACAGAGGCCCCGTAGAGGCACTGAAACCCATGGCTGTTTTCTACCCAGGAGGCTGCCTCCTCCCTAAGCTGTTCTCTGGCTTCCTCAGTAATTCCCGGTGGTGCTTGGGGCGTGGCCCCTTTGTGGCACTGATGGGGCAGTGGACAGCTGAACATGCATTAACAGGCTTATTTCTGGGTCTTCACTGAACCCCTGATGGGGTCCCCTGTCCACTTTCCCCACATACTCCGGCTCTTCCTGGCTGTGTCGGGGCTCAGAGTGTGGGGAGGGTTGATGGGCACCTGTCTCACTCTATTTGGGCCAGAGGGGTTGGGTCTCTGTCAAAGTCACCTGCTCACTACCTATTCTCCCTGCTTATGCCCATTGCTCCAGGGCAAGGTGGGGAAGAGGGGTGAGGTCCCCAGGCCCTCTGGGAGCAACCCCAAAGCCCTGCAGAGAAGAGGTCGGTCTCCAGTCCCTCTGGCCCGGGGATTGTGGCCTCATCCTTCTGCAAGGCTAGATGTCCCGAGCCTTCCCGAGCTCCCAGTTCCCTCTCCGTGTCCATGGCCCAAGGCTCTGTCCTCCGCTCCTGGTCCACTTCATAGCCTCCTAAGTAGACCTTGCTGACCACCCTCCCCTCAGCAGCCAGGGTCACCTTTATAAACACAAATCAGGTGAAGCCCCCACTGCTTGGCTGGATCGATGAACTCCTCTTCTATTCCACCTTCATCTCCCCCCCGCCCTTGTTTCTGAACTGCAACCACACTGGCCTCCTTGATGCTTCTGGAACCCCCGAACTCCAAACTCCGTCCTGCCCTTGAGCACTGGCTGTGACATCTGTCTGACCCACTCTTTTCTCTGCTCATGGCTGCCTCCTTGCTGTCATCTACGTCCCAGTCCACCTGTCTCTATGGGGAGGCCCTCCCTGAACTCTTGCCCCAAGTGTGGCTCCACCCCCCAGGGCCATTTAATGCTTTATTTTCTTGGCAGCACTTCCTACTCACTGGAATATCAGGGCCAGCTTACTTCTGTGTCTCTGGGCGCCCCCCTCAAGTGTGACTGATTTGATCACCTGCTGTGCCTGGCACCCGGCACCGTGGGTGCTCAGGAGGTGGTTGTGGTCTCCGTGTTTGAAGGCTGGGGGTCCCTAGCTCACCCCCGGCCTCCGGACACGGTGACAGCTTCAGCCCAGGCCTCGTGTCTCTCCCCGGGTGCTGGCCAGCTGGCCCCCTAGCCCTCCATCACAGCTGCTCTGCGGCCCTCCGCCTGAGCTCATGGCTGTCACCCACCCGGACCTGGGGCCAGCTGGTTCCGAAGGAGCACAGTTTGTGGCCGGAGGAGCTAGCGTGTTGGGAGCCCTCGCACTCGTTTTTAAATCTGCAGCAGTTGGACTCGTCTTGTCAAATCTTTCTTTCCATTGTGCCCCATCCTCCCCTCCCCCTCAGCAGTGTTCTTTCCCACACGGGGCTCAGTGCGGCCGGCGCTCTGGCACCGAGGCCGGTGGGCGAGCCTGCTTGGAGGGGGAGGCAGGGTGGGTGTCTGCCTCCCCGGCTCGGGGCCTGGCAGCTGCCAAATCCCTCCGGAGCGCTGGGGGCGGCAGGGCTGGTCAAAGTGAGGGCTCTGGGCTCTGCCGCTTGAGAGCTGACTGAGCCCGGGCACGCTCCCCAGCCCCTCTGCCTCAGTGTCCCCACTTGTGGAGTGGGGATATAGCCCTGGCTACCTCACAGAGGGTTATTGTGAGGACTGGTGAGACAGTGCACGTGGAACATTTAGGTCACAGTGCCCAGAACATAATAGGTGCCCAATAAACTGGGACTACTGTCATCAGCACCGTCCAGGGGGGCGGCGGACCTGCCCTTCCAAGGAAATGCTTCTGAGACTTCCACCCTCACCTAGTAAGCTGGGGGGCGTGGGAGTGTGACCCCCAGGGTGGGGCCGGAGGGAGAGAAGGAGGGGCTCAGTGCCCCCAGCCTTTCCCTTTAAGTTCCCAGCCTGGCTGACCCCCGCCAATCACAGCCAGAGGGGTGGGTTTCCCCGAGCTGGTGAGCCCAGCCTCTCTCCTGGCCAGGCAGTGTGACCGCTCTGGCCCCAGAATCACCTGACGGGCCCGTGTCCCCCCCACCCCAGGCCCCCAGGACTGGCCCCCATCACAGGAGCATTTTAGGTTTCCTGCAGGCCCGGGGCCGGGAGGGAGTGATAGCCATGATTCCCAAGGTTCTTGCCTTCTTAGCTAACCCCACCCCTGTGGGGAAATGTGGGTTTTGGGGGTCCCGCGGAGCCTGTATTTAATATTGGGAAGAGGAAGGCAAAGTGACCAGCATGCATTGCCCAGTGCCTTGGCCTGTGGAATATTCACTTCATTCCAGACTGATCTACCATTTCATCAATTCATTCAGTCACCAAGCCTCCTATGAATCCAGCCACCCATTATCTAGCCTCACACCAAACATCTCTTCGTCCAACCATAAAACCAACCAGCCAACCATACACCCACCCCTCACCAACCAGCCATCCTACCCTCTCTCCATCCCCCATCCGTCCGTCCATCCGTCCATCCAACGTTCCGCCCATCCACCCCCCCAGCATCGATGTGTCAAGTATCTTCTCCAAACCAGGTACAGAACACAGTATGTGGTCTCTAACTTTCTGGGGCTTTTGCAGGTAAAATTTTTGAGGCTTTCTGCCTTCTCTTTCGCTCTGTCCTTATTTCTCTCTCCCTGTCTCTTTTTCTCACTCTGCCCCCATGTCTGTCCCTCCCTCTGTCTCTTTCCAAGTCTGTCTTCCCCAAGTGCTTCTCTCTCTCTTTGGCTGTCCCTCGTTTCCCACTTTTGCCTTTGTCTCTTCCTGACCCTCAGCTGTGTCTCCCCCTCCCCTCCCTCCTTGCTTCTCTTTCCTCCTCCCTGCCTGTGCTCTGGGTCTGCATGGGGGCCTGTCCCTGCTTGCCCTGGGTCCCTGTCCTCTTCATCCTCACTCTCTCCCTGGCCCTAGTCCCTTAGGGTATAAGCCTCACCTCTCGCCCCACTCCCCGCCCCTGCCTGCCTGCCCAGAGTGCTCAGAACTGATGCTTTCTTTGATGAGACGCCAATGAGGTGATGTCTGGGTTTTGTTAAATGTCATAAATAAATTACTAATCCTCTCTTGGGCGGGAGTACTGACCCCCCATTATCAGCAGAGGGCCTGTGGTATAGGGGTGTTCCAAAGACTCATGGAAACCTTCATCTTGGTGCCCCCCCCCTCCGCTAGCCCTAGAGAGGCCTTGGGAACCCCTGGCTCAGCAGTGCACAAACTGGAGACCCCCACCCTCTGTCACCCCCCTGGGGGCCTGGGCTCTACCTGCCATTGCCGACCACTTACTCTGCGTCTCACGGCTTTTACTTCTCCGTCACCCCACGAGAAGGCACTGATAGGCCCATTTAAGGATGAAGAAGAAATGGGCTCAGCTGGGAAGGGATTGGGGGTAACCCTCCAGGAAGGGGCGTTGGTTTGAGGTCTGCACTCCCCTGTCCCTCCCTCTTCCTGGCCACCAGGTGATCTTGCCCCCTGCTTGGTGGTGGGCTGGAAGGGCAGAACGGAAGGAGCCTCCTCCCCAGGCCCCGGAGAAGATGGCGGGTGTTGAGCTGAGTCCCCACTACTGGCAGACTGGCCTGCCTTTCTGGACCCTGGCACTGGAGCTCTTGTCCCTGCACCTGGCTTGGGCCCCCAAATCCTTCAACCACCCTCAGATCAGAGGACCTAACTTCTCCCTCCACAATCATATGCTTTCCTTTTGCTCTGATCACCTGCGTCTGCCAAGCTCCCTGGGGGGCTGCGTTCTTGCCCAGAGGAGGGGGCAGAGGCTGGGCAGGGCATAACCTGCTCCGGGGCCGAGCGTGTGGTAGACTAACCCTCGCCCTCTGAGGGGCCCTGTGGGACTTTCCAGACCAAGGGCCGGCCTGAGTCACCTTGGCGTCCCAGGGTGAGGCCTGAGCTCGGCACGCAGGCCATGCTGGTTAAGTGCCTGCTAGGTAAATGTGGGGGAAGTCTGAATTCTGGGGGAGCTCAGGAGCCTGGAGAGGGGCAGGGGTGAGGACCACCCGTCCGGGCTCCACCCTGGCTCTGCCACCTGTCGGCCGTGAATGGGTAAATCAGGAGCCCTCTGAGCCTGTTTCCTTCTCTGCAAATGGGGGTGGTGGTACCATCTCTCAGGGCTCCCGTGTGGAGTCGATGAATTAGTACAAATTAACACCTGCTACCTGCTCCAGGCGCCGTGCTGGCCGTGCGTCCGTACTGGCGCCGTTACAACGTGCTACCCCGAGAAGGGCCCACCCAGCTCGCTCAGGGTTGGGCCAGCCTGGGGGTCCCCCAGGGCGGAGCCGGGGAGAGGGCTGTGGGTGAGCTCAGGAAGAAGCAGCAGAGGTCTCTCTCTTTGCCCCTCTGTCTCCACCCCTCTGTCCCTCTGCCTGTCTCTGTCTCTGAAGCAGCTTCCTTGCCCCCTCCCCCCCCTGCTCCGACCTGGACGGTCAGGAGGTAGCAGAGATAACAAGGCTAATGGGTCCTAATTATAGCCCAAGTTGGATCGATGGAGCCTTGGGCCCTGGAGGGGCAGGGCTTGTGCGGGAGAGCACTGCCGGGTGGGCCAGGGGGCTGTGGGGGTGGCCAGGAGGGGCTGGGAGCTGATGGGGCAGGGAGTCATGGGGCTGCTCTTTCCTGGGACCCTCACCCCAGGGTGAGTGGGATCCCACCTTACCACCGACGGTGCCCTGAGGAGGGGGCACAGGGCTGGGGGCTCGGGAAGCCGCTGAGAGGCCCTGGGCAGGGTGCCTTGGTTGTGACTCCCCAGGTCTGGTTCTAGAAAGCTCAGAGGCTGTTGCAGCAGGCAGGCAGGAGGGGGCGATGGGGCCACGGCGAAGACGGGGTGCGGGGGGTCATGAGATGCTGGGAGGGAGTGTCACAGAGCTCAGCCCTGGGGTGTCCTCAGGGCTACCAGAATCGGTGCAGGGACAGATGGGGAGTGGGCAGGGTGGGGTCCCTATCCTACTGTGCCAGCTCTGGAACCTTCCTGGAGGAGGGATTTAATCAGGCAGATGGCCCTGGGCCATGAAGTCTTCTGGGAGTGGAGGAGGAGCTCTGTCCATGGGCAGAGGGCCTGGGGCCTTACCCTCTGAGGCTCATTCTGGGCGTGGATTAGGGCTAGAGTGTGGGGCATCCCCTGACCCCCTGCCCTCCGCTCCAGGCAGATGACCTCACACAGCCACCTGTTCGTCCCCTTGTGTGTTCTGTTGGCCAGTTGGTCCGTCAGCGACTGTGTGCTCAGCTGGCCTTCCCAGTCTGGGGGACTGCCCCACTGAGGGAACAGGGGACTTGGGGAAGTGGCAGGAGGGAGGGGGCCCTCCCGATTGCATCAGCCCGAGCCTCTTATATAACCAGCGCTGGGCATTGCCAGGGTGGCGGGGTGGCTCTGCCCAGGCAGTCTCCCTGTGGCTCTGGGGGAGGTGGAGGCAGGGGTGGGGGTGTGGATGGACAGCTCCGTCACGACCTCCAGACCCTGCCGCTCCAGGATGACTCTGGGGATCCCCGTGCATGTTTTCAGCTGGTCTGAGAAATCCCTGCCCCTCCTGTACCAGGGCGAAGAGGGACAGGACGGGACAGGGTCAGCTCAGCCTGGCTTCGCTCAAGACCTGGCTCACATTAAACTCAGCTTTGGGCTGACCACCCCCTGCTTGGCCCTGCGTGCCATAGCCCGGGCCAAGGCCTGGCAGCAGTGCCCCCCGTGCCAGCCAGGACCACTGAGCGGGCCTCCTTCTCTGCAGCGGCTCCTGGTCCGGCCGGGAGTCTCTCCACACCTGTGTTTGCCCAGCAGGTTGGGGAGGGGCCTGGGCCTTGGGCATGCCCTGCTGCCTACCCCCATGGACTCCTGGGGGCTGTACCACACCCCTCCCTGGAGGGGGGCCTCGGGACAGAGGGGGGGCCCCCCCGCACAGTGGTGCAGCGGCACCTGCCCCCTGGGTGGGAACCAGCCCTGCAGGGCCCTGGGATGGCAGGACAGCCACTTGGCCACAGGAGTCGCCAGCGCCCTCTAGCTGCACCCAGGGTGTGGCGATGCGAGCCATGTGACCCTGGGGACTCCAGGGGACAGGGGTCCCAGGCAGGGCATGAGGGGGACCTGTGTGGAGGACGGGAGGCCGGATGTCGGGGTGTCCTGGGTGTCTGAGCACCTGCGGGGGGCGGACACATCTGCACTGTGCTGTTGTCCGGCTCACGCGGCCAACAACCCTGATGTGTGGTGGTGGGCTTCCTGGGCCGGGTGGGTGGGAGGCTGTGTTTCTTTTAACTCGATTCAGCAGGGTCACCTTGCCACCTTTCCCTATGAAAGTCTCCTGGGTGCCCTCCTCAGGGTCACGGGGTGGCAGACCCCTCAGGCTGAAATTCCCTGTTGTGTGTCCCCTCAATCCCTGTGTGTGGGGGGAACCCCAGTTGGCTCTTGTCTTTGCTCCCCTGGGCACAGGGGGATGGGGTAGGACAGCCTGGCTGTGGGTGCTCCGGCCCCCTGGCTGGCGTGGAGCCCTGGTCTCTGGTGGGCCCCGTTTGTGGACTTGGGAGGTTTGGTGGCTTCCTTCTGGATGCATCTCTACTCTGGGGGGTTTGTTTCTTGCTGCTGTTTGCCCCCAAGAGGACCCTCCCCACTCTCCCTTTCTTCCCCTGCCTAACACCCCCCACCCCCTGGGAACTCAGAGCTGACTGCCCTTTCTCACCTCTGATTTCCTGGGTGGGAGTTAGGCCCCGGGGCCACATGTCAAGTCCTCTCCTTTTTTGGGGGGGTGGCATGAAGCTGGAAGCCAGCTCCTTCTTCAAAGATAATCCTGCTGCACACACACCTGTCCTGCTCCCCTCTTGGCCTTTTAAATTCATGAAGGAGGGAGGGGAGCTCGGAACTCGTGGCCGCTTTTGGAAACCCACGTGTGGCGGATGCCGCATGTGTCTGTGGAATTTCGCATCTTGCTGGGTGCCCAGCCGGAACAAGTTTGGCATCCTGCGTGTGTGACTGGGGGTGCGTGTACCGTGTGGGTGTGTGTGCAGGTTCGGGCGGGAGAGGCGATGTGGTCTCTGATCCCCAGTAAGGGGGGAACCTGGCATCTTCCTTGTTGGTCTCCCTCCAAACCCCCCACGTGGCTCCAGGTGGTCCTGGGGTGATGTGACCCGTCCGTCCCCATTCACAAGCCATCTCCCGGCCACGCTGTAGGCCTCTGGAGGGCGGAAGTAGGCCCCGACCCTCCCTGGAGCGGCCGGAGATGGCTTTGTGCTTCTGTGGGGCTGCTTTCCCGCTGGGGGGGCCACGGACTCTTAATTAGCCGTTCACTTTTGCTCAGAACGTTGTTTCCGAGCGCCGTCCTGTCCTGTCAGGGTGGGTGGTTATTGTCCCATTTTACAGCGAGGGGAGGACAGGTCCAGGGAAGTGGGGACCTGGGACACAGCCCGCCTGAGCTGGGACTGCACTCACTGCATCTGGGCTGGTGGTTCTGAGGGCTTGGGAGGAGGCCGGGGCCAGCCACTGTGTGCAGGGAAGGAGGGGTGGGGGCGAAGGAGGCAGGTGGATGCCTGTGGGGCTGGCTGTCCCACGGGGGGCCTCCCTGAGGGAAGCAGCAGGGTCATCCCCTCCCACTTCTGACTCCCCTAGAAGAAGAAGATGGTGGCCTTGGAGCCTTTGATGACTATTTCCCTGAGGAGCCCGTGGGCCTTCCCAAGAAGAAGAAATCCAAGAAGCTCAAGGAGAACCGGCCCAAAGGGAAGCGGAAGAAGAAAGAGGTTTGTGGGGGCCCTGCTGGGGTTGGGCCAGCTGGGGGGTGGGTCAGGGCCCCGAGGGGGTCTTGGCTGCTCTGCCTGGGTCTGCGGAGAAAGATCTCAGCTGCCAGGGGGTATCCTAAGAGCCAGGTTCAAGTGCGAGACACCAAAAGTGGCCCGTACAGAACTTTGCAGGTCAGATAAGAAATGCCCTGTCCTTTTAAGCGGGACGTTCGAGTGTCGTTCATCTTTATGTCACAGAGCGTCCATGATTCGGGGCAGGCAGGACCCTGTGATGCAGGGACAGACCTTCTGGTTGAGGCTTTGACATGTCGTCCTCACCCCCCAAGACCTGAGGCTCTCTGGACATTGTGGGGGGAGGTGGAGTCCAGGATCGTGGGGCCTCGTGCTTGTGCCCTGGTCGAGGGCAGGAGCTTCCTGCACGAACCGCCCCCCCTCCCCGCCTCCAGCTCCTCCTGGGCGTTTTCTCTCTGGCAGCTGCTTTCATGGACACTGGACCTGGACGGACACCCAGTGATCTCTGGTCCTTGGTCTCAGGCCCTCATGCAGGTCAGCCCAGTTCCCAAATGCAGATGAAGGACCACCAGGGGTGCTGCAGGCAGGGCTGAATTTTCCCTCTCATTCTTGGGCACACAGTTGAGCAGGACTCTCCCCTCCCCACCCTGCCCTGGCCAGGCAGGAGGCTAGAAGTGGGCAGTGTCTGCACAGTGGGGAGGCCGGGCCTGGAGGGGGGGGCCGTGTTCGGTGGCTGGGAGGGCCAGTGGTGTCCAAAGCCTGGGAGGGCTGGTGCTTTCCTCCCCCCTACCCAGTGTCGGGCTCACTCGGATCTCACTCCTCCCTTCTTCCCTGGGACCTACCTGACAATATGCTTGTTTGCCTCGGCCCCTCTGTGTCTCCCTCTGCTGTTTTGGCAGGAGCTTGGCCTGGGCCTCAGCCACCTCTTGCTCCCTCACTCTCTCCCCTCATCCTCTCCATTTCTCCTTCCCCTCCAGCCTCCTTTCCAACCCCCACCCTCTGCCCTCCCCTCACTTGCTCACCCTCTCTCCTTCCTTCTGCTTCTCACTAGGGGTGGAGGGCCCAGTGAGTGGGAGGCCTGCAGATGACTGGGTGCCGCCTGGCAGGCCCCCAAGGTGACCCTTAGGTCATTGCTGCCCCCTCCCCTGTACTCCTGAGAGCAGGGCTCAGCCAGCTGTCAGGTCTTAGAGGGTCTGGAGCGGGCTGTAGCCAGAGAGCAGCATCTTGGCCGCCCGGTGCCCCCCACCCATCCGCCCTGCCTGCCTGGGTCCCCAGGACGTGGGGAGGGGGATTACACCCTGTGCTCCCCACCATCTCCAACCAGGTGGACCCAAGATAAGGCGGTGGGTGGAGGCAGAAGAGGGGCTGCGGGTTTTTTTTGGCGGGGAGTGGGGGTTGGGGGGTGGGGACCGGCAGCAAGTCTCGGATCGTGATTTACATAAAACAACCGGGCTGCGGCCAGAACCTGAGCATATGTAGATGAAGCTCCTTGTCAGGCCCAGCGCAGGAGGGAGAAATGATTTCAACCTGTACTGCAGCGGTTACCATAGCAACCAATTATTCAGTGCTAAATTATAACTGTTTATAACACTCGTGAATGGGAAGGCTCATATTTCATTCTTTCTTTTTCCCTCTCAATCTTGAAGGACCCCAAATTGAGAATGACCAACTCTCTGAATCCTCCCTTTTGAGTGTAAATGCCTCCTTTATCGGGAGATGCGCGTGTGTGTTGAGCACTGGGTGCAGAGGGAAGGGAGAGGGAGATGGGAGGCCCGGATAAAAGGCATCCGCGGAGCTGGGGAGGAGGAAGGGCGGGCGGACACTGTCCACTTGGGGTCCCCGGGGCCTGCGTTGGTGCCATACTGTGGCCTCAGTGGGCCGGGGGTCGGGACTTGAGCCCTCCCGCTTACCCCCAGCTCCGCACACATGCAGCCTGGGCGTGGTGTTGAAGGCAGCAGATGGATTCTGTTGGGAACTTTGAGTCCACTAAGATTCTTGTACCGTGAGGTGCCTCCCCTGTAGTCACCCCTGGGGCGGCCACAGCCCAAAGGACAGCGTCAAGGTCAAAGCCCCAACCGTGTTCACAGCCCGTGGTGTGGCTTGGGGCTGAGACTGGTTCAGGGCTTTAATAGGACGGTGTTGCTCTGTGTCTGTGTCTCCTTCCCTGAACATGGCTTGGCCCAAAACCCCTTCTGTAAGTTCCACGATACTGACCCGGCTGGTCTACCCCTGGTTCTCAGTTATTCTTTCCTTCTTGCCACTGGCTGGTGCTGTATCCCTCCAGGTCCCGCTCCTGCTTCACTCCTCTTCATGTTGTTTTCAGAACCACTTGCTGCCCTTCCCCTAGCCCCTTTCTCTGCAGGGAAAGATTCTGGGGGAAGGAAAAAGGAGGCCCGGGTCTTGAAGGGTCCAAACAGCTGGATGCAGAGATATGCTGTGGATACAGGCTTATGATGCCAGTGGGAAACCCATCTCCAAAGACCCGTCCTGCACCTCAGCCAGCACCCCCACCCTACCCCGAGCAGTCAGGAGGGCTTGGATGAGATTGGGGTGCAAGTAGGGGTGGACCCAGGCCCTGTGAACTCCATTTGGTTGGGTGGGGGAGAGAAGGCACCTCCTGGAAAGGATCAAGGAACAGGTGATGAGTTGGGAGAAGTGGAGAATCAGAGCTTTCTTTCTGAGAGGGCTTTCCTTGGTGCAGGCAGACAGTGGAGGGAGAAGTCTCCCCTGTCCCTAAAACGAGGGGCTGCCACCACTGCCATCACCCAGGGGGCCACTGGGGACCGGTAAGTGGCGGATGTGCCCTGCCGTAGCTGTCACTCATTCCTTGAGGAGGATCTCGGCCCTCCTGCTCTGCCACTTAGCCCTGGAACAGACGCTGGGCCAGCCCTCTGGCAGTGCTCAGCTTGGGGCCTTTCTCCAGGCCTGGCATCCACGCTACACATACGGACGGTGAAATCTGCTGGAGGTGCCCTCCCCGCCCTCCCTCCCCCCAGCTCTTTCTGGGCCCTGCATGTGGAGCTGTGCGGGTCACTCCTCACCTCTCCTGCACTTGGGACACGGTAATGCCTACTTCCCATCAGACGCCCAGGTCAGCCCTCCCTCAGGTGTTGCCACAATGGCCTCTTCTGTCGGCATCTGATTGCCCAACTGCACTGTAGGTCACCCAGCTGCGGCTCTGCAGTTGGCTTAGCCTGCTCCTGACTTGCAGAAACACGAAGGGTGAGGCTGGTGATGTCCTTAAGTCTGTCATCTGGCCTGCATCTTTGTCTTCTAAGCAGAGTTGGGGTCATGGGTGCTTGGGTCTCTCCCATTTCAAAATGTGTGCAGCCTCCTCTCATGCCATCTCCTTTGTGCCTCTTGCCACCCTTGTTGAATCCCCATTTCACAGATGAGGAGGCTGAGGTCAGGCTCTAGTGACTTGCCTAGTTCCAGGCTAGCAAGGGACAGAGCTCCTAGGCCTTCTGTGTCCTGCAGATTCCCTAGGGAGCCTCAGGACCCACAGTCAGGCCACTCGACTCTCAGCCGAGTGGGTATCAGACATGGGTCATCCTGCCTCATTGCCGGTCTGGGTGCGGTGTATGGGGTCCACCCCAGGGCAGCTTGAGGGCCAGCCCCATGCCCCTCCCTACGGCCGCCCCACAGCCTCTGTCCGAGGTGCTGAAATTCATGGCCGCCTTCTTCTCCCATCCTTACCTTTGCTGGGGTGAGGGCTGGGGTAGAGCCTGTCTCTCTGGTCTCTTCAAAGGTGGTCTCTTGACACTGGCCGAACTCTACACCTCGGGGAAAATAGATGTCCCTGTCTGACCCCTTCCTCCCCAGAGGACTGTGGCAGAGCTGGGAGCTGTGGTCCCAGGGCTCTGCATTGGCATCTACCCTGGGAGCAGGAGCCCTCGCAAGGCTGCCTGCCCCAGGCAGGTTCCAGCAGCAGCCAGGACCAGCTTCGCCCCTGGGACCCCGCACAGCGAGAGTTAGTATTCCGGGAAACACCCAGTTCCGGAAAGGCGCAGAGGCCCTGCTGTCTGCCAACCGGCCAGCCAGCACACTGACTCAGCAGCTTAATGAGCATAAAAGGTTTGGAAGCAGAGAGCCCAGGGGGAGACAGTCGGGAAGTGCAGAGAGCCCGTGGGGGAGTCCTTTCCCAGCTGTGTCTTTGGAAGAGCCTCCCTCCTGGGGAAAGACTCTCAACTCTTTACAGTGTGCCTGGAAAGGGCAGAGATCTGGTGGGGCCCTCTCAAGAGCCTCCAGACAGATCTGCTGCCCTTGATTCTCCCTTCCCTTCTCCCACCCGCTCTGCTCTTTCCCCTACCCTATCCTGCCCCCTCCCCACCTCCTCTTCAGCCTTCTCCCCTTCAGTGCTGTTTCCCAAGCTCATTTTCCACCTCTCCAGTTCTCTGTCTTTCCCATGCTTCTCTTTGCTCACCTTGAAAACAGTCAACAGCCGGCTCGAAAATGCCAAGCCCCGTGCTGGAAATTGGAGCCTCAGTGCCCAGCCTCTCCTGCAGACCCAGGCCAGGAGGGGGCTGGGAAGGGCTTTGCCAGTCCGCTTGCATCTGGAAAGGCGGAGAGTAAACAAACAGCCTCCTTGGAAGGGCAGTGCCTTTCTGGTGGGGACGCTCTGGCTGTGAACGCCCTTATCTCCATATAAATGGGCCATTTGCTGCCTGTACAGACGGGAAACTAAATCAAGGGAGCCAAGCTTAAGAGCTGCCTAAATTACCTTGTCTCCTCTCGAGACGAAGCGGCCGGGGTGGGGGTGGTGGAGAAGGTGGGCTCGTGCCATAGCAGCTTCTGGAGAGCCCACAGACAGATGAAACTGGGACAGTTTCTACAGTAATTACAGGTTACTCTCGACAGGTGCGACTCCATGGGGTGCACACGTCTGCACAGAGGTTGGGTCACACCCCCTGTGCTTTGCCTGCCCATTTGCCTGGGGTTTTTCTCGTGCACTTTGTTTTTTGGCTCTGGACATCGCGTCCTGCAGGAATTCCTGGGTCCCAGCGCTCTTCCATAACACTGGTTAAAATCCTCGAGTCTGTAGAAACCTGATTCTGATTGAAGCAGAGCCTGAGCTCCACCCGGGGCAGGCCAGGCCGGCTGCACTCCACCAGGTGCTGTGGCCCAGGCACCAGGGGCAGGACCCTTGCCCAGTGCTGGCTCGGGGCAGCCCCTCCCGCTGGGCTTGTGCTGAGCTGTGAGCAGTGGAACGCTGAATGATCCGTGGGCCTACTCACTGTGCCAGGGGGCCACTCAGGGCAGTCCTGCTGCCCAGGACTCAGGGTTTTCTTCAGGCCCCTGTTGCCCTCACCATCCTCCTTTCTCTTCCAGGGGAGCAATGATGAGCTGTCAGAAAATGAAGAGGATCTGGAAGAGAAGTCGGAGAGTGAGGGCAGTGACTACTCCCCTAATAAAAAGAAGAAGAAAAAGCTCAAGGACAAGAAGGAGAAAAAAGCCAAGCGAAAAAGGAAGGATGATGATGAGGATGATAATGATGATGGGTGTCTAAAGGTAAGCCCTGAGCCCGGCCGGAGGGGCCTGGGCTCCAGCAGGACGCCTGGCCTGCATGGGCCAAGGCTTCAAGTCAGTTCTCTGCTTTCTGCGTGCAAAGGGCCAGAGTGTCCTTCCCCACGGGTGTGTGTGTGTGTGTGTGTGTGTGTGGCTGCTGGGGGCAGGTGGGCCTGTGGGCGTGCCTGCGTGCACGTGGAGGTTGGATGAAAGTGTGTGAGCAACACTGTGTCCCAAGTCCTGGAGACACATTTGAAATAACGATGAAATAACGATGGGTGACATTTAGGAGTTTGGCGGGGGGCTCTCGCTGGAGCGCACAGCTCTGAGGAGGGCGGTGTTTGGGCTTAAGTTTCGTGTCAGGAGCCTCTCCCCTGGAGCACTCTGGGAAAATCAACCAGCAAATGGAGCCTCTGCCAGCAGGAAGGGGCCGGATGGCTCCACTCCGGGCAGAAGGGGAACTTTGTTATTCAGCGTGTATTCTGAATTTCTGGCCACGTGGGCGTCGGGGAGGGTGTCCCAGTGAGCACCAGTCAGGGCTCTCCCTGGGGGAAAGCGGCTTCCCTGTGTGTGCAGCCTGATGCTAAGCAGGCCGAGGCCCCTCCGGTCTCACAACCACTGCAGGGCTCCTCGGGGAGGGGATGGGCCTGGGCTCAGTTCTTGGGCAGTGGCAGGTGTCAGCGGACAGAGCACTCTGCCTCCTTTGTTCCGTGGGCACGGCCCCCAAGCTCAGGTTGGGCTGGCCATGGAGTTCGAGATGAGGGCTCTGTATATATGGGTCCTGCTGGGTGAGGCAGAAGTGGTGGCTGTCAGCGGCTGAAGTCAGGAAGCGCCATGGTGTCCCCACGCCCAGAGGGATTTCATTAGCCAGCAGGTGTGTTGTGAGTCATCTGTGACCGATCATAGCTGAGGGCTGACAGACTGCAAGATGAACTCGTGGGCACGGTCCAGGGTTCTCCCACGGCACTGTCACCCGCTCAGGCTCACGCCGCTCTGCTTCCTGCTGGGAGCAAGGTCCGAGAGGCCTCCAGGGATGGCTGCGTGTTGTGGGGGCAGGTGGACCACGGGAGGGCATCCCACAGGGGAGCCCCGCTGACTGGTCACAGAGAATGGGAGGCCAGGGAGCACTGGGCAGGCAGGCCTGGTTCTCAGCTCCTGGGACCGAGGGAGGCTGGGTGCACCTCCCGGGTGGTCTTCTGCTGCAGGGGGCGGACAGCCCAGTTCTGAGGGGCTTCATCAGTGATGGGGTTTGCTGGATCAGTGCCCGAGGAGTTGAGAGGCCAGGGGCTTCCAGCTTGGGGTGTTACCCAGGGCCTGTGTCTTCACATCCTTCACCCTGCCTCTGGGGGTCAGCTTCAGGCTCTGGTCAGGCACCCTTGTGGCTGAGAATGGGTGTCACCGCAGCTCTGGGTTTCTTGGTACCCACGGCCCCCTCCACTAGCTGGGAAAGCAGACTTGAGTCCTCATTCGTTGTCTACACGGGAGACCCAGCGGCACCTGCCACTGGACTCCCATCTGGGCCAATGACCACTCCTGGGTCTGGCGAGTGCCAATTGGCTGAATGGGTCAGTGGGTGGGGCTGGGGCAGGGCTTCCTGGAACCAGTGCAACCCTTCGAGTTTGGAATAGGGCCCCCCCCCCCTCCTGGGAGGCAGGTACTGCTATCCGCTTTACAGATGGGGAAACAGGCATAGAGAGGTGAAGCAGCTAGTCCACCTCTCGTTGCCAGAGTGTGGTAGAGCCCGGATTAGAACCAGGGTCTGTCTGGCTCTAGAGCCCAAGCTCATAGCCAGCACCTCCACCCCCACCCCCCACCCCAGCTGGCCTGGCTGTCTGGGGAGCTCACTGTGTGCCCCTGGGGAGTCTCACCTCCTTGAGCTTCAGTGCCCCAGCTTGAAAGTGAAGCAGTAGCCAAGGGACCCTCTCACATGTCTGCCTTCAGCTGGGCCCTTGTCCCATGTCCCATATCCTGGTCCTGGAAGCAGGGGAGCAGCAGGGGTCCATGTGTGACTCTATCAGGGGATGTCCCGAGGCAGCCTCATTTCTCCCCAGCGTGCCTCAGGCAACCTTCAGCCCTGCTGCCTCCCCAGGGACAGCTGCCCTTTAGGCTAGCCCTGTAGGCTGTGGTTCTGGCTTGGTGCCCAAATCCCCAGAACACATTCTTCTCAGAGAATGAGTTCTGTTACCGTTTCTGCCCTGGGTGTACGCAGAGCCTCCCCCCAAGAACCCCTACACTAAACCCCCAGGCCTGGCCCCAGGAACCCCTACACTAAACCCCCAGGCCTCCCCCCAGGAGCCCCTACACTAAACCCCCAGGCCTGGCCCTGCACTCCCTCGTGAGTTGGTGTCTGAGCTGTTCCCACTGGTCAAGGGGCAAGCAGGCCGGGAGGCGGAGGGTGGGTACGAACTGCAGACACAGCCTCCCTGCCCATTTGGAGACCTCCTGGGTGGGGGCTCTAGGGGTGGGGGTGCAGGTCAGAAGGACCCTGCTCTGACCCTACCTCTGGCCTGGGTGTCCCTAGGAGCCCAAGTCCTCGGGGCAGCTGATGGCCGAGTGGGGCCTGGATGACGTGGAGTACCTGTTCTCGGAGGCTGACTACCACACGCTGACCAACTACAAGGCCTTCAGCCAGTTCCTCAGGTGGGTTGCACCGCCAGACACCACGGCCAGCATCCATGGGAACTGCAAGTTGGGGGACAGAGCCCCAGGCTCCTGGGGTGCAGGGGGGCCATCAGGCTGACACCAACCCTGGGCAGAACCCCTTTCATTTTAACAGATGGTCCTGCCTTCTCTTGCCCTGAGCCCTGGGATGGTGGTCCTGGTCAATCCCCAGGGTCTTAAGCCCTCATGGCCCCTCTCAGCTCTGGAAGAAATGGGGCCAGACACCCAGTGGCCCACAGCAGGCTCCTCCCTCTGGTCCCTTAGGTGGTATAGAGTCTGGAAACCCAATTAGAAGATCACCAACCACATACATAGGGAATCAGGAGTGTTTGGGGATGGACTGGACTCTCAGGCTGTGTCCTCTGCCCCGTGCCCTGCCTTGCTTTCTGCTCGGTTTTCCCAGCCTGGAACATGGGGCTTCTTACCCCAGGTGTGGGAGAAGAAGGGGGTGCCTGGGTCATCAGGGGGTCTCATCCCCTCCACAGCGATGTTTTCACTCCACACAGGCCGCTCATCGCCAAGAAGAACCCAAAGATCCCCATGTCCAAAATGATGACCGTTCTGGGAGCCAAGTGGCGGGAGTTCAGTGCCAACAACCCTTTCAAGGGGAGCTCGGCAGCGGCGGCTGCGGCGGCGGTGGCCGCGGCCGTGGAGACAGTCACCATCGCCCCTCCGCTGGCTGTCAGCCCCCAGCAGGCACCCCAGCCTGTACCTATCCGCAAGGCCAAGACCAAGGAGGGCAAGGGTAAGGCTGTGGGTGGGTGGGCACCCTGCTGGCAGAGTCCCACCCCAGCCCCTGTAGCCTCGGGCAGCTGGGACAGCCGGGACAGCTGAGGCAGGCTTTACCAAGGACTCAGTGCCTTGGTTGACCTTGGACCCACTTGCCCTTTCTCAGCTGGATTGTGGCATTGTAGCTTCTGTCCCGCTTCCCCTTTCGGGGCTGGGGTGAAGCAGAGGAGACAATGTGCTTGGAGCTTTGGGATTTTTGCACCTGGCCCCCTCTGACTTGGCATGGAGGAATGGAGAGGGGAGGCCCATGCTGTTGGGAGCCGGGGGGCTCTTGAGTTTGAGGAGAAGGGGTCCTGAGGTTAGCTCACTGACCCCTCTTGTCTGAGTACCCAGCCCTTGGGGTAATGGACGTGCATGAGTGTCGTGGTCCAGGCTGGCTTCTCTGGGAAGCCTGGAAGGAGGTCCAAATACAAAATCGGACTCAGTGGTGGGTGTCTGGTGTCTGGGGAGAATAGGGACAGCAGAGGCTCTCTGTGACTTCAAGTCCCCGGGGGAGGGATCTCCCCTAGGTGGAGGATTTCTGGCCCCATTGGGGTAGAGACCTGCATCTCCTCAGGGTTCTCAAAGGTGGGGTTGCCAGTAGCTCAGCTTTTCTGATGGGGGGCTGAGGGAGCTCTGGGGACCCATTGTTTCAGCCCCAAGGAGCTTTGGTTTCTGGGATGATGTATGCCTTTTCCAGGTCTCTGCAGGGGCCCAGTGGGCAGAGTGACATGGGGTTTAGGGCCTGCTTCCTGCTGTCCTTTCTCGCCGTCCTCCGTCCTGGGCCTTCCCAGCCTGCCTTGCTTGCTCATTTCCTCTTGGGCTCCAGCCACTGAGCTATTGATTTCCTGAGCTGCCCATTCAGAGCCTGAAAAATTGAAATAGATTTTCTGTGGTGCCACGGAGGTTACAGCTGGGCTCCTAGCCCCATCTGTGTGTGATACGGCTGGAGGAGGGCCCGGGGCAAGGCCACCTGCCACCAGGGCCCCATCTCCCCTGCTCAGCGCAGTGGGAGAGGCTGCTGAGGGGTCGTTCCTCCCCAGGTGGCTAATTGTCCTGTAGCCAGCTCTACAAAATAGCCTCAAGCCCGCTGGCCAGGGGGCTGGTGTCTGTGGTGGGTGATTGGCACAGGTGGGGCTGTCGTGAGTGGTGCCAGCGCTGCCTGGGCCTGGGGATGACCTGGAGGCTGGCGGCTGGGGAAGGGGCTTCTTGCCCTCCAGGGCCCAGGTTTGGACCAAAAGGGGGGTGGGTGTGCCCTTGGTGGCCCTGCTGGCCATGGGGGCCCACGGCTTCATTGGGAACAGCTCCTTTTTGAGGCGAGGGGACAGGGCAGGGCTGTTCCCAAGATGACTGGCATTTCTGCCGTTCATGGAACAGGGCAGCGGTGGCCAGAGCAGAGACAGAGTGGGGGTTATTTTCTGCCTCCCCCTTACTTGCCGTGTCATTTTTACGCAAGGACATCCCTGCTTGGCCTTCTCATTTGGAAAGGGGTGGCGGCAGAACAACCCTTCCCTTATGGAGCCCCTGAGGGCTGACTGAAATCATGGCACTGCGTGAGTGAGCGCGGCGGGCGTGGATTATCCACTGTCACTTTTCAGGGCCCGGAGTGAGGAAGAAGATCAAAGGCTCCAAGGATGCCAAGAAAAAGGGCAAGGGGAGGAAGGTAGCCGGGCTCAAGTTCCGCTTTGGAGGAATCAGCAACAAGAGGAAGAAAGCCTCCTCGGTGAGCGTGTGTGTGAGTGTGCGAGAAGGTGGACTGGAATGTGTGTGAGTGTGAATGGGAGTGTGGATTTGTGAGCATGAGTGTATGAGCATGTAAATGTACGAGTGGACTGGAATGTGAACACGAGTGTGTATTTGTGAGCACGAGCGTGTGTGTGTGTAAGTGCGAGCAGACTGGAATGTGTGTCAGGACGAGTGTGTGTGAATGAGAGCACGGTGTATTTGTGAACATGAGCGTATGAGTGTGTAAATGTGTGAGTGGACTAGAATGTGTGTGAGCATGAGTGTGTGTGAATGGGAGTGCATGCATCTGTGATCACGAGAGTGTGAGTGTGTAAACGCATGAGTGGACTGCACGTGAACACGAGTGTGTATTTGTGAGCACAAGCGTGTGAGTGTGTAAATGTGTGAGTGGACTGGAATGTGTGTGAGCATGTGAGCAGCCTTCAGATGCGTTCTGCATGTGTGTGACTGTGCATGTGCACATGTGTGCCCCGCAAAGGCAGGGTGACTGGAATGCAGGGCTTTCAGTCCACGCTCCTGAATCAGGACTCTGGGCGGAGCGCAACCCTGTCTACCCTGCTGGGCTGGGGGCTCAGTTCTGGCTCTGCTCCATCTGGGGAGCAGGTGGGAGAGTCAGCTGGCCCTTAAGAGTCCTGATGGGGCCTGCATGCCCGGGTTTGCTGGGAGCCCAGACCCCAGGAAGGTGGCATGTCTGCAGGATCAGGTGGGCTGGGGCTCTGACCTTCCCTTGCCCTTCCAGGGCCAGCTCTGGCACTAGGTTCAGACTGACCCTAAGTCCCCGTCTGAGCCTCTGGGCCCTCCCTTCTCTATTGGGGGGGAGCATTCATGACCTCCCCCACCCTCACAGGGCACCTGTTTCCCACACCTCGCCCCATCTCTGTAGAGGGACAGAGTTGGAAGCCATTTCTGTGTCCCTTGGTAGAGGCAAATGACAGGACTTGAGTTGAGCTGCTCTAGAGGGGAGCGTGGAGCAGCAGGTGTGACCCAGCCTGGGGCTGGTGCTCTAGCTCAGCTCAGCGAATATTGGTTGAGCATTTCCATGTGCTAGGCTCTCGGCTCAGCCCCGGTGGGCTCTGCTCTGGAGGTGTTCACGGTCTGGAGCGTGTTTGGGAGATACGCTGGGAGAGAGCTAATGACAGGCAGATGGGACAGACCAGACCTGGTACGCAGGCTGTGCAACAGGTCCAGTTAAGGAGAGATCTGGGAAGGCTCCTTGGAGGAGGTATCCTTAGGGCTTTCCCTTGAGGGAGGTGTAGGAGTTTGGCAGGGTGGAGAGCAGGGCCTGGGGGAGAGAGATGGAAAATGTGAGTTGTGTCTGAGGGCTAGAGGGCAGGGCTTGGGGAAGGTGGTAGGATATCCGGCTAGACTGGTGGGTGGGGCCTTTGGGGTTTCTAGCCAGGTGGAGATGAGATGAACCACAGAGAACACTGCCTCTGGAGCCCTTCCCATCCTCTGCCCAGGCCAGTGAGGCCCTTGGGATGAGCCCCCAGGGTAGGCTCTAGGCTCACCAGCCCCCACCCCCCTGCAGAGCGAGGAGGATGAGCGGGAGGAGTCCGACTTCGACAGCGCCAGCATCCACAGCTCCTCCGTGCGCTCTGAGGGCTCCACAGCCCTCGGGAAGAAGAGCAAGAGGCGGCGCAAGAGGAAGAGGAGTAGGACTTCCCTGGGGTCCACGGCTGTCCTGGTAGAAGGGGTGGGGTGCAGAGCCCCTCTTGGTTAGCAGGGGAGGGCGTCCTGATGCCTCAGCCGTTCCTGGCCTCGGCCAGGCGGTTCACCTGTGTTTCCTCACCTCGCTGGTCTCTGTGGTCAGGGGAGGGGTCTTGTCCCACTGAGGCTAAATTAGGGACTTTCGGTGTAGCCCCCTCGGGCATTTGCACTAGCAAAGGGGGCACTGGAGAAGGAAGTGCTTCTTAACCTCCTGTGAAATCCACCCTCTACCCACATCCCTTCCCTCTCAGCCCCCCACCCATCCTCTTCCCTCCCTCCCTCCCTCCCTTTTATCCACCTTCCCACCATCTCGCCACCCCTTTACTGCCTCAGCCTTTCTTCAGACATTTCTTCACCCATCCATCCACCATCCATTCACCCAGCATCTATTAAACACCTACGTGTACCAGTCCAGCCCGGGGTGGCGATTGGTTGGGCATTGGGAGTGGGGACCAGGCCCCCCACAGCCGCCTCCGCTCCTCCGCAGTTGACGATGGCGATGGCTACGAGACGGACCACCAGGACTACTGCGAGGTGTGCCAGCAGGGCGGGGAGATCATCTTGTGTGACACCTGCCCGCGCGCCTACCACCTCGTCTGCCTTGACCCAGAGCTGGAGAAGGCTCCCGAGGGCAAGTGGAGCTGTCCGCACTGTGTAAGCCCGTGGCAGAGGCTCCGGGGCGGGGGCGCGGCCGGTGCCTGGCTCCGGGATAGCGCAGCCGGTGGGGAGGTGTAGAATGGGGAGAGGGGCGCGCGCGGGAGGGAGGGAGTCGCATCGTGCTGGAGGGCGGCCCCGGCCCAAGGTGCCTCCACCTGGATTCTCCCCTCCAGGAGAAGGAGGGGATCCAGTGGGAGCCAAAGGACGACGACGACGAGGAGGAGGAGGGCGGCTGCGAGGAGGAGGAGGACGACCACATGGAGTTCTGCCGCGTGTGCAAGGACGGCGGCGAACTGCTCTGCTGCGACGCGTGCCCCTCCTCCTACCACCTGCACTGCCTCAACCCGCCGCTGCCCGAGATCCCAAACGGTGAATGGCTCTGCCCGCGCTGTACTGTGAGTGTTACGCCCGCCCCGCGCCGCCCGCGCCGCCCCGCCCAGGCCCCTCCCCCGGCAATGCGCTGCCCCGCCCACCGAGGCCACGCTCCCACCAGGCCCTGCCAGCAAAAGGCCTCGCTTCCTCGGGCCCGGGCCACGCCCACCCCCAAGCCCTGCCCGCGATGCTCCAGGCCCTGCCCCGCCGGCGCCGGCCCGTCCACCAAAGGCTCCGCCTCTGTAGGGCCAGGCCACGCCCACCACAAAGCCTTGCTCACAGAGGGCCGGTGTCTGCCGGCCCAGGCCTACCCGCGAGGTTCCGGGCCCACTTGCCAAGGCCCCGCCCCTTATAGGGCCCGCCCTGCCGGCCACCAGCAAAGACCCGAGTCCCCGCCCACCACGGTCCCCTCGCCCACCCTCGAGTCCCACCCCCTGCCTCACTAAGACCCTCTCTGCGTCTCCACCCCCTTGAGACCCACACGCAGTTTTTCCTGAGCCCTAAGGAAGAAACAGGTGGTGGTGGTGACCCTACCACCACCCACACAGCCGCCGTTCGTTGGGCATTCTTTTACCGATTTCCGATTTCTGAGTTTCTGAGTACAGGCCTTTGTTATTCCCATTTTAGATGACAAAACTGAGGCTCGGGGAGGTAAAGTGACTTGTTTCAAGCCATACAACAGCAGAACTGCCCACTCAGACCCTCCCCGGACCTGGCTCCTGTCCCAGGGCTGGGGGTGGTGAGAGCGCAGGAGGCAGGGAGAGGAGAGCGCCTCCCTCCCACCCCCAGTCGCTGTATGCGTTTGAAGGGCCCCATGCTCCCAGTTGTCCCCCAGGCCCACTCCCAGTGTTGGATTCCCGACCCTCTGGATCCTGGGCTGTGCTGTGGCCAGCCCCAGTTCCCCTGTGTGCATCTGGGCTTCTGGTACGTGTGCGTGTGTGTGCGTGTGCGTGCATGTGCACACACCACTGTTGCCCATCTCCTGTGTGCGCAGCCTGTGTGGGCTCCTGAGGACTGGGCAGTATTGCGGAGTCATGGTGGTGCTGACCTGGGGAGCAGGGCAGCTTGTTGGAGAGAGCCTTGCGACAGCCTGATGTCCCCGGAACCCCAGGGTGGGGCCCTTTGGCTAAGCCCTGAACTTGGGGACCCTCCTCTGTCCACAGTGCCCCCCGCTGAAGGGCAAAGTCCAGCGGATCCTACACTGGAGGTGGACGGAGCCCCCCGCCCCCTTCATGGTGGGGCTGCCGGGGCCCGACGTGGAGCCTGGGGTCCCCCCACCCAAGCCCCTGGAGGGCATTCCGGAGAGAGAGTTCTTTGTCAAGTGGGCTGGGCTCTCCTACTGGCACTGCTCCTGGGTGAAGGAGCTACAGGTGAGGCCCCCCAGTGCCCGGCAGGTATGGCTGTGCTAAGACTCCTGTCCTGAAAGGTGCTGCTGGCACCGAGGGCGGGGCGTTGTTGGGAGGCGGGGAGGGGGAGGCCGAAGGCGAGGTGGTCATGCCTAGGACCCAGGCTGGGGGAGCCGGGCCCCGTCGGCCTCCCGTAACCTCTGCCGCTGTGCAAGCAGCTGGAGCTATACCACACGGTGATGTATCGCAACTACCAAAGAAAGAACGACATGGACGAGCCGCCGCCCTTTGACTACGGCTCTGGCGATGAGGATGGCAAGAGCGAGAAAAGGAAGAACAAGGACCCTCTCTATGCCAAGATGGAGGAGCGTTTCTACCGCTACGGCATCAAGCCCGAGTGGATGATGATCCACCGCATCCTGAACCACAGGTAGGTGCCTGGGGAGTGGCCGCAGCCATGGCGCTGCAGCTCCTGTGCTCCGTGGACCGGGCACGGAACTGCGCATGCGTGCAGTGGGGGCGGGAAGAAGAGACGGAGGGCCCCAGCTGCCGGCGATTTGACTGTCCAGCTGGAGGGCGTCATGTGTTCGCGCTCATGGCGGGAGCACAGTTCCAAAGTCAGATGTGTAAAGGGACAGCTTGATGAACAGCCTGGGACACTTGCACAGGGTGGGACCATCAGTGGCCAGGAGGCTTTGCTCCGGGGCTTCTGCCAGAGCTTGTGCCCGATACCTGCGGGAGGGTCCTGGGGACTAAGGTGGCCTGAGTGTGGGGGTGTATACACATTTGATCCTTCTTTATAACACCCGCTAACACTCCTGAGCAGTATCTACGCCGACAGGTAGACGTTTGTTTCTACCTCTTTTATGGATGTGCAAACAGGCGCCGCGAGCTTGAGCAGCCTTCAGTAAGAGGCGGGCAGGAGTGCCTGGAAAAGCTGCCGCCCTCTGCCTGTCCCCAGCCCTCACCGAGAACAACTCTTTTATTTTTTGAAGATTTTGTTTATTTATTTATTTATTTATTTGAGAGAGAGAGAGGGCACGAGTGGGGGAGGGGGAAGAGGGAGAGGCAGACTCCCCGCTGAGCGTGGAGCCCGACACACGTGGGACACACACGGGGTTCTCGGGACTGGATCCCAGGACCCTGAGATCATGATCCCAGCTGAAGTCAGAGGCTTAACCCACTGAGCCAACCAGGTGCCCCCGAGAACAACTCTTGAAAAGACGGTTAGATCCTATGCAAACTTGAGCCCCCCCACTGAACTGACCCACAGTTTTTTTTTTTACCTTTATTAAATTGCATTTTAAAAACATACATGGCAATCTTCCTACCTGCCTCTAAGGCAGGGCAGGTGAATTTTCCCCATATTTATGACCCCAAGTCTGAGTAATGACTAATTATTTCTTTAAAAAAACCCAACTATCAGTTTCCATGGTGATGGGGGGTTTGTCTTTCTCTTAATGGTCCCCACGCTAGCTGTAACCACAGACATTTTGGGGAGCCATGGCCCCCCTGACCCCCTGTGCTCCCCAAGCTTGGTTGCCCACTCAGCTCAGGGTGGGTGGGAGGCTTCGAGGACCCTCCCAGCTGAAGCCGAAGTGCAAGGTGCTTCTGCGGAGCGGCCCTTCCATGCTGCTAGCTGCTCACCTAGTCCCCGTGTCCCCTGGGGTCTCCGCAAGAGGTCGTCCCACCTGCACGTGTGGGTGTCTGTCCTAATTTACTTTGCAGAGATGGGACCAGGATGGGCATGGCTCTGGTCCTTTGAAATTTTTAAGTTAAAATACAAAAGCCTGAGGTCAGGGGAGACTCTGTCCAACTCAGAATTGCAGAATTCCGGTGCCCAGACCCCCTGCCGGATGGGATTCATCACCGTGACGGAGGATGGAAATGTTACTGGCTCTTTGCTCATCTGTGAGCGTGGCCTCTCACCTGTCCCTCTCCGGCTCTGTCACTCCCCCTGTGCCCTCATCCTTCGCACTAGCTCCCCAGGGCCTGTGGGAGTGGGGGGTTTTGCATCCTGTGAAGTGTCCTCCCGGACCCCCCTCAACCAGCCCCTGGCCCAGTGGCCTGCCCCTCCCCCACCCCCCGTGCGCTGTGTTGCAGCTTCGACAAGAAGGGGGACGTGCACTACCTGATCAAGTGGAAAGACCTGCCCTATGACCAGTGCACCTGGGAGATCGACGACATCGACATCCCCTACTACGACAACCTGAAGCAGGCCTACTGGGGCCACAGGTGCGCGGGCTGCGGGGCTGTCCCCATGCTGCCGCCTCCTGCTGGCCTGAGCTTCGCTCATCTGCCTCCCCCGCTCTTTCCCAGGGAGCTGATGCTGGGTGAGGATGCCCGGCTGCCCAAGAGGCTGGTCAAGAAGGGCAAGAAGCTGAAGGACGATAAACAGGAGAAGCCACCAGACACACCCATTGTGGATGTGAGCGGGGGCAGGGGGGTGGGGGGGTTGCCGGGTCCTGCCACCCCAGGCTTGGCTGTGGAGGATGGCGTGTCCTGCGGGAGCAGTGTTCCGTCCACTTCAGCCGAGCAGCTGATGGGACAAGGTGATGCAGACCCAGGCCCTCCCCACCGGGGAGAGCTCACCCCTGGGGCCTGGGTACCCCAGCCTGATGCAGAGGGGCAGTCCCGGGGGACGGAGGCCTTGGCCTCCTATGAGCTCGGACTGTGGGTTACTGTGCACAAACTGGGGAGCACAGCCTCTGCTCAGGGTACAAAATACACCCCCCAACTCACCCCACCCGCAGCTGTGAGCCCATCGGGGTGTGGAAGGTCGATCTTCATTCATTTAGCAAACTTCTCTGGAGTGTCTGCCAGCTGTCGGAACAAGGACTCTGGCCCCATTTCAAGAAGTGTCCATCTCCCCTGGACCCATAGTGGCTACACGTAGAACATGGGGGTTCAGCCTGGAACTGGGGGATGCCAGGGAAGAGCAAATGGGCGTGGAACATCTGGAGGACTTCATGGGAGAGGCAGCCTCGAGCTGCAGGATAAAGGAGACGGAGGGTGATGTTTAGGTTCAAGGGGAGGGAGCACCTCAGGCATGCACCAAACAAACGTTGACCGAGTGTCCACCGTGTCCCTGGTACCATGTGGGGCTCAGAGGAGGCAGTGGTGAACAGGACGAGTATGGTGACCACAACCTGGGCTCAAAGTCAGAGAATGCAACCATCAGGAAACGACCCCGTTGGAAATGTACAGGGCTGCCCCAGGAGGACACGGGAACACCTAAGCCAGACTGGGAGTCAGGGAGGGCTTCCTGAAGGAAGAGGTGTTCCAGCCAAGATCTGAAGGATGAATAAGTTGGTAGGGATGAGAGGAGTGAGAATAGTATTTCAGGCTGAAGGAACAGTGTGTGCCATGCCCTGGGGGTGGGCTTCTGTGCCCAGGACTCAGGGTGTATCTGAACCTCTGTGTCTTCTGCAGCCCACGGTCAAGTTTGACAAGCAGCCTTGGTACATTGACTCCACGGGCGGCACGCTGCACCCGTACCAGCTGGAGGGCCTCAACTGGCTGCGCTTCTCCTGGGCCCAGGGCACAGACACCATCCTGGCTGACGAGATGGGTCTGGGCAAGACTGTGCAGACCATCGTCTTCCTTTACTCCCTGTACAAGGAGGTGCGTGGGCCAGGGCAGGGGTCCCGGGAGGGGTGACCAGCACCGGCCGTGGGCAGGCAGCCTCACTGCTTCTGTCTGCCTCTGTCTCCAGGGGCACTCCAAGGGGCCCTACCTGGTCAGTGCGCCCCTGTCCACCATCATCAACTGGGAGCGTGAGTTTGAGATGTGGGCCCCCGACTTCTATGTGGTCACCTACACGGGGGACAAGGAGAGCCGCTCCGTGATCCGGGAGAATGAGTTTTCTTTTGAGGACAATGCCATTCGGAGTGGGAAGAAGGTGTTCCGCATGAAGGTGAGTGCCCCTCATCCCAGGGGGGATGGCGGAAAGGCTCCCGGTCTGCCCTGGGGGCCACAAAGGCCCCGTGGCCGGCCAAGGGCTTCTCTCCCGGCAGCATTACCAGCTGTGTCAGTGTCCTGGGGCTGCTGTAAAAAGTACCACAAACCAGAGGGCTGAAAACAGCAGAGGCTTACTTTCTCCTGGTTCTGGAGGCTAGAAATCTGAAATCAAGGTGTTGGCAGGGCCACGCTCCCTCTGAAGGCACTGGGGGGGCTCCGTCCTGCCTCCTCTGGCTTCTGGTGGCTGGTGGCGTTCCTTGGCTCACAGCTGTGTCGCTCCCATCTCTGGCTCCGGGCACATGGCTGCTCCCCTTTGTAGCAATCAGTGTGTCTTGCAAAGATACCACTCGTCTTGGATTCAGGACCCACCCTGATCCACATGATGTCATGGCCACTGACGATCCCTGCAAAGCCCATCGCTCCTAGAGGAGTCACATCCCGAGATGCTGGGTGGACATGGGTTTGGGGGTGACACAGCTCAACCTAGTACCCTGGCTGTGTGACCTCTCTGTGCCTCAGATTCTTCTCAGCAAACTGAGCTGACAGACCCCCCCCCCCCCCGCCGAGTTGTGGCGGGCTCACTGAGCCAGGCAGGGTCTCTCAGTCTGGCCTGTGTCCGCGGGTCACCGGGGGTCTTGCCGAAAGGCAGGTTCCGATCCAGCGGCTCTGGGGTGGGGCCTGACACTCTGCATTTGTGACGATGTCTCAGGACATGGGGATGCCTCTGGTCCCCAGACTGCATTTGAGGAACACTCAGGACCACACGTGGCACATGGTAGGCCCTCAACTCATCTTAGCACTTAGGTTAGCTGTGGTGCTGGGGAGGGGCTGGCAGTCACCTCTCAGGAGCCCGGGGGGTTTTACCCCAGCCTGCTCCGCACCTTGGAACAGCTGTGGCCCCAGGGGTACCCGGTAACTATTTGTTGAATGAGTGGACTCAGTGACCCCAGAGGGGTCAGACATTGGGCCTGTGGGCAGTTAGTCACAGAAAACCTCTCCTGAGCTCACGCTGGGGTCCTGTGAGGTGCTGGGCACGCTGAAGACTCCTCTGTTTTATTTTTACAAATTGTGGTAAAATAGGGGCGCCTGGGTGGCTCAGTCCGTTAAGCATCCGACTCTTGTTTTTTGCTCCTGTCTGATCTCAGGGTCTTGAGATCGAGCCCCGAATCGGGCTCTGCACTCAGCTTGGGGGAGTGGGGGGCGTCTGCTTGGGTTTCTCTCCCTCTCCCCACTGCGTGCTCTCTCCCTCTCTCTCTAAAATAAATAAGTAAATCTTTAAAAAAATAAAAATAAAAAATTGTGGTAGAAGAAACATAAAATTGATCGTCGTAACCATTTTGAAGTGGGAAGTTCAAGGGCATTAAGTACGTTCACTTTTTCAGGCGACCGTCGCCATCCTCTGCCTCCAGAGCTTTGCCATCTTGCAAAACCAAACTCGGTCCCCAGCAAGCAGTGACTCTGTCCCCCTGCCCAGTGCCCCACACCCACCCTGCTCTCTCCCTCTGTGATTTCGATAACTCTCAGCACCTCGTTCAAGTGGAATGGGACAGTATGGTTTTTTGTGACCGGTTTTCTCCCTGAGCATGATGTCGTCAGTCTCATCCCCACGGTAACACGGGGTCCGAATGTCTCCCTTCTTAAGGCCAAATAACGTCCCCCTGTGTGAAAAGACCGCTTTCGAAATCTGTATTCATTCATCTGTCCTCAGACGCTTGGGCCGTTTCCACATTTTGGCTCTTGTGAAAATGCTATAAACGTGGGTGTGCCAACATTGTTCAAATCCCTGCTTCTGCTCCTTTGGGGCCTTTTGGGTCTATACCCGGAAGAGGCAGTGTTGGGTCCTGGGGGGACTCCGTGTGTCATTTTGTGACCAAAAGCCTGTGCTCTTCGGATTCTCGCGGCATTCCTCACGTAGACAGGATTGAGCCGTTTTTACCAGAAGGGAGACTGAGCCTCGGAAGGTTGTTTAACTTGACTGAGGTCTAGCTCGAGAGGACAGGGCCACGTGCAAACCCAGAGACGGCCCTCTGCCCCTCTCTGGTCCCTTCCCACAGGGACGCTGGTTGCGGGGAGAGCCAGGCTTGGTTTGGCCAGGACGGGCTACCTCCTTTGTGGGGCCCAGTGAAGAGCAAAGATGTGGGGCCCCTGGTTCAAGGGCAGGAAACAGCTTTTCCCATTTTTCTGTGGTCCCTCTCCCTCCGTGGTGGTGGTTTTTATTGGCTATTTAATGTCATGTTCCCTCAGCACGGGGCTGCTCTCGGGGTGAATGCCCCTCATGCCCGGGCCTGGCCCCCACGAGGCCGTGAGGTGTCGGTGTTTGCTGGGCCGGGGCAGGGCAGCTGGGGGCTCCACCGTCCCACAGGCCTCCTCTTACAAAACACAAATTCAACGATATAATTACGATGAATTTCAAGTCGGCAGCTGCAGAGTGTTTAACCCCGAGCGTGGGGACCACTTCTCTGTTCGAATCCTCACTCTGCCATCCATTGGCCATGGGGACCCGGGGGAACTTACAGCCTGAGACCCTGCGAGCTGTAAACGGGGACAGGGATGGCGTAGCGGGAGTGGCCGGTGAGGATGAGCGCCCCGTGAGGAGCTCAGCGCAGGCTTGCCCCCACGGCTGCCCGTCTGTGGTGGTGCCGTGCTCTGGGCCTCAGCGGACCCCTCTGCCCTTCCTCTTGGTCCCAGGGCCTCCCTGGGCTCTTGGGGGTCCTGTCCACCCCTCCTCCACGCTATCTGCTCCCCTCCCAGATGCTCCTCTCCCCCTCCAGAAAGAAGTGCAGATCAAATTTCACGTCCTGCTCACCTCCTACGAGCTCATCACCATCGACCAGGCCATCCTGGGCTCCATCGAGTGGGCCTGCCTAGTGGTGGACGAGGCCCACCGGCTCAAAAACAACCAGTCCAAGGTAGGCGGTGCCGGCTGCTGGGCCCGGAGCTGCCCGGGGGGCTGGCTGGCCACGGCCCGCTCCCCCTGACGGGCCTCCTCCCCCGCAAAGTTCTTTAGGGTTTTGAACAGCTACAAGATCGATTACAAGCTGCTGCTGACGGGGACCCCCCTTCAGAACAACCTGGAGGAGCTGTTCCACCTTCTCAACTTCTTGACGCCAGAGAGGTTCAAGTGAGTCAGTTGGCGCGGCAGGGGTGAGGGCAGGCGGGCAGCGAGGGGAGAAGCGTCAGGGTCTGAGGCCGGCGCTGGGACTGCTCGCTGGAACTCAGCTTCCTCATCAGTAAAACGGAGTGTTAGCAACGCCAGCCTCAAGCGACCCGTGTGGGAGGGGCCGTGGTGCTGCACGTGCACAGTGCTCAGGGGACATCGGCTGCCCGGACACGGCAACTGTTCCTTGGCTCTGCCCCAGGAGAACCCCGGGGGTCCTCTGGGGCTCCTGTCCTTGCCCCCGTGCCCTGGCTTGTTCCTTCCTCTCCATGGAAACCCAAGCGGCCGCACGAGTGACAGTGATGGGGGGGTGGTGGTGGTGGATATGGGGGCAAACACGGAGCCCCGGCCAGTGGGAGTCCAGTCCTGGGGTCTCCTTCCCCGGCCTCCTTGTCTTCACCTACCCCATTTTCTGGCTCAGAATGGGGGGTTCAGGGTGGACAGTGCTGACTTTGGAATGGGAGATATAGATTGGAGGGCAGGCTGGACCGTACAACCTTGGGCTCCCGTCAGCCTCAGTTTTCTTTCCTGTAATATGGTTAAGAGTTCCAGAAGACTTCGTGCCCAAGATAGCTTTGAGGAGAGGAAGGTATCCTATGTGGGTGAGAGAGCTGTTCTGGGATGTTGGGGGTGGGGGCGTGGGCTCAGATGGATACCTAGGGCAGGGCTAAGGCCCCAGGCCCACCAGCCAACTGACATGCCCGGTGACCCTCTAGTTCCCCCAATCCCAATCCTGGCTCCGTCTGCAGGGGGCTTTGGCCTGCTTCCGTCCCCTGCTCCTGGCTCTCATCCTAGTTCTTTCTTGCAGCAATCTGGAGGGCTTCCTGGAGGAGTTTGCTGATATCTCCAAGGAAGACCAGATCAAGAAGCTACATGACCTGCTGGGGCCACACATGCTGAGGCGGCTCAAGGCTGATGTATTCAAGAACATGCCGGCCAAGACCGAGCTGATCGTTCGTGTGGAGCTGAGCCAGATGCAGAAGTGAGTGGACGCTCCACCCGTTGGGGGCCTACCACAGAGCAGTGTGCCTCATGTCCCCTGGGCTTGTCTTCTCCCAGAAGGTCTGACCTACTCTTCCTGCAATGCTTCCTGGGTGGTGGGAAGGCTCTCCGGCCCCACTGAGGCCTTGACTCACCTTTTGCACACACTTCCTTCTTTGACCTGCTCAGTGGCCAGGCTTGGGGCTGCCTGAGTCTTTGCAATGTCCCCAGTAACTTGGCGGGTGACTCCAGGGCTGCAGCTTCACCTCGCGGGTCTCCCCTGGTCTCTCTGTGAATGGTGCTGGACCGGCAGCCCCTGGCCTCCCTGCAGAGCAGAGAGTGTGCTCTCAGAGGCCGCGGTGGCCCTGGCGTCCAGCCTGCCTTTCCTCCTTCCCCTGCTGCAGGAAGTATTACAAGTTCATCCTCACGCGGAACTTCGAGGCGCTCAACTCCAAGGGGGGTGGGAACCAGGTGTCGCTGCTCAACATCATGATGGATCTGAAGAAGTGTTGCAACCACCCCTACCTCTTCCCCGTGGCTGCCGTGGTAGGTCCCCGTGCTTGCCCCGTGGCCACTGTAGTAGCTACCCGCGACCACCACGTCAGGGTGTGAGGCTGCCGTCGTGGGTTCCCTTTGCCCACCGTGGGGAGTGTGCATGGCTGCCACATGCCCCTGGCTGCAGTGGCAGGGGCTCAGTCCTCAGCCCTCCCCGAGTATGAGGACTTAGAGGTGATGTGGGTCCCCATTATGCCGGTTTCTGCAAACCTACCTCCATCTACTGCTCAGGCACGCCCTCTCCCTCCTCTGGCCCCTCCTTGTGAGCATAAAGTAGTGGGGGGCAGTGGGGCCTCCGCAGCAGGGGACCCCGGGCTCATCTGGTTGCATTCAGTCACCAAGGGAGTCGGGGAGGCTGAGTGGGGCCCCAGGTGATTGTGATGTGCAGGCCTGGGTGAGAGACGACCCCGGGTCGGACACCAGCTCCGGGCCTGTGGTCTCAGGAAAGCCAATGGTCCTTCTCTGAGCCTCAGCTTTCTCCTCGCTCAAACGGGACAGCAGCGTCCGCGTGAGGGGGTAAGAACCAGAGCCGGAGGTGCTCGTGAAGTGGGTCCTCACAGAGAGCCTGGCGTGCTCTTGCCACCGCCCACCCTACTATTCTGGTTCTCACCGAAACCAAGCGCAGGGGATGCGTCCTCCCCCCGAACAGCAGAGCGAGGCCTGGGGGGCCGTGCTGTGGGTGATCTGCACTTGAGGCTCTCACCACTCGGGCACGGCAGGGGCCTTTGGATGGACGTCCTGCCGGGCTGGGGTGCAGGGCTGGCTGGCCAGGATGCGCCCTCGGGTGACCCCGGAGACCAGGCATCATTCCTTCTGGGAAGGCTGGCTTAGCTTAGGACTCTGTCACCCGCCTGGTGGCTGAGGATGTCCCCGGTGTCTTGGTGGAGCGCCAGCAGGGGGAGACGGAGGGCGGGCCGGCCTGTCCGCGCTGCGCCTGGGACCGCTGTGCCGGGAAGGGGCCGGTGAGATGCGTGGCCCCTTCTGCCTCTACCGAGCCTGGCCTGACCCGGGCTCGGGCTTTGTGCTCAGTCCATCACTGGGCCTCTGCCCCACCCCTGCGGGCCTCGTTGGTGCAGAGCCAGAGAGCAGAAGGGAAGCCCCCAGCGCCCCAACTCTTGCTGTGTCCACAGGAGGCCCCTGTCTTGCCCAACGGCTCCTACGACGGCAGCTCCCTGGTCAAGTCTTCAGGCAAGCTCATGCTGCTGCAGAAGATGCTGAAGAAACTGCGGGACGAAGGCCACCGTGTGCTCATCTTCTCCCAGGTGAGCGGGCCCCGGGGGCTGGCTGACCTCCCTGCCTCCCCAGCCTCCACGCTGCACCCTGCGGAGGGCACCGCCGCTAGCTGGGCGCACAACCCGCAGGCAGCCCGCAAGGCCTGGTGCTGTTCCTGTGGGGACTGCCTGTCGAAAGTCACTCCTCTGTGCCCAGGCCTGACACGGCCAAGGGAAACTGGCCGGGTGCCAAGCTCTTGGCACGCAGGGCACCTTGGCTGTAAAGGCCAGTGTCTTCCTCACCACTTGCCCCTTCTGGCCTGCTCCTGAAGCTGCGGAGCCGGTTTTGGTGTCCTGGCTGGCATGACAGCCCTTGCCCTTCACCCCTGCAGCCTGACTTCCCACAGAGGGGTCCGGGGCGGGCTCGGGGGGAGCCCGCCCGGGGGCAGCGCCAGGAGGCCTTCTCCAGCACTCGCAGCATTGCCTCTTGGGTGGTCAGAGGCATGCTGTGCAGCCTTGGGGGTCAGCTGGTCTGTGTCCTCGTTCCTTCATCCCTCTGGTTGCATCTGTCCACCGTCAGGCTCTATGCTAGGCACGGGGCCAGTCCCTATCCTTGAGACACTCGCAGTCCAGTGTGGGAGACAGAGGTAAAGACACAGTTACTTGGCTCTGGGGGCATCTCTGTGATGGAAGTCACAGCAGTGTTCCTGTGGGGGCCTGGTGGTAAAATGCTTCCGTGTGGTGAGACCGAGCCCGGCCCCTTGCTCAAAGCTACAAAGTAGGATGTGTCTGCTCTGTGTGCTGAAGCCGACTGGTAACAGCTGCTCCCGCCTGCAGCCCCTGATCCCATCATGGGCCTGCAGGAGGCCGAGGGATTTGGGGAAAGCTGACCAAGCCTGGGACTATGGACTGGCCTGGAGACTGGATCCACACTTTCCCCCAACCCCCTGCCGACATAAGACAGGATTCTGGGCTGAGGCCTCGAGGGACCAAGTAGAAGGAACTGCACAACTCCTAGAAGTGTGCACAGAGGGAAAGTTCCAGAGACAGAGCCCTCCCATCCAAAACGAGCCGAAAAACCCCACCGCCAGAACTCATGACAAAAAGACATCCCACAAAACAGTAGGTTAGAATCCGAATGAAGGGAATAATAGAACAGGCTGAAAAAGACTTGAGACAAACATGTTCAGGACCCTCAAAATTAATGGAGTAACACCTGTCAATCAAGAAGAAATCAGTTAAGCACAAGCAGGAAGGAATGAAACAAGAAGAATCGGATACGAAAAGGATCTGCCTGCAATTGAAATGAGACATTACAAAAGATTGGATTAACTCTCGACCCTGGTGAAGACACTGCTGATGAATGCACCCAGCAGCCCTGAGGGATCGTCCCAGAATGCAGCAGAGAGAGAGGAGCTTAGAAATGAGAGATCGCTTGGAGGACCCCTTGGGAAGAAGTAGAGAAAACGGTGATGGAAGCTGGACTCCGTGAGAGCTCGCAGACCCGGGGAAAGACGCGAGCGAGGTCTCAGATCTGGAATGCACTCTGGAGCACAGAGCGAGATATAGAAGTATAAACACTTCAGAACCAGTACCTACAAGGAACGATGAGCAGACTGTCCTCGGACTTCTCGTCAGCGACAGTGGGGGGCAGGGGACAAGTGCAAATCTCCAGCACCCTGTGGGAGCAGATTGTTTTATATCCAGCTGAACTATCTCTCAGGAATGAAGGGAGGCACACAGCAGTAGGGGAGCCCCGAAGGGACTGCCTTCCTCTTCTTATAAGGAGCGGTGAAATCAGGGAAGACCTCACAGAAGAGGTGCTGTTTGAGTTTCCTAAGCAGGAAGGGGGTGGGCATTACAGGAGAGTCCAAGTAATTTGGGGTGGCTGGGGGGTATGACGGAAGCTTTGAGAAATGAAGCCTGGGCGGACTGGGCCGGGTGACGAGTCCTGCCAGCCTGGAGTGCCAGGGCAAGGAGCTGGGACTTCTGTGGGGTGAGAGCAGGGAAGCTCATGCTCAGAGCTGTGTTTTAGGCAGAGGGCTGTGGGGCTGGCGTGGGGGATGCTGTGGCTCTGGGGGTTGAGGTTGGAGGCTGCACTGTTCTCCAGAGAGCCCCGTGTCAGGTCTGCCTGGGCCCACCTGTCTCCCCACTCAGCAGGCTGCTCTGTCTTCCCCCACGTGCCCATGGCCCCATGGGGTTCCTTGCTCCGTGGCAGTCCCTCAGGCATCCCATGTCCCCTGCAGATGACCAAGATGCTGGACCTTCTGGAAGACTTCCTGGAGTATGAGGGCTACAAGTATGAGCGGATTGATGGTGGCATCACTGGGGGCCTCCGACAAGAGGCGATCGACAGATTCAACGGTACCCCTGCCTCACCCAGGGGTTCTTGATGGGGACCCCATGTCTGCTTTTTCTCCCAGGCTGGGATCTTAGCCAGGCCCCCCAGGTGGCTGCTCAGAGTAGCTTCCCCTCAAGTGGCTGAAGAAAGCAGACCAGTCCTTAGGTCCTAACAGCTGCCCCTTAGTTTTAAATGCTAAAAGGAGTTAATTCCATGGACCTTCTGGGGGCCAGCTGGGGTGCCGAGGGGTCCAGGAGGTAACCTGTGCAGAACCGAGAACCAGACAAGGAGAAAGGCAGAGAGGGGGGAGAGTACCACCTCTGTTACTAAATGAAGCCGGCCCTGACGGTCTGGCTGTCACCTGTGGGCTTCGGATACTGACGTCAGACCGACCAGCAGTTATGAGCAGTGCAGGACGGGCCAGCCCGGGGCCCCACTGCCCAGATGCCCAAAGGAGTGGTTCCCGTTGTCCACTCGTGATGGAGGTAGAGCCAGTATGGAGTTTCTGGATCTAGACGGAAGTGGGAGTGGCCGAGGCACTGGGAGGACTGGGAACCTGTTTGCACTCTTGTGGGCGCACAGGGCAGTCCCAGGTTCCGTAGGAAGGGCCCAGAGGGGCCTGAGTACGAGCTGTCCTGTGACAGTGGGCACTGCCCAGCAGGGCGGCTGGGGCCCTGGAGCTGTGACCCTGAGTGCTCCCTGGCCACGCTGGTAGCATCATGGGCTAGGCAAAGCTGGGAGGGCACGAAGGACTGAGCCCTCCAGGGCCGACCCTTATTAGGGACTCTGCCCGTGTTTGCTGGCTATTTGTACTACGTTCTTTGTCCATCTGGGCTTTGAAAATCAACTTCCTTCTCACTCAGGGTCCCTCCTGTTGGATCAGGGCTCAGAGCACAGCTGGGGGCTAAGTGGGGCTCGAGTGGGCTGCTCTGTGCCCACCCTGGGCCCCTGGCCGCCTCCAGCTTCCCTGAACACAGCTGGGGCTGTTGTTGTCCATGATGGGATCACAGTCCCCAGTACCCGTTCCCTCTTGTATCCTCTTCCGCCCTGCTCTCTGCTGTCCACCTGTCCCCTCCCTCCCCGCTCTGACCCCACCGGGCACCTGCCTCTCTTCCTCAGCCCCTGGGGCGCAGCAGTTCTGCTTTCTCCTCTCCACCCGGGCGGGGGGCCTGGGCATCAACCTGGCCACAGCAGACACCGTGATCATCTACGACTCGGACTGGAATCCACACAATGACATCCAGGTCTGCGGCCCTGACACCACAGCCCTCTCAGACAGCCCCTTGCCACCCCTGGTTCTGTGGGCTTTCCACCCCTCCCCCTCAGACTGCATCTCATGGGATCCCAGCCCCAAGAGGGGCCCCGGGCCGCGGGGAGTGGAGGCTTTGCCCTGCCCCTCCGGCTCCCTCATTGTACAAAAGAGGAATTGTCCAGAGAGGGCAGGACACACAGCACTGTGTGCCTGGTAACCCCTGGTCCATCCCATCACTCTTGGGACCAAGGCCATGGAAGGAGGCAGGAGGAGGGAGTCCTGGGACCCAGAGGGAGCCATTTGGAGAGGAAGCAAGGGAAAGAGAGTGGGGGGCCAAGCCTGTGGGAGAAGAGATGAAGGAGGGGGCAAAAGGGGCTGGTGAGGAAGGATGGAGAGCTGAAGGGGGGAGGGGTTGTGGGAGTAGAGACACACACACAGTTGTTGCCTGGCCACCCCACCTGGGGCAGGGATGGACACACGCACACACACACACACACACACACACACACACACACACACACACTCATGTCTCACGCACACGTGTGCAGCCATGAGTAGTCACCCGCGTAGGTAGCAGCACACTAGGGTCTCATCCTGCAGACGCCTAATGCACAGAGCCTCAGGCTTGTCCTCATACCACCCCAGACAGCTTCTGGGCCTTGCTGCCCTCCCGAGGTGGCCATGCAGTCCCATGCAGTCCCATCAGTGAGCGGCTCAGTCACCCCATCTCCCCAGGACTGCCATCAGAGCCCCACGTGGCTCTGACACGTCCAGTGCACTGGCTCCACTGCCCCTTGCACACATCGCTGCCCACCTGCCGTCATGCCCAGCTCCACGCACACAGGCGCCCAGGCCCACGCGAGACTACACATGGCTAGGAAGCCAGCACAGCTGCCCCGATGTGTGTGCATTTCCACGGGGTTACACAGCTCGTTCCATGCAGAGCATGCCCGTGAACATGTGTGCACACCCCCTTTCTCCATGGGGTGCCCGGCCCTGCACCCCCAGCCCTCGGCTGGGCCCCAAGCACTGAGCTGCAGCTTGCCCCCAGGCCTTCAGCCGCGCCCACCGCATCGGACAGAACAAGAAGGTGATGATCTACCGCTTCGTGACCCGGGCCTCGGTGGAGGAGCGCATCACGCAGGTGGCCAAGCGCAAGATGATGCTCACGCACCTGGTGGTGCGGCCCGGCCTCGGCTCCAAGTCCGGCTCCATGACCAAGCAGGAGCTGGACGACATCCTCAAGTTCGGCACAGAGGAGCTCTTCAAGGATGACGTGGAGGGTGGGCGTCCAGGGCGGCTGGGGGTGGGGGCTGTTCCAGACACCCATCCCAGGGCCTGCGCCGGCCCACGGCCTCTCTCCTCTGCTCCCTGTCTCCGGCCAGGGTGGGTAGGGCCAGGGCGGCCTCTCTGGGTGCTGCCCCCCAGTCCTGCAGCCCCTCTGACTCTGTCCTACAGGCATGATGTCTCAGGGCCAGAGGCCTGTCACACCCATCCCTGATGTCCAGTCCTCCAAAGGGGGAGCCCTGGCTGCCAGTGCCAAGAAGAAGCATGGCAGCACCCCGCCAGGTAGGAGCTAACTCAGCCCAGCTCCCAGCGCCTCCTGTGCTTCCAGTGGCTGTTCCTGGAGAGGAAGCATTTCTCCCCACCCCGCCCTGCCCCTTCTGCATTTTGTCGTGCTCTCCTGCCCGTCCCCACCGGCCACTCACTAGGGTAGCCGCGGACTGTTGGGTGGGCAGGCAGTGGGGCTGTTATGGTGCAGGTTCCGCTTTCTGGTCATCGTGCTCCTCCGCTGCAGCCTCTGCTGGGGGGTGGGAAGGGCCAGAGTCAGAAGCCTGTCCCTGTGGGGTCCCCACGGTCGGACCTGGGCACCCCCATCTGTCCCCTCATTCTGCACCCTGCCTGCCCCAGGCGACAACAAGGACGTGGAGGACAGCAGTGTGATCCACTATGACGATGCGGCCATCTCCAAGCTGCTGGACAGAAACCAGGACGCCACGGACGACACGGAGCTGCAGAATATGAACGAGTACCTGAGCTCCTTCAAGGTGGCGCAGTACGTGGTGCGCGAGGAGGACGGCGTGGTAAGCCCGCGGCCCCGCCCCCGTCGCGGCCCCGCCCCCGTCGCGGCCCCGCCCCCGTCGCGGCCCCGCCCCCGTCGCGGCCCCGCCCCCGTCGCGGCCCCGCCCCCGTCGCGGCCCCGCCCCCGTCGCGGCCCCGCCCATCTCCGCCCAGCAAACTTTTATCTCCTGAGGGCCAGTCTGTGGGTCTTTCTTGAGTGGCCTCTCTGCTTTCTCCTCTACTCCCACCGTCCTCTACGCCCTTCGTGCTAATTATCGTTCAGGAACCGGGGGGCCTCCTGAGGGCGGGGGTGGGGCTTACTCAATTCTGTACCCCAATACCTGGCACAAGGCCAGGAAATACTTGTGGAGTGTAGGAATTAATGAACGAACTGATGAATGAATGAATGAATAACTGACAGGAGCAGGATGAAGACCATTTGGGGCTGGGGTGATCAAGGTGGCTTCCTGGAGTAGGCAGGCTTTCAAATTGATCCCTGAGTTCCTGGAGGGTGAGGTGTGGAGGCAGCAGGAGGCTCCCAGGGGCCTGTGTCTGCGGGTCCTGCCGTCATGGGCCCCCGTGCCTGTGTCTCCAGGAGGAGGTCGAGCGGGAGATCATCAAGCAGGAAGAGAACGTGGACCCCGACTACTGGGAGAAGCTGCTGCGACACCACTACGAGCAGCAGCAGGAGGACCTGGCCCGCAATCTGGGCAAGGGCAAGCGCGTCCGCAAGCAGGTCAACTACAACGACGCCTCCCAGGAGGACCAGGGTGCGTGGCCCCCGCAGGCAGAAAGCACGCGGACGCCCGAGAGTAGGGAGTGTGGGGGCTAGTGTGCATGTGGGGGGTCTTCTTGGAGAAAGGGGGCTTGGAGCAGGTGTGGGCTGTTGGGTGTCGGGGAGAACTAGATAGATAGTGGTCCCGTGACTTCCTTGGGCAAGCCTCAGTTTCCCCATCTGTAAAAGAGGGAGGGTCATGGTACAATATCTTAGGATATAGTGCAGGGCTGGTGGGATTCAGTGAGCTCACAGGAAGTTCCCCTGGGGCTGTTTTCATTGTCTCTCTCCCCACTGGGCTGGGGTTTGGGGGGTTGTTGGGGCTCACTCTGTGCCTTTCCACGTGGCCCTTCACAGAGTGGCAGGACGAGCTCTCAGATAACCAGTCTGAGTATTCCATCGGCTCCGAGGATGAGGACGAGGACTTTGAGGAAAGGCCCGAAGGGCAGAGTGAGTCTCAGGGCTGCTGACCCTGGGGTGGGGTCCAGACCTGTGTCAGGGGCTGATGGTCAGGCTGGGGTCCCCTGGGAGCATCAGGACAGTCATCCATCCTTTGGGGGATGTCCTGAGGGATCCTGCTGTCCTGGGGTGAGTTGGTGGGTAGGGTGGGGGGTCAGGACACCCCGGGCTCCAGTGAGGTGTTGTGGTGGGGCTACTTCCCAGGTGGACGGCGACAATCCAGGAGGCAGCTGAAGAGCGACAGGGACAAGCCCTTGCCACCTCTTCTTGCCCGTGTGGGTGGCAATATCGAGGTGGGACCCGCCTGCACACCCTTTCCCCAGCTCCCCTTCCCCCTCCTCAGAACAAAGAGCTCACCCCTGCTACACCTCTGGGGTATGGAGCAGGGGTGGAGGCAGGAGGGCGAGGGGCTTGCCCAGGGTCACAACTGTGTAGAGGTGGGGCCAGGACAGACCCTGGGTCTGGGCTCTGCCCTCTGGGTCCCGCCCAGCTGGAGGCCCCTGCCTTCTCTGTGCTCCTCCCTGCCTCTTCCCCTCCATATGCCTTTCTCCCCATCCCTGAATTTTCTGTGCCTTCACCCCACTCCCTGCCCACCCAGGTGCTGGGCTTCAATGCCCGGCAGCGGAAGGCCTTTCTGAACGCCATCATGCGCTGGGGCATGCCCCCCCAGGACGCCTTCAACTCCCACTGGCTGGTGCGGGACCTTCGCGGGAAGAGTGAGAAGGAATTTAGGTAAAGGGGCTGAGGGGGTGGCCCAGGGTGTAGCTGCCCAATGCAGAGTGGGTGGGCTCCATGGGACGAGACTGCACGACGGGCATCATTTGTGCTCTCGGCCTGGGCTGCTTGTCTGGAGGATTCACTGTTGTCTGGCCTTCTGGTGGCTGGGGTCTAGGCCCGGGCAGGGCTCATTTGTAGAAAACATTGACCAGCCACCTCTGCTAGACCAGATCTGGGGCAAGGGCTGTCCTAGGGGTTCCCTTTCCAGGGGAGGCCCCCTCTGTCCTTTCCTGGGGGTCTGACCCAGCAGGCCTGGCTGGGAGGCAGGTGATGGATGATGGTTCCAGCCAGGGGGTTTGCTGGGGGTCCTGCCAGCCCTCTCAGAGGGTCCTCGCTGGCCCCCCACTCCCTGAGCCCCAGTCCCCCCCACCCCAGAGCCTATGTGTCCCTCTTCATGCGGCACCTGTGTGAGCCGGGGGCTGACGGCGCAGAGACCTTCGCGGACGGCGTGCCCCGGGAGGGCCTCTCGAGGCAGCACGTGCTCACTCGCATTGGGGTCATGTCACTAGTTAGGAAGAAGGTGGGTGAGTAAGCCTTGCCCGGGCCTTTCCTGGCGGCCCCCCATGGCCCTCGTGTGCCCCCTGGGGGTCAGCGGGCAGAGGGCAAGTGCCTGGCTCAGGACACTGAGTCAGGCTAGAGGGACCGCTCTGAACACCTGTCTGGGTGGGGGTGGGAAGGCTGGAGGTGGGGATGGCAGGTCACAGGGCAGAGGACACAGAGAGATGGGGGTGGGGGTGGGGCCTGGCACGGCAGTTTGTGGTCAGAAGTGCATTTGGCTCGGCTAGCCTTGGGGGGAGGTGGCATTCATCCCAAGCCTGGGACACCCCCAGTCCCACTGGCTGCCCGAGGCCCTTAGGGCTGAGCTGAGACCACCTCCCTCTCTCCTTCCCTGCCTCCCGCCCCAGGTTCAGGAGTTTGAGCATGTTAACGGGAAGTACAGCACCCCGGACTTGATCCCTGAGGGGCCCGAGGGCAAGAAGCCAAGCGAGGTCATCTCCTCGGACCCCAACACGCCAGTGCCCGCCAGCCCTGCCCACCTCCTGCCGGCCCCACTGGGCCTGCCAGGTCTGGGCTCCAATGAGTGTGTGGGGGGGCACCTGGGGCACGGCGGGTGGCAAGGCCCCAGGAGAGCCTGGGTCCTCCGCACGACCCACGTCGGACAGCCTCCCTTCCCCCCACGAGCTTCTGCCTGCAGAAATGTTGCTCTCCTCAGACTTTCTCTTTTTAATGGCTATTCGTAGACCAGAATTCGTAGACCTGAACATTCGTAACTACTGTTGAGGAGTTACTGGTACATTCCCAGGTTGCATCGCTTCTAATGCTGGAAGGTTTTTGTACCCCAGAGAAAACCTCGTACCTGTTAGCAGTCACTCCTCGTCCCTTCCCCTGCCAGCCCCTGGCAGCCACTAATCTTCGTTGTGTCTGTGGCTTTGCCTGTTCTGGACCTTTCCCATAGATGAAACTATATCATATGTGGCCTTCTGGGTCCGGTTTTGTTCTCCAGCCTGTTTTCGAGGTTCGTCCGTGCTGTAAGGGGGGTCATTGCTTCATTCCTTTTCATGGCCGGATACTACTCGGTTGTATGGATGAACCCTATTTTTGTTTATTCGTTCGTCAGCTGATGGATTTGGGGTTGTTTCTACTTTTTGGCCAGTGTGAATAATGTGAGGGACGCTGCGAGTGGCGCGTGGCTGTGAACGTCCGTGTTCGAGCGAGGACACATCTCTTCACTGCCTCTCTTGCGCGTGTCGCTAGGAATGGCCTTGCTGGATTGCAGGGTGTAATGTGCGGAGGAACTGCTGGATTTTTTCACAGTGGCCACGTCCTCTTACATTTTCCCCAGCCACGTATGATGGTGCCAGTTTCCCCACATCCTCACGGAACATTTGTTGTCTGACTTTTTGCTCGTAGCCATCCTAGTGGGTGTGAAGTGGTATCTCCCCGTGGTCTTGATTTGTGTCTCACTGACGGCCGAAGATGTTGAGGATCTTTTCATGTGCTTCTGGGCCACTTGTGTATCTTCTTTGGTGAAATGTCTTTTCCAGATCCTTTGCTCTTCTTTGATGGGTTATCTCTTTGGTGATCCATGCATTTATTTGGGCAAAACATCTTCTTCTCTCAAATGAACCTCGAAGGCCTGGCGCTGACCTACCGATGCCAGGTGACACGTGCCGCTTCTGGGCACAAGTGTGCCCTTTGGAGTGGACAGGCCTGGGTTTGGTTCCTGGCCCTGTGAGAGCCCCGTTTTCTCATCCGTGATGTGGGACAGGCTAGTGCCCACTTCCCAGGGCTACTTGGAGTACGAGAGTCACCGGCACTTGGCAGGCTGTCGAGAATCGGCCCAGTAAGGGAAAGCACATGGCTTGTCAGCCAGCCGGAAAGCGGGAACCACACCCAGCTGTTCTGGCTCCTAGGCCAGCCTCCACCCACCTCACCTCCCTGCTTTTAGGTGGGGAACCCTGCTTTGGGCAACCCTGTCCCATCAGCCTCTGGCTTCTGCCTCACTGGGCCCAAGGTTCTCCAAGGATCCCCATGTCTGCAGGCTTAACCTTGGGTCTGTGGCTCACCTGGTTCACCTGTCCTTCTCCTGGAGGTGCCTGGCCCAAATGGAGCCACCTGGTACCCCCGTTTCCTGCCCTTCACCCCGTGCCTGCCCTCGCCCACCTATCTTACCTCTTTCCTTTGATCTTTCAGACAAAATGGAAGCCCAGCTGGGCTACATGGATGAGAAGGAGCTGGGGGTTCAGAAGCCAAAGAAGCCCCCAGAAATCCAGGTATGGAAGGTGCTGGTGTCTGGGCCCCTGGGGGGTGCGGGTTGGGGGTTGGGTCTGGGGACCTTCTCAGCCCTTGCTTGGGCAGCTGGAACCCAGGCCTCCGGACACCACATCGGGGCCTCTGGGTTTTGGAGAGCAGGTTGGGAGCGCAGATGGGAACCAGGAGGGTGGGTTCCCAGCCTGGCGCCTGTCCTCTGCCCTCCACACTACTGAGGCCCCAGGCCTCGCAGCATCCCGAGCCTGTCCTCCCCAGGCCCTGCCAACTGCCCAGGACAGAGTGGAGGGCGAGGACAAGCATGAGAGCTCAGATGGCAAGGAGCGGCCGGAGGAGACGGAGAAGGCCCCGCCGTCCCCAGAGCAGCTGCCAAGAGGTGCGGCTTCCCACGGTCACCCCCCCGGCCCCCCCCGCTCCACGTGGCCTCTGGCCTCAGCAGCCCTGGCTCAGAGGAGGGCGGCCAGCGGCCAGGCTGTGTTCCCCTCCGTCTCTCCCTGGCTGGGCGGTGGGCTCAGTCCTAGCCCAACAGGGTCTCCAGGATGAGGAGAGAGCCAGGGGCTCAGGTCTCTACGGTGGATTTCACCTTTTCCTACGATGCCGAGTTCGGGGGTTTTCAGGCTGTCTTTTTATTAGGATTTCTAACTCTGTTGCACCGGGGTTGGGGCCCATGAGTCTGTATGCTATTGTTTCTACATGGTGTCGATGAAACCTGCTTCCTGGCATAATATGGTCTTGTGACACGGTGTGCTTTTGAATTATGTAATATAGTATGATTTTGTAAATGGTCACGCGTGCTTGAAAAGATACGCCTATTCTCTGAATCGCCGGGTGCGAGGTTCTAGATACACGTGTCAGATCATTATCTTGTTCGAGTTTCTTATATCCTTACTCATTTCTGGCTTTGCTTTGACCTGTCAAGACTGCGAGACTTGTGTCAGGATCTCTCACTATGACTGGATCGGTGTCTTTCTCCTTGTAAGGCCAGAGTAGGCCTCGTATCATTTGAGACTGGTTGTTAGGTGCATATTGGCTTAGGTTTTAGATATTTTTCTGGGAAGTGTGCCTCTTACATAATGACCCTTTTGTTCCTCCTGATACTTTTTGCTTTAAGGTTTATTTAGGCTGATTCGGATGATTTTGTTGAGTTTACATTTGGTATATGTTTTAATATCCTTTTACTTCAAAAAATACATGTACACACACTCTTTTATGATATAATCACACAGGATACAGTTCACTTATTTTATTAATTTATTTTTAAAGATTTTTTTTTATTTGAGAGAGAGGAGCGAGCAGGAGCAGGGGGAGGAGGGGGAGGAGCAGAGGGACAAGTAGACTCCCCACTGAGCGCAGAGCCCGATGTGGGGCTCAATCCCAGGATCCTGAGACCATGACCCGAGCGAGCCAAAATCGAGAGTCGGACGCTTAACCAACTGAGCCACCCAGGTGCCCCACAGGTCACCCATTTAAAATGTACAAGTTGGTGATTTTTAGTATATTTGCAGAGTTGTGCAACCACCAGCACAAATAATCTTAGAATGTTTTCATCACTCCAAAAAGAAACCCCACGTCCATTAGCATTTGTTACCCATTTCTTCCTCTCCACCCCAGCAATCACTCATCTACTTTCTGTCTCTATGAATTGGTGTGTTCTGGACATTCCATGTAAATGGAACGTCAAATAGATGCCCTTTCGTGTCTGGCTTCTTGCACTTAGCTTCATGTTTTCCAGGTTCGTCCACCTTGTGGCGTGGACCAGGGCTTCATCCCTTTGTCCTCGCTATAAATACAGTGCATTAGTATTTATCCAGCCATGAGTTGATGGACATTTCAGTTGTTTTTAATTTTTGGCTGCTGTGAACATTTATGTACCGTTTTTTGTGTGGACATAAGTTTCAGTTCTGTTGGGTATCTACCTCGGAGTGAAATTGCTGGATTGTATGCTAACTCTTTGTTTAGTATTTTGAGGAACTGCCAGATTGTTTTCTCCAGTGGCTGTACCGTTTTACATTCCCATCAGCAATGTACGAGGGTTCTGATTTGTCCACGTCTTTGACAATGCTTGTCTTTTTTTTTTTTTTTAAGATTCATTTATTTGAGAGAGAGAGAGTGAGCACAAGTGGGGTGGGGGGGAGAGGGAGAGGGAGAGGGAGAGAGAATCCCAAGCAGACCCCCTGCTGAGTGCAGAGCCAGGTCCACGAGGCTCAATCTCATGACCCTGAGATCATGACCTGAGTCAAAATTGAGAGTCAGACACTCAACCGACTGAACCACCCAGGTGCCTCTGACAACATTTGTCTTTTGATCATAGTCATATCAAATGAGAAGGGGTGAGAAGGGGTATCTCAAATGGTTTTGATTTGTATTTCCATATGCATAAAGATGCTGCGTTTCTTTTCATGTGCCATTTGTATATCTCTGTTGGAGAAATGCCTTTTCAGGTCCTTTGCTCATTTTTATTTGGGTTATCTTTTTATTACTGAGTTGTAGGAGTTCTTTATAGATACATGTTCCATATCAGATATATGATCTGCAAGCGTTTCTTCCATTCCTTTACTTTAAAACATTTTTTATTGAAGTATAGTTGACATTTATTCCTTTACTTGTAATCTGTGTAATTACATTTTAGGTATATGTCTTATAAACTGTGCATAGCAGGGTTTATCTTCAGTTCACTCACAGAATCTCTATCTTTTAGCTGGCAAGTTTGATCTCTTTACATTTATTGTAATAGCTAGCTATTTGGATGTATTTCTACTCTCTTATTTTGTACTTTATATTACCCTTGGCTTCTTTTTCCTCCTTTCCTGCTATCTCTTGGATTGATCAGACTTTTTTTATATTTCCCTTTTTGTCCTTAACTCCTTCAGAAAGTGTATAGTCAATCCTATTTTATACTCTTAAGCTTTTAACATGTATCCCTCTTGAATAAGAGAAGGGCTGTGGGTAGCCCCACTCCCTTTCCATCTTCCACATGCTGCTGCTCAGTGTTTTAGTTTCAACTTGTTTTCATTTCCCAAATTTGTTATGGTGCCTATTTCTAAATCTTTAATCCTTATTTAGATCTTACCATTCTTAGCAGTTTTGTGTTTGCTTTCTTGTTGATCATTGCTTCCTAAAGTGTCTTTCTTCCTAAAGTAGACCCTTTAATGGTGCTTTCAGCAAATTTCTGTGTGTGGAAGATTCTCTCATTGCATGTTATTTTCCCCTTTACTCTTGAATAATAATTAGCAAAGGACAAGATAGGATAGGGGTTTTCCCTCAGCACTTCTTTTTTAAGTAGGCTCCACACCCTGTGTGGAGTCCAACACAAGGCTTGAACTCACACCCCTGAGGTCAAGACCTGGGCCAAGATCAGGAGTTGGATGCTTAACTGACTGAGCCACCCAGGTGCGCCTTCCCTCAGCACTTTGAAGATGTTTATTCCCTGTGTATTCTGGCTTCCACTGTGCTGAGAATGCTGCTTTCAAGGTAATTGTTGTTCCTTTGTGGGAAATCTGCCTTTTCTGTCTTTCTTGACATGATAAGACCACTTTTAAGATACTCTGTTTGTGTTTGGTCACGTGTGGTTTCACTCCAATGAAATTTTTAATTATCTTGCTTGTGATTGTGATTTTTAAAGCTGAGCATTATGTCTTTCATTGATTGTGAGAAAATTCCCAGTCATTCCCTCTTTGAGTATTGCCTTTGTCCCCATTATGTTTATTTTCTCCTGGCATTCCTACTACTCATCGATTCCTTCATTCATCCAGCAAACATGTATTGAAGGCCTGCTGCGTGTTGGGTGCTATCCTGAGTCCTGGGGACACAAGCAATACACCAAAATAGCCCAGCCTTCACGTGGATTTGTATTCTAGCCGGGTAGGCAGGCGATCAGCAAACAGAAATATGTCTTTGTTCAACAACAAACTCCAAATGTGAGGAAGAAAAGAAAGCAGGTACAAGGTTAGCCAAAGATGGGGGCTGGTGGATCTGTTCTGTCTCTACTTCTTTTTTGCCTCTCTGGCACAGCTTTTCTTTTCTTTTTTAAGATTTTATTTATTTGAGAGAGAGAGAGAGCGCCCACACGCACATGAGTGCACAAGTGGGGGAAAGAGTAGAGAGAGAGGAACAAGCAGACTCCCCTCCGAGCACAGCACCTGGACATGGGGCTCGATCCCAGGACCCCGAGATCATGACATGAGCCAAAGTCAGACTCTTAACTGACCGAGCCACCCAGGTGCCCCTCTCTAAGGCTTTTTGAATCATCATTAGCTCTAGCTTCTGCTGTTTGCTTTATCCTGTTTTGTTTCATCATACTTGCTATTTGTGTTATTTTCTGTGGCTGCAGAACGAATTATTATAACCTCAGTTCTTCAAACAACTCCCACGTACGAGCTGACAATACAGTGGGTAACAAGTCTGACTTGGTGTGGCTCAGTTCTCTGCTGAGGGTCTCGAAAGACCGACATCGAGGTGTTGGCTGGGCTGAGTTCTCGTCTGGCAGCTCAAGGGGAAAAACCTGCTTCCAAGCCCACTCTTGCTGGCCGACGTCAGCTCCTTGGGGAGGGGGCCTGAGGCCCCATTTCCTTGCCGGCTGTCAGATGGGGGCTGTTCACTGATGTTCTTTTCTGTGACTGGTTGGAGAAAACCCTGCTTTTCGAGGACTGGTGTGATGAGGTCAGGCTCACCCAGGTAATCTCCCTCTTGGAGGGTCACCTGTGCCCCATCCCACGCCCCACTTGTACTCCAGGGCCCGGAAGTCTTGGAGGACATCTCAGATTTCTGCAATGAAAATGTTTAAAATGTTAATGATTGTGTATTTTATTTCTAGAAGTTTTAGCTGGCTTTTTCTAGTTTCCCTTTTTTTTTGTGGACTTGTCTTATTATGGATTCTTGTCTTTCTTGTCTCTCTCGCTGGTGGATGGATACATGTTTCTGAATTTTGGTTGGGTGCACCTTTATCAGGGATTGTTTTATCCTTGGGAGCCCTGTGTCATCTGAGTAGAAGGAATGTCCCTGCTCTATTTCCAGAAGCCCCAGGCCCTGTGGTGTCACTGGTGGACTGGCTGGTTTGGGACCAGTTTTTATGGCACTCTCTCTGCTGGGGTGGCAGGGTTTAGATTCCACGGTCATGGTCATGGCCACGGCAGCCCAGCGATGGGACGTCAGACGGAACTTTCTGTCTTTCGTTGATTGCACAGCCGCTGGAGCGTGTTGTGTCGTTGGAGGGTGTTGGAGAACCAGGGCAGGTTCTCTGATCTTTGGGGCATGTAGTCTCGTCCTCCCTGTCTGCATGTCGAGACGTAGCCCCAGCCCCCCAGGCCTCTGCCTGGCATCCACTCACCCCCTTCTCTTTATGGCACCGACAATTTCCTTGTCTCCCTGTGAGCTCACTGCGTGTTCTTCCAAGGTGATAGATTTTGTCTGACATTTCTGGGTGTTTGTAAGAGGGCTTTGTGTTAAGGAAGTCCTGCCGTGTTGCCCGAATGTGGAGTCCTCTGCTTATCGTTGTGGTAGGGAGGATTTCGAGACTGTGCCTTGAGGAGTTTGGGGGTGGGGTGCTGCTGGGGTGGCGGTGAGAGGGAAGGGGCAAGCCGATGGGTGTTGGGGTCCATGCCCCCCATCCCAGCCTTCCCAGAGGACCCGTCCTTGATGGCCCCTGTTGGACTCCTCAGTAACGTGATAGGTGGGATTCTATGTGTGGGTGAAATGGAGTTGGAAAGCCAGCAGCCCGGGGTCCCCTTTGTCTGTCCTGGACCTGTCCCTACTCAGCAAACACCCTTTGTCTTGCAGAAGAAGTGCTTCCTGAGAAGGAGAAAATTCTGGACAAGCTGGAGCTAAGCTTGATTCACAGCAGAGGGGATGGCAGTGATTTCAGGCCAGGTTTGGGGCTCTTGTGTGTGCTCTGTCCTGTGACCCTTGGGCTCTTGAGGGCACCGTCTGGACCCTGTTGGGCCTCCTGCTGCTTCCATGGGCGCCACCATCCATCCATTAACCCACCCACCCACTGGCACTGGTGGGCAGGAGCCCGGGCTCCCCAGCCCTCAGCAGGGGGGAAATGCCACCCCTCTCCTAATCCCTCCTGTGGTTTCAGCCACCACTGGGAGAAAAGTGAGAGGGCCATAGAGCTTGGTCTGGAGCATTTGGGGCTCAGTCAGAGACTTTGTGTACCTGTAGGTGCTGGAGTGTTCTGGAACACTTATCCTCAGATGGGACTCCCCAGGACAGCACTGCTGGCCTCTAACTTACTGTGCACTTTTCACAGCACTCGGACCTGGGTTCCCAGGTGGTCCTGATTGAGTGGGGGAGCAGCACCTGGGCCTGGAGCCCACCCTCCCTGCTCAGGGCAGAGAGAGGGGCTGCTGGTTTGTCTGTTTAAAATCCCTCTTTGCTGTGAGCCCCTTGAGGACGAGGAGATATGGCTCCCACTTGCCTTTGGGTCCCCAGTCCCCGGTGCTTGGTGGACAGAGGCCCCTGGGCAGTACCTTTCAGATGGATAAATGAATATGGGTCCATCCTCCCGTAGATGACACCAAAGTGGAGGAGAAGGAGCCCATTGAAACACAGCAAAATGGTGACAAAGAGGAAGATGAGGAGGGGAAGAAGGAGGACAAGAATGGGAAGTTCAAATTCATGTTCAACATTGCAGATGGGGGCTTCACAGGTATTGGGCTGAGGCTGTGGGCAGAGAGCTGGGTGGTTTTTGTCACGGGCTTCCTAACTCTGTGAGTCCTGGGAGTCTGGGCAGATGCTCATTTTATACTAAAGTGTGAATGGTTCATGAAAGTACAGTATATAAGCTTTACTGGCAACCCTGGAGTACTGAACTTCCAGGGCTGGGGAGATGGTGGGTATGAGGAAGACACTCTCCTATGCCTGCCTCTGTGAGGGACTGGGGGGCACCTCATTCCGCTCCCCTCGGCTGGCTTCCCAGAGCTGCACACACTGTGGCAGAATGAGGAACGTGCTGCTGTGTCCTCGGGGAAAATCTACGACATCTGGCACCGACGCCATGACTACTGGCTGCTGGCGGGCATCGTGACGTATCCTTGGCCAACCCCGGCGGGGCAGGACTCCGGCCTGTTCCTCTGAGGACCTCGAGGAGGGACATGGGGTGTGTGGGGTGAGGAGTCAGGAGCCAGCGCTCTGGATCAGGTGCTGAGGACCCTTTACTGGTGGTGATGGGGACGACGGTGATGACCACGGCTGTGGCTCGTGCCTTTATGCCCCGTGCTCACTCCGTCCGCACAGCAGCCTCGAGGGGCACCACTGTGATTCCCGTTATACAGGGGAGGAAATGATGCTCAGAGAGGCCATGTGACTTGCCCAGGGACACACAGGTAATAAGCCTCAGCCCATCCCTCTGACTTTACAACAAATAGCCCTAACTCCTGGCTGATACATACCTCCCTTCCTCCCAGTAATGACGCCTGAAGGGGGCATTGCCATTTACGGTGGGCTCGTAGTCATTCATTCAGTCTTGATTGCTCATCTCCTACGTGCCAGGCGTGGAGAGTGCAACCCTGAACTGCATTCCCCAATCCCTGTCTCCCTGGGGCTCACATCCTGCTGGGGACAGATGGGGAATGCCGTAGGGTAGCGAAGTGTGGCGTTCAACAGAACAGGACAGGGCAGGCAAGGGGCAAATGGAGTGTTGGGGGTGGGGATTGCATTTTCTAATGGGTGCTCAGAGGTGACATTTGAGCACAGACCTCCCAGGGGCAAAGGGAGGGCCTCACAGCTGCCCACAGAAAGCCCCTCAGCAAAGCTGACCTGGTTATAGGAGAGGGGGAGTGTTCTAGAATAGGGGTCAGCCAACCTTTCCTGGAAGGGGCCAGAGAGTGAATGTTTCAGGCTTTGCGGAGTGATTACTCCTCTCTCATTTTAGCAGAAGCAGCCACGCGTGTTAGTAAACCAGTGAGTGAGACCACCTTCCAGGAAAAGTTTAAAAAAATGGGCTGGGTGCCCATGTGGCCTGGGGGCCGTAGTGTACTGATTCCTGTCGTGGAGGTGAAGGTGTTTGAAGCCAGCCTGCCTGGGTTCAAATCCTGACTGTGCCCCCCACTAACCGTGGGACCTTGGGCACGATAATTTTCTTGTGTGTCCTTGTTCCCTTGACGGCTCTCGGGGAGGACCCTTCCTTGCCTCCCGCCAGCTTCTGGCGGTGGCTGTCAGTCCTTGGTTCTCTGGGCAGCTGCTCCATTGCCGTCTCTCCCCTGCACTCACATGGCCTTCTTCCCTGGGTGTCTGTGTGTCTGGGTCCAGATGTCCTCTTCTTAGAAGGACGGGAGTCACTGGGTTTGTGCCCACCCTAATCCAGGATGACTCCTTCTTTTTTTTTTTTTTTAAAGATTTTATTTATTTAGTTGACAGAGATAGAGACAGCCAGCGAGAGAGGGAACACAGGCAGGGGGAGTGGGAGAGGAAGAAGCAGGCTCATAGCAGAGGAGCCTGATGTGGGGCTCGATCCCAAAACACCGGGATCACGCCCTGAGCCGAAGGCAGACGCTTAACGACTGCACCACCCAGGCACCCCCAGGATGACCCCTTCTTAACTACATCTAGAAAGACCCCATTTCCAAATGAGGTCACAGGTGTGGGCGTTGGGACTTGAAGTTTCCGCCCTCCGGATTGTTAGGACGAAGGGTGCGGTCCCTGAAGCCTCAGTGCTGTCTGGGCCCCTGAGGGCACCTGTCGGGGTCCGCTGTCCTGTCACCACCATCAACTTGCTCACCTTGCAGCCAAGGTTAATGACGTGTCTGAAAACACACAGCCAGGATGCTGAACCCAGGCTGTTCCCCCCTCGCCCTCCCACCTCCCACCCCATGGCCCGGTTTGCCCTTAACGGTGCCCACCAGGCACGGCTACGCCCGCTGGCAGGACATCCAGAATGACCCGAGATACATGATCCTCAACGAGCCCTTCAAGTCTGAGATCCACAAGGGCAACTACCTGGAGATGAAGAACAAGTTTCTGGCCCGCAGGTTCAAGGTCAGTCCCCGAAGGCCAGAGCCTGCAGGGGAGGGGCTGCTGCAAGAAGACAGATGACATGGGGGGCCCGGGGCAAGGCAGCAGCAGCCCCCTCCTCATATATCTGGACGTGGGCCAGGCTGTCCACCATGTAGTCAGTCATGTAGTCGATCAATGAACAGTGTGTTGGGTCCTGCATCTGGCCCAGGGCCCCCTGGGCGGGTGTCCCTGCTCTGGGTGATGGTGCAGAGAACCCAGATTGGTGAGAGCTCCAAGAGAGGGGCTACGAGCAGACCAGGGCCCGTGGGGGTGGGTGCTGGTGGAGGAGGGGCCAGGCCAGTGCTCAGTGCCTCCGGCCTCATCCCACAGCTGCTGGAGCAGGCCCTGGTCATCGAGGAGCAGCTCCGGAGGGCCGCGTACCTTAACATGACCCAGGACCCCAGCCACCCCGCCATGGCCCTCAACGCCCGCCTGGCCGAGGTGGAGTGCCTTGCCGAGAGCCACCAGCACCTGTCGAAGGAGTCCCTCGCTGGGAACAAGCCGGCCAATGCTGTCCTACACAAGGGTGAGCGAGCCCACTTCCCAGAGGCCGGCTACCTGCCTTCCTCCTGCCCTGTGGGTCCTTGGCCGTCGATGAGGCCACTGATGGGGCAGGGGTCAGCCCAGAGGGTGTAGCCTCCTGGCCAGGATGGGACAGTCCATCATCCAGTCCAGGGAAAGTTAGCCCCTCCCTTCTCTGGACTTCTCGAAGTCTGCTCCCTGTAGGCCCTGGTCTGGGGGTCTAACTCAGAAGTCTATTCGACTTACACACTCTTGCTTATCAAGGCCTGACAATATGCTTTAAACACGGCGTCTCTTTAATGCTCGTAATATCCTTAAGTGGTGAGGTTTATTGCCCCGTTTTAAAGACGGGGACGTCGATGCTCAGGGTGGTGAAGTAATTGGCCACGATCTCCTGGGATTCAGACTCCTGTGCTCCGGGTCTTCAGGAAGCTCCCAGGCTGCTTAGAGGGATGGGGGAGGCCAAGCTCACACGAGAGCCCCTGGACTTGCTGAACCCTGCTGTGTCTGGGAGGTGTCTCCTGAGGCAGCGGGGTCCTGGGCCGCAGGCCTCCCTGGGAGTCGGGGGGCTGGTGGAGGGCCTGGCTGAAGCCCAGCATTGGCTCAGAGTTTCTGGTTCTCCCTGGGCAGCCCTTGGGCCCCTGGGGAAACGTGCTGTTGGCCCAGGTGGCGTGTCTCCGCTTTGTGGGCCTGGAGGGCCGGCGAGGAGCGCCCTCTGTGCCAGCGGCCGGGGAGGGCGATCGCCCCCTCGCAGATGAGCACCAGCCCGCTGGTGGGCCGCAGCTCCTCCCGTCCCCCCTTCCCTCTCGCAGTCCTGAACCAGCTGGAGGAGCTGCTGAGTGACATGAAAGCAGACGTGACGCGCCTGCCCTCCATGCTGTCCCGCATCCCCCCCGTGGCCGCCCGCCTCCAGATGTCGGAGCGCAGCATCCTGAGCCGCCTGACCAACCGAGCCGGCGACCCCACCATCCAGCAGGTCAGGTTCGGCCCGCGCGCCCTGGGCCCGGTCCCTGTCACACAAGCCCTGGGCGCCCCTGGGTGGGGGCTTGGGTGGGGGGTGTGGGACTACGACCTTTAAACCTGGGTCCTTGCCTCCAGGGCGCTTTCGGCAACTCCCAGATGTACAACAACAACTTTGGGCCCAACTTCCGGGGCCCTGGACCGGGAGGGATTGTCAACTACAACCAGATGCCCCTGGGGCCCTATGTGACCGGTAGGTGCCCGCCGCTTCTGGGCAGCCCGTGCAGGGGCGCCCCTTGGGGGCCCGGCCTACCCCCCGTCACCGCAGGCAAGCCGAGCTTCTCTCTCTCTCTCACAGATATCTAGCTGTCCCCGCGATTTCCCTCTGTTGCAGTGCTCATTTCCAGCTGAGGTAAGCCTGCCCCTGCACGCCCCACCGTCCCTTGTCCCCCTCGTCGGGCTGGCGAGTCGGGCCTGGCCAGGATCGGCCCTGATGCCGGCGGGCGTGCTCCCGTGTGTCCACGGCAGTGAGTCCGCCCCAAACCCGGTCTGCACGGCTCCGCCTCCACTGCCCGGCGGGGTGGTGGGCACCCCAGGACATCGGCTGCCCACCCAGGGCAAGGGGGGTGGCTTAGGGTGAAAATGGCTAAGAGAGGGGAGCTTACTCCCAGAAAACTGCCAGTTCACTCCGGCCTCCTCCCCCCGGGCCCCCCGCTTTGGGGTGGAGGCGCTGGGGGTTTCCAGCCTGACCGCCCCCTCAGAACGCTCTCTTCCCAGGGCCTCTCTGGCCCTCCAACGTGGCAGGGGGGCCTTGGCTCGGGCGCACCTTCTGATGGGAGGTGGCTGGGACAGGTGGTGGGTGCTCCCCTCTAACGCAGACCTGGCCGCGCAGCCGGGTGACCATGACTGGCCTCTTGCAGCCACGCCCGCCGGGCCACCTGCCCGACCCCCACAGGAGAGAAAAGCTACCGCCTTTTTAGGAGCCTTGCCACCTTGGGACGGAAAGGGAAACTGAGTAATGCCATCCCATGGGGGACAAGGCCCGGCCTGGCTGGGCCGGAGCTCAGAAGTGCCACCTCATCACCATGCCAGTGTCCCCCAGCGTCACACCCACCACACCGGGACGTGCCCCTCGGCCGCTTTGCCGGACAACTTCTTAGAGGAGATTTCATTTCTTTGTACATCTTTTGCACTTTCCTATTGACGACTTGAACGAAGTCGGTCTTGATATAAAAGTTGAGTGACGTATGGAGGGGTCTAACCTGCCACACTCACGTCTCTCTGTCAACGGGCTCCAGACTGCGAGGGAAGATCCCAGAAACCCTGCTGCTGCCCCGTGGACTCGGCCCACCTGGAGAGCCCTCCGTGTGCCCCCGCCCACCCCACCCCGTCTGTACTGCCTGACTGCCCGTGTTCTGGCCCCTGCCCCTCGGGGCTCCCCCGTGCTGGATGGGTCAGGACTGGGGAGTGGCTGCCCGGCCCCAGGGTAGAGACCTCGGCTGGTGCCCGGGGCTGGGGGTGTCTTCCGCCCCCTTCCTGCTGGGGCTGGAGACCACCAGGTATATGCTGTCTCTGGGGGGGGAGGGGAGCCTGTCAGCAGGTGTCTGTCCCTGGCCCAGCCTGTCTTGCAGGCCCTGGACTCTGTTAGCAGCAGCGGACTACGGCCGGGCTGCCGGGAAGGCCACATGCAGCCTGGGCCCCTGGGAGGGAGGGGAGAAGCCTGCACACGTGGCATGGGGCCGCGAGAGCCTTAGTCTCAGCATCTGCGGGAGGGGCTTGCCCTCTGTGGGGATGTGGTTAGCATCCTAGCAGGGCAGGTCACAGTGGCACTGAGGGTGGCCCAGGAGACCCTGGTCCTGCCCTGTGCCCTGGGAGGCCCGTCACACCCCTTGTAGGTACACACTCCCTGTTCGGCCTCATGGCCACAGATGCAAGGAAACTTGGCTACCCCTTGGGGCCCGGACTTATCCCTGTCCTCCTGTCCTTGGAGAGGCCCCGATCAGGTCACTTGCCACCCGGACCGGGGCCACAGCTGCCCTTGCTGCGTTGTCGGAGGGCCAGGGGAAAGCTGGATGTGGAGGCTGGGGACTGGACCTGATGACCGTCCAGCCCTCCTAGCTGGAGCATCCCAGGCTTCCTGTGGGGAACCCCCACTGGGCCCCCTCCTGCACTCAGCCGGTGGTCTCCCGTGAGGGCCCCTGCTGGTGGGGAGGAGCGGGCCAGGCCCTGGGCCTGTGTCCTATGCTTCCTCTGCCTGGCTCAGCCTGAAGGGTTTTCCCAGCCTTGGACAGGGGGCTTTCTGGGGAAGTGTCCTGGCTACAGAATCCAGGAGGGGCCAAGATATGGGGGCCTGTCTGTGGGCCTCTTGGGCAATTAGCCAGGTCTCATGGGGTCCCGGGTGTCCTCTGTAAATGGCTCTCTGTGAATCCCTTGAGGGCTGGACCCCAAAGCCTCTTCCATCTTGGTGTTCCCTCACTTCAGTCTCAGAACCCCCGAGGCTGGCTCTGCCTCAGGACCGCGGGTGGGTGCAGGGGCGAGCACCCCGAAGGCGGCACGCAGCTTTCCAGGCCGCATGCAGCAGCGCTGACCTCGCCTTCTGGGAAGGGCAGGGTTGCCCCAGGCCACTGGTTCCCACGGGGCTGTGAGCACAGGCTTGTAGTATCCTCTGCTCGGTGCCTCCCTGCAAAGGCTCCTGGTTCAGGCCACAGGCAAGGTGACCACATGAGCCCCCTCCCACCCTGGAGCCCTGTGACACTCCCCTCCCAGACCTCGAGTCAGCCCTGGGGCTGGCCTCATTGGGCACAGTGCTGGCCTCCCCTGGCCACAATGGATGGGTCTGGAGTGTCCAGCCAGGAGGCCCACGGTGGCAGGGCCGGGGCCCGCATCTCCACTGCCTTGCCCCAAGGGCTGGTGGTCCCCCTGCTGTCAGCCCTTCATCCCCAGGAAGCCTCTCTCTGTCCCCCCCCCCCCCCCCCCGTCTTTGCTTCCAGGCCAGGCCTCTCCCTGGCCCTCCTCTACAGGGCCAGAACTCATGTCTGTGATGGCTAGGTCTGGGAAGGGCTCAGCTCTCCACCATCAGCACCTGGAGGCCCGGGGTGAGGTGGGGGGCTTCGGGCAATCGGGGAGTGGGTTTCTGGTCGGCTGGTTTGGGAGAGGAAAATGGATCTCAGACTGTTTTCTTCTTAGTTTCTCAGTTACCTCCTGCCACGCGTGGCGTCGGGGAGCGGGGCGTCCGCGGTCCTCGGCATCCCCCGGCTGGGGGATTTGGGTTTTGCTGCTGGCAGAGTGAGGGGCTTTGCATACGAGCAGAAGCCTACCGTGCTGGCCCGCGTTTTTGTTTCCAGCCACCCTATTATTTAAACCAGGCTGAGGGGGCTTTCCATCGAACCACCTGGGGGCCACAGTTGCGGAAAGCATTGCCTGCTGGGCTCCCGGGCGACGAGGGGAGCTTGGGCTGGACCGACCACGTCCGGAGGGCCCCCCTCTCGCACGCGCCTGCCCCGGAAGTGCGTTCCCTGTGAGCAGACCCTCCCTGCAAGCCACCCGCGGAAGCTCCTTTGCTTTCTGCAAGTTACGGCCAAGGTCCTGCTGATAGCCACAGCTGGTGCCGGTGCCCGCCCTCCCGCTCCTCAGGGGTCCCTTTCCAGGGTCCCAGGGGGCCTCCCCAGCCCGGACTGGCTGGTCGAGTCTTGCCCCAGTGACACCGCAGCTCTTGCTCCCAAATGTCGGGTCCCAGGGCTCTTGAGGGCCTGAGAGGGTCGTGTAGAGGGTGGGCTCAGGGACAGGAGTGCCTCCAGCAATTGGGCAGGGGGCCTGGCTGGGAGGTGGGGGGCGGGGGAGGTCCCGCCCTTCCCTGCGCCTGTGGCTGTCCTGTGCCCACCGCGGTCTCGGCGAGGAAGCTGGCTCCTGCCCCATTTTATATCTCCGCAAGTTTACAGGTCGTGGTGCGTCAGCCCAAAGTCATTGGCGTTGTGTTTTGGGTTTTTTTCTTAGTTTTCAGATTTTTTTTAAACAAAAGTATTTTTTTAGGTGCGATAACCCAGAAAGGGCCCGTTGGGTGTGTGTGTATGTCCTGAACCCCTGACATGGAGATGGGGGTCCCAGCCCCCCTCGGCTCCTGTGTGCTGGAGATGAGGGAAGGGTCGTGCCCCCTGTGCATCGGAGTATGGGGGGATGGGGGAGCAGACCCCCACCCAGGTTGGCAGCTGGTCCAGCTAAGGGGGGCCAAGCCCCTGGCCCTGGGTACAGCCCCAGGCCAGCAAAGGGGCCAGGGACTTTTGGGGTGAGTTGGGAGGGTCCCAGCTGGGAGGGTCCTGGCCAGGGGGTTGGAGCTGGAAGCTGAGCCCCCGTGAGTGGCGACCCGTCCGGTCCTTGGCAGGACACGTGGGCGGCCGGACAGGGACTGCAGCCGACACAATCCCCTTTACTTTGTACTCTGTGTGTGTGTCTTGGTTTTCTGTGTTTTAATAAATCCTTTGGGAAAGGATTCAATCAAAGTGTTTTCCTCGATTCTCACTCATCTAGGGTGGGGGTGGGAGCTAGAGACGGGGGAGGCATGTGGGGGATGGGGCAGTACCTGAAGCCAGCTCCCACCTGAGAAGACATGGCCTCATGAGGCTGAGGGGCTTGCTGGGAAAGGGGGGCCCAGGAAAGGGTGGTGCCTATCTCTCCCGCCTGCACCCCTAAATGCAAACACAACATGGCATCAGAGAAACGCTGAGCCCCCAGTGGCACCCGGTGGGCTCCCTGGACCCTGATCTCTCTGCACCCAGACAGCGAGCAGCTTCCCAGCAACAGAGAATGTGTGTGTGGAGGGTAGTGGGGGGGCACCCCATCCCCGAATCACTTGGGCTATGGGGGGCCTCAGAGTCCCCAGTCTCAGCTTCTCCCCAGGGCCCTTTTCCCCAACTCTACCCTTTGACCCAGGTTCAGAATTTCGGGGTTGGGGGCAGTCGGCCGGCCCCTGCAGGTGGCAGCCTTCTCCCCGCCCCCCCACTGCCCACAGACCGGCCCTGGAAATGAGAGGAGCAGAAAGCCGCAGACCCCCGCCAGGCTGGGGTTTTATTTGTCATTCCATAAATACGGTGGCTGTATCTCGGCTGTGTCGTCTGCAAGCGCGAGGCGTAAGGCAGTCTCCGCCTGCGGTAGGGAATGCAGTTAGCTGAGGGGCCGCAGTCGTTAAAAAAACGGGGAGAGAAGAAAAGCGCGTTATTTACATGACGGGAAGAGGACAGAAGACGCAGTAAGCCCCTCTGTCGTCCTCGGGATCTCGGATTCGTCCTCGGGATCTCGGATTCGCAGGGGATTTGGGATGAGAAATGGTGGGGGCTCCGTGTGTCAGCGAGGGAGACTGAGGCCAGCCCTGCCCTCAGCCTGGGCCTCTGTCCTGTGTTGGGTACTCCCCAAGGGTCCCCTTGGGCACACTCTGCCTCAAGGGGAGGGCTGGAGGCTGACCGGCGGGCAGCTGGGGCTCCTGGGGGGCTGCCCTTCACCAGGTGGCATGAGGCCAGCTGGCCTTAAACCCACCGTGGGGCCTGGGCCACTCCTACAGGGCCTGTCTCTGCCCGGCCTCCTGTCTCCAGACTCTGGCTGCCCTTGGGCCCACCTGACCCCCTCCCCCACACCAGCCCCCTTCTAAGTCGGGGGCCCTCCTCCAGGAAGCAGAACCCTGGCCTCCCTAACAGCGGCTGTGGGAAAAAGAGGACACGGGAGCCAGGCTGTGGATGGCACCCCCAGGGTCAGGAAGCAGCTTGGGTCCTGGCAATGGGCATTTCGGCCTTGGCGCAGCTCAACTCTGAGGGCCCTCGTCTCCCTCTGGCAAACCTGCGGCCTTCCCAGGTGTGGCTCCTGGTGAGGGGGGCAGCAGCCCCGCCCTCGAGCCCCACCGCAAGCCCTGGCCTATCTTCCGGCAGTGGGCAGGCCGGGGGCGGGGAGCAGTGTGAAGGGGGCCCAGCCACTCTTCCCCCAGCGAGGGGTGGGCAGTCTGGTCCCAGAGCACTGGTCCCTGCCCATCCCGTGCGGTGGCGGGGAGTGGCTGCAGGCCAGGGGGCCCTGTGGGGACAAGCTTGCCACACCCACAGTGTGCCTCGTGTTTTGGTGGAGATGACCCCCAGGGGCCTGGTCCAGGAGGAGGGGGGAGGGTTCTAGACTCCAGGGTCAGCACACATGTCAGGAACGGAAGTTGTTCCCCTCCCTAGGTGCCCCCTGCGTGTGTGTCTCTCCCAGGCCTCGGCCCCGCCAGGACTGGCCAGCAGGCCCTCTGAGAATGGCAGGAGGAGCCCCTCCAACAGCAGCTTGTCTGAAGGCAAAGCAGACCCAGTCACCTGCAGTGCGGGTGAAGGTGTTGGGGGTGTCAGGGTGGGGGCCGCCCTACGGCGTGGGCTTCTGGCCCCTGCCCCCACGTGGCCAGCAGAGGCCGATACCTCAGAACCGTGGGAGCTGGGCCTCCTGGCTGCAGGCGCCTCCCCTCCTCCATCTTCCCAGCCTGGGGCTGACGGTTCTGTCTGTCCTTCCTCAACTCTGTCCTCAGTCTGTTCCAGGCTGGGGGTGGGTGTACGGAAGGGAATGACTAACTCAGCCATCCTGCCCTCTTCACAGGGGTGTGTGCAGGTCCGGGGGTGGTCCTGCTGCCTGTCTGCCCAGGGGACAAGCTCTGGGCACCCAGACTTAGCACCCTAACGTGGGGTGCCTCACCCCGGCCGGATCCGAGGCCTTGAAGAAGGCACTGCTCCAGGGAGAGGCTCCTGGGGTCTTTTCGTAGATTGTGGGGGCTCCTGCTAGATGTTCAGGCCCCCCAGGCCCTGGGCATGCCGCACAGAATGCCCCAGGGACCAGCCCTCACTGAAAGGACCTAAGTGCGGTCTCTCTGCAGACCCGAAGGCCACTGCCCAGGCGGAGCGGAGCACGCTCCCCTGCACGCAGCAGCCACAGGCTAGCTACACAGGCGAGACCTCGAGGGCCTCCAGCGGCCAGGACAGAGGGGCGGTGGACGGAGCGCCTGGCCAGGAGGGCAGGTGGGGGCCCCGGAGGGATCCGGGCTGGAGCCCGCTCCTCAGGCCCCTCCCCTGTGCTCAGGGCTGCTCTGGGCACAGGGCTCTTCAACTGTGTGGGGCGGGGGGGGGGGGGGAGCTGGCAGGGCGATGCGCTCGGTTAGACCCCGAACTTCCTGTGGGCCCCACTTGATAGTGAATCCCCCTGGGTCTCAGCCCCTGCCGGCAAGGGTGGGGGTGGGGGTCAAGGGACAGCTCGGAAGGCCCCTGAGAGACCCGCTGGGCAGGTGGGGGTGCTGAAGGAGGTGCGGAATGAATCGGAGGTCGGGCCCATCGTAAAATGCCGGGAGCCCTCGGCAAGAGGGAGGGTGAGGGAGATCCCCACCGGGGAGGCCCCACCCAACGTCCAGCGCCCCAGCGGAGGGGGCTCTGGGAAGGGCCAGACCTGGTTTCCTCTTTCTCGCCCCCAACACCAGGTGGGGGTTCTCAGCAGAGGAGAGGCCAGCCCTGCTGCCCGCAGGACCCAGCCGGGTCTCGGCCTGGCCCGGACCGGAGGTGTCTCTGGGAAGGGCCGAGGCTGGGAGCAGCCGCGTGGTTTCTTCCTGGAGGGTGAGCAGTGGCTGCAGGGGGGCTGGGGCAGGACTTGTCCAACATCCTGCCCCATCCACGCGGTCTCCCCGGCACGGATCTGAATTCGGTCCCGCGAAGCAGCGAATGGTGTCTTGCAGCAAATTTGAGATCTTTTCCCTGACGACATCTCGCCGTGGTGTTTTCTTTTTGATGCAAACCACACCCCTGACTTGGCTTCAAAACAGCTTAAGCGAGCAAACAAGAGAGACTAGGAGGGAAACGGAAAGTGTCCAGGCAAGCGGCCGGGGTCTTCTTAGGATCTGTAGTCTTTTTTGCTGTAGGGTTTATTGCCCAAAATACTATCAATCTCGTGGATAATGGAAGACGACAGTTTCGGAAGGACCTGTGTGCGAGAGGACAAGAGCTAACCAGAATCCCGCCAAGACTGGCCTGGCCTGTGGAGGAGGCTGGGTGACAATCTTCCGGTCACCGCCGGCCTGTCCTGCCTCATCACATCAGGCTTCTAGCTGAAGCAGAGGGGGGCTATGCTCCTTCTGTGTTCTAGAGATCTGGGGCAGAGAGGAAGCTTGCCCGGGTTTATCTCTGCGTCTCAAGCTCCAGAATGCTCTAGAACCCATCTAGAGGGCACACAAATACAGATTCCAGGGCCAGGCACCGATTTCTGCACCCCCAAACTACTTTTCCTAGCCTTCCCTACTTGAACCAACAGCAAGGCTGCCCTTCCAGGTGACAGAAGCCACGGGCTCCCTCTGACCATGCTCTCGCTCACCCTCGTCCCCGTCCTGTTAGCCTCACCTTCTTCAACATCCAGGATCTAACCCTCTTGGAGGAGCCTGCTGTCACTTCCCTGCACATCTCCCTGCCCCCCCTCCTGTTCCCTAAACTCTTTCCTCCACTCAGCAGCCGGGGAGAGAGGGATCCTTTTAAAATGTAGGTGGGGACTAGACCCCTCCTCTGCTCTCCGGGGCTCCTGTTTCACTTAACCGCCACCAAAGTCCCTAGTGCCCAGGACACTGCCCCACCCCCTCTGCTCCAGGCCACACCCACCTATGCCACCTGAGCCGCCTCTGCTCCTGGACCAGTTTCCTCCAGGTGTTTGCAGGTCCCAGTCTTCACCCTGGGAGCCTTTGCTCACATGTCACTTTCTCAACAAGCCTACCCCACGACCCCGTTCAGCCTGGGCCCACAGCACCGCCACCCTTCTGTGCCCACCAACTCCCCTGCCCCTGCTCTAGGGCCTATCACCCTCACAGTCTAATTTCCTCACATCTTGCGTTCAGTGCTGTCTGCTTTTTCAGAGCGGGGCTTTTAGGGGATCTCTGCTATAGCCCAGACGCTTAGAACTGCCTGGCCCATTGCAGGTGCCCAACAAACATGGGCTGGACGGATGACTGACTGCGACCCTGAGTTCGGCCCAAGGGCCTGGGGTGGGGGACACACCCAGCAGCCCCCTCCCCAACTTGCCTGTATTGCTCCAATGTTCTCCATTAGCTGGTCTGCGCTGGAAGCACCCAGGAGCACGGAGCTGACTCCCTCGTTCCTCAGGCACCAGGCTGGGGTAGGAAGACCAGAGTGAGGGACACACACCCAGTGCCGGGGCCCTTCCTGGTGCTGCCCTGTCCCTAACTGGGCCACAGAGATCCAGCCTCTCGGTCGTGGGGCTGAGGGTGCCCAGGAGGGTCCTGGTGAGCCTGCAGCTCAGCATGTCGGGACGGGGCTGGAGAGGGTTCTGGGAGAGCCCTGGCACCAGCTGCTTCTAGGGGGAGAGGTGGCCCCCATGCTCAGGGATGACCCCCCACCCTTCTTGTCCCATGAATGTTGGGCCCCGTTACTTATGGCTGGCTAATGGAGGGAGTGGTCCTGGCACTCAAGGACTTCTGACATGGCCCCAGGGACAACGGTCAACCCGACCCCCCCATGTCCTGTTACCTATGGCTAGCTGGGGGAGGGTGCAGCCCAGGCGCTCGGCGATGGCCTGCAGCTCCTTCAGCTTGGCCTGCTGGCGCCGGCCCTCCTCACTCAGGATCTTGTCCTTCAGCCACTGGTAGCCCTGGTTGTGGGGGGTGAAGAGCACAGCACACAGGTGAGGGCAGGTCACCTGGACCTCAGTATACAGACGGCCGAGGATCTGTGCCAAGGCAGCATCCGCACCCCCGGCCTAACCACGTCCCACCATAGAACAGAGCTGGGCAGTTGGAAGGATGGGGCCTGTGGAATGTGAAGCCCACATGGGGGCTTGCTGAGCCTGGACCCCTGAGCTAGGACAAGGAGCCTGGAAGCCTGGGAAGGAATGCTTTGGCCTTTGGCCCCGAGGACCCCTACCCCAAGCTCTGGGGGAGCTGTGGTTTCACCTGCCCCACCCCTGGGATTGCAGTGCCTTCCAGGGAATTGCCTGACTTGGCTGTGGATAGGGCAGGAGTGGGTGGGACAGGCCATCCCACCCACTCCTGCCCTCGAACCCGAGGCAGGGGAACTCCGGGGCTGGATCTGCCCTGACCTGGGTGGGCCTTTCTCTGACTGCTCCTCCTCCCCCAAACCCTGCATTTTGGAGATCCTCCTTCATCCCCACTGCAGAGATGTGACTATGTTGGGGGGGGGGCTTGTCCCAGGAGATCAACTCTGCGTGACCCATGAGGCAGCTCTGCAGCCCTCAGCCCAGGGGTTTCGGTGATGGGCCACAGAATGTGGGGGGGGGGTAATCTGTCAGTGCAGGGGCCATCCCAAATAGCCCAGGTGGGCCCAGTCCAGGCTGTGAAGGTCCACCCGAGGTGGGGGGCGGTGACGGAGTGGAAGGGCAGTCTTTCCAGAGGCGGGATCTGGTCAGCAGGGGCGCCAGGTTCCCTGTCGTGGATCCAACCCCCACAGGGGCCCCGCCCCGGGCGGCGGCCCCAAAGCCCCATCAGTCCAAAATGCCTGTCGCCTGCCCGTCCCCTCCTCCCACCCTGGCCGCTCCTTCACCTTCAAGGAGGCTCTCGAGTAGGGCGGGATGCCACTGTCGTACTTTCCAGAAACGATGCCGCAGGCCAGAGGGGACCAGGTCATGGCGCCCACTCCTGGGAGAGGAAAGCCAGGCGACGTCAGGCCCAGGGTTCCGGGAAAGGGGGTGCGGAGGCGGGGGCGAAGGGCGGAGCAAGGGAGAGAGGAGGCGGGGCGGGCGGGGCGGGGCGAGGGGAAGGGGCGGGGCAGCCCACCTATCTTGTGGAAGAGCTCGGGCAGCTGTACCTCCACCTTCTCCCGCTGGAACATGTGGTACTCGGCCTGCTCGCAGATGGGCGGGATCAGGTTGAACTGCCGGGCCACGGAGTAGGCCTCCTAGGGATGCAAAGGAGGCCATGGGTGGTCCCTGTCCGTCAGTGGGTCTGGGGGCTGCCTGGGCAGCAGGACAGGAGACACAAAGGCATCCCCAGGAAACAGCAGGCCGACCTGCTCTCCCCCCACCCTCCTCTCTGGGGAGATTCATGGCTTTCCTGGGAAACTGTTAGCCTGTCCCCCCCGACCCCCTCGGCTGGGAAAAGAGGGGGAACCCCACAGCTGAAGGCGTGGGGGGAACGCACAACTCAGTAGTGAGATTTGGGTTCTGGCACTTATTGGCCGGGTGGCCTTGGACAAGGAGCTCACTCCTCTCTGCCTCAGTTTCCCCATCTGTCGTTGAGGATCAAATGAGCCAACGTTGTTCACAGTCTTCAGGACAGTGCCTGCCTGCTATGCTGTTACTGTTTTTATCAAGATCATGACTGCTGGGCCCTGGCCCTGGGATGACGGTGGCAGTAGCAGGAAATGCTACGCCAGGAGGGGAGAGTGGCCGGCATCAGCCCATTTCTGGGACTTGGAGCTCAAGGCCTGGACTCTGCAGACTCTCCCTCCACTCCCACCAGACGGGTGTGAGCCAGGGCTGCTGTCTCCAGACAGACTCCTGGGGAAGCCCGGCCCGCCAGCGTGAGAGGCCCTTTCCCCTTTGGTTTGAGACCCAGCTACTGCATTTGTAAAATGAGGATAAGACACGGACACCTCGGTGAGCTCTGTGCTGGCTCCAGGCAGCCTCAGAAAAATGCCCAATGCTCATTAATACTGCAAATGCCAAAGGGTGATTAAAATCGCAGGCATCTAGAATTGTGTTGAACTTGGAAATTCTGCTTCATATTTTTGATGAAGCAGAAATCTGGGGCTCACCAGAGGAGAAACCCCCTCCCAAGGACACCAGGATGTGGGGAATTCTGGGAGGAGGGGCATGGGAAGCGCTGAGGCTGGGAGGGGGCCTGGAAGCAGGGGTGGAAGGTCAGCCTTTGGAAGACCTGGTCCCCAGAACTCTGCTCTCCAACACCCTGGGCCTCCAGCTGCCTGCCTCTGCGGGTGAGGGGGGCATCCTGCTGACCCTTCTGGGATACCCAGAAATATCAAGAAACATCTGCAGCCCTCTGTCTCTGATGGCTCCCTGGGGGGAAGGGACAGGGGAGGGGACGCTTTCCTGAAAGGGTGGGAGAGGGGAAATATCAGGGATTATGAGACGGAAGCAGGGCTCCCAACAGCGGCTCACATTCTGAGCAAGTCCAGGCCCAGAGCTGCACAGCTTGGAGACTGACCTTAACATGGGCTGTGTGACCTTGGGTGTATTACTTAACCTCTCTGTGCCTCAACATTCACATTAGAAAAACAGGATGACAGCAACACTTACCTTGTAGGGTGCTGTGAGGATTAAATGGGAGTTAGTCCACGGGAGCCCTCAAATCTAACAGCAACTGGAGCGTCACGAAAGCTCGGGGCACGTGGCTGGCACTGTTACTGCGGCTGAGTGATAGCTGAGCCATGGCTCCTCTGCTGAGAGCTTCACACCTGTTCTCTCAGTCCGCAGAATAGCCTTGGGGGGGGGGTGCTAGGTCATCCTAGTGGTCTTGTTCTACAGGTGGGGAAACCACGGCTCAGAGAGGTTAAGCCATCTGTCCAGGGCCACACAGTGCTGGGATTCAAGTTAAGAGCCCTGCCTATGGATGTAGCTGCCACACGTCACCAGACTGTCCCTCGTGGTAGGACCCAGTTATCCATGCCATTGGGACCAAGGGCACTGGAGTCCTGGATGTTCATCCCTAGAATGGGGCTGGGAGCCCACGTCCCACGGACACACACACGTGGAGAGGTCATCACCGTACCATGATCTCCATGGAGCTCCAGCGCGACGTGCCCCAGTACATGGCCATCCCCTGGTTAATGACATGGGTCATGGCGCGCACGGTCTCTGTTGGGAGAGAAGGGGAAACTGCAGGTTGGGGGTGAGGCGCCCGGGGACGTGGGGCCCAGCCTGGGGACATTCTGCAAATACAGGTGGGGCGCTGGGAGGAGGGGGAGCTGCACAGGTGTCTTGCAAGCAGTGTACTTCCTGGCTCCCAAGTCGGGTGTGGCAGGGGCTTTCGGGACCACAGGAAAAAGGGAACCACGATCCAAGAAGCTGGTCTTGAAAACCATTTCCCCATCCTTGGGGGATGGATCTTTGAAAAATGGGTTCTAGATGGACTGTGGCATCTCTATGGCAAATTGGAGAGATGAGGGAAAGGTGATATCAGAGAACGTGGTTTTGGACTGTCGAATGGGAGGGGGCGGGTTCTCTAGTTTGGGGAAGAATCGGGCTGGCAAAAGGCAACAGCAAGTCACCACAGTTGTTGCCTGATTTTAGTTCCTACTTCAGGCTGTTCCGGATTGGCACTGGGATCTGAGAATTGAACGGAGAGGTCATAGTGGCACCTGTCAGGACAAAGGGCAGGGCGGGGCCCTAGATGCTCCCAGGGTGGGGGGGCTGCAGAGTGGAGCTCCCCTCGTGTCCCCCAGAGCCGGAAGTAGCCACGGAAAGCCCCGTTTGTATCTGTCCCAGGTTCTCAAACCAGCTTGTATCAGGCAAGGGACCCTCACCCCAGCAGGGTCATAGGTTCTTCCCAGTACTCAAAATTTTCAAGAAACAGATCTGCCGGTTATAGCCTTCCTACCGCTCCCACGCCAGGCGGTTTCAGTCCACGGGGATGTTGTGGTTTTTAAAACAGACTTGGCCTCCAATTGAAAATTTTCGAGCTGTCTCTTAGCTTTGCGGGGGGGAGTGGGGGAAGGGCTACCTCATCAGATCCCTCACTGGTCCCATACAGTGCTTGCAAGTCCCACTGCCAGAGGCAGGGCGGGAAGGAAGGCTGGAGAACAAGTGTGTCTAGAAACGAAGCAGCAACCTTGACCCCTGGAAGTCCCGTCTCTCCCCAGGTGGCTTGCTCCTCATCTGCTCCCAAGATGGGGGGGGCTGGGGTCCCTGAAGACTGCAGGGGGTGGGAGAGCCGGAGGAAGGAAGGAGAAGGCGGGCTTTGTTCATAAAGTTCCCCCTCCAAATGGCACAGGCCCTTGGGCACTTTCTCCCGCTGAGAGCAGCACTTCTGTTTTGGGGTGTCCTGGGTCCCTGAGTGCCCCTTTGGCTGAGGTCCCCTCTTTCAGCAGAAAGCTAAGGTAGCTGGGGCTTCTGGGGTGTTGGTCTCAGTGGGTTTGCCCAGGACCCCTGAAAAATCACATGTGGGCTACCAGGCCTGCAGGCCAACCGTGCCCTCTCCTTCCTTCCGAGAGCAGGGACTGGGCTCCTCTCTGCCTATCCTCGGAAGGAGGGCTGGCAGGGAAGCTCAAACCCCCGCCCCGACCCCTAGGGCCCACCAACAGGCCGCCGGGTTTGACTGCCAACACCACTCAGTGCGAAGGAGACCGCCCTGTCGGAAGGCCTGAGGGTCCCAGCAAGAGATTTGCCCACATCCAAGCCCAAGCTCAGGCTCCCGGCCGGCTGTCCTTGTCACGTTCTTTAGAAACACCCTTAGGGGCCCCTGGTGACCATGCAGCATCACCGCCGATTCTTTCTGGCCAAGGCTTAGGCCCACATGCCGGAGAGGGAAGTGGGGGACACCCCCGCCCGCCAGCCTGGCTGCCTCTCCATCCCTGGAGCGTGGCTTTCTCCGGACCGGAGAAACGAGGGACATGACACGATGCGTGCACCGCCCCTTCCATGCCGACAGGGGAGTCCCCCGGGTGCCGGGGCGGGGGGGGACAGGCCCCTGGGGCAGGAGTTCGCGAGAGCCAGTGGCTGGCCTGAGAGAGAAGGGGTCCCCGGGCAGCGGACGGCGGTGGGCGCAGCCCACACATGGGATCACGGCGCTCTGTGCTTCTGCGCATGCCCGTGTCAGTGGCCCCAGGAACAGGGACAACTAGGGACAACTGTCCTTCACCTCAATATTTAATACTGTTGAACAGAAGCAGCGCCAAATCCGTCTAGCTGCTGCCAGAACCCACAGTACCTACTGTCTCGTCACAAATAATACATGGGAGGGGTCAGGTGGCAGTGCCAGTTGGCAGGCAGGAGCCTGTCCATCGTGGGACGCAGCCTGGCTCCCAGGGAGATCATGGCCTGCCCTTGGGGTGGGGTCCTGCGGAGGCCCTTAGCTTAGGGGCAGGCAGAGACCAAGCCTGGCCAGAGGCTGCTCCAGGTCTCAGAGTTTTGCCAGCTCACGTCGGTATTGTTTAAGAAGACAAATGACTCGGTTTTGATGGAGGGGTCAGGCTTCATGGCAAGGGGTGAGAGTGGCAGGTGGTCCAGCCCGTCCAGGGGGACATGAGCCCCACGCGCAGCCGTCATGCTCACGGAGGAGCCAGCATGCTGGGAGGGGGGGTTTTGCTTCTGCTGGAAGCTGGAGCTTAGCAAATGTGCCCTATGAAGTTAAGACTTGTTGGAAGCCACATGTTCTGGGGTCCCTGATGTTTGCTCCCGTGGGCCCCTGGTCTTACCAACCCTCTCCCAGACCATCCAGGGTCAAGGTTTTAGGCGCTGATCACAGCATCCCCAAATCAAGAGGAGCCCTAGCAGACAGACAGCCGGCCCCCCAAGGATCACGGCAGTGCAAGGCAGGGGGGCGCGGGCCGCGGGTCATGCACAGGGGGAGTGGGAGGGATGAAATGACAGGCGGGCCAGGCAGGGGCGGGGGGCAGGGGCTCCACACCGCTTTGCTTTTCCTTCACTGGCAAGATGTTCTGATAGGGTGCTTATTTTTCCTTTATGCATTTTATGGAGAAGTTTGTCTTGGGGGGAAAGAGAGTGGTGTAAATAAAACCACTGTCTCATAAAATGCAGCTTGGACACAGGAGTCAATAGTCGGGCTAAGGGTACTGTGTACCTTCTACGATGAATGTCCTTGACTTGGAGGAACTAAATGGGTCCCCTGGTGATAAAGAAAGATTTAAAGAGACCAGAGTTTATAGCTGTGGGAACACCGAGAGGCGCGGTATGACAGAGGGCAGGGGAGGGAAGCACAAATCTTCACAGAGTACTTGTTTGGTTAAAAAACCCAAAAAACCAAAAACCCAAACCAACCACACACACCACATACACATATATGTACACGCACGTGTGCACGGTACATATGTATATAGAGAGAAACAAATGAAGAAAAAATAACTTGAACACAACTTAATTTTCCAAATTCCCGAAGCAGCAAAGCACAAATGAGAGTCTGAAGCAGGAAGTCGGGGGGGGGGGGGATGGGGGGGCGGAGATCGCAGGAGTGGGAAGAATAGATAAGCGCCAAGAAACCAAAACTGCTTTTCAAAGCACTGCACATTTTTTTCTCCTCTAAGTAACAATTTATCCCCCAGAGCAAAAGACCCCTGAAGCCCCCCGCAGAACGGCAGAGCAGGAATGTGACTGAAGAGAACACAGCAGTTGCAAAGAGCCATCATCTCGTGACTTCGTTTAGCTACAAAATATCAACAGCTGAGAGGAGAGAACATTCCACACAGTTCCAAACCCAGGAGGGGGCATGGAACCGGGCGGGGAGCGGGGGCGGACCCAAAGCCAGGCCCGGGCGGGTGTTGGCCTGGAGGTGCCAGGGCACACCTGTGGGCCCCGAGCACCCCCACCCGCCCTCACCAGCGCCTGTGACCAGCGGCCCGGGTGCCCTGGTGGCAGCCGGCAGAGAGAACCTACCTTCCATGGGCGTGTTGGGGTCTGGGCGGTTGGCAAACACCACGTCCACGTACTCCAACTGCAGCCGCTCTAGGGAGGCCTTCAGACCTGGGGGGAGGAGTCAGAGGGGACCGTCACCTTCGGCACAGACATTCCGGGGACCCGGGCACAGGAGGCTCAGGGAGCAAGAGAAGAGAGACGAGGCCCGTGGCACCAGGAGCTGCCGGACTGTGTGGGGACACACGTGAAATGGGCGCCACCTGAGATGATGGAAAGGCAGGACTGAAGGGGGCTCCCACCGCAGAGTGGGTGCTGGTCGGGTCCATAGGCCAAATGCTCTGTGACTGAATGAAGGGGCGCCTTCCTAGGTCCCCTGGTGGCCCACGTGTGACGGGGAGAGCTAGGTCACCGCACAGGGAGGGGGTGCTGCAGCTATGTCCCACCCCCAAAGACACAGATCACCAAGGAGCACTTAGTGCAGGTCAGAACAGAGCTGCAGAGTCAAGTGCTGGGGTTGGGGGTGGGCAGCAAAGCCTCCTAATCATTTGATTTTTTAAAAAAAGAATTTATTTATTTATTTGACAGAGCGTGAGTGAGCACAAGCAGAGGGAGTGGCAGAGGCAGAGGGAGAAGCAGGCTCCCCACCTAGCAGGGAGCCCGAGCTGCGGGACTCGATCCCAGGACCCCAAGATCATGACCTGAGCCGAAGGCAGATGCCTCACCGACTGAGCCCCCCAGGGGCCCCTAATCATTTGATTTTTAAAGGAGCGAGTGTATTACCTTGATGAAAGTGAGCACTGATGGAAAAAGCACCAAGACAATACAAACGTAGGATCAGCCAGACAGCCTACCGGACCATCTCTCTCTGTCCCCCTCCCCCCACTCCTGTGCACGGAATGCCTGGCTCTCTGACCTGCAACCCCTTCTGGGTTCCTCCCCATTCCCCGAAACCCCAGAGGTGGGCCTCTTCCCACACCCATTTTACAGATGTTGCTGCAGCGGCTTGGGGAAGCGATGTCCCTTGCTCGGGATCCCCAGTCAGCACAGGGCCCCGCCCCGGTTGCAACCCAGGCCTGTCTTGTCTTCCCCGAGACAACACTGCCCATCTAAGGGTGCCAGGGGCCCTGCTCTCATGCTGTGGAGCCCGGGTGGAAGGAGGGGGTTGGACCAGGGCACGGGGGGCCTCGTGGTGGGGCGGAGGCACTTGACTTTCTTCATTCGTGCATCTGCAGCAGGGTGCCGTGAGTGTGGGGGGCCGTGTGGGGCCAGGGCGCGCCCCTCACCTTCTATGATGTGCTTCCTGGAAAGGCCCCTCTCGGTCTCCGCTCTGAAAAACAGGACAACAGCGTGTGTGATGTTGCAAGTGGTTTTGGGGAAAATGTTTATGATGCAATGTTAGGCCAAAAAAAGTAGGTCAGCGCACGCCGTGTGCAGTCTGATTCCACTTGGGGGATAAACCACAGGCTACAGGGATAGGCTCGTGCAGGCTGGGAGAAGGGCTGCTGCTGGCTGGCTGCTCTGGGGGAGGAGGGTGGCCGGAGGGGGAGGGCGGGTCTGCGTTTCAATTTGTCCTTCCGTTTCCCTTGGATTTTTTTTTTTTTTATTAAGAATGAATCGTATTTAGAATTTCTGTGGAGCCGATTTTGTCCAGCCTTAGAGAGAATGTGGGGGCCAGACCCCTGGAAACTGGCAGGGGTGGTGGTCTGTGGCCAGGGAGGGTGGAATGGTTTAGACGGTTCGTGAATTTTCTGTTTTCCAGAATTTTTAAGATGTTACCTTTGTAATAAGAAAAAGTAACAAACACACAAAAATAAAAATAAAAAACAAGGTTTGAGTAAAAGGCAATGCAGCCAAAGCTGCTTTTCTGGAAGGTGATGTCAGTAGGGACGGGCGCCAGCCAGGGCAGACGGCTGCGCACACGCCCCCAGGAGCCCCTGAATCCTGACCCCAGCCGGAAGCATCGCCCGCTGCTGCACCTACTTTCCTCCCCAGAAGATCTTGGTGGTGATGACCAGGCTGGACCGTCTGTGGAACAGAAGAGAAGGGCTGTTACCGGACGTGGCCGCGGTGGGGGGGTGTCTTCAGTTTTCATGGAGGGTACTGAGCACCCTTCTCCTCTGGGACCACGGGGTGTGAAACAGGTATCTCTCGATCATTCCATGTTTGTGGTGTGCGAGCCCAGGGACAGCCGTGGGTGTAAGTAACTCACTGTGTCACCCGAAGTCCGGCAGGGGGGGCTGGGGGACGACGGAGTCTAGTGCCCCGAGCCCAGAGCAAGAGGCGCACTGGGGGAGGCACAGACAGACCGGCAGAGGGAACGCCCCCCGCCCCCCCCCCAGCTCTAGTGGGTTTTGTCTGGGAGGAAGCGGGTGCAGGGAGCACACTCCCAGGAGGGCAAGAGGAGCTGCACCGATGGAGGGGCTCTGGTGAGGATGGAAGGAGGCGAGGGGGACGAGCAGTCTGGCTCTTCCCCTACAGGCCAGAGACAGGCTTTCAGAAATCGGCGTGTGGTGCAGCCTTGGGGGGGAGCACTGAGGGAGGGACAGTTTGGTGAGAGGCGGTTGGGGTCTGGGTGATGGAAAGCCCGGGGGGGGGGGGGGGGAGGAATGAAGGAATGAATTCAGGTCTCCTGCCGTAAATCCACGGAGCCGACACCTGTCTGGTCCTGGCCGGATGATGGGGGTAATGAGGCCCCTCCAGGCTGCACCTGATCGAGATCCTTCCCAAAGGAGGGGGTGCCAATGTGCTTTCCTCCCGTGGGGGCAGGGGGCTGCTCAGGAAAGGGCTCCTCAAAGCCAGAGGCCGTGTTCCCCTTGGGCTTCACCTCCAGGCCGGGGGGTGACCTGACGTGTATCTCCCTGTGCCTAAGACATACTCAGGGCACGCGGGAATACGTGCAATCCCCTTTAATTACCGAGAGAGGAGGAATTTGTTTTGTGATGAATTAGAGCCGAGAAGAAACCAACAACTTTGCTGGGGCAAGAAGAGGGCTGTCAGTCATCTGTGCCCAGGGGCTGGGGGGCTTCTGAGTGGCACTCACTGGGTGGGGGCGGGGTGGGGGTGGGCCCAGCTTTACAACTGCTTCTGTTGTTTCTGAAAATAAAGACACATGGGCCCCAAGGGGTCCCAAAGTGTAGGCAAGTGCCCAGCACGGGCTGTCCCAAGGAGGGGGGGATCCCTGTCTGACAAGGGACCTCAGGCTTGTGAGCTGCTTGTGGGAGGTGGGGGGATACGGTGTGGGGGGCTGTGGTGAAGACCAGTCACAGGCTGCCCATTCCCAGGTGAGTGTCGTGTCCAGCCTTGAGCTGGGCAGACGTCTTACAGACTTGGGCCCCTGAGCCCCAGGCCAGCCCTGCCAGGGAGCTCAGACACTGGTCCCTTACAGGCAGGGACCGTGAGAATGGCTGGATTCCAAGCCCAGAGAAGGACTGTCCCTCTCCTCAGCAGCTACTTTCCCCAGGCCACCTGGAAAGTCCTCACGTCCAGATCTTTTTGGCCTAACCCAGGTCAGTGTGCAACCCAGGACCCTGGTCCTCTGAATCCCTGCTGGACCAGAGGTGGAGGCCAGAGGTGGACCGGGCGGGGCGGGGGAGCACAAGGACCCCCGCTCGACTTCCCTCTCAAGCAGAGACGCCTCTTGTCTTGGAAAACTGAGTTTGGCACCCCACTTGGTGACTCAGCAGAAGCTTCCCACCTCACCACAGCCCCGCACGGTGTGAATAGTCTCTCCCCCTGGAGGGACCACAGGGCTGCCTCCATTCCGGAACATTCTTCCCTTCCTGGTGAGAAAAATTCTGAGACATCCAGGCTTTAGAAGGACTGGCCGGCTGCGCAAGGGCCACCAAGGCCAGCCCTGAGCCCTCCACTACTAAAGAGGCAAGAATGGCAACGGGACCTGAGCCAACGCTCGCCCAGGACCTGGTGTGCGCCCAGGACCTGGTGTGCGTCTGCCCCTCGCGGTACCCCCCTCCCTCCCACCGGCCTTCTCCGGCCTTTTCCCTGTGTGCCGCCTGGACACTGACCCAGAGAGAACAGGGTAATTACCTCCATCCCTTCTTCTTGATGATGTTTCCTAATACCACTTCAGCCCTGCAAAAAAGACCGAGACATGAGGATTTCATTACAGCGTGACAGAAACATTAAACCTCGCCCTACTGTGACAATCAGTCACTTGGTCCCCTCTGTGAAAAAGCCACTGGGGCCAGAGGGCCAGGCTGTTAACAATGCTCGTCTTGGCTTGGACAGTTCATTCCAGAAAGGAGAGAGCCTGCAAGAGGCTGTCATTCCCCATGAAGGTGGCCGTGGGCGGTGCCCCTTCAGGTTGTCTGAGCAGAAGTCACTCCAGCTCTCACAGAGACGGAAGGAGCTGGTGTCCTGCTTGGCAAGGCCAGCAGCATCCCATTTCCCTGGCCTGTTGGAAACTCACCCGGGAAAACGTTTGGCAATGTTACGTGGGTGAAGTTTCCAGAGAAGTATATTTTTTAAAAGGTAAATTATTCATCAAGTGCATTCTCTCTTTTCCGAGACAATCCACATGTATTCAGGGCCAGGGGCTGAATTTCCAGCAGAGTGCGTGCATGGGTGCGTGTGTGTGTGTGTGCGTGTGTGCACGTGTGTGCATTCATGTGTATGGGTACGTGTGTCTCTCTCGTTTCTTGCTTTTGAACAATGGAGAGACAGATGCCATGCGGACTGCTCTCTGTTCTTTCTGGCGTCACCCTGGCCCTGCACCAAACTCGGGCTAGCCGGGGTCATGGGCGGGCTGTTCCAGCCTTGCTTGGCACTGCAGTGCTGGATTAACTTTTAAGAACTTTCTGCTTGTAGCAAAATGTTTCTGAGCAAAAACAACAGACGGAGAATGATCCATACCCAGTGCTACATTCCAATTATAAAAGTGCCTGAGTCATCCACTCAGAAATAATGGGCTCTAATTTGCAAGCTGTTCGGCATACATTCTGAATGCTCTTCATTTATGGTCAAGATGTACAGAAATTCACTCAGCCCTGGGCCTCTTCCTTTTATTCCTTGGTCCCTCATTTGTGGGACAAAAAGATCAGGAAAGGAGGAAGGGAGAAAAGCAAGTAGTGGTCCTGGGGAGTTGTAGACAATCGGCTCACCACAGCCTGCTGCTTGTGGCTATGAATTCCTGTGGCCCTGCATTTGGTAAGCCCGGCATCTGCTGGGGGGGCAGGGGGCACAGAAATCCTGCAGCTCTCCGGTAAGTGCCCAATTTAGCATCAGCATAAGAAGCAGGGGGCTCAGCAGAATATGCACTTGGCACTCTGGTTAGCAAGAGGCACAGCGCCTGGCCCACGGGCTATTGGAGCTCCCCGGCAGCCCCCTGCCCAGAGCTCCTCCCTGCCTGTCCCTTGGGACACAGGGCCCAGCCTCCCCTGTGGGTGACTGCTGGCACCGAGGCATTGCTGGGGCTGAGTAGGTGGGTCCAGCTGGGGGCTGGACTGAGAAGGAGCCGCAGGGGCCCGCGGTGGAGTAGAGGGCAGATGAGGGCCGTGAGCTGCCTACGACTGATATGCCAGCCCTTGGTGTCCAGTTAATCAGGGGGAAGTGAAGACGGGGCCACAGAGAGTGTGGAGTGTGCAGGGCTGGCACACACGGGCTGGGCCGTCTGGAGCCAGAGGAGGCTGCCTAGACTGCCTTCTGCACGCTCTCACGGGCAGCAAAACCGAGGCAGGAGCAGGGCCAGGGAATGGGCTGGGGTGCTGAGGCCCAGGAACGCCTGTGGGCTTGGCATGTGCACTGGGCTTTTCTACCTCTGACCCTCTGGCTTTAGTTCATCTGTCTGGAAAGCATTTCACTTTGATGGGAAGAGGCTGCCAGTATGCAGGGCCCGGGAGGGGGCTGCAGCATCAGGAGGGGCAGAGGGCTGTTGACAGGCTGGAGGAGATTTAGGGGTCCCAGTGGAGGTCCCCAGAGCTGTCAGGTCCTCAGACCCTACGTTGGGACTTGAGAAAAGGCCCAGGTGGCTTCCCGATTCTCGGTGCTCTGGGCCCCACTGCAAGCTGCAGGTAATAACCCAGAGCCTTCGAGGCAGGTGCTGGCCCTGAGGCCACGGTGCGCAGCCAGCCAGGCTGCAGCCAAGCCAGCTGATGGGAACTTGGCTCGCCCCGGGCAGGAGGGGCCGGAGGGAGGACGAACAGAGAGCCAACAAATGACTTAACAAACAAAAGCTGACTTTTGGAAACCCGATGCAGGAGAGTGGATGATGTGATTACAGCTAGTCTTTAAAATTGAAGCCAGCAGCCTTGGCTGGAGAGGACTTTTACATAATTGAGGAGGGAAGTTCACTGCCAAGATGGGAAGTGCTTCCTACAGCGCTCGGCTGGCCAGACTCTGCTCTCCGCCGCTCGAGAGGCCCTGCCTTCTCTGCAGCCCTCATGGTACCATTAAGACGTGAGAATGTCAGACACGCGGGGCTGGCCGCAGGAGAGCCTGGGACCTCCGCCCGATCGGGCTCTTGCCCAGCATGGCATCCGAGGCACCGGAGGGGCTGTGGTCATCTTGGTGCGCGGATACATGGGGAGTTTAGCAAGTGACCAGCGTCCAAGTGTTCTGCAATTTTGGCCCCACGAAAACAACACCTTCTAAGGCCATTCAGAGTTTAAAAAAGCAGGCAGAATGCGAGGCACGTTTGTGGATGCTTGGGACAAGTCCCGGAGCACCCGCAGCTCTGGCTCTTCCCAGGGAAGCGGGGGCCTGCACCACATCGTCCCCGTGAGAAAAGACACGTACTTGCCCGCTGCGTAGACTTCTGCAGTATCGAAGAGGTTGATGCCGTTGTCATAGGCCAAGGTCATTAGCTGCTCTGCCATCTGAAATGAGAAAACCAGAGCTGCTTGCGGGCAAGCACAGTCCTGCCAGGCCAGGGAGAGGCTCTAGGGCATAATCTCGGGACCTGGGGGGGCCTCCTGTGTATCCAGGCCCTACCCCCCGGGGCTCCCCTCGTCCTCTCCTGCCACGGGACAGGCTCTCGGGAGTGGACCCACAGGGAGGAAAGAAGACAAAATGAATGAAGGAAGAGCCTCTGGGCTGTGAGTTTCAAGCAAGTAGGGACCCCATCTTTTGGGTCATCTCAAACTTAGCCCCTGTGCTGGGTTGAACACAGCCCCCAAGAGGAGTGGGATAGATCCTGGCAGAATGAATACTTTCTTAAAGCTATGGCTAGAGTGTGCCCTGTGGCCGCATGCCCCCGATTCCTTCCCAGCAGCCGCACGGGGACGCTGCGATGACTGCAGATGGAGGAACTGCCGTCCTCGGCGAGCGCTCTGGCCTCGGCTGCGCTTCTCCGCTGCTGGGCCGGCAGGTGTTGATGAATGGTGCCCAATCCACACACGCCGTCGCCCGGGTTTTGCTCCTCAGGCTGCTCTAAGAATGTCTGTGTTCCACCAGCACTGACCCACTAGTAGTGGGGGTGAGGGTCGAGCAGCTGGGGGAAGTGCCCCTGCCACGAGCAGCCCCTCCAAGATGCAGCAGAGATGTCTGCTGGTCCTCTGGACAATGCAGGTGCCCCTTTCAGAGTCACAGATGCGAACTCCCCCGCCCCTCACTTTTCAAAGCTCAGCCCAGAGTGGGGTGAGTCATACGTTAACAACCTTCAAAAATTGTGGGACGAAAAGCCAGCCATGTTCAGCTTCGTGGAGATTCTCTCAATACTAAACTCAGAAGCATCATGGGCCAGGCAGGTCTGGAGAGTGAGGCTGGTGGCCAGTGGGGACCACTGGGGTGGGTGGACTGACCCTCAGTTCCTGCCCGTGGGAAGGCAGCTCAGCATGGCTATATCTTTTGATTTTTTTCAAGAGAAGCCAGAGATCCAGGGTATTTGGGTGTGGTAAAAATCTCTTGATTTTCAAATGTTGGCAATGAACCTCAAAGATTTCTGATACTGAGCAGGCCAAAGCTAACCCCTATTCATTAGCGGCTGTCATTTGAGTCAGAAAGCCCAGGGGGCAGAAAGGCCATTGGTGGAGGAATTTTCTGGATCCACTTGCAGGGCTGATTGGTTCCACTGGAGCTCAAGTGTAATCACGTATGAGATGCGTCCACGCGCCCTCCTCCGAGTGTAATCACGTATGAGATGCGTCCACGCGCCCTCCTCCGAGTGTAATCGCGTATGAGATGCGTCCACGCGCCCTCCTCCGAGTGTAATCGCGTATGAGATGCGTCCCTGCGCCCTCCTCCGAGTGTAATCGCGTATGAGATGCGTCCACGCGCCCTCCTCCGAGTGTAATCGCGTATGAGATGCGTCCACGCGCCCTCCTCCGAGTGTAATCGCGTATGAGATGCGTCCACGCGCCCTCCTCCGAGTGTAATCGCGTATGAGATGCGTCCACGCGCCCTCCTCCGAGTGTAATCGCGTATGAGATGCGTCCACGCGCCCTCCTCCGAGTGTAATCGCGTATGAGATGCATCCATGTGTCCTCCTGGGAACTGCCTCCTCTTCCTCCCCTGTGTCCCTCTCCAACCCCGGGGCTCCTTTCTTCCTCTCCAATGCTCCAGGTACCCCAGACCCCTTCACGGGTTCATCTTTGTCTTCCACCTCACTTTTCAGGGATGTGTGGTACCAAGCTGACCGACCTCTGCCCAGGAGAGCACCCTGTGCTGGGCCCCTAGCCAGGTTATACAGATGATTTAGGGGTACATGCTGCCTCCTGGGGAGGGTTCTGAGCAGAGGTGACTCAGCGCCAGGGCTTTTATTATTTTCATATTTCAGACCCTGTGTATCTTCTTATACGCCCACCCTACTCACCTGGAGAAAAGCACACTAGAGGTGTTCATCTGAACTTTGCTCTTCCCACTTACACTACCTCTTGGAAATCAACCCATAGTAGTTCATGGAGATCTTCTTCATTCTTTTAAAAAAAATTATTTAAAATAATTTAAAAACATGCATAACATAAAACTGACCAATTTAACCATTTTTAGGTGTGCATTTCTGTGGCACACTGTGCAACCGTCATCCGCGCCTGTCTCCAGAACCTCTCCATCTTCCCAAACAGAAACTTGGTCCCCATGAAACACCAACTTTCTGCTCTGCCTCCCCCAGCCCCTGGCACCCACCCATCTGTTCCCCGTTTCTAGAATTTTGACTCCCCTAGTTATTGCACCCGAGTGGTCATACGGTATTTGTCTTTCTGTGACTGGCTGACTTAATTTAACACGATGCCTTTAAGGTTTGTCCGTGTTGTAGCGCGTGTGAGGATTTACAGGGCTGGGTTTGGAGGGTGGTTAGGAGTTTGTCAGGCAGGAAGGGGGACAGTAGGTAGGGGAGGGGGTGTTGTAGGCAGGGAGGCTGGTGGGTGTGGAAGAGGGCAGCGTGCAGCATCTTGCCCGTCCTATGCTCAGGCCCAACACCTGGGCATCTCCCTTCACTCATCTTTCTCTTACTCTGGCACCTTCGGCCAGTCCTGCCAGCTCCTTCTTGAAACTGATCGAGAATCGGACCCTCCTGCCCACCACCTCCAGTGCATCCACTTGGTCCAAGCCAGAGTGCCCTCAGCTGGGTTTTTGTGGTAGCCCCTAACTCTCTCTGCTTCTGTCCTTGACCCCCCAACACTCTACCTGGGGCACAGTGTGGTCCACGGACCAGTAGCATCCGCATCTGCCACGCAGAATCCCGGGCTCTGCCCCAGGCCTGGCCACCACAGCCTACACGTCAACTGGATTTCCAGGGAATTCATGCATACATTAGATTTGAGAAGCACCCCCATCCTTGGGGGGGGGTGCCTATCCTCAGTGGAGCAGCCAGAGTGAGCCTTTCGAGTGAAGTTAGGTCAAATTTCCTCTGTGACTTCTATGTCACAGATGGTTAAAGCCAAGGTCCCACCAGATCTGCTCCCTCACCTCTGCCCCCATCTCTCAACCTGGGGCTCCTCCTGTGGCTTCCTGGAGGCTGGGTCCAGTCCTGTTCCCTTGGCCTGGAATGCTCTCTCTCTGAATCATCACATGGCTCACTCTTGCTTCCACCTTCCCTCACCGTCCTGCATAAAATGGGAGCCTCCATCCCAGTCCTCCTTTCTCTGTGTTTGATGAAATAATGGCCCCTGGACCCTGTGAATGAATGGTCTCTTGGATAGAAAAAGGGTCTTTGTAGATGTTTGCATGAAGCGTCTTGAGATGGGAGACAATCCTGGATTATCGGGTGGGCCCTGGATGTCACCACAGGTGTCCCTATAGGAGAGAGGCAGAGGGAGGCGTGACACAGAGTAGCAGGAATGTGACCACAGAGGCAGACACTGGAGTGAAGTGGCCACCAGAAGCTGGAGGAGGTGTGGAAGAATCCCACTGTCCTCCCCCAGAGGCTCCGCTGGGAGTGCGACCCTGCTGACACCTTGATTTCAGCTCTGTGACCCGGATTTTGGACTTTTGACCTCCAGACCCATGAGAAAGTAAATTCCTCTAGTTCAAAACCACACGGATGGTGTTTTGTTAATGGAGCCACGGGACACGTCTAGCCCTTGGAGATAAGATGTGCTTACTCTCCAGAAAGAGAGCAGCTGATGGCAGGGACTGGCCCTCGACAGGTGCTCAGCACACCTGAGCTGAGGGACACTGTCCTTGCTGGCTTCATGGGCCGACCCTGCAAGGCCTGCCACGTGGGAAAGATAGCAGGCTCTGACACAGAGGGTACCCATCCCATTTCACCTGTCGCTTAGCAGAAAGATGTCAGCACGACTCTAACTACACCAGGCCAGTGAGAAAAGAGAGTGACGGGTGGGAATTTTCGGGGCTGTGCTTTTTATTTTTTTATAGTTCTGCTATGATTTTGGTATAATTCCTCCTCAAGGCTTTTCTTTAAAGGTTTATTTATTTTAGAGGTGGGGGGAGAGCGAGTGTGTGCGTGCACATGAATGGGGGTGGGGGGGAAGGGGCAGAGGGAGCGAGAGAGTCTCAGACTCCTGGCTGAGCATGGAACCCGATGGGGGGCTCGAGCTCACGACCTTGAGATCATGACCTGAGCCCAAATCAAGAGTCGGATGCTCGACTGACTGAGCCGCCCAGGTGCCCCCTCTTCCAGGTTTTTCTATGTGAATATATGCTTTTCCCCTGCAAGACCGTAGCTCTCACATACGGACCACTGTTGGCGCTGTTCTCCACACACTCGCTCCTGGGTCTGTCCCCACGTCATTCTTTAAAACGTGACTCTTAAAGGCTTGTGCTCTGTGAGTGCACCCTACTTTACGTGACGGACACTTTATTTTGTGACCGGTTGGATTTTTCCAATGTCAGAGTCCCTGAAACTAAAGGCAGGAGGAAGCTTAGGAGACATGTGGGCCTTCTCCCTGCTGTCCCTACTTGGGGGGCCAGGGGAATCCATCCCCCCCTGAGCTGGGAGCTGGTCGTGGGTGCTGAAGCAGGCCCCGAGGTGCTATTCCCAGCTTACGATTCTCCAGGTAAGACCCTGGGCACCTTCTCCATCTCTAGGGCTCTGCTTCCTCCCAATGGGGTGACGGCACCTGCCTCCCTGGGTTGATGGAGGATGGAATTCCGTAATAAATAAAGTTTGTAGCTACTACCCTTATCAGATGTCCAATGCCCAGGCTGCTCTGAACACTTGCTCTGAGGAGGAGATTTTTACCTGAGTGGCCATGTGAGGTCACAAACAGGGCACTGGACTAGAGGTTGGAAACCTGACTCCGACCAGGGCAGCTCCAACATTGGCCATGTGATCAGAGGCTTACTAACACTGTCTGCTTCCTCTGTGGGCTGGCTCTGCTCTGCCCAGCCCCCAAGGATTCCCTCCCCAGGGCCACAGCCCCACAGACATTTGCGGACAGAGGACAGAGAACGGCCGACTTTCTCTGTAAAGGACCCGAGAGTACACGCTTTAGTCTTTGCGGGCCAGATGGTGTCTGTGGCAACTTGTAACGGGAAATCAGCCACAGACTGTATGTAAATGAATGGGCGTGGCTGCCTGCCAATAAAGCTTTATTTATAAAAAATGGGTTGTGGAATTCATAGAGACAGAGAGTAGAGCAGAGGTTACCAGGGGCTGGGAATCATTCCCTCATGGTGACAGAGTTTTGTTTGGGGTGATGAAAACTTTTGAAGGCAGACCGTGGTGATGGTTGCCCAGCAAAGAGAATGTACTTAATACCATGGAAATGTACAGTTAAAAATTGTTAATAAGGTAAATTTTATGTTATGCATATTTTAACCACAATGAAAATGGTGAAAATAGCCAATTTTATGTCTTGTATATTTAATTAAAAGTAAAAAAAAAAAAGAAAGAAAGAAAAAAAAAATGGGGCTGTGGGCCAGATTTGGCCTGTGGGCCGCTGCTTACGGAGTCTGTGGAGTCCTGCCATGGGACCCCCCCTCCCCATCTTTGCCACATTAAATCCACCCAGTCCTCACTTCTGTGTCTCCCTGGCATCAAGGTGTCTTGCACACAAAAGGTAACTCTAAAAACAGGACTGTTTCTGGATTCCTTGGCAGGCCACCCACCTTCCTCTGGACATGGGCTTAGCAAGCGGCACCCATCTGGAATGCCCAGGGGGCTCGTGGTCTCCCCACTCTGGGACAGCACACATGTTCCTCTGTGGTCCCGGGATGGTCCCTGATCCTCTATTGCCAGCGCTGCTGGCTCGGACAGGGCAGGCAGACAGCTAAAGAATAAACCGTGGCCATTCTTCATCTGAACTGTGGCGAGGTGGGCCCCTCATCCTTGACGTATTGATTATTTTGGACACTAACTGTAGGATTTAATACGAAAATTCTGCTTGCTCCTTTGCTCAATCATTTTCACCTGCCAGGACCTCTGAGAGCCCCGGATCTGTCATCTATTGTATCTGCTGTCCTCCCAGCTTTGTGTCATCTGGAAACGACTTCTAGTATCTTCATACGTGTCATGTCTACGTGATGGGGACATGGCAGAGGCTGGAGCCAGCAGGGCTGCCGCTGGGTCATTAATCAATACTCTTTGGGTACAATGGATCTGTTGGTGAAAAAAAACACCCAAGAGGGATGGTTACCATCCAGCCACTTCCCTGTGCCTTTCTCCCAAGGACATCACACACAGGGTAGCGAATGCCATTTGGAAATGAAGTCATTCCCTTCCACAGCAAAAGGGAAACAGGTGAGTCAGACACTACTGATTTCGGGTGAACCACGTGAGCTCCAGGGCTCCGACCTTCTGTGCTAAGTGCTCGCAACCCATCTGGTGGCTAAAGGCAAAACAATTCCCCGCACCTTGGGACCCCTTTCTCCTGAGACAGTCCAGAGCCAGACCCTCAAAACAAGGGCAAGGCATTCCACAACCCGCTATTGTCATGAAAGGAAAAAGGGACAAAAACACAAACGAGATACATTCAGATTTTGACAGAAGCAGAGCTTTTCCTTTGAAAACTAACTGAGCAATCACAGCTAACAAGGTCTCAGATGAACGCACTTATTAATTTTTAAATGCAACCTTTCCGAGAGTAAGTAGGGCAGACGTGAGGGCAGCTTCTCGTGCAGATGTCCAGAGCTCTCGGAGCAAACGCCGCAGCTCTCCCTTCCCAGATAATCACTCGCGGCCCAGAAGCGCACCCCAGCCTGGCGATGCGCCGGCCCCTCCCCGACAGACGCTGACGGCGTGGCCTCGCAGTGTGAAGACGGGAGCCCCAGCGAGGGCACAGGATAAACGACAGCTACAGGAAATGAGCAGTTAGGGGCTGGGTCTTCAGCTTGTGGCAAAATTTGCAACATCTAGAATAGTCTATATTCTAAATGACCTCAGCAGACGCGCACAGGAGTTTCAAATCCACGTGGGGGCACTCAGTCGGAGCAGCTTAGAAAGACACGGCGCTGTGTGATTTGGAAAACAGGGCTGCCTGGGTTTTCCTGGCTAGCGGGGGGCTAGGTGCTGTGCAGGTGAGGAACCTGAGTTTCTGGGCCTTTCGGGCACTCACGGACTCTCCAAGGCACCCAGCTGCGAGGGGCAGGCACCAGATTTGGCATCTTTTAACACTCCCATGGCTCCCCTCACCCCTCCCGCTGCCCCAAAGGGCCACAGCACCCTTGGGCAGTGGAACGTGGGAGGCTGCGGTGGCTGCTGAGAGCACAGGCCCGCTGGTTCATGCGGTGGACTCCACCAGGTGCCCGCCGGGGCCAGCCTTGGCTGGGACCTGGGGCCTGCAGGAGCCCCATCTTACCTCATCGGTGATCTGGCCTCCGAAGGTCACCCATGTTCCTAGAAGGAGACACATGGGCTCAAGTCAGAGAACGTCTCCAGGGAGCTTGCCCCTCCCCCCCGCCCCCCCTCCCCCGCCCCGGGGTGGTCCATCCTCGGGCTGCAGGGCCTGGCTGAGCCACAGGCCACCATGCCACTCTGCTCTGTGGGGAGCACGTCCTTGGCATGCAGGGACACCTGGCCTTCTGGGCAAGTCTCCTTCTCTTGGGGACACTGAATGGGAGACGGGATGTGCTTGGAGCCGGCAGCTGGCTGCAGGTCTTTGGAGCGCTTGCTGGGGTGCAAGCTGATGGACGCCTGTGCTGGCGACCTGCCCCAGGGAGCTGGATGAGGGACGCCTCCCGGAAAACGGGCCGGGTCTGACAGCCATGCCCTCGTGCCTGCTGGGCGGGGTGTGTGTGTGTGGGGGTGTGTGTTGAGGGGTGTGTCGGGAACATACTGTATGTACCATGGAGATGCAGGGACAGTGTATTCTGGGAACAGAGCTCACATCTGGGGAAAGTCTAGATAAAAGAGCAAAATCCTGCCCTCTATGAGGACTCAGTCTCGTAAGGACAGAAGATGCTCTCCAGACACACCTGGGGCCAGGGTGCTTCTCTGATTTTCAGGTGTGAGGCAGGGGTCTGTATGTGCACACAGCCCCTGGTACTCACCTCCCTTCCCCCGTCCCTCTCCTTGGACACCCCCCCAACCACTGGTTGCCATGACAACTGAGCCTTGCCAGCTCCCCAATCCTGGCTTCCTCCCCTCACCCCCAGGGCTGGCCCCTTCAGCCCTCCCAAAACCCCTGCCTCCTTGGGTAGCCCTTTACAAAGGGGGGCCCCCACACTCACCGAGCCCCAGGCAGGAGACCCTCAGGCCTGACTTGCCCAAGTTCCTGGAAAACAAACTTGGTGTGAGTTCTCAGTGACCAGGACAGGACCTGCCAGCCAGGCACGCGCCCCTCCCCACGCCCCACCCCGCTGTTCCCAAAGCCCAGCCCCAAGTTTGAACTCCCCACTCCAGTCAATGTATCTTATGAGACTCTGAAGGCAAGGGGTCCTCAGGAGAGAGGCCTGTGGCTCACCTGCCCTTAGGCATAAAGAGCCAACTGTCTGTTCCTCCCTACCTGCCATAACCACACCAGGGCACGACCACGTGGCTGGGCCATATTGGTGACCACGGCAGGGCCTGGAGAGCCACCTCGAAAGACAGTAGTGGAATGGGCTGATTGAGGCCTTGTGGTACCGGCCATCACAGTACCTGCCCAATGAAGATCCCAGGGTCCACATGAAGGGGACACAGGCCATCACTAATGTCCTTAGGAGGTCAGTACCCGGCTGCGGACGGGGATGCCCATCTGTCCTGGCCTGTTTGTCCTGGCTCAGGCTGGCTGGGGGCCTGCAGGGGCAGCCACAGGCCGGACGGTATTCAAGTGGCACGTCCGCGACCTCCACAGCTCTGTGGGTCAGGTGCCCTCCTTTTCCCGGTACTCCCATTTCACATAGGCGTACACTGGGCCTGCCCAGGAGCAGAGGAGCCGGGATTCCACCTAGCAGTCAGCTCTGCAAGCATGCTCCCCATCACGACGGCATGCCCCTACTCTGTTCATCGGCGGCACAGGATGTGAGCTGCTCACAGGGTGAGGTGGCCCAGGGCAGGGTGTGAGTCCACTCCCCTGGGGGAACCCCGCTGCCCGTAGCCCAGTCCTGGGACCAGCCTGGGGTGGACACCCAGCCAGCCAGTGGGAAGTCAGAGAGTTGAGACAGACTCAGGGTGAGCCCCAGCCTCCTTCCCTGAGGGCTCCAGCTCTTTTGTCTGAAGTCTCGGTTTCCTGGTTCCCAGACCCCAGGACCCTGCCCACATCACAGGTGGTCATGGGGGGTGGGGAGGGGATATAACAAACTTGTAAACCGTCTGAGTCACCAAGTTTAAAGTAGTTCTGGAATGCCCAGGTTTCTTTTCAAATTTCCCATTAAAACCAGCCCAGCTGCCAGCCTGTTGTTCCCACAGGGAGTGCTGGGATTTTCCCTAATAAGTTCAGAACAGCAGCGGGTACCTCTGTGAGGCAGGGAGCAGATCGATCAGAGGCTCTGAAGCCACAACTCAAACCCTGGCTGTGTGCCCCTGGCTGCGTGATGTAACCTCCTGCTGCCTCAAGGGTGCCCCTCTGCAGAATGGGCTCCCAGGGCTGGCCGCGAGGATGAAACGAGGTGACACGTGCCTGGGGCAGAGCGTCACAGAACACTGACCCCACCTTTTTCCTCACGCCAGAAGCAACGGACGAATCAAGAGCTTTGAAAGTTAATGCGTTAAAAGACGGAAGTCTCGCCTGTTCTTCTCCCCTATAAATCAGTGAAATAAATCCGATGATGCCGTCAGCACGGCTCGGATGTTCCGACCTGGAGCAACGTGCATTCGTGGCTGCCGGGAGGGAAGGCACTATGTTATCACGTTGTGGACACACACAGTGCTATCGCATCCCCACAGGCCTGTGGGAAAATACTTAGAATATTCCTGATTTAGCTTCAGCTTTGCTATGAGAGAGTTAAAATAGAAGACATATGAAATTTAAGGGCTGAGCAGTCCAAAGACGTGACTTAAAAGTTTTCTTACGCACTTCAAATCATGCTTGAATTGACGTTGCTTCTAAGCATAAAGTTAATTTTTGTTTTGTTGTCTGTACATAAACAGGAATTAAAAAGTCTTTTTTTTTTTTTTTTTTTAAAGGAAGAAAGACACAACCACATCATCTGCAGACCGTGCACCAGGCCAGGCCAATTTAACAGTGCAGGTAATTTTCCCCACGCCAGCTAGAAGGTTCCTGTGGCACGAAATCAGAGCATTGCTTAAAAGCAGTCTGGGAAAGAAGCAAAAGGGATCGGAGATTCTGATCAGTGGTTCTGAACTGTTTGGGGTCACAGGCCCCTTTGAGAAACCGATAAAGGCTCTGGACCCCTTCCCTGGAAACGTGCAGGACACGAAGACCCTCAGAACCCTGTTTGCAAGGCCCGGGTGCTCACAAGGCCCCCGGGCACCTGGTCTCGAAAAGTCCAGGTGCTGGAAGGGAGGCTGAGCTCCCGACTCTGCAAAACTAACTCCCACTCGTGACCACGGGAAGCAGTCTCCTGGCCAGGCTCCGTGGAAGGCTGAGTTTTAGGTGCGTCCTCCAGTTCGCTTTAGCAGCGTGGACCCAGATGCCTGAACAGGCTGTGTGTTCAGGGGGACGAGCAGTTTTAGCAACAGACAGACAGGAGCACAGAACATCTGGCTGAGTCCACCTGGGTCTGTGGCTGAAAGCGGTGCCCGCCGCCCCTTGCCCACCAGAACAGGCCGGGACCCAGGGCGTTCGGCTCTCCCGCTGCATCTCCGCCCACTGCCCACAGGAATAATTTAACAAAACTAGGACACCGCGTGATGCCGTAATTACCCCGCTCAAGTTGTCTCCCCGATAAAATGATGGTATTAGTTCTGCCATCCGCTGCCAGGCCTCGGGAGAAGAAATGAGAAAGGACAGGGTATCTCCGGGCTAAAAGTTTTATAAATAAGGCTGCTCGGTGGGGGTGGGGAGCTCCACAAATCTGTGCCTCGGCTGGACCAGGGGCTGGGGACATGCTGCCCCTTGAAACTCCCACGACTCGAACATTGTTTTCTCCAGATTTTTCTCCCCTAATTAAAAGTCCTGATAAAATAGTTGGCCAAATAATGTGAGTCTCCATTAATTTGCCGTATGTCTCTCCTGTGGTCTGGAAACATGCTAATGAGGACTCATGGATTTCACCTCTGCTGGAGGAGGGCACTGATGCCCGTCGCATTAGCCACCAGACGCTCTGTGCCCCTTGATACCACACCTCAGACCCCGGGTAATTACAGGTCCTTTCGAAAGGGTCCGAGGCCTTTCAATTCAGCGATGCAGGTGGAGGACAACCCTTTGAGCCGGTGACGGACAGCAGCGCGGCCTTCATGAGCTGGTGTGATGAATGTGGGAGCCAGGGTGTTTTCCGGTCGGCTGTCACATTGGGCGGTGATTAACTGTTGACAGGTCTGCCCTGCTCCCAGACTCCAGGTTCCCTATGGACAGGCCTGGGCTTCTGGGGTTTCATCCTCAGATTGTAGCTGACATCAGCAGGGTCTCGGGGGTGCTTGTTGGGTAACTGGGGGGCGAGAAGTCCCCGCACTGACACCAGGGCCTTGGGACTGAATGGTAGCCCCTCCCCTTATTCTCAGGGCTTGGCATTATATTTTGTCCACACTGAGCCCCTCTTGGGCCCTCCAGCAAGAATGTGGCACTCTGGCTACCCACCTTTAGTTCCCTTAACACCAAAGGGTGTGGCTGGAGGCCCCTCCTGGCCGGCTTCCTAAGGAGGTGGTCAGAGTGGGGGGTAAAGAGCAATCAGGCCCCCTGCGGCCCCTACCTGCATCCTAGCTGTGGCCCTGGGACAGTCACTACGGAGCAGCCCCATGGGGCGGTACCGTGTAGGGCAGGTACCTACCTGTAAGGCAGGTACTCTGGTCACCAAGGGCACCCAATGGTTGGGATTCTGGCTCCCACCTCAGCCTCTATGAAACCACACTTCCTGCAGGTGCGTGAACCCACTTTCTTTCCCCCACACTGTGAGAAAAGCTCAGCAGACCACGTGTAAGGACAGATGGGGTCTCCTAGTTAGGAAGTGCTGGGGCTGGGATCTGAGCCCAGCTTCTCCGTGGACTGTAAACCCCCTAGCCTGGTGAGCATCTCCCCTTACCGTCTGTCTCACCCTCCCTGTCTCCTGCACAAACATGTGCACACACACGCACATGCACATCCATGTAAATACATGCACACATGCGCTCATGGGCACAAAGACACACACACAGACACACACAGACATGCACACACATCCATGCAAATACAAACACACATGCGCCCATGGGCACATACACACCCACACCCAGACACACCCAGACACACACACACACACACACACACACAGACATGCACACACATCCATGCAAATTCAAGCATGCATGCGCCCATGGGCACACACACACAGACACACACACACACACACACACACACACACAGAGACACACACACACACACACACACGCACGCACACACAGTAATCTCCAGCACCCAGGCTGTTCGAGATTTACTCCTTAATGGATCATAGGATCTTCGGCAGGAAATCATGTTAATACCCGTATTTTCCATTTACATAGCACTTCACATTTTTTAGAAATGGTCTCACTTATATGAACTCCTTTAATGATCCCAGGATTGACTTAAAAATAGCAGCAAGTAACAGGTATCTAACTCGAAATACACAGTGTGTTTACTCTTAGCTTTTGATCCCCACTTAACAAAAGATACAAGCCAGCAGGGCTTCTAGACTAGAGAAGTCCACTCTGGATTGTCCTCACTGAGCTAGAGGGTGGGAACACAAGCTTTTCCTCCAGAGGCTCATCAAAGAATATTAAATGCCCCAAGGACCCAGGGAAGGAGGGGATGTGGGTGGAGATGCAGAAGGACTCAGAGTTATTCCAAAATTCATCTCCAGGAGGCACGGGACTCAACACGGTTCTTCCACGTGGGGTCCGACTTTAGGCATTGGTTCGGGGTGGGGGGTGTAAGCTCTACATCTCAGTGTCAGGAATGATTCTCTCAGTACTTTTCAAGTTGGCTACACCACCAGCTAGAAACCCAGACAGTGTCCTCAAATACAGCTAGAATCTTCTGTGCCTCTTTCCGAGCCCATGTGACACTCTGGGTCCAGCTGATACAGATTGTTTGCTGTAAGACCATGGTTTCCCAGCAACATCATTCTAGAAAGGGCAAAGGACTAAGAAAGGCCAGACCCCCAAGCCAGGTGCCCTATGATCTGCCCCCAGGGGTCCTTCGTACAAAGCTGCAACTCTCCTCTTCCACCTGGGTGCATCAGCCAAGCATTGGAGCAAGGCCCGGGGTGGGGCAAGGGGTGGCATGTCAGGAGCAGGAGGAAGGTCCCTGCCCCCGACACCCTCTCCACATACAAGCCGCAGCAAGACAGCCTGGAGCCAGGTGGCGGACGGAGCCCAGGCAGGGGTGCAGGGGACAGCTGGGGCTAAGGACCAGCAGGGAAGCCCGGATGCTGTTCTGTGCCCTGCTGAGTGACAGTCCTGCCCGTGGAGACACCCGGGCCTGGGGTCTAGCTCAGGTGGTTCACCTGAAGTCCCTGAATATCAAATCAATGCATCTCATGATGGACTAACTGCAAAGACCACCCACGGGGCATCTTCTGGGGCCCGTGGCCAGTGCCGGGGGTTCCCAGGAAGAGAAAGCATCACAGGGTCCTCCATGGGTAGCTTAGTTATTATTACCTGCCCCCCCCCCATCAAAGGAAACAAATAGGCAGAAGGAAGAGAAGCCATCATGCACCTTCCTGCGCCCCCCACCCCCTCCTTGCGGTGGTAAAGAAAGAAACTTGGGGCTAACCCCGAGCCGCGATGGTATTTTTCACCCACCCAGTCCATGCAGCACTAGGAGACCCCCCTTGCCTCGGGGGCCTCTCAGTATGCCAAGTGCCCACATCTGACAACGGATTTGCAGATTTTCCTGGCTCTCTAATGGGGTGCTGTAGGGGGGAAGCTTGACCCCACGAACCGCCCCCAGGGCCCGTACCTATATTTCATCCCGGGCTGTTTCACGCTGGCATCACTGGCGCATGGGAGGCTCTGCGTGGACAGGTGTCCCAGGCTCCGGGCCACCATGGCCACGGCGCGGAAGCGGCCACGGGAGCCCAGGCTGGGGCTGCTGGCCGCCGGCCGGCCCAGCCGCTCCTCGGGGCCCCGGCCCTTGAGGCTGTGCTCCGAGCACGCGAAGGATACCTGCATGCCGAGGCCAGGTACCCAGCTCCTGGCTGCGTCCCCCTCCTTCCAGGCCTCTAGAAGCCCTCCTTCTCCCAGGACAAGACTTTATCCCAGAAAGCTAGGAAGCGGCGAGGCGTTCCTTCAGGAGCGAGGATTTCCCAAAGCAACAACAGAAAAATCCTGTGCGGTGTCCGAGGGAAGGGAATCAAATGTCCAGAATCCAGCTAGAAAAGACCTCATCAGAGGGAACTCGGGAATCCAGGTGCAGAGGGGGGAGCCACTTCCTCTCCCTTCACATCTTTCTCTGGCTCCGCAGGTCCTTCCCCTGCCCTCACCCTGGTCTGGCTCGGGCTGCCCCGGCCCCCAGCCCCGCAGCCTCGGGCAGGGCTGGGCTGCCAGTTACTCCCGACCTCCGCGTGACATCGCCGTCCTCCGAGGGAGAAGGGAGGGCGCCTCCCTTCAGGGTGGCAGCCTGGGGGCTGAGCAGGCTGCTGCCGGGGGGTTTCGGGAGCAGCTGCTTTTCCAGGCTTCCCAGAGCCCAGATCGTGGCTCTGCACACCACGCGTTGTTGGCGCTCCCACCAAGTAAATTAGGTGACCAGTGAGAAGCGCAGGAGGCATCTAACGATTCATTATTAATGACATGGGCTGCACAGCCGCCTGCCCTGGCCGCTCCCCGGGAGGCCGACAGCCGGGACTCAGACAGGCAGGGGCTGCCGCCAGGGAGGACCGCTGAGCTTGCAGGCGGCCGGCCGCGGCCCACTCTAGCCGCTTGGGGTTTGCATCCAGGAAAGTGGGGCTTCCACTAGGGTTTAGCGCAAGGAGAAGCTGAATCACCAGAAATGTGGAGGAAAGACCCCTCTGTCTAGATGATAGAATGCAGACAACCCGAGCAGAGAAATGTGGGGGTCGTGGACCAGAGACCTGAGAAGTGCTGGCCCTCCACAGTCCTTAGCTCACAACAGACACTCAGTAAATACTTCTGGAATAAATGCGTGAATGAATGAATGAAGAGAGACACCGCTCCCTGTTACCCCATCCTCCTTTACTACACTCCTGGGTTCAGGATGAAGCTGGGAGCAAGGCTGTCCTCCTGGAACAAAGCTCACAGGGCGTCCTCAAACCCCAGGAGATGCCTCCAGTGGCAGGAGGGGCTGGCTTTGCCCTCTGACCCTGAGCATGGCACCCTAGCCCTGCAAGGTGAGCCCTGGCCAAAGCTGCTCTTTGGGTTCTTTCTTGCCATGTGGGAGGAGCAGAGAAAGAGAGGAAGAGAGCAGGTGGTTGGGGTCTCATTCAGGCTCTGCTGCTAATTTGCTGTGTGATCACAGGCAGGGGACTTGCCCTCTCTGGGCCTCCACTGACAAAATAAGGGGTGTGGTCTGAGAGGATGCTCTCTCTCCCAGCTTCGACCCACAGGGCCCTTCCACACCAGCTGTCTGTCCACCCTCCTCTCTGACAGCACCCAGAGAAGAATCCACCCAAAGATGTTCATGATGGGGGCGCGCTTGGGTGGCTCAGTCGTTAAGCATCTGAATTCGGCTCAGGTCATGATCCCAGGGTGCTGGGATCGAGCCCACATCGGGGTCCCTGCTGGGCAGGAAGCCTGCTTCTCCCTCTCACACTCGCCTTGCTTGTGTTCCCTTTCCCGCTGTCTCTGTCAAATAAATAAATAAAATCTTAAAAAAAAAAAAAGATGTTCATGATGGATGGTGACTGAACTTGCCCTGCCTTTTTGACACAGATATTAAGAATGAAATCTTGTTCCTGTCCTAGCCTCCCTGCTCCTGAGCTGGGCAGCCTAGGGCAAGTGACTTTCTCTCTGAGCCTTGGTGTTCTCCGTGTCGGAAGCAGATCACAGAGCATGGTCAGGTCACAAATAGCATGTACTCCCATGATCCCGCAGCACGAAGAAACGGCTTTTGGAGGTGGGAGTTGGTATAGGCCCACATGTGAGACTCTACCCCCACCTTTTGACTGGTAACTGTACCCCTTTTGTCCTCCCCAGGCCTGACACAGCAGCAGGAGAGACCCCCTGAGGATGATACCTGGACCCAGGGACAGAGCTGGGGCTTTGCCGAGGCAGCCCTGGCAGGTCACAGACACCACCTTCAGATGCCAGTGGGGGCCCCTCAGGACCCAGAGGTCCAGCTCTGCCTGCTCTATTTACCCGCCCACATAAGCCACGGGCCTTCCTGGCCCTCCCTGACCCTCTTGAGTGGCAGGGGCTGGGAAGATGGAAGGGGAGCCTGCAGTGTTGACCCTACTCAATGGCTGAGCCCTTCCCCAAGTTGGGCCCTGGCCTTTAGAAGCCCACAGGCCTGCCAAAGAGGCTGCAGAGGGAGAAGACTCTGCCTCCACTCCTTCCAGGACTCTTCAACTAATGGTCTAGGCCAAGGTTGCTCAACTACCTGACCCGGTTGTCAGGAGAACTTGTTACAAATGCAGATTCCTGGGTCTCACGCTGACCTATTGAATCAGCAGCTCCGGGCCTGGGCCTGGGAAGCTGTGTTTTTTATCAAGAGCTTCTAGTGGTGCTGTGCACCTGGTCTAGGGGATGTGGAAATCTCCTGCTTCGGTCTTCCTTATAGAGTTCATCTCTGTGCTCTGGCAAAGTGTCAGATCTGTCATCTTACTGCGCCTCAGGGGTTCCTCAGGCGGTGTGCTTTAAGCAGCTCCAGGTTAAGTGAGATTCACAAAGACTTAGTCACCACAGTGTGTCAAGTATCATCTGCCTCACCATACAACCCAGCAATTCCACTCCTAGGTATGTGCCCAGAGCACCGAAAACATATGCCCACACAAAACACTTGAACACAAATGTCCATAGCAGCATTACTGATCATAGCCCCAAAGTGAAAACAACCAAATTGCCCATTCATTGATGAATGGATAAGCAAAATATGGCCCATTTATACAACAGAATGTTATTGAGCCATATGAAGGAACGAGGCACTGACACACGCTCCAGCATGGATGAACCTTGAAAATGTTGTGCTAGGTGAGACAAGCCAGTCACAAAAGGCCACATGTCATATGATTCCGTTTACATGAAATGTTCAAAATAGGCAAATCCATTCAGACAGGAAGTAGCTTCATGGTTGCCAGGGGTTGGGGGGAGCGGCGAATTTGGGGAGTGATAACTCATGTGGGTATAGGGTTTCTTTCTGGAGAGATTAAAATGTTCTGAAATTGTGGTGATTTTTGTACAACTCTATGAATATACCAAAATCATTGAATTGTACACTTTAAACCTATCTGGTACATGAATTATTTCTCAATAGAGCTGTTCTCAAAAGAAAACATCACCTGCCTCAAAAGCCTCTGGGCCTTCCTCTTGCTGTTTCCCTTCCTGTTTCTTTGCCTTGGAAGCCCTCCTCGTCCTCTGATATCACCTCAGATAATACACGCAGCATGAAGCCAGTCCCCCAAGCACCGGTCACCTTTCCCTCCTCCAGATGCCACCAGCTACGCTCTACCCAGCGATACACCAGGGTGCTGGGAACCACTTGCTGGTTCCTCTCGGCAAGAAGCACCCCTTCCAGACGTAGGTAGGATGGAGCAGGGTCTTACGCTAGAACCCCAGCCCTCGCTCCGTTCCACTGTCACCTATCATGGAAACGATGGAATTGAATGTTTGACCTCAGAACTCCCCGGGGAAATCCAGGACAAAGAGATGCTGTTCTCAGCAGAGATCTGTCACGTGGAGAAGATGGGCAGGTGGGCGTTTAAAGGCTGGCCAGAGTCTATAACTTTTCACTTGCCTTAAACAGGGGTCATGACTTGCAATACTCTTAGGAGGTCATGAGAATTAGACAAGAGTGGAAAAGCTGGAAGCTTAAACCTTTGACCAGAACTTGCCATGATGTAAAGTCATCCTGAAAGGGCCGCTCCTTTGGAACGTGTCTAGGTGGGGAGGGTGAATTCCAGGCCTGCACTGGTCAACTTGACAATGCGCTTTGCGCAGAAGCATCGAGTGTGGCTGGTGGATTTTGACACATAACAGTTTTTTGGGTTCTTTTTCTCTCTCCCTCTCCCTCTGCCCCTCCCGCTCATGCTCACTTGTTCTCTAAAATAAAATAAGTAAATAAATCTTAAAAAAAAAAAAAAAAGAGTGAGGATGAGCAGCTGTACCCTGCGGAGGCTGGGGTGCCTCCCCGTACCAGCAGGGCTGCCCTGACCATGCCCAGTGGAGCATGTTTTGCACCCAAAGGAGACTTCCTGCCCAAGGAGAGAGGGGTAGATGCTGGGGAGTTGGGGGCTTCTCCAGCGGATGGGAGGTCCTGCCCCTGAAGTTTCTAAGCAAAGAGTGGCTGACTGGTGGCCTTCCTGGAGGAGGTGTCGCCTGGTAGGTAAGAGCTGAAGACCCCCTGGGGGTGTCCTTCAGGACCTCACACCCCAGTCACATCCAGCGCTACCGGCCCTAGAAGGGGAAAAAGGCTAACTGGCTGCCAACCCACTCCTTGCACGTCTTAGTGACGCCCTGTGCAGAGCAGCTGTGCTGTGCCCTGAGTAAGTGCTTCTGCCTCCTTTGGGAGCATCTCTGAGGCACCAACAGTGGCCACTGCACTAACACTGAAGTGACACTTCTTGTGCAGCTAAGTCCCCACCACGGTCTGCTCACACAGGACGGAACTGAGGCACAGAGAGGTCGAGCAAGGAAGGCTGACTCTGGGTCTGCCCTCATTCATAGAGGCGGCAGGCTGGGGGGTGAGCTGTGACAGGGCCCCCCTCCCACGGAGGAGCTCCTGCTCTCAGACCCCTGGACTAAAGGGTGAGGCCTGGGGGTCCGTCCCGGGGGAGCTCCCTGGTGTTCTCTGTGGATTCGATGGGGCTGTGCTGACCCCTGCCTTTCCAGGTGCATGACGCAGAACCAACCCCCCTGGTCCCCATCCTTGCCCAATGAGAAGAGCCTCTTGGCTCCTGCCCCAATCTCAGGGTGGAGGCCGGGGGATCCGTACTGTGAACAGACATGCCCCTGATTCCCGAGGCCAGGCCGACCGGGGAAACACGGGTTACAGAGAGCTCACTAGCAGACGTGTCAGGATTGCTGCAGCCCCTCCTACTCCGTGAGGAGGGGGCTGCTCTGCTGACACCGTGGTCCTGGTCAGCCCTCCATGGAGACCCACAAGACACCCCATGCCTGCCGTCCTCCCAGCCCCTGTTCGTGTCAAGGCAGCTCCTCCCAAATGACTGGCTGGTCTTGCCACCTCCGTCCCTGTCTCCCCTCCCTTCCTTCCACATCTGCTCCTTGTCCACACGGGACGTGGGCTACACCTCCCAGTGCGACTGCTTCCAAGACCATGCTTCTCTCCCACCAGCAGCTGCGCCTGGAGCTCTGTGCTACGTCACGGTCTTACACAGCCCTCAGGACAATTCCGTGAGGAAGTGCCTACAGTCTCCGCTGTCCGGATGGGAAACAGACACAGAGAGGCCGGGTGACTCACCCAAGGTCACACAGGTGCTGCAGGGAGCCGGAATTCCTGCCAGGGCACTCACCCTCGCTCAGGTGGCTCCAGGAGTGCAGCTAGCCCTTGGCACCTGTTGTGGGTGGAAACCGTCCCCAAAAGGACACGCTGAGGTCCCGACTCCGCTGTGACTGCAAACTTATTTGGAAGGAAGGTCTTTGTAGATGTAGTCAGGTTAAGACAAGGTCATCCTGGAGTAGAGGGCCCTAACTCCAACGACTGGCATCCTTATCAGGAGAGAGATCTGGGGAAGATCTGGGCACAGACAGACAGGCGCAGAGGGACAGTAGCCACGTGGAGCCCAGGCAGAGACTGCAGGGGCGCGTCTGTGAGCCGGGGGATGACAGGGCTGGCGGGCGGCCCGCAGAAGCTGGACGAGGCAGGTAGGGAGCACTCTTCCCCTAGAGCTCTCCAGGGATCGATGCCCTGTCCACACCTGGACTTCAGACTTTTGGCCTTCAGAGCCATGAGAGAGCCCGTGTCTGCTGTTTTAAGCCCCCATGTGTGGTACTTTGTGTGGCAGCTGCAAGAAAGCCATACAGGATCTTTCACAAGGTGGCCTCATCCCCGCTTAGCCTCCGAGACTGGTCCATACACTGTCCCTCTCTGGTCTCTGCTCTTTCTTTCCTGCCTCTCCTCCTGCCCACCTGTCCTCGGAGACACACCTGTCCTCCCTACTTGTCCTCAGAGACACATTTGTCCTCCCTACCTGTCCTCAGAGACACACCTGTCCTCCTGTCTACCTATCCTCCTGCCCACCTGTCCTTTGAGACACACCTGGATCCTCAGCTCTTCCAGGAAGCCCTGACGGCCCAGCTGCAAGGGATCTCCTGTGAATAACTGAGCAGCTAGGTAGAGTCTGTACAGTGAACCTGACCACAAACCAAATACTGCCTGGGGATCGTGCCTGCTCATGGTAAGAGCCGATGGTCTAGGGTCAGAACTCTCAGGCACGTAGGCAGGTTCCCCCCGACAGGAGTTGACGACCCAGCCTCCCTGCCCAGGGCCCCCCATCCTGGGCTGCATTAGAGGTGCCGCTGCCTCCAGTCCTGTTGTCAAGGAAGCACCAAGGACAAGACACATTTTACAGGGGAATATTCTGGAAAGGGGGTTAGGGCCAAGACCATTCAATACCATCCAGCCCATACCTATAGAGGCTTGGGATGTTCTTGGTGCTGGGAACAAAGGCTCTGCTCTTAGGGGCTGCAGATAAGAGGGCCAACAGGGGGTGTGAGGATGACAGCGGGACAGGACAGTGGGCTTGAGGATGGTCTGGGGGGTCTTTACTAGACTGGGTGCTCAGGAAAGTCTCCCCGAGGACCAAGATGTGATGGACGGAAGGGAGCCAGCCATGAGAAAGTCTGGGGGACGAGAACGTGCAAGGGCGTGAGGAGGAAATGAGCTTGGCACCTTCGAGATCCAGAAGGAAGGAGCCTCCTGAGTAGGAGGGAGAGGGGTCTAAGCTGAAATCAGAGCAGGCAAGGGCCACGCAGGCCTTGAGGGGATTTGGGATCCGTTCCTGGTGCCGTGGGGGGCAGGGAGGACTGAACTGAACCAAGGTCTGGGTCCAGCTGGTGCCACGCGGGCCCAGCCCTCCAGCCAGCCCGTGGCCAAAGCTGCTGCCACCTCAGAGGCCACATCTCTGGACCCCCCCAATCACTACCACCAGGTGGGTGCGGGGAGGGGAGCTTACACAGGCACTGTGCAGATTTAAAAATTCAATGCGTTTTTTTTTTTAAACCACAAGAGTTGAGGAAAGTGAAGAAGAAGTGGAGGAAGTTAAGACGAAAGCTTCTCCCCCAGCTGTGAGCTCAGTTCAGCTGATAAAATGCCCAGGCCTGGGGCACAGCTGTCCCCTTGCTCCACCGAGCGGGTGCTTATCTGGAGGCATTATCTTTTTTACATTAATATTTAAGACCGAGTTTAACGGATTCGCAGCCCTGCTGCTGGCGGGGATGGGGACTGTGGAGCGGCATTTATCTGGCATCTTTAATAACCGCGGGCATTAGTTGCAGAGGCCCCTGTTTTCCCGATAACCGCAAACCCCCTGGAGGCAGCAAGATGAAATCCGCCAGATATAGAAGGGGCCACGTGGGTGTGACAACCTTTGGCCCATCAAATGCGAAAGGCGGCGTGGTTTTCTGTTCCCCTCTGCTCCTTGGGAAGCGGGTTTTCTCTGGGTACTTAGTCCCCTGGCTAGTTCCCCACGTTTCAGATGTGGCCCAGATTTTCCTTGGGGTGTCAGGCAAATAAGAGATTTGTCCCCATCTCTCCCCACCCCATGGTAGCTTCCCGGGGCTCCCAGAACAGAACACCACAGACTGGGGGGCTTCAAAGACCAGAAGCTGATTTTCTCTCAGTTCTGGAGGCCAGAAGTCTGAGACCTAGGTGTGGGTAGGGCTGTCTCCCTCTGGATGCTCCATGGGACACCCCCCACCCCTCCTCTTCTAGCTCCTGGTGGCTGCAGGTGTCCCCGGCCTGTGGCCACATCCATTCTCTGCCTCCCCCATCACGTGGCCTCTTCCCCGTGTGTCGTCATATGGCCTTCTTACAAGGGTGCCAGTCATCAGAGTTAGGGCCCACCCTACTCCAGGAGGGCCTCATCTTAACTGATTCCATCCGCAATGGCCCTATTTCCAAACAAGGCCACATTCTGAGGTTCAGCGTGGACATGAAATTTTGAGGACACGACTCAGCCCAGTGCACCTGCCATCATGAACTGTATCCACACGGAGGGGGCTGGGGTCTTCCCGGGGGAGGAGGACAAGCTCCAGCTGCTTCGCCTCATCCTATTGGCCTCCACCTGCCTCGCTCCAGCCCAGCCACGCCGGCCGGATGTTCCTGTCTCCTTGGCCTGGAAGGTTCTACCCGCATCTTCAAATGTCTCCCTTTCAAATGGTTTGGGTCTCGGCTGGGCATGGCCTGTCTTACCCCTTTAGGTGGTTACTTGCTTTTTCTCTGCTTCCCTGCACGAGGATGTCCCATCCACGAGGGTGGGGACCCTGTCCATCTTGTTTGTGTGGCATCTGGAGCCAACAGACCCTCCTCTTTTTTTTCCCCCAAGATTTTATTTATTTGAGAGAGAGACAGAGAGCAAGCGAGTGAGGGGAGGGGCAGAGGGAGAAGCAGACTCCCTGATGAGTAGGGAGACCAACAAGGGACCCGATCCCACGACCTGGGGATCACGACCAAGCTGGAGGCAGACGCTCAACCGTCCGAGCCACCCAGGCGCCCCTGGGGCCAACAGACCCTTAATATAACATCTGCTGAATTAATGACGATTATCAATGACCAGTGGCCCCCTCTCCCTGCCAGTCTCATGTCCCCCTTGAGAAATTTCCATTAGAATTAGGAGCTCTTGCGTCAAACTAGCTGATACTTTGTCCCTCCCTTACAGCTGGATTTAGAATACAAAACCTTAAGAATTCTGCCATCTAATGGACTCACAGCAGAAGTGTTTTGTTTCTCTAAGCGGCAACCACACGTTCAAACAACGGGCCGCGGGTCCAGACACACTGTCCACAGGAGCAAATGTTAAAGCAATAGGGCAGGTCTCTGCTCTCCTCTCCAGAGAGCAGCCAGACAGCCGCCAGGGCTGTGTTAGATGGAAGCCAGATCAAATAGGGGACACCCAATTAAATCCGACCTTCAGACAAACAATGTTTTAGTATAAGTATGACCCAAATATCGTGTGGGATAGACTTATACTAAATAAAAAGTTTATTTGAAATTCAATTTTAACAAAGGAACGAAGCTGTATGCCTGCAATTTATAAATGCAAACACGAGCTCTGGGGCTCTCTGGCCACTCTCTGAGGCTCTCCCCGGAGAAAGTGGGCCGACCGGAGCGCTGCCCCAGATGCTGACTTCAAAGACGAGCCAGCTAAACACGATGTCCTTCTGAAGTTCCAAGGAGAGTGAGCCCTACATGCCTATCACCTGGAGAACACAGGGGACGCCGGAGCCACGGCCTTTGCTGTGGACACAAGTGCAGGGCTGACAGCCACTTCAGAGGCTGCCTGTGGAAAACCGCTCCCCATGAGGACGGTGCATCCAGCTTAGGGTCCGACAAGAGGGGAGCACATCTTTGCCCCCAGGACCCAGCCCGGGGTTTCTGGTGCCAGGACGATCTTACTGTTAGAGGGGACGAACAGAGAGGCATTTTCGTTAATTCGTGTCTAGCCGGCCCCTAATCGTTCATTTGCCCCAGTGACGGTGCGAGAGGGCAAATGAAACCACGCGTTTAACCCCTGCTGCAGTGTTTTCAAGAAACCGAGTTCTTTTCCCGCGGAGCGCGAGTCAAAGTGGTCACAGTGTTTATCTTGGAGGCCAGGACTATAGTGTGAACAGACTCTGATTTTCTTTCACACGTGTCTACGTGGTTGGACCTCTTAAACACACACCATTTACCCCAATGTCTGATCACGTCACTCCCCGCGTTCCCGGGCGGCAGCTCCCCTGCAGCACCTGGCTTGTCCAGAGAGCCTCCCGCCCGGCCCCAGCCCGGCCCTTACCGGTACTTCATGCCCGTGCGCCGGGCGGTGCAGCCGTCCAGGGAGAGCCCGTGCATGCGGAGGAAGCTCTCCGTGTTCCTGGCCTGCGCGGCCGCCCGCACCTCCCGCAGCCGCTGCAGCTCCAGCGTGTCGGTCTGGCGGACGGGGTGCAGGGCCCAGTCCGAGTGACACCTGCTGCTCACGCTCCGCAGGCTCTCGCTGTAGGTCATGGACAGCATGGTCCTGCCCAGCCTGGGAGCTGCCGCTGTCCGGACGGGAAACGCCAAGTGGCGATGAGTTAGAGAAGGTGCCGCTGCCCCCCACCGGTGGCCGGCTGGATGCTGTGCCCGGGGCAGGGCTGCTGCAGACACATCCTCCAGCCAGAGCGGCCACAGAGGGTCTCGGTGCCTGCGGCCAGGTCCCGAAATGAAAGCGCCTCCTGGCACCGGGTTCTCAGGCCTCGAAGCTGCTCAGCGGGGAACCCAGCTAAGCCACGTCTCCGCCCTCACAGCCCCGAGACAAGCGCAGGCCAAGCTGCATTCCGGGCGCGAGAACTCAAAGGGGCTCCAAACGAAAATGGGGGCAGGAGAGCATGCAGAGAGCCCGGCCCTCCCACCGAAGGCCCCGCGTCACAGTGCTCCCTGGCGGTGTTCCCAAGGTCAAACCAGGGGCGGGCTGTCTCCCGGAAGGAGGACGAGCACACGCCTGTCACAGAAGCAAACTCTAGGGTGAGGACGCCCGAGGAAGGCCCTGTTGGTGTGTTCACAAGACTTACAAAGAGCGACGTCATCCACACACGCGTTCTCTGCCCGTAGAAGGCGCCACGGCACCGGCAGAGTCTCTGGGCTCTGTCCCCTGATCAAGTGTGTCACAGTCCACACATTGTGCCACAGAACGACTGAATGGGAGGCATGTAAGGGCAGGGGTGACGAGAGGGACAGAGGTTTCAGGCAGATCGGGAGACTGCCAAGCAGAAATGTGAGGAACCACTGCTCATCGTCCTCCTAAGTGAGGTGTCCGTCAACGGGGAACCTGGTTACAGAAAGCAGAGCCCATCCCTAGAATGGAAATTTGTGCAGCCTTCAGGGAGGCTTCTCTGCATGGACTAATATGTGACGAATCCTAAGAGATAGTAGTAAAGAAAAAAAAAACTAAACAAGGCAAGAGGAAGACGTGTGTGCACAGAACGCTACCGTCTGTGTTAACACACGTACGCAAGTGAACCAAGGAGGGAAGTGTGGCCGCGTATCCACAGCCTGCAGTATCTTTGGGCGGCAAGGACAGGGTCACAGGGGTCGGGGTGCTCTGCAATCGGGGCATTCCCCCTGCACCTGACCACAGCCCTCCACCCTGGTTCGGAGGCCGCGGGGAGGCCCCAGCGTCACCCTGAGGACAGAAGGTGGGCTGGCAGCTGCTATTTCAGTGCCAGAGCAGGGTCCTGGAGCCCTGTCCTGGCAGTTGGAGGCACCAGCACGGTCCCCACCTCTGCCGCAAGGGGTGGCAAGTTCGATGACCCCTGGGAGGGGCCGGGAAAGCTGTCCTGGGAGCTGAGGCAGATGCAGAGGCCACGGCTCTGTCCCTGAGGGCAGAGGTGGTGCCCTGGGCTGGCCCCCTCCCTGGGTGAGCTCTCCCCCACCCTGACCCTGACGCTTCATAGCTCCCTTTCCTGCTGCAGTTTTTCTCCCCACAGTTTTTCCTCACTTGACCTGCTAGAGTCTTCTCTAATTGTCTCGTTTGTGGCATCTGGTCCCCTGAAGGTCAGGTCCAGGAGGGCGAGGACCTTTCCGTCTGCTTTTACCCCCGAGGCTCAGTGCCCGCCACAGAGACCGGCCTTCCCCAGCAGTGTCCACAGCACCTCCCTGACTCACGCCTGAGGCTCTGAGCAGGGTGCCTTCTCCTGGGAGGGTGGGATGGGGTCCTGTGGGGCCAGGACTCCCTTTCACCATGGCTCAGATCCACAGGGAGGGGCCCTGCACAGCCCAGGGCCTCTGGTGTCCCCAGGGGTTTGGACTAAGGTCTCTGATGGATGCTAAAGCAGGTAGAGACGTCCCCGACGTGAAAGTTCCCATGTTCCGTGAGAATCACTCTGGAGGTGGTGGAGGGGCCCAGGGCTCCAGGGTGGGGGCTGTCTTAGGAAACGGGGGCCATGCAAACCCACAGGCAGCAGCACAGCCTCTCCCCCCCGCCCCGCCTGCTGGCCCCCTCCTCCAAGCACATCCAGGCGCAGGGCAGCCTCGGGCAGCTGCATGCGGCAGTGTGGTCAGCTCCCTGCCTGCGTGGGGCAGGGGCGGGCTAATTCTGGCTTCCCTGGGGGTCCCCGTTCAGAGAGAAGAGCATCCTGGCTGCTGGGGCTGCAGCAGTTCTTCCCGAAAAGCAGGACCCACCTCAGACGCACACATTCCCAGCCAGGCCCAGCCGGGCCGAGATCAATAACCATTAGCTCTCAAGACACTAGCCACAAAAAGCAACCTGGTCTGGTTTGGCTCTGCAAGTCCAGCCAAGGTCCTGGGGCTGGGGTGGCGGTGTGGCTAAGCACCTAGGTCCTGGACGGGGGCCGCCCTGTCTCTCACCTACTCAGTGCAACCCACGCAGGCCCCCTGACCGCTGCAAGGCTCAGTCTCTACGTCTGTGAAGTGGGATGAGCGGAGGCTGATTGCACCGGCTGTGCTGCCGAGCCTGGGCACCTGGGCAGGGGCTGGCGGTGCAGCTGGGAGCAGGCCGCATGTGGGGAAATGGCTGCCATCAGTTAGGACACCAATTAGGATAAGTGGGGTGGGGACAAAAACGCCCGGAACGGGGTGGAGGGGACAGAGGCCCGAGGGCAGGGCGGGCCCCTGGAGCTGGCACACGGGTGCAGGGGCTTGAATGATGTAAGGGATTGCTACAGATCCCAACATCCCTCGACACGCTGGATAGGATGAATGTGGACGTTGATAGTCAATCCCAGTCCTGCACAGAACATGCATTTCTAATGAGATGGGTGCAGGCAGGGTGCGGCCAGGATTCAGAGGGTGCCCTCTCTGTGGGGGCTGGGGTCTCCTCTGCTTGTCATCTTCCCTCATAGCACACCTCATAGGGACCTTGGGAGCGGGCCTGTGGGTGTCGCCTGCAGCATGGAGGAGCCTCAGAGCCTCCCGTGGTGAGTGTCCCCACGACGCCGGGACAGGCTGGGGCCAGGGGACTCTGAGACAGGTGGGGCATGGACAAGCACGGTGGCCCTGGCTGGGGGTGGTGGGGTGAGGACTGGTACCCATGAGGGGGCACAGTGCGGGAGGAGCTGGGAAACGTTCCTCCTGTCCTCCAGGGAGGCAAGGCCCCACCGAGGAGGAAGGACACAGAAGGCACAGAGGTGCTCTGACCGCGGGAGAGGACAGAGTCCGGGTCCCTGGACTTCCTCATGCTGGCGCTTATTCCCAGCTTCCTCCCCAGGTGACTGGAGCAGGCTGGGGGAGTTGGAAGAAGGGGCCCCAGGAAGACACTGCCAGGAGAAGGGAGGGCCCACTGCTGGGGCTACTCGCTTTTCAGGGCTCAGAGGCGCGGCAACTCTGACCTCGCGTTCCTCCTCCTCACCATCCGGCCCCCCACCCTGTCTCGAGAAAAACCAGCCCCCTCCCCAGTAGCCACGGCTAATTACGGGCACCTGCGGGTTCTTCCCCAGGCCGGAGCCTGCCTTCTGCAAAGCTATTCTTGTGGACGGAGGGCTCGGGGGGATTCCCGTAAACGAGCACTGTGACATGGAAAAACGGAAAAACGACGGGGAAGGCATCGACCTCATTAAGTCAGCCGGGACCGTGACCTCCCCCAAGGGCCGTCCACCTGGAGTTTCCGAACTGTGGCCTGTTTACCGGAAGCCACCAAAGCCTGAAACGTGAGGTTCAGAAGGAATCCTGAGCGGCTCTTTGAAACGGTGACATTGGTCTCAATCTTAGAGAAACCAGCCCAAGTGTCTGAAAGCGGGAATGCGAGAGGAAGCTGCATCATTCCGGAGCGCGGCTCGAAAACGCACATTGCATCAAGGCAAAAACAAAACCACCTTTGCTCGAGAGCAATCAGCAAACCAAGGCCCGAACGAGCAGCCCCTGGCACCCTAAGGCATGTGTTTCCAGACAGACCATTCTGACAGTGACCAACCCCCCGCCCTCCACTGTCATTCACAGGAAGCCCCCAAATGCTGAATCTCCATGGTGAACCCAACAAAGTGGAGCTGGATGTCCAGGTCTCCCCGGCCGGGAAGATGGACGGTCCCCACCGGGCAGGTCTGGGAGGCAAGAGCGCTCAAGCGGCAGAGTGCCCATCCCCCCTTCCTCCCACTGGCACCTTGCAGCTACCTAGGGCTGGCTTTGTTTGTTTGTTTTTTTTTTTTGAAGTTTTCTGCTTTGAAAAAATATATAGGGGGTCTCATTTCAGATCAGCCAAGTGCATCCCCCAATACGGTCCCTCTGTGACTTCCATTCCTGGGACGCTGGTCCCCCAGCAGCTACCCCAAAGAAGGCCGCTGCCACTGGACTCCTGGGGCTGAGGGGGCCACTCACCTGCCTTCCTGGCGTCTGCTCGTTAAAAAGGACTCAGTCTAGTTTACCAGGGTTCACCAGACGCTCTAAGGCTCTGGTGCAGCAGCTGGTTCATTAGGGAGTGTCACTGTGGAGCGTCAGAAGCAATCGGTGAATGAGACGTGCCCCACGAGGGTCGAGTTTGGAGGCAGCGAGTCCATTAGTCTATTAAGGCGTTTTCAGCTCAGTGAGAGAGGCTGAATTATTCACGAGTGTCTCTTCCCCTAAAAGCCCGGGAAATGCAGTTCCGTGGTGCAGCCTGGCAAGGCCTGCTCCTGGCACGCGGGGCTGGGAGGGGGTGCTGACTGGGGTCCGGCCCTTCCCGTGGGCATACTCCCCCACCAGCCCTCCACTACTCCCGGAGCACCAGAGACATGGGCACAGGTGGGGAGGGGCAGGCCGTGCTTTGGTTATCTGAGGCCAGGACCCAGGGCTTGCAGCTCTGCCCACCACGTTCTCATGTCTGCAGTATGGGGCTGGGGGTCCCCAGAGGATGTGACCACCACCCACAGTGAAGGGGTTGGGGACTGGCAAGAGCTGCCCTCAGCCATGCGTATGGCTGTCCCTTCTCCTTTCTACTGGGACGTGCCCCAGATTGGTATATCCTACACTGTCAGTACCTATAAATGGTCAGAAGGTTCTGGAAGTCTGCTGTTTGAACACCATGCTACCACTCCCTTCAGGCAGGGGTGCAGGGACCCTTCCTCACAGCACACATTCTGACCTGGCTTTGGAAGATGTGTTGAGGCTGAGCTCTGGGCTGAAGCCATGATGAGCCCCCATTCCAGGGTCACGACCCCCGCCAGGGTCACGACCCCAGGGGTACTCCTCGTCATCCTAGGATCCCAAGGAGGTCTCAGCACGACTCCACTTTCCAGCACGAGGGATTCTGGATGGAGGCTGAGTGGATTCTCCCACGACACATGTGCAAACAGTGGGCGCTACTGGGGCAGGGTGTCGCTACCCAGACCCGGGCTAGAAAGCAAACAAAATGGGACGTGGGACGCGGAGCCCAGGGAACTGGCAGCAGATCATTACCTGGAAAGGCCCCAGTGATGGGACTGGGATGGTCGCTCTCAGAGGCACAAGCCCACCATGTCAGGTCCCTGGCCTCTATGTCACGTGGCCCCACTGCAGGGTGGTGGCCTCAGCCTGACATACTCTGACATATCCCGTCTCCTTCCCCCAGGCTCCGTGCTCCTGTGAACCCCACATCCCTCTCAGCACGAGCAGTCAGTCACCTGGAGGCCATGGCTTCCGACTCCTGCTCTCCTGTCCTGCTCCTTTCACTCCCTCTTCCTTGGCTCCTGCGGCTCGGCCCTTCTCCATCGTTCCCGAGCTCCTCACATCCAGCCTCTCCACCTGCCGTCTTATTCCCTCCCCCAGCAGAGCTCTGATCTCTGCCCTGCTCAAACACTGTTGATGGCTCCCCAGTGCCCACCGAATGTAGTCCAAGCTCTTTTGCTTGGCACTCCAGGCCCTTCCCACCTGGCCTCCATCTTCCTCTATAGTCTGGCTCCTGTCACTGTCCATCCCGCCCCTCAGGGCCAGATCTGTGCCGCTACCGTCTCGTGTTCTGGGCACCTCTCCAAGCGGTGGCTCAAGCATCTACTGGAATGTTCCTTCTGGGCTCTATGCTGAAGACTGCCCAGCCTCCAAGGCCCGCTCAAAGCCCTCATGCTGTCTCCTCCATGAAGCTTTCCCTGACTCCCAGCTGGCGGTGCTCACTCCTTCCCCGGAACGCCAACAGCTGTCTGGACTTCTCCCACAGCAAGTTCTGCCTTCCAGATATTATTAGTTATTTGGGTCTTGGGGTAGATTGCATTATGGCTCCGGGTCCTTAACCCCTCTCTGCATTACATGACTGTGGTTCTCCTGTCGGGGCGGGGGTATATTTTCCTGCTCTTTGACATCTGGCGTGATCAGAGACTTGCACCACTTCTAATGGGGCCTTCAGAGACCTGACGTGCGTCTCCTCTCCCTCTGGTGTTTTGCCTAGAACAGCCTCTGGTTAAAAAGGATGGGAGGATGAACCCCTGGGCCCCACCTGCAGCTCAGACCAAACCCAGCGGAGCCCAGCCTGGATGAACTGACACAGACGTATGGACAAGAAATACACGCTTCCTGTCGTAGGGCACTGAGTTTTGAGGTTGGTTGTTATGCGGCATTCTCCGGAACAGCTGATAGACACAGGGCCTTGCCTCCCTTACGGTCTGTGAGCCGCTTGAGGGTGGGGTGCGTACCTTGAAACCTCTGCCCCGTGAGGGGAGGGACCGCACGCTGACTGACCTACCCCTCTGATGGCTGTGTCGGTGCCCAGATGACAAGGACGCCCCCCGGGAGTGGCACCCAGGACATTACACAAAGATCCCACCACGTTAGAGGACATCGTCGGAGACCCCACAAGAGACACCTGAGTGTCTATGAGAAGAAACCACACTGGAGATGCCAATGGCAGGACGGACGGAGCCTGTGGGCATTGGGGACGCGGTGCCGAGAGGCCCAGACAGAGGTCTGCCCATCTGGGGTGCGGGTCACCAACAGAGTTTACCTCGGGACAGGACAGAGGGCTCCCAGGGAATGCACAATGGGTTGGACCTGGGGGGGTCCTCAGGGCCAGCAAAGAGTGTGGGACCCTCTTTCGCTTCAGCTCTGCGATACCCCACAACCCTTGGCACCTCCCTCGGCGGGGCCCTTCTGGCTGGCAGGCTGGGCTGCGGTTTTGCCGCTGGCTTTCTCACTCCTTTCCTCCAGGGTCTCTGAGGACTCAGTTCAGGGGCATGTTTGGTCTCACTGGTCAAATCCTCCTGGGACTAATGTCTCACTCACATTCTGACATACGAAGCTGTCATACACATGTGATGGCACGCGTGTCATCCCATAAAAGCATTTGCAAGCCCAAGTTAAGGCAACTATTTCAGGCACAATCTTATCCAGCAAAAATTTCAGTCATCTCTTCAGGGCTCTCTGGAAGGAGTGAGACCCCATGGGAAGCACTAAAGGGGTGGTGAAATTAGCCCGAGGACCCAGGCCCACGGTCACACTCAGAGGTGCCAGGGCTGTAAAGCTGTGTGGATTTTGCCAGCCCCAGCACCCATGGCCCCAGACTCCCCGTGCATCGATGATAACTGGCCCCTGGCTCTGCACCGGCGGGTGGGCACGGCCCTGGGAAGCTGGTCTAGATGGAGACCTCCCAGGCCTGAATGACAAGGCACACACCGCACACCAGGCCCTGCTCCCAAGAGCCACACTGAGGCTGATGGGGCTGAGCTGTGGCTTCCTTAACCCGACACTTTCCCGACAGGAGGAAAACGTCCCTCAAAGTCAATTCCTGGAGTCACAGACTACGTGAGAAGCAAGCATCTTTGTGGCCCACCTCCCCGTGCCACCAGTGAGTTGCTCAGAGGAGGAAGGGACTCGCCCGGGAGGATTTTGCTGGCTGACCTGCCTTGGCCTGGGCCGCGAGGCCCCTGGATGCCATGCCCCTGTGGGGTGCAGCTTTGCACCAAAGAACGTGGTGTGCCGATTCACCAACACGGAGATGCCCCAGAAACACACCAGCAGGTCCAGCCCTGACCCAGGTCACACTGCGGCCCCATGCCCTGAGGACGTATTGGCCTTTGTTACCCCTTTGATTCCAAATCAGCTCAAACCCAAAGAGTAGGGGAGAACGGTGGGGTTTGCCCCACCTCGTTTACTCGGATAACCCAAGCAGCACAAACCCCGGACAACAGACGTGCGGCGTCCGCAGCCTGACAAGGGACAGTTTCAGGTAGACCTGGTGCGAGCTAAGCAGGTGTCGCAAGTCCATTTGCTCAAATCAAGGCAAATTCTGGAGATGAGCCCACAATGAACCTGACTTCACAGTGCTCATCGGGACGTTATAATGCTGTGTGGGAGGGCACCGGGAGAGAACCAGAGCCCCTTCCTCCTGGGGATTTTCACCAGCATCTCCGAGCTGGATGGGCGTGGCCCTCCCGCCTGCTCCCCTGCCTTCAGCTTGCGGGTCTTGGGGAAAACGGAGGGCTCGTTACCTGTAAAACTGGAGCTGTCTTTTGGGGCTCCCATACCGAGTACTGCGGACAGCGATGGAGGACAGAGAAAAAGGAGAGAGAGAGAGAGAGTCCACAACGGGCATTAGCCACAAGGAGGTGCAGGCCCGGGGAAAGCACCAGCGACACCCCACAGCCGGCCCCACCCCACTCTGCCCGGGGCTGCCGGGAGGATGCGCGCCCAGGTACCAAGTGCTCGGCGGCAGCGCCACCCAGTGGCACACGGAGGCAGACGCCTGGTCTGTTCAGACGCGGGGGTCCTTCTGTGCCTGGCCTCACTCCCCCCTGGGGCAGGGAAGTGAAGACAAGAGGTAAACCTCTGAGTGACAGTCTGTTTGGGTTTTAATGAAATATGCTTTAGAATGACCATACAAACCCCTCACACCAAGAAGTGGCCCGTCACCCCACATGCTGGCGAGTCTGTGTGGGACCACGGGGTTCTTTTTAGGACTTTGATCAAGGAGGGACACCCCTTTTCCCTGTGGGTTCTATGGATACTTGCTCTGGGTCAGGCCCTAACAATTAATGAGAAAGGCCCAATCAATCAAGGGCTGATGGGCCCCTGGGGTCCCGCCCAGGCCCATCTTTCGTGACAGCCTCTGCCATCTGGGTCCTGTGCTCCGTGAGCGGGGCAGCAGCTGTCATCCAACCAACGCCTTCGCGTGCTCTCCCCGCGGTTCAGCCTGGGCTGCTTTCCAAATGGAAAGACCCAGAGCTGGATTTGGAGCTGGCCTCTGCAGAAGGAAGGCAAGGGTGCCCGATGAGCCACTGGCTGCCCCCACCTCCCTGATGCAAGGCTCTGAGCTTCCCTCAAAGGGGCTGCACCAGCTGGGGTGTATAAGAAAGACACAGTAGCTGGGAAGCGTCCCCCCCTCACTTCCAGGCCTGCTACCTCCAACAGAATCCTTCAGAAGAGTCAGGGACGAGTCTAATCCTGGCTCTACTCCCTGAGAAAATCTTGGGTTTTAAAAGCTTCCATTCCTTCCCTCAGAGAAAGCACTTGCCTACATAAACCTCAGCCCTGTGGGCCTTCCCTGGTCCTTTCCTCTGGATCTAGGGCTGGTGACTGGCCTTGGGGACCCCTTCTCGGAGGCAGGACTGAGCCTGAGATCGGCCTGGCTGGGTTGGGGGCAGGGGATCACCTGTAGATCATGCCGGGGGAGCCCGTCTGTCGCAGGGAGAGCCGAGCCGGGGAGCCTGTTGTCGATTCCGGATACATGGGGCCGGCCTCACTGGTCCTGACCAGCTCTCTTCTTCACGGAGGGAAGATTCTGGAGGAAAAGCAGAGTAGAAGGGAGGTGGTTCAAAAGACCAGTTGGGTTTGCCCAGGAGGCTCTGTGATGGTGAAGGCCCAGTTTGTTGGACATCTGTACGTCCCTCATCAGACAGACAGACCAACCCATGGGGGCTCAGACAACGCTGATGGCTGGGGTCAACCGCTCTGTAAGAGATTTCTATTCTCCCACCCCCATGCTTCATGAAGTCCTTCCGCCTCCCCAGCTGCTTTCCTGAGGTTCTGGGAGCCCTTTTCTGGTGGTCCCAGGGGCATCTGTGGACTTCGAACTTTGGACCGTCTCTGCTGTCCCAGGAAGTGGTCCCACCATCCCCCGGGCTCATCCTTGATGCTTTGGCTTCCCATCCTCTCCCAGCCCAGAGACTGGTGGAGCCACTCTTCAGCTTTCAGGAATGCAGCTGGTCAGACAACCCCGGCTCCTGGGACTCTCGCCCTCCCCGTGGGTGAGACTTGCTCCCGCCCCACAGGTCAGGGCACAGGTGACAAGATATCACTTCTGTGATCAGGTGATACAGACTGTCCGTTCCGTCTTGCTAGCAGACTCTCTCCTTTGCTGGCTCTGAGAAGCAAGCTGCCATGCTGGAGAGGCCCGTGTGGCTGGGAATGAAGGCCCTCAGTCTAACCACCCAGAGAAGTGAATCCTTCAAACTGTGTGAACTTGGAATTCCAAGTATCCTCCCCCGGTTGAGCCTTCAAATGAGACCAGAGCCCTGGCCAAACCCCTTGGCTGCGGGCTTGTGAAGCCCTGAAGCAGCAGAACTCACAGAGCCCTAACTGAAGTCCTGACCCATAGAAACCGAGAGTTTTACATCCCTAAGTTTGCAGTAATATTTTATGTAGCAATAAACAATGAATACGACAGACATATCAGTCCATTCACTTTTCCCCCAGCTACCCTCAGGCTGGGCCACCACCATCTGTCACCGGAATCACCAGGTCAGCCTCCTGATGGCGCTCCCTGCTTCCAGCCGGCAGCCAGGGGCATTTACTTCAAAAGGACATTAGGTCATGCACCCCTTTCTTCTCTTCTCCGACAGACCACGTGCACACCTTCCACAGGGCCTTTGCACTTACAGTTCCTTTTGCCTGGAATGCCCTCATGACAGACCTCGTTGTTGGGCCTTCTCAGGGAGCCTGCCCCTGGCTATCATGCTCTGGGATTCTCTCCCAGTATCCTGCCTGCTGTCCCATGTAGTCAACAGCAGCTGACCTTGTTGTCTGTCCCTGAGTTGTGAAGTCTTGACTCTCTCCAGAGGGCAAGCTCCACCAGGACAGAAATTTGGGGGTTTTGCCACTGCTACATCCTCTGTGCCTAGAACAGGCTTGGAACTTCACTGGGATTTAATACATGGCTCCCAAAAGAGTGACAGTCCCTGATCCAAAATCATCATGCCCTGTGCCAATGGACAAAGGGATGGTCTGGGCTCAAAATATAGCCCTGCTTGCCCCCAGTGGGGCCTCTCAGCTGAATGCCCATCTGAAGGCCTAGTTCACCTCACTCTTCCTCCCTCCAGGGCGAGGACCTCCCATCAGCAGGAAGCGGCCTTCCTCTGGACACGCTCCACCCCCCGGCACGGGGCTTATGCACATAGTACACGTTAGGTCTCGCTCCCAACTGAGCTCCCCTCTGAGTGAGGGGCGTGCCCATGTGTGTGAACATGCTGGGAAAGTGGGTAGACAAAATGTAAGCCGGAGCCACTACTGTGACAGCCTCATGGAAACGACAGAGACGATGGGGTCAGCGAAGGTCCCCAAAGTTTTATTCTTTAAGAATACCTCATTCAGAAAGAAATGACAAAATGAAATAAAAACATACTTAAATCCTTAAAAGAAATGCAGTGGATCCTCGGCTGATGTTGAATCCAGTGCTTGGGCTTAGCAGGTGATTCCTGGTGAGCCGCAATGCTGTAACCCAGGCCGACCTCTCCCGGGCCCCTTGTCCGCAGGGTCCTGTCCATCTGCACCTGGTAGAATGGCTTCAGGCAGACCCTGAAGGCCTCCTGGTCACCTTTTCTTTCAAAGTCTGGGGTTCCATCAGGGTCACCATCACCAGATGGACCAGCCTGTCTCCCCCCTGCCCTGCCCAGATCTATGTAAGAAAGAGGCACAGTGCTTTTCCTGCGAGAGAGTTCGGTGACACAGCTCCAGGGGCATGAGTCCCTGCAGCTTTGGGGTGGGGGTGCCTCTCCTTCATGCCCATTAGGTGCTGCTGGACGGCGCTCTGCCAGGTCACTCAGGGCACGAAACCCAACCACCTCACTAAAGTCATTAACCTTAAGTCAAGGGTGGTGGGTTCACAGGCGCACAGAGTGTCTGCCGAGGCCCCACTGTGCGCCGGTGCTGGTGGCTGCCTGTACGACACAGAGCCCTGCCCATGGACCGGAAACCACAGCTAAGAGCTGAGGACCGCAGAGCGCCAGGCACTGTGTCCAAGCACAGTGGTCCAGAGGTCACCGGGGAGGAAGGGCGGCCACGGGGGGTGGGGCAGGATGTCCTCACAGGGTCTTGTGGACGGAGATGGGGGCCAGGTAGCCCAGAGCAGGCCGGGACACCTGTGCCCTTAACTGGGGGGTGTGACCCCCCACACCCCACTCTCCCCTCTCTGGCTTTCCCTGGGTCTAGCTACAGAGCAGTGCTGTCTCAATCCCCAGCTTGGGCACCCAGGGGTGTTCAACTTCCAGAATTCCAGGATCACAAGCGCAGTCTGAACTTGAGACAGTGCAGGGACCTAGAGTCACTGGCTCCATAGAGGTGGGGTGCGTCCAAGAATCTGCATTTCTAACTAGTCCCCCAGGGGATGCTCGTGTCCCTGGTCCAGGGACCACCCTTGGAGGACTGCTGGTCCTGGAGCAGGACCTGGCAGACGGCGAACAACAGACCCAGTCCAGCCTGCTGCCTATCTCTGTCGGTAAGGTGTTGCTGGAACAGCTCCACGCCCGCTCGTGTATGAGCCGTGCCTGCGTTTGTGCCACACCGCGGCGCTGAACGCACTGTCAGGCCTGCAAAGCCTAAAATATTTACTACCTGTCCCTTTACAGCCAAATGTGGCCGAGCCCTGTGGAAGCCGCTCTCCCCCACTCTCCAAGACGGCGCCTTCCTTAACACCTCCTCGGCCACGCCTCGCGGCTCTGGGCTTTGCTGCTTCCAGTTCACAGACGGACTAGAAGCAACCAGAGGCCAGCTTCCCCCACCCACCAACATCGGCTCTTGGAACATCCTGCATCCCCTGCTACTGCCACCTGGACGACCGGGCCACGGCCACGGCCACGGCGGTCCGCCTGAGCACACACCCCACTCTCACCCCACTCAAGGGCATCCTGCCTCTTGCGCCGATTCTTGCCCTCTGCAGACAGCCACTTATTACTTCTCTCGTCTTAAAAAACAAAAAGCAGTTTCTTGGATCCACTTCCTTCTGCCCCATTTCTCTCTTTCCATTCACAGGAAAATTCCTCAAAAGAGTTGTTTTCTCTTGTTTGCAATTCTCCCTTCTGCCTTCCCCGCTCAGAGGAAGCTGTTCTTACCAAGGTCACTGTGACCTTCCTGTTGCTAAGTCCAGTGGTGCCCACGGTTTAGGGGTGACGGCACCTGGGACCCACACCGTCCGGCTTGTGTTCCCGCCTCCCCGCTGCTTCCTCTCAGTCTCCTCGGCCGCCCCTGCTCACCTCTCTGGCTTTGAACCCCTTTCCTTTTCCATCGCACAAGGTTCCTCAGATTTCCACCTGTCTCCTGGCTCTGAACTGTGTGGCTAAGCCGGAACCCCTGTGGTTGTATCTCCAGGCCCCATCGTTCCCCCGGACCCCAGACTCATCTATTCAACTGCGCTATGGGCATCTCTCTCTGTCTTCTCTGGAGGGTGCAATGCTCTGTCTGTCCCACACATGGTGCACAGGGCAGCTACAGGGACAGGGACAACTGGCACTACGGGCTGCCAGCAGGGACACTAGGGACGTGTCCCGGAGGAAGCCACCTGTCCCACTCCTCGCCACTGCCTTGCCTGGACACCTGAAGGTCAGGCTCCCTCTGAGCCAGCGGCCAGCTCCTCAGCTCAGGCACTGGCCGTGCTCTGGTGCTCACTTTACAAGGGACAACCTCATTTCTCCTGGGGAGCTGCCCCCTTTGCCACCTGCCAGGGGAGAGAGGGAACTGGGGCGGTTTCCCCATGTCCCCTGCCCTGCATTCCACGGACCTGCCCAGAGCCCCGACCTCCGCAGCCGCCACAGTCCGACCAGGAGAGACTGCATGTGCCCAGCGGCTGATCCCCGAAAAGATGGCGTCCTAGCAGGGTGCTGCCAATCGCAGGCACCACGGACAGAGGCGGGCGGGCGGGCAGGGCTGCCCCTGTCCTCAAAAGGGACGGCTCTGGACAAAGGCTTCAGAAACCACTTGAGAACCAGCCGGGCCCAGGAGGGACAGCTGGCTCAGGGTGCAGGCTGGGGGTCTGCAGTCTGGGTCCCCCTGTCCCCAGCACTCTACTTGGTCTGTGTGTGACCCTGAGTAAGCCACCTGAGTCACTCTCAGAGAGGCTGAAGCACGGAGCCGTCACAAACGCCCACCCATACTTCCTCAGGAGCCGAGAGAAGGAAGACATGAAAACGCTTCGCGCTCCGGAGGGAAGATGTTGGGGAGATCCTAGCTCTCCGTCGCTGCGGGAAGGGCGGCTGGCAATGACGACAGGCCCTTCAGGATCGGGGGCTCCATCTGCGGGCACTGCCTTTCTCCTCAGCTTACTGTTCTGAAAACTTCCCAGCATTATTAAAGTCGTGAAGAATCGGCACAGCAACGAACACGCACATGCTCTCATCCCATTTCCCTGGTCTGTTTGTCCCGTTTGCGTGCCTACCCCTGCCCGCTCCTGATCTCTCCACTCAACACTCGCACGCTCACACACACACACTCATGTGGTCACACACACACACACGCTCTCCCACACACTCGTTCACGCACACTCATGCTGTAACCCACACACGTGCACACACACTCTCTCATGCACACTCATGCTGTCACACACACGCGCACACGCTCACACTCATGCTCACACACACTCATGCTGTCACCCACACATGCGCACACGCTCACACACAGGCTCTCTCATGCACACTCATGCTGTCACCCACACACGTGCACACACACTCTCATGCACACTCATGCTGTCACACACATGCACACATGCTCACACTCATGCTCTCTCACGCACACTCATACTGTCACACACACATGCACACAACGCTCTCCCACACACTTGTTCACACACACTCATGCTGTCACCCACACATGTGCACACAGTCACTCATGCTCACACTCATGCTCTCTCACGCACACTCATGCTGTCACACACACATGCACACAATGCTCTCCCACACACTTGTTCACACACATTCATGCTGTCACACACGTGTGCACACACTCATACACACACTCTCTCATGCACACTCATGCTGTCACACACACGCACACACGCTCACACTCATGCTCACACGCACTCACGCTGTCACCCACACATGCGCACGCGCTCTCCCACACACTCGTTCATGCACACTCATGCTGTCACACACACATGCACACAATGCTCTCCCACACACTTGTTCACACACACTCATGCTGTCACCCACACATGTGCACACAGTCACTCATGCTCACACTTATGCTCTCTCACGCACACTCATACTGTCACACACACATGCACACAATGCTCTCCCACACACTTGTTCACACACACTCATGCTGTCACACACGTGTGTGCACACTCATGCTCACACACACGCTCTCATGCACACTCATACTGTCACACACATGCACACAATGCTCCCCCACACACTTATTCACACACACTCATGCTGTCACACACATGTGCGCAGTCACTCATGCTCACACTCATGCTCTCTCACGCACACTCATACTGTCACACACACATGCACACATGCTCACACACGCTCTCACACACACTCATGCTGTCATGCACACACGTTCACACTCATGCTCTCACGCACACTCACACAATGCTCTCCCACACTCTTTCACACACACTCATGCTGTAACCCACACGCATGCACAAACGCTCACACTCATGCTCACACATGCTCTCATGCACTCGCTCCCACACACTCCCACGCACACACACTCATAGAGTCGCATGTGCTTTGTTCAAGGGAGATGAGCAGTGACAATGTGTCAGCTCCAGCCTCAGCCACAGGAGACTTGCCTCCACCATCACCAAGGACGAACGTGCCCCAGACCCCCCTGCTGGTCCAAAGGGGACAGCTGCACATGCAGGAGCCATCCACTGGGCACCACCAGCCACCTTGGGACGTGGGGCTAGCCACCAGGACCGTTACATGCAAGGTGACTTTAGCCCTCCTGGGAGCACATTCTGCTGACTTTAACCTTCCAGGTCATCCTTATCACATGAAGATATGACTCTGGCTGAGTCGTGAGAGGGACTTCCAGTTACTGGAAGAGGCCTCCCCTTGTCTCCCCACTGTAGATTCCGGAGTACAAGAAAACTTGGGCGGTGGGACCTTTACTTAGCCAGACCTCCCAATGTGAAGTTAACACTTCAAGTCCTGGGTGACTTTCTGACCCGAAACCTTGCTGGGGCCACCACGCACGTGTCTGTCCTCCACCAGACCCAGTCTGATGACACAATCCCACCTTGCTGGGTGACCCAAGGAGTCCATTTCAAGTGTCAGGGAGGGAGGCAAGGCCCAGTTGGGTTCAGATCTGGTGTATGACCTTGGGCAAATCTTTCAACCTTCCTAAGTGTCGGTTTCTCCATCTGAGAAATAGGAAGATGGGAGTCGGGGAGGATCTGACATGCCCACAGGCAGGGCTGCACTGTAAGGGCCATGGGCTGGGGCTACCTGTGCCTGGCCCTGGTGGAGGGCACGTGCTGGCCCACGGCCCAGGAGTCCCTGATCATACCTCCTTCCTCAATGTTTGCACCACGTGGGCAAGGCGAGTGAAGCTGGACCTGCACAGATGTGCCCCAGCCTGAGCCCAGGTGGTGGTCTTACCTTCCAGAAAAGCACTTTTTAGGGTCCTCAGACTTGCTACCACATCCGCTTTTCCCTTGCTGCCTCTCTGCTTTGTTCTCAGGGGTGCTCATCTTTTCCACTTCCCCAGAAAAAGGCTAATCTCTTGTGGCTGTGACCAGCCACACACAGGTACGACTCGGTGTCATGACGGGAACCGTGTTTCTTGGGCCCTCTGCGGCCGCATCCCAATTCCTGATCATCCTGGAAGCTCGAAGTTTCTAGAAGGCTTGTCCCTACATAGCTGAGGTCTTAAGAATTATAACACTGTATGAGTTATCCATTGCTACGTGACACGGGTTACATGGGAAGCAACAAGGATTTCTCACACGGTTTTGAAAGTCAGGAATTGGGGGTTGGCCTGCAGGTCTGGCTTGGGGTCTCTCCTAAGGTTGCAGTCAGGGTGCCGGCTGGGCCGAGGTGTTAGAGGTTTCACACACACACTGATGAGCAGGGGCCCCCTCCTCAACACCTGGGTCTCTCACGCCAAGGCAGCTGACTTCCCCCAGAGGGAGGGGTTGAGAGAGAGAACCTGTGATGCCTTTTATGTCTGAGGCTCAGAAATGTTGTTCTCTCGGCTGCAAAGACCGACCCTAATAAGGGGGTGGGTGTGAGCACCGGGTGGTATGGCGCTGGTCACTACCGAGACACCGGTGATGCACTACTCCCCACCTTCCCTCCTTCCCCATCTCCTCTGAGACCCCTGGGATGTCCGCTCCGCCGGGCAGGGAGCTTTGTCTCTTCTGTTCGCCACGTGTCCCATGCCCAGAGCAGCACCAGGCACACAGCGGGTGGCACACAGCAGGTGCTCAGTGCACGCTGCCTGAGGGGAAGAAGACAGGAGAGGCTCGCGCTGCCGGGTGTGGCGGACAGCGTGTGGTCTCCCTGGAAGCCTCGGGGCTCCGACGCGAGCTCCTGCCTCTTGTACTCATGTCACTTTGCGTGTTGCTTCTCGAATGCTGGAAATCCTTCACGCCCAAGCCCTGAAGTAGCACTATGACTATTACATGGCCCAAAACTGCCACCTTTTATGGGTCTGAAGCTGCAGGAGCCACGGCCGCCGGCGTGCACCTCGCAAAGAGACAGGAAGAGGTGTAACCGCTCAAAACCACCCAGATCCGGAAGGGTGCTTGCGTAACACACCCTTCCTCTCTGTCCCACAAGCAGGGTGCCAGCAGACGAAACCCCGCGCCTCCCCTGTGAGCAAGAGGGAGAGCGCATGACGAAGGCCTGGGAGTCTGAGTGCCCTCGGGGTATCGGCTCTGCCTGTGGGGTCATCTTGGGGAGGAAGCAGAGAGGCCCAGTCACTGCAGGGGTGGCCCAGGGGCCTGGGGGGCAGTCTGGAGATCCACAACCCAGTGTCTGAGGAGCACCATCAGGTCTTGCTCAGATTCAGACGGGGGGCAGGGAGAACAGTGAAAAATTAGTACGGGCTGGGTGCCACGGCCGGGACCCCCCCGCCCCCCCCGCTCTGCTGCAGAAAAACCTCCATCTCTCCTCCAAGCTCCTGAGCCAGAGAACCTGCCAAGCTGCCACGAAACAGCGTGGACATCACGTGGCCTGACGGCAGCAGAGGCATTGGGACCAGGCCACAGAGTCCCCGTAAGAACTTCTTGAAAAGATGGCAGACTCAATTTTTCAGTCTTTTCAAAGCAACATTCAAATGTTGCTGTCCCCTGATTCAAATGTTGCTGTCCCCTGATTACAAACAGGTCAGCCCGGCATGGGGCTCAGCTCAGGCCTACACTCTTGCAGGCAGAGGCCCCATTCATATCTAATTAGTGCCACAATTAAAAGGAAAAAACATCATGGCCAAAAATTTCAACTTTCTCAAAGCAACGCTGCAGTGCCTCTCTGCCTCATGCAGCCCACCCAGATCCACACCCATTTCTCACGCACCTGCAGGCCGAGTGCCTCCCCACTGAAGCAGAAGCCTTGCTGTGGCTCCCAGCTACGTCCAGGGTGCACAGTGATGGATGGGGGTCTGCCAGGCTCAGTGGCCGAAGGCCCCAGTCTTGGGAACAGCCGCCCTCCCTTCCTGAGAGGAAATGGAAGCTTGGACCATGGGCCTGGTGGCTCCCCGGCTCCATCCTGAGCCTGTCAACCACAAGTGGAACAGGGCCCTCACCTGGTATCTGGGTGGAGCGGGCCTCAGACTGAAGCTGGTCAGGGCAAGAAGCAGGAAACAAGCCCCCGGAATCTTTGCAACCGCAGGCCTCCCCTCAGTCGTTCATTCAGCAAAGCTGTCTAGCTCTCCCACCCCACCTTAGGAAGCTCACGGGCCCCTCCTGCCGCCTCTGTCTGGCCACGCTGACCTCCTACCATGACCACACCCTGCACTGATATTCTGCCCTGGCATGGAACTGGAGAAGAGAGCCAGGTGGGGGAGTGAGGGGACGCTCTCCAGGAGGCACTCGGCTTTTCTGGGTGGGGAGGAAGGCCCTTGGGCAGCAGGGATCTCCCTGACCTCCCCTCCCCTCCGCATGGTGACTGCAGGTTGTCCCTCCAAGACAGAACTGCCAGGTGGGGAGGGGCTTCAAAGGGTCCTCCAGCAGCCCTCCCCTTTGTCCTGCACTCAGCTCTGTAGGAGATAGGCGGGGTGGGGACCAAGTCACTTATTTTTAAGGCAGGGACCCTCATTTCTGTCTGTGCAACTACTTTCCACTCCGCGGTAGGAAATCCCTGGCCAGGGGTTCAGGGGACAGCAGATGGGCAGGTATCCCTCCAAGAGCTTGCAGGGGTTGCTCAACAGCTGGTGCCCCCCCTCACTCCACCCCCCCGCCCCGGCGGGACAGAGGTGGCCCCACGGTGCTTCTGATCTCCAGGCAGCTCCTGTCTTGTTGCCCCAGGGATGAAAGCAGACGCCAGCAGCTCCTGGCAGAACTGTGTCGCCGTCAGACACCTCTGCTGGGTGCCAGCCCGCGATGCCCCACCTGCCTGCCCTAGCAGCCGCTCGGTTGTGGGGGGCCTGCTGTGTCCCCGAGCAGGGAGGACGCCTGTAGCTGCTCGGCTGAGCTGCTGCGACAGATGGCCACGTGGGATCTGCCTGGGTCCAGCCAGGTGTCTGCAGGGAGAGCTCCCCTCCCAGCGGCAGCCAGTCCTGCGCCGGCGTGGGGCCCAGGGGAGTTGGCTGGTCTGATTAACTCTAGCTGTCAAGGGAGCTCTAAGCCCTGCTCAGAGAGCTGGGGTGCCCACCCCCTCGAGCACAAAACCCACTCAGGGAACAGGATCCCTGAAACACCCCTGGTACCTGTTCCTGAGACAAGAGCATTTTCGTGTGCGAAGCGCGGGATCGCAGGGCCAACCAGGAAGTTGGTGGCAGCGCGCGTGGGAGGATGCCTGGCAAGCTGGCGGGGGGGGGGGGGGGCGGAGGCGCTGGGGTGTGGCCTCCACTCCCAGGCGTGCTGGAGGGAGGTCCCCGACAACCCAACCTTCCTGGTGGTATGGCCACCTCTCGGGGGAGGGGGCAGGGGATGTGAGAAGGGGAAGCACACGGGGTGTGTCCCCTCCCTCCAGGACCTGAAGCAGACCCCCACAGGCAAGCGGTGGGCTCCTTTCTCAGGGAGGGAGAGGTCAGATATGCAGCTAGTCCTGGTGATGTCACAGAGGTCCTGCTTCTTGGCCCCAGCTTTCCACCAGCGCCAGGCTGCAGCCCTTTCACCTGTGTCCCCATATCTGGTCTTCGCCAAGCCTTCAGAGGGGTCCTGCTGCTCTCCTAACTCTACAGATGATGACACGGAGGGTCAAGGGCAGGCCCATGGCCAGGATTCAAACCCAGGGCTGGCCGACTCCAAAGTCGTGCCCGCAGCTCTCAGGGCTCTGCCTCTCCGTCTTCCCATCCAGGGTCCCAACACTACGCCAGGACACGGCAGGTGCCAGTGAATGATGTGTGGGTGGGGCCGCCCAGGAGGTCAGGTGGGAGGGGACCATATCCCTATAGCTTCTCCCTGCTCTGCCCTTCCTTCCTGGGGAGGCCCCTCACCTGGCGGAGAGCAAGGCCAAAGGAGGACCTGGACAGAGCATTCCATCCCTCTCCCTGTGCTGGCCACCTCCGCTGTGCTGAGCTGCAGCCCCAGCCACCCCCTTACCCACGCTTCTGGGGAGTGGAGCGGGCTCCCTCTTCCCCAGGGGTGGGCACAGGGCTCTGAAGCCTTGGCAGAGTCAGCCAGCATGGCCCACGTGCATTAGACTGGGGGTGCCGCTATGGGTCCCCAGCAGATGTAAGACACTGATGGGGTGATGGGGAAGAGGAGAGAGAAGGGAGAAGTAAACAGTTTGGGGCACTCAGTATCTCCTAATGATGAGAAGTGAACAGGAGAGAGAGGGGAGCAAATGGGACGATGGAAAAGAAAGACCACGAGGGAGTGGGAGGGGAGGGGAGCCCCTCTGGGCCGGACCCCAGCCTTTCCCCGTTACCCCCACAGGCAAAAGCACTTCTCCAGATGAGAAAGCCAGGGCCCACGAACACCCCCTCAGACCCCAGCTGTCGGTGGCAGAGTTGGGGTGGGAAACGGGTGTGTCTGACTCTAGACTGGAGCTCTTTCCTCCCATGGCCCTAGAGCCCCTTTGGGCCTGACTTGGGACACCTCTGCCGCCCTCGCGGGGCTGTCACCATGGCCCTGTGGGTCTGAGAAGGCAGGGTTAATTCTTAAATCACAGATCTCCCATCGCCAGGCCAAAGTGGAAGATTTCAAATGACAGACATGTCTGCAGGCTCACCGGCCGCTCTGTACTTCCAGACGCAGGGACGCGCTGCCCTCACACCTAAGCTTCATCCCCGGCCCTAAATGTCTGTCCTACCTGTACCTTAGACGGGGAGGGCAGGTGACTATGAAATACGGGGTGGCCTACAGAGTCCAGGAGTGGCTCCTCTCTGGTCCTGATGAGTCTGAGCCCCACATTCAAGCTGGATCAATAAACATTGTGATAGGGTTGCTGACTGGCCCAACCACCACTCATGAGCTCCATCTCCTGAATTACCTCCCAGCTAGTGTGGCCTGGGACAGCCTATCGGCAGAGCCCCTGGTGGGGCTTCCAGGAAAGGTTTGCTTTCCTGAGGGAAAGGGGAAGAGTCTTCCGGTACATTCTTCCCCATGGAGGAGGCTTGCCAACCAAGTTCTGCCTCTATTTCCAGCAGAAGGAGTAATGCTGGGAACTCGTGGGAGTCTCAGGCGGGATCAGGGGGCAGGAGATAGCACTGCAAAGGCCCTCGTGGGGTGACCTGCAGCGAGTACTGTCCCCACGACTCAACCACAGAACAAGTATAAGCCAGACCAGTCCCGGGACCACCAAAAATATTCTCCCATTAAGTGCGAGCCTCACAGTGGTTCTGGATATTTCTGCAATTTAAGGAACAAGTATTGCCTTGATGTAACTCATGTTCCTTTGGGCTGGGACCCTGGAGAGGGGCAGGTTCCCCAGGTGTAGCAAGAGAACTGGTCTCATGCGTCCTAGACTCTCCCAGTGTCAGGGCAGAGTGCCCGGGTCCAGGGCGATGGAGACACTGGTTCCCTCTGCAAGATCCCCACATTGGTGTTCTCAAAAATCTCCTCCTGTGGGGAACTCTGAGCAGATGAGTCCCCCGGGGACAACCGAAGTGATGAAAAAGATCCTTTTTATGTTAATTTGAAATCGGTGTCCTTGTAACTATACCCACCAGGCCCACTTCTGCTCCCTGGAGGCAAAGAAACACAGTCTCTGTCTCACGGCACACGGAGACATCTGGCATCGCTCACCTGCCACGTCCTTTGGTGTTCCCACATGAGGTTTCTGACTTCATAAATACAATTTGGGCCAACGTCACGCCACACGCTTCACTTGGCCATCACACGGAACCCTTCCAGAACCTTAAAGGCGGCTGGGTGACTCCGTCATGCTGCCGAGGACACTGGGCCTGAGTCAGCCGGCTGGTAAGTGGAGGGGCAGAGATTTGACGCTTGAGGGTCTGACTTCAGAGCCTGGACACCTGATCACCCACCCTGGGTATGGCCTCTTTCTGGAACATCAACTCTGAGGTCACCTCCTTCAGTTTGCTGTCTGCTGAGATCCTTAGGAAAACGACAAGGCACACAGAACCAGAGCAGCATCTCAGGCCTTGGTCAGCAGTGAGGGCGGAGGGGAGGCCCCCTCCTTGCTCTGGGACAGGGTTTGGCAAGGGTCTACAGACTAGGTCCAGCCCATCACCTGTGTTCGCATGGCCTATGAGCTAAGAGTGGTTTTCACGTTTTTAAGTGATTGGAAGAAAAACAAAAGAAGACTTTCATTGGAATGGAAATTATATAAAATTCAAATTTCAATGTCCATAAATAAAGTTTTATGGGCACGGAGCCATGGTCATTCGCTGTCTTGGTCTGCCATAACAAAATACCAGAGACTGGTGGGGGGTGGGGGTTAGAGGCAACAGACATCTACTTCTCATGTTCTGGAAGCTGGTAGTCCAAGATCAAGGTACCAGCAGATTCAACATCAGGTAAGGGTCCAAGTCCTGGTTCCCAGCCAGGCGTCTCTCGCTGTGTCCTCCGGGGGCAGACAGCGAGCTTGCTGGCGTCTCATCATCATCTTATAAGGGGGACCCCAGCCTCACGACCTCACTGAATGCTAATCACCTCCCAAAGGCCCCACCTTCAATACCACCACATTGGGGGGGGGGCAGCACTTCAACACGTGAACTCAACATAGCACGTTTGTCCACAACTGCTTTCACACTACGTGGCAGAGCGGGGGAGTTTTGACAGAGACCCCGTGACCTGAAAGCCTGAAACATTTGCTCTCCAGACCTTTGTAGAAAAGGTTTGCAGAGCCCTGACCCAGACAACGTTGTGTGGAAAGGGACCCCCCCCCCCCACGAGCAAGGTCCCTCCTGGTCCTGCCCAGCAGGATTCCAACTGCTCCTCTGCTTCCGATGTCTGGGGAGTGGAGCAGAGGTGGGCCTGGGGTGCCTGCCTGGCCCCTGGGGGTCAGTGGGAGGCCCCCTTCGCTTGGACAGCTGCAGTTGTCCACAGGAGGCTGGTGGGCATAGGGGATGTGTTCTTTCTTCACGGTGGGGTCTGAGTCTAGTCGTGTGACGCAAATATTCCTGCCTAAACAACGTTCCTCACCTAAGAGAACCTAACCTAATTATTGCAGAATCTTTTTTTTTCTTCCCAAACAACACCTCTAAAGCACTAAGTCAACATCAGCACAGACACACCACCAAACAAAACCTTATCACCGATGGTTGTCTTCAGGCGGACAGGAGACTTCCCTAGGGTGCTTGAGTGTATGAAGAAAAGCTCCAGGGCAGGAGACCACAAGCTTGGGCAGGTCAGGGCCAGAGAGACAATATTTTAGGCTTTGTGGGCCAGTCGGTCTCTGTCACAAAGCTGGGCGAAGGCAGCTAGAGATAGTATGTGAATAAATGGGGGTGCCTGTGTTCCAATAAAACTTTATTTACAAAAACAGGTGGTGGGCTGGAGTGGTTTGCAAAACTCTGATCTGTGACATTAAAAAAATAAAAAAGGTGACATCCACCGTAACGAATTCAAGACAAAAGCACAAACCCTCATGAGGTCCACGGCATTTGCAGCCCGGCTTTGCAGGTAGCTGGGCTTTGGTGGCGCATTGTGTCAGGAAGGTCGGAGATGAGCCCACACTGCCTGCAGGTTGAGCCTGGGCCCACTGCTCGGTGGGGGTGCCAGGGGCAGAGGGGAGAATGCAGAAGCCCTGTGTGCCTGGAGTCATTATCTTCCTTTTACTTTACTAGTAATTCTGATCTATCATCGGCTCGCAGGCCTGATTAATCTGTTCCGGAATAAACATGTAAAGCCGTGCTCTTGGTCGCTCTCTGCGGTGCCGCTTGCCGGGGACAGCTGGCCGAGGGACGCAGGCTGCTGCCTCCGATGCCGTACTATTTTTGGTTACTCTTTTTGCCTCATTTATTTTTGATTTGAGTTGCTCATACAGGCTGTACGTTCTCTTTCTCGCTCCTGCGTGGAGATGAAATAAGCATAGTATTTTTAAACCCTGCTTGTGTTGGCTCGTGATTAGTGCAGATAGGCCGACGCACCTGGACAGCGGCCTCCGCAGTAAGGCTGCCTGGCCTCTCGCTTCGGCCCTCGCCTCCGTGCTATGACAACAGCAGGACAGAGATGCCACTCCTCACTCTCTTGGACACGGCACCTGTCCATTCCCGGGGAAAAGGCTGGGCCTTCAGGGTCCTGCCCTGATGCTTGACTTTGAATGGGCGGAGTCCAGGGACATCCGTGTGTCCTCTTAGTGGCGTGGGTGGAAGAAGCCATGTGAGCAGCAGCCCTGGGCTGCATCATTTTGCAGTGACCAGTGAGAGCTGCGGGTGACTCAGGTGGTGAGACAGGGCTTTCACGCATTCATTCACTCAATGCCATCCCTGTGAGGGCGGTACTGCTTATGACTAGCTGGTGATGCCAGCTGAGGAAACTGAGGCTGGGGCGTCGAAGCTGGCCTGCCCATGGTCACCCAGGAAGCGGCAGTACTGGGCGTCCCTCCTCTGAACCAAAGCCCTGTGCAGCCACCAGCAGGGACGGGCACCCAAAGGCCTTCTCCTGAGAGGCAAGCTTGTCTATGCTTTCCAACGTCTCTGGGCAGCGGGGTGAGGAGGACTGGGGGAGCGGCCTAAGGCAGGGGCAGAACTCTCGTCAGGAGGCCATCGAATGATCTGGGTGTGAGGTGGGGAGCCCTGGGCCAGGGTAGAGGAGGCAGCCAGTGGCTGGTGGAGTCAGGAGGTCAAGACCAAAGGGTTGGCTGGAGGGTGGATGTATATGCAGGCTGACCCTGGGTTTCTGGAGAAGAGGTGCCAGTTCCTGAGCTGGGGGAATTGGTGGGTGCAGCAGGTTGGGGGAGTCCTGGAGCTGGCTGCATTTGCTCCCAGGTGCCCACTGATATCCAGGTGGGAGGCTGATGGTGTTCTACTCCTGTCGCTCCTCCTCAGGCCCAGGCTGGAGCAGTTTCCTCTCTTCTACCACAGGACCTTTGCACTTGTGGTCCCTCTGCCAGGGATACTCTTCCTTTGCGTCCCTGCTCCAAAGTCACATCTCTAGAGACATGGTCCTGGAGAGCTCTCTCCAAAGTGTCCTGTCCATCATGTCAGCACATGGGTTTCCTTAGGAGCTTGTGACTGTCCCCCAACTAGACACTGAGCTCTCAGTGGTGGGACTGGGTCTGCCTTGTTGCCTATGGAACCGCTCATGCTGGGACAGGGCCTTTGCTGAATGCACGAGTGTATCGTGCTGCTCTGGATAGGCGGTGCTTTCCTTCTAGTTAACACAGACGCCCTGAGAGGCCGAGCCAAGCAGAGTGGTGAGAGGTGTAGCGAGCAGGTCACCTTGCAGGGCTCCTCCGAGGGAGAGGCAGGTAGCCCCACAGCCTCAGTTGCCTCCTCCGAGGGGCTGCATGCTGAGCCAGTACAGCCCACATAGACCCTAATTGGGATCTCAGGCTCGAGCCTGACTCGAGTGTCCACCAGGTCCAGAGTCCCCAGTAGGACCACGCCGGGATCCTGAAGCATGTGGACAGGCAGGCACCTCAAGGGCATGCATGCACGGGCATAAAGATATGTGTACACACGTGTGCACACATACACTTCGCCACCTCCACCTGTGCCTCCATCACCTGCACCACCTCCACCTCCTCCTCCATCAACTGCGCCTCCATCACCTGCACCACCTCCACCTGCGCCTCCACCACCTGTACCTCCATCACCCACACCTCCACCACCTGCACCTCTACCTGTGCCTCCACCACCTGCACCACCTCCACCTGCTCCTCCATCACCTGTGCCTCCATCAGCTGCACCTCCATTACCTGTGTATCCATCACCCGCACCACCATCACCTGTGCCTCCACCGCCTGCACCACCTCCACCTGCTCCTCCATCAACTGCGCCTCCATCACCTGCACCACCTCCCCCTGTGCCTCCATCACCTGCACCACCTCCACCTGTGCCTCCACCACCTGTACCTCCATCACCCACACCTCCACCACCTGCACCTCTACCTGCGCCTCCACCACCTGCACCACCTCCACCTGCGCCTCCACCACCCGCACCACCTCCACCTGTACCTCCATCACCTGCACCACCATCACCTGTGCCTCCACCGCCTGTACCTCCATCACCTGCACCTCTATCACCTGCTTATCCATCTGACCTGCACCTCCATCACCTGCACCACCTCCACCTGTACCTCCACCACCTGCACCACCTCCACCTGCGCCTCCACCCCCTGTACCTCCATCACCTGCACCTCCACCACCTGCACCACCTCCACCTGTACCTCCATCACCTGCACCACCATCACCTGTGCCTCCACTGCCTGTACCTCCATCAGCTGCGCCTCCATCACCTGCACCACTTCCACCTGTGCCTCCATCACCTGCGCCTCCACCACCTGCACCTCAGGCTGGCTCCTCTTCCTCCAAGCACTCTTTCTTTCAGTGTTCTGCTCACGGAAACTTCCCCCGAATGACCCTCCAGGGCAGTTCTTCGGCCCATTCTGAGCTTCAGCCCCCATAAGCCCCTCAGCTAGCTGTGCCTCCCCCACCTCTCTGCCCTGAGCTCCAGGTTCATCCTCTTAGCTGCCTGTTGGCTCTGTCCACACGGGTATCCCTGGAACATCCCTCTCTTGCCCATTTCTATTATCGGTCCTGGGAGCTCCTGCCTGGATTACAGTCATCTACCTGTCACCAGAGTCCCATTCCTACTGCTCACCCATGGAATCATGGATGTATTCCATGCCTTTCTCTAGTAAAGCCCTCAGTGGCTGCCCGGGGCCTTCAGCATCAGGTCCAAGAATCTCGGCTTGGCGTGCTGAACCACTCTTGGCCAGCCCTGTCTACTTTTCCAGCTTCCTCTTCTCTGGGTCTCCTGCACACCCAATCTCAGGCCTGCCTGCACCTTTTTCCTGCACACCAATATCAGACACACCTGCCTGCACCTTTTTCCTGCACACCTGACCTCAGGCACACCTGACCGCAGGCACACCTGACCTTGGGCACATCTGCCTGTCTCTTCCCTCATGCCCAGGCAGCCCTGTCCCTGTTCTTGCTGTTGCCTTGGGACATTGCTACATCTCCCCATCTCCCAAGGACTTCAAAGCCTCAGGGTCCAATGCAGAGGCTGGTTCAGGCCTAAACGGCTCACCCCACAGTATTTTCAGGGTTACTCTGTGGGGTGGGAGACAGTGGGGAGGGAGTTTGCACTTTTCATTCCTAACTCAAATGCATCTTTTTTCTTTTTATTTATTTTAGAGAAAGAGAGAGACAGAGTGTGAGCAGGTGGAGGGGCAGAGGGAGCAAGAGAATCTCTAGCAAACTCCGTGCTGAGCCTGGAGCTTGACGTAGGGCTCAATCTCATGGCCCTGTGATCATGACCTCGGCCACAATCAAGAGTCAGACACTTAACTGCTTGAGGCACCCAAGTGCCTCCCATCTGCACCTTCTAAGGGACCTGCCTAGAGCCACACAACTCTAAGAGGCAATGAGCTAGGACAGGCCTGCCCAACTGCAAAGCCAACACTTGGAATGCAGCCTCATGCCACTTTGCTCCAGAAACCACCACGATTTCTATAGTTTTCTGGTTTAAGTCTTTGCCACTTGAATGTCAGCCCAGCCCCTGGGCACCCTCTTCCCAATAACTGCCTCCACCCCCAGCCTAAGTCCAAGGAGGGAATATATGGGGCTAATGCCCCAAGGCTTCCCCATCTCTCATATTCACCTGAGCAGGGGCAGGAGGGCCTCCTCAGCTCGCCCTTGAGAACACGAACAGCTTGCCTGTGACCCAGGGGGATGGGGATGACTGGAGTGGGAGGGACAGGAGGCACACCCCCAAATCGCCAGAAGACAAGCAAGGGCTCATCCCACGCAACCCTATGGCAGGGATGTGCCCTGGTCACACATGAGATGGTTCTTGAATCCAATATCTACCTACTTGTCTTCTAGTTACCTTTGAATTATAACAAGTAATGCTGGGTTTCTCTTTATCACAGGGGCAGCAAGCAAGCTTCATTTCAAAATAAGCTTATTTAAGAAAAAAAACTTTAACTAACTAAAAGAAAAAATATAAACTCAGAAATAGGGCTGGTAATGTGCACGCATGACCCAAATCCAAAGATGGAAGGACAGTGACCGCAGCGTGGGAAATCTTGCCAAAGACAGAGAGACAGAGAGCGGAGCGCGAGAGCATGTCCCTGACATCCCGGCAGAGTCTCATCCCAGCAATCCCAGGAAAAGGCGTGTAGACTACAGAGCAGAACCCCAGGGCAAATGTGCATTCCAGGACATCATGCAGTTCTTGCTTTCCTTTGAAACTAATTTTACATCCCCTTTTGTGAAAGGGTGTCAGGGTCGCTCATTTTACAGGAAGTGTATCAAGAGAATCTGGGGAGAGACCAGAACCCTGGCGGACGGTGTGTTCCAGGCCAGCCCTGGTGAGAAGCTCTGGGGGGCGGAGTGTCTAGGCATAGGAAGCACATCTGAAGGATGTGTGTGCATGCGTGTACGTACACACACAGGCACACACATTCACACATGCATGCACACACACAGGCCCACTGCACCTACCAGCCAAGTGGCCCACAGTCTGGTGTCACTCATGTATGCAGAGATGCTGGGGAAAGTCCTGTCCTCACACAGGCCAGATGCTCTACCCCACTCAGGCCAGGTGGGCCGTGCTGAGCTCCCACGTGTGGAAGGCACTGCTATCCCAGGCCACCCCTTGGGCTGCCTCTTGCTGCTCTAAAAAGCAGATGCCAACAGGGCAGGTGAAGACCAAGAGTCCTGGATCACCACAGGGGTGTTGGGGGGCCAGAAGGACCGGAGAACCACACAATGCCACCTAGATCCTCGGGCTTATCTTCGGGGGAAGTGAACATCTAGCTACGGCACATTTCAAACAGATTCAGAGAACATGTCCCACACTTCTGGAGGGAGGCAGGGGAGCTGGACTGGTTCCTACCTTCCTGGGGTTGAAGTGTACCCAGGGGCACTTTTGCTTTCTTCCCTCTGGGCCCCGGCACTGGCCCAGTTCCTGTCTCTACAGCTCTTGATGCAGCCACTCCCAGAGGAACTGGCAGGGCTGCCCCAGTGCCTCCCTCTGGGGAGTCAGGCCACAATCAAAGCCACAGGCATCTCCCCACTAGGGAGCCCAAAACCTGAGTCCCCAAGGGGCAGCCCCTCCTCCATGGCTCAAGGGGAGATAATGGTCACACACAGCATGAGATCACGGGGCTGGGCAGGGAGCATTTCTGCTGGTCTGGTCCTTCAGAGAGAAGAGGTTCTTAAAGATTATGAATGGGGAGCGAGGGAGATCTGTCCCTGGTGCTGGCCGTCCTGCAGGGGGTGGGGGCGCTGCTTCCTGCAGCAGGGCTATACTAGGACAGCATTTCCCTCATGAAACCCAAGCCCTGCCCTTCACACCGAGTAGAAAATCTGCAGGTCTTAATGGCTCACCTCCAGGATTCCCTCCTCACTGGTGCGAATGGGGGGATGCTGGGTGAGGCAGCAGCTCCCTCGGGGGCAGCCATGCAATCCCGGGGGACTCCAGGCAGTACCCTTAGGCTGCACTGAGCTGAGGGTACCCTGTGGCCACCCTGGCTGCAGCATCTCCAGCCCCTCCCGTGCGGCTGCAGTGACGCGAGTACCTGGCTGGCGCATCAGAGATGGACCATCTGCATCCACCTCTGAGTGGGGTAATCAATGAACCAAGGGGCTAGCCACCACCCCACCCCCCAGCCCCCTGTGATGGCAAGTGTCCTTGGGGAGGGCCTGGCTTTCCCCGCTCATTTTGGGACATCCACGAGAGAGCATAAAGAAACGCTGTCTCCTCTCGAAAAGGACCGAAGTCCTAACTGAGCCAAGGCAGGAAAATAGAGTTCCAGGAATGAGAAGAAAATAAGCAAGCCGCGATCACTCATTACTGCATCTCGCAGCCTGACTCAGCAGTCAGAGCAGCTGACACAGGAGGGAGCCGAGGTGGCCCAGCTCCACGGATGGATGGAGCTGCTCCAAGCTTCCCGGGCAGAGGGGTGGCTTTTAACCACTTACACCCCAGAATGGGAGGAGGAGGGAGGCCAGCATCCTGGTGTTCCCCGATGCGCCATCTCAGAGATAGTCTGCCCATGTGAAGTGGCCATGCTGCCATCGTCTTGTGCTACCAAGCAGTCCCTGGACACTGGGCCCTCCCCCAGGTGTGGCTGGGGTCTCTTCCTCTCCGAAGCCCGGCATGAACCCACATGCTGGGTGGGGGGATTCCCCATGCAGCGACCGACCGGGCAGTGTGGCCTGCTTGGGGAGCGGGGGGGTGCTGCCATCTCAATGGCTGATTTGAGTTTCTGCAGCAACATGGGGGTGGGAGGTGGGGGGTGGGGAGGTAAGGCTGGTCCTGGGCTGTGGTGATGGGAGCTGCCCATTTCTGGCCAGCCCCGCACCGGGACACTCTGGCTTAGATCATGTGCTTAGCATCATGCCTGGCAGAGCTTCCGGCTGGCTGTCCACACTGATTCTGGGCTGACTGCACACACAGGGGGTGCAGGATCCCTGGACAGCAGCTCTTATCCTCGCACTTTAGATGTATTTCAACAGCGACCCTTAGAAGTTGGGGGGACAGATCCTGGTTCCAGTTGCAGAGGGGAATCAGGCTGAGAAGAATGCTGGCCGAGCAGCATGTCTGACAGATCTGGGAACCCCTAAAGTCTGTAGCACAAACCTGCCCCTGCCAGGGGGAGGCACAGGCTGGCATCCTGAGTGCCTCCTATCCACCCTTCATGGGACACATGGCCCCATCTTACCTGCTCATCCTGTCACCCTCAGGTGAGCTCCCACACCCTCTCCAGGCTGCTGAGCCACTGCTGAGCCAAGACTGGGGGGGGAGGGGTCTACCTTCTAAGTATAGTAGCAGCTGTGGCTGGGGGAGACCCCATCCTTGAGAGTGCAAAGCCCCAGCGTGGGTATAACTGTGGTCCTTTGACATGACACTGTTTACCCCCACTCCGGCATCCTTGTGGACTCTCACCCCCAGCCCGCAACCCTTGAAGTGCAATCCTTGCCAAGGGGAAAATTAGCAGCAGACTAGAAAGAAAGTCACAGAACGCTCTGGAGGACTTTCTAGACGTCGAAGTATTAATCCCTGGGACCTGTGACTATGACCTTAGATGGTAAAAGGGTCTTTGCAGATGTAATTAAGGTAAGGACCCAGAGATGAGGTCACCCTGGATTGGTGGGGCTGGGAGCCCTAAATCCAATGACAAGTGTCCTACGAAGAGAAGAGGGTGCTGACAAGGAAGGAAGGGGATGTGAAGGTGGAGGCGGATGACATGTCCACAAACCAGGGAATACGGAGAATCGCCAGCAGTACCAGGAGCGCGGAGAGAGGCCTGAGCAGACTGGAGCCTCTGAAGGGAGCCAGCTCTGCCCACACCTTGATTCCAGATGTCTAGCCTCCAGGGCTGGGAGAGGATCAATATGGCTGTTTCGAGCTACCCTGTTTATGGTGATTTGTTCGGGTAGCCCTGGGGAACTAACGTACCCACCCAACCTTTTAAACCCTGCAGTGTCAGCAGGCTGTATGGGAGGCAGGGGAACAGCCTTCTCTCGGGGGGAAGAACCCCTTTTGGAGGGGTGCCTGGAGCCCTGGGTCTCCAGCCCTGGCTTAGCTCCACACCTTGGTGGAGAGGGGGAGTCTGCAGGGATATTTCTGTAGTTCTCTCTGCATTAGCATCTGTGAGCAGGCTCCTGGGGCTCTCCGTGCTCCCCCGGGACGGTAAGAATAAATAACAAACGGTTTCAAAGAGGATTACGTCCCAGCACCACATGATGGAGGCATGAAAGATTAATATCTTGCCTGGGCAGCTCCACACTAGCAGTTTGAAAGCCAGCTCTACCCCACCACATCCATTAGAGGCTCTGAATGAAAAGCTGTGCACAAGACAGCCACAGGCACTGAACCTTTGCAATCCTAATTAACAGAAAAATGTATTCTTAAATGAAAATACTCATTGCTCGAGAGGTTACGATGAAGCTACTCCACTGAGCTGTCGCTACTTCTGGGGTCCACGGTCTTCTGGGCAAACAACTGGGGTAATACAGGCCCACAGCCCAGGACCCAGAAGTCCTACTTATAAATGTACCCTAAAGGCTCAAGAGAGCAAATGAACTTAGATGCACACACATCCCTACAGCTGCAAAGTCCCTAAGGAAATGACGTTTAAGTGGATGATGGGGAAAACTATAGGATATAACGTGGTTGCTCATAGTGACCATTGCTCCATTTGGGAAAGTGCTCGTGAATGAGAAATGTGGAGAGCACCCATGTCTCTGCCAGCAGAAGGGAAAGCAGAGGTGAGTGGGGAGGGGTCCCTTCTCCCGACTACACTACTCCTGCTTCAGATTCAACCCCCCTTTCTGGTGCAGGGGGCCCGTGGGCACCGGGCAGGGAAAGGCTCCAGTGGCAACATGGGAATCCCACGGGGGGTTCTGTCAGCACTGCTCCTCACCAGTGTTTCCCCTTAGAGGGGATCCTGATTACCCAGGCCCAGGAGTGAGGCCAGGAGTGTGCATCTGCCCTGCTAATGAGGTTGGTCTGGGACACGGGATCGAGAGTCCTCTGAGGTCATGGTCTAGCTCTGTCCTCTCGTTGCATGACCCGAGGGAAGGCAGAGTGTCCGTTCGCTTCCCCCACCCCTGTGAAGAGCAGAGGATCATATTACCTCATATTACCTAATCCCGGGGTGGCTGGAGGATTAAGAGTAAATGCAGGCCAGGTTTAAGCGGGGGTCTGACAAAGAGCAGATCTGCTATGGGACAAATGACAGCTCTGGTACAAATAATGACAGTGACGGCAAGCATAGCTGCTATCATTCTCACCATTAACTCCATCGTCATCACCATCATCACTGTTGTCATCATCGTCTTCACCACAACCATCCCCACCCTCATCATCATCATCTTCACCACCACCATCACCACTATTATCATCATCACATTATCACCATGACCACCATCCCCATATTCATCACCACCACCATCCCCACCCTCAACATCATCACCATCCCCACCCTCATCATCATCACCATCAATACCACCACTACCACCATCATGATCACCACCGTCCCCATCACCATTGTCCCTTTCCCCATCAGCACCACCAACATCCCCATCCCCATCATCATCATCACCGCCATCCCCATCAACACCACCAACATCCCCACCGCCATCCCATCATCATCACCAACATCCCCACCCATCATCATCACCACCACCACCCCCATCATCACCACCACCCCCATCATCATCATCATCACCACCACCACCCCCATCATCATCATCATCATCACCACCACCACCCCCATCATCACCACCACCATCCCCATCATCACCGCCACCACCATGCCCACCCCCATCATCATCACCACCACCATGCCCATCACCACTGTCCCCTTCCCCATCAGCACCACCACCATGCCCATCCCCATCATCATCATCACCGCCATCCCCATCATCACCACCAACATCCCCACCCCCATCATCATCATCACCACCACCACCCCCATCATCATCATCACCACCACCACCATCATCACCCTCATCATCATCACCACCACCTCCATCCCCATTACCACTGTCCCCTTCCCCATCATCACCACCACCATCCCCATCATCACCGCCACCACCATGCCCATCACCACTGTCCCCTTCCCTATTTTCACCATCATCATCACCACCATCATCGCCACCATCATCCCCACCGCCATCATCATCATCATCATCACCACCATCCCCACCCCCATCATCACCACCCCCATCATCGTCATCATCACCACCATCACCCCACCTCCATCACCACCAGTATCATCATCATCATCATCATCTTCCAGCTTCACATGAAGTGCCTGCTCTTTCTCATAGCGGGGCAAAAGGCTTTCAGCTGTTCAGGCTTTCCCCTGGCGGCTCCCAGCTCCCCTACAAATATGCTCATGGGACCATGGCCTTCTCGGCCTGCCACCTGGGACCACTCAATCTGAATGCCCTTGGATGGTTTCTGCAGTTGGGAGGAGTTATCTCTGCATAATTAAGCAGCTTGGCTGTATAAACATGAGTGGCATCCTGGCTGCTAGGCACTGAACATGTGGTCTGTCCAGGAATCTGAGGGGCTGTAGGACAGAGGCCGTCCGTTCAGAGGCCAGGCGGCTGGGAGGCTGTGCTTCTGGCCTGTGATGCCAGCCGAGGACCACAGTCCCCACCTGCTGCCGCTTCTGGCTGGGTGCCAGGCCCCAGAGGCCACGGCTGCCCTGACCTCCCTGGGGCACTGCCTGTAGTTCAGTCTGTGCCAGGATCGGGCCCTGGATCTGCTGCTGGGGAAGACACTCTGGGGAGACCCACTGGCGGGTAGCCAGCATGGGGGAGATGAAATCAGGGAGTGTGCAGTGGGGGTGGCCTTTGTCTGCCCCAGGGAGCCCGGGCTTGGTCCCATGGCTTCAGCTTAAGGACCCAAAGCTCACGAGGTGGTGAATGCACTGCAGGTCAGCTCCTCCAAGCGGGGCCTCTGGAGGTTCCCAGGGGGAGGAGTGGGCAGAAGGGGAGCCCAAGGAGCAGTCCTGGCCGAGGACGCGACTTCATGCCTGAGCCGGGCCACAAAAAGACCTGTGGACTCATCTGGACAGTGGCATTTACCTCTCTCTGCAGCTGAGCCTGGGGCATGGACGCTCTGAGGGAGTTGGGTGGCGAGGCTAGCCTCCGAGGCATGCAGTGTGCTGGCTTCAAAGGACTGTGCACACTGAGGAGTCTCAGAGGCAGCTGGGGCCAGGCAAGTGCACTCAAGGTCCGGGGCGGGCGGGCAGGGTGATGCCCCTGGCCCTGTCCCTTGCACTAGCAAGTTCAGCAATACATACAGGGACACGAACATTTCCCTGGGGGACCAGGCACAGGCTGTCTGGCTCAGGAAGTGGGGAGGCCTGGGTTGAGGAGGCAAGAGTCCCCTCCACGATGGGTGTGCCCCTCCTCTAAAGACAATCCTATGCAGGGAGCAGGGTGCTAGGGACCGTTGCCCAAGGTTTGGTTTCTGTCCCGAGGATTCCCTGCTCTGACCATTCTGAGTCAGGCGGCAGCCATGCAGTCTGTGGGCTGTGCTTCCACGCCCTTCCCAGTTTGGCAGAGTGTGCCTCCGACTGGGTGAACAGGAGATCCATGTGCCATTGCCTCCCGTGTGCGGCTTTCTGGGAAAGTCCACTGTACTGGGTGGTTGCTGAGAGCCTGCTTCTGGTGTGTGTGTGTCTGCGGGCTGAGCTGGGGGGCTGGAGCGGTGATGAGGCAGACATGCCCCATCCTCATGGGCACCTAGTCTGGGAGGGACCAGACACCAGCAACAGTGAGGACTGTGGTGTGCAGGGAGACCTCCAGAATGCTGCAAGGGGGCTCAGGGAGCCCACACAGGTCGGCGGTCAAGCGCAGCACTGAGACTCCACCCAGCTCTGCCAACAAGTAGGGTTCCTCCCCGAGCCTCGGTTCCTTCTCTCTAAAATCAGGTCGCTGGGCTACAGGGCAGCAGAGTGAAAAAGGAGCCTGACGGGACCTTCTTGAGCCCCCCCCCCCCCCCCGGCTGGAGAAGTGATGCCAAATGCAATAAAGCTCTGAATCAGTTAGATGCCTGCTCACCGGGGGGCTGCTTCAGAGAGCAGGGATTCCGCCTGAGCTGGGGTCAGGTGCCCTCCCATCCCCTTGAAGGGCTGGCAGAAGGCTCCTTTGGCCTGTGATGTCTTTGCTTGCAGAGCACTGGGTGAGAGCCTGGGGCTGCACCTGCTGCCCCCTCTCCTACTGCTCACACAGGCTGCTCCCCAGGGACCCACATGGGCCTACCATGGGGCCCAGCCAGGCCCTCAGCACCCATACGGCCCGGCAGGTGGCTGGGCACCTCCAGCAGTTCCCTACTGGTTACCATGGTTACCAGGCTGCAGGAGGGTGGGGAGAAACCCTCTTTTCCTCAGCCCTTTCAGTGGCACCCTGTGGGCTTTGCCAGAACCTTCCAACCATGGGTGAGGCAGGGAGCGAGGGCCCAGCCCAGCACACAGGTTCTGTGAGTGTGTGTGTTTGGGAAGGCGGTGTGGCTATGGCAGTCGGAGCAGCTCGGGGCTCCCTGAGGGATTCACAGGGCAGGGCTGGGCGGCTCGTGGGACCTGGTTGGCTTCCCTCTCCCCAAGCTGCATGACTGACCCAGCTCAGCCCCACAGAGGAGGCAGGAGACATCTTCTAAAGATGAGCAGTCCCAGAGTCCTTCCCCGAGGTGACCCCAGTACCCCTCGCTGTCTCTGCACTTGCTGCACGCAGCTCTCCCTGCCCAGAACGCTGCCCGGCCCCATCTCCCCCTGACACTCACAGTAGCCCTGCCAGCTTCAGGCTGGGCTGCAGCCTCTCCTCTTTCCCTGACCATGCAGGATGCACACGCAGGTGGCGCCTGCCTGGCCTGCAGACACTGCTGTTGTGGCCCAAGTGGTACCTCCACGTTCTGGACCCCACGACTTCCCCCCACTGACTGCGACCTCATCTGCACCTCTCTGGGGCAGTGAAGGAATGGCTGAGTCCCCAGCACAGGCCTCACCTGCACAAAGCCAGGGCTGGGGGCACGAGGCTCTTACCTGCAGCCACAGACCCTCGGGCTGCAACATGACGGGTCTTATCCAAACAAATCCTTTTGTTAGAACAGTGGGTCCACATCCCATGGGAGATGGTCTGCACGCCCTGGGGGGCCTCTCCTACACCCATCTTTCAGGATAAAGGAAAAGCACAGCGAGGCAGCATCCCTGGCTGGTCCCCAGACACCCCTGGCTCCCCTTTCTCAACCTGCGGATGTAAACAGGGAAGTCAGTGTGTGTGCCTGTGGCCCTGTAGAAAGGTAGTGATTTTCAGTTGGGGTTTGCAATTCCTGTTCTGGGCATTGTATGTCTTTTGCAGGAGCAAAGGGACAGAGATGGCTCTGGGCCTCCTGTCCCTGACATCTGAACACCTCCTGGCCAGGGTGACTAAAAATACCTTCTCATTGAGAGGGAAAGGCAATACCTCCTGGCAGGGGGAGGGGGTGGAGAGGAAGCCTTGAGCAGAGGGGGGAGAGAGGCCACGGAGATGGGGGAGGGGAGATGCCACAGGCTAAGAGCCTCTGCGGAGCTCCAGCTTTCTGCACACCCACTCACACAAGCGCCCGGACCGTCAGCATCTCGCAGCCAAAGCTCATTCCAAGAGGACCCGGACACTAGTAACAACAGCATCTTGCCATGCTTGTCAAGACAACAGCACGAGTTGAGTTTCGAAGACAAAAGTGTAGCAGGTCATTCCAGTAACACGTGGGCCTCCTCTTTTGCTGAGAATTGAGGAAATCCCAGCGAAGCCCTTCTCATCGGGGCCCGTGATGATCAAAGCTTCCTTGTGCGCTGCCTTAAGGAGAAGCGAAAGCGGGAAGTTCACCAGTAAACTGAACGAGCCGGGAAGTGTTTCTCAGAGTGGGGTTCCCCGAACCCCCGGACCGGTGCTGGCAGAAGACGGAGCTCGCTGAGCTGCTCCGGACCCTTGGGAGACTGCTTTCGGGCACCAGTCCCTGTGGTTCTGGGCGCGTGCGCCCACGGCTCAGGACGGCCCGGCATGTCTGGGGCCCCGGAGCCTCCATGCTCCCTGCTCTGTAGGCAGAGCTGCCAGCGAAGGTGGGGCATCGGAATCCACCCTCCCAGGTTTGTGCCTTCTAGTTATTTCTAACTCGCCTCCACCTAGAAGGGGTGGGGGGGCACTACTTCCAGACAGCCCCGCCACCACAGAGCGTTCAGGATACCAAGGCCCCCAGGCAGAATTCTAGATCCTTCTGCCCTTGGCTGCACGTGACAGCTTGTGGACATCAGGGCTGGAGTTTGCTCTGAAAGATCACACGGCTGCCAAGGGAGGGAACAGGAAGACGTGCTGCGGTGAAGGGGGGGGTGTGCTCAGAGGGTGGCTCAGCAGCCCCCCCACGGCCTGTGGGCTGCTGCGTGGGTATGCAGGTGTGCAGCGGCCTGGCCCTCCAGGAGGCTGAGGTGAGGGAGGACAGGGCAAGGCGTGTCCCCCCAGTCACCAGGAGGCTCTTCTCTACGGACAAATGGCCACAGGACCGCCCTCCCCACCCTCCACAAAAGCAGCTGGCTGGGCTCTCCCAGGCTGTTCCCTAAGAACAGGCAGCCCATTCTGAGGAGTCCTGAGGAGGATCATAAAGTCACTCAAAAGGCGACCGAGTCACTGCGCGAGCTTTCTGGGGAGTCACTTGGGCTCCAGGTAGGGCGATCGTCTGGGGTCAGTTGGTGACTGGAAGTGGCGGGTGAGGGGGTAGACGACACTGACTGGGCATCCCCGAGGAGCCAGGGATTGTCCCTATACTCGGACTCACATGGTCTCGTTTTGCCAATCCAGAAACAGGGAGGCCCAAGAATGAAGCCAGGTGGCTGGCAAGGTGAGAGCCAGAGACTGAGGGAGACACAGAGTGAACTCCCCACCACGGTCCATGGGCCAGACTGGTGACACAGAGCCCTGTGGAAAGACCTGGTGTTGAGGGGACCCGAGGAGCTGCTCATTTACTGTGGAAACTGGCCCAGTGATGACCCGTTTGCTGGTTTGTCTTGAACTCTGGGCAAGAATTTGAGAAAAAAGGCGTGCCTGGCTTTCAGCCTCCAGTTGCACGACAGACCTCAGCTGCCCAGCAGTCAGGGCCCAAGATGTCCACGGGGGAGATGCCCTGAGTCTGCAGCATGCGGGCCAAGCTGAGGGAGACAGGTCCCCTCTCTGCTTCTTCTCTTGCCCCAATCCCACTTGCTCTGTACCCCGCAAGGCATGAGAGCCGAGGCTGCAGGTGCCTGTGATGGGGTGAGAGAGAAGTGGGCTGCCTGCAAGGAGGAAGGTCAAGGAAGGCAGGTGCCAGGGGTGTGGGCCAGTGTTGCAGGGCTCGGCTCTGCTACAGGGGACACACCCACCCCCACACACGCCTGAGGTCTCCAGGGTTAAGTACGTGGCCATCTGGCAGAGCATGGAAGGCCTCCTGAGACCCCGTCCTGCAGGTCTATGAGTCAGAAAGTCAGGTGTGTGGTCATGGGGCGCCCTCAGGCTGGGGGGCACTGGGCCCAGAGCTCATCCGGGGTATACAGGGACAGAAAGGCCAGCCCTCAGCTGAGCCCCACAGGAAGTGGCAAAGAGTAAGAAGACACAGCAGGTGCTCGCACCCACCTGGCAGGGAGGCTCTCCTACCTGCCAAGGGCAGGCTGAATGGAAAGCCCTGAGCTACCCCACAGCTGACAGCATGACCAGGGGGGTCAAGTGCCCACCTGGCCCAGTGTGTGCTCTCTCCTGGGGAGGCCCTGTTCTCTTTCCCTCCTCTGAAGTGGCTGAGCCAAGAGAGTACTGCCAAGGACCACCTCTCCTCACAGAGTTGCCCCCGAGAAAGGGAGGGCATGGAGCGAGGAGAGAGCTGAGTGTGTTGGGCTTCCCTTCGTGAAAAAGTTGGATTTCCATGTCCCTTGGGAGCTGGGATTGAGCCCTGACCCTCCTGTGCATCTAAGACTCATCTGCGAGTGAGTGTGTGTGGGATTTCTGGAGCTTGGTGGGACAGGGAGGTGGTACCTGTCTCAGAGTCCTGGCACAGTAGGAACAGAATCAAGTGTCCTTAGGAGCTAGGGAGGCTGGATCAGTCTCTCCACCACTCTGTGTCTCAGTTTCCCCATTCAGGCTACCCAGCCCACTCTGCAGGGTTATTTACAAGGACCCATCATGGAGCAAGGTTTAAAGTGCAGGCCCAGCATGACCTGAGTGTCTTCTCCCCTTTCATCTGGCCCAGTGCCTTGGCCCCCTGCCATCTCTTTGATGATATCCCTGGAAGCATGGCACCCTTGCTCTGGGGACCTACCAGGCTGGACAGGATGGTATCACCAGAATTCTCTGTGCTTGATGATATTCCCCCACTCCTAACAGCTCCCCAGTGACTTAGACACACCCCAGGACACTGGTTTCCTACATGCATGTCAGCAACGTCTCCAGAGTGGCCTTCCCAAAGGGCAGCCAAACCGGATGGTTGGGCACATCCACAGGGTGCTGGCATCCTCCAACTGAGAGAGTCAAAGAAGTGACCTGAACTGCCATTAGTGGGATGCAAAGGGTCTATCTGGGTTCCGCCCCTGCCCCTGAGTGACCTTGGAGAAGTCTTTGCCTCTGGGCTTCCATGGACTCCTTTGTAGGGGGAAGACCGCCAAGACCTTTTGCCTCTATGAGGCGAGATCTCCTGGCTGCTGGGAGAGGGGATGGAGGGAGGCACCGTGTCTCTGGCCCTAGACACCATCAAACATGGTCTTTCCCAAATGCTGCCTGCAGCTGCCACTGTCCGGCCCTGTCATCCAGGGACTCCAGGAAACCACTCTTGCTCTGGGACCTTTGCTGACATGAAGGTCACCGAGACTTCTGTTAAGGACTAAATACGTGCTGTTTTCAGCCAGAGTCCCCAGAAACGAAACATGTTACACAGGTTCTAGCAATGAGGAGGCCTTCCTTTGCCACACGCCGTGCTGTCCAGTTGCCATGGGCCCAGTACCAACAAACAGGAGAGTCTGGAGGGGGCCCCCTCCCTCTGAGCCCCTACCGGAAACTGCCAAATCAAAACTTGTGCCACTCACTTCCTCTTGAATCATTTGAGGTTTAGAAGATCATTGAAAAAATAAAGGAAAGAAAGAAAGCCAGCCCCACAGGGTGAGGCTTCTCAAGCTGTCCCAACCACAGCACTCACTCGCCCCTCAGACCTCCCAGTGCCCACGGCCGGCTGTGACCCTTACAAGGCAAGAAGTGGTGTCCCATCTTTCCACACTTGCAGTGTGCAATTGTTTGGGGCCCATTTCTTCCCATCCAGGCTCCACAACTAGACCCCAAAGGGTTTTCAGCACAAAACCTGGGTTTCACATTTTTCATGACCCCCAACCCCCACGGCCTGGCTCAGTTCCGGGGGGTGCTGAGCAGTGCCTACAGTGTCCGGCAACTGGCAGGGTAGAGAGAAACAAAAGCATCTGGACCCAGTTCTATATGGGATGCCTCCCCCAGGTTGCTTTCCAGGCAGGAAGGTGCGGTAGCTCAAACACCATCAGTGCCATTGAGGCTAGGTGTGGACCTGGATTGTTCTAAAGGACACAACCTAGGGAGCCAATGCCCTCCGGGCCCCCGCTGAGACAGCACATGGGCAGGAGCCCAGGGACCGCACATGAGCCTGGCTCTGCAGGTGGATGCTTTTCCAAGCAACAATCAGGAGGGCAGATGGGACTCCCCACACACAGGTCCCCAAACCCTGCAATGTGTTAGCAGAGTGGGAGCTTGCTCTTGGTACTGGAAGGGGGATGGCGTTTTTGAGGGGGAGGAGAAGTTGCAGAGAAAGAAGAAATCCTGAAACGACAGAGAGTGGGACAGCTGTGGCTTGAACTTGGTGTTCTTACTTCTTGGATGTGGATGTATTAATTTCCATAAATGCTAATAGACCATTTCCCCAAGAGCTATTACTTATGTCATCTCCCCTTGGATGCGGTTCAACACAGGACAAATGACAGGGAGAGAAGGCAGCCCCCACTGGCCAGTCCCCTGCTCCCCATCCCTGTCGCCACCAGGGAACTCAGGTCTGTTTCCTGAGGTGGCTACAGTAACCAACTGCGGGGTCAAGACCCCCAGCCTTCAGCCCCACAGCCGAGTCCTCTCATGCCAGGAAGCAAAGAAAGTTACCAACCCCAAAAATGCTGAATCACAAAGTGAGGTTGAGCAGGAAAGTGGGGGTGGGGTGTGGAGGGTGATGGTGGCCAGGAAGGGAGGCAGGAAAGGGTGCTAAGGGGCTTCCCACCTGGAGCCCCCCAGGACGCTCTAGGCAAAGCACAGTCCTCTGCGGGATTCCCCAGGACCAATGCCAGGAGGAGCAGAGCCAGGGTGCGCCTGGGTGGGAGGGTGGCAAGGTGGGCAGGTACACGGGCTGCTGCCACTGCAGCAGGAAGCAGTGCAGCTGCTGGGTCTCTGCGTCCTGCGGGAGCAGCAGCAGGTAGGGAGGCAGGGAGAGAAGAGAAGCTGAAGATGGGGAAGGGGCGCAAGGACGGGGTTGCGTGGGGTTGGGTGTGTAGGTAGCCAGAGGAACTGGTGCACGAAGGAAGAAGTGCCAAGGTCCTGGAGACCAGCAAGGTGGAGGGAGAGCGTCCACAGGAACAGATGTAGGGGCTGGGAGCAGAATGGAGGGGAGGATGGGGACAGGGATCAGGAGCGAGAGGCAGGGTGAGCCTTCAGGAGCAACAAGGAGGCGAGATGGGGAAGTCCGTGACCACGCGAGCTCGGATGGGGCTGCGCAGAGGCCGGGAGAGGGGATGGGAAGGGGGATGGGGCAAGGGGAGGCGAGGCTGCGGGAAGGGGAGGTGGCAGAGATGGGGAAGAATGCACGGCGACGAGGGGAGGGATGAAGTTTGGGGCAGGGGTCGGGGATGGGAGCTGAAAGGTCGGGCGGGATGGGGGAAGGGAGATGATGGAGAAGGAGGTGAGCCGGCTGGAGAGGAGGTGAGGACGGAGGCGGGCGCGGGGACGCGCTGTGGAAGAGGAGATGGAGATTCAGCGCGGGCCTCGCGGGTGCCCGCCGCCGCTCTCTCGGCGCACGGCGGTGGACAGCGCGGCCCGCCGGGGTCCCCCCTCACTTACCTGGGGGGCTCCAGCTCCGAATCCTGTGCCCCGCTCCGGATCTTCCTTCCCGCCCTGCCCCGGCGACTTTAGCGCCCCCGAATCCCGCTCGCTCGGCCAGGTTCCGCCTGCAGCATCTTCACCTCGTGGGACGCCGGAGGCCACGCCTCTACTAGCTTCTCATTGGTTGGCCTTCACGCCAGTCATATTCCAATTGGCTGAGGGGTCGCCAGCTATGCAAATCAGGACGGGACCGCCGGCGCGCCGATTGGCTGGCGCTACGGGAGCGGCGCCTCGGGGCTTTGGCTCGGATTGGTCTCGCGGCCCTGCCAACGACGCTGACGCGGGGCGGGTTCCCGGCCCGGGCGCGCGGCGCGCCGCCTGCCGAGGCTCCTCCCGCGGTGGCGGCCGACCGGGAGACCCTCGGCCGGTTCTCAGCCAGTTACGCTTGCGGCTCCGGCGGGCACCGGCAGGCCGGCGGGGCTCTGGGCGCGTCTTGGGGGCAAGTCCTCGACAGCGTGAGCCTCGGCGGCCGGGATCCGGCCGCGGCGGGCCCGTCTCCTAGGTAACGCCGTCCGCGGCGGGCGGAACCAAGCCGGCTGGCGCCGCGGGGGAGGTTGGACGCGGCCTGCAGCGCAGGGGGCGGACGAGCGGGCCAGGGGCCTCCCGGGCCGGGGGTGGGGGTGCTCCGAGCGGCTCTCCGCGCGGACCGGGTGCCCGCGTCATTCGCATCCCGCCACCGTCTTGACACTCGGCGCGGCCCGGGGTTCCCGTGGGCGTCGGGGGTCCTTGGGGCCCAGCCTGCGCCCTCTGCTCTTGACCCTGCGCCCCTCTACTGCTGCTGGGCTTCAGACGAGCGCGGTGCGGACGGCCTGGGCTTTGCTGAGACCCTGACGTTGGCCCTCCGCACTCGGCGTCCCGCAGCTTTCCCCGGCCGGACCCCAGTGGGGGACCCCAGTGCCTGCGCGTCCTCATCTCCTGCCGGGGGCCTGTCCCCTGCTGGCGCTTCCCCGAGCCGCCGCCCAGTGGAGGTTGCAGGAGGTTCTGTCCGCCCTGCCGGTTCTGTCTGCCTTTGGCCGCTCCCGGAGCCGCTCCCGCCTTCCCTTTCGCTGTCCATCTCGCTGCTTTCCTGACCGGCTTACAGTTGGCCACCTGGGCCCTTCCCGCAGCCCGAATGCTTGCTGTCCTAAGACTTCCTTCGAACTCAGAGGCCCCACCTGTGCTCGTCTCCAGGGCCTGTCTCCATAGAAGACTGCTGCGTTCTCGGACCCACTCCTGTCTTCAGTATTGCTGTGTCCTATGACTGTGGATAGTGAGCTCCACTTCCAACCCAGTCTCCGCCCCAGCTCACTGCACGCTCCACACCTCTTCTGTCGTTTTCATAGATCACGCCATGGCTTCGTTGTGTGCTAACTTATATCCTGTCTTTCTGCCTCACACCAGATACATTCCATGAGGGCAAGGAGCTTGTCTGCTGTGTTCAGGACGGTTTCTCCAGTACCTGGCACCTGGTAGGTATGCAAGGAGGATTGCTTGAGTGAGGGAGTTCTAGGCAGGGCTTGATTAGACCTCCACTTACTCCCGAAAAAGCTTCCCAAAGCTTTTCAGTCTTAGGCATCCCAGATCTTATTGACTGCTTGGAAGGACGCTTCCCCCTGCCTGCACATCTCCTGCCTCATGGCTCCTGCCCCCCTCTTTCTCTGGGGAACCACGGTTGGTGAGATTTCATCCTGGCTTACCTCTTCAGCGCTGTAGTTCCCTCTCCTCTCCTGCCCACCCCCTCCCCCCCCCCTCCCAAAGGAGACTGAATTAGGCTTGTCTCCCATGTGCTGCTCACACTCACTCCCTTGTCTTTCCCCCACTAGATTTTTAGCTTCTTAAAGACCTGGTATTTGGCAGTCTCCATCATTGTACGCACTGGAACAGAAGAGGAGTGCAGAGCAGAGCCCTCTGGGAGACCTCACAGTCCCCTCCTCCTGTAGATGGGACACAGACACAGGGAGGGCAAGAGACTCCCCTGAAGTCTGAGGACAGCGAGGGTTAGCCTGGGCTCCTCAGAGCCTGTGTCATACTGTAGGCTCTGGGGCCTCTCCTGGCTTTGATTGTAATGGCTTTGAGGCTGGTCATGACCAGCCGTGTGACTTTGACCTGGCCGTTTAACCCGAGTCTCACTGTCCTTGTCTGTGATACTTACCTACACAGTTGTTGGAATAATATACATGAAAAGGTTTGTGAGTGCCCAGCTCACAGTAGGCACTCAGTGAAAGCTGGTGCAGTTTCTTGTGTTGTTTCTCCCTTGGAGAGCTCTTTCTGTGGGCTCAAAGCATGGAGCCCTCCCTGTTTTCTCTTTAGTGTTCATCTAGTCCCGAAGGTCCTTCTGTCCTCCCTCCATAGCATTTTTAAGTCTTCCACAGTGCAATTTAGTTATTTACTTAAACATTAAAAGATTTTCACTGAGGACCTAGCCCTGACCTCACTGAGCTAAGTCTTGCAGGACAACAGAAACGTGGAGCCTGAGGAAGCATGGTGACCTTCTGTGACAGGATCCCTTGTGGGGGAGCAACTGGTGGGGGATGGGGGTGCTCACCCTGAGGAAGGGGCGTTTGATCTAATTCCTGGAGGATGAGTGGGAATTTTCCGGGGTGTGTGTGTGTGTGTGCCGAGGGGGAACCGAGAGGGCATGGTGTCCAGGAGGAATTGTAGCAGGGGCAGAGTGGGGGCAGAGTGGCCGTAGAGGGTTAGAAGGGTCAGGTGGCAGTCAGGTGGGGGTTAGGAGGAAGGGAAGGGAGGGAAAGAGCTCTGTGCCCACCTGGTCTCCCACCCCCGGGAGCCTGTGTCTCAGGTACACTCTCCCTCCATCACCCACTCAGACTGTTGCCGTCCGCCTCCACCTGCCCGGCTGTCTGTTTCTGTTGGGTGGCTGTCCCTTTCAGAAGGGATGCCTTTCCTCCCAGTGTGCGTCCTATTGGTCCAGCCTGGGGCAAGCCTGTGGATATGTTTCCTCTGCCAGGTGGACTAGACCGGAAGTATTCTTTAGCATCTGCCGGCCAAGTCTGGTAGCCAGGGGGAGGGAGGGCGGTGCTCGGTCAGGAATCAGGGGCAAGTGAGCCAAGTCTGGAACTGCCCACAAAGGAGGCACGGTCCTCATGCTGGGGAGACACCGCGGGTAGCATGCAGAGGCCCCTTCCAGAGGTGACACTTTGCCACAGTGCTCCCGATGCATGAAGGACTTCCTACACAGGAAGTTTCAGTCCTTAATGGCATGCACTTTGTATGAATCAACGTCCCCATTTTATAATGAAAGCCAACAGGAAAACAACATTTCTCTTAAAAAAATGCTTGGGAGTCAACTTTATTGAAACTCCAGATTGATTTCATGAAAGTTTATTGAGTTCTGATGGTGAGCCAGGTACTAAGCACACAGGAATACAGATCCCCTTATGCAAGTGCTTGGCCAGTGGGCAGGTCCGTACAGGACAGGTGGCAAGTGCTGTGACCATGGGAAGCACAGGGGCCATGTGGGCCCAGGAGCTGACCCCCCGGAGCCTCCAAGATGCTCTCCTGGTCAAGTGGCCCTCCTGCTGGGTGTCAGGCCTCTGCTGCTTACAAGTGGTAGACAGCTGTGTGAGTGTCCTGCAGCCCCTCCCTCCTTCACGTCTCTGTCTGCTGTGTGGTCACCTAACCTTTTCTCTGGCCCTCTTGCCTCCTTCTTATAAAGACCCTTGTGACTACATCAGTCCCATCTCTGTAATTCAGGGTACTTTCCCCCACCTTAAGGTCCTTCACTTAATCATGCTCCCAGAGTCCCTTTTGCCACGTGAGGTTGCACATTCACAGGTTCTGGGGATTAGGACAGGGACATCTTTGAGGGCCATTATTTAGCCACCACAGAAAGCCTCCAAGGGCTTTTCTTGGCTCCTGCAACTCCACTCCAGTGGGAATGGGGGCTGTTGTCCATCAGGCTGTCTCCACCTCGAGGTCTGGGTTCTGTTGGCAGGACTCCCCAACCCAATCTCCACCGGTCTGCCCTGGGCTGTCTTTGACTGCCGGCTCTCCCTGGAGTGGCAGGGTAGCCCCTGGGGCTTCAGGCTGGCCTGGGCAGCTCCTGCCCTCCCAGCAGAGACAGTGTCTCCAGAGGGAACTGTGGCTGGAGTCCTGGGGAAGATGATGATTGGCACAGTGTGGGTCACATGTTTATCTTTGAGCCCATCACTAAAGTGCCCTGCCCAAAATTGTGGGCAGCCTTCCCACACGTGGGATTGGGAGGGTCGTTCCTTAAAACAAGGGATATTGAGCAGACAAAAGTAACTCGGAACAAAAGGCGCGCTGCACGTGTGCCTCAGTGCTCACGCGGTGACAGTCCAGATTTGGACGCTGCAGCGTATGCCTGCCTGTAGGGGCTGTGGGGTGTGGGGGCACTCCAGTTGGAGGCAGGGCTCTGTGCCTAGGCCCGCTGGGTGTGGGGGAGCTTTCCAGGCCAATCATGCCCACGCTCTAGGCTCCCTCCACTTCCCACACAGCCTGCAAGGGTGGGGGGTGGCCTGGCTACTCAAAGCCCTCATCTTTTGGGTCCTGTTAGAATTGCCTTTCTCAGACTTTGTGGTCTCGTTCCCCTTTACACTTTAAAAAAATTGTTGAGGACTCCAGAGACCTTCTGTTTACTTTAATTATATCTACCAGTGTTGACTGTATTGGAGATGAAAATGGAGAAATGTTGACAATGTTATTGCTCACGTAGAGATAACAATAGACCTGTTACATGTTAGCACAAACTGTATTTTTTATGAAAACCACCTGTTTTCCAGAACAAAAAAATTAGCAGGAAGAGGGTAGTTTTGCATTTTTGCAAGTTACTGTAGTATCTGGCATAGTAGACAGCTGGGTCTCATGTAGGCTTCTGTTTTTTTTTTGCTTTTGTTTTGTTTTAAAGATTTATTTATTTGAGAGAGAGATAGTGAGCGATAGGGCAGGGGGAAGAAGGAGAGGGAGAGAGAGAGAATCTCAAGCAGACGCCCCGATGATCGTGGAGCCTGACTTGAGGCTCAATCCCATGACCCCGAGATCATGACCTGAGCTGAAACCAAGAGTCTGACGCTCAACCGACTGAGCCCCCCAGGCGCCACTAGGCTTCTGTTTTTAACCTGTTGAGAAAGTTGTTTTGGTTGAAGTATTTGAAAGAAACTTGGCCTCACCCATAGAAGAGAGGAGTGTCCTAGGTAATTGTGGGCGTTCTTCTCTGGTGCTTCACCCAAACTCCACAAGCGGTAGTTTCTTAGAAGTTTGTTGCAATGTGGAGCTCGGCACCCTGCCAGTGAGCTTCTCATGCTCTGCTACGTTCAAGTCCTTTGGTCTGTCCCGAACTTTGGATGGATCTTTCACTCATGCAGGCTTTATGTCGTGATGCATTGCTCACCTGGAAAATACTGCTTCTAAAGTATGCTGATCTTCCAAATAGTGCACATTTAATCCTATAGTTTCAAAAGATGACTTTTGTCGCCGTCACCATCCATCTCATCAGGAACGTCTTTAAGGAGGAGGAAGCTGTCAGGTTCACGGTGGAGGATACAGACTTTCCCAATTCTGATTTTTGCCTGAAACCCCAGTTATTAATCCCAGTTTTCCTTGAAGTGACAGACTCATTTAGTTCACATTTGAGAGACTGTCTGCAAAGTGCCCAAGTTTGAATGAGCACGGTCTGTCTCCCAGCGGCAATTCTAGTAAAGACGGTCTTGGTGGATGACAGGAGCAGCGGGTCCTGTGGGTGCCGCAGAGGCTGTCACCAGGCTCACCCTGAGGTGGCCAGCACCCTTCATTTTGCAGCCACGGTACATGCTGCGTATTTCCCTTCTCATCACAGAGTGTTAAAAATGCCTGTACTCAAGGGTCCAGATGTAATAAAATTCTTAGTTTCCACAGCTTCACCGAGGATATTCCTAAGTGGAACTGCCCTGCCTTTTGCTGCGAGTGAAGGACACCCCACAGCCCCACGGCCCGAGGGTTTGGGGTGGTTTCCTTGGGGCTCACGGAGGCCCCGGCTGCCGCACCCACGCTTGCCTTCGCTCCGTCAGTGCAAAGTCCATCTGAACATTATGAAAATAGCTTTGACTTCGTGGAGCCCTTGACAACCCCAGGGAACCACAGGGTCTGGGGACCCCATTTAACGAACCGCTGTCTTGGGAGACAAAATCTGCCCTATCTTGCGTGTCATTTTAGTGTGCAGAATTCAGCCTCTTATCAAAGCTGAGAGCTTAAGATTCTGCGTCAGCTGAAAAGAGGCTAGAAAATAGAGAAGGTTCAGATCTCTGGCTGGAAGGCGGATAACGTCCTGAGTGAGCCAGGTCACCAAGGAGCCCGTAACACTCAAAATCTGTTCCAAACCGGCTTTGGCAACAAGAGACTGTTCTTGTAGCTGAGACATCCTAGATGGCTTTAGGGTCTCCTTGAGCCAGGGCTCTAACTGTGACACTTAGACCCACTGGCCCTTGCTTTTGCTCTTGCTCTGCTTGCTTTTTTTCCTGTATGTCTCAAGGCAGCTGCTCCCATGGTGGCTCCTGACTGCTTCATACTGATGACCTCTCTGCTCTGAGGGCTGCAGAAACAAGTATTTCCTTCTCTCAGCAGAGCCAGCAGAAGCTGTGAGATGTGCATCTCCTAGGCTCTGATTGGGTCATGCTTCCTGGTCCCTTCTAAGATAGCCCTAGTTCCCAAGGCCTGGCACTGTTGTGTAGTGCTCAGCCTCCACAACTGTTCACAACAGGCTTGGATGTGCGCATCTCTGTGCCAGTTACTGAGGCCAGCATAGTCGTGCTGTAGTTGGCTCCAGGGACAGAGAAGGGATCTGGAGCAAGAGGGGCATGTTTAGCAGGGGAAGGTAGCACAGGCAGCAGTCTGTTGCACTGGGGTTTGGGGATGGTGGTTCCTCTGGGATGCAAGGGGAGGTAGGAAACGTTCAGAATCGCTCTGAGCGCTATGGCCCTTATAACTCCTTTATTTACTTGAACACAAATTGTACAGGTAATCCTAGAGGCCCAGGTGACCCTCAGACTGGCAGAATGAGTGACTGGCTCAAGATTTTTGACCAAAACGTGCTGGTCCCTCCCCATCCACAGAGAGCACGCCAGCCTTTAAAGGAATCGACGGCATTTCAGTGTGTCCTGAAGTGGCTTGATGGGCCACTAATTAAGCAGGTAAAGAAATGTGCTATTTATTGTCCTATGCATGCTGCTGTTGCTCTCAGCTGAGGGGATATTGATTTTCACTTATTTATTTGAATCTTACCACTGTACCCATTACCTTGGGCCTTGGCAGTATTTGGAGGCAAAGTGGCTCATCAGCAAAGAGAATATGTGATTCAGCGACTTGGTCAGCACTTTTGACACTGAGTAAAGGTTTCTTTCTGCCCACAGTAGAGCCATTTAAAAACCCAGGTAATCTGATTTCCTGCGTTATTTCTGAGCAAGGTTGTTTGCAGGAGGTGGGCTCGTGCATGACTCAGCACAGCCTGCTTGTAGCCTGGTGGTTAGAACTGAGGGGCAGAGCTCTGGGTATCCTGGCAGAAGCCGTGTGCCTGGATGTACCACAGCCTTCTGCACGCTCAGGCCCTTGCCCTGCGGCTCTGCCTCTGTGTGTGTCCTTTGGGGGCAGTGGGGCTGCTGGAGAAGTTGGTGCCTCTGCGTTGCCCATGGAGCACCCATGTAATTGGATGGTTCTAGTGAGACCCAGTGGGATGCGTGAGAAGGATCCAGACCTGCCAGTGTGGGCAGGTGACTTTTTGTAGGGTTTGGCCTGGCAAGGCTATGTCCTCTGTGGATGGTAGCGTGGTTCTCCGTGTGTCCACAGTTGTTGGGGTGCTGGATCTAGGAAAGCACTTAGGCCCCACAGCGTTCATTTCCAAGCCCTCTGCTCCAGCGCCTGCTGTGTGCTGGCGTTGTGTTAGCCCGTCGTGGCTGCCACTCCTCCAGCTTTACTGCTCAACACTTTCCCTTTCAGTCCGCTGCCTCCTTGCAGCAGCCCTCGGAAGCGGGGGGCATCACAACTGCATTTCCCAGAAGAGGAGACAGTCTGAGAGAAGTGCAGCTGGTGGCGTGGGGTGCCCTGCTCCAGGCAGCCAGCTGGACCCCAGCCCGGGCAGAAAGCGCCAGCGGCCTCCACCTTATGGGAGCTTGTAGCTTAGCAGACAGCACCATCCTCTCTCCTAGGAAATTTAGGAAGGAAATTTTATTTATTGTCCCATTTTATTTCATTTGTTTATTTGTATATATTTATTTTTGAAAAGGTAATTATTGTTGAAATTCACAAGGGTACACGAGGAAGTCCCTAAGGCACCAGCGTTCCACACTAGACACAGCCAATGTGACCTGTTTTTTTGTATAACTTTCCAGAAACTCTAAGCAAATATAACAGATAAATATACCTGTATTACTTTGCTTAAAAAAAATATTTGTAGCAGTATGTCTTATAGATTGTTCACGTCATTACATGAAGAATTTTATTTTTTCTTAAGACAACATAGTAGTTCTCTGTTTGGATGAACCTGATTTGTTTATCTAGACCCTTATTAACGAACACAGATTTTTTCCCCAGTCATTTGCTATTACAGACACAGCTACAGTGATTAACTTCATTTACACATATGTACACGTATGTCTGTAGAATAATTCCTACAAGTGGAATTCCTGACTTGGAGTTATGTGTTAGAAGTTATTGTGTAAGACCCACTTAGAGGTTGTTTATAAAAAACCACACTTTAGACAGAAAGACGTGAACTGTACGTATGAAAGTAAGAGGATGGAGAAAAGATAGGCCATGTAAACCCAGTAAGAAACCTCTGTGTTGTGCTGATGTCAGACAAAATCGATTTCACAGTGAGGAGTATTACCAGAGATAAAGGGGCGTTTCGTAATGATGATGGCAGTCAAGAAGATAGGACAGTCCTAAATGTGCAGGCACCTCTGTTGAGGCCTTCAAGACCACCCCCAGGTTCAGTGATTCATTGGGAAGGTTCACATGACTCAGCATATAATCAGTCTCACGGGAAAGATTTGCTACAGTGAAAGGACACAGAGTGAGATCAGCTGTGGGAAAGGCATATGGGGGGGAAGTGTGGGGGAATAGGCACATGCTTCAGGGGTCCTCTGCTAGTGGGCCCCACAGGACATATTCAGTTCCCCCAGCAACGCGTCGTGACAACATGTGTGAAATGTTCCCAGCCAAGGAAGCTTGTGTTAGATACTCAGTGGCCATGGGGTTTTGAGGACTGTTCAGGTGGCAATTCTCTGCCTACCATGTTCCCAAATTCCAGACTCCCAGCAAGAAGCAGGTGTTCATCATAAACCACTTTGTACAGTTTAGACACAGGGTACTGTTGTTGGTAGGGTGATGGGAACCCTCCTGAAAGCTAAGTGCTCAGTCTCTAGCCAAGGGCCAGCCTCGTATGCTGGCCTTTCAAAGCATAACTGTTGGGCCAGCTGTGATCCGTGCACAGCACCCAGTAACACAGCTTCCAAACACATGAAGCAAAATTGTGTAGAACTAAAGGGAGCTCCATTCAAATTCACCATCTCAACTGGGGACTTTTAACCCTCCTCTCTCAATGATTGATAGAACAAGTAGACCAAAAAACCCATAAGGATTTAGAAGATCTAAACACTATCCACCACTTGACCTGTCATCTCTAAAACACTATAACCAACAAATAGAATACACGCTCTTCTCAAGTGCCTATGGACCATTCACCAAGACAGACCGTACGCTGGGCCATGAAAATAAGTCTCAGTGGATTTGAAAAGATTGAAATTTATAGAATATATATATGTTCACTGACTCGTATGGTATTAAATTAGAAATCAACAAGAAGATACCTAGAAAATCCTCAAATAGCAGGAAATTAACACACTACCAACTAACCCATGGGCCAGAGAAGAATTCAAAGGGAAATTAGAAAATAATTTGAACTGAGTAATGGAAGAACATACCAAAATTTATGGGATTTAAGTAATTTAGTCCTTGGAGGGAAGCTTATAGCTTTGTATAACTATGTAAGAGGAGAAAAAAGGTATAAAATCAATGACCTCTGTGTCCTCCCTAAGAATCTACATGAGAAGAACCAGTTAAACCCGAAGAGAATAGAAGAAGGAAATGGTAGATTTAGAAATCAGTAAAGAAAGGGCAAATAATAGATAAAACCAGCAAAGCTAGAAGTTGGTTCTTTGAAAAGATTAATAAGATTGATAAACTACAAGAGCGATCATGTGAGAAGAGCAAGAAAACACAAATTGCCACTATTAGGAAGGAAAGAAGAAGCATTACTATATATCCTACAGATGTTAAAAATACAGTTGAGGGATATTATGAATAACTTGTGTGACAACAAATGTGATAACTTTGTTGAAATGGACAAATTTCTTGAAAAGTATGACTTACCAAAAGCGACACTAAAAGAAATGGAAAATATAAAAAGTCCTGTATTCATTAAAGAAATGGAATTCATAATTAAACAGCTTCCTATCAAGAAATTCCAGACTTAGATGACTTCATTGTTGAATTTTATAAAGTATCAAAGGAAGAAATAATATGAATTTTAGATAACTCTTCCAGAAAACAGAGGAGGAGAGAATGCTTCTCAGCTGTTTGAGGCTGCCGTAACCGATAACCAGATCAGGCGAGGACATCACAAGAAAAGTACGTACTGACGTCCCTCGTGAATATTAGCACAAAAGTCCTTAAAATATTAGGACATCGGATCTACTGATAGACATAACGGATCAGGTGGGATTTAACACAGGAACCCAAAGTTTTACAGATTTATAGCTGACTCTTGAACAATGTAGAGGTTAGGGGCATTCACTCCCCACACAGTCAAAAATCTGCATGTAACTTTTGACTCCCCCCAGACTTAACAAATAATAGCCTCCTGTTGACCAGAAGCCTTCCCAAGAACGTAAACAGTTGATTAACATGTATTTTGTATGCTATATATGGTGTACTGTGCTCTTACAATAGAGTCAGCTGGAGGAAAGAAAATTCTATTAAGAAAATCGTAAGGAAGAGTAAATACATCTACGGTCCTGTACTGTGTTCATCAAAACCAAACCAAACCAAACCACATATAAGTGGACCTTTGCAGTTGTTCAAGGGTCAGCTGTACGCACAATAACCAGTGAAAAGATAGCATTTAAAAGAAGACCAAGTAGAAAAAAAAAAAGACCAAGTAGGAAACGTGCAAAAGTGTAGTCTTACAAAGTTTGTATATTTTAGTTATTTTGAGAATTGACATCTTTAGATGATAGCAAAAATCCCTGTGAAAGGAATTGGCTAAAAATATTACATGCTTTTGAACGCAGGACACTTTCTTAATAATTTTCATATGCCTTTTTGGCTGTTCTATTTCCCATTTTCATTGAGTTTAATTTTTACCATGAATGTTGATTGTGCTTCTTTGCTTTGGGATGGCTATTCCAGTTCAGTTTGATGTTTCCTGGGCACCATTGTCGGTTGGAGCTGTGTGGGGGACATGGATGACTGTCCCATATTTGGTCTTCACACAGTAGCAGAGACTGTTTAGAAACTTACCTGAATAGAAATGGGTACAAAGTAGCATCAAGGTGGGGGGTGGTTAAGGTCTGGAGTTCTGGGAAGAAGTCTAGGTCAGTAAGAAGGGTTTGGGACAGGAGAGGCAGGAACAGGAGGAGAGGGAAAGGAGGAGGAGGCAGGGAGGAGGGGGAGGGCGAGGAGGGAAGAGGAGGTGGAGGAGGAGGGAAGAGGGAGGAGAGGGAGGAAGGGGAGGAGGGAGGAGGTGAGAGAGGGAGGAATAGGAGGGAGAGGGAGGGAGGGGGAGGGGGAGGGGGAGGAGGAATGGAGATGAGGAGGAGAAAGAGGCTGATGGAGGCACCTTGGGCAGGACCAGCAGTGAGGGGAGGCCTAGGACCAGGCCCCCGGGGGATGAGTGCACCTAGTACTTACATGGGCAAAGTCTGGTTCCAGGCCCTGAGGATGGAGCAGGGAAGAGAATATTCTGGGCTCTTGTCCTCCCAGAGCTCACACTCGGCTGGGGGCAGCAGAGAATTGGATGAACACTGGGGAAATAGAAAGCTGGGTCAGAGGACGGCCATGGTCAGGGAAGGCAGGGGAGTGAGTCACAGGTGGGAGAAGTTCCTGAGGAGAGGTAGACTAGAAGGGGTGTGGGTAGAGAGGCAGCCTGTATGCTGTGAGAGGTCTGTGAAGCCCCGTGGGCGGGGAGGCCCCTACAACTCCGTGATTGAAACTGGGCTCGGATGCCTCCTCCAGACCTGTTGGCCATCTTCCCCACCTCCATACCTGACACCACCTTGCTCCCAGCATCCCCGGACAGAGAACATGCCATCATCCTTCACTAGGGATGTGAGACTTGTAAGCACTAGACCCGGGCAAGGCCTAGACACCCCAAAGCTGCTGACCACCCCATCCTTCCTGCTTCTGTCTGTCACCTCCCACATCCAGCCCATCAGCCGCACCACCCCGTCACCTCCATGTGGTAGCTGGAGGGAGTGTAACGGACAGAACAGTTGTGAGCTGTGTAAAGTGCCCAGCCCAAGGACTTGTGAGAGGCCCCGCTGAGTTACGTGGCACATCTGGCCCCTCCCTCTTACCCTCACAGTTGCTGCAGTTACACAGGTGGGCGTGGGATTTTGTTTGTATTCAGGGCCGGCGAGGGCAACATGGAGAAGACGGTTTGTTACCGTTCCCCAAGAGGGGTGGGGTATGCCAGGCCACATAGGGCCAAGTGGGGTGGCACCGGGGTCAGTTGGGAGGCGGAACAGCTGGGGAGACCATGGCCAAGAGCTATCATTGTGGTTTTCGTGGGAAGGAACAGGCAAGGCAGGCTGAGCAGGTGACCAGGCTAGGGTTAGCCTGTGTGAATGATCTCTGGCCTCTGGGACTGTAAGAGCCAGATAGAGGGGCAGGTGGGAGTCTGGACTCTGGATTGGTTGGTTTGCACATGATAGATGTTCTGAAAGTCAAGTCATTTTGTCTCTCTGTGCCGTGAGACCTCAGTGCTGTGACTGGCCAGGGGAGGGCCAAGCACTTTAACGCATAACCCTACCAAGACCACTGGCCATGGGAGAGAGGCAGTTCCCCCAAGGGATAGTGACACATAAAAGATAGATGTTAAGTGGGCCAGTTCTCCCCAGCTGGTCGGTCAGCACAGGGGGGATGGCTCATGATGTCAAGAAGCCTTCAGGGCCGGTACCCTTCTGTCTCCTAGGGAGTGCTGGAGGTGCTTTCGGAGGTGGGCTGCCATCTGCGTGTGTCTCTCTTTGATGTCACCTACCGACACTTTTTCGGGAGGACATGGAAGACCGCAGTGAGGCCGGTGGAGCAGCTGTCCAGGCAGCCGTCCAGGATCGTCTTCGATGAGGTGGGCCATGGTGGCGGGTGGGGCTGCTCTGTGGCCCAGAGCAGAGGTGCAGGGGATACTACCAGGGTCACGACCTGTGCATCTCGGACCCGAGGAACGCCACGGAGCGGCAGATGGGCTATTGCCAAGCTTGTGTTAGCACTGGGGCACTTCATCTCCAGACAAAACCTGCGTGGAAGCCGAATGTCCCTAACAGATGAGAGCGCGTGGCTCTGTCGAAACGGTAAGGCAGGGGCACTTGGGGGTCTTCTCACCTTCAAGGAACCTTGGGGTTCTTGGAACAAAGTTAGGAAATTATTGATCTCATCTGGCTCCCCTGTTTCCCCTTACCGTCCTTGTTCCCCTTCTTTCATTTTGGCTTCTTTCTTTGTCTTAAAGATGAGCAATTGAAAAAGGAAGGTGACTTGCCCAGGTAGCAGGTGGCAGAGCCTGGACTCGAACCCATGCCTCTGTTTGGCTCGTGGTTGCATTGGCATTGCTTTCTACCACTTGGTTGTCTCTGGCCGCATGCAGGTCGGTGTTTTCTCTCTTGGTTCAGCTGCACCAAATACCAGCCTCTGTTCGGCCCTGGGGCTGGGTGGCGGGGGTGGAGGTAGACGGCATGGGCATGGTAGGATGGGGGGACACGCAAAGGCAGGTGACAGAGTCATTGCAAGTTGTGGTAAGCTTTGGAAGGAGACCAGCGCACTGCTGTCCCTGGGGGCAAACGGGGAGACCTGCCACGAGAAGGCAAAGAAGGTCCCTTCACTGTGAACATTGCAACCGAACCTGCAGGAGGAAGAGGCTAGTCCTGTGAAGAGCTGTGAGGGGAGCTGTGAGCAGGCTGCACGGGTGTGGCGCAGGGACAAGAGCCCAGGGCTGGGCTGGGCTTCCGAACAGTTTGGGTCTGCTTGATTGACGGGCACAGGTCTGGAGAGGACTGAGGCCCCCGTTGACTTGGTCTTTCTTGTGTGTAGAGTGAGGCTGGAGGGATAGGTAGTGCTGTGAATAATGGAGGTGGCGGTGACCACAGCTGTTCTTGGAGGTGTCACTGCATGAACCAGAGCCCAAGATGGCCCTTTTCTGCTGGGGACTGTCCCGGCCCAGTCGTGACGCTGCTGGGGGCCGGCGGAGCACGTTCTGCTCTCTGCATTTGGCTGCCACCCGGAGGTAGGATTGCGGTTGGGGCATGGATTGATTCTGATGGGAGCCGTCCCTTCACGGGGGTGTGGAGGGCCCGCCCTCCCCCCAGAGGTCAGGAAGGCCCCATAAAGCCTGGCTAAAACATGTGTCCTGGGCACAGAAGGTGCGCCTTTTGTTAAGGTGGTCACACGGCACATGCAAATGCCACTGAAAGGCCTCTGGCTGGCCACGCCGTGTGTGAGTCATGTGTGGGCCCGTTGGCGACTCCTTACAGGGCTGTGTCAGCACAGGTGATGAGTGGCCTTCATGGCTCTGACGCTGCAGGACAAGATTCGCCAGGAGCAGTGTGGCCGTGGTGTGGCTGATCACCTGGCCCAGGCTCAGCCTCGCTGCCCTGGGGGGCAGCCTTCGGATGTCTCTTTGTCACGTGTACAGTCAGACCAGGGACTCCTGGTGTGTGACAGTTACTACAGTGAGTGATGAAGGCGGTGGTGACATGCTGTCCCCTGCTGGGGAGTTAACCGCGGGCGGGGCGTTGGCTCACGGCACATTTATGTGATCCCCTCGTCGCCACCTTCCTCCAGAGGTCGGTGTTATGTGTCCCTCCTTAAAGAGTAATCCAGCAGGTCAGGAGGCCGGGAGTGCCCGGAGCAGCGGACCTGGGGAGGCCGTCTCCATAGCCTGCGCCTGACCCGCGTCTGCTCCCAGGGCCCTGCACTCTCCGTCTGGAAGAATCTCGTGTGTCGAGGGATGGAGGTGTGTGCTGAAATCAGCACTGGAGTGCTTTGCAGTTGTGGTTTTGGAATCAGTCCCTCTTCCGTGTCCTCCCCTCAGCCCACCTTCCCGTGGCCCGTGGCGAGTGGTGGGATGTCCCTGTGGTGGGGTTGTGTCCCACAGGCCGTGCTCTGCCCGGAGTGGCTCGGCTCTGGTGACCCTGTGGAACTGACCTGCTCCTCCTGGACTTGTCCAGGCGTCGCATTCCTACCCCCAGAGGTCTCCGCTGCCACACCGGTCATGGGACTGAGACACTTCAGACGTCAGCTGGTCCTCAGGGCCACATCCAGAGTCGGGTGGGGGGGCGCTCCTGCTCAGCCTCGGCTGCTCTCATTCTTTGTCTTCTGATGAGCTGGGTGTGGCGATAGGGGATGGTGGGTTAGTGAGGACCACAGTGTTTAACGTTTCTGGAAGATTCTGTGCCCTTCAGTTCTGGAGTTGCTGACGCGGAGCCTGCAGCAGGGCCAGTGGGCTGAACCGAGTGACGGAGCTGCTCCGAAGCTGCTGCTGCCCGGCTGCTATGCCCAAGGCGAGCAGCAGAGGCCAGTGGCGCCCCAGGAATGCGCTCCGGCCTGCCGCGCCCTTCAGCAGCGTTCTCCAAGCCAGCACTTCTCTCATTTCCTTGATGCTTTGAACACAGGGAAATGGGTTTCTTTCCAGCTTAGTTAATGAACGAGCATCCCGTGTGCGGCACATGCCTGCGTGCTTCTGTGCGTGTCCGTGCACACAGGCCGTCGGAACGCAGACCGTTCCCGTGGCAGCACTGACACACGGAGGGCCCGCGCACTCTGCCCGTGCACCCGTGGAAATAAGTACACTGTGCCCTGTTCAGAGGGGAGTCTGAAACTCGGTGAAGGTCTTTTTCTGATTTTATTAATTGCCCGTGTTTTCTGGTTTTACTGGTCAGCGGTGGCGTGGGGAGATCTGACGGAAGGTGAACAGGCCGCCAGTAGCAGGGGACCATCTTTGGAATCACCGTGGCTGTCCAGTCCCAATGTGGATTAGTGACCTAAGCTCGGGTGCTTGGGGTTTTCCTGAGTCGTCAGTGTCCTATGTAGCTCTGATTGTATTACTTGGCAAACAACGTCCTGGAAAAAGACCTGGAAAAAGGGAGTCTTGCCTTGAACCCGAGCTGGTTTTCCATGAATGACGAATTCCTCCCCCCTTGGCCTCCTCCCTGGGGCTCAGCCTCCTGGGCGCTGCCTGGTGGAGCCTCTCAGCTCAAAGACCAGGGTTCTGAGCCATCCTTCCAGACCGTCCTCCTGTAGAGGAATTGCCTTTCACTTCTGCTGATATGGTTAATAATTTGTTCAGCCTCTCAAAAACTATCTTTTAAAAAATAATCGGAGAAGCCAAAGTACCATGCAGTTTCTACATTTTCTTTCTGAGATGGACATAATTCTCCTTCAAATTCTCCCCTTAACTAACCGTGCGCAGGCTTCCCGTGACAGTCTCATTTTTCCTCCTCCTCCTATTTTATGGGAGTGACGGGGCAGGAATCCCCTGGGGCTTTTCCACAGACGGCCGCCATGCAGATGGGCTTGCTCCTACCCAGGGCTCCCTTCAGCCCTGGCTGTTGCTAGAGGAGTAGGGAAACTGGCCGTCCGAGCTCAAGATACAGCTAAACGGGTTGCTTCTGCTTCCCTTAACCAATGCCATGAGAAACCATTCTTTCTTTTTTTTTTTTTAAAGATTTTATTTATTTATTTGACAGAGAGAAACAGCCAGCGAGAGAGGGAACACAAGCAGGGGGAGTGGGAGAGGAAGAAGCAGGCTCCTAGCAGAGAGAGCCTGATGTGGGGCTCGATCCCAGATCAAGGGGATCACGCCCTGAGCCGAAGGCAGACGCTTAACGACTGCGCCACCCAGGTGCCCCATGAGAAACCATTCCTGAGTGTTCTCATTCGTCAGAGTAATGAGAGCCATGTAATTCCCTCTTTAAAAGTGGATGCTGTCAAGGAGTATCAGTGTAACCCCAAGGAGACTCTGGAAGCTCTTCTAAGTGACCCAGTTAATCCCCTGCTTCTTGAATGTGCCCTGGTCCTCTCCCGCCACAGCCACCCTGCCTCTCACGGGTCCTCTGCGCTGCTCCCCAGTGTAGGTGAGCACAGCAGGAGCCGGAGGGCAGCGTCCTTCCGCGGGGCGCGGACTACGGAGTCTCCCTCCGCGGAGGACCCCTTCCTCTCCAGCTCTACGGAAAGCACCCCAGGGACTTGGAGCCAGAAGTGGGGGGATGACCGCTCTCCAGGATGCTTCTAGTATTGGGCCTTCGTTGTCAGGAGATTTAACGACCTGCCATGGGGGACGATAGAAAGCTTTAAATCTGTCAACTTGTGTTGTTCATTCATAGTAGTATATACTGTGGGGTATTTGGGGTTGCTTTTCTGAGGGAGCCGAGGAGGTGTCCTTTAGGCTGGGGTGGGACTGGCTCAGGCCCTGGGTGTGGGCATTGATGGAGGTGAGCTCTCACTTATTCCTGCGGGCTTTCAGGCCAGTGACCCAAACTCTTGACTCTGACTTATCGCCTGGGTGTGAGAGATAACGCTACGTGTGTCATAAGGTTACGTGGTGCTAAATAATATGTCTTCAGGAACGGACACCCAGTTAGCCGTGCGCATCCGTTCAGCAAGCACACGGTGCCGGGCTCCGTTCGGGAGCCGGACACAGCAGGACGGAGAAGGCAGCATGTCACCACGTCAGTCGGGGCTGAAGTTTACGTTGTCACGCTGGACGGGGCTTCTCAGCCTCGCACACTGACATTTGGGGCTGGACACGTCTCCTGGTACGGCTGGATCCATCGTGTGCTGTTTGCTGTGGGTGACAGTGGGCTCTGTCCTGGGTGAACAGAAGCTTCTGACTTCAGACCTCGAGACTTTGCGTTTCCCAGCAGAGAGTTTTGTGTAGCAGAGATCCCCGCGCTCGGAGCGCTCAGTGTCCTGGTGGGAAGTGTACAGGAAACCATCCGAGCCTCAAGCGGGAGGCTGAGCTGGCGGATCGGAGCTGCAGGAGGTGCTTGTAAATTATCTGCCTTCCTGAAGACATTCTATTAAAGGTGTATTTAAAAAGAATTGCTTGGAAGGCACTGTTGTAATCTCCGCCCTGCTCTTCCCTGGCCGTGCCGCCCAGCCTTCTGCTTGGGACCGAAGGGGGCGGGTTGTGGTGGTGCCGTTGGGGACGCATGCTTGCAGCCTCTCCACAGAGGCACATCATCAGAGACCCAATTTCAGTTCTGTCCTGTGGGTGAGAAATGGGGACCAGGCCCCGAGGCAAAATGGTGTCCGTGTTTTTGAAGATGAAGGCATTAAGACAGGAGCATGTCCATGATGTATTAATCTGTTTATCCTGTCAGGGAGGAAACCTGTCAAATGTAGATGAGTGGGATGTGACTGGGGTGAATTGAGGGCCCCCCTCTTTGGTCTCGAGAGGCCCTGTCTTGCAGGTAATTTTATGGGCTTGACTCAAACTTCTAATCATGCAATTTCAGTTAATGCATAGGGTTTTCCTCTCAAAGCTGCACGGTGTTAATTACGTGTCCTCAGACTGAAGGGCCTGTTTGCAGGTTTTGCTCAGCGGAGTGCTGGCGGGATGTGTGGCGGGAATGGTGCCTAGGTACAGGTGAACAGGGCTGGCCCGACATCGCCCTCCTGGGGACAGTCCCTGCAAGGTGACCAGGGGATTAAAGCTTGTTAAACACCAAAAATCAGCTGAGTAAATTTGAAGATCTAATTGGCTTTATTCACGACTCGTGAATCGGGCAGCATCCCCTCTAGCAAATAGAAAGGAGCTCCGGGGAGCTGGACAAAGTGAAGGGCTTTTATAGACAGAATGGGGTGGGAAGAAGATGTTTCTAGTGAAGAGAAACTTTTTTTCAGGCAAGGTGACCTTCCTGTTGGGGGAGGTGAGAGGGGTACCCCAAGGAGATTGCCTCCCTGGCACCGAGCAGGGAGTTCCAGATCCAGCGGCTAAAGGCTGCATGCCTGGGAGAGGTGGGAAAGGCAGCTGGGTCTGGCAGCCCTCGGTTTGCGGGCTGGGGCTTAGCACGGGTGACTCGGGCCTGTGGGTTTTTCCTCACAAGCTGCAGAGCTGCCTTGGGCTCTCGCCCCTGGGAGGCTTTTTCTTCACATGCTTCTGGTCGGTCCTGAGCAGGGTTTGGGTTTTATGCCTGCCTAATCTAGCTTTTACCTTTGAACTCTGAACTTGAGGGTGGATCGTGTTTTCAGGTTCCTTAGAAATTCTTCAGCCCGGCGCTGTTCCCACACTGAAGGGTCCGTAAATTATGTCTGGAAAAGAGTATGCGCCCTTCACGGCAACACCCGGCACAGCACGGGTCGTGGTCAGGATGCACTTCAGCGGCCGACCGTCCAGGTTGAAGATGGGGCTTTAGCAGACAGACAACAACGGGGCTCTGCTCTTGTTGTTTTGGTCTCAGAACAGTTGTTTTCGGGGGTAAACGGAAGGGAGAGGGAGCAGCCATAGATTTGAACTTGGAACATGCAGCTGGTCCCACGGCCTCCAGGCAGAGCGATTTCAAGGTGACCTCTAAGTGGGAGATGACCGTGGCTTTGCATCAGGGTTTAAAATATTTGTTTCACTGCCAAAAGGAAAAGGGGATAGTGTTCCTAACAGGGATGTGCACAGGTATAAATATAAGAGGTGAGACAGGGACAAACCCGACTCTACAGCGGGGCTTTTGAAAACAGTTCTTGAGTCTTGGAAACAGAAACATAATTCTCTTTTGGTCCAACCACCTGTCAGCTGTAAGTGGTCATTATTTCATCATTTTGCAATAAAAGATAATAGAATAACGATTTATATCTCATGGCTGGTGTTTTAATGCGTCTCTCAGTTATCCTGGGCTGACAGTCTGTGATTACAGTAAACGTTTTCCCGGTGACACCATGGTAATGACTCGTTAATGGGGGATTAGTCCACGTTTAAATCACGTCCTTTCAGTGGCCCAGCCTGGCCCTGCCTTACCGCTCCCTGCCTTGTGAGGGGGGGTGGGGGTTGTGCTCAGCGGGTGACCCGGCACCCCGTGCTTGTCCCCTAGCACAGACGCTGCTGTTCCGGGGACCCCTCCGTGTCCAGAGCCCCCATCTAGGTTTGTTCTGCAGAATCCGGCAGCGCCTCTGTCCCCATCTTCGGTGCCTATGACGTTTATTAGTTTTAAATAAAAGCAGCCGCACTGGGCTTCATGAAGTAGAAGGAAACCTCGCAGAGCAGAGGCGCTTTCTTTCCCCCTGAGCACACATCCCTGCGAGGCTGGAGGCAGGAGGATCTGACCCTTTCCACCGCCCCCTGGTGATGGGCAGGAATGGGGCCCAGCTGGGCTGCATTTGCATATGAGGGAGTGGGAACATTCCAGGTGGGAAGCCTTTTAAGAGCAACTTGAATACCGTCTGCTTGGCTTAGATCCAAAAAACAAATCTTGTAAGAAAATGATGTCAAGGCGATTTTTTGTCATAAAAAGGTGTTAGTTGGGTTCTAAACTGGGGATAATTACACAGCATCTCCAGAAATCTAAGGCTCCTGCTTAGTTGGAAGAGAACTAGTTTAGGTGGGGCTTCCTAACGGTTGGAGTCGGTCCTGGTGAGTGGTGTTGTAATTGTTTGCAGCGAGCACTCCATCAAGTGGCTCAGCGGGCCTGTGTGTGTCTGTGTGTGTGTGTTTGCAGCGACCGGGTCCTCGCCGGGCCACGGGGTGGTGCACAGAGGGCCTGCTGTCTGTCGGCGTTTTCTGTGGGTGGGAAGCTCCTGGAGCAGAAGCCAGTGGTCTGATGTCCTGGGTGTTGGGCGCTCCGGAATGTTCTTGACTGCGAGGGAGCTACTGTACGGTGCCTGTTCTCATGCGGCGCCGGGGAAGGGACGTGGGGTTGCACACGGCCATGCGCTTGTGGCGTTTATATGACGGCAGAGCGAGTGTGCCCGCGCCTTTTCTGTGCGCTCTACACAGCTGGTGGGTGGTCAGTCCGTCACCGAACTTGTGGTTTCTGTTTTGCAGCCCATGTACTTTCACACGTCCTTAAACCACCCTAACGTGCTGGCCGTGGTCGAAGTGGTCGCCGAAGGCCGGAGGCAGGACGGCTCCCTCCAGGCTTTGTCGTGTGGGTTTGGAATTCTTCGGATCTTCGGCAACAAACCGGAATCTCCTACCTCTGCCTCCCAGGACAAGCGGTATCTGCCTTGTTTTCTTCACCCTTGGGGCTTCCAGCATCATCTTGTGGAGATTTAGCTGCCACAGCAGAAAGCGTTACGATTGTCAACTCGTGCTGTGGTCTGTTGCTGACAGTGTGGACTGTGGGAGTAACTGTTTGCCATTTCTGGGGAACCGAGCAGGTGTCCTTTAGGTTGGGGTGGGACTGGCTCAGGCCCTGGGTGTGGGCGTTGGTGGAGGTGGGCTCTCACTTATTCCTGTGGGGTTTTAGGCCAGTGACCCAAACTCTGACCCAAACTCTTGACTCCGATTCGCTCTGGGCGTGAGAGATAGCGCTATACGTGTGGTAAGTGATGTCAGAAAGACTAGTTAGGGTTTGAAGCCGATGGCCAAGAAAGAATTCTTGAGATGTGTTTGGTGCAAAAAGGTGGTTTTATTAAAGCACGGGGACAGGACCCGTAGGCAGAAAGAGCTGCACTGGGGTCGTGAGGAGTGGCCCATTATATACTCAAGTTGGGAGGGGGTTAGGGGTAGTGTAAGTCTCTACGGAATTGGGAAGCAAGGCTTCCAGGACCTCGAGGGGACTAAGGGTTGTTAGGAAAAGGTCATTTATTACTGTCTCATAAAACCTGAGTCATGACACCCTTCAGATGTGTATCGGTGGGCGTATGCTTGGGGGATGATTGCCAGCATGTATCTTGGAGGGTAGAGATAAAGGAAGTTTCCAAAGGCATTTTTCTGTGTTGAAGTAGACGTACAGGGTCCTGGGGCTGGCGCTAGGATTGCCTTTTGCCCTTAGCAAAGTGTCAGCATGGAGGCAGTTGAGTCCCTAGAGGAAGGTCACTCTGCCTGTTTCAGGGACTTGTCAGTGCGCCGTAGGGAGGGATAATTTTTCTTCTGCCTTGGATCCTCACGTCAGTAAGGTTACGCGGTGCTGAATAATATGTCTTCAGGAACGGACACCCAGTTAGCCGCGCGCATCCGTCCAGCAAGCACACGGTGCCGGGCTCCGTTCGGGAGCCGGACACAGCAGGACGGAGAAGGCAGCGTGTCACCACGTCAGCCGGGGCTGAAGTGTACGTTGTCACGCTGGACGGGGCTTCTCAGTCTCACACGCTGACATTTGGGGATGGACACGTCTTTGCTGTGGGGGCCGTCCTCGGGCACTGCAGGGTGTCTAGCAGATGCCAGAAGCACTCCCCTCCGCTCCCAGCTGTGACGGTCGGAAATGTCTCTGGACAGTACCACATATCCTCTGTGAGGCAGTATCCCTGGGTGAGAACCACTGCTCTAGGTACCCAGCCGTGACGGTTCCTCAGATGTTGTCTTTTGTGGGACATTTCAGAGATGATAAATTTCCCTGGTGTAGTTTTTCCAGCGCCTGGGTCTTGGGTGCGTCGGGGCAATGCTGTCTGCGTGCTGGAGGTGTGTGGCCAGGAGCTCTGGGGGCACGGGGGGGCGGGGGGGGGGCGCTGCTGGTCTGCTCAGCTGTCTCTTTTCTACAGAGGATGAGATGGCATGGAGAAAGCTCTAGCGGGTGTGGGGCGAGAAGTGTTGCTGACGTTTCGTGACTGAACGCAAGATGCAGAGGGCTGACACGCACTCTGTGGACTTGTTTTGCAGGTTGAGGCTGTATCACGGCACCCCCCGAGCCCTCCTGCACCCGCTGCTCCAGGACCCTGTCGAACGTAAGAGATGAGGCCCGCCCGGCCCGGCCTGCGGTGTTGGGTGTTGCCGTGGGAGTCCTCCCGTCCTCCCTGTAACTTCCCCACATGTTATCTGCTTTGAGCCCATCTTGTGCTCTTTCTCAGCATAAACTGTTATCAGCTTAGCTGATTGATTTAGTGGATTAGGGCAAAGTGTATGGTGGGCTTGGATTTGCCACAACTGAAGGAACGGTAAGGGGAGGGTGTTGCTTCGCACAGATGGCCCCGGGAGAGGCAGCCCAGAGCCGCCTGGTGGGAGGCTGTCGGCCTCCTGGCCTCTGGGGCAGCGGCCTTGTCCACCAGATGAAGCAGCTGCTGTTTGTCACTGGCCACACTGGCACCAGAAACCTTTCGCTGTGAGGCCCGTTGGTTCTGTCTGGCTCGACGAGGCCGTCCAGCTGTTCCTGACTGCAGAGGACCGTCCTGCAGGGGTGCCCGCCGTCCTCCTTGAGGCCCAGCAGCCGGGGGGCCTGCCTGAGGCAGAGCAAGGCTTCCTGCTAGGCCTCTGTGACCCAGAGGCTGTGTGACCCACTCTGGCTGCCGGGTGCATGGAGGATGGATGGGGGCGCCTGGTGGAAGCCATCTTGGAGGCCCATGCCGGAGGCCCATGCTGGCCCAGGGCAGGGTTGTGGAGGGGGTCAAGTGGTTGGAGGTGGATCTGTTTGGGAGGGTGATTTTCTGTATCTTTGAGTTGCTGCCTGGATTCTGTGATGGGAATTTTGAGCATGCCCCATGGCCTGAGTTAAAAATTGAGCCAACCCCATCCCTTCCACTGCCTGCTGAATTTGATGAAAATTTCATGATGGAGGAGGAATTAGTCTGAAGCTTAATTTTATTGATAAATATTGGCTCTTAGGTTATTTCTTAGTTGAGTCTAATCATTGCTTTGCTAGCATTTTGTGTCCTGGAGCACCCTTAGGGTCAGGACTTTTTTTTTTAATTTTTAATTTTATGTTAAGTGGGATTTAACACCCAACGTGGGGCTTGACTGCACAACCTTGAGATCAAGAGTCACATGTTCACTGACTGAGCCAGCCAGGCACCCCGGCATCAGGACCTTTTGAAGGACGTGTGCAACCAGCACCTTGTCCTGGGACTGCGTTGAAGGCTGTGTGGTGTGGGTGTGCCTGAGGGGGCGTGGCTGGTAGCTCACCTCCCTGTGGGCATTTCCAGAAATGTACGCATTTCTTGCCTGAATGGGCAATACATGCACGTGATTCAGAATTAAAATAGCATAAAAAAGCATAAAAAGGTTCAGTGAGGCCTCCCCCCCCCCCCCACTGCTGTGCGCCCTCCGCTGTACCCCAGGCGGCCTGAGTCTCCTGGACCCTGGGGGTCTCTACCAGGACAGGAACAGAGGTGCATGTCCAACTCTCATTTTTCTCTCTGCTTTTCCCCTGAATGGTTTACCTTAGAGAAGGTTAGACTTAGAGTGACTCTGCGAGCAGACACGGGGTAGACCGGCAGCACCGAGGTTGGGAGCATCGCTGGTGTGGATGGCTGCCCTTTTGCACACATGCCTGTGCGGCTGTGGCTTGAACTCCTGGAAGCTGCGGTGCTGGGTCTGGGGGCTAGTTTGTAACATTTCTCCTGTTTGCTTTCCACGGAGGCCCAACCAGTGTCTCCAACCAGCCACACGGGAGGGTGCCTTTTGGGGCATTTAAAATTTTAAACTAAGCAGATCCCATGTTTGTAGCATTTAGGTATGAAAAATATAGTTTTCATTAATTTCTTTTTCTAACAAATGCAGTAGATCATAGTTCTTTTTTCATGAAATCACATAGTGTGTCTCAGAAGGTGGTGAGGCTCCTGTCAATGGAAGAAATCAAGACCAAGCAAGACTCTGGTGGGGATGAGTACAGGGCATGTCCCTGGGCCCTCTCAACCCCAGGGCCCTGTGATTCTGGGCTCTGCCTCTTCTTGCGCCCCAGTTTCTGTGGGTGCTGTTCCCTCCATCTTGCTGAGCTCTGTGTCTGGGCCTTTCTCAGCGGCTGCTTTCTCCAGGATGCTCTCCCTCTTCCACTTCCCCCCTAGCTCACTATCCGCTATCTGCACCTTTCCTGGGGTTCGATCCCATTCTCCCTTGTACTACGGGTATCGGTGTGTTAGTGATACAGAGCGTGTATCCTTGAGGGCAGGGCTCTGTCTCAGGGGCTGCTGCCTCCAGGCCCTAGTCCTGATGCCAAGTGGGAAAGGGAGGCTGGCTGGGGCCAAGGGTGCCTTCTAGCCCCCCTCTGATGATGGGGACCAGACAGTGCCTGGACTTCAGCACTCGGGGGGTGGGGAGAGGTGAGCAGGAGAGGTTTTGTTATGTTGCATTGAAAACAAGTATCTCTGTCATTACAGTTTCAGCAGAGAGTTAACTAAGAATTGATTCTTTTTTGCTTTTTAGGCTGATCTAACAGAGCTCTTCCCCTTTCTCTGTGGAAAAATACGTTTCCTGTTTGTGGTGTTTCTTGCTTAGATGCTCAATTTATTGGCTGGTTCGACCAAAAGGGCCTTTGGTTCCAGCTGTCACATAGGTGTTTCTCCCCCAGAAAACACACATATGACCCTCATTGAGAGCTGCAGCCTGCAGTACACCCTGAGGCCACACCCGCTCCTGGAGCCCGTGTTCCATCTTCTTCCTGAGAACCTTCTGGTGTCTGGGCTGCAGCACATACCTGGCCTCCTTCCAGCTCATGGAGGAAAGGGTAAGGGTTGCTCTGTCTGTCTCTGTCCATTTGGTGAGTCTGTATTAGCTGATGGTCAGACCTTGCAGGAATCAGGCTCTGTGGTGGAGGTGGGCTGGCATGGCTAGGCAGTCTTAGCCAACGGCCTGGTGAGGGGCGGTGATGGGAGGGAGGAGGGGGAGGAGGGAGGAGGGGGAGGAGGAGGACGGGGAGGAGAAGTGGAAGGGAGTGGAGGGGAGAGGGGCAGGGAGGGCAATGCCATCTCTCTTCGTAGTCCCTTCCGAACAATGTCTCACATCCCTGAAGTCACTTCTGTTTTCTTCTCTCGGGAAATGCTTTTGTAAGACAAATAGTTCATGTCTTTATGACCAAGGTCAGGAAAAAATCACTGTTGTTAGTTCTCACCCTTACTGGACCATATCAGGGCCTTGATTATTATTATTTTTAAATTATGGTAAAATAGACATAACATAAATGGACTGTTTTAACCATTTGTAAGTGTGCAGTCCAGTGGCAATAAGTGCTTTCACCTTTTGTACAACCTTCGCCACCACCCACCTCTGGAACTTTCTCATGTCCCCAGACTGAAACTCTGTCCGCCCTAAACCACAGCTCCCCACATGCGCTGCCCCAGCCCCTGGCCACCGCCGTCCTCCCTCCTGTCTGTAAGTGCGACTCCTCTAGGCCTCTCCTCCATGCTCGCCCTTCTGTGACCGGCTTACTGCACTGGGCATCAGGTCCTCAGGGCCCATCCTTGTTGGATCATGTTGGAACTTCCTTCCTTTTTGAGGCTGAATGATATTCCGTTGCATGGATGGACCACATCTTGTTTACCCATTTACCTTTCCACGGACTCTTGGGTGGTTCTGCTTTTTGGCTGTTGTGCATAATGCTCCTGTGAATGTGGGTGTGCGATGTCTTGATTATTTTTGAAAACTCTGGCTTGGTGTGTTTTAGAACTAGGTTCTCCAGCGGTGGGTTAGGGGCCAGGAGATCACTGTAGACGTGTGCTCTGCTCTCAGGCCTGCTGATGGGCCTTGACCTTGGCCTCACGCTCCTCCCGGGCACTTCCAGAGGCTTTTTGTCTGGCTGTCTGAGGGATCCAGGAGAAGGGGCCATGCCAGTCCTTCCCCACTGGCTCTGCTGGAAACTCTCGTGTGGGGTGGGCTGGCGCCCTGTTCTGTTCTGGGGAGAGCAGGGTTGGGCGTGGATGTGAGCTGTAGGGGCCGAGTTTTGACTTAGAACAGAAACACTCAAGGCTCCAAAGAAAAGACGTAGCTCACCTCCAGGATGGGAATGTTCTCAGTAACAATGTCCTGCACATGGTTTGATGTTGTGGTCCATGATGGGATGCAGACATTGTTGTCTGAGTTCGGGAATTTCTGGGATGGGTCTGTGGTGGTCATCACCATCACGAGGTCACTGTTTCTCCAGTGTTCCTGAGAAGAGATGATGATACATGAGAAAGGATAAATTAATGATGAATAGGAGCAAGTCCGAGGAGGGGTCCTGGCTTTGGATCTGCCATGACTAACCAGGCTCCACCCCTCCCCCCCACAGCCCCATATGGGAAGTCTTCTCCCCCTTGGTCATTTGCCTGTGTCCTCTTTCAAGGGAAGGAGGGGTTAGACAGGGAGACAGAATGCTGCATGGTCATCGCTGTTGACACTGAAAACAATATGACAACCTGCATCTGGTGCTGAGACCTCGGCCCCGTTGGTCGGCGGGGGAGGCTCTGAGTACCGGTGTGCTACGTGCTGATGTCCAGATCCTAGGTGCACACCTGCTTTAAAGCCAGCTTCTGTAAGTCTTTCTGACCTGGGGCTCTGGGTGGGCAGACTGTCCTTGGGGCCTGAGGTATGTCCCTCACTCTGTGACTTGCTGGTGGGGGTCAGTAGAGGTGCAGATAAAACCTGGAACTACCGCACTCGTCTGTGGTCTGCTTACGAGTCCCTACTGCAGAGGCAACAGGGCAGCTCCGATGGCCCTGCGTTGTTCTCAGTTTCTCCGGGGGATCAAAGGGACCAGCTACAGATGGGGGCATGATTCCAGCGCCTTGCCCATAAAGGTCATGTCTTCAGAAGTGATCTGAACCCCCGTGGCTTCCTGTTTGCCCCCTCCTGTGGAGCGGCCAGTTGGTCACTGGGACACTTACCGGATGCAGGCAGTGTCTGAGAGATCGCAACACTGATGACAGTTTATGTTGTTAATACCTTTGTTTTTGTTAAAAGCTAATGACCAAGGACCCTCGAAGTGGAGCTGCGGCGTGCTCGGGTGGGCGGGTGGGAGCACTGACTTCAGTGCGTGAGAGCACATTCCCTCTTCTCGGGAAGAAAGGACCGGAACGCGGCTTCTCACCAAGTCCCCCAGTGACCATCTAAGAAAAGAAACTCGTTTTGCTCCGCCTTCCCCTGACGTGCCGGACGCCGGGCTGATCTGTGGCTTGTAGCCGTGCGGGCGCCGAGCCTGCTGCTGGACGTGGTTATTCTCTGTGTTATAAATCCTGCCCAGGGTCTTTTGGGCTTTTGTGACTCACTCTTGGAAAAGAGTTTCTTTGCTGAATAATATTTTATAACCCTGAAAGGGCCAAGGCAGGGACTGGGACTGGCTTCAGCGGTGGAATTCACTTGCAATTTGCAGAGGGTCTGGTTTTATTTTGGTGCCATACGGGGACATGGGTATTTGTTTGCTTGTAAAATGCCACGATACAGGAGGATTGAGTTGTTTTTAACTGAAATTTTTATCGAGGTCACTCTAGATTCACATGTGGTTTTAGTAAATAATGCAGAGAGACTCTGTGTGTTGTTTGCCCAGTTTCCCCCAAATTGTAGCACGAGGTCACGGCCAGGATACGGACGTCGACACAGTCACCAGCCTTCGCCCCATCTGCCCACTTTACCTCATCTGTGTGAGGACTGACTTTCGAAGGGAGTTTTCAGCCTGGGGGTGACCGGAAGTGACAGGTCCTCGCTCTGGCTGTTCTGGAGGCTCTTTGTCACCAGCCACCCCCCCCCCCCCGAAGCGAGGCAGGCCTTTTCCCTTGAGCGGTTCTTGGAGGGCAGCTCTCCGAGTTGGTCCAGGTTAGCCGGCGCCGCCGATCGCCATCTCTCCCTGCAGCCAGGAAATCCACGCAGCCTCATGGGCTCGTCCTCGCTTGGTTCTGACCTTTTCTTGTGCTCCGGTCTGATAGGCCGGGATGGCTGCATCGGCACCAGGGCCCTGGCTTAGAGTGAGCCTCTGCACCGGAGCTCCTTGGCCCGCTCTCGTGGCCGCAGACCCGCGCGCCGGTCACGTGCCCAGGGGGGTCGGGACCGGGAAGATCTCTCTTGTTTGGGGGAAAGCTCAGAATGCTCATCTTGCGTTGGAGCGGGGCAGAGCTTTGCATGAAGTAGCGAGTGCATTGGAAGCTGAGTCATAAAACTAAGTGGGAAGCCCGTTTTCTAGAACTGGACTTGAAGGCCAGGGGCCAGTGCCTGGACTGGCTGGAGTCCTGAGGGAGGCTTCCTGGCCAGGTGCTCAGGGCGGTGCAGGGATCCTGGGCCCACTTCTCGCAGGGCTGCTAGTGTGGGAGGAAAGTGGAGGGCCTCAGGCTCCCCCGAGCTGGCCGACACCATACAGACGTCTGAAGCAGCTGGAACACTTGACCACAGCCCCCCGCCGGGGGCTTGGTGGGAGTGAGCTGTGGACTGGCAGCGTCTGCGAGTGGGCAGGGCCTCGAGGAGGCCTGAATGGAAGTTCTGTCTCCTGTGCTGCTGTCCACAGGCCACCGTCCATGGTTTGCATGGCTGTGGTGCTTCAGGGAGAGTCCCCGGTACCGAGGCCGGCAGTGGCGTGTGCCTGGCAGAGAGGCAGAAAAAGGCCACTGTCTTTGCCACGTGCCCGTCCTCCTCAGACGGTGCCTTCGATGCGTTTCTTCCCCGACCCGCAGACTTACTTCACTCTGACCTCTTCATTGTGGCTTTGAACACCCACCTCAGTGATGTGCATCTCCCACCCTCCTTCCTCGCTGCCTTCCCCTGTCGTCCCTTCGTTTGGTTTAACTGAGTGGCCGCTCCATCCTGCAGGCCCGCTCATGCAGACGTGCCCCCAAAGCAGCCTTGGCCGTGGGCCCTCCCGTCCTGGGCGGGCCGCCGGGTCCAGGCCCTGTTTCCTCAGCCGTTAAACCAGAGCTCAGCAGAGCTGTCTGGAGAAGCATTTTGTCAAAGCCGTGTGCCCACTGGTCTTTCACGTGGTGGCCTGCTCTGGTTGGTGTCCCATGTGGTCCTCCCGAGTCCCTGCTCAGCCACCCCCTGAGGTGCTCCTTGAAAACGCTGCTTCCCCCATCCCGACCTGCTGACGCTGCCTTTCAGCAGACAGCATCCAAGCACCTCAGCGGCTGTGGGGAGCTTCTCCACGCTCCCGGGGCCGCTCCGGTCCTCGCTGGGATTCGCCTTCTGGATTGCCACACATGAGCGTGGGTTGTGGGAGGCAGGGGTGGTGGTGGGGTGGCAGGAGCAGAGCTGGTGCCCGCCCTGTGTGAGCTCCAGTTTTGACATGACAAAGGAAAACTTCGGGGAAAGTCCTCCCTTCCAGTCTCACTCCCCAGGGAACCGCCCCAGAGCAAACCACTGCTCCGGGTTTGGTGTCTACCTTGTATCCCTTGGAGGGTTCCCTGGTGCTTGGGTTTGTCTGTGATTCATCGGCGGAAGGCGCCTTGGGTGCATCCGTGTGCGCAGGCCCCGAGCCGGGGGGGAGAGCACAGCGCGGGGCTCTTAGTGGAGCGCTCATACCTTGGAGGGCCTGAAGCAATGGTGGACGTGTCGTCTCACCACAGTCAGTTCTAGAAATGTGGACGGCTCAGACGCCTTTCCGCTTCTGCCTGGGGCACCCTCAGTCTCGTCTCATTCTGTTGCCCCTCCTGCAACATTATTTGGTGAGGTGCATTCCGGTGAATCGAATGCCCTTCCAGGAAAGCTGCGTCCCTGGGAGGCTGTGGGACCGTTAGGACCTTGTGGGGAGCTCGTTGGGCATCTGGGGGTGTTTCTGAGCGTTTCCCTAGAGGATATCACTACAGGGAGTTCTTGCCTATTCTGCGCCTGTAATCCCTGTTTTCTCAACAGTGCATGTGTGGGGATCCCCGAGGGAAGGGGGTCCGCTTTCCTGTAGGAGCAGTGCGGTTTTGAGGATTGCATTCCTGTCCACAGGCTTGGCAACAAACCCGTGAAAGCTAGTCCCAGTCACAGAGTGTGAGGGCCAGGATTCTCCCTTGGCGGTCAGCTCTGCCGAGGTTCCGTCAGCCCTGGCCGCTGAGGTTGGGTTGTGGAGTGAACGGGGTGACACTTCAGATGGTGAAGCTGTTCTGAGGGGGATGTGGGAGTCAGCAGGGGAGAGGCTCTGAGTGGCGGGGTGGGCCTCCAGGCTCCTAATCTCTCCCAGCCTCTGTTGCTGCCCTTTCCTGCATAAAATGGGGACATTCCTAGGACCTGACCCTGGAGATGCATTGGGGGGCAAAGGAACGGGCCGGTGAAGCCCAGTGCTGAGAACTTAGGAAGCGCTGAGCCCCAGGACCTGTTGTTCTTTCTTCACGGATTACCGTCCTCTGCCGTGGCCGCCCGTGGCCGCCCGTGGCCGCCCTGCTGCTCAGGAGACCTGCTCTGTCTTCTGAGTGAGAGCCCCGTCTCCAGAGCCTGCGCCTTTCACAAGACGTGGCCTGGAGAAAGCCATCCGGATGCCACCCAGCCCTGCTCTGCCTCCCGGACCCCTTAGGATCCGGAAGGTTCTACCCAGTGCAGATGTGGCTCCTCAGTCTCGTCTCCCAATAGAAGAGCCATCTTTCCTCTCCCTGGCTGACTTCTGTGCGTGGGACTCACTTCTCACCTCTTATGAGACCAGGGTCATGACTCTTTCTGTTGCTGCTAATGGCTCTGGGCCTGGGGGCCACCTCGTCATGGGAGGCTGTGCAGAGCCTGCTTCCTGCCTGGACTGGGCCTCTTGCAGAAGCACTGGGCTCTGCCACCTCCCGGACACCCATTCCTGCACTGTTGCCCCTTGAGCTGTGGAACCGGAAGGACTCATCCCCACGGGACATCAGTCTGGGAAATGGCCTTTGCCCACCACTAGTTTAGTGTTTGTATGTGGGTGATTGGTGAAGGTGGGTAGGTTCCCTGCGGGATGGGCTGTGGTCCCAGCACACGTGCTAGTCTGTCTGTCTGCTGCTGCCCCAGTCTCTATAAGGGCTGGCAGCGGCCGGTGCCCCGGAGTTCTGCCTGAGTCCACTGGTCCCAGCTCGTCCCATCCTTGGTACTCATGGATTCTGTTGCTGCGAATCCGCTCCCTGAAGTTCTCACGGTGCTTTCCCGGTTGTTCGTGGACATGTGGTTAGCAGCGTAAACATTGGAGTCTCCTTCATGCTCATTCCTGTGAGTGGGGCGGCCTCGAGCATGTCATTTAGAATGTCCGAGCCACGTTTCTCTTTTGTAAAATAAGGAGAATAGAATGTGCGGGGATGAGCTGTGTTGAGAATTTAAGATTAGTCTGGTGAGATATGTGTGCATATGTGTGTGGCTTTCCACGGGAGCCATGACTCTGTTTGGGGCTGCTTTACGGAGCGCACTGTGGACGGTATTAGCTCTGTCCCTGCGGCACCGTCCTGGCTTCCATAGCCGAGGAGACTGAGGTTTAGAACCTGGGGTTGGCACCCAGGCCCTTGCCCCAGAGTGCATGTGACCACCGTGGTGTCCTCCCTTGTTTCAGGACATGCGGTTCCTTCCACCTGCTGGGGATGACATACTCAACCCTCCCCAGCAGGTGGTCATGTCAGCTCAGGCCTGTCCTCTTCCTGCTGACGGGCCCTGGTTTTGTGATGGTCCCCCTCCTTCCTTCTCTGCGCCCAGAGGGCCATGGCCGCCTTGCCTCGTCTTCTCTGAAATCCCCCGTGAGCAATCCCACGCTGCTGTGTGGCCCACGGGCGCATCAGAGGGGAGAGCCTGGTGCCAGGGCTGGTGGTCCTGCAGCTGCAGCTTGTGGCTCCTCCGGGCCCAGTGGGGAATGCGCCCTCTCTTACCTCTTTTGTCCTCTTCCTCTGATGGAAGGTCTTAATTCAGGACGGGCGTCAGACACTTCCTGGACCATTTCATGAAAAGTTGGAATTTATATGTTTCCGCTCTTGAAAGAAAAATTGTGGTAACATAAATGTAGCATAACATTTACCGTTTTAACCATTTAAACCGTGCAGTTTGGGGGCACGAAGGACATTCGTGGTGCTGTGCAGGCACCACCACCGTCCACCTCCAGAACTTCTCATCTTGCAAAACTGCGGCTCTGCCCCATGAAACGCTCGCTCCCTGTCCCTGTCCCCAGCCCCTGGCGCCCACCCTTCCACTTTCTGTCTCTGATTTTACTGCTTTAAGTACTTCTTGTGAGTGGAACTGTCCAGTATTTGCCCTTTTTGTGACTGTCTCGTGTCACTGAGCACAATGTCCTCAAGGTCCATCCAGGTGTCAGAATTTCCTTCCTTTTTAAGGCTAACATCGTGTGTGTGGATCGACCACGTGTTTCTTATCTGTTCGTGTGTTGATGGACATTTGGGTGGTTTTTAGCTTTTGGCTGTGGCGAGTAGCTGTACCTGCACTTTGAGCGGTTCTGAGTCATCCGCTGAGCAGATTAGACTCTTCTTAAATTTAGAAAGGAACACGCAGGATTTCTTAGAGGCATAAGCCTGTTTGTGAACGATGCAGAATCTCACGCGTATTTGTGGTGCGGAAGGTGTGGAAAACCACAGAGAAGGAGAGAAAGTCCTCTGTGATTACTTCCCATACATAGCCTTGTGTACATGGAAATGCATAGGTTTTCAAATAAAATGGGCATTGAGTGATCTAATACACAGTGTTCTGTGTTTTGTTTTCACATGTAGTATTATGATTATTTTTCAGTCATTAAATAATCTTTGACAATATGGGTTTTGTTCTCATTTTCTATTTTAGAGTAGTTGGCTCAACATTCCCCTACTAGTGAGCACTTGGTTGTTTCTTCTTTTTTTCTGTTATAAATAATGTTTAATGAGTATTTTTGCACATAGTGCTTTCCTTCCACATTTGATTAATTTAGCCGAATAGGTTCAAAAAGTGGAATTAGTGGGGCAGAAGGTGGCAGTGGATATTTTCAGGGTCTTGGTGCACGCGGAGGCAAAGCCGGAATCGCCTCTGGCTGCAGACTGACCTCCCGGCAGGATGACAGAGGGCTCTCACCACGGTTCCCTCTGCGCCGAGACTCACGCCAGTTGTTTCCTTTCTCTACCTTTGGAATCCGCTCTCAGAATCTAAGACTTTGCACTTTAATTCTTATTAAGGCTTGGGAAGAGACAGAGGGCAGCAGAGTAGTGACGGGGGTGGGAGGGCAGAGCCTGGGTTGTGTGCTCGTGGGGAGGTGGTCGGCTTGGCCCTCATCCTGCCTTCGCGCCTGAGCCCCGGGGGAGGGGGGCAGGCCTGCACAGGACCTGACCACGCCCCTCGCTGCCGAGGGTTGACGCACCTGCTCTGCGCTCGGCACCGAGCTGCGTGCCAGGAGCCACCGTCCCCTTCTGTCCTCACAGAGCTCCCAGTTGGGGCTGCTTCCCCAGCAGGATGGGGACTTTTCTCTTATGGTGTCGGCCCAGACGGTGTTTTTGCTTGTTGGCTTAATGTGCTCATGAGTATTTCTGCATGTTTCCAAATGGTTCAAGGTAAACGTACAAAAATAAGAAATGGCATCATTGGCTGTGTTCTTGCTAGAGAGGAAGTCAGTGATAAAGGGAAACCAAGCTGATAGGAACAGATGTTACCCTGCATTCTGTAATCTGTGTTCTTTGGATTGCTGAATTATAAAATGTGTTCCTGGAGGAGGGTGGGGGGAGGAATCGGGCTGTAAATGAAATCTGGGCTTGTTTAATCAGCTTGGCGTCTCGGTGTGAACGGAGCTGGGTTCTGATTCAGTGTTCGGTCTGAGAGCTGTGCCTGTGGTCTCTTCTCTGCCCGGAGGTCCTAGCACCACGGCCTGGACCTTGGTGGGTGAGAGCCCCTGGATGCTTCTGGTGGTCCCGTCCCCAAGGATACGCTCCATGAGCCCCCTCATTGTTTCAGGGGACGCCCTCCGAAAGCCTCGCCTTCAGAAGTCTGTCACGTGGTACTTGGACGATTTATTCTTCACGCTGTACCCTTCCCTTGAGAAGTTTGAGGAAGAACTTCTAGAACTCCTTATCAGCGATCACTTTCGGGAGGTACTGTCTTACATGGCGGAACTTATTCTGAACAGTGGAGATGCGGGCAGGGCAGGACAGAGGTGGGGAAGCTGCCGGCCTCTGATGCCGCCAGGGTGGACGGTCCAGCCACTGGTGACGCAGTCCTGCGTGCTCCTCGTGCAGTGGCTCGCAAGGGAATCTGGTGCATTGTCTTAACTTTTGTGTGGCGGAGGTGCTATTATCCTCAGACCCTCACGTTAGTTTCGTTATATCTTAAAACAGTCTTCATTTAAAAGTAGATTAAATCACCAAATGAGCATAGGGAAACCAATAAAATAATCTGCATTTACAAAGAGCATTTGCAAGATATTTGGCTCATCCAAGGACATGACTAGAAATCTTAGTCATTTTATCCCAGCAGACCTGCTTTCTGTGAAAGGGGCTCCCTATCACAGTGTCAGTTCTGCCTGCCTGTGTGACACATTATCATAAACTCTTGGCGGTCACAGGCCATAGCTTGTCCCCACCTGGCCTTTGGACAGCTAGCTCATTTCCCTGTATATTCCGCGTCCACACCCTTGCGTGGTCCCTCAGGCTTCGGGTCTCAGTGCAAACCTGACCGCCCCGACAGGCCACCTGAGTGTGCTGCTGAGGCTGCGGCCCCTTCCTCTACTAGACTTTGTCCGTATGTCACCCTGCTTCCTTTCTCCAGATACTTGGCCCTCGCCGAGAGCACCTGGTTTCCTTACCTGTTCATTGCTCTATTGGTAGTCCCTCTGTGGAGTATTTGCACCAGGAGGACAGGGTCATGGTTGGGTTCACCCTTGCACCCGAAGTGCATCAGTATCGGCCCATTGCAGACCTTTAGTACTCTTTGGTCATGACAGTGAGTGGTTCCATCGGTAGGTGACCATCCTAGCAGTCTGTGAAGTTAGCGAGGTCTTAGTTACACACATGCGCACACACATGCACACACATACATGTACACGTGCACATATGTGCGCACACATGCACACATCGATGAGATGGACTTTTTTTGCTTGCTCTCCATTCTTGACAAGGAAGTTCCATACGATGTCTCATGTGAGACAAACACAGAGGAGGAGATTGACGGAGTGCACATTTTCTTGCTGTGGTTCCTGCTGTGTTCTTACTGCTCAGAGTGTATTGCATGATGGTAGAGATGCTTTAGGAGTATCATTGTTAAATTTTATGTATTCCCATAAAAATCACTTTATTATGTATTTTCACTACTTTGTATTTTTGTTCCTATCCAACTGGTAGTTACTCTGTTACCTCCATCGCTCTATTTTCATTACTCAGAGACTAATAGGCTGAATTTAGGTCTGTTCAGCTTGATTAATGGGCAATGAAGAAAACTTGAAGATTCAGGAATCATTTTGCCATGATCACATAATTTAATAAACAGTAATTGCCTGGAGGACTGTCCTTGCTCATTTGTTAAAGTGCCTGTACATTTTTTTCTTAAGATGAAACACTTTAATATCTAGCGATCACTTTTGGGCAGATTCCGTGTTTATTGGTTTATGACTTACTGCATAAATATGCTCCCTCGTCCCGCTGCCCCTTCGGCTCACGCCTCCAGTGTCTGAGTCTGGGGGAGGGCAGAGGTGCCTCGGGGGCAGTGGGCTCCTGCGCTTTGGAGCCCTGGGTCCCCGGTTGCTCGTTTGCTGCATCTTGAGCATTGAACTCAGCCAGAGAAGCCTCAGCAAGAGTTTGGTGCTTCAGTCACCTTCCGGGGGGAGGGTGTGTTGGGGTGTACTGCCCTGAGAAGACCATGCTGTGTGAGAAACCCACAATTACCTCGAAAAGGCGCTAAGGCCAGTGGTTCTCGTGGGCTTCTTTGCCTTTCATTGGCCTGGACTCGTTTTCACTGAGTGCCATCTGATCAGGAAATGCCTGAGACGGCTGTTCCGGTTCCTTCTCTCTGCTTGCCTTTCCCTTGGGAGCTTCTGCCCTTCTGCACAGGGACTTATTCTGTGTGACGTGTGCTTTCCTAGGGGGGCGTTCCGCTGGACGGCGGCGCGCTGGAGATCTTGGAGCGCCGCCTGCACGTCGGTGTGCACAACGGTCTGGGCTTCGTGCAGAGGCCACAGGTGGTGGTGCTGGTGCCTGAGATGGACATGGCCTTGACGCGCTCTGCCAGTTTCAGTAGGAAAGTTGGCTCCTCCTCAAAGGCCAGGTATTCTCCCCAGGGTTGCAGGGTCCGGCCCCGTGGAATTGGGAGGTACGGGGGTGCACATAACCGGGGATCAAAGCGAAATGGAGCTGTTTTTGCGTGTGAAGTGTGCGCTTGTCCACCTGGGTTTCTTCCCTGGTGCCTTTGTTTCCTCTTGCTGACTTACATCCATTAGGAGCAGCCCCCAGTGTTGTCCAGTTGGAAACTCCTGATTTGTGCTGTGACGGTTCTGGAGTTAACATGACAGGTGCCTCCACCTGTGGCTGCTTGGGGTCTGGGAGATCCTGGCATGCTTTCCTCCCACTGGGCCTGCGATCACCGTCTCATGTGGCTGAGAACCAGCAGGCAGGAAGTTCCAGAGGCTGGCCCTGGAGGATGAGCCTCCCTGGAGACTTGGCCGTATTGTCCATCCTCCTGACATAAGCTTTGGTGATTTGGAATGAGTGTTGATTAAAGCACCTAGAAAGGCTCTGGTTTGGGAGCTGCCTTGGGGGCTGGCAGCATCATTGGGGACTTAGTGGCATCGTTGTGGGCACTTGCCGCGCCAGCAGCACCCGGCACCCAGGGGGGTGCAGGGCAGCGGGAGCGCTGCCTGACCTGCCACTGCTCTGTGTTCTAGATGCAGCTCTGGAAACCAGGCTCTGGTTTTGAGAAGCCGCCTCCGACTCCCTGAGATGGTCCATCACCCTGCATTTGCCATCATCTTTCAGCTGGAGTATGTGTTCAACAGCCCTTCCGGAGTGGACGGCAAGGTGAGAAGGGCCTGGGGCTCCGTGCCCTGCGGATAAACAAAGTCACCACTCGTGTTTCTGGTAAAGCCGAGTAATTTTTGTCAGCAGCGTGGATAACAGGTGTAGTGCCTCTTCCTGCTGAGAGCTTTGTTACAGTCATTTCCTGCCCTTATGGCAACAGAATGTGCTGCTGGCCGATGGTGAGCAGTAGTGCAGTAGGCAGGCACAACAGCCGTAATTCACAAATATCAGATCAATAATTATCTTGAAAAATGAGTCTAATGTATTTTTCATATGATGTTGAGTAGAGTAAAGCTTGACTCTGCACAGGTGACAAATGTCTCACAGTGAACGTTACTAAGAGTCTGTAAGGTTCAGTTGGAAGAAATACAGTTGACCTTTGAGCAACACTGGTTTGAACTGAGTGGGGCCGCTTACAACCAAAAGAGGTTTTTTTGGTAAATACGGTACTGTAAGTGTATTTTTTTTCCTTATGAATTTCTTAATGACATTTTCTTTCCTCTGGCTGACTTTATTGTAAGAACACAGCATATAATTCATACTACATATGAAACGTGTGTTAATTGACGGTCCCTGTTACTGGTCAGGCTTCTGGTCAACCGTAGGCTGTTAGGAGTTACGTTTTTGGAGGAGTTGAAAGTTACACGCAGGCTTTTGGCTGCGCAGGGTTGGTGCCCCTCAGCCCCGTGTTACTCAGGGCTCAGCGTATGGTGTGTAGCCATCGCTTACGTCACTGATGGAGATTCTTTGGAAAACTCAAATCATGCTCTACTTAAGATTCCGTTTTCTGTTTGAAAAAGCAAATGTCAATTTAACATGTACGTTAGAAATAAAAGGATGAGAAGGCGAGTTCCGTGGTGGTCGGTCGGCCAGCGTTGCCGTGCAGCTGATGGGGACCAGGACTGAGAACGGTCTTGGGGTGAGCCTTAGGAGGGGGACGGGGTGCCGAGTGGAGGTGCTGTTTTATTTTCTCATTTTTATTTTTATTTCTCGTTTCTATTTCTCATATTTATTTTCTCATCTGCTTTCTGTTGTCCACACCTCAGGTCAGTATCATTCAGAGTCCTGATCAGGTGAACAGATCTAGAGGCAGATGTTCTAATCATGGCCGAACACACTGTCACTGTCGTTTTAATCAAGCTGTAGTTCCCAGCTCCTCTCTTCTTTATTACCAGAAATTGCAGCTGGAATGTGATCGTGTGTCCGTGCGCCTGGCTGCGTGGGGCGTGCACCCCAGGCTTGGGTGGGGACTCTACCAGGAGGGGGGGCTTCTGGGGCTGGCACCCGGTGCTGCCCTTGGAAGGAGACACGGAGGGAGCCAGCCAAGTCGCCTGTGGGCCTGGCGCCCTCCGCGTCTTACGTACGTGTAGAGTTCCGTCCGGAATGTTAATACGGTTTGCTTGCGATCGCAGAGTCTGTACGTGGAAACTGGTGTGTCTCCCGTGACACTTGATTGTTATTTGTTAACTCTTCCCTGAAACGCCTAACCAGCGCGGGTGTTCTGCTGTGTGTTGCTGCTTCACGGACTTTTGGAACGCGTGCGGAGCAGCCCGTCGGTTCTTTGTGGTGTGGAGGTTTCTCCTAACATGGACGCTGTACGACCATCAGCAGCGCTTTCTTCAGCGTGGTCTGGAAGGGGGGGTCCCGGGCCGTGCAGTGCTGGTCGGCACAGGCTGCCTGCTGTGTGCGTGGAGCGGGGGCGGTGTGTGTGTGTGCACCCGGGGGGCAGGCCTGAGTCAGGAGCTCCCATCATGGACAGGTTTCCACGTTAGGGGGGAGGGCACAGGGGCGCTGCCGGCTGGGCTCTTGTCCTTCCCCAGGGATGTCTGTGTGTCGGGGCGGGTGTGGCTGGGGTCGGGGGGTGGCCAGGCCGCAGCCAGCGCGCCCGGATCCCTCTGCGGGCGGAGTGCACTCTTCACTTGCATCCCGCCTGCGAGTCTCTTTCTCCGTTTCTTTCCCCGTGTGAGAGCTTCATACGACGGGCACTGCAAACGTAAACTGAGGCAGACCGCGTAGTAAAACGAACCAGGCAGCTCAGCGGTTGCCAGCTGCGGGCACGGTCCTGTTTTGTCCGTAGCATCTCCCACACCCGTTCTGATACGTTTCGAAGCAAATTCCGGTCATCGTCGGCTTTGATCACTGTGAACGTTGTGGCACGTACATTCTTTCCTTCCTTTAACCTTTTTGTTATGGGAAATTTCAAATATGGAGGGAGAGAGAAGCCTGTGATGGACCCGGCGGGGTGCCCACCTCCGCTCCTCTCGGCCCGTGTCGCTCCATCCTAGACAGCCCGTCGCTGCCTCTGTGAACCGTCCGTGTCTCCAAACGATGGGGCTGCTGCTGTGGTACCGTCATCACCCCTGAGAAACGGAAACAGGTTTGCCCAGTGTCACCCAGTGTCCCACCAGCCTGCGCGCACGTTTCTCAAGTACTTTACAGAAGCAGAAGTGGAAGAGCCCAAACCAGAAACGTACTTTTCTTGGGGAAATGATTTCTGAACCAGCCGTGTGCTCCCTCACGGACGCCGCCTCTGGTGCCGCCACCTGTCCTCTAGATGGCCTTGCTGGGTTCCTCACGTCTGTGTTCCTAACGCTTCTGTATTCCTAACGCTTGAAGAAACGGAACAGGCCCACTCAGCCCGTGCTTCGGACCAGGAGCCGGAAGCCTCAGTCTCCTGGGGCCCTTTTGAGACTGGCCCCCTTCAAGTGGTTGATGGGGAGAAACCATCGGGTTGAGCGTGTATCCAGTTTATACCCGGTCACCTGAGTCTGGGGGAAGTTTTTTGGTCCCAAGTATGTTGGTGGTCATTGACAGCAAGCTGGAAAGACCGTTTCGAGAAGACACGCTCCTCGCTGGTGATCGGTCGTGAAGTTTTTGCACCTTTTAGTTAGCCAACACCTGAAGCCCTTTAGTTTGTCTCTGGGTTAGCTGTGGAGAGTGAGACGAGGCCATTCGTCCCACCTGGGAATTGGCGTCCGCGGGGCAGTGCGCCCGCATGAGGCGGCCTGTTGAGAAATCCTGGAAGCGGCCGAGGCGTGGGCTCCGTCAGTGTGCTGACTGCTAACGCTGATGAAGCAGCCTCCCTAGGTCATGAGCGAGGAACGCAGAATGAAGGCAGCTGTAAAAATAGCCAGACCCAGCGTCTTCTGCTGCGTCTCCATGTGAGTATAAGTCCAGATCCCCAGGGGGCTGCCAGGGGTCCAAACAGTCCTTTCTGTGGGGTCACATAGCAAAGTCACTTCCAGATCTCTAGAAGGTAAACATTAGCTGACTTATTACTTATGTATTTTCTAGTATTCTTCGGACAAAACAAGTCCGTACAACAAAGATGGGAGTGCTTGCCAGGTGCCTGGGCCTCCTCAGAGCTGACTATTTTGTTCTGTATTTGGCACATGAGAATCATGCCTTAATTTATTCTGAAAATGATGTACATTGAAGTGTTTAGAACTTGGAAATACAGATGTCTTGAGGGTTGTGTGGAAGTCTTTCAGCATAACCTGGCGTGTCCCCAGAGCATGCTGCCCTCCTACCATGCGGCCGCCTATCTACTTGCTCAGACCCGGCTCTGCCCTCAGTCTCCCCGGAGCAGGCAGGGCTGAGTGCCCACCACGCACGCGGGTCGATGTGAACACTGTGTGCTGGTGGTTGCTGATGGAGGGGGCTCTGCTGCCGAGTCTTCTATTTTGTCGCAAATGTTGGGCTCCCCTTACGGCTTTAGGAAGGATAATCTGCTCACTCACTTTTTGAAAATTGTTTTTTTGGTTTTATTTTACTAAGAAATTCGCAAGGCCTACGACAGTTTTAAAGTGCAGGGTTCAGTGTCATTCTGACTTACTTTTTTTTTTAATGTCTTCTTTTTCTTGTGGTAAAAATACACGTAACACAAACTTTACCATCTTAACTGTTTTTATTTTATTTTTTTATAATAATTTTTTATTATGTTATGTTAGTCACCGTACAGTACATCCCAAATTTTTTGATGTAGTGTTCCATGATTTATTACTTGCGTATAACACCCAGTGCTCCATGCAATACGTGCCCTCCTTAATACCCATCACCAGCCTATCCCATCCCCCCCCCACCCGAAGCCCTCAGTTTGTTTCCCAGAGTCCATAGTCTCTCATGGTTCATTTCCCCTTCTTTTTACCCCCGTTCCTTCTTCCCTTTCTTCTCCTACCAATCTTAACTGTTTTTAAGCGCAGTTCTGTGGCATCAAGCGCATTCACACTTGCTGTGAGGCCGTCACCTCCATCCATCCCCAGAATTCACGTCTCGTAAAATCATACAGTATTTGTCCTTTCCTGGACGGCTTCTTTCACTCGGAGTTATGTCCTCATGGCCCATCTGCGCTGTGGCCTATTGGAGAATTTCCTGCCTTCTTACGGCTGAAAAATGGATGTCCCGCGTGTCTGGCGTTTTGCGTATCCAGCCATCAGTCGATGGGCTTGGGGTGGCTTCCCCATTTCAGACATTGTGGATAGTGCCAACATGGACACGTGTGGACACGTATCTCTTCGAGACCGTCCTTTCGTTCTCCTGGGTATATACAGGAAGCAGAATTATTGGATCGTGTGGTAATTCTGTTTTTAGCTTTTCAAGGAACCCCACACTGTTTTCCATAGTGGCTGTGCCATTTTACGTTCCCACCGACAGTGCGCGAGGGTTCTAGTTCCTGCACACCCTTGCCAGCCCTCACCGTTTGCTTTTCTGTGATGACAGTCGTGTGAATGGGTGTGAAGCGTGTCTCACTGTGGTTTTGATTTGCATTTCCCGGACGGTCATGACGCCGAGCATCCTTCTGCGTGCTTGTTGGCCTGTGTCTTCACTGGGGAAGGGTTGTTCGAGTCGGGTGGTTTGTTGTTTTGTTGCAGGGTTCAGGAGTTCCCTCCGTGTTCTGGGTGCTCATCTTTCATCAGATCATGTGGTTTGCAAGTTTCTTTTTTTGTTTTGCTGTTGGTGGGCTTTTCCAGCTAATACACAAAGCTGCTCTAAGCATTCTTGGGCAAGTCTTTGTGGACACGTTTTCATTTCCTGTTGCCGAGTGCCGTGGGACCGAGTTCCGGGTCGTAGGTAGGTAGACGTTACCTCTCCGAGCCGGGCCTGTTTCTCCAATGTGGGTGCGCCGGCACCGCTGGAGAAGGACAGCTGCTCACCCTCACAAACTCATGGTCCGTCTGTCGTCTTAACTTCAGCCTTCCTCATGGGCGTGAGTGGGGTTGTAGTTTGCCTTTCCTTGATGACCAGGCATGAGTCGTGTTCCGTGTTTGTTGGCCGTTCCTACTCTTCCTTCATGGAGTGGCCAGGCCATTGTTTCAGATTGTTTGTATTATTGGGTAGATGGGAATTTCTTTTATATATTTTTGCTGTAAATCTTGGCATTACATACATAGATTGTGATTATTTTTCCATAGTCTGTCATTGGCCTTTTCGTATTCTTAACATTGTTCTTGAAAAAAGAAAAGGCATAGTAGGACCTTATTTAACTTCTTTAATAACTTTTTATTTGGACGTGATTTTAAACTTACAGACAAGTTACAAGAATAGTAGGAGTACTGGTCTCCTCCTCCCCGGATTCAGCTGTTCACATCGGTCGCACTTGCTTTATCCCTGCTTGCTGGCTCCTGTTTCCTCCTCCCACCCGTCCTGTGTGTGTGTGTGTGTGTGTGTGTGTATGTGTGTGCACGTGCATATATGCACATGCAGATCCACACGCGTATTTTTTGTGAACTCTCTGGGAATGACTTGCAGACATCACAGCCCCTGACCTCAAACGCTTCAGTGTGCATTTCTGCAGGCGGGGCGCCCTGCCGTGGGCACAGACAGCAGCCTGCCTGGCTCAGCACCAAGTGGGGCCATAGTCTCTGCTATAGTCCAGGCCTGCTGGTGACCCAGCGTGTCCTTGGTGGCATCTCTCTCCAGTGCAGGGTGCTTGGTGGTGGGGTTCCTGCCTCCAGGGTCTCCTCTGATCTGGAGCAGCTCCTCAGACTTTCTTTGGCTTCCTTGATTTGATTTGATTTGTTAAAGATTTTTATTTATTTATTTGAGAGAGAGACAGAGATAGCAAGAGAGAGCACAGGCGGGGAGGAGAGGGAGACGCAGACTCTCTGCTGAGCAGGGAGCCCGATGTAGGGCTCGATCCCAGGACCCTGAGATCATGACCTGAGCCGAAGGCAGACACTTCACCACCTGAGACACCGAGGTTCCCCTCTGATTTTATTTTTGTAGGACAAGTTTCTCTCCTTTTAGATTTCCTTTTTTTTTTTTTTAGTTTCAGAGGTAGAGTTCAGTGATTCATCAGTTGCATATAACACCGAGTGCTCATTACATCACATGCCCTCCTTAATGCCCATCACCCTGTTACCCCAACCCCCTCCCCCCTCCCCTCCAGCAAACCTCAGTTTGTTTCCTATGGTTAAGAGTCTCTTAGGGTTTGTCTCCCTCTCTGATTTTTCTTATTTTCTTTTTCTCTCCCTTTCCCTACGATCCTCTGTTTTGTTTCTTAAATTCCACATATGAGGGAAATCACGTGATTGTCTTTCTCTGATTGACTTTCTTCACTTAGTATAATGCCCTCTAGTTCCATCCATGTCACTGAAAATAGTAAGATTTCATTCTTTTTGATGGCTGAGTAACATTCTATTTATTTATCTCTCTCTCTCTCTGTGTATGTGTGTGTGTATATATATATATATACACACACCATATCTTCTTTATTCATTCATCTGTCACGGACATCTGGGCTCTTTCCACAGTTTGGCTGTTGTGGACATTGCTGCTATGAATGTTGGGGTGCAGGTGCCCCTTCGGATCACTGTATCTGTATCTTTGGGGTAAATACCCAGTAGTGTAATTGCTGGGGCACAGGGTAGCTCTATTTTCAACTTTTTGAGGAACCTCCACGCTGTTTTCCAGAGTGGCTGCACCAGCTTGCATTCCCACCAGCAGTGTAAGAAGGTTCCCCCTCCTCCACATCCTTGCCAACATCTGTCGTTTCCTGACTTGTCGGCCATTCTGACAGGTGTGAAGTGGTATCTCATTGTGATTTGATTTCTATTTCCCTGATGCTGAGTGATGTTGAGCATTTTTTCATGTGTCTGTTGGCCATTTCTATGTCTTCTTTGGAGAAATGTCTGTTCGTGTCTTCTGCCCATTTCTTGACCAGATTATTTGCTTTTTTGAGTGTTGAGTTGATAAGTTCTTTATAGATTTTGGTAGAAACATTTTACATGCGTGTTCCTCATGTTGGATTTGGTGATGCCTTCTCCTGATGGAGTTAGCTTCTGCATTCCTGCCGGAACCCTGCAGTGGGGCGGGGTGTGTCCCTCAGGGTCCCACGTCAGAGGTCCGGGCTGTCCCTCCGGCCTCGTTGGCCTGCTTAGTCTCGATCACTGGTCAGGTGTTGTGTGATGTCCCCACTGGACAGTTACTGGTTTTGTCCTTGCAGCTAACAAGCAGTCTGTGGGGAGACCCTCTAAGCCCCTCATCTGACTGTCCGCTGGAGTTGGCATCGTTGCCGCCTCTCTCAGAGTGAGGATTTCCAGCTTCACATTGGGAGGGACTCAAGGACATCTTAAAAAAAAAAATGAAACTCAACACTAATGTCCCTGATTATTTTAGTGCTCAGATTGTCCTGGAGTTGTCCACAGTCCCTTCAGGCTGTGTCCTTGGGATATCCTGTGTCGTGTTCCGTTTTCTGGCAGAACAAGATGCTCCAGGCTCAGCTCGCATCTTCCCCGTTCCAGCCCCCAAATCAGCCTTTTCTGTGAGGAGCTGTGGTTTCCCACCGCTGCCTTTTTCTCAATAAACTTTTTCTTTTGGAAAAGTTTTAGATTACAGAAAAACTGTGTAGATAATACAGAGATTCCACATACCCGTCCCCTGTGCCGCTGTTTTTAGCCTCGTTACTATGGTACATTTGTCAAAACTGATGAACCAGTATTAATATATTATTACCAACCTAAGTCCATGCTTTATTTGAATTTCCTTTCCTAAAGCCCGCTTCTGTTCCAGAACTCCCCCTGGGATGCCACATCAGGTGGTCATCGTGTCTTCTTACGCACCCCTGGACTGTGACAGTTTCTCAGACTTTCCTTGTTTCTGATGAGCCCTGGTTCTTTTTATTTATTTCTTTTTATTTTTTAATTTAAAAAAAGATTATTTATTTGAGAGACAGAGGTGGGAGGAGGGGCAGAGGGAGAGAATCTCCAGCAGATTCCCCGCTGAGCACAGAACCTGATGTGGGATCCCGAGATCATGACCCGAGCTAAAATCAGGAGTTGGTCGCTTACCCGCCTGAGTCACCCAGGCACCCCAGCCCTGGTTCTTTTTACAGGGGATGTGTCTGCCTCCAGATCTGGGCGCTAGGTGTGTCTTCGTTTCCCAGCTCTGATTTCAATGGACAGAGCTGGGAGACTCACCTATGGAAACACACATGCACACATACGTGCACACACGTACACACCACACCCTGTGCATAGACTCAGCTTAGGACTGGAGTTCTTGCCGATCCCAGGGCATCTGGCAGGGCTCTCCGAGCCTCCTTCCACGTGTGGCCCTCCGTCCCTCCTCAGGGAGAAGCCGGCCCGCACCATCAGCCCCTGCGCAGGGTTGGTCCACCCATGCTGCTGCGAGAGGCAGTCCTACCAGCTGGAGTTCAGGGCTCTGGAAGAGTCTCGGAGCCCCTGTCTTGTCCCCGCGGTGTGGGGTGTGGCCGTGCTGCTCACTCGAGCCGCCGCGGGCCCTCCTGCTTCATCTGCCTTCAGTTCTATAGTTCTTTCCCTTCCCATCCTTAGTGATTTAGTTTTTTTTGAATGTGTAGGACACTAATATGCTTTTTAAAAGTAAAATTTCTACCAAGAGGTGGTTTCGGAAGAGCATCGCTCCCTCTGTGTCCCTTCCGCTGTCCCAGCCCTGGGTGGGAAGCAGTGCCGTTGCTCCCGGGCTGCTTCGTTGGTGCAAGTGGACGCGTGTGTGTTCTTGGCTGCCCTTCAGCGTGCGGGGGGCTGACTCCGCATGTGTCCCCGCTGTCGCGCTGGACCGGCCACAGAGCGCTTCCCCCTCCTTTTCTGGGTGCATGCACTCCATCGTGCCCACAGCTTGTTTACGGATTTCCTGTGTTTGGATAGCTCAGCAGTTTGCTTGGCAGTTTGCAGGGCCTTGCCGTTGGACGCCGTGTGAGGGGCGCCGTCAGGGGGCTTGCTCACTTCGCGTTGGGGGGCTTGTCTTCAGGGTGCGCCCGGGAGGGCTTGCTGGATGGAGGGCTGTGAAGGTTACCCTTGCTGGGAGTGGTGTCGTCGGGCTCTGGGGTCTGCTGCTCGGAGGGGAGAAGCGGCATCAGGGTGAGCGACCGAGAGCGAAGTCGAACGTGTGGTTGCGTTTGTGGTCGTCTGGTCACGGCTTTCGCCTGCTTTTCTGTAGTGTTCCTGCGGTTCTTCCTCGCACGTTGTGCGCTTGGGAGTGAGGGCATCTGCTCTCAGGTGAATTTGCAGGTGCCTCGTCCCACTTTCCCACTTTGTCAGCTGCCTTTTTACAAAACCATGCTTCCATTTCTGGCCACATCTTCGTCTGCTCTGGGGGCCGTAACAAAATGCCGTGTGAACATCAGACACGTATCCCTCCCGGTGCTGGAGCCAAAGACCAAGGTCACGGTGCTGCAGATTTGGCTCCTGGTGAGGGCCCACCATGCAGCAGCTGCCCTGCTGTGTGTGTGTGTGTGTGTGTGTGTGTGTGTGTGTGTGTGTGTGTGTGTGTAGGGGGCAGGGGAAGTCTCCCTGTCCTCCCCTTCTTGCAGGGACACTAATGTCCCCCTCCCCCGGGTGCTTTCATCAGCCTCTCATCACCTCCTCCAAGTGCCATCCTGCTGGGCCTTAGGGCTTCAACATGTGGGCCTTGGGGATGCAGACCTTCGGCCCATGACGTCTTGGCCACTTCAGTAGTCACATCAGCTTGTGTTGACCGTTGCATCTGGATTTGAGTCGTAGTTAGAGAGCCTGTCCTTCCTCCCATGGGCCTCCTCATGTTTCCTCCTTTACTTTCACCCCGTGCTGTCCTATTGCTCAGGGCCACCTGCTAAAAAGGCCCTGTGTGTCGCTGCGGTTTCGGTGCCTCTTAGTGGCGCACTGGGTCTCTGTTGAGGTGTATGTCTGCGTCGGCATGTGCCACTCTGTGTGTCCCTGTGCTGGGCCGTCGGCGCGGACACTGTGGGGCGTGCGGGTCCCCCCGGGAGGGCTGCTGCTGCCCTGGCCCCGCCGCTGCTCCTGCCATCGTCCCGCTCTCCGCACAAGCCTCAGCATGTCGAGTTCGGGAGAGCGAGCTCACAGGCCTTTCCGATGGATTGTGCCACACGTGTAAGTGAACACGGAGAGTGCCGACGTGTTGACCACGTTGCCGCGTCCTGACCAAGAACGAGGGAAGTCTTTCCATTTGTTCCAACCTGTTCTTGTGTTTTTCAGGAGTGATTTGTTTTATAGGTTTAAATGTGGATCTTAAACAGTTGAACAGCTTATCTCGTTTACTCCTGGCTACTTGATTTCTGAGCTGCTATTGTCACCGGACTTTTCCTTCCTCGCTTCTGCTCACTTCACGTGCTCGCTGTGTTTTATGGACAGTCACTTAACATTTTTTACCAGCGCTTCACATAGCTCTTATCATACACCACACACTGCTTTTTAAATTAAACTGTATTTCGAGGTGATGACTGACTCAAACATGAGTCACACTGTAAGAAATAATCGGAGGGACCTGTGCCCCTTTCCCACGTCCCCAGGGGAAACCCTGTCTTCAGCCGAGCAGAAGCTGTGCTGTCAAGTCCAGCCCGTTGGCTTCTCTTTTGGGTCTGGAGCCTTGCGAGTGCTCTCCAGGACTGCTGGTGTCCTTCCCTGTCACCCTCTCCCTCCCACTGTGATGCCTCCAGGGCTGGGGTGGGGGTGGGGGCGATGGGGGGATGGGGCTGGGGTGGGGTTGAGGTGGGGTGTAGCTGCAGATAGCCGTTCTCCAGAGTGCTGATTCCTAAAGAGAACTGCCTTCTCCCAGGGCCCCTGGCTACCCCCTCACGGAACTACCAGCACTGGCACCAGTACATCCCTTCTCTAGAGTAGTGGCTGCTCTAAAGCTTGCAGTCCCCTGTTGACCGGTGGGGAGGCCCCCGGCCCCGAGGAGTGGAGGGGCTGCACCCACAGGAGGGGATGCCAGGCCGCCAAGCCTGAGCCCTGTCATCAAGGACTCTGTTGGACCCAGGCGGAGAAGGGGGAGGGAGGCGGAACAAGGCAAGGGGCAGGTTTTCGCAAGGAAGCACTAGTAGAGGGCCGGCTGCCTCACCAGGCCTAGCTCCAAGCTCAGGACGATTTTGCCTCTGCTTCTTTAATTCATTAAGCGACACCTTTTTTGCAAAGAGGACCCGAGTGTAATGACTCCTTTAGCCAGGATGAAGAGTTGTTCTAGGTTATGGACCTTCCCTTCCCCTTCCCCTTCCCCCACTTCCCCTTCCCCTTCCCCTCCCTGCCTCCCTTCCCCTTTCTTTCTTTCTTTCTTTCTTTCTTTCTTTCTTTCTTTCTTTCTTTCTTTCTTTCTTTCTTTCTTTCTTTCTTTCTTTCTCTTTCTCTTTCTCTCTTTCTCTCTTTCTCTCTTTCTTTCCTTCCTTCTTTCCTCTTTCTTTCTTTCTTCCTTCCTTCTTTCCTTCCTTCCTTCCTTCCTTCCTTCCTTCCTTCCTTCCTTCCTTCCTTCCTTCCTTTCTTTCTTTCTTTCTTTCTTTCTTTCTTTCTTTCTTTCTTTCTTTCTTTCTTTCTTTCTGGTTTTATTTATTTGAGAGAGAGAGAGACACAGCAAGAGAGGGAACACAAGCAGGGGGAGTGGGAGAGGGAGAAGCAGGCTTTCAGCGGAGCAGGGAGCCCGATGTGCGGCTTGATCCCAGGCCCTGGGATCAGGCCCTGGGCCAAAGGCAGGTGCTTAACGACTGAGGCACCCAGGCACCCCATTGGTTATGGAACTTTCTTCAAACCACACCCCTGTTGTCTGTCATGTGTATGTTCACAGATACTCCACTTGGTGGAATGAAATGAGTATATTGTCTGTCAGGTGATTGCTGTGCCTTAAATGACACATACTGGCATACACGGGCAGATTAAGTGACTAATGATGTGCTGTTGGGTTTCCTTGTCCACTGTGAGTGTATATGAAAGAAATTAGTCTACAGCAGCTGTCAAGTTCACTGTCCTTCTGGTTTACAAAAGGCTTTGGCATCTAATTGACCAGTTTCTGGAAGGACGATTTCGGGCTGATGACACATGTCCTGTGAGCCTTTGCTTTGTCTGGTAGCATCACCCAGGCCCTGGGTGCCTGTCTCTCTCTTGACCCTTCACCTTCTAGGCTCTTGGGCCTTGTGCAGTCCACTGCAGTGGCCAAGGACCTGGTGTCCTTAAAGGAGAATGCCGGGAAATAAGTAACCTGAAGGTGGCCTTACTCCTTGCTCCTTGGGGGTTGTCGAGCTCTGGCTGCTCTCACGTGCCCGCCAGTTATGCAGGCAGATACCTGCCCCTCTGGTGGACGGTCCTTGGTCCCTGCCGCCTGTTTTGGTGGTGACCATTCTTGGGACCGGGGTGTGGGTCACACAACAGATGTGCCTGCACTCAACCCTGGGGCCTGGCTTCCCTGTCCCTCCTTCCACTGTGATGTCTCTCTCATTTTGGTTCTTCTGGCTTCCTTGTCCCTCTGTGACCCCGGTGATCCTGGGGACACAAGGAGACACTTTGACACAACAGTTGATTTTCTCATTTGTGCTCACCCAAGCATCCTAGGGTTGTCGCCTGGGATCAGCTCTGTCTGTGGAGGCAGCCTCAGGGGCGGGGGACCTCCCCCACCAGTGGTGCTGCTGCTGTCCCCACTGTGGTGGGGCCCCGGGCCGTGTGGCTGCAGTGTTGGAGTGGGGTGGAGGGGCTCTGGTGGCGGGCCTGGGGCAGGAGGAAATCTGGAGATCGCTCTCATGAAATAACGTGAAGCTTTTACCTGCTTCTAGGTGACTTTTGGGTCGGTCTGAGGACAGAAGCCAAGGGGACTTCATTCGTTTCCTGGGGCTGCTGGAACACATTGCCACGAACTGTGTGTGTCTTAAAGCAATGCACAGCCTGGGGGCCACAGATCCAAAATCAGTTCCCCTGGGTGGAAATCGGTGCCCCTGCAGGGCAGGGCTCCCTCCAAAGGCTCCAGGGGGGATCCCTGCTGCGTCTTGCAGGTTTTGGCAGCCGCGGTCCCCCTGCGGCTTCTGCCTCTGCCTGCGTGTGGCCTTCCCTCTGTCTCTCCGTCTCAAATCTGTCTCTGTCCTGCTTTGTTAGGACACTTGTCATTGGATTTGGGGCCCACCTGGATAATCTAGATCCCCTAGTCTCATAATACTTAATTACATCTGCATGGACCCTTTTTCCAAGTCAGGTCACAGTCGCAGTGTCCAGGGCTTAGGCTGTGGACCTGCCTTTTTGAAGCCACCGTGGAGCCCCCCACAGGGAGCCTGGTTGCAGCATCCCCGGGGGTCAGGGTCTGTTGTCTCTTTGGGCTCTGCCTGGTGAATGTTGGTGTGGCCCTTCTGTTCCACGACAAACCCAGTTTATAATCCGAGTTTACTCCTTTGGCCTCTTGTGTACTGTTTGCTGTCATAATTAAAAGTCTAAATGGGGAACAATTCAGTGTTCTGTTTTGTTTTTTTTCTCTTTGTTGTTTTTTGTTTTTTGTTTTTCTTTTCATGAAGCTAGACCCAGTTGGGCAGGATAAGATGTCATAAAGTAACTGATTTTATCTCAACCACTAGAATTCATGGACGGGAGGAGCCTTATCCCACTGATCAGTTAAATAGTTGTTCTTGCTCTGCCCGCTGGCTTCGGTGCACCTTACCTCCTCAGAGCCGGGGACCCGGCTGGGGGGATTCGAGGGCGTGGGGTTGGGAGGCTCTCGCCTGCGGGTGGCACCCCGGCCTGGGAGAAGAGAGCACAGGCTAATACATGGCAACTGCGTTGCCACCGAGCCCTAATTGTTGCCAAAATCTTTGCAAAGCAGTGATGATCAGTGACTCGCTAGCTGTCTCTTCTTGTTGGAGCTGTTAGAGACAAAAGCGAGGGGAAGTGGATACGTGTACAACCGACAGGTACTCGCACAGGGGAGAGCTATTATCGATTGAGAACTAGGAAAGCAAAGGAACTGAAATTGGAAGCGTATCAGAATCACCTAATTTGAAAGATTAAACCAGAGGACTTGCACAAATAGCATGACAACTTGGATACGTATTTTGTTTTTGATCCTGTAATAAACTGGATTTTGTAAAGAGATGGCTGTTTACAAAAGTAGTCTAAAAATGATTGAATCTGCATAGTTTTTTTTTAGTGGCCAGTTTTGCCAATACATTTACAGTAATTTTTTTAAAAAGATTTTATTTATTTGAGAGAGTGGGAGAGAGAGCACGAGAGCTGAAGGCAGACACTTAACCGACTGAGCCACCCGGGTGTCCCCAGTAATTTTGTTTTTAAACAGCAGTGGATTTATAGTCAACTTTTCATAGTATCGTCTGCTGTCGCCGTCACCAGCTGACGGGGTTTCACAGTGCTGTCTGCTGTTGCCATCATCAGCTGACAGGGTTTCACAGTGCCGTCTGGTGTCGCCGTCATCAGCTGACGGGGTTTCACAGTGCCGTCTGGTGTCGCCATCATCAGCTGACGGGGTTTCACAGTGCCGTCTGGTGTCGCCGTCATCATCTGACGGGGTTTCACAGTGCCGTCCGGTGTCGCCGTCATCATCTGACGGGGTTTCATAGTACCGTCTGGTGTCACTGTCATCAGCTGACGGGGTTTCGCAGTACCGTCTGCTGTCCCTGTCATCATCTGACGGGGTTTCACAGTGTCGTCTGCTGTCGCCGTCATCAGCTGATGGGGTTTCACTGTACCGTCTGATGTCACCGTCATCAGCTGACGGGGTTTCACAGTGCCGTCTGGTGTCGCCGTCATCAGCTGACGGGGTTTCACTGTACCGTCTGATGTCACCGTCATCATCTGACGGGGTTTCACAGTGCCGTCTGGTGTCGCCGTCATCATCTGACGGGGTTTCACAGTGCCGTCTGGTGTCGCCGTCATCAGCTGACGGGGTTTCACAGTGCCGTCTGGTGTCGCCGTCATCATCTGACGGGGTTTCACAGTGTCGTCTGGTGTCGCCGTCATCAGCTGACGGGGTTTCACAGTGTCGTCTGATGTCGCCGTAATCAGCTGACTGGGTTTCGCAGTACCGTCTGCGGTCGCTGTCATCATCTGACGGGGTTTTGCAGTGTCGTCTGCTGTCGCCGTCATCGGCTGATAGGGTTTCACAGTACCGTCTGGTATCGCCATCATCAGCTGACTGGGGGGGGGAGTGGCAGGCGTGTGTTGAAAGTGTTGGGCAGGGTCACACGTGTAGGCTTCTTTGCTGGTTCTTTGTACTTCTAGGATGTGATGGTGTTCTCATTGAACTGGCAGGGACCCAAGTCCTTGGTCACCCCGTGACCGGGGCAGATGGGGTGGCTCCAGTAAAGGATCAGAACAGGCTCCACTGAAGTGAGGTTGGTCCACTTATGATGGGGCCTCAGGAAGAGAGATTAATTCAAGACCAGACGCTGACTCTGGACATTTGCCCCCGTGTGACTAAGGATATAGCAGGACGGCAGACTGTCTGGCAGAGGAACAGTCTGGACAGCCTGACCGGGTGAGACGAATGTGCTTGCTTTTCCGTGCTGGGCACTGCTCACACATTCCCTCTGCTGCGGTGTGGCCTGGCTGACCTTTGAGCCTTCTGCACTGAGCTCCAGCCAGAGTCCTTTGTGTGCATGTGGGACGATCTGCCTCGGACCCGGCTGCAGTCAAGCCCTGGCCATGACGATGGCATGGCAGCTCTCCCGCGTCCAGCAAGTAAGCGGGGTCTGGTGGGAGCCCCAGCTGCTCTGCCGGAGCCTGGCCTTCTGTGGCTTCCAACACGGCCCATGTCCGCGGGCCCCCCTTGGCTCTCCTCTCCTTGGGGTGATGTCTTTTACCATCACAGACGGGGCACGGGCTTCCCTTCTTTCCGAGAGTGTGAGGCCCTTTCTTGCAGGCTGCCCGCCCTCTCTGTGCCTGTGGCCCGAATGGGGAGGGCTGCCTGGGTTAGTGGATGTGGCTGGTGGTCTAGAGACCACCTGGAGTCACCCCGTTCCTTTGCTGTCCTGGTCGCAGAGGGGAGCGATTCCGAGCAGGGCTTGAGGGGGTGGGACGCCGCGCGCTCCAGTTCCCGCCTCGGCCTTCAGGTTTTTCCCCCATGTCACCCCCAGCGCCCGGCAGCGGGCAGGGGCAGGTGTGGCTGCTGCCCCTGGGGCTGCACTGTTCCAGTGTGACTCTGGTCAGGGCAGCTGTGCTCGGGGCTGGAAGCGCCTTCCTGGGCTCCCAGTCCAACCCGCTTGCCAAGGGCCCTGTGGCCTCTGGCTGAGAGCGGCCCTTCCTGGAGCCCCGATGTGCTGCCTCCCACGGAGCCTGTGGCACCTGCCAGTCAGGGGCTCGCTCAGAGCCAGGGTGTCTGATGTCGCCTCCCGCAGGGTGGCCGTCGCGAGTCTCACTGCCCAGCTGAGCAGAGATTCCAGGCCTGGAGCGTGGCTTTATTGGTAATTCTGAGCGAACGGATGCAGGTGAAACTGTGTTTGAGAAAACGGCTTTTCCCTAATCCCAGGTTTTCCTTAGTGTGCTCATGGGTTTCACTTGGCCAGTGATAGAGAAGGCGGAACATGGAATAGCACAGGAAATCAGGCCTGGCCGGTTCCCCAGGTACACAGAGTCACATGTGTGAAACGTACCATTCATTATGAGCAGAAGTGCAGCTGGAGAAAATGTGTGCGAATAACGCCAAATTGAACTTCCCCGTGCACCCTTCATTATCACTAACTCCAGGTGTCACTCCTGGTGTCTCCCTAATAGATGTGGGCAGATGTGGGCGAGGGACAGCATGCTTACAGACCTGCACAAAGAGCCTCAGGGGAATAGGGGGTTCAGAAGGATGGTGTTGGTCTTAAAGCCGCTGCTATCTTGAGCCAGAAGGGAGATCCATAGAGGAGAGGGTGCTGGTTAGGTTGGGGGGGGGGCTCTCAAGGTGGGCGGCTGTTTCCCTGCCCTCTGAGCTTCTGTGTCGTGCCCCCTCCTGCTCTGGTTCCTTCTGCGTGACCCCTGCTGGCTGCATTGCTCCCTTATGACATCTGCAAGGTGGGATTGGTGGTAAGTCACTCACTGATGCGCTTTGTTTCCCTTCTAGGCGGCCTCGGTCACCTCTCTGTCCAGCGTGGCCTGTATGCACATGGTTCGCTGGGCTGTTTGGAACCCTGTGCTGGAAGCCGGCTCCGGGAAGGTCATCTTACCTCTGCAGGGTGGGATTCAGCCCAACCCTTCGCACTGTCTGGTCTATAAAGTACCCCCGGCCAGCATGAGCTCTGAAGAGGTAAGTTGTTCAAATACTTTGTAAGTATGAGTCTTTGCCGTGAGCTTCTAGCAAGTTCATACGTTTTCAAAACCAGAGGTTGACAGATACGTTTGTGGCTGTGTCATGAGCAGCATTCTTCATGTCATGGATGTGCCCTTAAAGGACGAGCCTGATTGCTGAGTCACGTCAGCCGTGAACTGAGGCGGGTTTTATCCTGGGGCTTAGCACATCCCCATTCACACATCAGTCCCGCAAGATGGCCCAGGGGCCGGGGACTTTTATTTGTACACGCTGTGCTGTGCATGTACATGTGGGGGACGGGCCTTGTGTGGTGCCAGGGCTGTGGTCAGCCCCGGGCAGTCGGCGTCGAGCCTGGCTTGTCTCTGGGACTTGTTTCTCGTGCCCGCCGGCCCTTGGCACCTTCCAGCTTTGCACCGAGGGCAGGCCCCAGCAGGAGTTTGAAAAATCCACGTTTGGCATGAAGCTTTCTCCGAACCCGGGTAGAGAAGACAGGTAAGGGGGGCGGGGCCATTTGAAGGGGTTGTGAGGGGTCTCCTCCCCCAGCCTCCCCCGCCCACTGACAGCCTTGCGGGATGGGTAGCAGGGACCCAGGGAGCCGCAGGTACCGCAGGAAAGCGCCGCTGACGGAAGCCCATCCTGCCGCCAGTGTCACCCAGTGTCGCGTGCAGGGTGCTTGGGTCTGCTTGTGCTCCTGAATCGCACCCCGCCCGTCTCAGCAGTGCGGCGAGGAGCCTTTTACTGCTCAACTGTCTCATTTTTCTTAGGTGAAGGGACCGTCCCTGGTCCTTCAGTGAGTCGTCCGTGTGCTGACTCTAGCGACAAACGTGAATTTCAGTGTTGTTATTTATGATGCGGGTAATGCTTTGGGGACCTGGATAAGGGAACCGCTGATTGTGCAGCTTTGCTGATTATGGGAAGGTCTCATTATGGGTCCACATTTTGCTGCATTCCCCCACAGACTAGTCTGAGCCCTTGTTACAAAACTGCCATTAGAGATCCTGAAGCCGTTGCCTCTCTGTCTCCCTCTCTGGATGTATATATGTATGTATGTAAATAAATATTTATTCTATTTAATCTTAGCTTTGTCACGCCACTACATCCCCTTCACGTTCTAAGTGTGTAAACTGGGGGGGGGGGTAAGTGTTGGGAGGTCTGACTGTGTAGAGGACACAAGTGTATCAAATGCTCCCATTTTTCATGAGGAATATCACTTCTCATTGCGGTTTCTCAACCTCAGCACTGCGGACGTTTCGGGCCAGGTAATTCTTTGCTGCGGGGATTGTCCTGCGCATCGGAGGACGTTCATCCCCCACCTGGCCTCCACCCGCTAGATGCCCGTCGTGTACCCCGCCTGTGACACACTGAGTTGTCTGCAGACATTGCCAGATGTCTCCCGAGGGCAAAATTGCCCCTAGTTGAGACTGGTATTCTAAACATCTATAACTAACTAAAATAACAAACTAAAACTGGTCACAAACTTCATTCTGCCTCCTCTGCTTCTTCCTGCATTTTTCTTCCACGGCCGCACCGGCCTCTGTCCAGGCAGATGGTGTGGAGGCCCAGGGGCTCCTCGTCTCTGCCCCCACACCGGGCCGTTCTGTGTCTTATCCATTCGGTGAACTTCTACTGAGCACCTGTATATACCTCTGGAAAAATATCCCTGATCCCATGAACTTACCATAAGGGGAAGTGGCAGAAATTAATCAGAGGAAAATATCAATATTAGAAACATCCCATAATTTTTGGCTAAGTAAATTTGGAGGTTTGTGTTATTATTTCAGTGTTATTTACTGTGTAAGTAAATAGCGTATTATGATTATGTTTTCTTTCCTAAACAACTCCTGTATTTTTCCTTTGAGCAAGTAATTGTCTTTAAAAAAAAAAATTATATCTCTAGAGGTGGCCATTTTCAACTCTTAGCTGTGACTTATGGCATTTACTTTGTTTCCAAATATTATGCTTCTACTTGCTGTTTCTTAGTTTATCAATTTTAGACATTATGTATTGACTTCCGGTAATGATAGATGAGAACTTTAGCTCTTTGATACGCTCCTGTGCTCTTTAAAGAAACCACTCTGTCCTCCTGCTGTGTGGCCTTGGATTCAGGGACTGTTTGTTGCCAGAAGTGTGCAGTGCAGTGGGGTCTGGCCCCGGGGAACTGGACAGGTCTGGGGAGGCCATTGAGAGGGAGGGGCTTGGGAAGCAACCCCATAACATTGTTTAAGAAATGCTGGGTTAACCCTCAGGCTGCACGTGCCTGAGTCTACCCTAAACTGCTGTACCAAAGACCCTGAGAACTGACTGTGGATAGACCACCAACCCCATCCCAGAGTTGCCCTGGGTGGATCACAGGCAGGAGGGAACCGAATAGTGCTGCAGGGGTTTAACAGCCCATAGAAGGCTGGTTGGAAACTGTGGCCTGAACCCATTGGGCTGATTCCTGACCAAACAGAAATACCAACATACTCCACAGGATTTAAATAAGACTCAGAATCTCCTAACATAATATTCAAAATGTCTGTGATATAATCTAAACTTAATTGACAGGCAAAGAACCAGGAAAATCTCAACTTTCAGAGAAAAGACACTCAACAGACAGCAAAAGATTCCATGCAAACACCAATCAAAAGAAAACAGGAATGGCTGTACCAACACCAGACAGAGTGGACTTTGGAGCAAAGGAAATTGAGAAGGGTATTACATCTGATAAAAGAGCCAATTCACCAAGAAGACATAGCAGTCCTAAAAGTGTGTGCATCTAATTAGTAGAAGTGAAAGGGTGAACAGACAAATTCATGGTTCTGGTTGGAGACTTTAACACCCACCCCTCTAAGTAAACCAGGGAATACATAGGAAATCACCGAGGACACGGAAGAACTGAACAACATCACGAACCATCTGGATCGACATGACTTATAGAAAACCCTGCACCCAACAGCAGCAGAACGCACATTCTTTTCCAGTGCACAGGGAACATGCAGACAGACCATGTCCTGGGCCATGACACAAACCTTCATAATTTCTAAAGAATTGGAATTATACAGGGTATGGTCCATGATCATAATAGAACTAAACCAGAAGTCAATAACGAAGATAAGAGTAAAAAGTATGGGCGCTTGGAAAGTAAACAATATGTTTCTAAATAATCTGTAACTCAAAGAGGAAGCCTCAGGAAGAAATAGAGGATGTTTTGGACTGAGCAAAAATGAAAATACATCAAAAGGTGGAGAATGCAGCTGATGTGTGCTTCCAGGGGAATTGATAGCATTAAGTGCTTGTATTAAAGCAGAAGAATGGTCTCCATTCAGTAATCTTATTTTCCACCTGTAGGAGCAGGAGAAAGAAGAACAAAATAACCCTAAAACCAGCGGAAGAAAGCCAGTAATAAAGATAAAGAGCAGAAACCAATGAAATCGGAAACAGAACAGTACAGAGACAATAGAGAACAAAAATAGAGAACATCAATAAAACCAAAAGCTGGTTCTTTGAAAAGATCAATAAAATTGATAAATGTCCAGTAAGAGTGACAATAAGAGAAGACTGAAATTGCTGATGTTAGGAGTGGAAGAAGGACCATCACTGCTGACCCCACAGGCATCAAAAGGACAGTAAAGGAATACTGTGAACAACTCTGTGCCCATAAATTTGACAATTTAATTGAAATGGATCAATTTATCTTAAGCCAGAAATTATCAGAACTCACCCAGGATGAAGTAGACAAACTGAGTAGTCCTATGACTATTATAGAAGCTGAATTTGTGGTTAAAACACTTTTGAGAAAGCAATATCCAGGCCTGTCACTGTGAATTCTACCCGATGACTTAATGAAGAAAGAATAGCAGTTTTATACAGTTTCTCCCAGGAAATAGGAGGATGGGAACAATTCCTAATTCACATAACGGGGCCTGTGCTATCCTGGTAACAAAACCAGAGATAGACAGCATAAGAAGACCATGGACACGTGTCCCTCATGGACACAGATGCAGAATCATCAACAAAACACTTGCAGATTGAATCCAACAATATGGAAAGAAGACAACACCATGACCAAATGGGGGTTTGTCCCAGAAATGCAAGGCTGTTTTTGTTTTAAAAATCAGTAAATGTAATTCACCATTAAAGAAGGTAAACCGTATAATCATAACAATTGACATACACAAGGTGTTTGACAAAATTCAACATTGATTTATGATAAAAACTGTGAGCAAACTAGGAGTAGAAGAGAAGCCCCTCCTTTTGCTCAGGGGCATCCACACAAACCTATCAGTGAGCATCCCACTGAGTGGTGAGAGGTTGGGTGCCGTCCCTTTAAGATCAGGGGCAAATGAAGGATGTCCACTCAGCATTCAGAATCTCATTCAGCATCATACTCAAAGTCCTAGCCAGGGCATTAAGGCAAGAAGACAAAATAAAAGACACACAGATTGGAAAGGGAGAAACAGAGCTGTACTTGCTTGCAGATAGCATGAGCATGTGGAAAATCCCAAGGGATCTACAGAAAAACCCTGCTAGAATGAATTAGTGACTTTATTGAGTTTGTAGGAGATAACAGGAGATCAAGATAGAAAAATCATTCATTTCTGTATACTAGCAATGAAAAGTTGACAAGCAAAATTAAAAATAAACAGTATTACTTACAGAGCCCTTCCCTCAACGAGGTAAATCTAATAACACGGTGTTTATGGGACCTGTCTGCTGCGAACTGTAGCACATTCCTTTTGCTGCATGTCACTGTTTTTATTGTGGTTACTCTTGGTCTTGGGTGAGATCACAGAGGACCTACGTAAATGGAGAGATGATGTCTTTATGGATGGGAAGACCCAACATGATAAAGATATAAATTGTCCCCTAATTCATCTATATATAATGTAATTTTACTCAAAATCCCAGCAGGATTTTTTTTTTTTTTTGTTCTACATATAGACCAACTGATTCTAAAATTTATACAGAAAGGCACAGGAATTAGGAAGAGTCCAAAGAATTTTGACCACAACAGTGAAGTTGGAGGAATCACTATAAGCCACTATACAGGGTTGTTGGTGAGGGATTGGCACGTAAGTCAGGGAGCAGAACAGAGTCTAGAAGTAAACCACGGTGTCCTGTAGAATGAACTCTACACACGCCACATGACCCAGCAGTCCTCGTCTTAGAGACGTGAAGACTTAGGTTCGCACGGCAACACGTTTCCCAGGGTCTGTAACCGTCCACACTGAAAAGAGCCCAAGGGTGCCTAAATGGGTGAATGCATGAGTAAACCGCACGCGCGTCATGCCATAGAATGCTGCTCAGCAGGAAAAGGAACTGACTACTGATACGTCCTCCTGCTTGCATGGGTCTCATCAGCATTGTGTGGAGTGCGAGAAGCCAGGCTCAAAAGTGATCTGTCATACCATGTACATGACATCCTGGAAAGACCAGGCTGCCGTGATGGAGGGCAGCTCAGCGACGGTGAGGCCAGGCGGGGGCAGCACTGCTCTGCCCCTGACTGGTAGTGGTTACATGTGTTAAACAGAACGATACACCAAAATTTAAAAGGTCGGTTTTACATAGGTTTGTTTACAAACACACGCAGAACTGGAGAAATGTGATTTCTGCTTGCGTAAGAGCCTTCTGTGCTAATGTGGTCTTCTGGGATGTTAATGCCACAGCTGGCTGTTTCTGCTCAGGAAGTGACTTGATTCTGGGTTTACGCCGACTTTGGGCTGGGGGACTCGTTTCTGGCTGTAACACAGGGGCACCGATGAAGGGAGGAGGCTGCCATTGCTCTCCCTGTGTTAACCGTAGGTGAAGCAGGTGGAGTCAGGGACCGTCCAGTTCCAGTATTCGCTGAGCCCCGAGGGACACCTGGACACAGCCACGGGGCTCGTCCACGGCCCTGAGGCAGAGCGGCAGCCCTCCAGGAGGCCTCCCACGACCCCTGCAAGTAAGTGTTTGCAGAGAACTGACTTCCCAAGTGCACAGCATGACTTCCATCTGTTCCCGAGGAAAAATACTTAGTCCAGTACAATAACATTTATCCGATAATTGCCACAGATTGCTTTAATTTGAGTCCGTTGCGTGAGCTTTTGCTTAATATGGAGGTGTAGAGTTGGGTGGCGACAGAGCTCGGCCCAGCACGTTGTGACCTGTTTCTTGCAGCTCCCTGACCAAAGGCCTGTGGAGGACTCTGCCGGTGACATCCAATGGGGCGCGTGGTGTGGGGGTCCTGCAGACGCGGGCTCGAGGGTTAGAGCTTGGCTGAGAGCCATGGGTGTGGTGCTGTTAATGTGCCGAACGTTTGTTGTTCTGAAAAGGTGCTTTCTACTCCCTTGAAGCACTGTCCCAGAGTGGGGTGTCTGATCTGAGCTTGTGGCTTGGAGAAAGGAAGCAAGGGCTACCACAGAGTGATGTCCTTCCCGGGGGCAGCGACGCGTCTGCATGGGTGTGGGTGCAGGTGGCGAGGGAACGATGGTGGCTGCTGGGCTTCTGTGTGGCTGGCTCAGCACTTGGTGCTCAGGGCCTCTTGGCTTCTGCCCAAGGACCCCTAACCAGTGTCTGACTGAGAACCCCACCTGTCAGGCCCCTGCAGGGCTGACGTCAGAAGGGTGTTGGAGAAGTTCAGTCTGCAGGGCACTGAACCCTGGCCTGAGGCTTCTAGAGATCCCTCCAGCTGCAAGAATGTTCTAGATCATAGGAGGTTTGTCTCTTAGAAAGTTAGAAAGGTAGGGCATGCACAAACATGTAAGCCCATAGAGGGGAGCTGAGTCCCGGTCCATCTTCCCGATGGACACTGCTCAGTCTCCAGGGAGGACCTGCCTGTGTCTTGGCCGCAGGTCCTTGGTGCTGGAGCAGAGGCGCTAGTGGGTCTGGGACTCGTTTGGGACTGATTTTTTATAAGTTGAGATTTTAGTTTATGGAAACTGGTCTTGTTGAATTTAATTTTACAGTTGGTGGAAACAGTCCACTTATTTCTTTGGCCTAGACCTTGACACACTGGCCACGGTCTTCGTGGTCTTCGGGGTTTTCTGAGATACCCGCATGCATTCAGGTTCCACATGCGTAGTCCGTTGCTTTGGGACAAACCACATCATTAAGTATTTCCCTTCTTCTCAAAAAGGCAGTGCATTTGATGGTTTTAGTCGTTCTTTCAGTTTTTGAATATCGTGCTCACCAGATTGCTCCCAGGATTTCCGTGTACCACCAGTGTGTCCGTTAATAACCGGTCGCACATCTGCGGCGCCACTGGCCGCGGGGCTGTGCCAGGGCATGTGCTGGAGTCCCTGCACTGGTGGGCGGAAGGCATGTGTTTTGTGTCAGGCAGGGTCTGTGTAGAGCGTTTTCAGTTTTCCTTAATAGAGTTGAACGCATTGAAGGCATGGAATATATCGTTTAAAAATACTAAATGAAGGGTGCAATTTATTTCCCACGCATTCTGTAAATCTAGCATCTTTCTTTCCTTGACGTATATTCATAGTTGTTTTTTAAAAATAAAACAAATAGCAACCTCTGAGAAAGGTAAATATGAAAGATAGCATCTCAGATTATAAAAACAGGTAAACGTGATTAAATATGTTTGATTAAGTTGCTCAGAAAAGGACAGCCGTGAAAGGCAGTGAGCATAGTTCATCTACGTCTGTGGAAAAGCCTCAACAGGTCATGTCCTCGGAGGCGCGCCTGCACAGCTAGCTTTGTGGGCAAGATAGACTGAGCTTTCCTGGAGAGGAGTTTTCAGGGGTGTAGTTCATGCCGTCACAGTGCTGGAAACAAGCAGCTCGTTTGTCTGAAGGCCTTCTAATCAGGTTAATTCTAAGCCAGGATGGGATTGCCTTGTCGCTTGGCTGCTTCGGGCAGCTGTACGGCCTGGGCTCCTTGGCTCTGTGATCTGCGGACTTGGGTCTCACTTTAGACCTAGTCTGCTGCCCTTCTGCTTCCCAGAATTACCCATGAATTGATTTTTATTTATTTATTTGAGAGAGAGCGTGTGCGTGCATCAAAGAGGGGGATAACCAGACGCCTAAAAGCAGATCCATTTTAAAAAGAGACAGTAGGGGCGCCTGGGTGGTTCAGGCAGTTCAGCGTCTGCCTTCAGCTCATGTCATGATCCTGGGGTCCTGGGATAGAGCCCCACGTTGGGCTCCTTGCTCAGTGGGGAGTCTGCTTCTCCTCCCCCTCCCCGTGCTTGTGCTCTCTCTCTCTCTCTCTCTCTCACACACACACACACTCTCTCTCAAATAAATAAATAAAATCTTTTTTAATAAAAGAGACAATAAACAAACTACCAAATATTTTAGGTCGCAAAAAGAGTGTGTACCACGTGGGTGCGAGATGTGGGTACCCGGGAAGCTGTGCGTACCTGGGCAGGGAGTGTGTGGGAATTCTCTGTCCCTTCTTCTCAGTATTGCTGTGAGTATGAAACTGCCCTAAAAATAAAGTCTATTTAAGAAAAGAAAGAGATGGAGGGAATGACTTGTGGGAAACTTTGTAGTTGTGCCGGTCTTGATTTGACTCACTTGTGTTCAGGATTTCTGTCTCTGTCTCTGAAATTGAGCCTCGGCTGTGGCAGAGGTCAGCAGACTTTAAGGCCGGGTAGTCACTATTTCAGCCTCCGTGGGCCGGATGCCCCGTTGCAGCTCCCCCTGTCCGGTGCTGTGTGGTGAAAGCCACATGCACGAGCTTGGCTGTGTTACAGTAAAGGTCATTCACAAACACAGGTTGTGGGCTGAATCCGATGGCCCGTAACCGGCAGATCCCTGATCTAGAGCTTTCTCTTTTGTCATGTCTTCATCAGGTTTTGGTATTTGGAGTGTGCTAAATTTTGCAAAGTGAGTGTTTAGTTAGGGCTCTCTAGGGAGACAGAACCAGTGGGCTACGCCTGGAAGAAGAGATTTATTATAAGACATTGGCTCACACTGTCCGTGGCGGCTGAGAAGAGGCCCAGGAAAGCTGCCAGGTGTAATTAGTCCAAGTCCAGAGGCCTGAGAGCCCTGAAACCCACCATGCAGATTCCGGTCTGGGTCTGAAGGCCTGAGAAGCAGGAGCACTGAGGGCAGGAGAAGGTGGGCCTCCCAGCTCCATGGTCAGGCAGGAGGGGCCCAGTTCCTTCTTCCTCCACTCTTTGGTTTTTTTCAGGCCCTCGACAGATGGGTCCTCCCACGCTGGGGAGGGCAGACCGCTTCCCTCAGTCGGTCTATTCAAATAGTGATTTCATCCGGATTCACCTTCACAGAGAAACTCAGAGTGATGGTCGGCCACATATCTGGGCCCCTGTGATCCATCTCGTCCACTTGACACAAAATATTCATCATCGCAATGAGTTAGGATGCTTTCTATCTTTTTCTGGGCTTTGAAACAGTTTCAGCAAAAGGAAGGACCTGCTTCTTGAAGGTTTGATAAAACTTACCTATAGGGGCGCCTGGGTGGCACAGCGGTTAAGCGTCTGCCTTCGGCTCAGGGCGTGATCCCAGCGTTGTGGGATCGAGCCCCACATCGGGCTCATCCGTTGTGAGCCTGCTTCTTCCTCTCCCACTCCCCCTGCTTGTGTTCTCTCTCTCGCTGGCTGTCTCTATCTCTGTCAAATAAGTAAATAAAATCTTTAAAAAAAAAAAAAAAAAAACTTACCTATAAAACCATCAGGAGTTCAGTGCCTTTGGAGAGGATTTTCTGACAATGTTAACCTTGAAAACAACCAGAGACATTGAGCAGCAATTGGGTTTATTCTGGAAGAGCAGAGGAACTGCACATGGGGATGTGCAGACCTTGGTGAACCCTAGACCAGCCCCGAGAGCAGAGGACAGCGAGGGCCCGCTTAGAGAGGGAAGGAGGAGGCTGGGAGGGGTGGTTTGGAGCAGAGGTTCATTGGAGCGAAAGAGAGCTCCAAGTGTCAGCTTCTCGTGGGCGCAGATCCCTGCTGGTCCCGAGGCACGGCCAGGGCGGGTGGGGGCACCCTGCTGACCCCTGCTCCATCTTCCAGCTTGGTGGGGATTCCTTGGGTCGTTTTCATGACCTTTAAGTTTCTGTTATGGTTTATGGCTCCATTTAGGTTTTCCATCTCAGCTCATGTCAACTTTGGCGATACGTAGTCTGTAGACGAATGGTTCATTTCCTTTAGTTTGCTAAGATCCTATGATAAACTTGTATCTCACGTAAAAATCGCAGTTTCTGTCTCTGCGTAGATTCCCTCTGTCATTCCCGATCTTTGGCAAGTCTGTCCTGCTTTGGGTTCGACTTACCGGAGGTGTTCACCTTTCATCCTCTGTAAGGAATCAGCTCTTGTTTCCTTCACTGGTTCTCCTGCCGTTTTGACGTTTCTGATTGTATCTTTAATTTTAATTGAATTAATTACAATTTAACTTTATATGACTTTGCCTTTATTTATTCCCTTCTCTCTTTTTTTTAAGTTTTAAAGAAGTTGATTGCTTAGCCTATTTCCATTTGTCTGTGGTTTTCTTCGAAGTACCTCTTTGACTCTATTTTCGACGTTTTGACCTGTGGTGTTCTTATTTCCTAAATTATTGGTTTCAATTTCTATTTCCCTTTGACCTTGAATTTAGAAGTGGAAAAAAGTAGTCTTGCGTTAAAGTATCCACACTGACCTTCTCTTGCTAGTCTTTAGAGCCCTAGCATGCGTCTCCCGGGCAGATTGTTCTTCCACGTCTCACAGCTCTTGGGAGATCCGTTGTTTATACCATCCTGTCATTTGTTTCTGGGTCTCCTTCCCCCCGCTGCCCTTGGAGTGAATCAGTCAGTTTTGCCATGGTGACAGATAATCCCCAGATCTCTTTGTTTTGTTTAAAACAAAAAGATTTGTTTCCTGCTCTCCTTCCGCCTATTGTGGTCGCAGGTAGCAGGTGTCATCTGGGCTCTGTGGCCCACGGCGCCACAAAGAAAGGGACACGTTGGAGGAGCCTGTCCCACAGTCAGAGGCTCTGGCCTGGAAGTGACACATAGGACTCTTCCCAGCTCAGGGGTGGGAGCTAGTCGAGTGGCCCACACCCAGTGGCAGGGGCTGGCAAGTGCCCTAATTTGTGCTCTGGACGGTGAAGAGGTGCAGATCTTCGGTGTGGGCGTTTTGTTCAACACTGAGCACTGTCGTAGGAGCCTCTCACGAGTGGGGGCTGTGTGTCTTCTTTCTGTTGCTCACCAGGGTCCTGGCCCAGGAAAGCACTCGGCACAAGTTTGCAGAGCTGATGTAAGGCTTGGCTGCATCCTGGCACTCGAGTTCTGTCTGTCTGTCTGCCTCCCACACCCTGCCCCCTCACCATCAAGCTCTCTCACTGTTGGCTTCCTTCCAGGAAGAGTTTTTCCCCATAGTGACCCCAGGAACTCTGACGTTACCCTTGGGAAAGAAAGGATTGGGAAGAAATTGGAAAAGAAATTGTGTTCAGGGGTTCCATACAAATCCTGAGATGGAGCCCCTTCCCTCTGCTGTGGCCCTGCCTTTCCCTGTGTGGTGAAGAGCTGGGAGGGTGCCGCTCTGGGAAGAGAGTGTGGAGTCAGGGTGGGGAACTGGCAGATGTGTCATCCGTGGATCGAGGGCCTGACCTCGGGTTTCCAAGTCCCAGGCCGTTCCCTGGCACTCCGCTGCTTCTGTGTGTGGTGGCGTCCCGGCTTTGGCCAGCTTTCCCTGCATTTCGAGATGTTCAAATGAGCAGATCTTGGCAGTCCCTTCCCCTTCTGTACTGTGTGAGCAGGACAAGGACCAGTGTAGAGCCAGCCTGTCCCCCGGAAGCCCGCCGCCTCCAGCTCCACACGGGCAGCTGGGCAGAGTGGTGCCCAGGGGAGGCCGGACGTTCTTGGGCTCCAAGGAGTGTTGTGGAGGTTCAGGGGGAAGGGGACCCCCCTCCCCCCACAGAGACAGCTCGCTTTGGGCTCCAGATCGGTCCCGTTAGCCAGTGGGACAGCGTCTGTCTGGATGACCGGGTGAGGGTGTGTCTTTCCCGTGCAGAGCTTGGCAGAGAGGTCCCTGGAGGGATCGGGGTCTAGTGCCGATGTCCTCCGTTCTCCACCGCCTTTCGGGGGCTGGCAGGTCTGCACGGGTGGAACCTGATTGCACTTGCTTTATTTAATTTGGATTTATTGCTGCGTTCTTGTCACATTGATATGATTGCCTTCATCCCAGGTTCACTCGTGTTTAACTGGTGATGTAAACGTTCCCTCCTTCGATATTTTACCAACTTCGATGGTTCTGTTAGAAATCTTGATGACATGCGGCTGTCATGTTAAGTGAGGGACTTTGGCTCTTTGTCGTGAATTATCTATTTTATGTCCTCTGCAGAATTACTAGGGAGCAGAGGCCCACTCCTCACCCTCCAGGAAGGAGTGCATGGAGCCACTAGGGGGCGCTCGGTCTTGGTTTTTTGAAACTGGGAATTTCCCTGATAGGTGCGTTGCTTTTCATTGTTCTGCTGGGTCAGAATGTCAGTGTGTTTGTGTCATAGATTTGAAAATCAGCTGTGTAGAAGGGGTCTTGGAAAAATGTCATCACGGTGTTTCCCAGGATACCCTGACTTAGGTTCTTGGCATGGTTGTGACCTTATGTGTGTCTGTGCTGCAGGGACGTCCTCTCCAGCAGGAGGCTCGCTGCCTCTGGGGGTCGTGTCACCCAGGTAGTCATGCAGGATGGGGCTTTGAGCTGCCCATCGGGAGCCAGGTGAACAGGCAGATTTAAAGGGATGTGTGCGTTCTGCTGGAAGACGTTAGTGGGTGGCTCAGAGCCGAGGTCTTGATGGGGGATGGGTCATTGCTGCGGCCAGCCCTTGAAGGTGACCCCAGCCTCGGGCTTCAGGTGCCCCACAGCGTTCCCCACTCCCCTGGGGCCTGGCTAGCCGAGACAGGGCACCTTGCGCATTGTGGTTTTAGAGCATTGCCAGCAGCAGAATGGGCAGAACCATGACACCTTTGTCGTGACACTCCTTTGTCAGTAGCTGGAACGTGCATCTTCTCCCATGTCTTCTCTGCATAGGGAAACATCCGGGTATATGGTGCCGACTTGTATCCTTGCACCAAAGAGCCCGGTCACTCGCACAGGTGCAGAGCATAACTTCCCAGGTGCTGAGGGGCACGTAGGATCCTGGGTGCTAACTTAGCAACACTCTGGTGACTGCTGGCACAGGCACGGTGAGACCTGGGGACCCCTAGTGTGCTCGGGACACAGGTCCCTCGCTGTTCCTGACTGCCCAGCCTGCCCGAGCAGCAGGTGGCCACTGGGGCGGGGCATGCACAGCTGCAGGTGTGAACTCTATGGGTGGGCCTGGGCTCGCTCTTGTGCAAGTCCAGCCCCTCCCCAGCTGCAGCCCCACGTGTGCTGGGCCCCCTAGGCATCCTGTGCACGGGAACGCCTTGGCCACTGTCCCGTGTGTCAGCCACCGTCCCGTGCATGGGAGCCACCTCGGCCACCTGCACTCTGCACTCCTTCAGCACCGAGACCCACAGCCTCCCCGTCAGTAAGCTGTCTGCCCTTTTATGTCTGCACAGATTGTGCTCATTTCCCCCATTTGCTGGGGTCAGAATCATAGGGAGAATGGCTTTTTACACCCAAATAATTAGAAAATGGGGGCCTTTCAAATGGGTTTGCCGTATGAATTCGTAGTGTCTGAAGAGCCATTAAATATTGATCAGTGCTTTATTTTCAAGGCCCCGTGGGACATTTATTTCCCCCCCGTCTTTCTTTAAATCACGAGACTCTGTCTTTAGTGAGGATAATTCCTTCCTCCTCCCTGCCTTTTGATGCCAGCTGTCCCCCCATCCTGTAAGATCGCCGACCCCTCCCTCCGGGCCCAAGACCTGAGCCGAGCTCCCACCTCTGCCAGTGAAGGACCGACCCCGCAGCTGGACATGGGGCTTGTGCCGCCAGACAGCGCTTCCCTCTGTGAACACCCTCCTCAGGCCTGCCTGCTGACTCCTTTCCTCAGTTTCCCCCAGGATGCACAGCTATGTTTAAGAAGGGCATGCCCAGGAAGACAGCTTGCATTTTGGGATGAAGGGCTGTGGTGCTGCCTGCTACTCACGTCTGGCCCGTGGCTGGGGACGGACGGGAAGGTGGTCGCACCGTGGGCCCCCCAGTGTTTCTGGGGGGGCTTCTGTTCCTTCCAGCCTGGAGGATGTCTCCATGAAGACTGCTGCCTGGTCCTGTGTGTACCTGTGTACTTGTTTCTGTGTCTTTCTGTGACCCCATCCCGTCCCCTCAGCAAAGCCGCTGTGGGGGCAGCGTTGACGGTTCAGATCGGCGCAGTCCTCCACGTGCGCCCTCCCGGCAGAGAGAGTGCCGGACACGGGTCTTTGTGTGACTCAGTGGGACGCGGACAGCCCGGGTGTCGGTGGCTGCGGTTTGGGCTTCTAGAAGCCGAGCTGACAGAGGGGAGCTTTTGTGGACTGTGATTTTCAGTGAGTCGAGGCTGACTGGGGAGTAACAGAGTGTCGGGGAGAATTAGTCTTCAGACAGGTGGCGGACGTGCTGCAGCGGGAGCTGTGAGCGTCTTCTTGGTCTCAAGCAGTTGGTGGGGACCCTTTCCGCACGGCACTTAGCCCTGGTGACAGGGGAACCACCGATATAGTCCCTTCCTGCTGTTCTCAGTGCTGTCTCACGATGTGGCTTCCTGGGCTCCGTGGCCCGTGGGCTGCCTAGAGTGTGTGCCAAAGCATTCGGTCCTCTCTGAGTTTCTGTGTTCTTCTGGAAACCAGAGCCCTGTGGCTCCCCAGCAAGGGGCACGTGTGGGCAGAGGCTCCGGGGCCAGCGACTGCTTATGGTGTCTCAGTCTGCACTGCCGAGCTGACCGGTAATGATCATTACATTAAAATTTAAGTTCTTTTTAATTCCACAAGCGATACACGAATATACGTGCTTACTCGATGCATAAAGGGTGAAGTGATAGCCCCTTACCCTTGCACCCTCTCCGTGAACTTCGGTGAATTTACCTACACTCCTGCCCCCACGGCGCTCTTCCTTTTTTAACTCTTTTCCCCTTTACCGTGGATGAGCAGACAGGCAGGCTGTCTGGTAACTTGCCTCTCCCGCTCTGTAACTTCTTTTGGCAGCCTTTCCATGTCAGGACGCTCCCACGACCTGGGGGTTCCTGCTGCACGCGTGGACCTGCCGGCTTTTCCCCACGGGCTTCTGTTTCCGGGTGCACGTGGCTTGCGCTGATGTGCCGCTGCCCCAGACGCGCTTGCACGCGCTCTTGCACGCGCTGCAGTGCTGTTCCTCATGTCCTTAGCACCCCCGCCTGCTGCCCAGTGGCTCCCGGCCCGGCCGTGCTCTGTGGCGGGTGTCAGGTGTCCCAGTCCAGGGCCGCTGTTGGGCTTCGGGGAGCCTGTTGGAGGAATCAGAGTGGACGCGCTCTGGAGGACCCAGCATTCTGTGGGTGCGGCTAGTAGGGCGTTTATTTTGAGAAGCAACCTAGCCAGCGATCGCTACACAGAGCATGAGAACAAAAAGCCGTGGCACCCGGATGTGTTGTGGCTCTGGTGTGCTTTCTCTCAGGCTCCGCCGCCCCAGGGCGTGTGGATTTAGGCGCCCCTGGCCCTGGGGTCACTCGCACGCATCTTTTTCATCTGCTGCCAGAGCCTTCCTTGTACCAATTTATTCTCTAGGAAGAGAAGACTGCATGAGTCGTGATGTAAAGAATTACGTTAACAACCATACCACATAGCACCCAGCTTTGAGAAACGGGGCAGAAGGGCTGGTGGGAGAAGCTTTGGGGGCAGGTTCAGGTCTCACTGACCCGAGGTTGACTCCCAAGGGCCAGGTGTCTCGTCGCAGAGGCTGATGGAGCCGCTTCCTGCAGTGTTATCCTATTACCAGAGTCACCTGTGGGGCTTTCCAGAGCCCCCGTTTCAGGCTGGGGCAAGGAGGACTCAGGCTGGGGGAGAGGTGCGTGGCCGGCGGAACCCTGGTCTCTACTTGGCTTCTGGTGCAACAGTGCCTTTCCCGGGAGGCACAGCTTGTGCCACGATTTGCCTGAGCTCATTTCGGGAGCCGAAGGCTCTCGGACTAGAGTGTTCCTAAGACCCTGGGAAGCGCCCCAACTTGGCTTGTGAGGAGCGGGTGGGTGGGCCAGTGGGCCACTGGTGCCCTTGGGACTTGGCTGGGGGAAGAGACCTTAAAGCCGGCAGGAGCCAGCCTTGGCGTCACCGAGGTCAAAGGACACATGTGGCCCCTTGCTCTGGGGGGCCACGGGAAGGACTGGCCTCCACGCCTCCTGGTCCCACCATGCCCACACCTACAGTGAGCAGGACTCAGGTCAGGCTGTGCGGAGTGGGCATCCGTGGGCCTGGGAGACCGGAAAAGCAGGGCGTGGCCACGTGCACCTGCTTACAAGTTCCTTAACAAGACAGCAAGTCCTCCCCAGGCTTGGGAAGTGCCAGGCCAGCCCACACAGGACCCCAGCTCTTCCAAGTCAGGGGAGTATGAGCAGATGGGAAGGTGGAAAGATGCAAGGTGGGCATGTGAGGACTTTTGCGGGTCATGAAGCCCACCCTTGGTGAGACCACATGATCAGAAAGCCTGAGGCCAGGCAGGTTGAGGGGGAGGGGGGGAGCTGGAGTGACAGCAGATGGGCTCAGGCTCCAGTCTTCCAGGCTGTGACCCGGGGGAGCGGCCCGTGCTCTTGCGCATGCCCAGAGTCTTCTCTACACTGCTCAGTGATTGGACTGCCCAGTTACTGCTGCCCAGCACCAGTGGTGGCACTGGTCTCTGGCCGGGGGCAGAGGGGTCAGACCCTGACTGAGTTGGGCCCCCCGAGGCTCATGGGCACCCCTCCCCACCTCCGTCTGCTTCCCTCAGGCCCGCCAGCACCTGCGCCACAGGGGCTCGCTGCCCTCCAGGATTCGCCTGTGGGACCGGGGGTAAGTCCAGGCCCCAGAGGCCTGTTTCAGAATTCCGCAATCCGTTATTTAAAGGCCCCGGGGGCAGGATGTTTCTCTGCTTCTTTAAGAACAGGGGCGTCCTGTTTGCTTTGCCGGGGCTGGGGCTGGGGTGCGCTGGCTGCAGGGTTTGTGGTGCTGCGTCCTGTCCCCATCCTGCCTGGCTCTGCGGCTGGCGGCTGCCAGTGGTGATCAGTGATCTTCCAGGTGCCGTCAAAGGCACAATCAATACTTTTTAAACGTGAGGTGTTCTCCCCGGCAGTTGTGTCTAACAGCTGAGAATCTTTCAGGGCTGAACAGCCTTTGTTTTTTCTCTGAGACACCACAGTGTGGTCTTCATCCCCTCCTTTCCTAACTGCCTCTGCCCGGAGAGGGTGCCTGGCAGTCACCAGTGCCCTGGGCAGGGAGGCCCCCAGCCAGGCCTGTAGGCTGAGCAGCTGGTGTGGCAGAGATGGGCCACAGCCAACAGAGGCCGGGCACGTTGACCACCGCCTGTCAGACAGCAGACGGTTCTGGGTGCGAGGGTCTCCGTAGGCAGAGAGGCGCTGGCTTGCGGGGCTGTTGGCTGGCCAGCGAGGCCACCCCTTCTGTCTTCCTGATGCCTTTGTCTGCCAGCATCACCCTGGAAAAGGACTTTCTAGAAAAGTCAGGTAATTCAGCATCAAAGGCTGTCCCAAGGAAGCGGCTTTAATGTGCACCACGCAGCTTGGAAACTGGCTCAGGAGTGAACGTTGTATTTGCCTGAAGACACGTGTTTGGAGACAGCCTCCCAGGCTTCCCTGCTGGCCTGTTCCAGCGTTTTCCTTCCAGCGGTGAGCATGTCACCCTCAGTGTTCAGGGACCACAGAGCAGTGCTGCCCGCTTCCAGAGGCAGGAAAGGCTCAAGACAGTGTGTGGGGTCTGAGGGGAGCTGACCAGACCCCTACGGTTCTTCTCTGCCCCCTGAAGATGCTGCTGGGGCCCCCATGGCTAAAGGCCCTCCCGCCCCGGCCACACGTGTTGAGTCCCTCTGTACCAGCACTGTGTTGGGCCAGCTGCTGGCGTGTGTTATAGATCGAGTCCAGGCTTTGAGAGGCAGGCCTTCCATGGAGCGTGGGCCCCGTCACAGCTACATTTGTTTTCCAGATACCTGCGGCATTTATGGAAGGCTTACCGCGCGCCAGGTTCTGGGCCAAGCCCTTTCCCCGACTTCTCATTTAATTCCCACGACAGTCATGTGTTTTAGTTACTGTTTCCACCCCCACTTTGCAGATGAGGAGACCAAGGTAAAGAAAGGACTCAGTGACTTGCCCTTAGTACACAATAACAGTGGCGCAGGGATTCCATCCTGGCCGGTGTTCGTAGAGCCCACGTCGGCTGCCATTCCAGTCACTGCCTTAGTGGGGGGACTGTGTTCTGGACACATCGGTGGTTAGACCTCGAAGGGGCCTTGCAGGTGTTCAGTCCCTGGCTGAAGGGAGGTTCAAAGACCAACCACCCCTGTAGCCCACAGGTGGTGGAGAACCTGGCTTCCCCGGGCCCTTCCTCTTCTCCACCCGCTGTTCCTTGTTAATACTATTTTTATGCTGACGTTACCACGTAGGAGGGATCACAGTCTTGCCTCTCAGTAACTACAGTAAAGGAACTTAGGAGCAGCTCTGGGTTCTGGAGCGGCAGCCAAGCAGGTGGTTGCAGACCCCACTGCCTTCTGGGCCATGCTGTGTCTCCTGGGTTTGTGCCAGCCTGAGTGGGAGGGCTCTGTGACATGCTGGGCTGCCTTTCACGTCTCATGCATGGTTCCTCCCCTTTAGTTGTCGCTTTCCCAGCTGGCGGCTTCCCCACAGTCCCCCACTCGGTGCCGCTCGGCCACACCCTCTTCACGGCAACCCGACAGCTCCGAGCCCCCGCTGGCCCAGGAGGTAAGTATGCCCACCCTTCCTCCTTCCAGGGAAGGGCTCCAAACGCCTGGCTTCCATTGAAGTCTCTGACTTTGTGATCTGCGCTGGTCCTTGGTGAGGTGGCGAGACCTTCATGGGTTCTCTGTGACATGGACGTAGGGACAGGGTGGGGGGGGGCACGGCGTACTTCCATGCTTCAGGTACACGCCACCATTCTGTCCTGTCTACCAAGGAGGGTTTGGTGTGGGGGCTCTTCCTGCCATGGGGCTTAATTAGGCTTTTGCTGCACCTGACAAGACAAAGTTAGACTATCCTCAGATCTCTGGACATGAAAGGGGAAGGAAAGTTTTGCCGGAGGTATAAATGAGGCCGACCCAGCCTCCAGCTCTCCGGGACGCTCTCCTTGCTGTCAGCCGCTGAAGGAGAAGCAGTGAAGCCCACCATCCTGGATTCTGGTGTATCCAGTGGGCAAAACAGGCCTGTTTCCATGGACCTTGGGGAGGTCACGTCAAGTTTGGTTTCAAAAGCTGGCTGGCTCACCTGCAAACTGTATCTTCGTCTTGTACTGGAAGTCTATTAAGGAAAAATGGTGCCATTAAATTATTTATTTGAGAACATAGTACTGTGAGATGCATGATTCTAGAATATGTCTGGGGCTCATTTATGAAGAGCCTGTGTCTCTTACTATTGGCAGCTGAGATGTGTTGGAGTTGTCTCTGGTTCTGTGGTGTCCCTTTTGAGCTGAAACAGAAAGCTAGGGAAGTTGGCGTGAAAGAGAGCCTTGTGATTCCCAGACAGCCTCCTCGTTTAGACACGTCTTCTGCTCTGGAGGGACGTGGAAGGTGGAATACAGGGCAATGACTAGATTCTTCAGGGGACGTGAGGATCAGAGAAGCGTCTGCACAGGCCAGCCAGGGCCGTGCCATTCTGTCTTGCAGTGTTGAAGGAGGGTTCATTTTCTGGGCCACCAATGTGGTTTTTATATTAATTAACCTTCTCAGACAGCAGATCTCTCCCATGGTACTTGTTTATAAAATTGATTGAATTCTCGTGCAATTCTCATTGCTTTTTGACTCACTTAAAATACGAGATGCCCAGATAATTTCAGAAAAGCAGTGACTTTTTAGTGTAAGTCCCAGATGTTTCATGGGACATACTTACATTATGCCCAAATTATTCATTGTTTGCCTCAAGTGTAAAAGGCACCTGGGCATCCCGTATTTTCCTTTGCTGAAGCTGGCAGTCCGGCAGGGACGGTTCACTGATGCACACCCCTCATCCAGCCTCCTTGGTCGTCACAGGCTGGGATCCTTGTTGGCCTCACCTGGGGCTGCATTTTGCTCAGCAGGGGCTCCCCTTGGAGGGCAGAATCTCTCACCTGGAGGCCCAGCTGAGCCAGACGTCCTTGGTCCTGGGAGCCTCTGTTGCCGAACAGCTGCGGGAGCTGCCTTTCACACCGGTGCACACCCCGATTGTCGTGGGAGCCCAGGCCAGGAGGTGAGGGGCTGCCTGAGGGCCCGGCACGTGCTGTGCCGTGAAGACGGACTCTCAACAACAGGCTTCCCCCAGAGAGGGGCTCCAGAGGTCCTGCCTCTCTGCTGGCCCTTTCCTGAGGCTAGCCTCCGCGGTCTTTGTGTTTCAGTTCTGGAAGTAAGCTCTCACGAGCCTCAATGGTGCTCCTGCAGGCTTCCGGCTTTCCCGAGATTCTGGATGCCAATAAACAACCAGCCGAGGCTGTCAACCCCGCAGACCCCGTGAAATTCAACCCCCAGAAGGAAGCCTCGGATTATCTGCAGAGCAACGAGATCGTGCTGCAGTTCCTCGCCTTCAGCAGGTGTGCCCGTAAACACTCTGTCGGTCTCTGCCCGGCTTTTGCTCTCCTTGCATCAAAGAAACACCCCCGTGTGGCTCCGAGCTGGCAGAACTCTCTGTGCTGAGGTCTTGCCAGAGGAGGGGATGAGTCTGTTTTTGTTTTCATTTGGTTGGGACCCTCACACAGCTGTCTCTAACTGCTGTAAAACTGGCTTTGCTCGATCTTCTGTAATTGAATGTAGACAGTGTTGTGTTGGCCAATTCTGGGTATTCGTGCAGCTCTGAGAGCAGCTTTCTCCAGCTGGGGCTCAGTGGGTTGCTGTTTGGCGGGCTTCCCGAGATCCCAGTAGAACTGCTCACATGGGCGGACCAGGCAGTGTCCGGCCTGTGGCGCTGGACTCTCGGAAGCCCAGGTTTTCTGCTATGGATACTTGATTAATTGGGGGCTCTTATTGGATTCAGAATGTCCCAGGACTGCCAGGGAGCGCCATGGCCAAAGACCGTGTATTTCACCTTCCAGTTCTACCGCTTTCCACCCGTGACAACGCCACGCCTGCAGCTGGTTGGGCTGGACGAGACGGGCAGGACACACTCTGGTTCCCTGTCACATCTCCTGGTTCTCACTGACAGAGATGGCTCCTCTGATGCTGGTAAGTGCTCGTGCATCTGCAGACGTGAGAAATCCAGCACTGAGCCTTGTTTGTAAATTTTATTATTTGCAAAATATTGTACGGTGAAAATTTTCAAGCACGTACAGAATTTGAAAGAAGAGTATAATGAAGCAACGCTCCCACCAGTGAGCTCCAACCAGCAGCTGTCAACTACGTCCCCACCCAGACCCCACGTCACTTGGAAGCAGATTCCAGACATGGTATAATTTCACCTGTGAATATTTCCTTATATATCTAAAAAATAAGGAGTTCTGTTTGAAAAACCTAAACCTAGTATTATCCTACTTAAAATTAATAATCCCTTAAATGTCATTAACTATTTAGCCTATGTTAAAATTTTCCCAATAACTTCGTAAAAAATTTTTTTTGAGGATGGAAGAAGGGTTTTTGTTGTTTTGAGGAGGATACCGTTTGTAACAGTTTGTTGAGCTCAAGCTCTCAGGAGGGTGTGTGTCTGCCCACAGGTGCCCCTGCCGCCCCCAGGCTCAGTTTCATGTTGTTGGTTGAAGGAGCCACACTGCTCCTGCTTGTCCTGTAGGGCTTCCCACAGTCTGCACTTGGGTTTTGCTTCCCAGCGGTGACATTTGAAGGGTCCCCCTCTGTCCCTTGTATCTCCTGGACATTGGGAGTCAGATCTCTGCGTGGTCAGAGGCATGTTTGTCAGAGGGGAACTCTCTGGGGCTGTTCTCATCACCTCCTGCAGCTGCGCAGTGACCCGTCCCTCCTTTCTGTGCCACGTCAGTGGCGTCAGGACTGTTGCCCACAGGCTGATTATTTTGCTCAAGGTTGAACAGTGGTGACGTTCTCCTTCTGGAGCTGGAATCCTTCCATAAAGAGAAACTTGCCCTCGCCAGTTATTGGGTTACCTTGAGGTGCAGTCCATGCAGGAAAGGCAGAATAATGCCCAGTTCTTCCCTTTTATTAAGAACTTTCAGAATAATGAGCCAGTTCCTTAGCATCCTTTGAGAGTGGGGCCAATGACTTTTGTTTCTGGCATTATTATAAACTAGTGGATTCACACTGCAGTGGATCGAAACATATCAAATATGTTGCTTTTTTTTTTTTTTATCAGTGATCAGTTAACCTCTCTGTGGCCAGTCTCTGGGTTTGTAAGGGGCAGAGCTGGGAGCCCTTGCCGCCTCTTCAGTAGAGAGAACAGGTGGGAATGCCGTATGAAAATGCTAATGAAGTGAAAGTAGTTTAGCGACATTAGCATCAGACAAAAGAGACAAAAGGCAAATGCGGTGCTGGGGATAAAGAAGCCCTATTAAATATAATCAAGAGAATAATCACTAGGAAAATAAATAATTCTGAACCGTGAACTTCCAACAAGCAGCCTCAAACTACAGAAGAAACATGGACAGACTTTAGAAGGGGAAATTGACAAAGCTATGGTCGTGGAAGGTCTGACATCCCTTGCTCAAGGAACTGACACGTCAAGCGGAAAATAATCAAGAACGTTACAAAATACAATTTAAAAAGATGATCTTGTAAAACCTACAGAACCAGTTTAGAAGATGTGCGTTCTTTCCAGGCATACTTGCGACGTACAAGAACCGATCATTCGTATATGTTGCGCACGTTTTAGGCCACTGTGCAGGCGTCACCGTGCTCCGGGAGACCCAGGATCCAATCTAACGGCGTGGCATTCTCTGACGGCAATGCCACAGGTCAGAAATCGACCGCTCTCTCCCCCCAAAGGCTCCAAACTGCTGTTTTTTTTTGTTTTGTTTTTTAATTTTAAAACATACTTTTAATTATTCTGTAGGTCAATGAAAAAATCAAAATAGAAATGGCAATTTAAAACTGAATCACAAAATCATGTTGCAAACGTTGTAAAACAAATGAGATGCAGGTAAAATGGTATTTATAGGGAAATTTACAGCTTTAAGTGCTTGTATTGGGAAAGAAGAAAGTATTTTTTAAAATGCTGATCTAATTGTTCAACTCAAGAAGTTTGGGGAAAAAAACCCGGAACAAATCCAATGAAAGTAGAAAGAAAGAAATTTTATTTTTTTAAAGATTTTAAAAGATTTTTATTTATTCATTTGAGAGAGAGAGAGAAAGAACATGAGTGGGGAGGGGGAGGGGTAGAGGGAGCAGCAGACTCCCTGCTGAGTAGGGAGCCAAAAGGAGGACAGGAGGAGAGGAGACTCCATCCCAGGACCCGGAGATCATGACCTGAGCTGAAGGCAGACGCTCAACCATCTGAACCACCCAGACCCCGGAAGGAAAAGTATTTTAAAATACGCATAAATGCTTAGAAAACAAACAGACAGGGAGAGAGCTGGCCGTGCTTGCTGGCGCTCACCCCATTGGATGGGCTTTGTTGCCGGCAGAGGTAGGACTGTCCGGCTGCAGACCCTGGGGTAGAGCCCTGGTCCCCTGCTTGCCTGAGGACCCCAGCATCCTCGCTTCCTGCAGACAAATCTGTAAAGAAGAGACAGGGGGTGAGGGCACAGCTTAGGCCCTGTCCTGTCTCCCAAATTCTCCAGCTGATGAGCTGCTCTTGGCCTGGGGAGGAGCATGCGTGGGGCAGAGGGTGAGTGCAGGAGGCCCCCAGTATGGAAGCGTGGCCAGGGACACTGTCCTGAAACAGTCCCAGGTTTTGTTCTCTCCACTCCCTGGGTTTCCCGACCATCCTGGGACCACTTGTCCCAATCCAACTGCCTTCCCTTTGCCGATGGTCCTGGGACCATTGGTGGACAGTTTAGCCCATGCCCCCAGAAGGCTCTGAAATGGACCGGAATAGTGCATTGATTTCACGGCTCCTTGCACCTGTTGCTGAGAAAGTGTCTCCTTCCGTTTCCTGTTCCCAGCCCCATCCAGCTGCTCTATCCAGGCAGCTCACCAGAGGTGCTGCGGTGAGGTTAAACGGATAGGGTTCAGGCAATTTAATTCAAAAGGCCAACCACGGAGAGATGTTCCTGATTTGAATATAGACCCCTTTCCATTATGAATATCCCAGAGAAAAATTAGTCCAAAAATTAAATCTCCTTGCATGTTGAAGTCCAAAGAAATCAAACTCCAAGATCAAATTTTGTCATTATGAACTTAAATTCACAGTCCAAATTCTTAAGTTAAAATCTCAAACAAATTCTTTTCAGTGTCTTACCCCCCTGAGACTCAGCCAAAGGTGCCCCCTGCCTGGGCAGGGCTGGGCTCCTCCAGCAGCTCCCGCTCCGGTGTCCCATGGCTCAGTGCCTAGCCTCACTAGAGCCACGCTTAGGGTGTATTTTCTTTTGATGTTGAAATATAACATGCGTGCAACACAGTGTTCAGTTCCATGAGTTTTTAAGAATTAAAGGGTTGTGCTTTTTAGAGCAGTTTTAGGTTTATGGAGAAATTGAGCTGGTAGTACAGAGTTCCCAAGCATCCCTTGCCCCCAGAAGCGCCCCTGTTAGCAACATCTGGCCTCCTGTGGGCGTTAGTTACAGTTGATGGGCCAGTGTTGATGCTTTGTGGTTAACTAAAGCTCAGAGTTCACAACAAGGCTCTCTCTTGTGTTGGACAATCTCTGGATTTTGACAAAAGCAGAGCAAACGTATCCCCATACAGTATCGTAGAGAATAATTTCACCACCCAAATATGCCCTGTGCTCCACCTCTTCCTCCCTCCCTCCCCCCACCCTCCCCCCACCCTCCCCACCACTGACCTTTCTCCTGTCTCCGTGGCTTTACCTTTTTCAGGGTATTATACACTTGGACTCATGTAGTATGTAGCTTGTCCAGAGGGGCTCCTTTCACTAAGGCTCCTCCGTGTCTCTCTGTGGCTTGGTAGTGCATTTCTTTTTGTACTGGTGATACTCCACTGTCTAGAGGGACATCCATTCACCTACCTGCTTCCAGTGCTGAGCAATTACGATAAAGCAGTTGCAGACATTTTGTTCAGGATTTTGTGTAGACCTCAATTTTTGACTCATTTGGGTGGTACCTAGAAGCATGGCTGCTGGGTCGTGTGGTAGGAGCGTGTTTGGTTGTGTAGGAAACCGCCCAGCCGTCCTCCTGAGCGGCTGCACCGTGCCGCCTTCCCGCCAGCAGGGACTGAGCGCCCCTGCGGCCCCACGTCCTCGCAGCGCTTGGTGCTGTCAGTGGGGGGGATTTCGGCTGTTCTCCTAGGTATGTGCTGGGATCGCACTGTTGTTTTTACGAATTGCGTTTCCCTGAGGACGTGTGATGTGCAGCCCCCCCCCCATGTGCTCGCTTGGCCCATGTGCGTCTTCTCCGGACAGGTGTCTGTTCATCTCTTTTGCCTATTTGTAGATTGGGTTTCCTTATTGTTGTGTTTTAAGAGTTCTTTCTATGTTTTGCCTCCCAGACCATTATCGGATGTGTGCTTTGCGAATGTTTTCTCCCAGCCTGTGGCTTGTCTCTTTCATGGTCTTACCGGTATCTTTCGGAGGGCAGAGGTTTTTAATTTTAATGGAGTCCAGTTTATCAATTATTTCTGTCATGGATCATCTGTGTCTTTGATGTCAGAGGGAAGAACCCGTCACCACACCCAAGGTCACCTGGATTTTTGTCCTCTACTTTAGGTCTGTGATCCGTTTTGAGTTAGGTTTTATAAGAGCTGTACGTTTACAGAGTGAGCACGTCTGCGTGACTGCGGGCTGCAGATGGTATGCGGGCCTCCCCCGCCCTCCCTGCCCCCACCGTCAGTGGCCTCCCCCTGGTGACCGCTCTTAGGTATTCTGTCACCCTAGAGCAGTGCACCTGCAGGTTTGAACTGAAACAGGACATTGTGTGTGTGCCCTTCCGAGTCTCCCTTCTGCTCGACGTCGTCTGTGGGGTCCATGCAGGTTGCTGTGTGGGGCAGTAGCCTGTCCTTTATCCTGGCTGTATAGAAATCCCGGTCTGAGTATCACACACACTTACCCTTTCTGTTGTCCGTAGACATTTGGATTGTTCCCAGCTTCTGTTGCTTTAGAACAATGCTGGGGCGAGTGCTCTCTTGGTGCGGCTGTGCCCGCGCGGACGTTGGGTGTGTGCCCAGGAGTGGAATTGCTCTAGGGTTGCACGTGTTCATCTTTAGTCAGTTTGGCAAGCAGTGTCCCTCCGTACACATCCACTGGAGTAGTCCAGGTCCAGCAGGAGACATGGCAGCCTCCTGAACAGAATCTTCTGGAACCCAAGGCCCTGGGCCTGGTGGTTGCCTCTGCCCGAGGCTCCTCATTTTCTCGGTGTTCCAGGTTGTGAGTAGAGTTGCTTCTTGTTGCCCCCTTTGCTCCAGACGGGGTGTGCATCTGGAGGGTCCTCACTGACCACCGTCCCTGCTCCTTTCAGGAGGGTTCAGCTGTGGGTGGTGGTCCCGTCCTCCACCACACATGGTGCCTTCCTTCCTTTCATTTCCTTTGCTTTCTGGCCTGGAGGTAGGTTTTTCTAACACATTCCTCCTGGTGTTTTGGCCAACAGGACCTTCCTTAGCACGGGAGCTGGAGTCCTTGAGCTCTGGGTCAGCCGAGAGCCCCCCTGGTCTGGAGAACTCGCGCCCTGGGGTTCGCCAGCCTGTTCTGGGTCCGTCTGGTGCTGCCTTGCCTGCCTCTTCCTTGGTGGGTCTCCTGTGTCCTGTGCGTTCTCCACCTCCAGTCCCATGTCCACCTACAGAGATTGTGTCCATGCAGTTTGACATGCGTTAACTGTTTATCTTTTTCCCTCCATCGTTTAGAAGTCAGTAGCAGGCGGGGTGACACTTTACCTCTAAACACCCAACAGGCTTTACTGAAAAGCAGCCCCCATCACACTGAAGAGGACAGGGATCTCACAGTCCCATTCCCAGTCTTCCCGGCTACATTCCTTAAAGCTGCTTTCTCGCTCTGACATTCAGTCCGGGTCCTGGGTTGTACTGGGAGTTACATCCCTGATCTCCTTTCATCTGGAATAGTCTCCTGCATTCTCTTTGCAGTGACAGTGGCTGTCGGAAGGGACTACGTGAGCTGTCGTGTGGAGTGTCGTTCTGTGTGCATCTGACCGTTGACCCTGGCCCCTCCGGAAGGTCTCGTGCATGGGCGGTTAGGGCCAACGCTCCCTCTGGGTCTGGATTTGGCACGGACGCTTCATGTGCCCCATGTGGCGTCCGTCAACAGTGTGGAGGTCGCGTGTCTCGTCCTTACGGTGCTGGTTTGATCTGCCCCCCCGTCCCTCCAGGGGAAGGGAGGCGCTTCCTCGTGGCGCTTGGCACAGAGTTCTTGAGCCAGTCGTTGGCTCCATGTGAATATCCACCCCAACAACCTTTCACCCACTCTTCTAACATCCTTGACGGAGCTTTGCCTGGGTCAGGTCTTAACCTGGAATTTTGTTAACGGTAATTTTTCTGATTTTGTCATTTGGTTTCCCTTTCTTAATGGACACTCTTTTATAGAAGAAAAAAAAGAGCTTTCTCTTATCAACCAAGACTGAACTACATATACCTTCTCCAAAGCAGAGCAGATGTGTGATACTCTCCCTTCAGTTTCCAGGTTTCAGAGTAAGAAGTTGTAACAGTTACTCCAGTAATGACAACTGAGATTTTATCTGTCTGGGTTTTTGTTTTGCCTTTTGAATATCACTCTGATATTTATTCGTTGTGATACATTCATTATAGTGGTAGCCCTTCAGGTTAGCCTGGGACGCTGGGCATGACCTCACTCTCTGAACGGCCCAGTGTCCCAGCTCACCGCGGACTTTCTCTGCCTCCGACCTGGACCAGCGGCTTCTGCGTGGGCCGTGCTTCTAGAGACCGAGGGCTGGGGTGCTTTTGGTTCTGGGTGGCATGGCTTTCAGGCCTTTCACTGGGCAAAGCTGGAGAATGTAGATTCAAACATGAGTTCACATTGATATTTCTAATTCGCATTTAGAGTCTTTTCCTTAAAGTAATTGATTTGTATCTTTTTTTTTCTTATGTTGGAAATTGTGCTTCCTGACAATGTATTTACTTACTTTTCCTTACAATTTCTATTATATACTTTAACATGGCTGATGTTAGTACTAAGGGTGCCTATGCTGAGTGAGGAGGGTTCAGATTTCCGGCGTTCTCCGTCCTGAGCCACGTGCCGCTGAGGACGTAGAGGTGGTTCGGCTTTCCAGGGTCCCTGGAGATCACTCTTTCCTCTGTGGACCCGTTACCGGTTTGATAATCAGATTCAGTTGTTTCAATTTGTTCTCAATTTTAGGTTGGTTTTCTTTCCCTTCTGATTTAATTTGTTGGAATATTTACATGGCTTCAAACCTAAAACCCTCGTGCCCTCTACACTCTCCACCCCCGTGCGGCCTCCAAGAGGTAACCAGGCCTCTTTAGTCTCTGGCTTCTCCTTCTCATGTTTCTGTTTGTTTCAGAACGTACGCACGTGGATTTTTATTTCTCCTTGTTTCCTTACTCAACAGGTAGCATACCAAATACACTCTTTTTTCACGTGGCTTTTATCCGTTACCCTTGTGCCTGAGCTTGACCTGTGCAGAGGTCCCCGCGCTCTCTGCGAGGCTGCATCGTACCACACTGGGCGCGAGCTCCTACCGACGGCCGCTCGGCTGCTTCCCGGCTTCGCTGTGTCAGAGGAGGCAGCAGCTCGTCACCTCGTCTTCACACGTTCTCTGAGCGTGGCCGTGTGTTCAGGGGGCGTCGCTAGCAGTCAGCAGTCCCGCGCCCGAGTCAGCCTGTGGCCGGTCTCTGCCCCGCCGCAGCGGCCTCTTCCCTCAGGGCCTTGCCGGCAAACGGGTTGCTCAACTTGGGATTTGTACAACTGATGGGGGTGACATGGCTCTTAGTGAAGTCTGAGTTTGCGTTTCTCTTATACTGAGTGAAGTGGAGCGCCTTTGATGTTTGCCTTCATCTGCAAACTTCTACTCATGTCTTTTTCCATTTTTCTATCCAATTTTTTGTCTGTTCTGGTCTCTTGTTTTGGGAACTCTGTTTATTAGGGAGATTAGCTGTTGCCTGTGATATAAATTGCAGGTATGTTCTCCTGCTTTGTCATTTTTACTTTGCTTTTGGTGGATTTTGCTATGTAAAGTTTTATTTTATTTTACTTTATTTTTTAATTTTTTAAGGTTTTATTTTTAAGTAATCTCTCCATCCAGTGTGGGTCTCGAACCCACGACCCTGAGACCAAGAGTTGCACGCTCCACTGACCGAGCCAGCCGGGCGCCCCGTGAAGTTTTGTCGTCGTGTCCTGTGATATGGTGGTCTTCACTTTTATTGCTTCTAAATTCCTGAGTCACGGATGCGAAGGTGTTCTCCTCCCCGGCTCGTAAAGAGATTCACATGTGGCTTCTCCGAGGGCTATAGGTTTCATTTTTCACATGAGACTTCTGGTCTATGTGTAGTTTATCCTGTTGTGCGATAGGAGATAGGGATCCAGTTTCATCTTTCTTCAAATGTCTCTCCCCCTGACCCAGTGCTGTTTATTAGAAAGTCTTATCTTTTTCGTCAGTGACTTGAGAGCCGCGCTTCTCATATACCACATTCTTTATTACTTGGGTTTATGTCTGGATTTTATATTTTGTTCCATTAGACCAGAGGTTGGCAAACTGATTTCTGTTAAGGGCCAGATAGTAAATATTTTAGACTTTCTGGGTTACATATGTTCTCTCTGGAATCTTCTTTTTTTTTTAACAATCCTTTAAAAATGTGAAAGCTATCCTTAGCTCCCGGCTGGATCGGCCCGTAGGCTGTGGTTGCCACACCCTGCGTTAGACCACCTGTCTACACACGCGGGCATGCTGTTGAGTCAGAGGTGCAACTTTGCTCTGACGTACAGCAGCCCCCCCCCGCCCCGTGCTCTTCCGTGCAGGGCCCCCCGCACGTTCTGGCTGGGCTGGTTTTCCAAGCGAACTTGTTAGCCCTTTATGGGGGGTTCTGCTGAATCCATAGGTTAACGTGGGGAGCGCTGCCCTCGTGGGGCGGGAGCTGTCCTGCAGGGACAGGGATATCCTTTCATGTGCTCATTTCTATCTCCCTGACTTTCCAAAGACACTGAAGTGACCCTCATGCAGGCTTTGCTGTTCTCTTATTTTTTGACCGGTTAAATCTTGCCTTTGTCTTTATTACTTTCTTTTTTTTTGTATTCTCCACTGTTATTTTCCTAATTTGAGTTGCTTAATTCATTTATTTTAATTCTTTTGTTTTTGTGGATACAAAGTATTCAAGGCTATGAATTTTCCTTTGATTACTGCTTTATGCTTTGGTGATTCAGATGAGTAGTATTTTCATTCTTTTCTAGAAAATCTGGATTTTGTTTTTCATTTGACATAGAATTATTTAAAGGTAAGTTGTAAATTGTTTTTAAAAAATTGTTTCTAGCTTCTAGTGTGCTGCATTGTGGTCAGAGGCCACCGTCTGTGTTATTTCTACCTTGTGGAGCATAGTTAGGTTTTCTTTGTGGCCTAATATGTAGTTAATTTTCCTTAACGTTCCAGATACGCTTGAAAGATGTATGTGCTGTTACCAGGGAACAGTGTCATACGTACATACGTTCTACGTAACGGGGCAGCCGCTCTGGCTTCCATACCCTTGTTTATTGTCCACTTGACCTGCCTTGTAAACAAAGTGACTAGTTGGTCTCTACTATTATTATGTTTTTGTCCGTTTCTCCTTGTGTCTCTAGGTTTTTGCTTTGTCGGTTGGTGTGTTGATATTCCTAGCTGCTGTACGTTCATCGTGGATTGTAGACTGTAGCGTTCTGAGGTGCTTGTCATCGGCCGGAGTTGTGGATGCCTTTGCGGAGCAGGGGTGTTTGTGGGTCATGAAGGAGAGGTGGGCGCTGAGGACCATCCAGCCAGAGGAGGAGTGCCCGCCAGACTTGCATGTGGGGGTATGGCTGGACTGAGGCTCAGGAAGGAGGCTGGCCGGGCTGGGGCTTGGTGTTTGTGAGGGGGATGGGAGGTGAGCTTGGGAGCCTGAGCAGACCCTGGGGAGGTGCCCCTGCCCCTCTGGCCTGTCTTGGTTGAGTAGATGGTCAGCATCATTGCAGACTTTTGAGTGTCCTGGAGATGACGCAGGGCTCCCTTTGCTGATGCTTTGGCGGTGCTGCAGGATGGGCTGCAGGGAGCATGGACCGCAGGGAAGGCCACCGAGGAGCCGGTTATCTGAGCTGGATGGGACTGAAGGGGCCCAAGCCTGCGGGGGAGGAACCGTGTGCTTCCAGCATGAGAGCCCTGAGGCTGGGCCCAGACCAGGGTGGCCCCCACACCCCCACGTGCCCCCCCCCCCCCGGTACTCAGCACGCCATCAGCTCTGGACTCAGGGTGTCACCCTGTGGCCGGGAGCTGCATCAGGTGGGGACCCTATCCGTCCCCTTCTCCCACGTTATCCCTGCACAGTGCATGGCACATACGCTGGAGATGCCACACTTACTTGTTAAGTGTGCGTTCGTGGTGCGTCGGAAGGACCGGGCAGCTGAGTGGAGGTAATGGTGTTGGAGTGGAAGCAGCCTGGCAGGGGCGTGGCGAGGGCCTGGTGCCCAGGAAGCACTCTGGGACGATTCAAGGAGGAGCTGGCTGGCTAGATGGAGGGTCCAGCTGGGACATGCTTCACTGGGGAGAGTGCTTCTGGGTGAAGAGTCTGTGGGTCTGGGGGACGCTGGAGGAGGAGTGGGGAGCTCCCGGGGCCGCGTGTCTGTAGGTGTTGTTTGGGAAGTCGGCCCAGAGTTCACATCTGTTCTGTTTCTTTGAATCAGAAGTCTGACCAGTGTGGAAGCCGGGGTCTGGGCTCTTCCTGCTCCTGCAGCCCAGGTGGGCCCAGTGAGTGGGGGGGCTGCGCTGTTAGTGCCATGAGCTGGGGCTTGGGTGTTTACAGGTCTTTGTTCCCGTCCCCACCGTGCGTCTGAGGAGCCAGCCTCGGGGCTCCCATCGCTTCGGGGGTGTCCTGACAATGACCAGATGCCACAGGCCACCTGGCTCTCAGCTGGCTGGTGGCATTGGGGCGGGGTGGTGAGTGTCCTTGGGCTCCACTGGCCCTGTGACTTTGGTCACTTGAGATGTGATGCTAGGGACTGGCCTGCTGCTGCATGGTGTCACTGCACCCCCTCTCTAAGCCTTTTTCCTGACTCCTTAAGGCCCCTCCACTCCATGAGCTGCCCCTGTGAACTCTCGCTGTTCAGGGGCAGCTGCAGCCAGGCCTTTGGCAGCTGGTCCTGGCGTCGTGTCCCTTGGGCCAGCGAAAGGCCCACCACCCCCACCTTTCCATCAGCCCCCTGTGCCGTATCCTGTCCCAACCTGCTTCCCTCCTTTAGCTGGCAGCACTGTTCTGGTGTTGAGAGCAGGGGGACACCCCGGGGCTGAGGTAGCTGGAGGTGGGGTGAGGATCTCAGCCCGGCCTGGGACCTGCTCCCCGGTGCTGAGTAAACACGCTCCTTTCCACCCCAGAGTCAGTATTCTGCTCACTGGGAGGGGGGGCTCTGTAAATATATTGTTGATGGAAAGGGGGAAATGTTTGAATGTGTTCTCCAGCTTTGCTGCTTCCTGCACTGTAACTAATGATGATTTCAGTGGTGTTTTTGTCAACTTAGAATTGATGGTAGTGCCACCTGGAGAAGCCGAGAGGCGGGGCTTACTGTCCACTCCCGTGTCTCAGTGATGAGCCCGAGAGCCGGGCACAGCCCCCGGGAGGCGCTGTGCTAGGGCACCACTCGGGGTCTTCTGAGCAGCTCCCCGTGTGTGTGCTCTCCTGGTTTTGACAGCAGACCACGTTTCTCCTTAAACCCGGCGTGCAGAATAATGACCTCCCTGGGCAGCCCCATCAGGACATCTGTCCCCGTTCAGGATAGACTGTTTCACAAGAACTCGGTGAAAACCATGAATCATGTTCTGGGAGAGTTCATTGTATGTATTGGAAAGAAATGTTGACTTCTGGACATGACTCTGTCTTTTGTAGATTTGGATATTTTATGATATTTTTGATTAATGTGTTTATTAAACTGTAGTTATGACAGAAGCAGAAATTAGTGATTCTGACCACAGCAGGAATCTCTTCAAAATGTAAAGATGGTAAATGACTCGAATCACTTTTGGGCTCATTCAAGGCCTCTTTGAACAGGGACTCCTGGCTTTCAGCTCAAGTACCTGGTGGAGCCTGGGTTCCTGAAACCCGGAGAACAGCGCTGGTTCACCCACTACCTGGCTGCCCAGACCCTACAGATCGACGTCTGGGATGGAGACTCCTTGCTCCTCGTCGGATCTGCAGCCGTCCAGATGAAGGTGACTGTGCTCTGTTGACAAATTCTGTCCTTCCTCAAAGGAAAAGATTTTCACAAATTCTCAGTTGTGTAATGCTAGGTTGTATTTTCTCAGTCATCAGTCAGCTTTTCCTACAAACCAACCACAGGTAAGGACCCCTTCTGCCTCCTCACCCCCACCCCAGGACAGTGAGGATGCACGTTCCCTGTGCGCAGAGGCCTGGCCCATGGGGGGCGGGGATGAGGGACCCACTGGCATGTGCAAAGGTCACCTGATGCCTGCTCTCAGTTACTTGAATTGTGCTTTTCTAATTGCAGTTAGAATTAGAATCTAATTCTTTATCTAACTGTGCTTTCCATCTTCTTTGTACACTAAAACCTAAATCCATATGTTAATTAAAGATTCTTCCCTGGGGTTTCTCCCCGGAGGGTCAGCGTAGTTGCACGGCAGCTCCTGGGCTCGGGGCTGGGAACGCGATGTCCCGGCTGCGCGGTGGGGTGGGAGAGGACACAGCATCACAGCCCCAGCTCGGCGTCTCTGATAGTCACCTGCTTTCCTTGACTCCCATTAGCAGACTTCCTTCCAGATTTCAGCCTCGGGCGCCCCTCAGTTTCCCCCCTGAGCCTTGCCCCTGCAGCAGCTAGTGTGGTCACTGAGACTTGCGAGCCAGCCCCATCACTGCTTGCTCCTTGGCACCCCTCACCATGATGAGCTCACGGCTCCCGTTCTGGGGTGTGCCTGGCTGTGTGCGCAGCTCCCCTGATACTGTGCTCCTCTTCGTCTGGGGTGCTGCCTGCCCCCGCTCTTCCCTTTGAGGGCTGACCTGGGCTGCGCCATCCCTCCTCCACCCGACTCAGGTGTCCATCCTTGAGGGGTGATGCCCCCAGGGGAGTGTGGGAGCAGGGGCAGGGGTCACCGTGGTGAGCACTCAGCAGATGTTGGCTGATGTTCTCATTCCTCACCCTGGTCCCTTGGGCCTTCCTGGGTCACAGCGCAGCCCCGTGGGATTGTCATGGCCATTGCTTGTTTGTTGCTGATGCTGGCTGGTGGCGTCCTGGTGGGGACAGTCACTCTTCATCTCCAGCAGTCATGACCCACTGTGGGCATGGTGCCGCGTAGCTGAGAATGAGCAAATGGAGGGAGCAGTGAGGGAACGGGAGGCAAAGAGGTGAGAAATAGAGGGAGGAGGGAATGGAGGAAGGAGGGAGTGGGGGGAGGAGGGAGTGGGGGGAGAAGGGCACTGGAGGGCCGAGAGGAGCCCCTGTGGACTGGGGACCTGACACAGCTCCTGCCTCACCCACGGCCTAGCCCTGTGTACCTATGTGCTGTCACCTGGAGATGAAGTTATTTTATCTTGTCCTCCACGAAGAGCCCCTGAAACAAGTGCTCTTGTGATTATTGACACTTGGATAAATCACAGTTAAATTTTACTTTTTAAACTTTACTTTCTAATTTAAACTTTACTTTCTAAAATAAAGTCTTTAACTTTAAAATTTATAGAGGCGAAGAGGTGGGAAATTTAGATGAGAAGAGACTCCCCTGTAACGGCAGGTGCTGAGCTGTTAGGTGCCTTTGGTAGGTGGGTTTTCTGGAAGGTGTGATACACTGTGGCTCGTTGGGCACGTGAGGGTTTCCCGTGAGCGATGTTGCAGTGTGCGTCTCGAGGTACCGTGTGCCCTGCCTTCAGCTCCTCCCCAGAGGACACGGCAGCGTTGTTAGGGGCAGAGTGACAGTCACTCCCAGCACCTGATGGCTCCCCTGCTTCACTGACTGTCCTCAGCTCCGAGGCCGTGCTGTGTCATACTCCTGTCCAGCTGGGAAACTGAGGCCGAGGTCATGCTGGCAATAGCCGAGCCAGGCTTTTAGCCCAGTTCTGACTCGGAAGCTGGTGCTCTGTACCGTTAACGGTCTGCTCGCCCCAGACGAGAACGTGTCGGAAGCGTGTTTCTGAGTCAGAGCTGTGCTCACATGACAGCCCGGCTCGCAGTCGGCGGGACACATGGCCCGCGAGGCCAGCAGGGCCCTCATCCTCCTGGCTGAGGACGAGGGTGCCTGATTGGTTTCCATGCTCTTGCCTTTAAGGGGTATTAGCTAGAAAAAAAATCTTTGCAGTCTTGTAGTGGGAAGTGATACCTTGTTTTTGTTGGCCTCTCCACTTGCTGGCGGCTGGGCGTTGCTTCCTGCGTCGATGGTCATTCTCCAGAGGGGACTTCATCTCCAGAGGGGACTTCATGTAGTCAGTCCGGCTGCTAGGCCCTTGGCTGTGAACATGTCTGTGGTTATGTGGGCTCTGTGGACCAGCACTGCGAGGCTAGCAGGGGCTGAAGCAACTGGAAGCTGCCAGAGCCACTGGGGGGGGGGTCATTTTGGGTGCCTCTGCTCCCAGAGCTGGCATGTTTGCTGCAGAAGTGCTGGGACTCTTGTCTGGTCCCACATGCCCATTTGTGCGTGAGAAGCACTAGTTGAAAGGTCCGGTGACTTTCCCATGGCCTCCCGGGAAGACTTCACTAGCATGGGGCTCAGGCAGAGCACTGAGAGGTGAGCTGGATTAGCAAGGAGCACTGGGTCAGGAAGGTCCTGCCACCCTGGATCTGCTCTCGCTGGTCTGAGCGTCCTAGGCCTGGTGTGGACCCTCGCAGTTGGGCCTCGGCTGCCTGGTGGCCCTGCTCCCACCCACCACCTGTGTTCCAGCCACAGTGAGGCCCGATGCTCCTGGCCCAGGGTGTCGGGGGTCTGTACTCTGCACGCTGGGCCTAGTGTGCTCCCAGCCTTCCCTGCCCGGTTCACGCCTCCTTCTTGAAGCTCTCACGGTCCCAAGAAGGGGTCTGCTTAGCATCCCCAGCTTCGTTCCGTGGCTCATTTCCTGTTGTTCTGTCTACAGAAGGGGCTCCAGGAGGGTGGCTGCCAGGCCTGTTTGTGCTCCCATGGTGTTTATTCACTGGGTGAACTGGGGTTCACTTTATTAACGAATTTGTGGGAAAGACCTGCTATCAAGGATGTAGGTTTTCAGAAGAAGGTGGGCTCTGCCTCAGCGTCCTCTGACTGGTGCCTTTCTCCTCTGCAGCATCTCCTCCGCCAGGGCCGGCCGGCCGTGCAGGTCCTACATGAGCTTGAGGTCGTGGCGACTGAGTATGAACAAGACGTGGTAGTGAGTGGAGATGTGACCCGGTTTGGCTGTGTCAAGCCCATTGGTGTCTACACGGTGGTGAAGGGCTGGTTGCATCTGACGCTGGCTAACGTGGGTAAGAATCCCTGGTGGCTTTGGCCTTGTGCTGTCTCCTGGCTGGCCACTCATTTTCCCAGTTGGTGCACGAGCTCCTCAGGGCAGTGGTCCTATTATGGGCATCGCATAATCAATAAGAATTCAGAAAAACTCTTACTGTTTGACCACTGAGTCTGCCCTCAACCACTGGGCATCTGTCCTTGACCACGAGCATTTGTCTTTGACCACTGGGCATCTGTCCTTGACCACTGAACATCTGTCCTTGACCACTGGGTATCTGTCCTTGACCATGAGCATCTGTCCTTGACCACTGAGCATCTGTCCTTGACCATGAGCATCTGTCCTTGACCATGATCATCTGTCTTTGACCATGAGCATCTGTCCTTGACCATTGAGGATGTGTCCTTGACCATTGAGCATGTATCCTTGACCATGAGCATCTGTCCTTGACCATGAGCATCTGTCCTGCACCAGTTGTTTGGTGTTCCTGATTTCTGATCAGGATTTGGGATCATTAGTCATCTCAGTCTTGCCCACATTTTGTTTCTTGGTGCTGTCTACGGAACATCTCTGTGACAATCCTCAGATAAAATGATTGGTTCTAGGAGGGATTTTCATCTAGAATATCAGCCCACAGAACTACTCCATCACAGGAGAGGAAAGAGAAATGTTCAACATCCATGCAGCTTGGGGATAAGGGAATGGAGCAGCGCACTTCCTCAGAGCCCAGCACTCTGACCTTACATCTAATGGTGTTCGAGGGTCGCTCCTCAGACACATTGAGCACAGACAGCCCTGATGCGCCTTCACCCACGTGCCGGCAGCCGGGTGTTGGGCTGGCTGTGGCTACAGTGGACTTGCCTGGACGTTCTGGAGGCTCCACTGAGGCCCTGACCGACAGGGAACGTGGGGCCGGCAAGCCTGCCTGTGCCCCCCACAGGGCAGGGGGCCAGAGTGAGCCCCTGTGGGGCCAGGGGACAAGCCCACTCAGTCTCCCTTGAGAAGACTGTGGAAAGATTGGGGTTTTTCGGGGTGAAATGGAAAGCAGGACGAAACCAAGCCGTTTGAGGTTTCTGGAGCTGTGTCTGTTTAGATGAGACTCAAACCTCTCACGTTTTATGGGGTAATTTTCCATTCCTCAAAGCCCAGGCTGACTTTAAAGCTTGGAGCCCCATGGGCCACATGTGCCCGTGCGGGCCGCCTGGAGGCGGGCGGGCTGGGGCGGCCGCAGCAGGAGGAGTGCACACAGCTCATTAAGTCAGGTTGGAGGTTTCTGCCTGCTTGTTTACAATTGCAGGATCCGAGGCAGCCTGGAAAACAGACAATATGGAAACGGCAAAACTCAATTAGGTTCTGGAGAAAGAAATGAGCCGCTAGTGAGCAGCAGACATCACTCAGAAGCTCCTACGAGTGAGGGAGCTGCAAGAAACGTTCTGCTTCTGAGATTGTGTTGGTTATTTTTCTATTTATTCCCAGCCCACAAATGTGCAGTGACTCGGCGTTTTAAATCTTATCTTCAGGAGAAAGATTAGCTCCATTATATGTTATCTTAAATTGTCATTTTCATACTTTGCCTGCACGAGAGCGATAGCGCGAGGGAGAGAGTCGAGATGCCCGCCCGAGAGGTGCGACGCGGAGGGGGGTTAACAAAGGACAAACGCACGCAGCACTCTGGTCCGTGCAGCCGTGCCGTGGTTTCCTCTGTAAATTTTGCATTTTTGGGAAAAAAAAAGTGTCGTGGCTTTTATTTCTTTCTAAAACTGATTGTTCTGCCCCGGGCAGCAGGCAGGATGAGGCTGTGTGAGCTTCGGGGGACAGAAGCAGGGTCAGGCCAGCATCCCAGTGCCTGGCGTGGTGTCGCCTGGACGGTGCTCCATGGCTCCACATTCACAGGCTGTGTGGCCAGGCGCGAGGCTGCGGAACGAGGCGCCCTCTCCGTGCCCAGGGAGGGGTCGTGCTCGTGCCTGCGGCCTCTCGGCTCGGACAGGCTGCGTGGTGGTCTCTGCAGCCTCGTCCACAGTGTCTCTCCATGATGGTTCGCCACGTGGGGGTCGTGAGAGCCGTGCTAATCCATCCCAGTGGTCCTGGTGGTGCGGTGTGACTGTGGTTCATCGGGGGTCTGTTGTCACTTGTGTCTGCAGCCCTTCCTGGGGGCCCCCTGGGGAGGGAGGGTTGCCCCGACCCCTGGCTCTGTGTTCTCAGGGTTGAAGGAGAAGCGGGTGGTATGGACAGAGGGCCTGGGTTTGGGGTCGGACATGGTGACGTGCTCTGCTCCTGTCATGGAAAGAGGGCAGTTGCAAACTGAGTCAGGAGCCCTGCCTATCTGGAGGCGTTTCCGCTCCCACGGCAAATGTGTGGGTCCCCAGCTTAACCCAGGTGTCACTGAAGGGAAAGAAAGCCCACAGCAGTTTGAGATCTCAGGCTATGCCCTGAGGACATGAGCACCTTTGCTGTGTCCGGTCCCTGAGTGAACGGGCGTACGTTCCGCTGATCTAGTTTATTGTCCCAGCTTCCAAACAAACCGCTGCTCTGAGTGCAGATACTGTCAGAGGAAACGGTGATGCTCAGGGACCGCCTGGTCTGTCCGGAGGTGACCGCAAGGTCCTGCCGGTCCCGCATGCTGTGGTGACAGTCGTGACTCCCGAGAGCCCGGGCTCTAAGGCCGCTGGCTGCGCACCTCCGCAAGCTGTCTGCACCAGATCCTGACCCGCAGCCGTTGCCCTGGCTTCTGTGCGTCCCTCCCACCGGAGCTGTTACCAGGCTGAACGTAGGCTGCATGCACTTCAGCTAGACGCGGGTGAAGGCCTCCCTGCCTGTGCTTCAGGGATGGCCGTGGAGGGTTCCCAGGTTCCCTCAGGGGTGGCGTGAATCCATTGTGCCCGACAGGGAGCAGAGGTAGCATGTGCCCACTGCCAGGCGACCAGCGGAGCAGGCCCTCAGGATGGAATGGAGAGCTTGCCAGACCGTCTGCCCGCACCGGGAAGAAACAGCGCTGAGAGCCAGGAGCCCAGACCGACTCTGAGCTTGGGGCAGGAACTGAGCGCACGTGGGCTGGGTGGCACTTTGTCCCCTCTCACATGGAGAGCAGGGTGGTACCAGGGCAGTGAGTGTCAGTGCCGGGACCTGGGCTCTGGCGCCCGCTGGCTGTCCCCTCCCCGCTTGGCCAGGCTCTCTGTCCCTGCCTGTCCGCTTGTTTGCTTGTCTATCCCCCTCAGGGCCTGGGGGCTTCTTGGGGACACGGCTGGTCCTTCCTTGTTGTGCTGTTCGCCCAGCAGTGGCCACCATGGCCTGGCATGATGCACGTTCATTAACAGGTGAATGAGCGAGTGTGAGAGCCTGTCTTGTCTCCAGGTCTGTTCCTCTTGGACTTGGGCTGAAAGAAGCAGACCCTGACGCATGAGCAGCTGATCCCACCAAAGGGGTGTTCACACCAGGTTCCATTCTTGGGGAGGAGCTTCGCGACTTTGGGACGCTGGGCTGTGTTGGGGATGAACCAACCCCAGGGAGATGAGAAGACTATGTTTGGCGGAGGACTCAGCAGCGCCTCCACCTGCAGGGGGAGAGCAGAGAAGCAGCTGCGGCTGGGTGGCAGGCAGACCCCGGTGGAGAAGTGTTCTGTGCTTCCCAGCAGAGCAGAGACCGAGAACAGTTGGGACTCCAGAAGCTTGTTCTCAAGATGCAGGGCCAGAGGGAGGGACGGGAGGGGCAAATGTGGTGTCTGCCCGGAGGTCTGAGCCTGAAGGTGGACGTGTGCACTGCACGAACAGAGCCGACGTTGGGGTAGGGACGGAACAGCAGGATGACTGGGCCTGGCACTGAAGTTCCCCCAGGAAGAGACCCCAGGTAGGACTGTCACTGGCCTTGGTGGCCAGGCAGGCGAGGAACCCATGGCGACGTGACATGCTCCCAGCAGGCAGAACCTGGGCTCCGGAGCTGGTTTCTCGACCCCGTGCTTCACCAGGCCTGGAGTGTGGTGCTGTGTCAGGGAAGGCTCTCGACAGTGACCTCCACGTCTGTCCCGTGTGGTGGTCTCCCTGACCGGGTGTGTGGAAGACAGCCGATGCTCCAGCGCTTGCTGGGGCTGCTGGCTGAGCTGTGGACACTTTGGGCAGCAGGGCAGAGAACCAGAAGCAGCTCTTATCGCAGGAAGGCTGGGGGAGGGCCAGCCTGTTGTGATTCTCAGAAAACACTCGAGACGACCAGAGGAGTTTGAAAATGATGAGAATGGAAGTCCCCAGGGGGAGGACTCTGCTCACCTGTGTGTCGCCAGCCTTTAAACCACGCGAAGTAAATCACTTCTTGATTTGGCTGGAGGTGGTTTCAGTCTGTCTGTCATTTTCGAATTGAGCATTTTTCCCCACGCCCATTGGGGCCTTAGTCCTTGCTAGTCTCCTGAGGGATGGTCTGCTGCCACACCTGTGTCTTTGGGGTCTCCAGCTGATATTCCCTGGGGTCTCCAGCTGCTTTTCCCTGGGGTCTGCAGGGACAGCCCCCGTTGGCAGCAGGGCAGAGACCACGTGACCTCCCTGGCAGAACAGGCAGTCCCTTCCCGACCGCAGCTCAGAACCAGTCGAGAGGGAGACGTTTCTGTCAGGCAGCTGGAGATGAAAATGTCACCTTGGTCACCGCTGCCGGTGACCAGCTCACCGCTGTGGTCAGGGGCATGCTTCTGCACCCAGCTCTGTCCTGCAGGACAGAGGCAGGGGAGGGCGGAGCTGAGCAGGGAAGCCACCCTGTCCTCTCCAGGGGCAGAGTGGAGGTGGGGATGGGGGGATGCAGAGAGCTGGGAAACAGGCACCTGGGGGAAGGGGTACCTCTTCTAACAACTCCCAGGATGCCCCATGCCTGCAGGTGTTCAACACCATCCTCCTGGAATTGGGGAAGCCCACAGTGCAAGCGTTTGTGTTTGGAACTTGGGGGGTTCGTTTTGGAACCTGACTTCATCAGCTGTACCCTGCCTCCCCTGAGGTAGGAGTCACGTCAGCGCAGAGCGGTCGCCGGTTCCGAGGGTAGGATTCTGTCCTCCCAGGAGAAGCATTTCTGTAGGCAAACACTTCTTCGCCCCTGGGCCTTGCACGCGTTGGCTGGTTAGCGGGGGCTGCTTGCCGTTCAGCCGGGGCAGGGGTGTGGTGTGCTCTGCCTCTGGCTCGCGCCCGGCCCTCTGAAGCTGCGTGCTGCTGCTCTCCAAGGCTTCTGTGTGGAAACAGCTCCAGAAGATTCCGGCTTGCCGAGGCTCTTTTACGTTCAAGTGTGTTTAAAGTCAGCCGTTTGCGGACGTGCACAGAGGCCTCCCCCGAGTAGGGGGTGTGGGAAGGTGTGAGCCGTCCCACGAAGCGGGGCTGCCGGGGCCGCTCTGGAGATTGAGAAGTGAGAGTGTGTGAGCGGGCGCCCTGAGCGCCTGGAGCTTTAACCCCGTGGGAGAGCAGATGCTGCTGCCCACACGCGAGAGGACACGCCTGCCTGTCCGCTCTCGACGGCCAAGCAGATTCAGAACCCGCAGTGCGGTTTTGGGGTGTTAGCGGGCCGGGGGGCATGGACGGGCCTTTTGAAACCCAGAACTCCCTACGGGAGATACTGATGTGTCTTTTCACACTCCTTTTGGTGTTAATACTTTCTGCTGGGATGTTTTTAATTTAGGTCACGTGTGTGAGCAGAGAGTGAGAAATTCCAGCTCGTTGCCACCTTCCAGGTCACGGGTCATCTCGAATGATGGAGCCGGCCACTTCAAGGGAGGCAGTCTCCTCGCGCGCGGGGGCCTGAGACGTGAGTGAGGAGCGGGCTCGGGCGAGTGTGTCGTGTGCGGGGTGATCGGCGTGGGGGTAGGGTGGAGCGAGAGGCGGAAGGCTGCGTGTATGTCCGTGTGCGCGCAGGTACACGTGTGATCTGGGGGCGGGAGCGGAGGCCGTCGTGTCCAGCTCAGCGCCCTGCCTCAGTGGACCCTTGGGCTCTGCTGGGTCAACGCGTGCGCCACGCCCGGCGTGCTCTAGTGCGGGCTCCGTGGAAGCCGGCTGGTTAGCTGCCCATCTGCAGGGGAGCAGGAAATGAAGAAGAGGTCAGGATGAACAAAGACTGGATTTTAAAAACTGATTTGAAGTCCCCATGTTGGGGAGAGGAGGAACAAACCAGTCATGGAGATTGGGAAGCAGAGGCCTACGCTTGGGGAGAATGTTGTTCACAGCAGGGGGCGTCTGAAGTTTTCTGTCCCCTTAAATCATCCACAGGCCTGCATGCAAAGTACCTGTTGGTGGGATGAAAAGCAGGGTGTGCCCTTTGGGTGGTGTCCCCCCAGGTTGCAGACCATCTGGCCTGGATCCGCAGCGGCCCTGAGCTTCCTGTGTCGACTGTCCTCCGATACTGTTGTCTTTGAACCTGTGCCCAGGGAGGGAGGCCCTGTGCTGTGCCTGGTGAGAGCCTCGAGGCCTCCAGGACCCCATGTTCCCTGAAACTCTAGCCCAGAATTTGTGGGGGCTCGAATGTTCTCCTGGGAGAGGGCCCCAGAGGTTCTGATGCTCAGAGGGGTCCAGGGTCCAAGGTCCCAGCAGGCTGAGAGTCTGTTCTCCCCTTTAGTGTTGAAGAAACCAAGATAGCGGAGGTCAGGTGGCTTGGCCAGTTGTGTGTAAAGGGTGGTGAACTTGGGTGAGAATCTGGAATTCCCACTTTGGGGCCAGTGCTTCTCCGTCCCTGGCTGGTCCAAGAACAGGCAGGGAGTATTTGTGAAAGCCCCACCTTGGGGCCCAGGAGGTCAGGGGCTCTGCCAGGCTGTGTGGGGAACTGTAACTTATGAGAGTTTGTCAAGTGAAGGGAGAGTCTCTGGAGTCCTTGGTCCCCCTCTTCCTGTTTGATCAAAGACAGAGGATGGGGCGTTCCGTCAGAGAGCCCTTCTTCCCCCCTGGGCAAGGCGTGGCAAGTAGGAAGCGTACAGAGTTTTAGAAAGTGCTTCCAGGCTCTGAGCAGTGCTGGAATTTCATTTCTGGTTTCTTTGGACCTGGGTGATGCAGTCTGACACATGAGCCCATTGGTTAGCCCCCAGCCTCGCTTGTCTCCTTCCCCCGGGACGGTGGGCCTCGGGCCACTCAAAGCCGACCTAGGTGGGGTGGTGTACCCACTGTGCCTGCACCTGAGACGTGGAAGGATGGTTTGGGGATGGCCTCTTACTTGTCTAAACCGACTCGTGGCATCTGAAAAGCAATGAACAGCTTTAAAATGGTGGTGAGGAACCTGAAAATAGCCCTTGTTACGGGTAATGGAGGAAGAGGTGGGCGAGGCAGGGGAGAGATTGCTTTACCACCACATGGAGTCGGAGGCTGGAGATGCGGTGACGGCGTGCGACCCGGCCGGCTGATTCAGCAGGGCGCTCGTTTCCCGTGGGTGCCGCGGATGCCTGAGGCTCAGGAAGGGCCCAGTCCTAAGTTGGGGTGCTCCTTCTCTTCTGCCCGCCTGCGCCAGCGTGAGCGCTGGTCTGGGAGTCTCGTGTGTCAGCTTGTGACCTCCGTGTGCCATGTGTGTCTTTGTCACCCAAAGAAAATGTGGCTTCTCTGCCTGCTGGTGCCTGGCCTGCTTCAGCCCCAGTTTGTCTGCTCACGCGGCTTCCGTGTATGTCCAGGGTTTGAGCAGAGTCCCCCAGAGGAGTCGGTTCCCTGGGGGCTGGGCTGTCTAGAGGCAGCTGGGTGCAGTCATGGGCATGAGCTCGGGAGCCGGAGTGGTCTGAGCCCCCCCCCCCCCAACCCATGCTGGGGCTTCAGGCCAAGTGAGCAGCTCATCAGAGCCCCGGATTCCTGATCTGAGCACACAGGTGGGTCTGAGGACATGGTGGGACAGGGTCCTGAGATCTCAGAGTGGTCCCCACGTCAGGAGGCTCCTGCTGGTGGGGCTGCATCCTGGGTGAGGGTATCAGCGGCCCTTGAGAATCCAGAGAGCGTCAGCTTCTAGAACACTGACCTTTATTTTCCTCTGGAAAGTCACCTAATGGTGTATTAATTTGTCTCTAAGGACCAAGATCAGCATTCCTTTATTTGAAAGGCTTGTAAAGGGGGGACATTGTGGAGACCAGCTTATAGGATTACCATCTTTATCAATATCTTAGAAGGTACAGGAAAGGGCAGGGTGCCTGCTGAGCTCCCTCCCTGGGTGAGGTGGCTGGAAGCTTGTTGCCGGGTCTGTTTAAATAATGTAAATTCTACACTTTAATCTCTTGCTCCCTCTTTGAACCTTCCAGCCGTAAAAAATGTGGTCCAAGCACAGAAGCTGGTTGACGTGGACCGTGAGCTGGCCGCCATGCTGTTCACGCACTCGCAGCACAGGAGCAAGGGGCCCCAGGGCGCTGGCCGCGAGGGGGACGCTGTCCGCAGGCGCAAGCTGGAGCGGATGAGGTCCGTGCGCCTTCAGGAGTCCAGAGGAGAGCTCAGCTGCTGGGGGGCCAGCATGTTGGTGAGGGCTTCGTCCACCTCCCACTGTCCCTGGATGTCCCCATGCGGGGGCCTCGGTCATTGTGAATGAAAGCAGCCTTGTCCTCTGTTTTCTTTTCTCCCACATGGCTCTCTCTCTCCTTCCCAAATCCTACCTGTGGAACGTAGGGGAGACGGACCTCCCAGCCACCAAGGGAGGTTTTCAAGTCAGTTACCTAGAGAGTTTTTATGAAAGCTGATTCTTGGGCCCCACCCCTGGAGATCCTGTGTCCAGTTGGGACCCACATGTGGGTCCATAACCTGGGCTGTTAAGAAAGCTCCAGAGGGGATTCTGAGGGTCCCCTAGGTTTGGGGTCAGAGCTGTGAGTGGGTCATCAGTGCAAATCAAGTAATCATTCTGACCAGAAAAATCTCATTTTTATCTAAAAATCTAGATAAGACCCTACCATATTTTGCAGCATAGGCCTAGGAGGAGAGAGTGGTTGTACTTGGGGGGTTTATGGAATCAAGAAGCCACAGGGGCCTTGAGAAAGATCCTCAAGGATCACCCTTTACATTAAGGCAGGCAGGTGTCTGAATAGACCTCCCTTCACGGCCCTTCGTGCTCACAGCAGCTGGGGAACGTTCCTGCCCTCAGGTGTGGGATGTAACAAGAGAGACGGAAACAGGCCAGCGAGCAAGACCGTGGAGTCTAACGGGAGAGGAGAGGTCCAGGAGAGGGCCTGGCGGGGCTGGTGGGCTCGGGGAAGCTGGTGGGGCTGGGGTCCGGAGGGGCCTCCTCCCCACGGCAGCTGCTGAGGCTGGGGCCCCGGAGCTGGCGGCCCGGCAGCACCGTGCCTGTGTCAGCTGCCCCCCGGGCTCACCCGCGGCTCCGCCTCGTTGGGCGGTGGGCCCGGCGCATGGCAGGTCCTCAGTGAGGTGCTGTCGGTGCTCGTGCTGGTATCCCGTTCTCACCTTCGTGTTGGTGGCTTTCCTCCTGTTTGATGTGTGCTGGTAGAGATTTGCAGCTCAGAGCCCCGTTCTGAGTACAGCAGTGAATTTGGAAGTACCTGGATTTCTGAAAACAAGGAAATGTTCCGCTAAATTCTCATCATTTTCCTGGGTCAGCAAGCTGGAGAACTGAAGGTGAAAGTGATTTGTTTCATCGAGTAGGCAGTGGGTTCTCCCCCATAGAGAGTTCTCACAGCCTCTCTGGTGAGAGCCGGAAGTGGAGCGGTGCTCGGGGCCGAGATGCTGCGCCCCTGGCTGGTGGTCGGCGCCAGATGCGCTCACGTGGTCAGCTGGTCTTGGGTCTCGGGCCCCGGGGGGCTGTGCCTCGGGAGGCAGAGCGCAGCGCTGTGCAGGCTTGCTTCCCCGGCCGTCGTCACAGGCCCGAGGGATGCTGATGGTTTGGGGCTTCTCGGGGAGGTGGTGGAGCACAGAGTGGGGCCAGATGCCCGCATTGGTGTCCCCGCTGTTGCTTGGGACAGTCCCAGTGTCGTATGAGGGTGGCTCAGCTTCCGTGTCTGGCGCCTGGCACGGCGGCCCGTCCCATCTGCTGTTGGGCGGCGTCAGCCGCTGTCTGCAGGCGGAGCCCCGGCCACAGGAGGACCGTGTGCTGGGCACCTTCTCCACGGAGCCCCAGCCTGGGGAGAAGGGCTGGCAGGCTGTCTTCTCCTGTGGGGCATCCTCTGAGGCTGCAGTGACAAAGCCCAGCGTACACAGGTCTGTGCGGCAGCGGGGTCCCCAGGGCCCTTGGCCTGGACTGTGGACCAGCCATTCCGTGTTTGAGCAGGTGCCCTAGCACTCTGGGCCTGGTACTGAGCAGGCAGGCCTGGGGCCCCTGCTGTCAGGCCCGTGGGACTGGCCCCCCACCTCTGCCCTCTGCCCACCCCCTGCAGCCCCTAGACTGTCCCTCACAGTAGCAGTGTGGCGGCACTAATGCCGTTTCATGTTGTCATTCCGTGCCAGGGGCCACAGAAGAGAGAGCTGTATTTCCAGAAATCCCGGCAAAAGGCTTACCAGTCTCACGAGTGCTCTGGTTGGGTACTGTGCCCATCCTTAACCTGGTCACTGGGCTCTGCTGCCTGTGGGGACCCAAGGGCTCCATAAGTGTCCTCACCCTTCGTCTGTCTGACTTTCGAATCGATTGAGAGGTCAGACAGGAGTATGTAGAGAGAGACTGAAGTGTCACCTCGGTTACTGATGACTCTAGTGACCGGTGAAGCAGATCCTGGAGACGTGGCTTCTGTCTGTAGTCAGGGTGCTTGTGACAGTCTGGAGCTAACATCAGACCCAAACCCCCTGGGTGAGGCCATATGGCTGTAGGCCACTAACCCCACCGCTGGTAGGAGCAGTGCGAGCACCTGATGTGGTGTCCAGGCCTGTCGATCCCAAAAGGAAGAGTTGAGGGAGGGCAGGGCTATGCCTGCCTGGTTCATATTCCAGAACTTTCTATCGGAGAAGTCACCCCATGTCCTGTGGGGCAGAGGGAGGCCAGGGGTGCCAGGCTTCTTGACAGCTTCCTCTGTGGTATGGAAGGACACAGGACAGGCAAGGAGAGTCCCTCCTCACAAGCCCCAGGGTCATGCTGACTCTGCCTGTGGCTTTTCACCATCTGGTCTGCGGTAAACTGGGGAGTGGCTGTCGCCGTGCCCGGTCCCCGGCCTCTCCCCTAGAACCTGTGATGGGTTGTCCACTGGCGGGTGGTCCCCTGGTGGGCAGTACACGTTTTGTTCTGCGACTTGTGGGTGGGTCAGCATAGTGCACTGTCTCTGTGTTCTGTGTCTCAGCCTAAATTACGTCCGGCCATGCCATCCCACACTCCACGAAGCAGCTCTAATCATCTAGGTCTGTGGAGGGAGGTCTCATATATGAGCGTGACCACCCTCCTGTTCTCAGATCCCCAGGGAGAAATTAAAGGCTCAGCTTCAACCCCCATGTGAGGGGAAGGCCAAAGTTTTGGATGTTGGAACGTCAGTATCCAAAGTAATTTAAGTCAGAAATGAAATTTGGTCCTTACTTCTTGACTTGAAGTCCAAAGGCATTCAAACCACCTCTGCCTTCTGATGTCTGGGCCTCCCCAGTGTTCAGAGGTTCTCAGCACTGGGCCTGGCTGATTCCCCAGCACGGAGCAGGGGTGGGGGGGTCCCCTTCTAGGTCTCACAGGAAAGTCGCTGTGGACCTCACTCTTTAGTATGAGTCACACAAGAAACATAAGCCTCTGGACCACACCGTGCTAGCCAAGACCAGTGAGGGCATCGAGGAAGGAGGTGGATGAAGGACCGTGGCTGAGCCCCAGGAAGGCAGCCCATCCGCTGTGTAGACTCTGGCTTGGCTCAGGTCAGTTAGGCCCCTGCTTGCAGACAGGGCTCCTGCTGCCACGCTGGGACCTGGCCAGTGAGCCCATCACCAGTCTTAGTAGCTTTGAGGCCATTTTTCCCTCTTTTGTTAGAAGCCTCTGCTTCTAATTCCCCATTGTGCCCAGTTTCCAGCCTCGAGGCCTGGGGAGAGTTGGGAGCATGCAGGGCAGACCCCACCTCCTACAGGGGAGACCGCTGCAGGGCAGAGAGAAGCCAGGAGTGCCGTGTAGACCCATTCTCTGTCCTCTGGACCTGGGGGTGGGCCAGTCCCGTCCAACTCAGGTGCCTGAGGAAGGGGTGGTGGTGATTCCAGAAGAAATTTGGTATTCTGGGTGGGAGTGGGGGAGGTGGCCGACCAGCCCTTGAGAAGGAGAGCACGCCCAGGACTGGGGCCTGGTTTGGCACCTGTGTCCCGCAGGCTCAGCAGAGCGTCCGCGCGCAGCACGCCCGCGACCTGCAGGTCATCGCGGCCTATAGGGAGCGCACGAAGGCGGAGAGCATCGCCAGCGCGCTGAGCCTGGCCATCACCACCGAGCACACGATTCACGTCACACTGGGCACCGCCGAGTTCTTCGAGTTTGCCCTTAGGAACCCCCACAACACGCAGCACACGGTGACCATCGAGGTGGACAGTCCCGAGCTCAGGTGGGAGAGAGTGGTGGGCCCGCCAGGGTCACCTGGGGTAACTCCGGGTTCTCCCTGAAATGGAAGCTAAGCTGCCCTCGACCCTCGAGGGTCCTGCTGATCCCGGCTTTCGCCCACAGTCCCAGGCGCCAGCTCGGAGTGGGTGGGCAGGGGACTCACCAGGAGGAGCGTTTTTGCCTCAGAGCCCCGTGTGTCCCCTGCCTTCTAGCATCATCCAGGACAGTCGGGAGTGGAAGTACTTCAAAGACGCAGCCAAGCTGCACACGCCGGTGGAAGAGGACATGTTCTATCTGCGGGGCAGCCTCGCCCCGCAGATCTTCCTGCGCCCGCGGGAGACCGCCCACATCCCCTTCAGATACCAGACCTTCTCTGGGGGGCCGCCGGCCCTGGTGCAGGTGCGGAGGCCATTCTTCCAATGCCAGACGGGCTTGTCAGGCACATGGGAAGATCCACTCGGCGAAATAATGGTGGGGCGCGCCCACGTGTCCCCCCATACTGCTCAGACCGCTCAGCCTTCGGGTGGTCGCCTGCTCCGCCAGCCCCTACGCGGGCACGCACACGGTGCGCCTCGCACAAGGCCGGCCCGTCCCCTCTGAGTGCTCTTTCCTTGTCGGGCACAGAACCTCTGCCTTGCTGCGGAAGAGCTGATGGGTAGAACCTTGCCAGCAGTTTGTGTTCTCTAGTTCGTGCTCTGGTTCAGAGGCCTCCTTGGCAGGGCGTGCGGGCTTGGAGGTTTCCAGTGATGGGTGTGACTGGTGGGCTGGGGCCGCGAGGGGGCCGGGCGTGCCTTTCATCCTGTTTACTGAGCTCTTGGGGTCGCTTCTGTAGGATAGTGGGTCTCACTTAAGGGGGCTCGAGGAGCTCTCAGAGGCTCCCAGAATCCTGTGCAGGCTCTTTGGAGGCACTCTGGGGCAAGAGGTCATAAGGACAGTGAAGACGTCAGGACTTTGGCTTCAGGCAGAGCTGGGTTTCATGTCGGGTGGGCCTTCACAGTTCTGGCAGCCCCTGCTCCCTCTTTGGGGCAGTGAGGCTGGTTCATGACAGTGACCGTGCACACGGTTATTGTGAGAGCAGGTGAGACGGTGCATGGGAGCCCTCGGCCCTGGTGGCAGCTGTTCCTACAGGGAGAAGTCCTGCAGGTAGAAGGGCCCATCACCCTCAGACTCCCATCTCGTGACCTGCTGGTGCTGGCTGGTTTCTCACAGGCCTCTGCTGAGCTGAGATCTGAGAAGGGCACGGACGCCGGATTGCCCCAGAAGTCCAGTGCAATGCCCACTAAGCATGCCAAGGTAAGGGGGCAGGGCACCTCTGATCAAAGATAGTTTGGGGTCTTGCAGCGAGAGCCAGGTATCCTCTGAGCGGACCTGGCGAAGTGTTCATGACTTCTCTTGTTACGCAGGCTGCTGGGGCCTGGCCCTCTGCCCTTCATTGTATCTCCTGCGGGCCGGGGATGGCGGTGGGGGAGCAGGGCCTGTGGAGGGAGACTTTTCCTGTCTGGCAGGACAGTGACTGCTTCGGGCGATGCTGGTACGGCCTCTGAGTGGGTGTCTGGCATGGAAGCCTCTCCCTGGCCACTTGCCACCTTGCAGCCCTCGGTGCTCTGGGTGCCTTTCCCATGGCCCTGGGAGCACAGGTGTCCCAGCACGCAGCCACCACACACGGGTTAGACTGGTCCCTGACCCTCCCCCACAGCATCCCCATGTCCCAGAGGATCAGTGTGGGGGTGTGGGGTTACTTCTGGGAATCCTCATTACCGCTGGAAGGGAAGGCGTGTTTGCACACGCCAGCAGCCTGCCTCTAGGATGTCCCGAAGGGGAGCTCAGGACACTTGCTTTTAGGACTTTCTAAAGCTTTTTTTGGGTAAGACAAATGCCTTTTGGAAGTAGTTTGAAAGTAAAAACAGAAGCAATAAGACTTTACCCTGAGAAGAGATTATTTCATTGAGTCCCAGATGAGAAGCCGGCGCCCGATGGCGGATCTGTGTTTCTGCCTCGCTGTGGTGGCCGCTTGCCCACGGCCCCGTCACCAGTGGAAGTTGCTTCGTTTTGCTGAATGTGGAGGCACCGCTTTGCCTTGTTTAAGGACCATGTCAGGTCTTTATGTAGGGCTATCGATGCAATCTAAGGCTAGTACACTCTCCATACATGGATTTGGAGTTTGAAGGCAAACCCCAGAAATCTTAGGGGCTCACCCACGATCCCCTCAGCATGTGTCCCTAACAGATAAGGACTTTCAGCCTCGCTGTGTGGCCATCGCTGCCCCCGATCGGCCACAGACCCTCCAAATCGCCTAGTAGTCCACCCTGTGCTTACTTGTCTTCTCAAGTGTGGTTTGGGTGAGTCCGGGCCCGCTGACCCCAGTGCCCTGTGTCCGCTGTCCACCCCAGATTCACTGCCCACACGCATCTTCTGGGTGGGAAATGGGGACATTCAGCTTTTTTCATTCTTCCTGTACTTGTTAGCTGGGATTCTGCTGTAAGCAAGAATTTCCCCACCAGCAGTTTGGTTGCCCTGAAATATACTTTAAACCAGAAAGTCAGGATAAATGTTGGATTCTTTCATTTTATTTATCAGTTTTCAGAGTAATGAATTGCACCCTAGCAACGTCCAGAGGTGGTCAGTTTTTTGGAGTCTCGTTATGACCGCACATTTGTACGTTTGCTGCTTTTCGTCTGTGGCAGGCGTCGGGCGCGGGAACTGCCCGCTGTCTGGCACCGCATCCCTTTCGAAGCACTGTTAACTAGGCTGACTGCTCACGTGTTAACCAGGTCGCTGGAAGGGTAAAACCAGAACTCCAAGCTTTCAAGGAGGTAGAAATGGCCGAAAAGTGGCTACCTGCACCCCCCTCCCCGTGCTAAGGAACAGAGGGCTGAAGCTGGAAATGCTAAGACTCAGTTGCGCAGAGTGGGTGGTAAGCCTGAGACCCCGTCTGGAGGAGGGTGCCGCCTGGCATTGCTGGGGCTGCCGGGTGGAAAATTGCAGCCTGGATCTGAGCCCCACTGTGAGAGGAACTGCTGCTGCTGGGCAATGACAGGTGTCCGGGATGGGGACTGACCAGAAGGTCCCCTTCGTCCCGAGCCTGGCTGTCCCCCGTGCTTCCAGGAGCGGACAGGGGAGCAGAACTGTGGGTGGTGGGGCCAGAGCAGGGAGGGAGAGGTGGGGTGGGTGGGGCAGAGACGGGTCTGTAGCAGCCGCAGCCCCTAGATGCACATGTGGTCTCCATGGTGCAGTGTGGCCAGAGCATCAGGGCACGGATGACGGGGTGGTGAGTGTGCTTGTGGGAGCTTCTCTCCCAGACGATTGAGCACAACACAAGACGGGGAGACATTCAGGTGAAGCTCCGAACCCGCACAGCCAAGATCCGAAGGTGGGAAACCAGCCAAGAAAAGCCAGGACGGGGCCCACAGAGTCTGGAAGGGGGGCTTCCTTGGGCAGGGCTGGCAGGGTGTCCAGAGCTAAGCAGTGTGGACGGCGGGTCCATCCCAGGCGGGGATTTGGGCTCATGGTGGCTGTCCTGTTACGATCTATGACTTAAACAGAGCTTTTCCTATGTAGCTTTTTATATATGTACGTCTAAAAGATTTCACAATAAACGTGTCTTCCCGGGTTCTCTGTTGATGTGGGAAGGTTGCCTTGGGTGCCGGGCTGCATACCTGCCCTCATTCAGGGATCTGGACAGCTCAGGGCCAGATGGAGTTGGGGAATAAAGATACCTGCTCTTTCTTTCTTTTTTCTTTTTTAAAGATTTGTGTATTTATCTTTTGAGAGCGAGCGAGCGAGCACATGTGCGTGCCGGGGCTGGAGGGGCAGAGAGAGAGTCTTAAGCAGACTCCCTGAGCCGAAACCACCCAGGCGCCCCAGTCACTTTTTTTAAAAAAGGAAGTTTGTGTTTCTAGCCTTTTTGGTTGAAGCACAGCCTCCTTTTACCGTCTGGAATCTAACAGCTCGTGCTCCACTGCCTCCCACGAGGACCTGGTGAGGTTAACATCAGACCCTCGGAGCAGCTTCCCTGCACGCACGCGGCAGGCGTGTTGGACGATGGGACGGCGGCTGGAGGACGGTTTGACGTTGGGGCCGCAAACCTTTTAACTGGCATTTGAGGTGTGGGCCCTACTTAGGAGAACTGCAGTAGCCGCCGCCCCACTTGCGGTCCCTGTGCCAGCTGCCGTCCCCGCGGTGTGTCCGCTGCTGCAGACTCCGTGCCCGTTTCTCACAGTGCCTGTCCCTCCCGCCTCATGGGGCCGAGCGGGGCCTGCGGAGGCTGGCGCGGCGCACACAGCTCTCCGCCAGCCTGCGTGCCGGTGCTGATGCGGGCGCCATCTGCTCTCCCGGCAGGTCTTGTTCCGGGGGAGCGGCGGCAAGCCCCTCGCCGTGCTCTGCCTCACCGTGGAGACCCAGCCCCACGTGGTGGACCAGGTCTTCCGCTTCTACCACCCGGAGCTCACCTTCCTGAAGAAGGCCATCCGCCTGCCTCCCTGGCACACGCTTCCAGGCACGTCCCGTCTGTCCCCGCGGCTGGCCTTTTGCAGGTTCAACGGATGGGAAGAGGTGTCTCCCTGAGGGTGGCAAGTGGCATCGTCATGTTATCCTGTGATGCTCTTACTCCAAACCGTGACCCGCCTGTAAATTCTGCCACCTGCCTGTATCGTTTGAAGTGGTGACCTTCTCACGTCCTCTGAGATGACAGGGTGCACCCTCGGCTGGCTGATTCCGCCTCCTAAAGCCCATGGCCCAAGGGCTGTGCCTGAGCACACTCGTGCCTTCTGCTCAGTCACTTGTCTGGTTCTGGTCTGGTGCTGTTGGAGCACAGCAGCGTCGTCTGTGTCTGGCACCTTACTCCATAGTCCCCCGTTGCCTTCGGATAAGTCCCCGAGGACGCGCTTATGGCGGGAGTGCCAGTGCCCGTGCAGACGGGGCTGGGGTAGGCTGGCATCGCCCATCTCCCAGCAGGCATCTGTTGAATACCTGTGACGGGCCAGGCCGGCCCCAGACAGTGACATCACACGGCCCAGGCCTATCCAGAAAAGACATTTGTTCTGATATTCCCTGCCCCAGGTGCTCCCGTGGGAAGACCTGGTGAGGAACCCCCGGTCCATGTCCGCTGTAGCGACCCCAACGTCATCTGTGAGACCCAGAATGTGGTGAGTTCTGCCGAGCCCATCACCCAGCCAGCCCCCCGTCCTTGGAGCCCCCTGGCCTTCTGCAGCCTCTTCGTTGTAGGTTTTCAGTTAAGTGGTGTTTTTCTAAGGTGCTACCAGGCTATTTTGACATCCCTGTGGGAGCTTTATGCATGAGTTTTCATCTTTTCTGCTAGCAGATCAGTCCTTTGATTATCTGAATTTAAATGAAAAAAAAAAAGGCAAGAAGCAAAGTGAATAAAGTCAGTGGTAATTAAGCTACTTATTAATTGCCATTGTGTAAAGGATAAGGGCAATAGTTGTGTTGTGACTGGTTAGGAAACTGGATAAAATCTCCTGCAGAATATAATTATTGAACTCAATATGAAATCAAGAAGTTAATGATTTTCTTTTTTGCAGTGAAAAAACAACAGTGAATTCTGACTAATACCGAAAATTAAACACCTGTTGGGAGGGAGGGAGCCTGGTTCCCACCTGCTTCTGCTTCATGCGGGTTCAGGGGGCTGGGCTTGGAGCGGGAAGGGCAGGCGGTGTTCTCAGGGCACCTCATGTCCGCCAGGGCCCCGGGGAGCCACGGGACGTGTTCCTGAAGGTGGCTAGTGGTCCAAGCCCGGAGAGCAAAGACTTCTTTGTCACTGTTTACACGTAAGTCCGTGGACCCGAACCCCGGAGGTCTGGAGGGGTGGGCGGGGGTGGAAAGCAACTGCAGCGTTGGAAGGGCCTTTGGCCATGGGAGGGGAGACTCCAGGGCTGGCAGGGGCCTCGTGATGGGCGCCCTCTGATCAGAGCGGCACCTGCGGCCTGAGGGACGCACGGAGAGCCCACCAAGGAGAGAACCTCGAGGTGGAGCGTGTCCCAGGGCAGTACTGGTTCCGACCAGGGGAGGTGGAAGGTGCTGGTTGTTATCCTTCCATGCCTGAGACAGTGCTCACGTTGCCTTCTTGCTTCTCCCACTCAGTTGAAATGACCCTGTTCCTTCACCTTTTCCTTGGAAGTCTCCTGTTCCAGTCCCCTGAGGGAGGATCTTTAAAAACTTGGCCACCCTAGGGATCGGACATCTGAGAATGGGGCCAGGGATGGCTGTGCTCAGTGTCTGTCTCGGGCTGTGTGGACAAGCCCGAGGGGAAGGGTTACTGAGCCCCAGTCACAGGAAAGGGTCAGTCAGTATCATCCTGCAGCACCAGGCAGCTGGGACGGGGCCTGAGAGCCCCGGCCTGTGTCACCTCCAAGCCCACATACTCTTCTGTGTCCTGCTTTCCATGGGCTTCACCCTACACCACCTGGTTTGGGGTTGTTGCGTTTCTGGCAGAAGCCCATGTTGTCGTTCACGCAGGGTGTTGTGGTGCAAAGGCAAAGTGGGCCTTCAAAGTGGGGGGGGGGGCAGCTGGGCTCCACCCTGTCTCTTTTGCCGTGTCCTCCTGGCCACCTTCTTGGCTCCTTCCTGGCTTCTCTGTCACGGTTGGTGCTGCTGTCCTTACCAACGATGATAATGGCTGCTGTCCTGCGCAGGGATCGCTGGCTGGCCACACCCATCCAGATATGGCAGGTCCACCTCCACTCCTTGCAGCGTGTGGACGTCTCCTGTGTCACGGGCCAGCGAACCCGCCTGTCCCTTGTCCTTCGGGGGACACAGACGGTTAGGAGAGTGCAGGCTTTCACCTCGCACCCCCAGGAGCTGAAGGTAGGTCACCGGGTGTTCTCTGGCCTCTCCCCATCCTTGCCTCACCCTGGGGATGGACCGTGTGGGGACTGGCTGTAGCCAGCGTGGGTCCTGAGGACAGGCTCACGGCTCCTTCAAGACTCTTGGCAGCGTCTTCATTCACATTGCCTTTTATTGGATGCGCCATCATGGGATGAGTGACATATAAACCCCAAAGGCCAATTTTTAGAATTATTGGAAGGCAAATATTAATAGCAGCTCTGGAATTAATTTAGCCACAACTGTGCATCTGGATAATGAGGGCAATGCAGACCCCTTGCCAGGGTTTCGCGCTGGGAGCTCGCTGAGATCTTCCTCTGCTGAGGCAGCTCTGGTGCTCAGGGGACGGTGCCGGGGGTGGAGGGGGCGTTTGCCCGCACGGGTAGCGATGCTGGCCGCGACACGCTGTGACCCTGACGGCGTGGCTGGGTCTAGTTTCAGGTCTGACGTTGTCACTCGGGCCCCCTCCCCCCCAGAATGGCTGGGATTCTCTCTGTGCCCCGGGCTGCTGGTGTGAGGGACTGTGTCCTGACCCGCTTCTCTTCTGTTCTTCAAGACGGACCCCAAGGGTGTGTTCGTGCTGCCGCCGCACGGGGTGCAGGACCTGCATGTCGCCGTGAGGCCCCGTAGGGCAGGGAACCGGTTCATCCACCTTAACCTGGTCGATGTGGACTACCACCAGCTGGTGGCCTCGTGGCTCCTGTGCCTCTCTTGCCGCCCACCTCTCATTTCCAAGGTCTGGAGGGGCGTGCGTGGCGTGGGTGGTCTGTCACCTGATTGTCACCTGGTCCTGTGACCTGGTCTCAGGCGGGAGTTTCCTTGTCCGTGGCCTGTGGCCTGGGGGTCGGGGTGTGGGTTGCTTCTGTGCGGTGAGCCCCCTCGGCAGCGGTCTGTCCTGTTCGGGGAGATGCCCGAAGTCGGGCCGCACGTGCAGAGCAGGCACAGGAAGGGCAACTGCTGCCCCCGCCCACACAGGCTTTCGAGATCACGCTGGCCGCGGGGGAAGGCAAAGGCGCCAACAAGCGGATCACCTACACCAACCCCTACCCCTCCCAGAGGACCTACCACCTGCACAGCGACCACCCTGACCTGCTGCAGTTCAGGGAGGACTCCTTCCAGGTGCGGGCGCTGCGTGGGGCGTGGAGGGCTGCCTGTGGGGGGCTGCGTCTCCCGGGAGCCCTGAGGCCTGAGGGTCGGCACCGCATTTAGGAACCGTTCCGTCTAATCATGGGTGGTCTTGAGAGAGTCCTGGGAGAGAGCAGTGCCGATCTGAACCAGGGAAGGTACTGGATGTGGGGGGGTGGGCACCCCTCTTTGAGCTCTTCTGCCTCTGCTCCTGGGGCCCCTGCATCTAGGCACCGTGGCAGGGGCTCTGGTGGCCCGCTCGCCCTGCAGGTGGCCAGCGGTTTTATCCGTAAGTGCCCTGCAAATCAGCCTTTTCTCTGCTCTGAGTGTTTTGAAGAAAGTACAGCAGATCACAGTCTGTCAGGGGAGGGTGCTTCTTGAATTGCAAAGCATCCCCGGGGCGTGGGAAGAGCAGCTGTGTCCAGGAACACTGGGGAGTTTAGTTCAGAAGACCGAGTGTCTGGAGTCCTGCCTGCATCAGCCACTGGGGTTGGGGCCTCAGCCTCGCCGCCCCCGTCAGCCTGGGTTTGCACGTGTAGAACCTGCCGGAGTAGAGAGCAGTGGCCGGGGTAGGGCTAGGACTGGATGCTTGCTTCCAGGTCGGGGGAGGGGAGACCTACACCATCGGCCTGCGGTTTGCACCTCGTCAGAGCGCCGGGGAGGAGGAGATCCTGATTTACATCAATGACCACGAGGACAAAAACGAAGAAGCGTTCTGCGTGAAGGTCACCTACCAGTAAAGGAGCCGCCGGAGGTGGTCCCCTTCCCGCCACAGCGCAGGGACGAACTCGTGTGTGCCGGCCCTGTGGACCCCCTCCTCCCCTCGACCTGCCCGGGCCACTGGTGAGCGTGGCCGAGGGTGGAGGGGCCGCCGTGCTCCTGACCGGCTCTCGTGCCCGTGTCCAGGAGGCTGCTGCCGGCGTGAGCCGTGCGCCGAGCCCCGCGGGCGTCCTCACGGGAGGGCTTGGCGCCGGGAAGCACGGGCGCCTTTCTCTCTGCTGCACTCGGGCAGGTGTCACGGTCTGTGACGTGCTGATTTGCTTTCTAGCAGAATATATTTTATGAATCATTTTAAGTGATAAAATTGTTTTCTTACTGGATTTTGTACAAAAATTATTCTATGCTATGTTTTATACTAGTATTGTTTCGTATCTTTTTTAAAGTTATGTATGAAATACTGAACTTTTACCTGTTTTCTCTATTGATGTTTTTCTTGAGTGCTTTCTGTTGTTTTCACCCTTGTCAGACGCTCTGACCTCACCAGGCATAAGCACGGTTTTCCCTTGAGGACAGCATGGCTGAGGGACAGTGGGGTGGCCTGGGGCGTCTGGCCTCCCGGAGAGTCGGCATGGGCCTGAGGGAGGCGAGGTGGCCCGACCTCTGCCTCTGCTGGTCTTGGCTCCCGTCTGATTCTGCGCCCTGCTCCCCCAGTAGGGACCCCTATAATTACATTGGGCCCACCTGGAAAATTCAGGGCAACCGCTTCATCTCAAGATCCTTCCCTTATTCCCACCTGCAAAGTCCCCTTTTGCACGTTGGGTTACTCAGTCACAGCTTCCAGGGATTAGGATGGGGCCCCGCGGGCAGGGGAACCTTTTCTGTCTACCAGAAACCCATCGGCCAGAGGCCGGTCACATGCCTGCACTTAGCTCCAAGGGGTCTGGGAACTGCCCTCCTTTTGGGTGTCATGTTCAGGCAACCGGGGTCGTGACTACCGAGCAGGTGGGAGCAGGTTTTGGGGGATGTTCACAGCCTGGAAGCACTCTTGGAGATGGAGGGACGGGCTGGAGGGTAGAGTGTGGCTGAGAGACAGAACACCGTGTGGTTTTATAGCGAAAGCTTTACCTTCCGTTCATGGCAAACGTGGATAAGAGGGAAGCAGGGGAGCCTGAGCCCTGACGAGTGGCAAGCCGGGCTGTTCCCAAGTTTGGGGTGACGAGAAGGCAGCAGCGTGGTGGCCAGCCATCCAAGTGTGCGGGTGAGCGGCCGAGGCCGCCGCGGGAGGAAGCCCGTGGGGCTGGGTCTCTGGCACCACGAACCGGGGAGGCTTCCCGCGGTGAGGAGCAAGCCCAGGGCGCGGAGGTGCTCAGAGACGACGGAGCAGGCCCCGGAGAGATGGTCACTGAGGCAGCCCCGCGGCCAGATGCCACGTAGGTGAGAGGCAGGACACCCGCTGCCCCCGTTTTCGACCTCGGGCCTGGGAGTGGGGTTAAAGAGCACGTCTGTGCTGCAGCCGACCTCTGCCTGGGCACGGGTCCCGAGCCCCACACCAGGGGTGGGCACCACAGGGCAGCGTGGAGGATGGATTCGGGGAGAGTTCTTCGCGTGTATTCATGGGTCTCTTTACCATGTGACAATGTACCAAATTGTTGTTGTTTGGCTGCCCCTGCCTGGTGTTTTCTAAGTTTGCGTGCCCGTCACAGGGCGAGAGTTCAGCTCGTCCACACCCTGTGCCAGTCCAAGCAGACTGTGTAGCCAGAGCCAGGGAACTGGCCGCCGGCCTGCAGGGAGACCGCCAGGCCCTGGTGTGCAGTGTCGCCTGCCGAGCTCCACGTGGGAAGCTGTGGTGGGGGTTGCAAAGGCTTGTCACTCCCTGCCAGCATCTGGGCGGTCCACTGTGCCACGCTTGCCCGCCGAGGTGTGGGGAGGAGACGGCCTGCTCCGTCGGCCTTGCTCCATTAGTCTTCTGCGGCTTCCGCGAGGCTGCGTGGCTCTGGTTAAGTGTCTTGAGACTCGCTCCTGCCCCGGACAGGTAGGAAGATGTGCAGGCCGAGCGCTCGGGCTTTATCCTGCGAGATGGCTTGAATGTTTATGGATGGGCTGATGAAGCTGTAATGTTCCATTTCTCTCCGCTCTCTCCCTGGGGAGGGTGATTGGGACCGCTTTCTCCTCCTCTCGTAGAAAACCTCAGCCAGACGCATGGGCTGTAGGATCAATGGCTGGCCAGACACAGGGTCTGTGCCAGGGGTAGGTGACAGAGGACTGTGGCCATGGGACAATCAGGTGAGAGAGAAGAGTCGGGGGGCCCCTTCCCAGGGCCTATTGGGCTTAGGGCGGTGGCTGGCGGGAGGTTGGGAGCCCCCGTGCTACGGAAGCAGCCCAGCTCTGCAATCCGGGACTGCACGTTGCAGGTCCCATGGCCATGCGGGGCAGGGAGGGCAGGAGGAGAGGGTGTCTGAGGGCAGACACATGGGGGGCTATCTGGGGGGGAAGGGTGGCTTCCCTGGGGGCAGCTGATGCTGTGGGTGACAGAAGCAGGCTGGCTTCTCAAGAGAGCAGAGGAGGAGGTCGTCTTTCTGTTGTGCTCCTGGAAGGTCTGCACAGCCCGTGAAACACGGGTGTGTTCTGTGCCCATTACGGAGACGAGCCCTCCCTGAAGCCCCCTCGCTCCCTGCTGTTTGTGGCTCGTGCCCATTCTTGTGCCCTTCAGTGCCTGTGCTGTGCGGCTCCCGGCGGAAGGTCAGGATGTTGGGTCTGTCTTCCTGCTGGCCGGGGGCCAGGACTTAGGTTCCCTGCTTTCTGTGGCTGGCGTCACGGTCTGGGATGGGCCGAGCAGAGAAGGCCGCTGACTTTGCTCTCCCACCTGATGTGTCGTTGAGCCCTGGCCAGGAGATGCTCTCTGAGGAGTGACGACTGTGTGTGCTTGCTGTCCTGGCTGAGACAGGGTGGGAGGAGGGGAGTGGGGAGGGGACGCCCGTAGGGAAGGGGACAGGGGACCCTTTCACCTCCATCTCCTCCTTCCAGATGCTCCCAAGAGCTGGGAGGTCACAAGGCTGCCCCTTTTCTTAGGGAGGCAGATCCACCATGAGGCCCTTTTGTCCTTCACGACGGTGGGGCCATAGGACCATCCTTATCCGGTGTCTAGGCTGTAAGACAAAGACTGAAATGGGTCATTTGCAGCCCTTTGGTGCTGGATGCCCAGGTAGGGGGCTGTGGAAACCTGCGAAGCGTGCCGTCACACCACAGCAGTGTCCCCAGCGCTGGGTGCACGCCTCTGCACAGCCGTGACCCTACCGTGCAGAGGCGGGAGTGGTGGTGCTGGCCCAGGGGGGGCTTGTTCACTGAAGCCCCGGTGGTCGGGCATGGCAGGAACCGGTGGCAGGGCCTTCAGCAGGACAGATGCCATCAGCCAGTGCAGCTGTGCTCATTCACTTATTCGTCACTCCCTCAATCATTCCTTCATTCAACATGGACTTGCGGGTACCCCTCTAGGTGGGGCAGGGGGCGTGCGGTGCCACGAGACAGACACAGTCCCTGCCCCAGGCCAGGACCCGGCCTCCTTGTGGGGCCCGGACAATAAAAAATGGCACATCCTACAGAGTCAGGCGGTAATGGTCTGTGAGGGGAAAAGCGGCGTAAGGGCACGAAGGGGGATTTTCTATTTTAGAAAGGAGGTTGAGGCCTCCCCGAGGTGACGTTGAGCAGAGCATGGATGAAATCGAGTAGCCAGAAGTGGAGGGTCTGGACCAGCTCACAGGGGCCCTTGGGCTGCGGGGAGGAGCCTGGGCTTGGTTCTTGGGGTCATGAGGGGCTGATGGGGCTGGGGTGGACAGGCGCTCTGCCCCGGGACCAGCACCTGGCGCCAAATTAGTAAACCGCTCTAACCCAGTGGCCTGGCCCAGTGCCCACTCAAGGGCGAGGGCTGTCTGCTTGAACACGCCGTCCACGGCCTCGGTGCCTGCAGGGCTGGGGATGCTGGGCTCGGCTGGCAAGGAGGGGGCATCTGTACTTCGTTACATCCCAAGAGCAGGTTGTCTATACACAGACGTTCTTTTCCTCTTCTCTTCCCCTTCGTGGCTCCTCCTCCAAACCCCCTCCCCTGTGGGACTGGCCTCTGGTCACTGTCCTGGGTACAGGTAAGGATTTGGGACCCCTCTGGGGAATGAGAATTGGGTGCAAGTTGGGACTTGTGCTTTTCAAACCTTGACGCCATTCTGAGACTTTTCCTCCCTCTTTTCCTTTCTCCGTCTATTCGCACAAAGCACAGAGATTTCTCTTGTGATAGATTTCCAGTGTCAAATAAAGGTCAGGCCTGTGACCTCGATCTGGCCACTCAGGCTCTTCTGCTGGGGCCCAGACCCCAGGTCGGCTTCACGGTGCGCTCTGGGCTGTGAAAGGTGGGCCTTCTCCCCTCCACGAGCCCCAAAGCATTCTGAGCCAGTGCCCGGGACTAGAACCAGCCTTTGGATTTCCGGTTGCCGGTCCCAGGGTACAGCTGGCGCCGACAGCAGCCAGGGGGTTTCCACGAGAAAGCTGGCCCGCCTCAGGATCTCCCGATAAGGAACGGCTGCTTTCTTCCTGCTCACAAAGCCACACCAGCTTTCAACGGGAACCTTATCATTTCCATCAAGGGCATTTTTTGGTATTATTATATTTCTTCCCCCTGCTCTCCTCCTCCCACCCCTGTTGAAAGCCACTTTTAACTAAATGGAGTCAAATGAAAGCCAGATTAGCTGCTTTGCTTTTTCTCGTGTCTGATAATGATTTAATGCTATGTTTGTCTCTATTTAGAAATAAATCAAGGCGCCTTTAAAAATTGTTGCTTCAGGTTCTAGGAGGTTGGAGAAAACAACCATTATGTGTCCTTAACAACCTTTTCTTCCTGCTACTGTACGGGGTCCGGTGCATTTGATGGTCTGACCCCCAACAGTCTCAATGTAGTGGTGTGTTTTATTTCCAGGCATGTGCGCTGAGAGCTTCACAGGGAGAAAGGAGGGGGAGGGAAGCAGCCCGGGGCTGCCCCGAGCGGGTTCAAGCGGGTCCTGTGTCTGAGCGCCTGAGCACCGTGGGCTCGTGCTGCCCTAGCTCCCGCGGACTGGCAGTGCGTATTGAGGCCCGTCCTGCTGATGAGGGAGGCGGGGGAGCGCCACATACCCTGGAAGCCTTTTTAGTCGGGACACACTGCCGGCAACGCCCGTGGGCCCCGTGGCTCTGACCCCAAGGCCAAGCCGGGTCTGAACTTCGCCGTGGGAGGCCGTTCAGAGCCAAAGGAGCCTTGTCTCCGTGTTGGGGGAGGTAGCACTGCTCCGAGGCTGTTGGGGAGGACTTGAAAGGCTGGTCAGCTTGGAAAATGGGCCGAGGAACCATCATTCTACCTGCGGAGGGGTGAGTTGTGTGTTCCCTATTTGGGAAGAGGGCCTTTGCAGCTGTCATCGGGGTAATGCTGGGGATCTAATCGTAGTGGATTGGGGCTGTCCCTAAAGCCAATGGGAGTGTCCTCATAGGAGCTAGAAGGGGACACACAGAGAATGTGGAAATGCGACGACAGAGGCCGAGAGGGGAGTGATGCATCTACTGGCCAAAGATACCCAGGACTGCTGGAAGGCACCAGAATCTGGGACAGAGGCCTGGGGCCCGTTCCCCCGCCTGCCCCCGCAGCTCACGCTCTGGCCGCCGAGCCTGTGCTGATCTGTGCGGCAGCCCCGGGAGGCGAGCACAGAAGGAATTCGGGGACGCACACGGTCCCGGGGTCTTTGGGACTCGTGGAACCGGCAGGGACTGCGCGCCGTCCGGCTGAGGCGGGGCCACAGGCAGGCTGGCCCGGGCGCTCCAGAGGCTCCGGCGTGGCCTCTCTGGCCGGCCGGGTGGCGCCGGGAGCAGCGGCCTCGGCTCGTCTGTCCTCTCGGCTTGTCCGCCGTCACGCACGGATCGGCGCCTCGCGGTTCTAAAGACGAATGTCGCTGCCGGAATTCAGCCCTGAGGCAGCCACACACCCGGCCAGCGGCTCCGCCCGGAGGCGAGCGCGCCCGTGCGGGTTCTAGGGACGTTTAGGGCGAAGAGTCCGGGGAGCCTCCTTTCACGCCGCGGTGCGGACACGCGGGTCTGTGCTTCCTGCCTCAGCCCCGGCACCGCTGCCGCCGCCTCCGGGCTGCTCTCCGTGCTTCCCCGTGGCCCTCTCTGGGAGGTGGGTGTTGTCGGTCTCACGTCCGTGGGGCGGGGTCGTCAGTCTCCTGTCTGTGAGGCGGGTCCACTACCAGCGCTGAGGGGAGGCTCGGGTGTCCGGCCTCCTAGGAGGAAGGTCACGGTCTCTCTGGCGTCGGTCCCTGTGGATCTGACGCCTCCAGCTGGGCGGCTTTGCCTCGCAGGCCTCCCTGGGCTGTGACGCCAGAGTTGAATCCCAGCTGAACGTTCTGGTCTGAAGCCCCCTTTGGGGTGACCCCGCCAGGCTTTGCCCCAAGGGCGCGGGAGCCGAGGAATGGGGGGAAGGCCTGCCCACAGCCCCCCTCCCGGGCCCTGCCTTCCCACCGTCCCCCAAGTCCTTGCAGGACTGTGACCCGTGGCTCCCGGAGAACAGAAAGTGGACACACCGCCACTTTGGCCCCGGAGCCTCTGTGACAGCTTCGCTCTGTCCTGGTCCCGCTGCTCTGCTTTCGGCGCTCCTGCCACAACAAACCCCTCCGAAGTCTGGGCCCCATTCCCTCAACAGCTGCCGAATGTGCGGATGCCGGCTTCCATCAATGCCTTCTCTCTGGGACCCAGGCCTAGCCTGCCTGGGGGGCCCCGCGGACGCTCCACAGGCTGGAGAACTGAGGCCCAGGGGGCTAGAGGTCTTGCCAGGAGCCTAGGTCGGCCACCCGTGTGCACATCCTGGTCCTTCCCCTGGCACTGGGTTACGACGGAATGCGTGGTGCTGGTGGCTGGAAGAAATGGGAGGGGAAGGAGTGTCCCCTGGATGTCACCAGGTGATGGGCACAGCACCCTCCAGCTTCGTTTGCTGCTCTGGACCTTTCAGCCTGCCGCCCCATGTCCCCGGTTCAGGTCCTGCTGGCAGGATGGGGACCCCTGCTGGGTAGGCCTGGCCCCGACCCCGTTTCTGCCTCTGAGCCTCGTCCATGGTGTCTTTGACCCTCACTGGGGGTCTTGATGCAGGTGGTGCCAGGCTGGTCTCAGTGTGGGAAGGAGCCTGTCTCCCTCCAGTCGCCCTGTCCCCAGTGAGGGTTGGGGTCCTGGGCTGGGCTCTCCAGTGACAGGCATGCTTGGTTGTGCACTGAGAGGCCAGGATGTGGGGGCATCCTCATTGCCCCCCCCGCCCCAATTGGCAGTCCACTCTGTCCTCCCACACAGCCCCCTGCCCCATTTCTTCATCTCTCTGTGAAGGCTTCTCGTTCTTGGTCTCTAACTCTCCCTCCAACATTGTTGTTTCTGCCTCTCTGGCCTGGCCTGTCTCTGTCCTGGACCCCTCCCAGCCACAGCTCTCCCCCCTCGCTGTGGTTGGAGCCCCTTCCTGGCCTGGGAGTCAGGCCACCATGGTGTAGGGCTTGGGGGTGGCTGGCCAAGAACATGTAGGAACTGGCTGTATGGACCAGATATGGGAAACTGAGGCTCAGAGGCTCTGTCCACTCAGCCTTGGGGCTGTGACCAGGGCCTGCCCATTGCTCCCACCCATGGGCTGACCCTTCTATGGAGCCAGGCCCCAGGGTCCAGGAAGAAGCTGACCGGCCAGTCTCTCTGTGTCCTGCGTCCTGGGGAGGCCCTGCTGGGTCCAGCCTCCGTCTTGCGCTGGCTGGCATGCGTGGTCACTTGCCAAGCACGAGGAGGTGCCGGGCCTCCACAGCCTTCTTGACGCGTGGCACTGTGACCGGTACCAGCGTGAAGCCCTCATTCTGTTCCAATAGCTCCAAGCCAATATAAGTGCCACTCTCCATGACCTGTGGCCCTGGGTTGCCCAGAGTGCAGAGATTTCCCTCTCTCTGCAGAGTTAGCACGGGCCCGTGAATCCAGTCTTCGCTCCAGGGGACTGGCCAACCTCTGAGCCTCAGCTTCCTGACCAGCAGACCTCGATGAGCCCTTCACATCACCAGTAGTCTTCCTCACCAGGCAGGTCTCCATCCCCTCAGTGTCCGTCACTCACCTCTCTGAGCCTTGACTTTCTCACCTGTAAGGCGGGACAGCAGCACTGCCTCCCCATGGTGCTCTGAGGGTGAAGGAGCTCATAGGACACGTGTTTAGTGCTGTGCCCAGCACGAGAGAGAGAGCGGCTGGGTGGGCAGGGTGATGCCAGCGGCTGGCAGGTGCCATGCAGGAGGAGAGGGACCCCTGTCCCTGCGACAGGTTGCAGGGGAGTGAGGACGGGAGAGAGGGGTCAGCTGGGCCTCCCAGAACACCAGCTGTACTTCCCAGCCCCCCTCACCCCCCAGGGAGGGCGAGCTGCTACATTTCGTTTGGTCCTCCAGGACCGTGGGGCCGGGCAGCTGAGGGGAGTGAGACCCGGAGGTTGGGCTGCCTGTGTGAGGTCGCAGAGAGAGGAGGTGTTTGGACCCGAGCCGGGTGGACCCCAGCCCATCTCGTGGGCCTCCACATACAGCGCCTCCACCCCGGGGGAGCAAGGGGAGAGGCCTCACACACCCCAGCAGGCCAGAGCGCTGCTGCTGATGGCTTTGAGGAGACGGGTTAACGCAGGGTGAGTTCCCATCCATCACCGGCAATAACCCGTTGTGAAAGGAAGCTGGGAAAACAGAGACAAAATCAATGAGGATTTGGAAACAGGCACTGCTGGAAATAGCTTATTTCCAGAAGCAGCATGGCCTGGAAGAGATCTGAAGTCTTGGCCCTGAGGGAGGCCTGGGACAGACTTGAGAGAGGGATCCGGCCCCCAGGGAGGAGTTGGCTCCCCCGGGCCCTCTTCCTGACCCTCTGGGCCCCTCTCAGGGCCCTGTGTTCAGCCATGAGGGGCACTGCTCGGGCTGGGAGGTTGCTGCTGCAGGTGTCACTGGCTGGGGGCCTCCAGGGAGAGGGATGGTCAGCTTTAGGGGCTGGGGGCTGATGTGAGGACTGGGTGCTCTTGGTGGCTGCAAATGTCCCTGATCATGTGGCCTTGCAGGCCAGCAAGTGGCTATCCATGGCCCTACCAGGAGGCTGTGTAACTTCGTTCATTCATTCATTCATTCATTCATTCATTCATTCATTGAACAGCTGTATCCCGGGATCTCTGATGTGCCAGGCACCATCCACTGTCCCAGGCGCTCCATTCTATCTCCGTATCCCTGGAACACAGCCCAGTCATCCCTGCTCACTTGCAGTCCCTGATGTCAGCGTGCTGATGGAGGTGAGCCCTGGGTTCCTGGGGGTCAGGCAGAGGGCAGCTCTGGTCTGTCTTGGGTGCTGGTAGGAGCCGCTCACTGCTCTCCTGGTCTGCACCCAAACCGTCCCTAGGCTTGGGGAGGTGTATGCCCCGAGGGGAGCAACGTCACTGTGTTTATGGCATATGAAGCTGACAAGTGGGCACCCCCATCCGGGCCCAGGCTGGGTGCTTCTGTTGCTTCATGGATGGGAAGTGACAGCTAGTATTTCTGAAATGAATACTGTAAAGACTACAGTATATCAAGGGCCCTACACAGGGTTATTAAAGTAGATTAACTGAATAATTTTCCTAGAATAATAATGTTTCTTAAGGATATGAATGAGCCCTGGTCTTTCCTTGGCACCATGAGCCAGAAATGTCCAAGGGTGGCTCCATGTCACTGTTTAAGGCCGCGGGGCCCGTTAGGAGGGGAATGGAAGCTGCTGCACGCATTGCGGTTCGCTGATGGCTCTGCCGGATGTGGTTGGAAGCTGCAATTTCCAGGTGCTCGCTCAGATACCTGTGAGATAGCCCATGCACAACAGCCGAGGAAGTGGCCAATGCCCAGGGCCGCGATACTGGGGAGCCTGGTCAGGGAGGCTGGCTTTGGCTAGGGTCCCAGGGACTTCTGGGGTTCTGATTAGCTTTCTCCAGTGTGTAGGGGCTGGAGCTCGGGGAAGGTGCCTGGAGGGTTCCCGCTGTCTGACCCCAGGTGCCCTCCCAGGCAGAGGGAGAGGCCGAGCTGGGTGCCCAGCACCCGCAGACGTTAGCCAGCTGGGGTGGGGAGGTGTGATGGGCCCTGTCCTTTGAGGATGTGCATTGGGGGACAGGAAGAGCTCCCTCTCTCCCAAGCCTGGGCACTCAGACCCAGGTCAGTGAGAGGCTACACTCTGAGTGTGTCAGCCTCGGAAAGCCTGTGGTTCTGAGACCCCGTCTGGGCAGGGAGAAAGTCAACCAGTCATTGTTAGGCCCAGGCTGGACCCGTGGTGGTGGTAGGGACACGCCTTCCCCATCTCAGAGGCTCTGTGGGTGTGTGACCGTGCAGTCACACGGGGCCCCATGCTTCGGGGGCTCTGCACTTGGTTTAATGCTCTGTTGTTGTCTGGAAATTCGGAATATTTTTCAGCAAGGGGCCCCATGTTTTTGTTCTGCACGGGGCCCTGCAAACTATGTAGTGTGTCCTGTCTCTCCCTTCTCTGGGGTGGGGGGGGTGGGGTGGGGGTGGGGATTCCCCAGGGAGGTATCGCGAACCCCTGATGGGAGAGTTTGGGAGGAGCCCTGGGCCTGTGGCGCTCCGCCGGTCCCCACTGCCCTCTCTCCTCGGGGCTTGTCAGTGTGCCACCAACCTGTGTGCTGGTCTGTGACAGGGAGGCAGTTCTACCCAAGTCTGGGGGGTGGGGGCGTCAGGAAGCCATTGCTGCCTCACACCTAAGCCACAGTCTGTGGACTCCCTTCTTGGCAGCGACCTGCTGGCTCCACCGGCCCGATGCTCCCTTCATCCGTTGCTCCAGAGCGTGGTGGGTGTAAGGGGTGCATGAGGCAGCTTCCGGTCACACTGATGCCGCAAAACAAACATGTCCTGAGCCCAGGGGCTTACAACAGTGGCGCTTCTTCTTTGCTCATGCGTCTCTGGTCACGGGGGGCTCTGCATGGGGCTGCAGGTCCGGGTCACCCTGGCCCCACGTGAATCTCGTTCTGGGACCAGTGGCCTCCCAGGGCCCGTCCTCGGGGGAACAGAAGCACAGAGGGCGAGTCAGAGCACCCGGCGTGGGGTAGCTGGGCTCACTCCACAGGCCAAGGCCGGCCCCACAGCCAAGCCCACCGTTGCTGGGGTGGCCGTGTGCTCCCCTAGCCCCACCGGAGTCAGTCCGCAAAGCCCCACGGCAAAGGGCACGCTGGCGCAGGCCTGCTGCTGGGACAGAGGCGGGAGTTTGCACAGTAGTCCGGTGTGCCACTGGGGTCTTGTGTGGTGACCCCCCCGAGTCCCAGCATGAGAGTCAAGATGGGGTTTTCAGAAGCTCCTTGAACCCTGAGGCCAGCTGACTGGTGAGCAAACTGTTGGAAGACAAGCTGTGTGGGGCTGCTGATGGAGCGGGGCTTCGAGGACCCTTGCTGTGGGGATTTGGGTTGGACAGCATGACCTGCAGTGCTGGTTTTGGCCAGGACCACGGCAGGGAAACTTCTGGTGCCCCCAGGGATGCTCTGTGCTTGGGGCGGAGGGGACAGAGTGAGACAGGCCCCTGCTCCAGGCTGCTGGTGTGCCGTGGCTGAGACGCACGTTCAGTGTGGGCCTGTGCGCTGCAGGTGAGCATGGGGCTGTGGGGGCCCAGAGAGGGGCTGCTCGACCGGCCTAGGCCTGGGGCGGGCAGGGGTCTTCCCGGAGGAGAGAAGCCTGCACTGAGGTTGAAGGGGTGAGAGTGGCGTGTGTGTGGGGAAGAGCATCCCCGGCAGAGGGCCAGGGTGAGCAGCGGACTGGGGAGACACCGTGTCATGATCGGGGCTCTCGGATCCGCTGGGGAGAACACAGCGGGGCCTGCCCCCCTGGGGCTCACCGTCCAGCACAGCCAGGCCCTGGGAAGCTGCCTGTGTCCTGGGTCAGAGAGGAGTAGAGTCCGGGAGCTTGAGGCCTAGGGTCTGCGGGGCAGGGGGTGAGGTGTAAGGACCCCCACTCCACTGACTGCAGGGGGAGCCTTGAGTCTGGAGCAGAGAAAGGAGTTGCTCTGGGGGCTGCATTGCTCCTGAGTCCGGGCATCAAGGGTTTGCTACCTGCAGGAACAGGAGGGGAGGCGAGGCTGTCCCGCGTGGTCGGCTTCCTGCGAAAGTTCAGGACCCCTTAGCAGGCCTAATTAAGGCCCTCGCGGCATTCGGCCTGGGCGAGATACATAAAGCGATAATGTGACAGCTTTAATTAGAGAGGCCTTTTCTTCATAAATACATATGCCAGTTAACGAGCAGCGGGATGGAGGCGAGATTTGCAGCCGCTACCAGCCATGAATCTTGTGCACAGGAAGAGGCAGAGTGACTCTCCCACGGAGCCCATGTCCCTCCAGCAACCCTGCCTCCACATGGGATCCTGGGGCCGGAGGGCTCACTGCAGAATCCTGGCCTCGGCGTCCTGAGCAACTTGAGGCGGGTGCCCCTCCCGAGACCCAGCAGGCTCCCAACCCACAGGAAGTGAGCGAACAAGTGAGCGGACTGGCAGGAGCTGCCCACGGTCATTTCCTGCACTCCCTCGGCCTGGGACCCTAGAGAGCAGGGATCTCTCGCTCCTGAGGCCCCCGCAGTCCCACCTCGCGGTGGTGGGCAGTGAGCTGGGGTCTGTTGACGTTACCAGCGTTGGGGGTGAGGAGGGCACACTGCAGGTGTGCCCGGACCCCCTTCCTGCCACACCCTGCACGGCCCCACCTGGAGCTGCCTGGAGGCCTGGGGACCACAGCCCCGCGGTGGAGTGTGGCCCCTTTCTGCAGGAGGCCACTCCCCTACACACCCGCGAGGGGCCGAGCCACCTTGCCAGGACCCCGGCGAGGCTGTTCGTCTGTCCTCACTACACTGGTCTCGACTAGTGAACCTCGGCACCGCCCTAGGTGCGGCCTGCGGACCATGTCCAGGAGCAGCCTGGCTCCATCCACGGATGAACAAAGGTGGCCCATCCCTAACCCTAACCATGCTCATCAGCCGCAGAGAGGAGCGCCGCGCTCACACACGCTAGGACACGGATGAGCCTGGAAAACATGGTGCTGAGTGAAAGGAGCAGACCCAGAGGGCCACGTATCATCTGATTCCTTTTACTTGAATGTCCAGAAAAGGCAGATCCACAGAGACAGAAAGCAAATCAGTAGTTGCCTGGAACGTGAGGGAGGTGGGGAGTGCTGCCCATGCCTCCTTTTGGGGGATCGAATGTTCTGGAGCTTGGTACAGGTGCCGTTGTGCAACACCGTGAATGTATGAAACACCGCTGAACACTTTACAGGAGTGAGTGCTACATACGTGAATTCTGTTAAGAGAAACTAAGCAGGGGACAGAGGGACAACTCACCCAGCTGGCCCAGGGAGAGGCCTGGTTGTTCTGGTTTGGGGATGGCCAGGACGCTGGGACTGAGCCTCGTGGTACTGGCGTTGACCTCGGCCACAAGGGGTCCTGGCTGGGGTCCCTCTGGCTGTGGCCCCCAGAATCCAATTCAGTGGAGAGACTGCAGGGCAGCAGCCCCAGACGTCTGGAGCGTCCCTACCTCCTCACGCCCAGGCTGGACCCACGGACCTGTGCCACCTACAGAATGCAGGGACCAGCCAGCTTGCCTGGGGGAAGCCAGGGTCTCCCACGGGCGCTGACCTGGAAGGAGCCCGCGTGATCTTTGCTCTGGTCAGCCTGGCTGATGAAGTCCCCGGTAACCACGCGGTGCTCGTGGCCCTCCCGGCTTACGGCTTGTCAGTCTCCTACTATCTCCTCCCCATCAGGAGGGAAATATCTCCCGGTGAAATGAATGCACCGGAAGGATGTTCACCCCCTGCCTCCCCAGGATGGACGGGAGGGGGAGTCTCTGGGCTCATCTGTGCTGGAGTTCCCTCCGAGGGCTCTCTGTCCCCAGCGCCTCAGCCCTGTGCTCAGAGCCTCCGGTAAGTGTCCCCCCAGCTGGGTCCCGCCCGGCCACCCGTGTCCATGTCCCCGCAGAGGCACATCAGTGGTTCAGCCTTGATAACATAGAATGGGGTGGGTCCAACTCTGGCTTGCTTCTGAAGAGAATGTTTCTGATTTTATTTTTATTGCTCTAACACGAGCTCAGCTCGTGGAAGTTGTAAACGGTAGCTTCCCCTCTGCTTCCCGGGCACCTTCTTATGTGACCCGTTAACAGATAGCATTAACGGCACCATCCTGGTCCTGCTCAACTAACGGGTTCTTTGGAAGCCAGCGATTAAACACGGAAGCGAGGCCAATGCCACCAGCTGGCTGCCGAGGGACTCCTGGGTGGGTCATTCTGCTAACTTTTGGATTCTATGGGTCAATAAAAATAATTTGAAAAAATATCAGGGAATCAATTTAGAATTTCCAACTTGCTATTTGCTCAGTAAGGGCGTTGAAAGAATTCCTTCTAAACCTGAACTACCCCAGTCACCCTCATCTCACGAAGGAAAGAACGTGTAAGTGCCCAAAATGAGGCAGGACGCACTCTGGAAAAAGGACCATCCTGTAAACGGGAACACTGATCGGAGTGGAGGGCTGCCCTCTGTCGCTCCCTTGCCCCGTGCTAGCCCAGGGGGGCTGTCACAGCAGTATAGACGGGCGTAGGTGTCGGGGGGGCTTCCCGACAACAGACCTGCATCTCCCACAGTCTGGAGGCTGGAAGCCCATCAGAGATCGAGGCTCGGGCTGACTGGGTGTCTCATGAAGGCCCGTGTCCTGGTTCATCGTCCTCTCGCTGTGGCGGAAGCGGCAGGGGGTTCTCTGGGGTCCCTTCATAAGGGCACTAATTCTATCACGCAGCTCTTCCTCATGGCCTTATTACCTCCCAGAGACCCCCACCTCCTGGCACCATCACCTTGGGGCTTTAGTGTTAACATGCTAATGTTGAGGGGACACTAATGTTCATGTTACAGCACCCCCATTTCTTGGAGGATGATGGATACAGCAGTAGCGATGGGCCTCGGTGCTCCGTCTAGGATAGGGGAAGCCCCTGCCCTGAGCTTCTGAGGAATGGTGGGGCAGACAGTTCCTGGAAGGCGCTGGAAGGGACGGAGGGGGGTGAGGTGGAGGTGAAGCTGGGTCAGGGATCTAGGGCATCCCCACTCCCAGGCTGGCAGGTGGGGCCCAGGCGGAGCCACGTCTGGGCTACCAGGGCCCTCACCCCTTCCCCCACCTTGTCCTGCTGGCCTGGTGCAGAGGAACCCCAGGGAGCCTGAGGGCTGGTGGGGACAGGATGAGGAGGGGGGCTGCAGGGCTCCCCCAGCGCTTCTGCCGGGGTGGGGAGAACAGAGCTGTCCTCTGGTTCAAAAAGCCAGTTGACGTTCTCTGCGGCTTCACCCTCTTTCCCGCCCTGGTGCTGGGAAGTGTGCGGCCAGACTAGGTTCTGGGCCCCAGGCAGGCTGCAAGCCCTGGGGGAAAATGAAACGTCAAACAAGGTTCAAGAGGAGTCTGGCTTCCCTGGGCCAGGCTCTGAGCTGGGGCCTGTGTGCGCGTGGGCTTGGAGCCCTGCTCTGCTGACAACGGCCTGGCTGGGTGCGTCTGTCTGAACGCACAGGGACAATGGGCCTTATCAATGCGGCATCTCGGGACGCTCTGCTCAGCTGCCTGGGAGGAGGGAGAGCAGCGGGGTGCTGAGAGATTCTCTCCGGAGCGAGTGGAGGGAGGGATGGGGCAGATCCTTCCAGAAGGAGGCTCAACAGGAGGAGACCTCACTGGAGCCTTGGGGGCTTTGTACTAACCAGAGGAAGGCTCTCCTTGGTCCCAGGAATAAGCTGAGGCTTTGCTTGAAAACATTTTTGGGAGGAGTTGAAGGACAGGAGGCAGAAGGATCCTAGCGCTGAGGAAAGCTCCAGTAAGGGGTCCTAGAGCTGGTGAGAGGTGTGCATGTGAGAACAGGATCGTGCCTAGGCTGCGGGGAGGAAACCCTGCCCACGTGAGACTCAGGGACCCAGAGGTCAGCGCGGTGACCGGCTGCTTGGCTCCTTCTCCCCTGGGCTCTGCTTCCCGTCCCCCCAACCCCCCACAGCCAGGGTCTGCTCCAGCTCCCGTGAGTGGACAGGGAAGTGGGTCCCCGCAGAAGGGGATGGGTCTGCCAGGAGGAGTGAGGCTGCAGCAGTTGGGGACATCCTGCCCCCCGCTGGGCACAGACCTGGTTCTCAGAGCTCCCCGGAGCCCGGCCAGCCCCTGGGGTTGCAGATGGAGCTGAGTGTCCAGGACACCGTGGTTGGGGTCCCAGGGCAGAGCCAGTCTGCTTTCCATGTTGTGCAGCCTGCCTCCTTCCCTGCGGAATTATGTCACTCTGGAAACCCTCCTGTTCCTTGTGCGAAGGCTCCTTTGTCTCCTGGAATGCGGTTGTCCACACGTTTGGGATTCCTCAGGCTTGGCAGGCCAGCTGGACCTCCCCAGCCCAGCCTGGGAGGCCACAGGGTTCCTGAGAAGACAAAGAGCAGAGGCGCTCCCTGCCACTGCGAGGAATCGTGACCAGCCGGTTCTGGAGGCTTCTCCGTGCAGCAAAGGGCCTGGTGTCACTGCCACAGCACGGAGCGGTGTGAGCACGTCCTCTCCTTCAGGAGCTGACCTTTCCCGGGGCACTCTACACCTGTACGTTGTGCCAGCCGTGTTCCCAGGCGACTCGTCCGCTCCCTTCATTCGCTGAGTGATGTCTGCGTGCGTCTTCTGTGTTGGGGGCGACTCTAGGCCCTGGACATAGGGGACACTGCCGACCAAAGATCCTATCCCCGTGGCGCTGACATCCCAGCGACTCCCCGTGTGCCCTGCCCCCACGTCCCTCCCCCTCACCCCAGCCCATCGTCGTGAGCTCACAGCCTGGCGCAGCTTGGCGATGCCCACGCCGAGTGGGACTCAGGGCTGGGCTGTGCAGGAGAAAGTGCACTGCGAAGTGTTGGCAGGAAGGAGCAGCCAATTGCTTCTAAACTTGGGGCTTTCCAAGCCAAGTTTCGGCTTGGCGTGCCTCCAGGCATTCTTCCTTCCCGAAGGTTTGGTTAAAAAAAAGTAGTCAGTGACACTTGTTAAAGAGCAAAGTAAGGCAGACTTTATTCCGGAGGTGGGTGGGGGGTGCGCCCGACAGGTGTAGGGACCACGGCAGTGGGGTTTTGCGGTGGGGGAGAGTTGGGCTCAACTCAGAGTACAAAACGGGCAAGCGGGGATTTATAGCCGCGGAGCAGGGTGGGAGCCGTGGATGGAAAATCACTAGGAGGGAAGAGCAGGGGTGAATCCACCTGACGGGCTTCTTGCTGAGGGCAGGCCAGGGGGTCAGACACCCTCTGGGAATGGTAGGCGATGAGGGACCCTGTCAGATATGGAGAATGGGGGATTCTGGCGAAACTGACCTCGCAGGGTTCTTGCTAAAATTGGACAGTGGGGAGATGAACACAGAAGGTCCAAAATCAAGGCCTATAGAGTTTGGTCAAGGAGAGAATCTTTGTCAGGTTAACAAAATGGTCATTGTCCAGGAGGTGTTCCCATCCTTTGTACCTCAGGGTGACTGAGGCCACCCCCCTCATCATTGTCTGGATGTGGGCTGGGGGTATGGTGGGGGGCACCCCTTCTCTCTCCACCGGCCCCAGCTGTTGGTTTCTGAGGGGTCTGGCTGGGTTATGAGTCGAGCCTGTGATTTGGGGAAAAAAGCATCTGATTGGCTCATTCAAACATCACAATTCATCACCGCCCAGGCAGGAGCCGGGAGGCAGAGGGACAGGGTGGGGTGCTGCCCAGGCCCCAGTTTTCACTTCTCAGTGTGTTTGTGGGGGTGGAGGTGGGGGTGGGTAAAGAGCGGGGAGGAGGCCTGTGTTTGAGGCCTGGAACGAGCCAGACACACTGGGTGAGGCCCCGCGTCTTCCGGGCTCAGACATGGTTCTTGCTCTGGGGAGGCCCAGCAGGAAAGCCCTCAACCCTCAGGTCCATCCTCCCTGCTGCCCCCACAGGGATGCTCCCGGGGGACATTGGCAAACACGTTTGAAACCATTTCTAGCACCGCCGTTCCTAATTCTCAGTGCCAGGGGTGCCGCCTGGAGGGAGCTGTCGGCAGGCCAGGGGCACAGAACGGGGCCTGCACTGCCTTTTCTCCTGGCCAGGTCAGCGTTCTGAAGCGCTTGTCCTGCCCATCTGACCCTCCGACACCAACCGGCTGTCCCAGGATTCAGCTCGATTCTGACACTGACTACCCGGAATTCACCCCGCAGTTTGAGAGGTCGGCCCCGCAGACTGCCCTCTCTTTCAGATGCCTGTCACAGGTCCTGAACCCCTTACTTCTGACCAACTGAGTCTAAATTGGGGGTTCCAATGACCCCCTCCCCAGGTTTGATAATTATCTTGAAGAGCTCACAAAACTGAGGAATGAGTTTACTGGTTTGTCATAAAGGATACAACTCGGGAACAGTCAAATAGAAGAGACGCATAGGGTGAGGTCGGGGGGGGGGCATGGACACCACCCCCCAGCATCTGTGTTCCCCGACTTGGAAGCTCTCCAAACCTCATCATTTAGGGTCTTTATGGAGATTCCATTATGAAGGCATGATTGATTACGTCATTGGTGATTGAACTCAGTCCCCACCCCCTCCCCAGAGGTCAGGGGGTGAAGTTGAAAGTTCCAACCCTCATATCCCTGGGTTGGTTTCCCTGGCAACCAGCCCCTATCCAGAAGCTGCTAGAGGTCCACCAAGAGTCACCTCATTAGCATAAACTCCTGTAGTGTTGACTGGGCTTGTTATGAATTACAAAAGATGCTCTTATTATTCAGAAAATTCCAAATTTCACCGCCCCCAGTTAAAGTGTCATTCTGCTGTCCAGTGACTCAGAATCCCTAGCATCACCTGAGCCATGAACGCCTGTGGTGCTGTGTCGTGGCATTTGTCTCTGTGTGGGCTCGCAGGACTCCCGTTCACATCCTCGAAGCCCCAGGGCATCCTGTTTGGGGGTAGAAGGCCCATCAAGCAATGTAGTCATGCTGGACGTTCCCAAGTTCCAGGCCCTGTGCTGGGTGCCACTTCACCAAGCCCTGTTTCCACTGCCTCTGGGAAGACCTAGGATTTTGTCATCATGGGTGGGGCTTAGCCACATGCCATTTCAAAATTGATTCATCCAGGGTTATTCCCTGGAAGGGCCTGTGTGAGATTAGCTTAGTCCTGATAGCTGCATGCACCCCTGATCTTCTCTGGGGACCCTGGGGTCACCAGGAATGACCTCAGGGGACAACCTGAAGGTCAATGCAGGGGAAGATATTAAAATCTTCCTTCTCTCCAAGCAGCAGCTGTCAATCCAGACGTCCCCAGTGACTGGTGCCCAGGTGGCACCGCAACCTTGCAAAAGCTTCCCCTCTGCCCACGTGTGGCTTCGCCAGCTCTGGGATGCCAGGAGTGTCCTTGATGCCTCCAAGCCTCACTTCCCCTTGTGTCTGCTTCAGAGGCTGGCGTCAAGGACTGGGGAGACCCCTACACTGAGCTCTCAGCCCAGGCAATGTTTTTCTTCTTTTTACTGTCATTGACCAGAGGCCAGAGTCTGTCTGCCTTGCCCTGTGCTGGGCCTGCGGTGCTTGGAGATGGCCTGCTTGTTAGCGACAGTCCCAGCATTGCCGCTCCAACTTGAGAACTGCTGAGTGAGAGGGCAGGGGTGATCTTTCAGGCTCCCCAGTAGCCCTGCGGACGTACTTGGAAAGGCCCCCACTCGGTCAGGGCTCTGTTTCCCAGGCAGGGGCAAGCTGTTGGTGCTGAGCCCATGTTCAAAGGGTGGGTCTTGGTGGAATGGGAGGGAGAATTTCCCAGCTGGCAGCTGATGGTGGCGCTGTTGGCTCACACCAGGCACCAGACCAGCCAGTTCTGCAGCCTTCTGGGCCAGGGCCAGTGAGGGAGGGCAGCCGGTTGGGCGGCAAGTCCTCTCTCTTCCAGACAGCACTGCAGGTTTCCTGGCCCGAGTCCACCACTGAGTTTTGTTGAGGTGTCTGGCATTCCTCAGTGGCGGAGAGGACGGTGGCTGGACAGTGGACGGGGAGGGCCTGGATACCAGGAGTGTGACACGGATGGAACATCCCTCCCCTGGCTAGGGAGCCAGCATCTCTGGCCTTGTCCTCTCCCCAGCCTCCTGGCTTCTCTGCAGACTTGCACTCCTCCTTCTGCTGGCTTCCTCGTACCTGGGGGCAGCTTAGGACCCCTCTGTAGCTGGAAAGGGGGTCTGCAGCCAGCAGCTGGTGGGTGGGGAGGGCAGCTGGTCAGATCAGCAGCCGTAGTTTAGCTGTTGGTCTGGCCCAGCCCTGGATGGTCTGATCTCCACTCCCCATCCCCGAGACAGCAACTGCAGTTGTCAGAGAGGCTCTGTTGTTGGGCTATTCTGCCTCCTGCCAAGACCTTCCTGGGGCTCTAGGGGACCCCCTAGTCTTCCCTAGAGGCAAGACTAGGTACTTTGCTTGCTGCATGCCTGACATCCTTCCAGACTTCTGATCTATGCTGGGACCATTTTGTAAGTCGATGGGAATTCAATAAATATGAGTGGAAGCCCTCCCATGGCCCAGTACCGTGTTGGCTCTTTTGTGGAGAGGCTGGGTGATTAACTCCTCACTAGAAGCTGGGAGATGGGGCTTGGGCCTGAGCACCGATGCAGGCTAGTAACCTTGGACCAGTGGCTTTTTCTTTCTAGGGTTCAGTCTTGTCATCTGGGAAATGGGAGAGTTGAATAAGATTTGGTTCCTTTCTGCCCTGGGTTTCTGCTCCCCTTGTTAAGTTCCCTGATTTTACTAGTTACCTGGACCTCCTGCCTAACATGTCCCCTAACTTCTCCTGGTCATCTTGGCCTCAGAGCCCATCCCTATCCTTGGGAACTTGTCTCTTCCCCTGCTTCATTCCCTTCATCATTATCATCACCACCATCATCATCAGCGTCCACATCATCATCATCACCACCACCAGCATCTCCATCATCATCACCACCATCACCACCACCGTCACTATCATCACCTTCATCACCACCACCATCACCAGCACCACCGTCACTATCATCACCTCCATCACCACCACCACCATCACCACCACCGTCACTATCATCACCTCCATCACCACCATCATCACCACCACCACCGTCACTATCATCACCTCCATCACCACCACCATCACCACCACCACCGTCACTATCATCACCTCCATCACCACCACCATCACCACCACCGTCACTATCATCACCTCCATCACCACCACCATCACCACCACCACCGTCACTATCATCACCTCCATCACCACCACCATCACCACCACCGTCACTATCATCACCTCCATCACCACCACCATCACCACCACCACCGTCACTATCATCACCTCCATCACCACCACCATCACCACCACCGTCACTATCATCACCTCCATCACCACCACCATCACCACCACCGTCACTATCATCACCTCCATCACCACCACCATCACCACCACCGTCACTATCATCACCTCCATCACCACCATCACCACCACCACCGTCACTATCATCACCTCCATCACCACCACCATCACCACCACCGTCACTATCATCACCTCCATCACCACCACCGTCACTATCATCACCTCCATCACCACCACCATCACCACCACCACCGTCACTATCATCACCTCCATCACCACCACCATCACCACCACCGTCACTATCATCACCTCCATCACCACCACCATCACCACCACCACCGTCACTATCATCACCTCCATCACCACCACCATCACCACCACCGTCACTATCATCACCTCCATCACCACCACCACCACCACCACCGTCACTATCATCACCTCCATCACCACCACCACCACCACCACCGTCACTATCATCACCTCCATCACCACCACCATCACCACCACCGTCACTATCATCACCTCCATCACCACCATCACCACCACCACCGTCACTATCATCACCTCCATCACCACCACCATCACCACCACCGTCACTATCATCACCTCCATCACCACCACCATCACCACCACCACCGTCACTATCATCACCTCCATCACCACCACCATCACCACCACCGTCACTATCATCACCTCCATCACCACCATCACACCACCACCGTCACTATCATCACCTCCATCACCACCACCATCACCACCACCACCGTCACTATCATCACCTCCATCACCACCACCATCACCACCACCACCGTCACTATCATCACCTCCATCACCACCACCATCACCACCACCGTCACTATCATCACCTCCATCACCACCACCATCACCACCACCGTCACTATCATCACCTCCATCACCACCATCACCACCACCACCGTCACTATCATCACCTCCATCACCACCACCACCACCACCACCGTCACTATCATCACCTCCATCACCACCACCATCACCACCACCACCGTCACTATCATCACCTCCATCACCACCACCATCACCACCACCGTCACTATCATCACCTCCATCACCACCATCACCACCACCACCACCAAGTTTCAACACCATCACCACCACCGTCACTATCATCACCTCCATCACCACCACCACCACCACCACTGTCACTATCATCACCTCCATCACCACCACCATCACCACCACCACCGTCACTATCATCACCTCCATCACCACCACCATCACCACCACCGTCACTATCATCACCTCCATCACCACCACCATCACCACCGTCACTATCATCACCTCCATCACCACCATCACCACCACCGTCACTATCATCACCTCCATCACCACCACCATCACCACCACCGTCACTATCATCACCTCCATCACCACCACCACCACCACCACCGTCACTATCATCACCTCCATCACCACCACCACCACCACCACCGTCACTATCATCACCTCCATCACCACCACCATCACCACCACCACCGTCACTATCATCACCTCCATCACCACCACCATCACCACCACCGTCACTATCATCACCTCCATCACCACCACCATCACCACCACCGTCACTATCATCACCTCCATCACCACCACCATCACCACCACCACCGTCACTATCATCACCTCCATCACCACCACCATCACCACCACCGTCACTATCATCACCTCCATCACCACCATCACCACCACCACCGTCACTATCATCACCTCCATCACCACCACCACCACCACCACCGTCACTATCATCACCTCCATCACCACCACCATCACCAAGTTTCAACACCATCACCAGCAGCAGCAGCACCATTACCATCTTTATTGCAGCCTCCGGGCTCCTTTGGTGATTAACGACTCAAGTTCTAGAATCAGACTTCTTGGTTTCATTTCTGGCTCTGCCATTTGGAAACTTGGTGGCCTGGGACATAACCTGCCTCCCCTCATTCTACCCTCCTGCAAAATGAGGCTGAGAGGAGGTGGAACGTGTCAGGGACTGAGTAAAGGGCTGGGTACATAATGACAATTCATTTTTCTTATTAAAATAATCCTCAACAACCTTTTGAGGACACAGTGACTCATGGAGGTTGAGATACTTGCCCTGTACATATAGCCGTCACACATTGGGCCCAGGATCAGAAGTCAGACCTACTGGCCTCCAAAGCCAAGCTTGTCACTATGCGGCTTATCACCCTCCAGGGACTACTTCTCTGGGCACTGCAGGCAGACATCTCTACATCTTTGTGTTGAAGCCTCGTGTCTTGAAACAGCAGAGATGCTCTGGTGGGAGAGAGGGTGGTTGAGTTTCTCTGGCATGAGCTGGCTCAGTGGAAAGTGTGTGGATGACTTGTTCTGGGGCAGTGAGGGGGTTGGTGGGAGAGATGGACAAACAAGGGACCGACATTTCCTTGTCCCTCTTCCACCCTGGTCTCATTCACCTGCTGGAAATGGGACAGGTCAGGATGGAATGTACTCTCCCATTTCTGGCCACTGTAACTTTTCCTGTTGGTTCTATTTCTGAAGGAAGCAGAAGGGTACATCAGTAGCAACAGACCCCTGGAAGTCAAGATTTGAAGGAGACCCTTTTTGAGAATGAAGAAAGCAGTGGCCTCCTGATATTTATGCCCATGTGTGGTCCCCTCATAGAGCCAGCCTGTGTAGACTGTAACATACTGCAGAAATGATGGAGCGTGACTTTTGAGGCTGGGTCACAGAAGTCATCTGGCTTCTGCCTTGCTCTTTCATGGATCACTCACTCTGGGAAAAGCCAGTTGCCATGCTGTGAGGACAACATGCAGTCCTATACTCAAGTGGATCCAGATGGTATAAAACTATGTATCTTGCCAGAAGCTAGTGAGAATGGAGACCTCCTGCTAACAGCCATGTAAGTGAGCCGTCTTGGAAAAGGGTCCTCAGCCTAGCCCCAGGCAAGCCTTCAGATGATGCAGCCCCAGCCGACATCCTGACTGTAGCCTTCAGAGAGATTCTGAGCCAGAACAACCCAGCTAAGCCACTCCTAGATATCTGACCCACAGAAACAGTGAGATAAAAAAATGTTTGTAGCCATTAAATTCAGAAGATTTGTTATGCAATTTTAGATAACTAAGAAATGTGGATCCCTCTCCCAGAAATGCCCTTGAACACTCACTTTTGCAAATACTTCCAGGACATTCAAAGAGCTTCTAGTATCCAGGAAAACCAGGTTAAAATTCTCTGCTCTACTTGCAACCCCTCCAGTCATGGAAGCAGACACTGAGTCCCAGGACTTCCTCACAACATGGCAGCTGGGTTCAGAGAGTGAGTTCCCAGAAGGACCAGGCATGGGTCCTGCACATTTCGGTTATTTGGGAAGCTCGTGAAATGCATGGCCAAAACGAAATGAGGTGCCTAATGGTTTAAATATTATTGGAATAGCCCCACCTGGGTAGTTGCTGTTTGGGCTGGAGCATAGCTTATAAACCTTTTCAACTCTTTTGAACAAAACTTTATGAGCTTATGGGGCGCCTGGGTGGCTCAGTCGTTAAACGTCTGCCTTCGGCTCAGGGCGTGATCCCGGCATTCTGGGATCAAGCCCCACATCAGGCTCCTCTGCTAGGAGCCTGCTTCTTCCTCTCCCACTCCCCCTGCTTGTGTTCCCTCTCTCGCTGGCTGTCTCTCTCTGTGTCAAATAAATAAAATCTTTAAAAAAAAACCCAAAAAACTTTATGAGCTTGAAGAATCTCAAGTCACATTCCTTATCAGCGAAGTAGAAGTAGCCTCACGGTCACCATTGCCAACCGTCCCTCAGCCGTTACCAGCACTGTCATCATCGTCACCATCACCACACTCTTGACATCACCGTCACCATCACCACCCACCGCTGCCACCACATCCCTACTACCCCTGGCATCGCCACCACAATCATCACACACCATCATCACCTCCCCAACCATTGCCACCCAACACAGCCCTGTCACTCTGACCATGCCACCCCCCTACCCCCACCCCCACCAGTGCCACCCTCTAGCAGATAGAATTCTCTGACTTCAAATGGCATAAAAGCCCTTTGTGACCAGCAAAAGACGATATTACTTGGTAATGATGATTTTTTATAATAAAGGGAGCCCCACTTGGGAAATGAATCCTTTCCACAGAGACAAGCAGGGTGACTTCTCATAGCACAAAATTATTTGCAAACCGATTTCTTTCAGCAAGCCGCCTGACCTATGCATTTCCAGGGCATTTCTCTTATCCTAAGGGTTTACTTTCGGGAACTCTGGAGAAGTGAGCCACACCTGCAGCCTCTGACAGGTGCTGAGCAGACCCCCCACCTCCCTCATCCTCCATGGCCTGTACCACCCTGCACCGGGCCTTCTGGGCCTTTGCACTCAAGCTCCCAGAAGAGTATGGACTGTAGAGAGAGGGGTGGCCACATGCTTGGCCAGCCCCCTCCTGGGAAGAAGTAAAAATGGACCCGCCTACGAGCGGGATTCTGCACTTACTGCTCTGCCCCTACTTTGTAGAGTTCTGGCTTCCTACTGTCCCCCTCTGAAGGAGCGCTGGTCTACCATGACCAGCCAGAGTCTCATCTGTTGTTTTGCTTATCCGGCACCTACTCCCCTTCTTCCATTTATTTTTTCTTTTAGTGGAGAGAATGCATTTCTCCACTCTCTGTCCGTGTGGGTCATATGAACTGGACACCCCTTTTCTTCTTCATGACCGTATCCTAGGAGTAAGGATGGCACCCCGACCTAACAAGTTAGAGTTTTCCTTTGGGTTTTGGGCTCTCCAGAATAACTGAATGCATGACCCATGTTGACTCAAGGAGCTTCAATCCTGGCACTTTTGCTAGAATTGTTTGCAAAGAGAAAATCTCTTTATTCTGATCTTGAACGTGGTTGATGTAGGCTTACATTGTCAGGGGCTGTTTCCATGAGTGAGCCTGCCTGGGAGTGATGCCAGTGGGAAGGGCAGAAGTGAACAATACAGAGGGAAACTGAGTTCCAATGACATAGTCCCAGTGCCAGGCATCAGCTGTCTTAGACACATCCTGGAATTGTCAGTTACATGAGCCAAAAATGTCCCCTGAGATGGTTGAGCGAGTTTGAGTTGTGTTTCTATCCAACTAAGAAGGTCTTTAATTCAGCCAGGATCCCTCGTCTGAAGAACATCACTGTCATTTGGAGGAAAGAGCCTCTAGGCATTGAGAGAACTATCCTTTGTGTTCCGAAGGATGTCAGAATAGCTTCTGTCATGGACCATGAGCACTGGTATTTTCCTTCCATCCGTTCTCTGGGACTTGGGCTCCTGCCCAGCCCTGGCCATCCTCTGGGCAAGGCTACAGAGGAGAGTGGCAGTGACCAAGCGTAGGTGAGGCCTGGTACAGGGATGCAGATCCTGTAATCCCTGCGTTTGTGCTAGGAGGTGGACACGGGGCGGGGAGGTCGGGCAGAGGGGAGGAGCGGGGGAGGCCACTTGTTTGCTTCTGAATTTAACCTCTGATCTGGTTTGCGAATCGGACACCCGAAGAATGTGTACCTCGAGGATTCCAAGATTTCTTTGTTGGAGCTACACTGTCTGTGTCTTTTCTAAGCTGATAATTTGCCATTGAAATGTTTGTAGGGAGCCCAAAGGAAGGAATCCTAAGTAGGGAAATAGGAATTAAATTACCTAAATCCACATCTGCCTTTTCTTTCTCGTGACCCTAAATCCATTATCATCCCCTGATTAACTCAACCCCCCAATTTCTAAGCAGCACACTGGTGTGGGAAGATCCCAGAGATTTGTAAGGTTCCCTCTCAGAGAATGAATTTTACACCGGGAGTGTCACAGAAAAGGGTTTATTATAGACTATTAAATGGCTTCTTAAACTAGGTGGCAGGGGTGTGGGGGGCTGAAGAAACAAACTCTGGCGTGAGCTCCGAGGCATGCTCAGGAAGTCGTTTCTGTTAAACCGGGACCCCCTGCTAACACCGCCTGCTCCAGCACCGAGAGACCCCTGCTCTGAGCCGCACAAGTGCCGTGCATGTAGCCTGCCCTCCACAGTTCCCCAGAGATCAGGTCCACGTTCCCAGCTTGCAGGAGAGCACCCCACTGACGGTAGAGCCTAAACCACGCCTGGGGCATGGGCTGTAGGGGATTCTAGGAGATGTAGTCCCCCTCCCCGCCCCCCAGCCTCTGTGGAACAGGACAGTCCCTAGGAGGCTGAAACAGACACCAGTGGGCAGGACCCAGGCCTCATGGTCCACCCTTTGCAGTCAAGATCCCCCGACCGTACTCCTTCCCAGATGTCAACCGCAGAACAAATAACACGAACGCCCAGCTGCTCCCGCATGGTTTGCAAACATCCATCATAAAAACTCAACTGTCCCCACCCTTCCCTGAAAGGAAGACCCAAATCTCACCAGAGTCTACAAACAGCCTCTGTTTGTAGAATCCTACCACATGCGTGGTTTAAGCAGAGGGCAAAGGGAGGGAGAAAGGAAACCCAAGACTCCCTCCGCATGTATGCAGCTGGCCCAGCAGCCGTCTAGTTGGTCTTTGTGACTTTTCCTTCTACTGTCATTCTTGTTCTTTTGTCCTCAGTGAGCACCTCCGTGGGGGTAGGCTCTTAACGCGGAGGGAGACTCACATCTCTGTTCCCGCTGGGTCTGAGCGCTCGGTGGTCCCGTCATTTGGGGGTTACTGTAGACTTGATCATCTCTATCACAGGGTACTGCAGTAACAGGAAGCAGCCCCCCCAGATGTGTGGGATTTAGAACACCCCCTCCATCCCCATCAAGGTGAGCAGCCCTACTTCCCCTTGAGTTCCAAGGATCAGTTTCCTCGGACAACATTCTGTCGATCCAGTGGTACGATGAGCCCCAAATGGCCGAGTGGTCCTTTCTCTTTCTTCATTGGGCGCATTGCTGTGTCCTCCACTTATGTCTTCCCTCAGGCACTAAGGCCTCTAAGCTGGCAGAGCCTGGGGTTCGGCAGGTGGAAGCAAACAGTCATTGGGAGTATTCGCCCACCGCTTCCCTGACTCGAGCGCTCTGCCTGCAGGGAAAAGAGTGTTGCAGGGTATTTGCAGGTTCAGAGACACACTGCGTCCCACAAGACAGCACTCACCCTGACATGTCATTGGCTTCCCTCTGGCACCATAACTGACTTCATAAGGTCTTCTACTCACTCCGTTATTCTGGAATGCCAACTGCTTCTGGGTGACGCATGCAGGGTAAGACCAGTGAATTCCACGTGCCATACCACTGCCTCCTTTTGTTGTCTATGAAGCGAGTTCCTTGGCCAGGAGCAGCACTGCGTGCGGTGGCACGGAGGGCGGTCGGCGGTTGCAAGGGTTGGCAGGAGCAAGATGGGTGGTGGTGGTGGGGAAACAAATCTTTATTCCAGATATATGTCTGTTCCTGGGAAGTTAACTGGCTTTCCCATCTTTGACGGAAAGAGCCTGGTTCCCCAGGGTGTGTGCTCCTGTTGGGGCTCAGCTGATTTCTCGGCTGCACTTGTGAGGGTGCCGGTAGAGCTGCCCTGGGAGGGAGGGCAGGCCAGAATTTCCACTTCGCCTCCATGTGTCCGTGTCCGTGAGCCTGAGCACGTGAGGGGTCAGCTGGGGACCGAGGCCCACTATCATCCTCAGAATGGGTCAGCTTGTCTCGCTCATTCCTGAGAGGCTCCTCTGCAGTGGGGACTACACGTTCTACTACCCAGGTCTCATTCTGAGGGGCCCAGCCCCCACACCCCCCCAACCCCATTCTTCCCAAGCTATAACCCCTGGGCCAAGCCTCTAGATGTTCCTCACATTCCCTTGGCATCTGTGCTCTCATTTCTTCTTCTAGGATCCAGTGGAAAATCAGCTGTGCCACTGGGGTTCTGCCCACTGGGAAGATGAGCCTTTTCTACCCCTCTTCAGGGCCTTCCCGGGGGGAGCTGTGGTGCGGGGGCATCTGTTTTTGGGGGCCAGCGTTTTGTGCAGAGGCTGCAAAGCAGGCTTGGGTTTCTTCTTCCTTAGTCAGCTGGTCACAGGGCGACCCCTGAGACGGTAGCCTGGGTGGTGGGAGAGGAGCTGTGCCATTGGAGTAGGAATGCTGGAGTCACCTCCTGATGCCATTTCCTGGTCTCTTGTAATATACCTTTGGTGGGGCTGCTGCTTGGCATGGCCCAGGAGGTGGCTCGGTAGATGGGATTCCATCCAGTGATACTGGGTCCCTGGGCACTCTGTAGGGACCCGTGCATGACTAGAAGTACAGTCCCTGTTAGGTCTGATAGCAGCTGCTGAACTGCGTCTCTAAAGGAAATCATTGTTTGCTCAAGAGGCTCCGACTTGGCTTCAAAACCCACGGGACGGACACTGATTCTCCGCAGTCTCCCCATCTGCCACAGGCGCTCTGAGCCCTGCTGGATCTCAAGGGTCTGAAGTGCCGGGAGGCAGTGCTGCTGTGCCACAGCCCAGCCAGCTAGCGAGCCTCCTGCTGCTGTGGGCCCCACTCAGACGAGGCAGGATGAGGGTCTCCTTGCTCAAGGTGTGGGAGGCATGTGCTTTGTGCTTTAGTGACGAGTTGCAAGGTACAGAAACTCTTTTTTATCCCCCCCATTTTTGGAGGGGTATCTGAACATACTCCAAATCAGGTTCCTGAATTTTCAAGAGGTTTGTCTCCTGCCTTCGGGCACGCCTGGGTCTTAGCAAGGTTTCTGCCTGAGACTTCTCACTCTAAGACCCTGTCACTATGCGGTCATCAATGCCAGCAAGACATCCGACGGGGTGCTGGGGTGATGAAGGCCTCTGTGGATGGAATTAGGACTCTGAGACAGTGAGCTCACGTAGCTGCATGTATGACAATGGAATTGTACGGCTGCCTGTGTCAGGATTAAGCCAAGCGTATCTACACGTGACAGAGAAAACCTCTGCTCCTCCCCCGGCTCCCTACCCCCCTCCCCAAAATAAGTAAATAAATCTTTAAAAAAAAAATAAATGTGACAGAGGAAAAAAAAAGGACCTGCCAGATGAATAGCCAAGTATCAGCTATTCCATCAAGGGGAGCGCATCTGGGGCAGTGATCGGAGTTTCCACGTGAGCAAGTTCACGGTGATCCCTGGTCACTCTCCAAGACCCACCTGTCTTCTGCGTGAGTCCGTCAGGTGGGCTTAATGGGATGTGAGAAGACTCTCCCAAGTCTCTGATGGCGACACCCCGAATCTCTCCAGGGAGGCAGGGTTGCTCTCGTTTGCTACTTTGGAAGGAAATGGTAGTCCCAGAGACTCGTGTTTGCTCCTTCCATCTCTAATAACCCTCACTGCATGGCCTGGGGCCAATGTAGGATTGTGCCAGGCTCAGCGCCTGTGTCTTCCAGCCACAGTCTTAGGAAGTGCAGAAGTAACCCGTGTGGTTTGTGAGCCCACTGGGTTCAAGGGTCAACGTGTTCTGGCCCCCGCCAGTCCGCACTCTGAATGCGGCCACAGAGGATCTGGGGTCTCAGGGGTTATCCTTAGGTTAAAGCCAGTGTCTAGGGACCCCCAAAGATCTGGGTATTCTCTCCCGCGTGGGCAGCGCATTGGCCAGTGGCCACAGGTCCCTTTGGGGAAGGTTAAGAAGCTCGACAGGAGACACCCGTGGGGCTGCGGGAGGTGAGCGTGGCCGCCATTATTCCCTGTATGCACACCTCTTTGCAAGGTGACTTTGTGGCAAGTCCCATCAAGAGGTGGAGACCATTTCCCCTTGAATCTGGGTGGCCTGTGACTTTCTTTAATCAACAGAAGGTAGTGTAAATGACACTGGCCAGTTCTGAGCCAAGGCCTTCAGAAGCCTTACTTGCTTCTGTCCTTTCCTGGCAACCCCACCACTTCCACTGGAACGAGCCCTGCCAACCTGCTGTGGGGGAGAGGCTACAGGGAGTGGAGCCAGGCCAGCCGGCGGAGGCTCCAGGCCAGGAACGGGCTGACCAGGGTGAACTGAGCCTGGCTTAGAAAGCTGACTTCAAGACTCACGAGCAATAACCATGCTTTAAGCCACTCAGTTCTGAAGTGGGTTGTTATACAACAATGCCCAGCAGATATGGGTGCTGACCCCCAGGGGAGCCTGGCCTCGTCTTCATTCAAAGGGCTTGGGGCTGCACGAGGGGCAGTAACTACGGCGGTGCCTCAGGTCAGGCTCCTGTTCCCCAGGCCTGGAGGGGTGATCAAGCTGGACCATAGCGGGCTGCCACCTATTTTAACCCTGGGGGTTCCATGAGTAATTGCTATCAGTGAGCCCTAGGAGTTAAGCTATTCTGATGAGCATTTTGGCTGTGCTGCCCACTGGGGTCGCCGTGCCCTCTGGATTTTGGGGGGTCAGTACTGTTGCTCTGAGATCCTGGGGCAGTTGGGTCACTATGTATACAATGGCCCCCTTTCCCCACCGGGCTCCATCCTCAGATACCCACACACCTGTTCGCTCCCTTTAGCCATAGTCGGATCAGATAATCCATGCAGCTCTCATTCCAGGTGCGGCTTCTGTGAGGCTCAGTTTTCAGTGGAAGGGAAAAGATCTACTTGGTTTAAATGTAAGGGGATTCACTATCAGGTATTAAGTGGCTTAAGGAATTGCCAGGAGGCCTGAAACAAGAGACTTACAGCTGAGTTTCCAGGAAAGACTTTTAAAGCACCACTGCAGAGTGCACCGGCCAGGGGGCTGCTGCCGGGAGAAGGTCAGGAAGCTGTCCAGGAGCAGGAGGAGGCTGCCCACCCACCCAGCTCAATTCCACCCTAAGTGCTGCACAAGTGCATCTGATTGGTGGAATCTACATCTCACCTTGACCTGCAAAGGATTCTGGGAAATGTACTTCTTGGCTTTCCAGCTTCCACAGTCCAGGAAGTTGTATTCCAAGACTGAATAGATCGAGAGAGCCAGCACCCCAGAGCCACGTGCACGGTGATCCCTGGACATCGTACTTTCCTAAGGGTGGCATGGACTACGTACCATGTTGCTCTGATCTCCCACCCAGTCGGAGCAAGGGAACGTCGGCCCTGGAAGCTCAGGACAGATGGTAGGACACCGGGTGAGGGCCAGCATCCGAACTGCTGCTCAGTCTTTAGCACCGGAGCTTCTGTGATCTGTCAAGTTGGCCGTAGACTCACGGGATAAGGATTTTGTTCCTTGTATCCCGTCAAGTGTGTCTCTGACTCTTATTTTGTTGCAGGGGGAGAGGTGCCCATAGCTTGGTTTTGAATGCTCATCTATCTTCCCTGGAGGTGTGACCTTGGGCAGGTGACTTCTTTTCTGAGCCTAGTTTTTCATCTGTAAAACGGTCACAATTATATTACACACTCTCTAGGACTTTCATGGGGATTAAAGTAGATAATATCTACACAGTCCCTAGCACATTGGTTGGTAGAGAGCATGCATTTAGCGGATTTTATTTTTGTTTATTAGAATTATAATTACTGATATCGTTAACGTATCTGTCCTACAAATACTGACCCACGTGGATACATTGCTTAAAAGAAAATTCCCATACAAATACATGAGAACATGTTAAACTTTAATTGAATTTATTAATGAATGAATTAATGAACTAGCAGGAAGTTAAAAGTAGCTGATTTGAAGAACAAGTCAGCAGCAAGTCAGTAGGGAAAGGCAAGCTGAAATGAGCTGAAATGAGCTTGCTAAGTTAGATTCAAAACTGCTTAATGGCCTATGGAGCAATAAAAGTCTAACCTTTGGGGCCATTTTCTCCACCAGAATATAAAACCGTTACTCCTTGCCAGTTTCTACAGGTTAAAATGCCTGACTTTAGAGGGCTGCAGAATGTCTGGGCTCCTAGCCATTGTGCACTGTTAGGAAACAAAGCTGTGCTGCCCCGGGGATCTGATGCTCTGGCAGACTTAGGAAATGCTCTTGCAGGATATCAGCAAATCAAGTAGTCATTGTATTTCCTTTCCCCAAATTTGGGATACATTTTAATTATTAATGTGAGCACATGAAGTTCCTATCTATCATAAGGATACAGAGGAAAAAAACCCCATAAGATGACGGGGTGATTTTGCTGTCTTCAAGAGGAGCCTACGGGGCGCCTGGGTGGCACAGCGGTTGGGCGTCTGCCTTCGGCTCAGGGCGTGATCCTGGCGTTATGGGATCGAGCCCCACATCAGGCTCCTCCGCTATGAGCCTGCTTCTTCCTCTCCCACTCCCCCTGCTTGTGTTCCCTCTCTCGCTGGCTCTCTCTATCTCTGTCAAATAAATAAATAAAATCTTTAAAAAAAAAAAAAAGAGGAGCCCATGCCTTCAGGCTTCTGGGTTTGCTCTCACCTGGGCAAGGAGGGAGGTACTATTGGGAGGGATGTGTTTGTGTGGGTGGGCGCCCTGTGGAAGTCACCTTGGGCAGAGTGGTGCCCTTCGGTTCTGATGAAACCCTAGTTTTGTTTTTAACTCAAATTCAATTAATTAGCATACAGCGTATCATTAGTTTCAGAGGGAGAGTTTAGTGATTCATCGGTTGCACGTAACAGCCAGTGTGAGCGTCACATCACTGCATCAAGTGCCCTCCGTGGTGCCGGTCAGCCACTTACCCCATCGCCACACCCCCCTCCCCTCCGGCCACCCTCAGTTGGTTTCCTAGAGTTAAGAGTCTCTTATGGTTTGTCTCCCTCTCCGATTTGGTCTTATTTTATTTTTCCTTCCCTTCACCTATGATCCTTTGTTTTGTTTCTTAACTTCTGCATACAAATGAAATCATATGATAATTGTCTTTCTCTGATTGACTTATTTTGCTTAGCATAATACCCTTTAGTTCCATCCACATCGTTGCAAATGATAAGATTTCATTTTCTGATGGCTGAGTAACTTTCCATTGTTTATATAGACCACATCTTCTTTATCCATTCATCTGTCGATGGACATCTGGGCTCTTTCCATAGTTTGGCTATTGTGGACATTGCTGCTATAAACATTGGGGTGCAGGTGCCCCTTCGGATCGCTCCTTTGTATCCTTAGGGTAAATACCTAGTCGTGCAATTGCTGGGTCATAGGGTGGTTCTATTTTTAACTTTTTGAGGAACCTCCCTACTGTTTTCCAGAGTGGCTGAACAAGCTTCATTCCCACCAGCAGTGTAAGAAAGTTCCCCTTTCTCTGCATCTTTGCTGGCATTTGTTGTTTCCTGACTTGTTAAATTTTAGCCATTCTGAGTGGTGTGAGGTGGCATCTCACCGTGGTTTTCATGTGTACGTCCCTGATGCCGAGTGATGTGGAGAGTTTTCTCACCTACCTGTCGAAGCCCCAGTTTAGGTGAATCAGGGAAGCAAAGATATCAGAGCTGCTGGTTGTGGCCATCCTGCTGGTGAAAGAAAGTCTGGCTGATGATGGAGGTATGTTCAACTTTCTTCTTCTCTGGTCTATTTTTCAACCAAGCTGAGCCAGTTCATGGCACCCCAAGGCCACTTGAACATGTTTTTGAGAATTTGGATATGTTTATTATACATACACAGAAGCATCTAACACAGGGCCAGACACACCATGAAAAAAGTTGGGGAATGGGAGCTATTAGGACAACAATATTGGTTAAGAAGCCTGGACCCCTGCCTTTGGCTTTGGCCCAGTGCCCCCCCCCCACCCAAGGGAGATACTTTAAGGAGGTAATAGGAAGCAGAGCAAATCTTTATTATCATCTGCACCTCTGGTGTGCCCCTTGCAGGTCACTGGCCAGCTGGGCTGACAGCTCCATCTTCTCTGACCACTCAAACCTGAGTCCCAGACCTTGCCACTTGGGTGGGATGCAAAGCCCATTTGCCAGTGTCAGTGGGAGAGAAATCTGGGGTTCGTACTTAGAGAAATATTGACACCTACTTACACCCAGAGGCATAAGGCGTGTGGACAAAGGCGGCTCCAAATGTGTCTTCACTTCTGACCCAGCAGGTCTGCTTTCCTCATCTTGAGGGTGAAGGGGTGGGGAGCCTGCCCCAAACCTCATTCATTTCTGATCTTCTGCACAATTTTTGCTGTATCGTATTAATACTTGTACCATATTATCGTTATTGTTCTTTAAAGGGACTTGGCTTTTCAGCTAAACACACTTATTTCAAAAAGGGAAATGTATGTATACTATTGCCCTAAATGAAACACCAGAATCGAGTTTTCAAAAATGGAAGGGTAACTGTAAGAAGAAACTTCACGAAGATACAATGATGTTTTTATCTGCAGCAAATACTGGCTTTTACCTGAGAACAGCTTTTGTTGTGTGTGTGTTTGTTTGTTTTTCCTTTTTCTTCCTCTCCTCACCACCCCTGCTTCTCTCTCTCTCTCTCTCTCTCTCTCTCTCTCTCTCTCTCTGTCTCTCTCTCCCCCCCTCACTCCTTCTTCCTAAGGAGTGAGGTCAGCATGGCTAGAGAGAGTTGCTGAGGTTTTCTCCTGGGTGCTCAAGCTCTTTCTGCATGGGAATCTGGAGCCGGTGTTATTTAGAGCAGCGTTTGGGCAGGGCTTCCCCACCCCAAGTCTTTTCTGAGCCTTTCCTGTCTCACACTTTGAGGAACTTTCCCCAGACCCAACATGTAGCAAGGAGGAGGGCACTTCCTAAGCCCCTCATGTTTCCCTGTCCTCCTCCCCACCTCCTCACACCACTTTGGGACAGCCCACTTTTAGCTTGACTGGGAGCTGCTTTTCTCTATCTGTCCAGATCTCCAGGGAGTGGGTTGACTTTGGGATGCTTTGAGACACCCCTTTCTCACCACCACCTCATTGACTTCCTTTGGGATGGTTCCGCTTTTATGTTGATTCCCCCACAGGCATTTAGAGACTCAAGAGCAGCCTTCTGGGTCTCTCTCCCCCTTTCCTGTTCACCCTGGACATTTTCACACATTTTCAGGTAAAAGCAAATCAACTTTATAGTGCTTGTGTTCCAAGTTAGAAATTTGCTTTCCAATGGACATTTGCAATGTGGAGAGATCATTCTTCTCAAGAACAGAAGCCACCAGCGATTGCCCTCCTGTCATGTGCTGGACTTTGAACTTTGTGCTTTACGTCTGTTGTCTTGTTAACTCATACCAATAATTGATGGGGGAAGTAATCACCTCCTTTCTATGGATGCGGAAAACTGAGATTTGCAAAGTTTAATACCTCCTCCAAGGGAACACATCTTGTAGAAATTAGAGCTTAGATTGATACCCAGGACTCTCTAATTCCAAAAAGCTCTTTTCTTCCTACAACATCGGTAGATTCTCAAACTGTGTTGAATGCCCTAAACCCTGGTTCCTACTGCGCTACCTTGTCCCCACTTCCAGTCACTGGGGAGGGGAGAGTTCAGATATTTGCCCTTCAACAGAGATATTCTGCATGGATACTGCATAGATATTCTTATAGCTGTCCAGGAGTGCTGGCCGGTGAACCACACCATGCTTCCTCGTTCCAGGAACATACACGCGGGCCCTTCTGTGTGGCCACCTGATCTCCTGGCCAGCTTTTTGACAAGTAAAACGAGTTTTTCTTATGGCTGATTTCTAAATAAAATTTTGAAGTGAAATTTAGATTGGAGCAAAAATAACATTTGAATGAACCAATTTTTCCCCCTCTTGAAAATGTCTGGGAAATGTCTATATCAAAGTTTTAATAAAAATTTCCCTGTAGAATGTACTGCTGTCAGTATTCATAGAGCCAAATCTAAAAATTTTTACACATCTCCATTAACATATTGAATGATGACCCTGAAGTCATTAGAGAAAGACTGGACTATTAGTCCCCACAAAGGAAGACTGAGTGCATTAGAAGAAGGAGAAGGAGAAGAAGAAAGAAGAAAGAAGAAGAAGAAGAAGAAGAAGAAGAAGAAGAAGAAGAAGAAGAAGAAGAAGGTGGAGGAGGAGAAGAAGAAAAAAAGAGAGAGAGAGAAAGGAAGGAAGGAAGGAAGGAAGGAAGGAAGGAAGGAAAGAAAGAAGAAAGAGAACAGAAGGGGCACCAGGGTGGCTCGGTTGATTAAGCGTCTGACTCTTGATTTTGGCTCAGGCTGTGATCTTGGGGTCCTGGGCTTGAGCCCCAGGACCAGCTCAATGGGGACTCAGCTTCTCCCTTTGCCGCTCCTCCTCCTCACACTCTCATATAAATAAGTAAAATATTTATTTAAAAAAAGGAAAGAGAAAAGAAAACTGTAAAAAGACAATGACTGAACAAAAAAGATCTGGTATTTAATGAATCCTCGAGGCCAACTTGCTTAGACGATCATCAATTCCATTTCCTCTTCTGCACACAGAAAGTCTGAACGTCCCAGCTTCCCTTGTGGTCGCCAGGGTCACATGATGCAGTTCTAGCCAATGGGATGAGGCCAGGAGTGCTGTGTGCCACCTTCAGGCCTGGCCATGGCCGTTGACACTTACTCTTCTTCTTGGCGACCTCAGAGGTATGAAGATGACATTATCACGAGAGGAGCCTGGAGTTCTGAGTCACTGCCTGGAGGAGACCCACAAGGGCCATCTGCTGCTCCGGACTTTGGCCCGAGAGGGCTAGAAAGTGTTCTTATGAGAACACTGAGGATCGTGGTGTTCCAGAAAGCAGCCAGTGGCCCTAATAGGTCCACGTGGCCAGAGAGTCCTGTGAACCAGGAAACACGGCTTGCCAATAATCATTGTTAATAAGGATCCAGAAGCTGTGGGCGGGGCTGTCTTTATCTGAATAATCGATATTTAGGTAGCACTTACTGGGTGAGGCTCTGGGATAAAGGCTTTCTTCCATCATGGTATTTAATCTCCGGGACAGCTTGCAGAGCGGCGGGCATTCATGGCTCCGTCTGCAGAGGAGGAAGGTTTGCACAGGCAGTGAGAGCGGGCGCTGGAGTGTGAGCACAGGTCGGCTGATGCCAGGCCCATCTTCCCATCAGTCAGCATGCCAGATCTCTTTCTCTGTTCGGCCTGGACGGGTCATGGAGGGATTTCAGGAGGAAAGAGGGGTGTGCTCCACTGGCGGATCTGGTCGCTGCTTGTGCAAAGGCATGAGAAAGGGTGAGGGGTCTGATCGGAGGGTCCTGGAGAGTGCAGGTTCTATAATTACTTGTTGCAGCATCTGCTTTGGTGATCTGAAGTGGGACCATAGTGTCTCAAGCGATGAAGGACATACGGCCCTGCTTGTGGGCCAGACCCATTCTGAAATCTGCGTCCCCACTCAGCCAATCTCACACTTGATTTTTCCCTGGTGAAGATTTAGCTCATTTGCGAAGTTTCTCTCTTTCCTGTCTTCCTTTTGTCTTATTTCACATCGGGACTCAATGAAGCAGAATTTCAGGTCTTCAGTTGGTCTGATCAATGCACTATATCGCCTCAATCTAAAAATGGCTTCTGAGGGCATTTCCAGTTGAATGGCCTAATTTTCAAGCATGGGGTTTGTCTCTTCAGATCCCTGGGGGTGATAATCTAGACCCACGGTTGGATAAGGTCTCTTCTCATAGTTGTGCACAATTGATTTCTCTTTTCAGGTTGTCTTGACTTAAAAATGTTAACCTCCCAAACTCAAATCCATGAAAGGTGTCTTTATCCCCTTTGATCCAGTGGAGCCAAATGCAGTTGGGATTTCCATGTGTGGAATTGTTCCAGTCGTGGTAATCCCACCAGCTTTCGAGAGGCTCCTGCCTTATTGAAAGGGGCGTTGAGCAACTCCGCAAAGCTGGAAGACAGACACATTTAGAAACTGTCTGGGAGTATCATCGCTCTGACAGATGCCTGACTTCTGCTGTGCGTATGAGAGATTTTCAACTTGTGAGGATTCTAGAGTGCACCTGCAGACCCCAGGAGGGAGTCTTGCTTTTTGGAGAGTAGTAATAGCTCTGAAATGGCCAATGGCACTGTTTCTGAGCTCCCAGACTAGCTGTGCTGTTGCCCATTGATCCTGTTGGAGGCCATTAGCAGTGGCTGACCACCTGGTCCCAGACACCTGTAATGAGTATTTATGGAACCAGTGGCCGGGAAGAAGATGAGTTCTTCTTTCCTTACGAGGCAGGACGTGCTGTGGGTGTGAATCGCTAGATTCCTAACAGCCCCCTGTCCCCACTGGGCAAGAGCCTACCTTGTTTATCTCAAGGCCAGTCTACTCTGCACAGGGAGGAAATTCTTGGCAAATGTGGCACAGTCAGAAAGGAGGCATCATCTTTTCAAGTCCTCTTCGGGCAGAAACATCAAGCAGGTGTTTTTCAGGGGGAGCCTTCATACCTGGTGGGTGCATCAGGTTCTGTGGGGGAGAGGCTGGGGTCTGCACAAGCTTCTGCACCTCCGAGTGTTGAGTGTGGATGTGTGTGGATGTAGGTGTGAGACAGTGTGTGTAGATGTGTGCACATGGTGTGTATGGGTGCGTGTGAGGGACGTGGGGAAACCATAGAGGAGCCATCACAGAGAAGTAGCTGAAGACCAGGAACTGCGTTCTAGAATGAGAAGGGAAAAGAAAGGCATCGGTCAGCCTCTGGGGAAAGTGGAGGGATGACTGAGGGGTGGTCCCTCTCCCTGTTCCCATTGGATTCTCCCAGCAGTCCTGTGAGTGGGCCAGGAAAATAAACAGAAGCTCAGAGAGGTCAAGGGACCTGCCCAACGCTGCAGGGCTTTTAAGTGGCAGGTGCCAACTGAAAGAGGCTTCATGGAGAACTGACAGGCTTTCTGTGAGTCAAGGACAATGAAACCAACATCAGCTTAAATTAAGGTGGGATGGATCCCAGGAAGGAAGTATCCCTTGACATAAAGATGCTTCCTTTAAAGCGCTGTCCCCATGGCCTTAGGAAGAGAGGTTCATGGCCTTTCTTGGTGGATGGATGAGCCCCCAGCTAGCCTCCCCGCTCCAATCCTGTGCCACAAGGAGAAGGTTTCTCCACGCCCCCCCAATCATCTTTCAGAGTCTAGGACTCTCTCACTCATGGATCCCAGCATATTTTCATTAAAAAAAAGTGCTTAGAGCAAAACCGAGGGATATTCTGTTTCCTGGTTTTAGGTTTTTCTCTTTGAGCTCATAATGAATTTTTAAACAATGCATCCTGTGTCTCTGACCTGATGAAAAATGGAGGGAAATGAATAGGTGAATACTTTATTTAAGTGTTTCTACCTACACTTGTAACTGGTTTCAGATCCTCTCCTTGGATTTTGCTCCTCTCCGAATCTGTGCTTGCTGATCGGGTTAACCATATTCAGATTCCGAGTGTGGCGTGTCCTTCATAACCGCAGTAATTCTCATCCGGCGCTGGCAAGGTTACCGAGCGTGCTCACCACCCTTGGATCCTTCCTGAGTGGGGTAAATGATGGGACACAGAACCTGGAGTGAGCATTTTGGTTTTGACTTCTTGTTCTGCTACTTAGTGCCTTGGGCAGGCCCTAAAAATGGAGGGAAAATCTGGGTGTCTTACCTCACAGAACTGTTGCAAAAACAGAGAAGGAAGGTCTGGTTGGGGAGGTGTTAGACGTTTCCCCTTTTCTTCCTGACCCTTTCATCCCCCACCTAGCCCTGACCGCAGAGTAGGCCTCTGCCCCAGAGTCCATTCACTCATCTGTTCAGCCCATCTTCATCGAGTGCTTCCTGTGTATCAGGCACGGTTCTAAGTGCTTGGGACACATTGGTGAATGAAAAAGACACAGATTTACATAATACATCAATGAATGACACACTAGATTAGAAGGTGACATTGCTGTGCAAAAATGGAAAGCTTAGGGATACCAGTGCCGGGGTTGGAGACGAGCAGAGGGCTGTCAGAAAGAGGGTGGCCATGCTAGGGCTCCATAAGATGGCATTTGAGCAAATACTTGAAAGGGGTGAGGGAGTCAGTTGCACATATCTGGGGGAAGAGTATTCCAGACAGAGACAGCAGCAGTTGCAATGAACCCAAGTGGACACCTGCCTACTGTGTTCAGGAAACAGAAAGGAGGTGGTTGAAGTGAGGTCAGAGTTCTGGAGAGCAGATCCCGTGGGCCCGAGTGTGGGCGGGGTAAGGACGCTCATTTTACTGTGAGTGCAATAGGGATGACTTGCTGGGTGTTGTAAAGTAGTCAGGTGGATGAATGAAGGACTCACTGCAGGGGGGTCAGGGCAGAAGCTGGGGGATCACCTTGGGGTCCACTGCAGGTGAGAGATGATGGGGTAGAGGTGGGGGAAGAGCTTGGATTCTGGATCTGTCTTGCTGGCAGGGCCAGCAAGATTGGCAGATAGATCCCGTATTCGGCACACAAGAAAGAGAGGAATCCAGTGGGAGGATGAAGTTGCCTTCAGCAGAAACAGAGAGGTCTAAGATCAAGCAGGTTTGGGTGGAAGAGCCTTCCCCTATAGGCTTTACATGTTTCATCTCATCTAAAGCTCAAATTCCCATGCACAAACAGGGAGACGGATGTAGAGAGCCCAAGCAAGGGTCCTGAGGTTGCATAGGTGGGGTGGAGCTGAGATTCAAAGGCAGGCGGAGCCACTCTTGGCCACTTCCTTGGCCTGATTCTGTAGAATGAAGGCATGAAACCTGATGCCTACTTGGTGGGGGTGTGCTGACCCTGCCTGGAGAGTCTGTGTATGAGGAGGAGTGGTCAGCTCCGAAGGGCACCCCTACACACTCCTTGTGTGGGAAGAGCTGGGAGGGAGTCAGGAGCCAGAAGCCTCAGGTTACTGATTTTAGATTCCAGTCTTCAACTCTAGACAATTTGTACTTTGTGCGATACATACTGAGTACCTACTATGTGTCGGGTCGTGTGCTGACTGTTGGTGACACAGGAGTAATTCCTCGTCTTCAGAACACAGTGCTTAGCAGGATGTGGATAAAGTCGCTTGCTTCTTCTTTAGGTCAGGTTTTCCCACTCACCTCGAGAGACGTCCTAGACCTGGGCCTGGAAGCGAACTTGTGTTCTTCGGCCGAGCGTAATACGTACATTGCGTTGGCGTGTGAGCGCGTATATATGCGTGCATTTGGACATGTGCGTTTTAGCCTGTTCTGTGTCTGTGTGTTTGTGTCTCAGTGTATGGGAGAATGTGTGTGTGCCTCTGTCTACATGTGTGTCTGTGCACCCGTGTGTGTGTGTGTGTGCGCGTGTGCACACTGTTCTGTGCCTGTGTGTGTATGTGTGTATGTGGCTGTATGCATGTGTGAGGCGCATGTCTACACTAGTGTCTGTGTCTCTCCATGTGCCACGGAGAGCCCCAGGGGTGGGCTATGTGTGTGCATGCTCCTGTTCACTGATCTGAGAGGCCTTATCCATGCGGGGATTCCTGGGGGGTGGGTCCTCACCCCTCCCCATCTCCCTTTAGCCCCTCATGGCTCCCCTGTTTACAGGTTGCCCATCACACTTTTTATCCCTCTTCCAGACACTCCTACCTCGGCTTTGCATTTGATTCTGTGGACTCCAGTCACTATTGCCTCTTTTCTGTATACCCGGAGGCCATTCTCAGCCTCCTTCCCCCAAGGACTGTGTTTCCTACTAAGGCCATGTGCCTTTTCTGAACAGGTTCTACGGGGTCCGCATCTCTCTTTAGCAGCTTGAACCTTCCTAATTTTGAAATTGTCCATTCTAAATGGATTCATCCAGGAGAAAAACCCAACAGGTAGAAACAAATCTCTTTGTTTGTCCTTTATGATAAGAAGGAGCCACTAAATTAATTATGCCAACTTTCGTTTTATTAAGTATGGCATTCCTTTTGATTTAAGAATATTTTTACTTCTCCAAGTGCTTTTAAAGAAGGTTATGGCAAGAAAAGTCTATTCATCTCTGCAGTGTATTTGGTTGCTTTTCATAAATTGTCTAGATTGCATTTTAAGGGAGTAGAAATTGAATCTAGTCTTTTAAAAAAAATTGCTGAAGCCAATTAGTGGCTGAAGTGTTTAATTATGAGAGAAACACTCAGCTCTATGACCGAGTAGAGCCTTCCTGAAGCTTTTCAACACAGTTCCGCCTCCTCTTTCCTTATTTGCCCCCATTTGTCTTCGCCAAAGAGCCAGCTTCCCTTGCAAGCCCAGTGTTTAGACCTGCACCGTTTCTGAGGGGAGTAGGGGTGTCAGTGATGCTCTGTTACCCGTATCGTAGTGAGGGTCACAGGCCTGAGTGTTGACTCTTTGCTCCATGGGGTTCTCTCCAGCCTTGGGATGACCACCGAGGTAGAGAGCGGAGGAGTGATCTTTAGACAGAGGCTCAGTGGGCACTCCAGTCTTCTCCATCGTTCCAGTTTTTACCGCGCACTGTCAAGGTTGTGAGTTGAAGCTTACGGAAGTGAAATCAACGGATAAGCTAAAAAAAAGATTATTGGTAGGTCTTGGTTGAGCGTCAGGAGGTACAATGCTGGTTTCTTACCAGAAGGCAAGTGCCTGAGGAGTCATGACCTGTCTACATGATTACAGCCCTAAAATCAGAGACGCCCTAGAATTCCCATCTGTTCAACACCCCCACCCATTTCCTACTTTTACTAGTAACTTAAAGCAGGTGTTAGCAAATACAGCCCACAGACCAAATCTGCCTGCTCTTGTAAATAGTTTCATTGGAACAGAGCTTCACCCATTTACACGTTGTCTTTGGCTGCTTTTGATTTGATAGTTTCAACAGAGAGGGGATGGTTTGCAAGGACAAAATACTTCCAATTGGTTCTTTAAGAAAATGTTTGCTGACTTCTGCTTAAAGAATTAAACATGAGGAAAGGTCTCATCCAGGTAGAATTTACTCCTTTTTTTTTTTTGATGGAGGAAAATGCATGGAAAGACGGTTACAATTCCCTTGAGGGAATGTGGTGCGTGCAAATCCCGTGCTCTGTCCATGGTGCTGGACATGCTTGCCCTTCACTTGTCAAAACCATTTATTTTATGTTACCAGAGAGGAACAGACGGTTTCCAGGTAGGTGAGCAAGTAGGAGGACACACTACTTACGCTCATTGTCCCTCCAGCCTTCCTGAAGTGAATAGGCGGAGGTGCCTCTTGTCGAGGCAGGATTCCGTATGCCTTTGCTTTTTAATGAAGAGAAATGGCTTTGTGAGAGTTTGCACAGCCAGAAGATATTGTATTAGTGATGAAAGGAGGTTCCAGTCCTGGCATATGTATAAATCATGTTTACTTTGAGTGCCTGAAGGTCAATCAAAGTATGTTTACGCTTTCATTGTTGCACTGTGACAAGCAGGTATAATATTTAGACAGCGTGGCAGCATTTATGTTCTAAATGTGGACATAAACTTCTTGTTTTACTCTGGAACTAGAATCGATAATGAAACAGAGCAGCATTACATCAAATCAGTTCTGAAAGGCTCTTGAAGCCAATCCCAATTGCAGAAAGAGAGATGAAGGTAGTCAAAATATTTAGGCCAGCCAATTTTGCAAAGTTTGAGAGAGGATGTAGCTCGTGAAAAATAAGGGTAATTTTGGGCTCATATCAATAATTCTGGTCCCTTAAAATCGGCTACTCTTTTTGCCAGGGTGACTTCTGGGATGGGGTGTCACTAAGTCGGCTTATTTGGGTAGTTCTCCTGCAAAGTTCCAGCCTGACAAAATTTAAAGAGGCAAACTGAAGGATACCTACGTTGATTATTTAAAAGATTTTAATTATTTATTTATTTGAGAGAGAGCAAGTGCACGAGTGGTGGGGAGGGGCAGAGGGAGAGGGACAACAGACCCTGTGCTGAGCACAAAGCCCAACGTGGGGCTTGATCCCAAGACCCTAGGATCACGACGTGAGCCGAAGTCCTACGCTTGACTGACTGAGCCATGCAGCAGTCCCTACCTATGTTGATTTTTTGTTAAAGGATATACAAAAGTTGGATTACCTAGCCACAAAATTAAAAACAAAATCCATGCAGAGCAACATGAGATACTTCTCTTCCTAATTTGCTTAATTTCTTGCTGTATTCCTAGGGGAAAGCTGTGATTTGGCATTATTCAACCTCGTCATCACCTAGAATCTTCCGTCAATTGCTGTGCCAAGGTCGGTGGGAAGCCACGCTGACGCTGGTAAGATGGTCCCATTTGAAGGACTGAGCTGCTACAGGGGGAGTCATGTGCAAGGGCAAGGTCTGCAGGGTCTCCAGCTGGTAACAGGATGAGGTTTCTGAGCCCATCTTAACATTTGCCTAGTAATTTGCCCCCAGGGAGATCTGGCTTTTCCAGCTACTGTGATCACCTTGTTAGAACTGAATCGAACAGGAACAAAGTGGGAATATTCCAAAAAAATATTTTATTGCTGAGATATGTAAAAAAAAAAAAGTCTTTTTTTTTCTTTTTTTCTGAAAACAACAAACAGACAAACAAGCAAACAAAAACCGAAACCAAAGGGTCTAGTCTTATATTTTACCACTATTTTAAAAATGCCCTCTGGAGCCATTTGCAGCTTGGGTTCCAAAGTACACAGAGCACGTTGATATGTCTGCATCTGGGTGATTCTCCTACAGTGACCAGGTGCTGTGGGAGCTTCCAGTCTGCATGCAAAACCCTTTGGAAAAGAGTCTCTTCTGAGCGAACAACAAAAAAGATGGACAGGTGGATGAATGGTTGGAAGGATGCATAGGTGGTTGGATAGAAGGGGAAAGATACATGGATGGATGGATGGAAAGAAGAAATGACTCCTTTGGTGGACTACAGTAAGCACACTATAGCCCCAGGCTCTGGCAAAGAACGTGGAGGTCCCCGACTCTTGCCCCCTCCATCATTTCTCGCTTGCTGAGAAAGTGCTTGCTGGGGTTGGGAAGTCAGGCGTTAAGCATCTTGACAGGCATTGACTTCTGTCTGAGGAGGAAAATCATGTTGTCTCTCTGCTCACTGGAGGCTCCAGCAGAGAACGGAGGCTTCTGAATGAGACTCACTCAGCTTCTCTTAAATTGTGTATGTCTGACCCAATGGGCTTGACATTCTCAGGCTACCATGTGATGCTGGCTGATGTCTAAATGCATGGCATCAACGAGAGTGGTTCGCTGGGGAGGGGCCAGAGACGTGGTGGCATTTTGTTGTGGCAGACAAGAGAGAATGTAAAATGTTAAGATGTTTTCAGGGAGGGGAGGCTTTAGCTTGTTGCCCTAGTTAATCCTGGGATCCTTGGCCAGGGAGATGTGTGTGTGTGTGTGTGTGTGTGTGTGTGTGTGTGTGTGTGTGTGTGAATTCACAGTGGTTGGGGGCAGAGGAAGGCTGTGGGCTCAGAGGTCAGAGGCTCGATCGATGAGACAGGTGTTTCCTTCCGGTGAGATCTGGCTCTGGCTGGGTGGGGTGCGGGGGAATCTGCCTGCAGCCTGAGGAACAGATGGGTCCCTAACCCCTGGACTGAGGAAGGCCTGAGACTTCTGGTTCATGGAGCCGAGCACTGAAGGGCGAATATCCCAGTAACAGTGACGTGGTAACTTGGGATCTGTTTTTGAGAAGAAGTGTTCAGGGGTTCAAAGAAGCACAGCTCAGCTCTTTTTGAGACTAGGAACAATAAAAACAATGCGTTTGTGAGGTATTCTTGAGTTCCAGTTGCCTTCCCTCCAGCCCCGTGAAGTCGGAGAAAGACACCAGTGTCCCTTTTGCACATGAATAATGAGATGGTTACAAGGATGATGATGACGATGATGATGGGTTGTAGCTACTCTGTCGTGGGCTGTGCTCCAGGGATTGTGCTAAACAGTCCCCATACCCCATTTCGTTTGTCCCTCAGGATCACACTGGTTTCATAGCAGGGACAGCTGAGGCTGAGAGAGAGTTTATCTTCTCATTTCCAACTTTACAAAGACTAATGCCTCCTCACAACAACCCTGTGAGACAGCTATCATTATTGGTATCATTCTCAACTTACAGATGAGAAAACTGGGGCACAGAGAGGGTAGGTAACTCCCCGTAGGTCACACAGCTAGGAAGTGGCTGTGGTAGGATTCGAACCCAGGGTCTGAGCCCTTCAGGGCCTGCTGTGAGTAGGTGGAGGACACGAGCTGAATGTGTGGGCACTGATCTCAGTCTGTGAGTGCTAGCAGGGGCTGCCTCCCCACACCCTCCCTTCCTCTCTGCCCACTCCCTGGGCAAGACAAGGAGAGCGCCCCAGGCCCACAAGGGGCAGACTGGCCATGGCTAATGTAGTGACAGCACTGTTGTGAATCTGTTGGCCGCTGGGATTTGGAGCCCAGCTGTGGACAGAAGTGGTCTCGGGAGTGGCCATGCCTCCTACACGTCCGGGACGCGGCCAGGGTCCCAGCTGTTGTGTGGAAGAGCAGCGGCGGGCTGAGCCTCGCAGACAGGCAGGTGGGCTCGTCAACGGCCTACCTTGGCAGGGTGCTGTCAGCTGGGTCCCAGCTCTCTTGGAGCCAAGCTGTGCCTCCCCTGGTGCAGCCGGGGGGGAGCAGCCCTGGTGGTTGTCCCAGTGGGGTGTGTCTGAGATCTGCTAAGGCTGGCCATGAGGCTGCTGTCACCTGGCACCTGTCCTCCTTGGCCCTGGATGACTCAAGGCCAGTGGAGGACCAGGGACCACGGCTGGTTAAAGGAAGAAGTCTCCTGTGGACTCAGGGTCCTCTTGTCCTGCCATGGGCCTTATTCCTGGTCTCTAAATCCAGGAGCATCCCAGAAGGGCCCCGGTCTGTGCCCCCACTTCTGGCACCTGACTCATCAGGGTGCTTTGAGGCTAATGTCCCTGAGACGGCACACAGGGCCAGACTCTAGACGTCCCCGGAGGCCACCTGAAGAATTTGATTTTGATTGTGGGGGTGACAGGGAGGCGGAGAAGAGCTTGAGCAGGTCAGGCAATGGTCAGACCCGGCAGAGCCAGGCTCCCCATGGCCAGGCTCTCGGCATTAGCTTCCTGTGGCCATTGTAGCCAATTACCACAGACTGGGGGCTTCAAACAGTGGAAGAGCATTCTGTTGCGGTCTGGAGGACAAAAGTCCTGTCCTATGAAGGCGTCGGCAGGCAGGACGGTGCTGCCTCCAGAGGCTCCGGGCAAGGACCCTTCCTGCCTCTTCCCGCTTCTGGGGCTGCCTCTGCCTCTGTGTTCACACGACGTTCTGCTTTTTTCCCCACGCTTCTCTTGTAAGGACCCTTGTCACTGGGTTCAGGGCCCACCCACATAATCAGCACAATCTCATCTGGAGACACTTAGCTTTGAATCATAACTGCAAAGACCCCTTTTCCAAAAAACTAACATTCACAGGTTCTGGGGGTTAGGATGTGGCCATATCTTTTTAGGGGGTCATCGTTCATCCCACTCTGCTCTCCCATTGACTCCCCTGGCTTGAAAACCAGGAATAGGAGTACTTTTCTGGGGCTTGCTTCAGTTTTCAGGGAGGACTGCCAAGGGCAGAGGAGAGAAGTGTTGGAGTTTTTCTCTTCCCTTGGGTGTAAGGGATTTTTTAAAAAAATAATGGGTGTTGCTAGCACACAGACCTCACTAATCGAGGCTGGATCTGGGGGTATCTGCCAGCCCCTCAGGAGAGTGACTTCCCTCTCAGGCCCTCACTAAGCCGTCTCCACTGCTGGTAACTCCCCTCGATGCATTGGACATCTTCCCTTTGGAAGCGCTCCTGTCTTGTTAAGTGTTCTGTCTATCGCAGGCTGTACTTATTTCTAGAAACTCGATTTCAGTGTCAATTAGCACATCTTCAGATGTGTAGGAGGGTGAGTTTGTTCCCCATGTCCTGGCCTCTTGGAAATGCTTTGGGGTTGCAGCTCTGGGAGGGGCCGTGAGGGGGGATTGAAGGTACCCCCACCCCCCAGACCCCTTGCCATTCTTGTGGAAGTGGGAATGTGGTCTTTGCAAAGTCAGGATTCCTGGCCAGAGGGGGTTGGGAAAGAGAGCCAGGCTTTGCTCTCACAGGCGACACGTCTTTCCACCCCGCTCTGGAGACGGTAGAGGGGACCATGCGCTCTCACGCGGGTACATTTCTCAGAAAGCCTCGTTTCTAACTAAGGTTAAGTCAGGGGTGACTGCATTGCTTGAAGAGTAGCCTTTGCCTGAAGTCCGAGGGCAGGTGGGGCCAGTTACAGGGGGTTCTCGCCCCGTGTTGGGAGGGACGCCCAGGCAAGCAGCCCCAGTGTGCTGGCCCCAGGTGCCCTCCCCGACCCTGGCTGCTGGCCCCAGGCTGGGGCTTTGGTAAGTGCATCTTTGCAGCCCCTTGGCTGCCTGAGCCCCCCGTCCTCAGGTCATGTCCTTGGGCAGGTGAGTGGGCAGCACCGTCTGCTGGGACGGTCTGGGCTTACACCTGCCGTCCTGACATCCTCCTCTACTGAGCACTTGTCACACCCACGTTGATTCTTCCTCCCTCCCTCCCCGTTGCGGTAAAAGTCACATAATATTAAGTTAACCCTTTTAAATGAGAAGTTCAGCATTGTTAGATACATCCCCAATGTCGCGCACACATCGCCTCTATCTGGTTCCAAAGCAACTCGTCACCCCGAAGGAGACCCTGGACCCACTAAGCAGTCTCGCCCCCGAACCCCTGTCCCCCCACCCCCGGCTCCTGGCAACTGCTCCTCTGCTTCTGACTCTGGAGTTTCTGCTTCTGGATGTTTTGTATAAATGACCACAGAGCCTTTTGCGACTGGCTCCCCCCCCCACCCCGCCCGAGTGTGATGTCCTCTGGGCGCGCTCGCGTGGTAGCCGGCCTCCGTGTACCGTGTAGTTGTCATCAGAGCGGGGAGACACACGGAGAGACTGCAGCCGTCTGTCAGGGGCCTGGCGTCCACTGCCTGGCTTTTCTCCCTGAATTCTGAGCTCCCGGAGCACGCGTTCTGCCAGTTTTCCCCAGGCCACCGTGTGTCCCTCAGGGGAAGGCCTGTCTGCAGCCCCCTCCTCCTTCTGGTCCTCTGTGCTCCCAGGGGGCTTTCGGAAGCGTTTGCTTTGGGTTTCAGCAGCTCGTTGACAGGGAAAGGGGAACCTTCCTGCTTCCACTACATTCTCCCTTGCTGGGTGCAGCCGGCACATTCATCTGCTACTGGAGGCCGAGCTTCTTGGTGAAAGCCGAGTACCAGCCGGGTGCCGGCGTCCAGACGGGACGAGTGGCTCGGTGTCTGGTCGGCGAACCTGGGGAAACTGTCCTCCCGAGTCGGGTCCCTGTCAGAGGCAGCTGTTAGGAAATGGAGCGCGTTAGCTGATGCTCAAAGCTGCTCTAATTGCACCGTTCTGGGCCCGAAAGTCTGCTTTGATGAGCCAGACGACTGGTTTCCAGCACTGCTCTGCCTAGCTCCCCTAATCCTTCTCGAGAGCCCCACTGCCATGTCGGGGGGCTGGCCCGTGTGAGTCCCCGGCATCTGCTCCCTGGGGCTCCGGAGGGCTCTGCCTTAGTTTATTAAGCAGCTGCAGTCTCTCTCACTGGCACGTTACTTTCCAGACTTTGCTGGACCGAACCCACTTTTGCTTGTGCTGAGTTGGCCCCACACGCTGCGCGGTGTCCCTGGCAGAGCTTTGGGAGCCCCCCACACCCCCTGGCTCGGCCCGGGTAAAGGGGATGTCATCGTTCTGCACCACTCTCTCCACGAGCCTGGACATGTCCCTGGGGCCTGGACAAGAGAAGTGATGGGTTCAGCTGGGTCCCTTCTGGGCCTCAGAATGAGGAGGAGGAAGAGGGCTCGAGGTGTAATTCTTGGCCGGGTCACCCTCTCCTTCCGCACCTGGTCTCCCAGGGGTCTTGGCATCAGCCTGGGGAGAGTCGTCAGGATGCTGGGCAGCTACCGACGTAGAAATGCAGAGCGTCTGGCCCGCGGTGCCTGAGCTACTGTGGAGACCCCCATTTGCAAGTCGAGAAGATGGAGGGCCTGTCTGGGCCATGCAGCTCCGGCGGGGTGGAGGGGTCTGGCCCGGTGCCCAGCCGGGGGCCCTCTCCACTCCATCATGCTGCTGGCAGCTGCCACTGAAACCAAATGGGTGGGGGTGAAAGAGCCGGGTGAAATCTCAGCCCCCAAGATGGTGTGAATAAAAATGCTTTTGGGTCTTGGGGAAAAATAGCTAAACGGTGTCCTTGCTCAGCTCACATTTCTCCCATTTTTCTAAGAGAGCTGTCAGTGTGCCTGATTGCTTTGGACAGAGCCCGCTGATTACCTAGAGAAGCCTTGAACCTTTTCTGGGGGTGGGACTGGGGGCGGCGACGGGTGGAGAAATTACATCGAAACTCTAGAGTCTTGCCAGACACCGGCAGGTGTTGGACCCTGTCTGGCCAGGGGCTGCCTCACTGCGCTTCTTGTCTTGGGAAGGGTGGGTGAGTCCCCCCCCTCCACTGGAGGACCTCAAAGTGGGAGTCCGTGTCTTTCTGCTCCCTGCAGAGCTCTCCCAGGACTCTGTGGCCCCTTGCCCTCTCCCAGCCCACGCTGTCTATGCCCCAGTGGGATTGGCAAAGCTGGTCACGTAAGACAAATCCACCATCCACATGGAAAATCTCCTTGTTTCCCCCTTGCCTCTGCTTGACCTTCAGGCTGATGCCTTTCCTTTGTTTGCTTTCATTTCTCCATTAAAAAAAATTTTCCAGTCTTCGTGGATTTTATTTTCTTAACTCTAGGAAACTAACCTTTTCTCTTGAAGGAAGAAATGAGACTCTGGATTCTTTCGTGTGTCCTAGTTATCTTTGCACGCACGCACTCTCGACTTCCCGGCAAGGCTGGGATCACCAAGCATGCGGCCCACCTAACTGGGTGGGGAGGTTTGGAACCTGGTGGTGTGCAGCGCGGTGCCGGGCTCACACGGGGCTCCGGTTCACTGTGTTGAACACAAGCCTTGGATGCCCTCGGTGATATTCGCCAGCCCTGGATGGCGTGCCATCTTCAAGAACCGCCCTGGCCCTGACCTGGGGCGTGTGGGGCCTTCTCTTTGGCTGCTGCCACCAGCCGGGCTGAGCAGACATGAACAGGATCTGGCTCCTTCCACCCCTCCTGGCCTTGGATGAAAGCCCCGGTCTCAGGGTGCGGGGTTTGGCATTCTGAGTGCACTGCTGGGGATCCAGAGCCCTGGGTGCTGACCTTTCACCGACGGGAAGGTGGGCAGGTAATTCCTTCCCCCCCTTGCCATGGGACAATTGGGAACACCTTTCTCCTGGAGGCCTGGCCAGAGGAGCACAAGGGCCAGGTTGACACACCCGCCAAGGGACACGTGGGGTCTGGGGCGCATCGCGACGCGGCAGGCGGCCCGTAGGTGTGCCCCTCTGCCTCGCTTCACACTTCCCTTGCCCCTCTTCTTCCCTCACTGTGGCTGACCTGGGTTTTTACCTCCTGACAAAGCCACAGCACTTTTCTCTTTGCCGCAGGCTTGAGGTGCTAGAAAACCCAGGTAAGACCTCGTGTTTTTGCCTGGCTTGGGGTGGAAGGGGTTCGGCTCTGTTCCAGATCCTCCTGGTATCTGCTGATAGAAAACATCACTCTGGCTCACAGCAGTGCTCAAGGCTCCGTGGAGAATAAGCAACCATCTGCCCATCTCCGTCTTTCTGCGGCTGGTGGTCAAGACCCCCAGGAGTTTCTGTTGATGCATCAGGAGGATAGAGGGCTGTATTCTCTATGAGCAACTGAAGAAGAGAGGAGCTGCTCTGTGTGTGCGTGTGTGTATGTGTGTGCACACATGTGTATGTGTGTGCATATGTATACCCACGCACACTCAAGTGTGTGTGTCCACGTGTGCACATGCGTGTACGAGTGTCCATGTGTGCACATGCGTGTACGAGTGTCCATGTGTGCACACGTGCGTACGAGTGCCTGTGTGCGCTGTGTATGCACAGGAGGGGGATGTGTACGTAGACTCGTGTGTGTATGAGTGTACACCAGAGCGCACGTGCATGCGTGTGCACACATGTACTGTGCATGTGTTGGTATGTGTGAGCACACGTATGTGCGTATGCATGTGTGTGCATGCACCGAAGGGCCTGCCCTCGGAGGAGTCACTGGGGGGGACGCTTGTGGGCCCTGCGTCACTGAGGATCCTGGCCTCCTGTTGGGACCAGGAGCAGCAGCAGCCCGCCCCGGCCCCGTGTGCCTCCTGTCCCCGGATGGCCACCTCCATGCTTGCTCTGCGTCTGCTTGCTCGCTTAGCTCCCCGTGATGGATTCTTTCACACAGTTCTGATGACTCGCTCCTCCCGTTTAGCTTTAATTAGGTTCCATAAAACATCTCCTGCTGTGAGTTCTGGTTCAGCAATTACTATATCTTTCAGGTTCAAAGAAAACTGAATCTTTCCTTTTAGTAATTTAACAGAACATTTCACGCTTTGAGGGCTAAATGCCCTCCAGATTCTGCAGTCCTCTCCAAAGTAACTCTGAGAGGTCTTGTCTTTATTCTTGGGGAAACCTGGTTTTCCTCTTATTTCTCTCCCCAATGTCTTTTCAGATGCTGCATGGGGCCCTGGCCTCCTGTGCAGGAGACAAAAATCTCAGTGGTCTGCTCCCAAAGCCACAGCAGCAGAAACCCCAGGGAGATGAGCTGTGGAACTTCCCCGAGCTGCCGCCAGCCTGGGGAGAGAGCCCTTGCTGCGCTCCCTCTCATTAAGATTATTTCCTCTCCTTCCTTTAATACTTGCTTCAAATGCTCGTGCCGGGGCTGCTCATAACAGAATTGGCAAGGTGGGGAGACTTGAAGCTGTCCTCTTTGGGGAAAATGGCCTGGCCTCTTCATGCCCGGCAGCCCCCCAGCTCCCACGGTCTCCGAGGCCACCAGCCCACTCTGAGCTGCCCCCACCGCCATCCTGGACCCGCAGAGCAGCCCCTCTGCGGTTCCGCTGCCTCTCCACCAGCTCTTCTGGTGTTGGCGAGGGCCACCTTCTGAAAATATAAGTTTGAACAATGACGATCTAAGCCTCTTAGCAACTTTGAAGTTCATCGTCCAGTATCTTGGGCTGTACTCACTTGACTGCGCCCGGGAACGTATTTATTCTGCAAGTTACTAGTTTGTGTCCTTAAACAGTAGGGGATAATTACGTGACGTGACAGAGGGCAGTAATCCTATTGCAATATATGAATGTATCAAGCCAATGTGCTGTGCGTAAGCTTAGACGATGTTATATATGTCAATTATATCTCAGTAACAATAAATACATTAAAAAATAAAGAAAATCTAAGTTGGAGCCTGTGGGACGTTGTTCTGCTCTAAAGCAGATGGTCTCCTATTCTCGGGAGGAAAAGTCCTGCCCTTTCTCTGGCTCTGTTCTCACCCCTGCTCCTTTGGGCGGTGGGGGTGGGGCTGCTTCTCTGGTTGGGGGAGCCCGTTAGGGCAGCACTGCAGCCTGCCGCTGACTTCCATGCTTGGTGGCGAGCTGGAACCACCCTGTACACCATTCCCTTCGGCTCTGCTTTTTATGGTAACGAGGGTGACAGCTCTGTTCTCCTCTGCCTGCCACTTAATCTTGTTTTCAGTTGGTTCCAAGCTCAGCCAGCGAGACGGGGTGTTATTTCTCGGCTCCTCTAGGCCCCAAGTGTCCCATGTGTGCTGTCACCCTGCCTGAGTCCCTCCTGCTCTAACCGCCATGCTCCCCGGCCACAGTCTAGATCCCAGCTCCCTCTGGTCATTTCTCCCTCCTAACAGCTCATCTTTGCCTTCAGAGCAATGGTTGTGATTGTAATGGTTGACATATTTGGGTATTTTTGTATTTGTTTATTTATTCATTTTTATTTTTTTAATTTAAATTCAGTTCATTAGCATATTGTGTACTGTTAGTTTTAGAAGTAGAGCTTAGTGATTCATGAGTTGCATGTAACACCCAGTGCTCATTCCATCACACGCCCTCCTTAATGCCCGTCACCCAGTGGCCCCACCCCCAACCCCCTCCGCTCCAGCCACCCTCGGCTTGTTTCCTATGGTTAAGAGCCTCTTATGGTTTGTCTCCCTCTCTGATTATGTCTTGTTTGCTTTTTCCCTCCTTTCCTCTATGCTCCTCTGTTTTCGTTTAATGGCTGTCTCCCCACCAGGCCATGTGCTCCGTGGGAACAAGGACAGCGGCTGTCTTGCTCCCCCCATCCGCAGCCCCTGCAGCCCCTATCTGCCAGGGAGCTGTCCGTCTGGGGAGAAGGATGAGCAGCAAAGAACGGCTCGAGGGCGCACCCACCCGCCCTGAAGGTGCCACGTAGGGGTGGGTGAGGGGCAGCTGGGAAGCTCACCGTGGTCACCCCCTCTCCACTACAGTTGCCTCAACGGTAAAATGAGGACCCTAACAGTGGGGGAATTAACTCACAAGACTTCACTTTATCCAGGCGATCAGTGTGCTCTAAGAGCCTTTTTGTCTTTTCCTGTTAGCCATTACTGTGAATGTGTTAGTACCAGGCATTGATGCAAACATTTGAGAAGGCCTGGCTAAGGTGTCCCCTTCTACCCCTGGGGAGGTGAGGATAGGAAGAAAGTTCCTGCAAGGACATCCATTTATCAAATCTGTGTGGGAGGGGTAGTGGCCTCAGTTCCGGTGTCCTACTGACCTGAACATTCTGTAACAGTTTGACAGTCCCTTGACCCCCAGCTTGGCTCCTTCCTAGGAGGGGAATTCTGCTGCTGTCCTTGGGGCTTCCCAGGGGACCCAGAGATGGAACGAGGGAGTGAACCCCACTGGAAGGCAAAGCTGGATGGACCAGTGGGTGGGGCTGTCCTGCACTGCCCCCAGCCTGATGTTATCTCAGGTTTGGGGGCTCAAAGCTGGCTTCTGCTGTGTTGTTAATGGCTCGATTCCCACCCATATCTTGTATGGAGGGGAACAGTGATAGCTCAAGAGGGAAGGTGGTCTGGGGTTCTCCTGAATCTTCTCTTCCCTCTGAGAGCAGGAGAGAGGAGGCTGGGAGTGAGCTCCTTCTGCACAGCAGAGCCAGGAGCGGGGCCAGATAGAATTATTTTCTTATTTGCTTACAACGGATTGCCTATCCCCTTCTTGGACCACCAGCTCCGGGAGGGCAGGGGCCTAGTCTGTCCGTTTGCACTGTGCCTGTAATCAGGGCATCCCGGGACTCAGTATTGGATGATGGAATGAGAGCATAAGCTTAGATTTTGAGTGACAGTCTGAGTCCGCAGCTCTCCCTCCTCCTGGACCCGCCCACTGTGCCCTTTGCAGACACCCCTCCTGCCTCCTGCCTCCTGCCCCTTCACTTCTGACTCATTCCGGCTCATTTGCTTCCTTACAAAGGAAGGTCTGGGCCTCGCCTGGCTCCTGGAGGTCGCCTCTAACCTCTGGAATGGGCTGCCTGTCAGGAGTGCCTTTGTTTCCCTGAAGCCTTGGGTCACACCCGACAGTCTGGCGATGTGATTTATGGTGGGGCCCTTGGGCTACATGGTGTGAATTTGACCTCTGCAGGGGCTGGAGGCTGAAGGTCAGCCATATCGCCCATCAGCCATGCCTGGGTGACCACCCCAGTAAGAACCCTGGGCACCAAGGCTTGGTTGAGCCTCCCCAGTTCACAACACTCTGGTACGTGTTGTCATTCATCGTTTCTGGAGAAGCGAGTACTGTCCACATGCCTCCATTGGGAGAAGACTGGTCTCTCCTGGACTCTGTCCCATGGACCCATTCTCTTTGCTGACTTTAGTCTGTATCTTTCACTGCAGCAGACCATCACCATGACCATCAAGACTGTCCTGAGTTCTGTGAGTCCTTCTAGTAAATTCCTCACACCGAGGATATTTTGGGGGCCCTCCAACAACACACCACGACTCTGGAGGGTGGACAGGACCAACTTAAAGTTCTTGAAACTTTAAATTTTGATGTAATTCTAAATTTATGCCAAAGTTGCGGAATAGTACAAGGAATTCTTGTGATTTCCACCCAAAGGCAACCACTGTTCACATGTCCCCCGTCTTGCCTTATCATTCTCTTTCTCAGTGTGTGTGTTCAAATTTATTCAACTGTCCCATAATGTGCTTTGTGCCTGTTGTTTGTCACCGGGCAAGATCCAGCTGGGGGCACGCTGTGCATTTCGTTGTAACATCTCTTCCGCCTCCTTCCATCTGCATTTGTTCCCAGCCTTCCTCTGGGAACTTTGACCTCGACGTCTTAAAAGAGACTAGGCTGGTTATTTTGTTACGTCTCTTATTTCCATTTTTGTGTCATTTGCTCACGTTTGGATCTGGGTGACGCGTCTGTGCAGGCAGACTCCAGAGCTGGCGGTGTGTCCTCACCAGCCCAACGCGTCAGGACATGCAGGGGGCCTCAGTGACCGAGTACTGATGGCTTGGTTGCGGTTGTGTCCACCAGGGTTCTTGCTTACTGTGAGTTACTCGTTTCCTTCTGTAATTCCTAGGTCATCTGTGGGGAGGTGCTTGGAGACTAGGTGAATATCGCCCCCCTAAACAAACCTTTACAACCTAATGTTTTAGCGTAGCTGGATGATTCCCCAATCTCAGCATTCCTTGTAGATTTATGAATAGGCATTCTGTAAGGAAGAACTTTCCTTCCCCCCCAAAATTTATTAAAGTTATCATATTAGTATTTGTTGAATTTATTTATTCCATCTGTTCCATTTTTATTTATTAAATTTATTTATTCATTGATTTATATATGTATGGGCCCATGGTTTCCTACTTTTGCAGTGGGCTATAATCCTTTACTCCCATTAGTGTTCTGCTCAGGTGGCCCTGGATGTGGCTCATGGGAGCCCTTCTCACTGGCTGCTGGCTTCTTCGGGAGCTCTCCGTCATTCCTGGAGTATCTGCTCTCCCCCAGGCTCACCTTGCCTCACCTTGCCTCCAGGAGCCCCAGTGACACTTTCTCCTTTGTGCTGGCAGATGCCAATCCCATTTCAGGGCCCCGGGGGGACTCGGGGCAGGATCCTTGTGGGCTGCTGTGGATGCCTCCCAGACGGCCCGTGTTTGTGGAGGGGCGATTGATGGCCTCATCTTTTGGAGACGGATGTGTTTCCTACTTTCAGGCTCAGAGCATGGTTAGGATTAATTCCTCTCTGATGAAAGTGCCTAATGAAATGGGCAAGTCATGCGAACATACTTGTTGGCCACACACACCCATGCCGGACTTAACCCTTTCTCACAGGGTGGGAAGCTGGATGGGCAGATGTCTTTAAGCCTTTCCAAATATGTGCCGCAATGCGTTTCCCACATGGTGGGCACTGACCACGGGTTCCCTCCCTGTCTTCTCTTTGCTCTGAGGGCAGGGGCTCTGGTTAAGTTCTCTGCACACTCCAGGTACCCCTACGGCGTCTTCCACCAAGCAGAAGCGCAGCAAACATCTGCTAATCCTTTTCACCCTGTTTTGTGTACGTGTGTGTGCCTGTGTGTGTGAAAGCATGTGTGCCTCTTCTTTGTGATATACGTGTGCATGCATGTATGCACACACAAGCACGTATGCATTCACAGATGCGTGCGTGTGAATCCGTGTGTCCATACACGTGAGCACATACATGTGTTCGTGTATGTGCATGTGTTTATGTAGATGTAAGGATAAATGCATGTTTGTGCATCGCATGTGTGCCTGTGTGTGTGAGAGAGAGAGGATGGATGCTTACATGTGTGCCTGTGTGTGTGTGAGAGAGAGGATGGATGCTTACATGTGTGCCTGTGTGTGTGTGAGAGAGAGGATGGATGCTTACATGTGTGCCTGTGTGTGTGAGAGAGAGAGGATGGATGCTTACATGTGTGCCTGTGTGTGTGAGAGAGAGAGGATGGATGCTTACATGTGTGCCTGTGTGTGAGAGAGAGAGAGGATGGATGCTTACATGTGTGCCTGTGTGTGTGTGAGAGAGAGGATGGATGCTTACATGTGTGCCTGTGTGTGTGAGAGAGAGAGGATGGATGCTTACATGTGTGCCTGTGTGTGAGAGAGAGAGAGGATGGATGCTTACATGTGTGCCTGTGTGTGAGAGAGAGAGAGGATGGATGCTTACATGTGTGCCTGTGTGTGAGAGAGAGAGAGGATGGATGCTTACATGTGTGCCTGTGTGTGAGAGAGAGAGAGGATGGATGCTTACATGTGTGTCTGTGTGTGTGAGAGAGAGAGAGGATGGATGCTTACATGTGTGCCTGTGTGTGTGAGAGAGAGAAAGGATGGATGCTTACATATGTGTCTGTGTAGGATGTTGCATGAAGGAATCACTGAACAGTTGGCAAGAAGGATCACATCCAGGCTATTCTGAACTCTTCTGTCCTTCCCCACTCCCCAACCCACCCGGCAGCAACAGTAATTATTTATTAGGATTAGAAAAGATGTGAATCCTTTCTGCTTAGGGAGGTGGCCAAGAATAGGCACAAATATATTTAAGAGAATGAATGACGGTGGCAGAAAAGAACGTGTTTAAGTGATGTCAACTTTCACACCAGGTTTGGAGAAGCTGGCCTTGCCCACCTGCCATTCTCTGCATTAGAGAGTGAGCCCCCCATCCTTGGGGGCATTTGAGCCCAGATGAGGTCCCTAGGTAGGTTGGACAGGCTGACCCCGAGGATTCCTTACTACTTAGAGGAAGAACAGCTTGCTCAGAGAGGAGTGCGACCCTGGAAGGAGAGGGCCTGGCACTCCAGTCCCCACCTGGAGGTCCCAGGGAAAGACCCTGATGCTACTTCTCACTAAAGCAGAAATGACTGATTAGGCTCAAAGTGTGTCTTCTTCCAAGGTTGCATTTTTCTTTCCTCCTCCTCCTTCTTCTTCCTCTTCCCCTTCTTCTTCTTCTTCTTCTTCTTCTTCTTCTTCTTCTTCTTCTTCTTCTTCTTCTTCTACTTCATGTTTGCTGAGTCATCCCACGTGCCATGCTCAATGTCACATACCTTTGTGACTGCTCATTCAATTTTTACCGCATCCTTGGGGATGCATGTATGTATCTTATCCCTTTTTTATAGGCAAGGCCATTGAGGCTCAGAGAGGTCAGTGATTTCTTTAGAATTTCTCTCCACCAGACGGAGACGGTGGCCTAAATTCCATACCAGCCCCACCTGGAACTAAAGAGCAAGGTGTGGCTGCTTCTTGGCGTTGGTTTATAGGCAAAGACTTTCAGCTATGGTGAACTAGTGGTACTTGATCCTCCCATCCGCCCTCACTCCCTCCCACTTCTTCCTAGAACACTACTCCCATGCTCCTACCCCTGGGCCTTTGCATCTGCTGTTCCCACTGTCTGGAACCCTCTGCCCAGCGTCAGCATGGCTCCCTCCGTCCCCTCCTTCAGGTATGTGTGATCTCCTGTCTGCCCTTCCTGACTGCCAAATTCTGTGGTCCTGCCCTCCTTACAGAATTACCACCTGACATCCAGATACTTAATTACCAACTGTTCTCTGCCTCCCCAACTAGCACATAATGCTGTTTGAAGGCTGGTGTTTTGAGTGCTTTCTTCATGGGCAGACTGGATTCTGAAGGACCTGGGCCAGCACCAGAACCAGGTGGGGCTGCGTCGGCTTGGCTCTCTGGGCTCCCCAGGATTGCAGGGGGTGTGGCCTGCTGGTCTCCCCAGAGCACCTGGGGCCTCTGGCTCACACCTGCTCACAGGTGTTAACACCTCTGCACCTCTCAGAAATTTCCAGGGGCTATTGGTGCTTATTCATTCAGCTGCTCAAGGGTGGTCCCCAAACAGTTATCAGTCTGGACAAGAAAAGTAAAGAAATTGAGAGTAAGCATTTAGAAATCCTTGTAGGGTAATTTGTAGGGTAATTTTATGTCTGTTGAATGTAATAAAACATTGTGGCTTGTATCTTGTATATTTCTTCATTTCACTTTCCTAGTCATTCAATCTTACTGCATATTACAAAAGTACTGGCTCACGATGAACAGGAAATTTAAAAACTGTGTCCTTCTCCACAGATAGCTCATAAGCCTGCTTTAGACAGCAACTTACTTGTGATGGGCCACATTTAGGAAAAGTCCGTGGCTGTAGAAAGTGGCCTAGATGGAGTGCCGAGGGGAACAAGGGCAAAGGGGGCAAGTCAGAGGGGATGTGGGTCACCAACCACTGCTCTAGGAGTTGGTCCCTCGGACCTGGGGGATAGATTAGGGGAAGATGCGATTGTGGGTCTTCCAATATCAGAAAGCCTATCCTGGGTGGAGCCAACCAATTCGACATAGCTCCCATTGATAGGATTAGAATTTTGTCTACAGCAGATACTCAGAAATAGTCACTGAATGAGAGTATGAATTAATGAGTAATGGCTTATCCATCCGTCTCCATCTGTGCAGCCACCATTCATCCTCCATCATCCACCAACCTGTCCATCCATCCACCATCCACCCATTATCCTCCCCCCATCCATCCATCCATCCACCCATCTAACCTCCATCATCTACCAACCCATCCATCCATCCATCATCCATCCATCCATCCATCCACCCATCCATCCATCCATCCACCCATCCATCCATCATCCATCCATCCACCCATCCATCCATGTATCCATCTATCAGATATTTATTAAGCACCCATTATGCTGATTATTAGAACAGCCACTGTTCTGGGTGGTGAGGATACAGCAATAAGCAAGGAAAACCCTTGTCTTCATGGAGCTGACATCCCCGTAGGGGAGGAAGAGAACTAAGCAAGTAATCAAGTACAGCATTGTGCTAAGTGCTAAGAGCTATGAAGGAGGTGCAAGGGTGGTGCCTGGGAAGTGGGATGGGAAGCCTGATCTTAAATTCGTGTCTCTGTTACCGGTGTAATGGGGTCACACATGCTCCTTGTGGAGTGAACACGGAACAGCAGAAGGAAGAGGAATACCATTGGGAACCTCACCACTCTTAACAAAGTGGCGGTGACATTCTGGGCCATCCCACTTTTTTCGAGGGAGGATGCTGTGGGTTCCAGCCATGACTGTGAAGGCTTTAGCCCTCCTCCCAGTGAGGGAGGGTCCGCATCTAGCCCTTGCATCTGGGCGGGTCTTTGTGGCCACAGCCCCTGCACGGAGGGAGGGTGGTGACAGTGACCCTGAGACTCTGTGTTAAGTCATGAAAGGCCGCGCGGTGTCAGCCTAGTGCATGGGAACACTGGCATTGTGAGCCCTGAGCCGCTGTGTGAGAAGCACGACCACGCTGAGCCTGCCGTGCTGGCATCTGCCATGGTCACTCTGGCGGACCGTCCCGACCGCGCTGTCCTCGGTCACCCCGGCCCAGGAGCCAGGTGCGTGAGTCAACGGGCTTCCTTGGATGGATCCCTAGCTGACCTCCTGCTCCGCCCGAGCTGGGTGCACCCCAGCCAAGGCCCCTGGCCCCCCAGCAGGGAGGGCCCTTCCCGCGGGCCCTCCAAGAGCGCCTGGCCCACGGAATCCAGGAGTGATCAAGAGGCAGCAAGTTTTGGGCTGGATCGTCCTGCAGCAGCAGAAAACCAGGACAGGGTCATTGAGGTCATGAGGTACAGCCTTCTGTAACTTGCTTTTTCCCTTCAATATTTCATGAGCGTCTTTTCGTGACGGTAAATGTTTTTCTACAACATGGATTCTAACCGCTACCTAGTATCCTGTAGTGTGATGCGCTGTGATTTATTCGACCAATCCTGCAGCCTGGCGCTGGCTTGTAGCCGGCCTCTCATCACCGCTGTCCCTCCTCCTGCCCCCGTGGTGGCTCCTGCCCACTTTGCTGGGGCTCCAGCACCCCCCACCCGGTTGCTACCAAGGCAGCCCCCTGCCCCGTGGGTAGCCTCGTCCTGCTTATCGCCGACAACTCATGCTGAGTGGCCACGGCCCCCTCTCCCCTCCAGCCCCTGCAGATGCCTGCCTGGCTAGGTCTGATGGACGGCTTCTGGGCTGAGCCGTTTGGGAGGGCACGGGGAGGATTTCAGGGTGCCGTGGACCTATGTTGGTTGCTGAAAGTTTTATCCTAGGCTATATGCACCTATTTGCCCAGCACTTGAAGAATCTTTGTTTCTCTTTGTCGTGTAAGCTGGAGAGAAAGCATTGTCGTTCTCTAAGGAGACAGGTGAAAGAATCTCCAGCCCCTTTGCAGGCAAGTCAGACCTTTCCTCCAGAAATTTCTTTGCCCCCCTTTAGAGGGACATCATCAGGCAGCCTCAGTGAGCATCCTCAGCTACTCTGACAAACGGTCTTTGGCGGTAGCTCATTTCCCCCAAACAATCCCTCATGGTCCGTGCTAAAGCGACAGGGAGAACTCCTATATCATAGTTGGAAGGGTCAGAATGTCAGGCCTCTCCCTGTTTCTGGCAGAGACAGGATTTGAGCTGGCCCGGGGTTCCTCGTTAGAGCCCAAGTTCTGTCTTCACGTTCATGCACATGGCGGAGTGGCCGGGGGCTGTTTTATTTTTCAGCTTTATTGAGGTGTAATAGACACACCACACTGTGTAAGGTTAGTGGGTACGATGCGTTGGTTTGATACGTGTATTAAATATTGCGAAATGAGCTCACACCTCCATCCCTTCACATAATTACTATTTGTGTGTGTGTGGTGAGGACGTTTAAGATCTCTCTTATCAGCGTTCAAGTACATGATGCAGTATTATTAGCTATAACCACCGCGCTGTGCGTTAGGGTCCCACATTAGGATCCCCACAACTTGATAATCGTGTAACTGGACGTTTCTATCCCTTGACAAATATCTCCCCATTTCCCCCACCCCCAGTCCCCGGTAACCAACGCTTTATTGTCTGTTTCTCTGGATTGGGCTCTCTCTTTTTCTTTTTTTTTAGATTCCACACGTGAGTGATACCATACAGTATTTATCTTTCTTTGTCTGACTTATTTCACTCAGCACGATGCCCTTAAATTCAATCCAAATTGTCGAAAATGGCAGGCTTCTCCTCTTTGTCATGCCTGGATAGTAGTGCATTGTGTATACACCACACTTTCATCCGTTCATCCATTGACAGACTCTGCACTTGGGTCCGTGTCTTGGCTATTGTGAATAATGCTGCAATGAACACGGGAATGAGCTTTCTCCAGGAGATCCCGATGTCCATTCCTCTGGGTACATATACCCAGAAGTGGTAGTTCTATTTGTAATTTTTTGAGGAACCTTTATACCGTATTCCATGGTAGCTGTAACTGGTGTCTGACTTCATCATCAAAGGTTCTTGGTACTTTGTTGCCAATGGGTCTGGCGGAGCTGGACACATCCCCAGCCCTGGCCTGACACCTGGCAGGAACAGCATGGCATCATGGCTAATGGGGTGAACTGACCAGAATTCAAGCTCTCATTTGGCCACTCGACCTCCCTGAGCTGCCCTTTCCTTGTCTGAGGATGGGGATAAAGCAGAACCCACCACATCATAGGCTGATGTGAAAGTTTCATAGGCTCATGTAAGTAAACTCCTGTGTATGTTTGGTGCCCGGCACAAATCAGTGTCTGATAGACGTTCTTCTGGAGCCCATCAGATGAAGCTGTCCACGTGAGCAGTGGCTCTGGTACCAACCAGCCAGCGCCCGCCTGATTTCTAGGTTAGCTCTCAGTAGTAGTTGCGACCACTGCTGCTTCCTCTGTCCATGTCTTCACGTGCCTCACACAGCACGTTGTTCCTCAGTAATATCCCCTAATTAAAAGTAAAGTAACAGAACTCTGTATTTGAGAGCCTTTGTAAAGATCAGAAGATAAAGTGACCTCTCTCTCTTCTTTTTGTAACAGCTTGATTGAGGAATAGTTGGTAATAAGCGGGGGCAGTAGCCCTCCAACTTTATTTTCTACCAAAGCTGCCCAGGCCGTTCTAGCTGCTTTGCATTTCCATATGGATTCTAGGACCAGCTTGTCTGTTTCTGCATAAACCCTGCTGGGATTTTGATTGGGATTGTGCGGAGTCCATAGATCAGTTGTGACTCCCTCTTTTCTGAGATTCCTTTTGGAGAACAAAGAAGCAAACTTATCCAATATACTGGCCTGTCTGGGATGTGAGATCTCAGGGCCCTGTGACTCAGTTTACCTGGCTGGCTTCGTGTGGTGCTTCTGGGGGTCGTCTCCAGTAAAAGCCATAAATGGAAAGAAAAACAGCTAGCCGTGTGCCTGGCGCTGCCCGAAGCATTCTGGTTGCAAGCCGTCCACACAATCCTCAACAATTTCCCCCACCCCATTCTCCAGATGAAGACAGAGCAGCGAGGGCCGTGTGAGCTGCCCTAGTCCCACAGCTGCTTAGGTCCCACCAGGCCAAGCAAACTCTCAATATGATTCGAATCCATGTCCCAGCGTGGGGGTGGAAACGTAACAGACAGGCAAATAGAAACAATGACGTTTTCACAGATTCCAAGGCAAGAACACAGAGCGATGATTAAACGTAGAAGCCATGGGGCGCCTGGGTGGCCCAGTCTGTGAAGCGCCCGCCCTCAGCTCAGGTTATGATCCCAGGGCCCTGGGGCTGAACCCCGCATCGGGCTCCCTGCTCAGCGGGGAGTCTGCTTCCCCTCCTTCCTCTGCCGCTCCACCCCCCACCCCCCTTGTGCTCTTTCTTTCTCACTCTCTCTCAAATACCTAAATAAAATCTTAAAAAAAATAAACCCCAAAACCTAGAAGCCACATGACCCAGCAGTTCCGCTTTTAGGTGCACCAAGAGAAATGTGAGCGCATGTCCGCCTGGAAACGTGTGCACGAAAGTTCACGGCCGCAGACGCACCGCAGACGCGCCGCAGCTGGCAGGCGGGAGCAACGTGACTGTCCCTCCGAGGTGAGCGGGTAAGCGTGGTGCGGTCCATCCATACAGCGGGATGCTCTTTGTCCACGCAAAGGGGTGAGGTGCTGACACAGGCTACAGTGGGTACAAGCCTCGAAGGCACTGTGCTGAGTACAAGAAGCCAGACGCACAAGGTCACGATGGTACGGTTCTGCCCCCGTGTTTAGAACAGCCACATAGAAGGTAGGTGAGCGGTTGCGGGGCTGGGGGAGTGGGACATGGGGTGACGGTCAAGGGCTGTGGAGTTTCTGGGGGTGATAACAATGTTCTAAACTTGACCGTGATGATGGTTGCACGCATCTGTGATGTACTCCCCCCCCCAGAACTGTGTACTTTGAATGAATGCGTGCTGTGTGGATTAGATCTCAGTAAAGCTGTTAAAAACATAACAAGGAATACCGAATGTCCTTCCGTGGTGAAGTAAAGTTTGCCTGTTTTCTTTCCTTTCCTTTTTTTTTTTTTTAGAGAGAGAGAAAGAGTGTGTTCGTGCATGTGCATGTGGGCATGAGCAGGGGTGGGGGAGGGGCAGAAGGGGAGAGAATCTCAAGCAGGCTCCATGCTCAGCCCAGAGCCCAATGTGGGGCTCGATCTCACGACCCTGAGATCAGGACCTGAGCTGAAATCAAGAGTCTGATGCTTAAACGAGTGAGCCACTGGGTGCCCCTGCCTTAGGTGTTTTCTGAGAGGCCCTCCCATCCTTGGTCTCCCCCTGACCATGGCCTTCGTGAAATGACTTCACAGCGTCCTGGCTGCCGTGGTCCTCCTCTGTGGCACTGTCACTGCCCCTGCATGCCCCGAGGACACTCAGCTCGCGGCTCCGTCTTCCCTGTCAGTTCCCAGTCACCACTGACCCACCCTCTGGGTCCTCCCCATGAGGCTGCTCGCTCGGAGACGCTGTTCGGCCTGAGATTCCTTCACATCCACAAATACAGTTTCCCTGGGGGTGGGGGCTCTGTCTCCTCTTCTTCATCCCTCAGTGTCTGGAAGAGAGCCTGGCACACAGCTGGCACTCAATACATAGTTTTAAATGAATGAACAAATGTATTATCTTGTCTAGCAGTGTTATTAATTAAATAGGAGACTACTGGAAACTTAGCTCCTTAATGCAGGGGGAAAAAAAGCAAAGAAAACAATCCAGTGGCATTTGGTACACTCACAATGTTGTGCAACCAGCACCTTTATCTGCTTCCCAATCATTTTCATCCCCCCAAAGGAGACCTGGGACCCATTGGCAGTCGCTTTCCACTCCCCCTGCCCCAGCCTCTGGCAGCCACCAATCATTCTATCTCTATGGATTTGCCGGTTCAGCACATTTCACATAAACAGAATCAGACTGTATGTGGCTGTTTGTGTCTGGCTTCTCTCATTTAGCAGAATGCCTCCAAAGTTTGTCCGAGCTGCGGCATGCCAGAATATCTTTCCTTTTCATGGCTGTGTAATAGTCCATCGGGTGGCCATGCCACGTGTTGTCCACGCATTCGTATGTCCACAGACACCAGGGTTGTTTTAAGGCATGGATTTCTAATGTGCAAAGGTCTAGTACTGGGTTGGGGGTGGGCTTTGAAACACGCTTTCCCTACGACTTTCTCTCTAGCCTCGGGTCACCCGAGGCCTCAGCTGCAGGTCACGGCTGGGGTTTGGATGCAGGGGACAGGGCTTCTTCCGTCCCTGATTTCCAGCATCCTTGTGCCTCTGTGTGAGAAAGGGAGGGGAGGCTTTGTAAGTAGCAAGCCGGAGGTGTTGGTTAGTATTTGGAGCCTTTTACCTTGGTCTCAACCTCACTTCACTAAAGCAGAAGATGTATTAAAAGCCAGAGGTGAGCCTGGCAGGGTAGGGCGGGGGCTTTCAGGAGGTGTCCATCCTGCAGTGAGCCATCACTTTGTCACCTTGCCCTGGCTGGGGGCCAAGCCGCCAGATTCACCTCCCAGGCTGCCGCACCCCTGCCCCGGCCATCCCCAAGGCCGTGCTCGGAGCAGAGTCCTTCCTGCTGGAGTTGAGACTGATGAGCAATCTGAGCCAAGGTCACCTGATTCCACATTTCAGATTCAAGGACATGACAGCAGGAGGACAACGGCGGACACAGGAGCGGAGGACCTGAGCCTTCCAGGAGACCACACAGCCCACGGTCCCAACTGCCTGGGAGCCCTGCCAGCCCCTCCCCTTTCCTAGGCCCTGCTCACGGCCGCCTCCTTCAGGAAGCCAGCCTCAATCCCTGCTTGGCAGTAAGGACCAAATCCAGGCCGAATGGAGACCTGCAGGCAGGGAGTTTGAGCAAAATGACATGTGAGCACAGTACCAACCGTGCCCCAACACAGGTCGCTCCTGCTCACATGTATGATGTCTGCAGAGAGTCCTGGTCCCAGCTGTGTGTTGTCACACACGGAAGTCTAGACTGGTGACTGGCAAACCTCAGTACCCAGAGAGGACGGAGCTGGCTGGCCCTGCTTGCAGTGGGACTGGACTGGGCCCCCTCCCCCACCCCTCAACTCCATCCTCATCCAAGGGGCACCCCCTTCCTCTGGCTCCTCTGCAGAACTGCGGTGAGGGTCACACGCAGGGGCCGTGGGTGCACCTGCCTATTGGGGACCCCCGCCTGAGTCCTGTGAGATCTCTGACTCGCCGTGAGCGGGAATTTCTATTTGCATTCTCCTTGGAAGGAGTGAAGAGATGGATTTTACAGAAGGTGGTGAAGACTTCAGGGTCTCCTCAAGCCTGGATGAGAAGTCACTTACATGACAAAAGTGAAGGAATTATAAAGATGCAAAGTCCCGAATCAGTAGTCTTTGAGTTTTTCCTGGGTGGGTCTGACCTACTAATCAGGCAAGTCCTTAAAAGGGACTGGTCCTTCCTGAAATCAGAGGTTCTCCTGGCCTCCGAGAAGCAAACCACCAAGGGTGAGATGGTCAGGCAGCTAGGACCTGAAGGTGGCCAGGAGGAGCAGAGAGTGGTGTGGGGACCTCAGTCCCACAAGTGGTAGGAACTGGATTCTGCCAATACCCTGAAGGGGGTTGGAAGAGGACCCCAGCCTCCAAGTGAGAATGTGGACAGCTGACACCTTGATTTCAGCCTCTGGGACCCCGAGCAGAGGATCCAGCTTCCCTGCGCCCAGACTCGTGGCCGATGTAGCTGTGAGATGACAGACGTCTTGTTTTCAGCATGTAGTAATTTGTTATGTAGCAACAGAAAACTGTAGCTTGGTGTCAGTTACGTTGTCCCACTTAGAAGTGGAACCAGCCACAGTCAGCTTCGGCTTTATTTACTTGTTTGTTTTTGATATGATTCGTAGTTTAGGTTTTGAATAATTTCTTCTCTCTGCTTTTTTTTTTTTTTTAAGTCTTATTCTTAAAGAATGGAAGCCCATCTTCTGAGTCCTAGCTCTGGGCTCTCCTGGGCTCCCAGTGCCTCATCATCTCCCGTGTGCTGAATCTTGCAGCTTTGAAGCCTTGGACGTGTTTGGAAGGAACCAAAGACCAACATTGATGTCCGTTCCAGGAGACGCATCAGCAAACCCATGAATTCAGGGTCTGTTTGACTTTTAGTTGGCTGGCAAAGTTGGCCACTTGTTTTAAATAAGATGGTCTTCCATTAAGGCTGGTAACATTCATGAGTAAGTGAAAATTTGTTTGAATTTACACAAAGCGTGTTTGGAATTCACAAGGTGGAGTGTTGAAACTGAGGACTGGGCTCGCCGACATCTCCTATGGTCGGACCAGCGCCGCTTGGGGTCTTCCCCCGCCCCCCCCACAGCAGCATGGGGGCTCCACAGAGCGAGGATGGAAGGACCGTGCTGCTCGAGCTGGCTCGTCTCAGGAAGCAGGTCAGGGGCCAGAGCAACCTCAGCCAGGGCCAGGGCTGCAGCCCCATCTCCCTTCTGTTTCTGCTTCTTTCTCTTTCCCCTCTTCATTCTTGCCCGTCTTTGGGGCCCAGGTTTCTCTACCGTCCACGTGGCCCCCGCAGCAACTGAGCTTTCAGGGACAGGCCAGCTACCCGGACAGGAAACTTCTCTTGCTGCAGCTCAGTGCTCCCGCAAATCTCATCAGCTGTGCTTGGTGGCTGGGACCACACCGAACAAGCGAGCAGCCGGGGCTGACCCTTCTGGGTCGGCGTACTGCCTGGAGAGGGGCTGGTCACCTCCCTTGTGCACAGGTGTATCGACAGGACAGTGTTTGCCATACCCAGCCACGGCTGACTGCCCACCCAGGATGCTGCGGGCTCGAGGGTCCATCATGGTCAGCATGCCCTCGACTGTGGCCTGCTTCCAGAATCTGCAGACCCAGGTGGCCCTCTGGCTAACTGAGACATCGGTGCCCCCCACCGTGGCCCAGGCCGTAGCTGTGCAGGGACCTGCTTCGGTGCCCCCCACCGTGGCCCAGGCCGTAGCTGTGCAGGGACCTGCTTCGGTGCCCCCCACCGTGGCCCAGGCCGTAGCTGTGCAGGGACCTGCTTCGGTGCCCCCCACCGTGGCCCAGGCCGTAGCTGTGCAGGGACCTGCTTCGGTGCCCCCCACCGTGGCCCAGGCCGTAGCTGTGCAGGGACCTGCTTCGGTGCCCCCCACCGTGGCCCAGGCCGTAGCTGTGCAGGGACCTGCTTCGGGGGTTCCGCTTGAACCAAGTTCATCGAGACTCGTGTTCTGTGAAAATGCCTCCTTCCCAAGAATGGTTTTAAAGCCAGAGAGCCTTGCTGTTGAGGCAGGAGCCAGCCTTCCCTCTGACCTGGCTGCTTTTCTCCTGGTGGTAGTAAGAATGGGCTCTCCCCCACCCAGCGGGTCTGGAAAGCACCATGGCACGATCCCCTGTTTCCATGGCCGAACCACTGGGGGGTGCGGCTGGCCTCCCTTAATGGATTCTTTTAAGATTAAAGCGTCCGCGATCAGATATGAGATCTTTACACGGCATGAGCAACTCTATTAAGTGCTCTCAATCACAGCCAGACCGAGGACCTTCTAGATGAAATAACAGCTCAACAAAAAGTGCATTCGACAAGTTGCCAAAAGTAAAAAATAAGCCTTGGTATAGGAAATGGCATAGATCTCAAGCAGACATTGTCAGGATATAATAAAGTCGAGATGGATGACACTGGGGTGGAATATGGGTGCGTGTCCCTGCTCCCATCTGGTGCGGGGCCCGAGAGGCGCTGGGCCCATCCATCTCTCTTCCTGGGTCCTGCAGATGGAGCATGAAGAATGGCCAGGGAGGCAATGAGTAAACATCACATCCTTCACTCCTGAGAGCGCAGGCCTCACTCTGATGGAGACACCTCGTGAAGACAGATGACCTGGCGGGCGGACGCAGGTGACCGTCGCCACAGCTGTACCTCCTGGGCGCCACCAGAGGTTTCTTGGATAAGTGGCAAGAAGACGTTCAGCGCTCGAGGGATGGACTTGTCGTCAGCTGTGGACTGTTTGAGCCTTCTTGTGTATGGCAGACCCTCTGTGCCGGTGGAGGGCTGCTCTTCCCCGGGAACCGGCTGCTCTCCCTGCCCTGCATCCCCGCCCAGGGCAGCGGGCCCCTGTGCACAGGGTGGGGCTGTGAGTTTTCTGGCCCCTTCCCCTCCCTGGGCTTCGGGTCTCTCTGGGGCAGAAACCGTGTATCGTCTCCAGCCCAGTGCCCAGCAGCGCCCGTGCTTAAGAAAGGTTGTTCAGTGAAGGGCCCAGGGACAGGGCCACAGGGGAGTGTGCTGCACAGAACGGGTCCCACTTTGAGGCTCCGAGATGCATCTTTTCAGTTTTTGTGGTTGCTCTGGTCTGAATGTCAGAATTCATAGGTTGAAATCTTAACCCCCCCCAGTGGTGATGGCATTAGGAAGTGATTAGGTCAGGATAGGGGAGCCCTCCTGAGTAGGGTCCTTTTGGAAGGACCCCAGGAGCTCCCTGGCTTCTGCCCCAGGCGAGGACACGGCGAGGAGCTGGTGTTTGCAGTGGGATCATGACCCGAGCTGAAGGCAGGTGCTTCACCGACGGAGCCGCCCAGGTGCTCCCCCGTTTTAACCATTTTTAAATGCACAGTCCGGCGGTGCCACGCCGATATCCCCGCTGTTGTGTGCTGTCACCACCGTTCACGTCCAGAACTCCGTCGTCTTCCCCAAACTGCAAGTCTGTCCCCGTGAAACACTGACGCCCCACTTCCCCTCCCCCAGCCCCTCCCCCGTCATACGGTCTGTACCTGACTCCCCCGGGACCTCAGATGAGCGGAACCCTGCCGTGTCTGTCCTTTTGTCACTGGCTTCCCTCACTCGCGTGACGTCCTCGTGCTGCATCCAGGCGGCCGCAGGTATCACACTCTCCTTCCTTCTTAAGACCGAGTGACATTCCGCCGTACGTGGACACGCATCTGGGATTGAGGGAATGCGCCGCGAAGGGCAGAGGTGACCTGAGCAGGCGTCACACTGGCTTTGGAGCTGGGCTTACCTGGGTTTGCGTGCTGGCTCGTCCCCTTCTGGGGGGCCATGCGCGGTGCTCTCTGAGCCCTGAGAAATGGGGGCAGAGGCACGCCCGCCTGGCAGGACCGCTGTGGGAACCTCACACCATTGCACACGAGGCACTAGGGAGCTGTTTTTCCAGGGAGAACCAAGCGGGGATCTGCCTTCTCCTTCCCAGGTGTGGTGGCCTGGAGTGGCTCCCATGGACTCCCGTCTCCCGTCAGCGCCCTCGGCCTGCCTGCTGCTCTGTGGCCGGTGCAGCAACTCTTAGTGACAGGGTGTTTGGGCTCAGTGAAACCAGGGGCCTGCAGAGGAAGACTCGAGCCCCACTCCCCGCTGCATGGCCGGCCCAGCCTCACCCTGTCCTCTCCCTGCAGGGCTGGGCCGGCCAACCCCTGGGAGAGCTGCCGGGCTATGAATCTGTCACAGGGCCAGCCCTGTTCTCTGGGGACTGAATTCGTCTTCCCATTTGTGAAAGTTATTTTTTAAAAAGTAATTGCCCATTTTATCCCCCATTCTTCTTGTCTGTGTTGTGAATGCTCTTACTTAAAGTGAAACTGGGGAGCTATTGTCAGCCCAGGGATGGATCAAAAGCCTGTACATATGTGTCAGAATGTGCCGTGACAAATGGAGGTTATTTTTCTGCAAAGGTATTTTGCAGGCCTGGGTTTAGAGTCAAAGGGAGCTTCAAAGTGTAAAACGTTCAAACTGTTTTCATGGTCTTTGATAGGAGGGGGGGGCATCTGTCGCATCTGAGGGTGGCCTTGTGGCAGGTGACAGAGGCCGGCTTGCAGAGGCCCCCCTGTGGAGTCAGGTGCTGCTTGGGGAGCAGGCGGTCACTTCCCGCACGGCTCCGAGGCAGAGACCGGGCCGGCCTGCTCTGTGGCCCAGGACTCCAAGGGGACTGCTCTGTGTGTCTTGTATGACCTTGGGCAGTGCCGTTGCCTCCCTGGGCCTCGTCCCATCTGTGAAACGGGAGGGCTGGGCTTCATGAGCTCCAGGGGCCTGCTGGCTCTGGCCTTCTCCGAGTGGGGTGTGATGGACCCTTCTCACTAAGTTTCATGGGGAGAGAGCATGCGGGTCGGACCCCCTCCAAGCTTCTGTTCTGGAAGGGCTGTTTCTCTCCTGTGGCTTCCTTCCCAGCCTCAAGGAAATACTCTCTCAGGCTTAAGCTCAACACTTCTTGGGAAGAGCTTGCCAAAGGGTCACTACTCGGGTGATGGGTCTGTAAGTCCATGATGGGTTTGGAAGACAAATCGCTGTGGTTTGAGCCAGCAGGTGGGCTCTGCAGATGGGAGGGCCTGAGGTCTTTGGGGAGGGCTCTCCTTTCCCCGGAGGCTGCTGGGCCCTCTTCCTGGGGCTGGTGAGTGGCGGCTGGTGAACTGAGAGCCTCAGTGAGGCCTTTGCAGGTGGCATGGGGGGGATATCTGCAGCCACTTCCCCTCCTTCCCACCCGTGCAGCCCCGCTTTGCCCCCTCAGTCTTCCTGTTCCTTTGTTTCTTCCCATCACTGCTTGCCAGATGCTGCGCCAGGCCCCAGGGGCCGGGATGTGCCCTGATGCCCGAGACACAGCTGTGCCCTCACGAGGCCAGCGGAGGCCGCCAGCGCAGATCAGAAATCACGACCCTTGGAGCTAAGGGGTTCTGAAGCGGGGCCATGGTAGAAACTACTTCTTCACATTTCCTTCTGTCTTAGGCCCTGTAAGTCTTCCAGAGCTTTGAGCTTCAATTTAGCCAACACACTGAGCACGACCCAAGGCCTCTGGGCACATGGGCTCGCCCCCTCATGCTGCCCCCTCTTGGGTGGACCGCTGCCCACTGCCCACCTGCCCTTGCCTTGTTGGCTCTCATATGGCATGGGGGCGATGCTGGGCCGGGTTTCCAGGAGCAGGTGTGGCTGCAGGCAGCTCAGGGGAGCGTGGTGTGGGGCATGTACTGGTGCCGTGACCCCCGTTCTCCAGCCTCTTCTTTCTACCAGGAGAAACTGGGCTTTCTGCAGGGACGTACACCCCTCCCCCGGGGAAGGTCGGGTGGAACCATGTGCTGTGGGTGGGCCTGCTGAGGGATCAGGTTCCTCTGGATATCTCTCCTACCGCAGGGATCCCAGGCTGGTGGGCTGTGTGCAGCTGCTAGAAGGTTTTTAACGATGCACATATTTTAGGTCATTCTGTGTTTAAAATACATTAAACAATTGGCCAGCATATAAAAATCATAGTCTATACTTTTGAAAACCAGGAAGGTCTGGCCACACTAAGCCTGTATTCCCCTATGGTCCTAACCCCCTTTCAATTGGACACATGCTCTGATGCCACTCTGGCCACCACTCCCTACAGCATCCCCAACACTGAGCCCATGTGTTTGTCTATCATCGAATTTTGGGCCGGTCATTCACAGTGCTTGGCCAACTCCGTGATGTACGAGCTCTCAGCCCTGGGTGGTAGAGTCAGCATGAGCTGAAGCCTGAGTGCCTGGGTCTGGGGCCCAGCTCTGCTGAGAGTTGGCTGTGGGGCCATGGGGCCAAATCCTGACCTTTCAGAATCTCAGGCCTGGATCCGTGCAATGCGCTAAGTGCTTTCGGTCTCAGAGAGTTGTTTGCAGGGCTAAATGAGACAATTCATGTAAAGAGCACAGTCTAGGGGCGCCTGGGTGGTGCAGTCGGTTAAGCCTCTGACTTTGGTTTTGGCTCAGGTCATGATCTCAGGTTCATGGAATCAAGTACCGCGTTGGGCTCTGAGCTCAGTGCGGAGTCTGCTTCAGACTCTCTCTCCCTCTCCCTCTGCCCTCCCTGCTGTGCTTGCTCTCTAAAATAAATAAATCTTAAAAAAAAAAAAAGCACAGTCTACTGCCTGTCACATGGTAATAATATTATGTATTATAATTTTGATAACATAATTTGTGCTATAATAACATAACATATAATGATTATATACAATAACTGTAATGTAATAACATTTATATTATAATAGTGTAACACCCACTAATTATAATATATAATACAAGAATTATGATAATGCTAGCCAGCGCACACAGTGCACTTCCTGGGGCAGGCACAGGCCTGAAAGCTGGACCCATGCTACTCGTTTAACCCTCCCAAGGGCCCCTGAGATGCAGGCCTCATTATCAGCACCAGCGTCCCATTTCCCGAGTGATGAATCTAAGTCCCAGAGAGGCTCAGATGCTTGACTAATGTGCAGTAGAAAAGTGGCAGAGCTGGGATTTGAACCCAGGCCCTTTGGTTCCTGTCTCTGTGCCCTCAGTGTGCACACCACCATGTACACACTGCTCTGCCACTGGGACGCGGGTCACTCAGCTCAGACGGCCTGGTTCCAGCATTTACTGTAGCATCTGTAAATGAAGTTGTCCCAGGGGTTTTCCTGCAGCTCCACCGGATCCTGCGTCTTGGGCTTTCTGGAGAAGGCTAAATGGGCAGGGGTGATGTGCAAATGAGGGGGTGGCCTGCTGAGACCCTGAATGGCCATAGCCTTTCAGGGGGAAGCCAAGGAGGAAGCCAAGGCACTCAGTCCCTGCTGGCCCCCACAAGGCCTTCCAGCTTCTGTCCTGGCAGCCCCCCAGCTCCTGACGGCATCTCGATAATAAGCACAGTGGGCTGATGAGCTTGTTGGAAGAGTTTCCAGGGGGACACACGCAGCTGGATCCTTGGACTTCAAGCCCCTTTTGCTCCTTCATACCAGAGCTTGCCTTGCCAGGAACAAAGCAGCAGCAGAGTGCTTGCAAGCGGGATTAATCCTGTTAAACAATCCACAGATCTGACGCCAGACACCCTTTTTGAAACTGGAGGGTACATTCTGCAACCCAAGAATGAGTCTCACATCGTGTTCAGTGGCTCGTGGCCCGGCAGGGCTGAAGGGCTGAGGGGAGATACGCTGACGAGGCGGTGTTCATGCAACTTCACTGGTTGGATTCATGCTCACTGTGAGCTCTTCTTTCTGTGACTGATGTGCAGAAAAGAGAAGGCACTTGAAAGGAAGAGGTTGCCCCTTGCCTCCCAGCCTCTCCCAGGGCCAGTGTGAAAGAAGTAGTCCAGGCTGAGTCTCTGAGTGCCCAAGGTAGTACAGCCCAGTGGGTAGGGGTGGAATGGAGCTGGACCAGATCCTTCTTGCAACTTAAAAGCTAATGGGTTGGGCCAGGTCCTCACTTCGCTCAGCCTCACTTTCTCCATCTGTCAAGTGGGGACCGTAGTCATGATGATCTTGTGGAGAAGGGAGCGGGTTTGGAATGTCAGGTGTCCCCCAGTCAAAGGTATCAAGCTTAGGGGTGAGCAGGGTCCAGGGACCCCTATGACCCACAAGGAAATGGGATGGGGTGGAAGGTGCCATGTCCATCATCTCAGATGGGGCCGGCTCTTAACTCAAAAAGTAGGGTTCATGGACCCCTCGGAACTCTTTCTCTGAAAGGTGCATTGGATAGAGACATGGAATTCTGGCCAAATGTTCCAGGAGGTTTATGAGCCCCATGCATGGTAAGAGCCCCCAGAACATGCTAGTGACCTTCTGAATGCCTGTGAAGTCACCCCAATGTCCTTAGCCCTCTAGTTCCTCTGCCTGGCTACTCAGGGCTGCACTGAGGGGCTCTTTCTGTCCTCCAGAGGATACATTCCTAGGAGGTCCATATCCCATCCACCTTGCAGGCTTCCTTCACCAGCTCTTCTCTCCTCGTCACGGACAGAGCCGTTTGTCCCCCAGCCCCGTTGGCTGCCTTCTTGGGCTGCCTTGGGCAGTGAGCATTGGGCCATGGCCAGGGTAGGGGTTTTGAAGTCAGAGGCCTGGACTGAATTCCAGCTTCTGTCTGCTGACTGTGGGGCTGTGGGTATCCTGCTTCACTTCCTGGTGTAAGGAGGTGGGGATCACAGTCGTTAGATGAGAGTTAAATGAGCTTGTGAGTCCAAAGCACTTCCCATAGCCTGGCTCGATGAATGTTGGTGATCTCATCATCCTCTCTGATGGAGGCTAAGACTGTGGGTCAGACAGTTGAAGTCTGTGCATGAGCCCCTGGGACTGCTGGTCCTGAGGGAACTGTAGGGCTGTGGACACCCAGAGCTGGTGGAGTCTTTTGGTAGAATGGCAGGTGCTAGAGATGTGTGCTCCTTCTGGGGCATTCCTGCTGGGCTTAGTGCAGGGGGTGGTCCTCTTCCCTGCCCCCTGCTTATCCCTCAGGCAGGACCCTTGGCTTTGGACCAATTCCAGGGGTTTTGTGGCTCTTCTGTGCCTGGGCTCTGATGCTGTTTCTAGGCAGGGCTGGTAGCATACAGGGCTGTGCTATTCGTGGGAAGTGCTCCAAGGACCTGTTCTGGCAGGCAGTGAGGGCCCAGGCCCTGCCCTGTCCCCCTGACCTGAAGCTTCCACACAGTCCTTGCCCACACCAGCCAGCCCCCGACTGCCCAGCAGCCCATTCCAGTGTTCAGGGCAAACAACAGAGACTGCTGTCCCCAGGCGCGGCCAGGGTACGGCCTGTGAGGACATTCACCTGCTGGGGAACAAGGAAGGATGTGTGAGGCCAGGGTGCTGGTGGGTAGGTTTCTAGAAGCCATGATTTCAGGGAGTGAGGCAGGCCCTGGCACTGGCCACAACTTCTGATTAGCTCAGTGCTGGGTGCCGTGGCGGTGACCAAGCACCTGGCTGGGGACCTGCACTAGGCAGACGGTCGCACCCACAGTACACGTGTACAATAACAGACAAGCAAACCCTGCCTCCTGAGCACCTGCTAAATGACGCCGCCGTGCAGTGATAACCTTTTATTGGCCCAGAATACAGCACGTGCCCTCACCTGGCCAATTGCAGAGCTCCGTCCCTGAGCCGTGGCGATTGGCTCAGGGATAGGCACATGACCCAGGCAGGACCAATCAGATTCTCTCTCTCTTGTTTGTAACATAATATGGCTGGCGTTTTGGGGCACTTCTTGCTGCTGTGGGGGGAGCGCCTGCGTGAAAATGAGGGCAACATAGGGGAATGGGGAACGGCGAGAGGGAGGGTGGTAGGGAAGGGGCTCTCAGGACCCCTCAAGGACAGTCCAACCCTTAGGACGTCCCTGTCGTGGAAGCGCATGCACCCAGTGCGGGGTTTCCGCCATCGCTGCCAGGCACTGTGAGGCCCGCCAGGCGCATGATGACTGCCGAAGCTCACAACGACCCGAAGGGGTAGATGTTCGTATTCTTTCTGCTTAGAGACGAGAAGAGACCAGACCAAGACTGAGGGCCTGCATAACCCCCCGAGGGTGGTTCCGGGGCGCGGAAGGCTCGGAGCGGGATCCCAGCCCTGTGCTCTGCTCCAGAGCCCACAGCTGCGGACGCGCGTGGACCCTGCCTCCCACCCCGGCCCGGCCAACCACCTGCCGCCCGGCAGAGGCATTCAGGTATTTGTTGAAGGAAACTCGTCCTGGGCGCTGGGAGTGGAGTTCAGCCCCCCTTCCTTCTTCGGAATTCGTGTGCCTGAGCCCTCTGTGCCCTGCTCCTGCGCGCTTAGAGAGCAGAGCCCCTCTGCTGCCGTGTGCTCGTGGGGGGACTGGACGACCCACAGCCAAGCCTCCCACACTCGAGCAATACTGCATCTCCGGGCGTTTAAAAACATTGCCTGAATGATTTCTATGAACTTTGGAGAGTTTGAAGGGGGCTGGATCACCATAAAGTTAGCTCAGACGGAAAATCTTTTGTATGGAGCCTTTTGGGTTTCTTGTTCCCTTTTAGAAGCAGTTTTCTTGTTTGATGGGAACAGAGGTGGCCCCGTAACACCCAGGTCAACCTGTTCTTTGGGAAATTTTAAAAGAGGCTGGAGGTATGTTCTGAAGAAAGCAAAGAAGTCCAGATTCTCGTCCCCATGTGGTAAACTCTGAGCAGTTTGGAGAAGATCAGAAACTGCTACATTTGTTCCTTGGCCCAGAAGAGATCAAAGCCACAGCTGGCAAAGGTGATCTCATCTCCAAAAACTCCCTCAGAAAATCAGGGTGGGCTTGGTCAGTCAGCAGGGCCGGGTGGTGGCTGGGGAGCCCACTTTCCTCTGCTTCCATCCAGCCATGCCGGGCCCTTCCCTCTCAGCTGGGTGAGGTCAGCGGAGGGCCAGGGAAGTAGAGCTGGACCATGTGAAGATTGCAGAAAGCCAGGTGCTGGGGTGACGGGGGCTGCTCTCTGGTGGGCAATGCAAGCTCTTGTCCTTGATTTGTCCTGTTCTTTCCCCAAGGCCCATGTCTTTCTCCGAAGGCAGTCAGCTTGCCTGGTGCTGAGGGTCAGAGGGAACTTCCCCTGAATGAGCCCCATCTTTTGGCCTCTGTCATCCTTCCATCGCCTGCCTGAGTATGGTGAGTTCACAGTCAAGTGTTTGTGTTCTGACAGAGCAGGCAGCCAAGGGCTGTGGTTTCTACAGAGGATCAAGATTTCTGGGGCAGGAATCAGCCCTGGGCCTCGACCCCTATCTTAGGTGGGGTCCCAACAGCAGACAGTGAGCTAAGGATGTAAGTGTGAGCAGTTGATGGGGAAGCAGACCCTAGAAAGTGTCACAGACGAGGGGATGCAACAGGGCTGGAAGGTGGTGGGGTTGAGGTTGATACCTTGGGGCTTCTGGAGCTTGTGAGGTGCAGATCATCCCAGCAGGTCTGGGGCAGCTTGAATTCCGCATCTCTAACAAATTCCCAGATAAAGCAAATGCTGGTAGTCCATGGTCCACATGGGAGAACACATTTCTGAGCTCCCCCAGCTGAAGGGGTTGACTCGTGTTCCTCTAAAGATATGCTGAAGTCCTAACCTGGTACCTGTCAGCGTGACCTTATTTGGAAATAGAATCTTTGCAAATGTCATCAGGTTGAGACCAGGACATACTGGGTTTGAGTGGGTCCTAATTTAATGACTGGGGTCCCTGAAAGAAGACAGGGGGAAGAAGGCCACGTGGAGACAAAGAGATTGGAGTGATATGACCACAGGCCAAGGAAGACTTTGAGCTATGAGAAGCTGGAAGAGGTAGGAGGGATCCACCCGTGGAGCCTTCAGTGTGGTCCTGCCCATACCTTGATTTCAGACTCCTGGCGTCCAGACAGCAAGAGAATAGATTTCTGTTATTTTAAGCACTCCAGTTTGTGGGACTTTGTTAGGACAGACCTTGGAGTCTAATACAGCAGCCAAGGGTTGGGGGAGCTGGTTCCAGGGGTATCAGTCCTCCAGCACTTGCAGCCTGACGAGAATTGGCAGAGTTAGCAGATGCAGGGTTGGCTCCCCAGAAGCGGTCAGTGCCGGGGGAAGGTGGATGTACCTTATAAGCCTCTGCTTCTGTCTTGCTTGGAAGATGACCAGGTCTTTTCCTGGAGGGTGAGGGGTAGGTGCCCTGGCCAAGGACAGGCAGATGGGGAGCTCTGAAGAATAGGGCTGGGATGGGGTTGACATGGGCGAGGGGAGGCTCCCTCCCTTAGACTCTGCACAGTTGTGTGTTGCCCGTCCTCCATAGCTGGTGGGCAGGTTGTCCTGGGCAGGGTGGGGACAGCATGGGGCCTGGAAGGAGAGAGGAATTTGGATCAAAGGGCCCAGCTTGGAATCCTGCCTCCACTGCTGACTTAGGTTTCCGAGCCTCCATCTCCTTGGTGGCACGAGAGTATAATGACAGCCTGAGATGATGCATGTCATTGTCTAGGACAAGGCCCTGCACCGAGGACGAGGCCCCGTAGCAGAATGTCCTGCCTAGAGTTCCCGGCCCAGCACCTTTGGGGAAGACAAGCTCCAAGGGACAGCAGATAGCCATCAGGGTTCCCTTATTTTCCAGGGATGCCTCATTACTCCTTGCTAAAGAGACTCTCTTCTTCCTCCAGATTCCTGCTCCCCTGTATTTTAGCCCCAGACTTCTGGAAACTCTTTAGAGGTGGATGTTTGCAAGTCCGCCCACCGCTATTGATTTGTGCCCTAGTAAGCCTTGCCTTTATGATGATTAATATTTGATTTACACCCTGGGTTTGTCCTGTTTCTGATCTCTTTCTGACTCATTAAATCTTCCTTAATCAAGCTTCTAACTTTATCCTTTGGAGCTTATCCTCCAGAGGAAGCTTTCTGTTCCCCTTGTTGGCTTCTGACCCATTTATTTGCCTTTTGAAAAGCAAACAAACAAACCAACCAACCACAATTGGCTGGAACTAGTCCTAGAGGCTGGCTGCCAGGAGGGGCTTGGCTTGCAAACGTCACAGCTGTCCCACTGTCGCAGAAGCTTCTTCCACTGATTGAATTTACTTGTGCTGAAAGGCCAGGCCCCACTGTCAAAGGATGGGGCTGACTTCTGGAGCCCGGGTGGGTGAAGGCCAGGTCAGGAACCCCATGCTGGCAGGGGTGGCAGGGGCGGCAGGGGCCTCACCAAGCATCTGCGTCTGTACTTGGCCCACTTTCCTTTGGTTCTAGGCAGGTGCGTGGTTGGAAAGGTGGGCCCTCAGGTAAAATTGATAATGAGGATGAGCTGACCTTTGGGGAGCCAGGATTCCAACCTGACTGGTCGGAGCCTAGAGCCCAGGCTCCTCAGGCTGCACCCTGCTGCTGTCTACAGAGCTCTCTTGCTACTGCATCTGCGGCCACGGGTCAGGGATGCTGTGAAACATCCCACAGCGGACCGCCCCCCATAAAGCGTTATCACCCCGAGTATTGAGAGTGCCGAGGTGGAAACCCCATTGTGGAGGGACCTGCCTTGGCTTTGGATGGCCAGTCTTACTCGACGTCTCCAGTTGGCCGAGTAGTCTGGACATGGCCAAATATTGGGTTCACCCACAGAAGGATAGTAGGCTTTATAAGAAAGAATAAGGGACGGGTGTTCTTACTATAAACTGAACATGCCATCTACCTGCGTTGAGATATAGAAATGATGTAATTCAGTCACAAAGACCACACACTGTCTGATTCCATTTACATGAAATGTCTAGGACAGGCAAATCCAGGAGACAGAAAGCAAATTAGTGGTTGTGAAGGGCTGGGGGTGGGTGTGAAGGGGTTCGGGGCCACGGTGAAGGCACTGAGCAGTGGGCCCCTTGCAGTCCTGGAAGGCAGGGAGCAAGGATGCCAGAGCTGGGAATTTGCCTTAAGCCGCATTCACTCTTGGATTTTCCTTCTTTCTTTTGTGTTCTAGGTTTTCTGTTATGCAGCTTATATTACTTTATGTTTTTATTAGGGCAGCGATGGGTGTTTTTTCCTTTTTCTGTGTTTCCTGATTTTTGTAAAATTTTGCACATTTATAATGCAAAGAGAGGATGCTGATAAAAAGATAATCATATCCCCCTGCCCTATGAACAGATTCACTAAACAAAAGCAAAGGACAAGAGTCCTTGAGTCACAGTGAGCAAAGTGTGGGTTAGGCAGGTGGCTCTTGTCCTAAGCACAGGTACGGGCATAGGACAGTGGACTTGGGTGTCAGTGCGAATGTGGGTTTGGGGGGGCACAGCACACCACCCACAGCCCTCCTGCCCTCTTGGGAAGGGATCCTCTGTTCTCTCTGCCCCTGAGACTGTTCTGTATAAGGGCCACGTTAGAAGGACCGGCCAGGCCAGGACACCATGAGAACTGGGGGTGTGGCCACCTCCTTCTCCTCCTTCCCAGTGTGCATGGCCAGCCTCAAGTCTCCCATTTTTGGGCTGTCAAAATCCTCCTGCGGTGGACCCTAAGGCTGAGATTGGAGGTGGGGAAGGAGAGAGGTCTCCATCTGAGCTGCTTCCTCCGATCCAGCTTTCCTACTGTGTTGTGTTTTCATCCTTGTCTGTTCCAGGACGGGTGACCTGTTGGTCTCCTCACTTCAGCTGGGCAGGGTCTTACTCTGTGCAGCTGTATGTGTGGCTTGCCTGTGTCTGTCTCTGTTCCTGGCAAAGCCCAAGGAAGCCAGGCAAGTGAGAATCTTGGATTGCCTCTGCTCCTTGGAGGGGAGCTAGGGGTCAGTCCTCTGAGTCCCAGAATCTCAGTCCCCATCAACTCCAGACTTGAGATGGTTCACAAGCCCAGAGCCCCTTGAGTGAAGTGGGAGGGCTCTGTCCCCCTTGAGGAAAGACCCCACCCCACTGCCAGAAATTTATATCGTTACTCTTTCTGCCAGTCTTCCCCAAAGGGACCTATGGTTCTTTCCCAGCAAGAGTGGGGATTGGGGAAAGGGAAATAGGCCTTTTGGGGACTACTGGACACTGGCTTCGAGCTGACACTGCCTCCCAGAGACCCCAAATGTCCCTGTGCCCTCCAGGGACATACTGAGCTCGATACTTCTCTAGCAAAAGGACCACCTTAAGGTAGGGGGTCAGGGAGGACCCTACAAAGAAGCTGCTTCTGCTGAGACCTGACTGGCTTTCTTAGGGCCTGTTACTGGCTTTAGGAAAGAAAACTGGGAGCCAGCCCCATCCTTCAGTTCTTGGCACTCAGGATTGGGCTGGAAATTCCCAGTACCAAAGCCCTTCTTCCACCTGCCAGCATCCATAGTCTGGCCAGCATCCATAGTCATCCTGGGGTACTTAACCCACCTAGGATGTTTGCTCATTTTCAAATGTTTTTTAAAATGTACAGAAAACATCATGGGCCTGTGTGAGCTGTAATGATTTACCAGTGTAGATTTAGATTAGTAAGTAGAGAGGAAGTATTTATGTGTATGTCCATTGTTCAGTAAACGTGAAGATGCTTCATAGCGTCCAGGCACCATCTCTTCCTGTGCAGGTCCACAGAACTTCTTGTCCTGCTTCTTATTGTTAAATGACCATTCTTGGCTTATCTCATCTCTCCGGCCATGGGAAGAAGGCAGCCGTGCTGTTACAACTCAGAGTGCCATGGCACTTTGGAGCCTGTTTGCATCGAAGCAATATAGATCTTCTCAATTCTGCAGTTCCCTTATACTGTGTGTTTAATTCTGGTTGCATCCTTACTCACAGCACTGCATCATCTGTTGCACAGTCTGTGAGTCCTGGCTTCCGGGGACTCTCTCAGAGGACCCTGTGCTTCATCAATGATGACCAAAATGCCAGTCTTACTACCATATTTTCTCCTGAATCTTTAGGCTGTAATCACTGCATTGTTAGAAAGAGATCTGTGTCAACCCCCCCACCACCTATTTTCAAACACTGACATCAGCAGGGAGAATAGGCAACGGCCCCATTTGCATAAAGAATGTCTTTCTGTCATTGTTCGGAACTCAAGACTGAAAACACAATATGACCACATTGATGGGAGGCAAGAGAGAACATCAATAGGAGAGACCATTTGCTTTGAAGGTTGATGCCTTAAAAGCCCTAAACACCCCCTGGGATGGTGCTAGAGAAAGTCAAGTAGAGAACCAAGACTTTTATCAGCCAGCAAGTATTAAGGTTCCCTTTCCTGTGGTATCAATGGGGATGACCGGGGCGGGGGGGAGTGGCAGGAGCCTGGACTTCCACTCCCACCTGGAAGTGTCTCCTCTCTGGCAGGGTATTACAGGAGACCTAATGAAGAGTCTGGACTTTTACCATCACTAGACAGTAATGAGCCTACCCCAAGTGTGATGTCAGTGGAGACCAAGGGGGAGACCACCCCTGCCCAGTGGTGATGATGCAATCCCCCATATCCCGCAGGTGTCAGTGCAGGCAGACTGGGGACCTTCCACCTGGCAGGAATGAGGCAGAGCCTCTCTCTTACTTCCACTGCTGGAGCCGCGCCAGAGAAAGCCAACTAAAACAGAAGGCTTAAATAAGATCCAGAGTCTCAACATAATACAATAATGTCCAGGTTCCAGGGGAAAAAATCGCTCATCATACTAAGAACCAGGAGCATGTCAAATGGAATGAAAAATTATAATGAATATCAACACTGAGATAGCAAAGATGGTAGAATTTTCTAACAAAGATTTTAAGGCAGCTGTGATAAAAAATGTTTCATAAGCAATTATGAACACTCTTTAAGCAAATGTAAAAATAGAAAGTCTTATCAAGGCAATAGAAAGTCTCAAGAAAGAAATAGAAGATATACAGGGGAAGCAAATGGACATTTTAGAAGTGATAAATGCCATAACTGGAATTTACAGCTTAGTGGGTGGGCTCAAAAGCAGAATGAGGAATGAAGAGGAAATCATTACAGACCCCACAGACATGAACGGCACGAGGGAATAAATACGAACAACTGTGTGCACATAAATTTGATAACTTACACAAAATGGACCACTTTCTTCAAACATACACACTACTGTAAGCAACCCAAGGTGAAATAGATAGTTTGAATAGCTCTGTAACTTTTAAGGAAATTGAATTTGCAATTTAAAATCACCAAAAAAGGTATCTCTAGACCCAGAAGTTTTCACTGGAGAATTCTGCCAAATGTTTAAGGAAGAATTAATACCAATTCCACCCAGTCTCTTTCAGAAGATAGAAATGGAGAGAAAACTTCCCAATTTATTTTATGAAATTAGTATTACCCTGTTACCTAAACCAAATACACCACAGAAAAGAAAACTATAGGTTAACTTCTGTCATGGACATAGATTAAAAAATCTTGACAAAATATTTGCATTTAACATTTTCCAATATATAAAAATAATTGCACGCCGCATCCAAGGAATTCCAGAATGCAAGCCTGGTTCAATATCTGAAAATCAATATAATCCGCCAAATTAACAGGCTAAAGAAGAAAAAAAAAATCCCATGATTATATAAATTGATGCAGAAAAAGCATTTGACAAAATTCTACACCCAATCATGATGAAAAAATCTTAGAAAAATAAGAATAGAGGGGAATTTCCTCAACTTGATAACGAGCATCTACAAAAGATCTACTTCTGAGTTTGTACGTAATGGTGGAGGGCAGTGTTTTCCCCATAAGATCAGGAACAAAGCTAAGATGTGTCCTCTCACCGTTCTTACTCGGCTTTGTGCCGGCAGTGCTGGCCAGGGTTGTAAGAAAAGGAGTTAAAAGGCACAGAGAATGAGAAAGAAGGCCTAACGCTGTCTCTGTTTGTGTATGATATTGTTTATGTAGATTTTTCCAAGGAATCTACAAAAAACACCTACCACACCTAGAACGAGTAAATGAGTTCAACAAGGTTGCAGGAGACAGAATCAATATACAAAAATCAATTGTATTTCAATATGCTAGCAATGAACACATGGGCACCAAAATAAAAAACACAATGCTATTTAAAAGTGTGCAAAAAAATTCAGGTGTGAATGAAAACAATGGCAAGATTTGTATGTTATATACTGTGCAACTCTGATGAAGTAAACCAGAGTATCTAAATAAAAGGAGAAATGTATTCTGTTCACGGATTGGAAGGCCCAACATGATAAAGGTGAAGTCTCTCCCTAAACTGATATACTAGTTTAACACAACTCCTATGAAAATCCTAGCAAGGTTTAATTTTTTGTAGATATGGAAAATATTATTATAAAATCTATTTGGCTAAACAAAGGAACTAGAATAAATTTGAAAAAGGAAAAGAAAGTGGAAAGAATCCGTGTACCTGATTCAAGACTAATTACATAGCTACAATAATCAAGATTGTGTCATAGTGCCAAAGAAAAAGTCACATGAATCAGTGCAACAGAGTAGAGAACCGAGAAAAAGACCCAAAGAAATATGCCCAGCTGATTTTTGACAGAGGTGCAAAAACAGTTCAGTGGAAGAAAGAGAGCCCTTTCAGCAAACGGTGCTGGACAATTAGACGTCCAGAGGCAAAAACTTAACCTTGAGCTAAACCTCGCATTTTATACAAAAATTAACTAGAAATTAATTATGGTCTTAAGTGTAAAATAAAATTATAGAACAGAAAAAAAGTAGGAGAAGAATCTTTGGGATATAGGCGAAGCAAAAGGTTCTTAGATTTGACACCAAAAGCACAATTAAAGGAAAAGTTGACAAATTAGCCTTCATCAAAATGAAAACTTTCCCTCTGTGAAAGACCCTGTTAAGAGGATGAAAGAGAAACTGTACGGTGGGAGCAAATATTTGCAAAGCACATATCTGACAGGAATAGTATCTCAAATATATAAAGACCTCTCAAAACTCAACAGTTAAAAACTGTGAAAATGTGACATTTCACCAAAGAAGATATACAGAGGGCAAAAAAGCACACGGAAAGTCGTTCCACTTGATTATTCGTTAGGGAACCATAAGTTAAGATGATAACGAGCTGTTCCTACGCATATTCCAGAACGGCTGAAAAAAGAAAAAAGGTGACAGTGCCGAACACTGGCAAGCATGTGCAGAAACTGGATTCCTCACTCACCGCTGGTGGGAACCTAAGTAGCCACTCTGGCCCGGAGTCTGGCAGTACCGCAGAAAACCAAACCGGCGATTGGGCGCCTGGGCATTCATCCCAGAAAAATGCAGACTTTTGTCCACACAAATATCTGCACACGAAAACTTAGAGCAGCTTGATTTGTAATCAACAAGTCAGGTCAGCCCTGGGAACAACCCCGACGTCCTTCCCCAGTTTCTGGTTCCGCGGACTGCAGTACGTCCGCACCCGCAGGGTCTAGTGTGCCACCATACAGCCGTGCGCGGCCCCGGAGGAATCTGCCCGGAGTGTCGCTGTGACAGGAGAGCCCGTCCCCAAAGCTTACACGTATGGGTCCATGTCTGTAATGTTCTCCCAGTGACAAAATTACAGGAATGGGGAGCAGGGTGGTGCTTGCAAAAAGTTGAAGAGGGGTGGGCGTGGGAGAGGGTGTGGCTATGAAAGACAGCAGACGGGATTTGGCGGCAAAGGGAACATTCTGGATCTTGACTGTATCAACGTCAGTATCGTGGTTTTGCTGTTGTTGTAGTTTTGCAGGATGCTACCACTGGGGGAGAACCGGGTGAAGGGTACGGGGGATCTCCATGTTATTTCTTAAAACTGCATTGTGAATCTGCAGTTATCCTAAGATAAAAAGTTAAAAAGATATTTTGAAGGCAGTTTATGTAGTAACTTTACACATTCAGCGTTAGTCTGTGTATGCAGTAAGCACCGAGCGAGGATCCGTTGACCCCTCAGAAAGCTGTTAGTAGGCACCTCATCCCCCACCAGCGTCAGGGGATGGATAAGAATAGTGCGTTCATACTGTCTTTATCCGAGAGAGAATGGCGGGGGGCTCCAGAGGACCGAGAGTAGGCCTAATTCCACACTGGTGAGTTTTTAATTAAGTGCTTCAAAAGGGAAAAAAAAAAAAAGCTTTGGAGGAGACCCTACTGGCTGCCTGACCCATACGTGGCATTAGACTGTTGTGCTGCCAGCAGTGGGGTCACAGCACAAAGGGTCAGACCCCAGGGTCGGAATGGAGCCAGGCAGGAGCCGACATGCAGGCCCGCACAGGGACTCAAGCCCCAGGGCCGGTGGGGCACCGTCTGCAGCCTGGAGCCTTCAGTCGTCTCATGGTCAGCATGAGACAGTCACCTAGGATCGGCATGTCAGCTTGTGCCAGTGGCCAGGTCTCATCAGTCCTGCAACAAATGCACCACACGGGCCAGAGGGAGCCATCAGCTCAGGAATCCCCCCCGCCCATCCTGGAGCCGGGGCCCAATCTAGGACTCCAGGATGACCCCACAACTATGAGTTTCAGAGCTCCTTGGGGCATCTGCGTGAGCCTAGGCTCTGGGCAGACGGCAGAGCACCTGAAAGGAGACAAACAGAGGCTTGTGCAGGCCCTGGAATATTCTTGGGGCACCCTGCCTGGTTCTAGGCACTGGGGGAGGGCTTAGAAAGTTTCCAGATAAGGGACTCTGAAGTTTGGGTCTCCCTGCCACTTGGGGCCAGGCCAGGGGCCCTCTTGTCTGGTTGCTGGGCAGTTGCGTGTTCACCTGCAAAAGCAGAAGGGGCCCCCTCCCCTGCCCCGCCCCAACGTGCGGTTCTGATGTGAAGACTGATGATGACACACTAACATAAGACAAACACACACGCACCCTAACAGGGTGTGAGAGGCTTAGGACTCACGCAGTAGAGGTCCCTGGGAGCGCAGGGCAGGGCTCGCAAGTGAAGAAATGGGTCTGACCTGGACTTTCTCCCTGGTTCGGGTGGGGCCAGGCTGGGAGGTCCCATGTGGCAGAGGCTTGAGTGGTTTGAATTGCCTGCCACTGCCGAAGAAAGGAGCACCCAGTTTTCTTATTGGCTTGTGCAGATGTGGGGTCCAGGGGGATCAGGGTGGTGAGGCTTCAAAGCTGTGAGCTTTCCTCAGACATCAGAAAAGGGGGTCAGACCCTTCCCGGCGTGGTACTGCCAGGGGTAAGAAAACATCGGGTCTTCCCTTCTTGTGGCCAGGAGGCGAGGAGCCATTGCCATCACCCGTACCACGGGTTCCCCGGCGGTTTGGGCAGCCGGGCTCTCTGTTCCTGGGCTCACCCAGTGGAGCCTGGCACCCGTGGGGACACAGGAGGCAGCACCTGCTTCTCCTGCCCCCACAGCTCATTCCCAGCTGCTTGGCCCTTGCTCGTGCTTTCGGAGCTTGGGAGGCTCTCTGCAGAGGTGGGCGGTGGTATGTCTTGAGAAGGGGCACTGCAGGCAGGCCACAGGGGCAAGGCGTGGGCCTGGGACCACAAGGACTCCCTGTGAAGGTCCCTCCCGGTGCTGGGCCCGCCACGCAGGGAGCCTGCACTCTACTCAGAGATGCAACTCTCAGGGAAGAACGGAAGAGCACAGGGGAGGAGATTGGGAGTGCCCAGAGGGATGAGTCAGGGATGGCAAGGCTGTCCCTCCAAACTCTCTCCCTACAGTGGCCAGAGTCCTGCTTTTAGATTTTTTCAATGGCTCCCTTGCACCTAAAAGAAGGTCCCAGAAGTACTTTCCTTTCCAGGCCCTAGGGGCCCACATCACCTGCCCTGACCACTGGTGTCCCCCAGACCTCCCCCTGCAAGGCTCCCCCACCTGAGTGGCTGTGACTCAGGCCTCCACTGTAATTGCATTCAGGAAATGACACGGGTGTGTGTGGCGTTGATCACGGTGTCGTGGGTACTAACTGGGGACAACTGGGGACTCTCTATCTGTCCCTTAGCAGGGGATGGTTACAGGAGTCCTCCCCTGGATGCCCTGCGGTTTCCTACGATGATGGCACGGAAAGGCATGGCAACAAGGATGCCGCTGGCAGAAGTGGTGGGCTCTCAGATGGCATTCGGCCAGGGGAGCCCAGAGTGGATGTGTGCTCCGTGAGCAGGAGCAGATGGGCACGCAGGGGTTCTCGCTGGTTGTGTGCAGGCCTGAGCCCACCATGCTGGGTTCTCCGGAGAGCAGCCGGGAAGGCAGGGCCAGGGCTCAAGGCCGCAGTAAGGCTCATTTGCTCTCTCAAGATCAGATCTGCCCACCTCGAGACAGCACAGAGCATGGCTGAAGGAGCCAGTGTGGCCATGTGAGGACACGGGCAGAGCCCCACGGTCAGAGTAAGGCCAGAGCAGCTGGGGGCGGAGACCACCTGCCGCAGGGAGAGGAGGGGGCCGTGCCAGTGTGTGCGCATGCGTGTGTGGATATGTGCATATACACGTGTGCATGTGCACATGTGCACGCCTGTGTTCACGTATGCACGTGTGTGCGTGTACGTGCTGTGATCTCTTGTCTCGTGGCCGGTCATGTGGAAACGTGGCCCTCCTGGGTGGTGGCCCCGCCAGCTTCCCTTTCTTGGGGAGGAACGGAGGAGGAGGCAGGAGGAGAAGGGGAGAGAGCTTTCTCCCCCACACCGTCGTGGTACATTCAGGAGAAAAGGCGTTTTGCCAAACAGGAAGAAAAGTGTGAGCCCATTTTTAGAGAGCTCGTTTTAGAAAAACACAGAAGTGAATGCTGAGGAAAGTTACTGGAAGGATGTGCAAACATGTCAAGTGGTGCCTTTGCAGTTTGGGGATTTGGGGTAATTTTTTTTCCCCCTTCTTTTGGCTTGTCTGCATTTTCTAAAATTTCTACAATAAACATCTATTACTTTGTAATAACAACCGAAAAGTTATTTTAACAGTTGGCCCGGAGCGGTGACAAGTGCTTAGACGAGCCGCCTCTGAGTTGCCACCGGGAGCGCTGTGTTCTCGCCCCTGCGGGGGCCCGGGGGCCGCGGGGGGAGCGGCGGAGATAATAACTGGCTTCCTCGAAGCCTTCTCAGCTCCCACCTTCGCGCTGCCGGCGTGTCGTCGGCGGGTCTGTCTTTCTGGGGCGTGTAGGTTTTGCTGGCCCCTCCCCACGGGCGGGTACTTGTCAGGGCGCCCAGTCCTGCTCCTCGGGCCCCAGAGCGTAGATGTGTGCTGGTCTCCGCGGTGGGGCGAGGGTGTGCTCAGGGGCCTGCCTCTGGCTCCGCGGCCTCTGGCCGCTTCTCCACGTCCCTTGTCTCTCAGGGCTCGGTGTTGAGAACAGTCTTGATAGGGGGCTCCCGGGCCAGATGCCTGGGCGCCATGGTGGTGCCAGTGACCGTGGGCCGATCCCTCAGCCTCCCAGCGCCACGGCTCCGTCGTATATGGAAAGGGGATGATAGCGTGTCTGCTGCACGGCCGTCTAGAGGAATCGCAGTGCATCTGAAACACGTGGAGCGGTTCCCGGCACAGTCAGCACTGAATTAGTGCTTGTTACCGTTCTTGTCGTTGTCATCTGTGCAATGGGAGCGGTTCCCGGCACACAGTCAGCACTGAACTAGTGCTTGTTACCGTTCTTGTCATTGTCATCTGTGCAACGGGTGTGTCGGCTGGCAGGTACTGGCTTCAAAGATGTTCCAGTCTGAAGCCTCAGAACCTGTGAATGGGGGGGGCTGCATGGCAAGGAGGAATTCATGTTGCAGACAGAATCAAGGGTGCTCGTGAGCTGACGTCGAAACAGGGAGAGGAGCCTGCCGTATCCTGGTAGAGCCAGTGTGATCACAGGGTCCTTGTAAATGAACAAGGGAGGCAGAGAGTCAGAGAGCTCGGGGATGACAACAGAAGTGAGGTCAGAGGGGGCACTGGTGTTGGCCTTGGAGAGGGAGGCAGGGGCTGTGAGCAGGGAACGGGGGCCCAGTGAGACCCGGGCTTCTGAACTACACAGCCGCGAGAGAACGAGTCTGTGGCAACTGTGGAAAGTTGCCCCAGGGGTGGCTCAGCTTCCTCCCTGAAGAAAGGTTGGGAAGGGCGACAAAATCTCAGGTGCCCAGCATGCCTGCCCTCCTGCAGCCTGTGTGTGGAGTGCATGACAGCCGCCCATCCTGCAGGCCCCTTTCCTGCCAACTCTGGGGCATGCTTTTGGGGGTGGGGTGGGGTTTAGCACTTGGGAGATGTCTGTGGGAGCTCGCCGGTGCCTCAGTGGATCTGATTTGCAGAGCTCCCGTCTGTCACCCCTGCCTCCTCCTGGATGTCACCTCTGCAGGTACGTCCTTGAGCGTGAACTCCTTGCTCAGAGTGCAGAGCGGGCTATGCCCTTGACTGAGCGGCTGTGCGTGACAGAATGCCTCGAAGTCTCCTTAAGCCCAGTCCTCGTGGAGTGCTTGAGGCAGAGACGGCTCAGGTACGCCGCTCTGATGAGTGCGTGCTCTCTTGCCGAGAATAGGGGGACGTTTGCAGCCACTCTCATTAAAACCTTCTCTTTCTGTGTGAAATCCCAGCTTCGGAAATGCTGCCTAGGAGGTGGCAGGAGAGGGAAAGCCCCCTTCTGGAGTGGGGGAGGGCCCTGCTGGGGAACCAGCGTGGGCACCTGGGTTACTCCCTCACCTGACCTGCTCTGGACCTCCGAGGGCAGCTCAGCAGGACCCGGGCTCTCCTGCCATCCCCCTCTTCTGCTTTGTCTGCCGAGACCCGGATGGCTTCGTGAGCTCTGCAAAGAAGCCCCCTGAGCACTCCCCCCCCCCCAGCCATCCCGACTTCCTCGACGCTGATCATTCTAGTAACAACCACCCGGTGTTTATGGGGCCCAGCCCTGTTCTAAGCACATGTCCTGCATTAGAGGATTTCGCTTCCCCAACTCACAATGAAGCAGGCACCATTTATTGCCACGATTTTACAGGTGAGACAACTGAGGCACAGAGAGGTGACCCAGTTTCCCCAAGGGCACAGAGCCAAGAGAGTAGCAGAGCCAAGATCGAAGTTCGGACAGCCACGTTCCCAGCCCGCCCCCCACCCCCTGCACATACTGACGCACCACGTGCCGGGAGGGAGGGGTCCAGACTCCTGCTCTGCAGTTCCCTCCATTTGAATACAGGGCCATTCCGGCATTGCTTCCCTGCAAGATTTAGGGCACAGCATTATTTTGATGTCGCAGAGTGTAGCTGCATGAGGAGTGGAAGGTGGAAAGGGCCTGGACTTTAAAGCTCCAGCAGGAAACTTTGCAGACACGGGTTTGTAGCGGCAGCCTCGGGCAGGGGCCCCGAGCAGCTGTCTGGTTCCACGCTGTGTGGCGGGGTCTCTCAGCAGGTGGAATTGGACACTGCAGGCCTGTGAGTGTGAGGTTCTTGGCGGAGGCGGGGGGTTTTCAGCTGGATGTTTGGCCCTTCTCGCTCCCTCCTTGCTCCTCCACATCTCCCAGGCCCCGCGTGCTCTCTTTCAGCAGTTGGTTTGTGTGTTGGACTGCAGTGCCTGGGGAAAGAGGGACTGTAGGAACAAGAAGAGGAATGTTCTCTGAGCGTGTGCAGCTCAGGGACCAGAATTCCCATCAGGGCCGTGTTTATCGCTCTGGTAAGTCAATTCTCCAGCAGACCCGCACCTTTCTCTGAGGAGCGGTGGGCGTGGCCTCAGGTAGGCCGTCTCCAGACAAACAAGCAGGTGGTCTGGGCTGTGGTCCTGTTCTGGGACAGGGCTCGGTCCCATACCGGCATTGTCTGCCCCTCATCCTCCCTGAGGCTGTGCCCCACCAGCATGCCACCCCTAAGACCCTGAGCAAGAGTAAGCACCCCTAAAACCCAGGCTGCTTCTCAGTGGCTTGTTTGCCCCCCAAGGTTTTCGGGTCAGAAGTGGCGTTTCTTACAAGCTCATCTGTGTAGTCTTAGCAAAGCAAGGATGGAGAACATTCTAGGAGTCAGCATTGTTGACGCGTTCAATCCTTCCCCTCCCAGTTTATTCCTGTGTGAACTAGGGAGGGGGTTACACCAGAGACTCCCTTGGTCTAGGGTAGTTTCAAGTGCCCCATGGCATAGCTTCACCAAACAACCTCCCCGCCGGGGGAGGTTGCCGGGACAGGGTTTCCAGTGGCCGGGTAGGGCTCAGGATCCAGACGGCCTGTCAGGACAGGGGTGGGCAGAACTCTGAGCCAGAGGGCCTGGGTTTGCGTCCTCGCTGCATCGCTGTGAACTTAGGAAAATGAGGCCGTTCCTTTTGCTTTGCTTTCTTGGATTGCAAAATGGGAGAAATGGTAGCTCCTACCTCAGGGGTGGTTGTGTGTTTAATGCCTTATTTAATCTTAACAGAAACTTTGCAACCACGTTAGCTGTTCTTTCCCATTAGTCTGATTTTAGCTTTTCCTCAAACCCTTCATTTCCCTTCATTGTGTCTGGGTACGTTTCAGGGCCCTGAGTGCTGGCTTTCCTGTCAGCAGATCAAAAATGTCATCTCTGGGGACAAAGGACACGACAGTCTGTCATCAGACAGCTGCTGCTTTAGTGCCAGAGGGGTGGATGTCACTTTCCCATTCAGACCCAGAGGACCCGAGACACGGAGGGATCAGGCTGGAGACAGAGCCGACATTCCTTGAGTGTCCGGTGTGCCGGGTGCTGGGCTGGGGTCGTCCACATGCCGTCTCTGGGTTAATTCGTCTCCAGGAAGCAGGCTCTATTCTACGGTGTCCCCTCCCGAAATCAGCCTCTTGTGCTGAGCCGGTGTCTTGACTTCTACCCATAGCTTCTGACATTACTACCTGCTTCCCCTGGCTGTACGCCGTGGTGCCCCCACTTTGGTCTTCTCTCCAGCTCTTTGGTATCCGTGAGCCATCTGGTCTACCAACCACATGGCCAATAGGGTCTAGAGCCTTTTCGCTTCGTACCTACTCCCACCTCCCCTGCCTCAGGGAGGGTACTCAGGGCCTGAGGGGGGGAGGGGGCCCCTGGCCTCATGACCTCATGCCAACAGTGTTGGGGGCTGGGCTCAGGGCAGAGCTGCAGCTCAGGCCTGCGGGTGCTCCTGTGCATGTGGCCGGCAGGTGACAAAGGGGGGAGCTCTTGTCCCTGGAATGGAGGCAGCGAGAGAGTATTTCTAATTGGAATGCTTGTTCTACCCAAACAGCTCTTTAAGGAGCTGGTTTGTGGGGGAAAGAAAAGTGGAATTTGCACAGAATTTGCAAATATTCATGCTCCTTCAGCTCTGAGAGCTTTCTTTCTTAATAACAGAGACGTGTGGCCGCTGTAGGAGCAGCACACAGCGAACCTGAGGCTCTATGTGGAGTAATTCCAGATAAATAGTTCGTGACCTGGTAAGTACCTGTGACTGAAGCTTCTGCACTTGCTCTGCTTTTGAAAACTTGCTTCCCAGCCTGGGTTGACGCAGATGCCCATGGAACGTCCACCTCCCACTGTGCTGGTCCTCAGCCTCTGCCGTCCCGGGGATCGCCCGGAGGCCGGAGGTGAGATGGCACTCCTGCCGAAAGCTGTGAGTGTTACGGGTCCAAGGCTGGGCTAACTTTTCAAGATTCCTCTCAGTCCGCTTGACCTGACCGGGCTCCCCTCCCAGAACGAGGATGGAGGGGGGCATTTTCAGAGAACGTCTGAGCTGGTGGCTGGTTATTCTACTTGTCAGAGTCTCAACTGGGTTCTGCTGGTTCCGGAAACCCTGGCTGGTCATTGGTGTCTTTTGCTAGGGTTCCCGTAACAAACCACCACAGACTGCGTGGCTTAAACAGCAAATATCTATTGTCCGCCGTTCTGGAGAACTCTGAGATGGAGGCGTCGGCACGGGGCGCTCCTTCTGAGGGCTGTGAAGAATGCTCCGAGCCTCTCCCCTGTATGTCTCTGTGCCAGAATTTTCCCGCTTTTAAGGACTCCAGTCATGTTGACCTCACCTTAACCCTCTGCAGAGACCCCGTCTCCAAATAAGGTCATCTTCACAGGTAGTCAGGTTGGGACTTCAGCATCTTTGGGGGGCCTAGTTTGCCCCATCACATTGTCTTTTTGGATGGAACTTCTGTCTGGCAGGGACACTGTGGCAAGCATTTTCGTGGCAAACCTGCTTTCTAAAGGATGCTTGTGCAGGGGATTCTGTCAAGTTTTGTTAAAGGAGGCTTTTCTGCTGACCTGCTACTTCCGTCCTAAAGACAGAGGAAGGGGTTCTTCTCAGAGTAAGGAGGGTTGGGAGCCAGAAGCCACAGCGAGAAAGCAGGTCCTCAGAAGCAGAGAAATGAACATGGGCTGTGGCATCGCAGGGCCGGGGTTCAAATCCCAGCTTTGCTGCTTGCCTGCTGTGTGACTCTGGAAAAGTTATTGAACCTCTCTGAGACCTTCTCCCAGTCTGTGAAGTAAGGGTAATGGAAGCACCTGCTTCACAGAGTTGTTTTGAGGCTGGAGGAGAACATGTCAGCCAGGTGCCCAGAACAGCACCTGATGCCCACCGGCTCCAGACACCAGGTCTTGGGGGTCTCAACTCACCACATCTGGCTGTTGGGTCCTGGGCGGACTGTGTTTTCAGCACTATTATCTTCTGTGTCCTCGCAGCACGCACTGACTCAGGCTGGCCTCACCCCTAGCCACCCTGGGCCCCCTTGGGTGCAGCTTGACCCCTTGTTGAGGAGTCTGGGATCTTGGTTCTGGGCCGGCCTTTTCCTAAGGGGGCAGCCTCCGCTATCTTGGGACCCTGGCATCAGGAGGTGACCAGTTGTGAGGGTGGAGCTCTCAGGATGGACTTTGTGCTCTTATAAAGGGGACCCCACGAGCCCCCTCACCCCTTCCGCCACCTGAGGACACGGCAAGAAGGGCTGGCTCTGAACTGGGAAGCAGGACCTCACCAGATGCTGGATCTGCTGGCGCCTTGAGCTTGGACTTCCAGCCTCCGGAACTGTGGGAAATAAACTTCTGTTGTTTATAAGCTGCCTGGTTTATGGGTTTTGGTTGTAGTGGCCAGATTGGCCTGCCACAGGGTGGGCACCTGGAGGGGAGTCCATGGTGAGGGGTTGGGATGGCCACAGCCACTCTCTGGGTCATGTGGGACTGGGGGCTGTCTTGGGATTTCTCTATTGTTTGCTTCCCAGCCTCCGGGGTACATGGGGCTTCCATGGGCTCCCGTGGCGGGGTGGGGGGGCTCAGTGCCACGCAGAGGCAGCCTCAGGGCTTGGGGCTCACGGCTGACTTGGGTGGCCTGCTGCGTCCTTAGTAGCTGCCCATCTCCCCCTCCTGGCCCAGGGGCTGGGGCTGTGGCAGCAGGAAAGGGGGGGCATTGCTCCCCCAAGGCAAAACGACTCTGGATGCACCCCTGACCCCCGATCCCCCCATCCGCAACTTAGCAAATACCAGGGGGATTGGCTCTGCTTTTCTGGAACTGGAGTTCTTGCAACTGTGGAGCCTGCCGGGCAGCTCAGATGTTGGATGGATGGATGGATGGATGGATGGATGGATGGATGGATGGATGGATGGAAGGAAGACAGACATCGCCTTCCCAGGAGAAAGGGCCTGAGCCAGGTTCTTCCCCTGAGTCTCCCAGCCCAGGACGCTGGCCTCAGGGGCAGAGGGCATGCCTGTGCTCTTGTGCAGGGAGAATGGCGTTGGGCTTCTCACCTGCTCCCGAGGACACGGTCGCCTGGGGCCCCTGATACTGAGGAAATGGAGAAACTCAGAGTCTTCAGAGTCAGGGGCTCAGAATCAAAAACAGGCCGCCTGTCCAGCCCTAAACCCTGACCACAGCAGCCCGCAGGTGGGTAGCCCCAGCCTCTGCAGCGCAGTGCCAGCTATGGCGGGCCCCTGGGCGGGCCTCCAGCCTGGAGGAGCCCGGCCCTCCCTAAGTGGCTTGGTAGTGAGGAAGTTTGAGAGTGTCAGCGTGGCCTTCGGCAAGGTAACCATCATGCCCTGGCCTAGTGCCCGGCGGGGTGTAGTCCCCCGGGGAACAGCACTCCCTGCTGGAGTGGGGGAGGGAAGGACAGGCCGCAGCTTCCTTCTGCCCTTCTAGCTCTGCTGGGGCTCTGCGACACATAGACATTTATTTAATATGTTTTATGTGGCATAGGAGGTTTCATAAGGAGATGGTCAGACCTGAGTATTTTTACAGTAGGTTGATGAAGAGTGGCGAGTGGTGGAAAACCAGCTGGGACAGAAGCGTGTGAGCGCAGGGTGGTGACCTGGGGGAGCTCAGCAGGGCTGGCCTGTCCCTCCCCCAACCCTCCTTCTTGGAGATAAGGGTGTTCCTTTCCTCCAGGCGTGGGGAGCGCATCTGTCCTGGGAGGGTCTCTGACCTGCTTCTGGAACGGGTCAGAGAGTCCTTCCTGCTTCTGCATCGTCTCCAATTACTTCAGTTCAAACACTCAATATGCCAAGGCACCATATTCTAAGGGAGTACGTCCTGAACCCTGGCACTTCGAGGCCCCCTTTCTCCACGAGAGAAAGGGAACTCAGCCTTAGCCCCAGGGCCATGGGCTTAGGAGCAGTTTGGAACGGTCTAGGTTCTTGTCTGGTCTGGCCGACTGGCGGGCTGTTTGGGGAGGGGTGCACTGGGTATTTGGGGTTGGGGGAGGACTGCAGCGCAGGCAGATGGACAAACACGCCATGCCCAACCCTGGCCCGAGTGAACCTCCACGGGGCTGGCTGCAGGGCTGCTGCGGGAGGCATCGCTGCACAGGACCCTCCAGGTGCAGGGCGGGGGCTGGAGGAAGAATCTGGAATGTGGGCTGGCTGCAGGGCTGCTGTGGGGGGTGTGTGGCTGCGCGGGACCCTCCAGGTGCAGAGTGGGGGCTGGAGGAAGAATCTGGAATGTGGAGAATTGTATGATCTGGGCTCTGTGGCTGAAGGGGAATTTCACCTGGACCAGGGGGTGTAGCCACACCCCAGAAAGCGGAGGGCTGCCCAGCACCAGGCCCAAGCAAAGCTCAGTAGCTGCCCGGGGAGAAGGCACAGTGGTGGCTGGTGCTCAGGTGGGACACACTCTGCTCACCTGCAGTGCACACTTCACCCTGAGTGTCTCCCCTTTTCTCCCTGTCTCTGTCTCCCTATCTGTCTGTCTATCTCTGCTTCCGTCCCTCTCCATCTCCGCCTCTGCCTCTGTCTCCATCTCTCTGTCTCTGTCTCCCCTCCTCCATCTCTGTCTCCCGCTGTCTCTCTCCATCTCTGTCTCCCGCTCTCTCTCTCCATCCTGTCTCTCTGCCTCCCTCTCATTTTCTGAAAAACAGCCCTGGTCACCTGTGGAATTGCTCATTGCCTCCCCTCGTTACCTGTCTGTGGGGCCATGAGCCCCAGGAGGGCAGGAATCTTACTCCTTCTGACACAGGCACCTGACACATCAGGTGCTCAGCGAACTCTCCAGGAGCGCTGTGCATGCCGGCTCTGCGTGCTGCGCCTGAGGGGACCGTGTTGGCTCTGGCTGGTCTTCTCATCCAGCTGAGGGTGCGGCGTCTGTCCCATTTGTGTCGCTCTCCTGCTCCCCCGGGAGTTTGCTCCAGGCCTGGCAGGAAGCTGAGGCTGCAGGAGGGGCTCAGGGGGCAGGAGGAGCTGTGGTTTCCTCCTCGGGTCCTGCCCCAAAGATGACAGCTTCCCATTCCTGCTGGAGGGACCCAGATGGAGGACAGGCCCAACCGAGGGGTGGGGTGCACCAGGGCCCCTCTCCCAGGCAAAGGTCAGAGGCCCTGGGGCGAGGCAGGTCTGAGTTTGCATCAAGGTGCAGCTGCTTCCCCCGGGAGGGGGCAAGTAATTCAAATTCCCTGTGGCTCCCGTTTCTCATCTGTAAGGTGGGGCCAAGATTAATCATAGTAATCATCATACTTAGAATAGTACTCAGCTCATCTAGATCTCGTGGGGGAGGGGGCGACACGATGCTGAGTCCCTGGGTGGTCACAGACACTCAGTAAATGGCAGTTATCACCCCCGCGATTATGGCTCTTGTGAAGTTTGGGGGGCACGGTTGGAGCTTGAGCGTTGGCGGCTACTGAGCATGAACCCTGGGAGCTGGGTGGATGGGCCCAGCTCTTAGCAGGCAGATGCCCTGATGCCCCCCCATCTGGCCGTCATCACGGAGGCAGCCGTGCTCCCACCGTGGGGGTCAAGTGTCTGGACCCGGACTCTGAGCCCCTTGTCTCCCTGGCACTGGGGGCTTTCTGGTGTTCCAGGGCACCTAGCAGCAGTCCGAAGACTTGCCGATTTTGGAGCCTTTGTGTCTGAGGCTTCGGGGTTTCTGCTGGGGAGGACCGGTCCCTGTCTTTTCTCAGGAGCTTTCCCAGCAGGAACGCTCTCTCTGGCCCGGCGCCTGGCTCTCCGAGGTAGTGCAATCTCTCCGGAGTCCTGCCAACAGGGCTTGGCTCCTCTAGGCCCCTGGGGGTCGGCTACGGGGCACGCAGGGCTCCAGAGCTGCCCATCAGGGACTTCAGGGAGTGGAGGCCAGGCTGGCCAGCAGGTCCTCCCCTCCCATTTTCCTAGGACTGCACTCCTTTGAGGGTTTGTAAGAGGATTCCAAAAGATTTAGCAGATAGCGTGGTGGTGCTTGCAGTCCGGGCCTTGGTCCTGCCCTGAGAACTATCCCATCACGCAGCCCTGGAATCCACAACAGAACTTTTCAAGGACCACCCACCCACCTGTGCTCTCTGGCTGGCTCCCCTAATGCTGGAAAACTGTCTTCTTTCCTTCAGACCTGCCGTGGAGCTTCAAGATCCCTCAGGATGAACAGAAGGATGTCCCTGGGTCCAGAGGAAGGAGCTGGTGGTAGACAAAGCCCAGGTGGCCAGCGGGAGTCCGGGGATCCGCCTCACACAGAGCAGAAGCCAAGCAGGTGCGCTGGGTGGGGCTGAGGCCGGGCCAAGCCCTGGGTGGGGAAGGAGGTTTAGCCTTGGGGGGAGGGGAGGCGCCTCGCAGGAGCCTGGAGGAGGGGCTGGGAACACCCTCTTGCTGAGGGCGGCCTGGGGACCCCGAGCGGCAGGAATACATGCTCAGCAACCCTGTGTGGGCGCTGTACCACACACTTTACACGAGCGATGCTTCTAGGCCTCCGACTGTCTGCGAGGGGAGCTGCTGGTGATCCCGGTGAGTAGATGGGGAAGCGGAAGGTCAGAGGGAGGTGACATGGCCAAAGTCACAGTAGCAGACTGCAGGGCCCCGTGCCAGCGCAGGCTGCTCTGATTCCCAAATCTGTTTCCTGCCTTCCACCTCCCCCCTCGCCTCTTCCCTCCATCAATCTTCTGGAAGGCTTTCTCTGCGCCAGCCCTTCCTGGAGAGGAGGCTCTACCTTGGAACTTTTGGGGCTGCTTGGAGGTCTGAGCCTTGGAGCCAATTGTCCTTCTTTCCCCATGTGCTCCACTCCCCTCTGGGTCGCACACAGGCTGTAGGAGGAGACCGGTCAGCCCTTCCTGACTTCTCTATCAGGGACATGAAAAGGGGCCAAGGGAGCCCATGGTCCCACCCAACTGTCTGGGTCACTGAGTGCTGCCCCCCAAAGGCAGGCCTGCAGGGGTGGGAGCGACCCCGGTTCCCTACATCTGGCTAAGGAGTGGGAACCCCCAGGTATCTCTGGTCTCCCCAGAGCTCATGCTGGGGTGACCCTGATGTGCTCCTGGAACCCTACGGGAGAGCAGAGCTCACCTCCCTGCAGCAGGGGCCTAGATCCTGGCGTGACAATGTGTGTGCCTCTGAGCCCCGCGCCAGCTCCCCCACCCCGTGCTCCCTGCCAGCGAGGAGCGGGCTCCCCGATGGACTCGCAGCCTTCCTTGTTCTGACTTCCAGGGGATGCTGGCTGGTTTGCGCGCTGCTCCCTCACTGTTTGAACCGTGAGTCCTCCTGTTTGCAATAACGGTGACTTGCATATTTGAGTAGTTCAGGAAGGGGAAAGTCAATAAGATGCCAACTGAGTAAATGCCACTCGCTTTAAAAAAGTAATTTAAATTGCCAGGTGGATACACGTTTGGGTGAAAGTACCTTTCTTGTGCCGGCGTCGCGGCAGGCCTGTCTGCTCCTGCCTGTGGGCCTCAGCCTCAGTACTGGTGGATGGTGATGCGGTCACTGTGCCCAGCTGGGCGCTAACTGGCCTCTCCTGCCTGCTTCTCTCGTCACTCCTGACCGGCCACCTGCAAGGGGTGCTGGGTGCGGGGTAAGCTGCCCCTTGGCCCCGCTCTGGCACCTTCCCTCTTTGGGGTGTGGGAGGAAGCCATGCAGTGTCCCATGGCTGCCACCAGGGGTCACCAGGCCCAAGGGCTGGAGGATGGACGCTGGTGGCCAGGAGCAGAGCCAAGCGGCAGGGGCAGGCAGCCAGCAGCAACCTGGATGTGAGCGTTGGTCCGGATCTGGGAGGCCAACCCTGGCCAGGCCCTTGGGCTAGCTGAGTGCTGCACTCTAGCAGCTGGGCTGCCCTGGCATCCCACCTGCCTTGCAAGAGCTGCGGGCTCTGGGGGTCCCAGGACCCAGTGTCGGTGGTTTCTGGGAGACACGAGGCCCAGTGCAGTGCTTGAGAGCTGGTGACCTTTGGAGTCATTCTGAGTGGGCTCTAAGTCCCGGGTGGATGTGGGCCACCCCCTTAACCTCTTTGAGCCTCAGTTTCCCCATCTGTAAAATGGGAGCAACAACCCAAGGTTGCTCGAGGGCTCAAGGAAATAAAGTATGTGGAGCGCTTGGCACAGGCCTGGCGTGGTGGCGTCACTGAGCAGATGGAAAGGACGGTTCCTGTCCCCGTCCGGGGTTTTCAGAGGGACTGTCCTTCCCATTGTCGCCTCCTCCAAGACGCTGTGTGGCTCCTGCTGGTTCTTAATGTCCCTAATCTCCTGTTGATTATTCCTGGGGTTTCAGCCAAATAAGCACTTCCAATTAAAGCTCCTGCCACGGCTCCAAGTTGAGTTGCCATGGCAACGGGAGTGGGGATTTTACTTCTTCCCTGGAATGTACACATGTGTGTGAGTCTTTGTGTGGGTCTCTGCTCGTGCGTCTGGCTGTTACCAGACCTCACCCCTGTGGGGCCCAGGGTCGGCAGGTGGGCGGACGGAGGGAAGCTGAGAACCCTTCCCATAGGCCTCCTGGCAGCCTGGGAACGGCTTTGTCCTAGAGTGCTCAGGCCAGTGTCCCCGTGCAAGCATGGCCTCAAGGCCCCCGTCCAGCCCGGCTTCTGGGAGTGGGCTGTGCTGGGCAGTAGGTGGTCCTGCCCGAGTCTCTGGAGCATCTGTGAGTGCGTGTCTGCGCGTGTGTCTCTGTCTCTCTCCATGTCTTGAGCCGGTCGTTGGAGCTGCATCTCAGACAGAGACAGAATTCTGAACTCCGCTCAGGCCTCAGCTGATGGAGGTCGGGGAGGCGCTGAGCTGGAAGGAGCGCTGCGAGGCCCGAGCTGACCTCGGGGGGCTCTGAATTCCAGAAGCGTTCGGCGTTGTCCTACCCTTCGGCTCTGGAAGTTCCTGGAAAATAGGCTGGCTGCTTCAGGCGCAGATCGGCTGGGACTCTTCCAGTTGAGAGCATCTGAGCGGTCGGTGCAAAATACAATGAACAAACGAAAGAAAGAGAAAAAGAAAGAACATGTATTCACACACACACACATACACACACACACACACACACACACGCACCCTACACCCGGGGCCCCGGTAACAGGACTCCAGGCTTGTCTAGTCTCCTGCACACCTGGATCTGGGGCTCCAAAGGGCGTGGGGCTCTGACGGCGCCAGGTCTCAGCTCAGCCTCCCTCCCTAGAGTGGAAAGACCTCCCATCCAGACGTCTCAGTGTGAGGGTGGGGGTAGGGAGGGAGCTTCTCTGACACTGTTGAGAAAGCAGATCTCATGGAAGGGTCTGACAGGCCCCCTCCCCACCTTCCCGCTCTGGACACTGCTGGAGAAAAGTGCTGAGCTGGAGGCTGGACCTCAGGCTGCGGCCACATGGGAAGAAGTGGGTGTCCATAAGCAGCCGGGGTCTCTGAAGACCTTTATCCCTTCATGGCCCCCCAGTCCAGGGAAGGGAGTAGACCTGCCGCCACCGAAGCAGCTGGTCTCACCTGACTGTCACATGTGCTGAGCCTCATTTTCCTCCTGGCAGCCCCTGCCCTGTGAGCTGCTGCCCAGGGTTTTCCCTGCTCAGCTCGCTGTCATCTTTCAGGGTCCAGTGCAGGGGCAACCTGTTCTCCGTGGCCTTCCCTGACCTCCCAGGACTTTCATGGGCCAGTTCTCTGGGTCCTGACATTCCCTGGATTTTGTACTTACCTCTCAATGTCATAAAGATCTGTCTACTTGTTCCTTCCCTCCATTGACCTGCGAGCATCTGGATGGGTGGAAGGATGTTTGTGTTCTCGGTGTCTGGCATGCTGCCAGGCAAGAACAGGTGTTCACAGTGTTCTTGTGGACCTGGAAGGGAGGGACGGAGGAAGGGAGGGAGGAAGGAAGGGGGGGAGGCAGTGTCCTTCTTCCTCTTCTTTCTCAAAGTTGGCTCTATGTCTTTTAGTCCTTCTCCAGAATTAACATTACAAAACAAAGATCCAGGTGCCCCAAATGCCTCAAATGTATACCTTGGGGGCATACCTGGGTTTCCATTAAAAACTAGTGTCTGTTACACCATCTATCCATTAAGAGATTGGATCCCTTCTCTCTGGTCCATTTTTCCATTTATGGATTTGCCTTTTCGTTCTGTCCTCACTCCTGCGATTTTTGTTGCTCTTTCTTTCACCTCTCATCCCTGCATCCCTCCCTCCTTCCCTTCCCCCATCCATCCATCCGTCCATCCAGTCACCCCTTCCTTCAAAAAAAATGTCCTGTGTGTCAAGTGCCGTTCAAAACATAAAAACCAATGCCATGAAAAGCCAGACAAAATCCATGCTCTCATGGAGTATGCCTCTATCTGTCCGTATAACAATCAACTGTCTGTCAGGCCATCCATCCATCCCTTCATGCATCCGTCCGTCCATCCATCCGTGCATCCATTCGTCCCTCCACTATGCATCTGTGTATCCATCCATCCACCTATCCATCCTTCCATCCATCCATCCACCCACCCGTCCGTCCATCCATCCATCCACCCACCCGTCCGTCCGTCCATCCATTCATCCACCCGTCCGTCCGTCCATCCATCCATCCATCCATCCATCCATCCATCCATCCATCCATCCATCCTCTATCACATAGTTATGCTAGAATAGAAGTCAAAGCATGTGTTTGCTTTGGCCAAAGAAATATGAGCAAAAGTGATGTGTGTCGCCTCTGGGCAGAGGTTGAGAGGCAGCTCCTGTTTTGTTCATTCCTTTCCCCTCCACCACAGGTGCCAGCAACATTCTAGGTGTTTTCTGCCTCATCAGCATGGGTCCTGGAGCGAGAAACAGTACAACGCGCACGCCACTCTTCCCTCCAGCATAACAACCAAACTGCTCTGGACATGTGGCAGGAGAGAGAATCAAGACTTTGTTATAAACCATTACTTTTTTTGTTGTTTTTTCTATAGCATACCCTGGCCTAGCCTGGCTGATAGATACAAAGTGACAGATTGTTTTCCAGATGGTTATGCCAATTTACATGCCCGTCCTCAGTGATTGGGAGTGCCTGTCTTACTCTATCCTCACTGTCTGGAATAGCATCATTGAAATTTATTTTAAAAATTTGATCAATCTGAGAGGTGAAGAGGAATCTTATTTTAATTTCCATTTCTTTGATTAGTAGGGAGGTTGATCATATGGGTAGTGGTCATTTGCTTTGCTTTTCTGCGTTGGAAATGATGAATACGACGGTGTCAGAGGAGTTCAGTTTAGTCCTACCTGGAAGAAATCAAGGGCAAGCATGCAAAGTCCTGGCAAGGCAGTTCCCACAGAGAACGAAACTGTGCCGCGGGAAGTTCTCTGCTGGGAAGAACAGGTTTACAGGTGGTGCAGGGGCTGGAGCTGGGGGGGCAGGTGGAGGGCAGAGCACGGGTCCTGAAGCCTGGAGGCCCCTGGCGGTCTCCTCTGAAGCTTGCGTTCCTGTCTTGCATGTTTCTGGTCTTTGAGTCTGCAGGCGGGCGATGGGACCTGGTAGGGGCCCTGTGCGGCCCTGCTCTGGCTCAGCTGGTGCCCAAGTGCCCGGCTCTGCCGCCCGACAGCTCCACTGAGGGCCTGGAAGCCAGCACAGGGCCGCCCATTCCAGCAGCTCATTATCCCCCGGCTTATGTAAGCCTTTGCCAGGTTGCGTTTCTGGTCCAGGTCTTTAAAAGTAAGCTGCTTACATAACTGTTTCGACAGCACATTTGAATTAATTTCCAACATTACCTTTGTTTTAGAATGAAGTCATTGGGGACCAGTGGGAGGTGGGGGGTGGGCCCCAGGGAGAGCATCCCTTTCCTCCCCTTCCCCTGCCTCTACCCCCAGCCTCTGCCCCCAGGCCCTGCTGCCAGCCCCGCTAAGTGCTGGGGACTCCCGGGAACGCTACAAAGTGGCATTTATTCGGAAGAGGTGACTCAGGATTCCAAATTTCCCTCCGCCTTTGTGCCCAATAAATTATTCAGGTAAATTGCTTCAGCCTCTGGAAAGAGCCAGACCACGCAAAGGCCTTCAGCCACGAGGATGATAGAAACAGAGGAGACTCTGCCGGGCCGTGAAGGAGCCGGAGATGGGAAGCCACTTACTCCTCAAAGGAGGCAGGGCCAGCGGCAGGGTGGTCAGGGGCAGCAGGGGCCTGGCTGTCTGGGCTGTGGCTGCTCTCCTGGAGGTCAGCTGCATGTCACAGAGGGTGTCACTCCATGAGGGTCTCTCCCAAGGCAGGACCCCGAGTGGGAGAGAGGAAGGGGGCACCTGGAGGTCTGCACGGGGCAGTGGGGGGACCCCTGGCCATCTCCTCAGTTCCAAGTCACACCCGCCCACTCATGTGCCCTCAAGCCCACGGGGGTTACTTCTCTGACCTGACATGACTGGGATCCTTCCTAGAGGCCTGGGAGGGACTTGAGAGCTAGGGGTCCTCACAGGCGCCGGGGAGTCTGGGGATCTGAGACTTACCTGCACCATCTGCTTGGCACGCCCAGCCTGCAGGGAGCTCCAGCCTGCAGGGAGCCCAGAGATGGAGTGACATGTCCGGGGGCCTCCGCGGCCAGAGCTGGTCCAGGGCCTCACCAGCTTATCGAAGGGTGGTGCGTGCCATCTGGTGCTCTCCTTGCGCAGGGGGCGCGGGGCAGGTTCGGGTCCTGTGGCCTCCAGAGTTAAAGCATGGAGTCATACTTGATTCTGGAAATTTTATCCATCCCATTTGACTGGTGGGTGCTTCTAATTGCTTTGTTACTCGGGAGAATCCTCCAGAAAGACCAGCCTTTGAGAAGTAGCTGGACAGCCAGAGGACCTTTGCTGCTCCCTCCTCTAGCTGGCTCCACTTGTCCACTCTAGGTGAGAAAGCCCTGGGCAGAGAAATGAGTCGAGTCTGACATACGAGCTGCCTGGTGTGTGGGGCCTGGTGGGGCTGAGGACTGGGAGCTCCATCCCAGAGATGAGAGGAGAAGGGGGGGCAGGGAGGTGGAGAGGGCATTGGAAGCCAGCACTTGGAGTTGATGGGAGACCAAGGATGGAAACCACAGGGAGTTGCAGAAATCTGGGGATTTCTGGGGCATGAGAGAGGTTGTGGGATCCAGGTTTGTGGGCTGGCCGGCCAGAGCAGATAAGGGTCCGGGAGACTCCCTCCCCAACTGGAGACAGCATGGGGGACAGAGAGCCAGCACAGTCCCCACCCCTCTGCGAGGACAGAGACAGGAAGGAGTCTGACAGTTTGCTTTTTAAAAAACGTCTTTATCTTTCTAAAATCCCAAACCAAACCCATCAGAAAGCCTTCCAGTGGAAACTGTGCCCCTAGACAAACACGTTTTCAGCAAACCAGACCGTGTCCTGGGAGACACAGACTGGGGTGCTCGCCATGCCCACTGCCAGCCCGGGGCAGCTCTGGCATGGGGCTGGGGGAGGAGAGGTGGGGCCCCCAGGGCCTGTGTTCCTGGAGGAGGTCACACAGCTCTCTGCCTGGGCACTTGGTTCTCCCTTTAGTTATTCAGCATGTGCACCATGCGGGGTACGGCCCCAGGCGCAGAGAGCGGACGCAGCCGAGGAGCCCACCTAGACGTGGCTGCTGGAGGGTGTGTTCATTCCGCAGCACGAGGCCGATGGCCCAGGCTCTCTCCCAGTCAGAGTGGCCAGAGCTTGTGGGGGCAGGAGAGCTGTCCTGGGGTCCTCAGCCCTGTGGGGAGCAGGAGAGCTTGTAGCATTGTCCTGCCTACCCCGCCTCCCCGGAGTTGGCTCTCAACCTCGGTTCTCAGAGCCTGTTTCCTTCCTCAAGTGTTCATGAACCGTCTGAGTGTGCTGGGCACTCTCTGTGTCCTTTCTGTGCAGTGACATGGACAGTGTACCTCATCGGGAGCCCTGCACCTGCTGGCTCTCACTGAAGCTGCAGAAGGCCACATCCACTAGTTCCTTCGTTCACCTACTCGCTTATGCAACAGCTTTTCCCGGCTGTCTACCCCGGGCAACCCAGCGCCAGGCTCCGGGGGCTCTGAGGAGTCTGGCCAGGGGGCGTGGCAGAAGACTGAATGGCCTCAGGGTGGCACTTTCCAGGGCGCTGGGATTTGGCCGAAGAGCCCCAGCCTCCGTCCTCAGCAGCATCGTGCCATGTGTGACTCCCTGTCTTTCCTCCTCCCTCTTTCCCTGATTCTGTCTCTCCCTCACTCTCCCCTCCCTTTCTCCAGTAATTTTTGAGCACCTCCTATGTGCCACGTGCTCTTCTAGGCATGATGTGGCTGGGGGATCTAGCAGACAACGAAGCGAAACAAAGTCCCCACTGTCCTTGCTACCAGGAGGGCTGGAGCTGGGCATTGGGGCCTTGTGCGGCCAGCCCCTCGGAGTCTCGGCCCGGGGGCAAGCCCAGGGTTCTGGTTCTCACAGTGGAAGTTGTGACTCCATTGCCTGCTGCAGGGCTGGGATGGAGCAGAGTCCTGGCGACAGGACCTCCCCCCACCCAGGTGTCCGTGGCTTGTGCTCACAAGAGACCAGGGGATGCTTCCGAGCTGAGATGGGGGCACTTCTTGGAAGGGCAGCCCCCAGATCGCCCTCTAGAGACGTGACTCTTTAGGTCAGCAGTGGAGCCCAGTAGCCTGGTTTTTAATGAGCATACCCCCCCACCCCCAGCAGTTCTGTCTGATGCAAGTGGCCCCCTGACCACAGCCTGGTTGGGGGGGTAGACAGGGCGTGGACAGAATCCTGACCCGCCGCTTACTTCTTCACTGTGTGACTGTGGGTGAGTGTCAGCTCCATGGAGGGCCGGAGCGGGGGAGCTGGGAGGGAGCGCCGGCTTGCAGGCCTGGGAGAGTCCCTCAGTCTGCGCTCACGTCCACGTGAATCCCGCTGATCTGCCGTTGGCACGTTTCTCCAGCCTCTGTCTGCCAGGACCCTGCTCTGGGTGCTGCCCCACGACCACCACAGCTGGGGGGGGGGTGCCCGGCCCGCACCCCTCCCTGTTGAGATGGGATTGACGATTGGCAGTCGGAGTGACTGTGGCTCTCTGGAACGAGAGGTGCTCTTTCTGCTTATTGTTCATCGTTTAACATAACGGACATTTCTAGCTGTTCATGAAGGAGTATAGATGTGTGAGAAAAAACTCCGCTCAGATTGTGAATTAAATCCTAAGGCTCCATTTTCGGGTTTTAGTTAGTAGCACAGGAGCCTTACGTGGCACGTTGTCCTCATGCCGTGCCTCCCTCTGCCCTCCGTCCGGGCAAGCTCTGGGACGGGTCCCAAGGCCCCCACCAGGCGGACTTGCGGCTCCGGCAGGCCTCCCGTGGAGGGCGACCTCCAGGAGCGGGTGGGCTGCTGGTCCCTGCAGGTTGCCCTTGATATTCCAGGGATAGTAGAGGTGGAGCAAAATGTAAAGAAGCAAGCGTCTGGGCACCCGCGTCCCTCTCCTGCCGCAGATGAGTGGTGTTGGACCGTGACCCCAGGTGTCCCAGCGCCCAGTGCAGTAAGGTTGGCTAGTGTGTATTAGCTGAAGGCACGGAAAAGCATTCATCTTCCTTTACTCTCTTTTGGAAAGAAGCCTTCAGCGTTTCCTCTCACTAATCCAGCGGCTCTCCACCAAGCGCTGTTTTGGCTCCCCCCCCCCCCCGCCCCCCGGCAGGGACCGTCACCAGTGTCTGGAGACATTTTCGTTGTGAAGGATGGTGTGTGGGGCGCGGAGGCAGGAGGTGCTGCTAAAGCTTCCGCAATGCACAGCACAGCCCCCACAATAGATTCAATCCCCCCGAAATGTCCAGAGTGCTCAGGGGAGAAAGGGGGCACCACCAGAGCTTGGGGTATGACAGGGTTGGGGCTGGAACCCTGCGGGGGGGGGGGACGGGGCTGGCCACCTGCAGCCCGTGCTCGATTTCCTGCTCACCTGAAGCCTGTTCTCTGGCACAGAGGTTGGTGATTGGTGATGGATGAGCTCAGGAACCCTTCAGCATCTTACCTTCTGCCCCTTCTCCTTGTGGCCCCTGCATTCGCCCGGCCCTCCGGAGTCTCCTGGACTCTCAGCTCTTCCCAGCTCTGGGGATCCCACGTCCTTCTAGAGCAGGAACCGGGGGGCAGAATGTCTCCCCGTCTTGCCCCTGGCTGCTCTAGGCACCCCCCCATGCACCATCCTCACCCCACCTTGGACTTCTCTGTGTTCCCCTGGGCAGTGCCACCCCAATCCCCACCAGTGCTCCAAACCACCTCCAGGGCGCCCTTGCCAGGCTCCGGCTCAGTCTCTCCTCCCTGTCTGTGACTCTGGGCACATTGTGACGTTCGGCCTCGAGACGACCGTCCCGGCAGTGCCGCCTCCTCACCCCCTGTGAGTTCCGTGATGCTGAAGCCATGACCCCTCGCAGAGACCCTAATACACAGCTGCTCAGCTCTGCCCGACGGCTTCTCCTTGCCAGGCTCCCTGCTAAGTGCCGTGCATGTGATCACAACACTCGGATGAGTTGATGACCCTACTGCCGTTTTCCATGGGAGGAGGCAGAGGCTGGGACGGGAGAAGTGAGTGCTTCCCCCAAGGCAGAGCTGGGTTTCAGACTGGGCAGCTGTCGGACGCCAGGACCTGGACCCCGTGCTCCAGGATGGCTGTGGGCACGCAGCCGACTCTCAGTGAAGGCTTTGTGGTGTGGGTGATGTTGAGCTGGGGGGGTGCCTGCTGATGACCTGGGCAGGCAGCAGTGGTAGGAGAAACTGCTTGGATTTCTCCCTTGGAGTCTCCTATTCTTTCTCCTCTCTCCACACCAGGCCCCACTCTCGGTGCAGAGCTGGAGGTGGCTAGACGAGGGAGGAGCAGGCGGGGGTCCCTCTCCTTGCACTGGCTGAGCCTGCAGACCGTTGCTGGCCCGCACGCTGAGTCAGGTGTCTGTGTCCCCGGGAACCTGGGGCGTCTGCTGTTCTCGGGGATGACTTAGCTGCTGCTCATGGAGCATCTGAGGTGTGAGGCGGCTTGCTGTGGGACCAGGTGGGGCTGAGGGGCTCAACCCTGGGGACAGGGGGCATAGCTCTGTGACCCCGAGCTGGGAGGAGAAGCCACAGCCCCCCCTCGTCAGCCTGGAGAGACCTCAGGGGCCGTGTGTCCCTGGTGCCTCAGGGGAGGACGTTCGTTTTGTTCAGGGCCAGGAATGATCTGCCCCCGTTTCAAAGTTTCTTCCCGGCACAGGCTTCCCGAGGAGCCACAGGGCAGAAAGCGTGTTCCGTCTTGCCGGGGTCCCAGGGGAGCGGACAGCAGCCAGCCCCCAGGCCTCTGGGGCGGCTGTGGTCCAGCTTCACCGACCGGAGAGGAGGGTCGAGGCTCCTGCGGGCTGCAGGCTGACCCGCTGCAGGCGTGTGGGAGTCTCTGGAACCGGTCTGCTCCCGGAAGCACACAGGAGAATCCCACAGCTTAGGGCTGGCTTGGCCCCAGGGGCTCCCCTCGTCACTTCTGCCGCTGCATAGATGAGAAAAGCAAAGCCCCAAGAGGAGAGGAGGCTGTCCGGGGCCAGCAGGGGGTGGGCCACTTGGGGCTGAAGTTCGGGGTTAACGGTTTCTAGGACCCGCTTGTGGCCTGAGGCCTGTCTCCGGTGTGGTGAGGACATCGTCCATACCAGGGCTGGGTCTGGGTCAGTTAAGGGCGCGAGCTTTAAAGAGGAGCTTACTCGAAGGCTGTGCCGATGCTTCACTTGCCTCCCCCTGGTCCCGACCCTGGTCCCGACCCTGGTCCCTGCAGAGGAGGACAAGCCAGCTGGGGAGCCACTTCACATTCTCTCCCGGCAGAGCCGGACTCGGGCCACTCCCAGCACTGTGCTGGCCCCGCTGCCTGCAGTCTGCATCTCAAAAAGGGCAAAGAGATATGGCAAAGTGCACCTCGGAGCAAACGGCCTTAAAACTCCTGTAAAAGTACTCAAGACACGTCGTTAGCTCTCACTGCTAGGGTGAGGGGATGGTTTCTTGGGACATCTTGGTCAGTTGCTAGTGACACAAAACCCACCACCTGGTAGAAAACATGCCTCCATCCAGGGGCTCACAAGGGGTCCCCCCAGGGCCACCTGCTCCCTTTCCTGCTTTTCCTGCTCCTTTTCTGTCTTCTCCTCGGTGCACCCTCATGGTGGCACGGTGGCTGCCAGTGCTCCAGGCTTGTCTTCCCCCTGGCCTCCCTCCCAGCAGGCCCCGTGGGCTCAGTTAGGGCCACATGTGTGTCACAGGACCAATCACGTGGCCAGGGAAATGCAGCTGTCTGCCAGGCCAGGTCTGAGCCACACATCCACAAGCCACTCTCACTGTCCGGGAACGAGGCAGGGTGGCCGGGGAGCTCTTGTCAAGAGGGAGGCCGAGGAACCGAGAGAGTACGGATGGCAGCATATACGCAGCACAGCACCACAGACCCGGAAGGACCCACCGGACAAGCGCACCCCCCTGCTTCCGACCCTGCGTCCATCATTGCCCTAGTCACCCACCCTCCCTTCCCAGCCCTGCTTACTGTTCGCATTCCAACAGCTCTCCAGTCCCCTCTGGTAGAATCGCCTGTAGCCGATTGACACCCGGAAGAGAAATTTCAGAGTGGCATTTAATTTAGATTTAATTGTCATGATGTCCATGGTTTTGCTGGCATTAATTGTTTAAAGACACTTAATGAAACGTAATCAGTCCGTCCAAACACACCCCAGGCCAGGAACAATTTGTCCGCACCACAGTTAGATGCAAAGCACAGGCACAGGTGGGGGGCAGCTGGCATGGGGGGGGGGGCTTCTGGGTTTGTCTTCTCTCCAGAAGACACCCTGGAGATTTCCCATGCTCCCCCACCTCCACCCACCCTGGGCTTGGGCTCCTCTGACCCCTGGGGCTGGACCTCTGGTCCCTCCCTCCACTTCCCCAGGCTCAGGAGGGATCCTAGGCTCCCCAGGAGAGCACTGTGATTCCCCTCATGTCTGCTTAGCCTTATGCCCTCTGAGAACAGCGAACTCAGAGGCCCGGGTGGGGTGTGGCCTCTCCTGTGCCAAACCGGGCTGGTCCGACGAGGCCGCTTCTCCTGACCCAGGACTCGAGTTTGCCTCCTGCAATGGTGCATGGACGTTCCCTCACCGCCCCCACCCGGGGCTGAGCTCACTGCTGTGTTGGGTAGAGGCCCTGGGATCCGACAGCCTCGGTCCCTGAGCAGTGACCTGACTGGAGGAGGGATTTAACCCATTTGGTCCGTCACCTGCCACCTGCGGGTAAGCCGTGGGCTCTTCGGGCTCAGGCAGGTAAAGGGTCTGCACGCGCTGGCCCAGAGCCCGCGGTCCATGCTGGCTGTTATTATTGTTATTATTAGATCTGCGACATTTATTATTTCAGCTCTAACGATGGGCAGGCACCTCGCCAAGTTCTGGGCATGCAGTGACAAACACGGTCTTTGCCCAGACAATTACAGCTCACTGGGACATTAGTTTTTGTTCCCATCCTGCTCCAAATGGGATTAAGACAGACCCTGGCTATGTTAGGAGTGTCGATGTTGGGCAATGTGTCCAAGTGCTCTGAGAGCCCTGGCATGCCCCTCTCTCGTGGAGGAGGGAAGTCAGGGCAGGCTTCCTGAAGGAGGTGCTGCTGAATGTCCTGCCACAAGAAACCGTCTCTCCCTCGTCCTCACGGGGGAGGGCAGCTGTGGCTCTGTGGGCAGCGGGCTGAACTTGCCAGAGCTCGGGGGTATCTGAAATTATCCCGGGCTTAGTGTACTCAGGGCCACGGAGTGCCCTCAAGCCATGACCTGATTTCCTGGGGGACGCCAAGGCTGGCCTCCTGCTCCACCAACCGAAGGGTTTCTTAATGCCTCAAACAGAAGAGCTGGGCTTCCGGGCACCCTTGAGCTCTCGGCTCACGGCTATGTGGAGCCATCCATAGTGGGGTCTGGGTCCCAAGACACGCTGTGCCTTAGCCCGAGGCTGCTTGGCAATGTCCCTCCCACCCTCACGGAAGATGCTGCGAAGCCCATGGGGGTGTCCGGTGGCGCCAGCCCTCTCTTGTGGGATGGGGTGGGGGTTCCAAGGCGGATGAGCCTCTTTGTTCTTGTTTGAACCTGTATTGGATTTTTACCGTGGTGCCCAGTGGAAGGTTCCAGGGACAAGGCAGCAGCCATAGCACTGGAGGGGGCCTCTGGCGTTACTCTTCCTGGCAGCCTGGCTGCTCTGTGCCTTCACTTCCAACAACACGCGAGGCTTCCTGGAGCTCCAGCCGCTCCCAGATCACCACGGCACGAAGGCGGGGCCTGGACCCTGCAACTTCCCTTGCACTTGAGCGGCTGACCACATGTGCAGAGTTGATGTGAACTACCATGGAGTTATTTCTTGGCCGAGGAGGCTCGGGACTGCGTGTGACACCTGGGTAATTCTGGACAGTTCATTTGGGCAACTTACAACAGGATTTCAAAGGGGGGGGTCCAGGTGGTCCAGGAGAAGGACTCGGGTTCTGATGGTGATGGCGGTTCTTTCTGGGGTCCCCGGAGATGCAGCCCTGCGTCTCCATCGCTGTGGGGACCGCGGATGGCACTTTCCCCACACTGGGCCTGCCCCCTCACAGGAACAGGAGACTAACAGGGGCCGGTTCACTTCTACATGTCTCTAGCAACTTTATCCCCTTATGGTTTATAGACACTGCTTGGCTTTGGTCTGGGAACTGTCTGCTCATGACACCCCACACTGTGGATTGGAACCAGGACCTCTCTGCCTGGGGGGGCTCTCACCCCTTCTGAAAGGAGAGCTGGCTGCAGTCTCCTCCATCGGGAGGGAAGGTACTGGGTCCCTGTGGCTGCAGGAGGCAGGGGGGTATGGAGAACGGGCTCTCAGTCTCCCCAAGACTGGGTCGGGTTGGTGGATAGGGGCTCCCTGAGCTGGCCTTTGCGGGACAGCCACAGTCGGATATGACTTCTAGCAACATCGGTCTGAGAAAGAACAGAACTAAACAAAATCCCAGAGGTTCCGTTGACCCATCCTGACTGAACCACCACCCGCTCCCAGCCTCACTGGATCCGGGCACTGACGCCCTGCTCCCTCCCGGCGGCTGCCCTTCGGCCGGATCCAGTTTTAGAAACGGCGTTCTCCTTTGGGCTGACCTTTCTGCTTTGAAATTGCTTTTCACAAAACACGCTACACCCTGAGGTTGGGGCATCACTTCATTTTATTCGTTTGCCGGGGAAAAAATGTCTCTGCAACAGCAGAGCCTATAATCCTAACCATTCGGCCGCACGGCACGCTGCTGCGCTCGGGGAGCCCTCCTGGTCGGTCTTTTCCGAGGACAACGGAAGGGAGAAGCTTTCTTCTTTACTTTCCAACGGGGGCGCTGCTTTCTCCAAGAAAGCATCCTTGTCTGCGGAAAGAGGTTCAAAGACGGGGATCACTTGCAGGCGCCCTGGAAAAGGTCCAGGCCTGGTCGGGCGCTGCTGGGGACGGGCGGGCAGGACCCTGACTAGACGCGTCTCTCGGGAGGCCGCTTGCTCCTCTCTGATGGTTTCCATCCCTGCTCATGTTTTAGGAACAGGATGTTCACCCCCCAAGAGTTTTGAGCATAGCTTCGCCTCACTTGGAAGTTTCAGGCTTGTCCACGGAGCATGAGCCAGCAGGACACAGGCTGGTCAGGGTGCTCTGTCCCTGTGGGCACCTTCAGAGCCGTGGAGCCGTTTGTCCCCCTGGCTTGGTTGGGCTGGCCCTGGGCAGGGAAGGCAGGGCCTCCCAGGGCCTCTGAACTGTTGTGCTGGTTACACACTGCTCAAGGGTGCCTGGGCCTAGTTGGTGAACAGGTGCTGAAATGCTGCCTGAATCTGCTTCCCACGCCTGGGGTCTGCCTGGAAGATGGGGAAACTTCTTGCACAGCAGCCTCTGTTATAGGTCGTTGGTGGCCCTAGGACCTCCCTGGGCTGATTTTGACCATGTCTTTTATTTTCTGTATTTTGATGCTTTGAGAGCAGTGGGGGAGGGGGGCTTGTTGGCATTGGGGAATGGCCCACCCAGGGTCATCCAGTTTTCAGAGCTAGTAAACACCTGGCTCTGAGGATGCCCTTCAAATGCAGAGCAGCCAATCCCGAGCCTCGGCCCCCGTGTACCCTCTTTATCAGATCTGCCCCAGTCACCCCAGGGCAGGTACGGACAACCGGTAACAGCCCCTTGGCTCCAGAACCCCCCGAAATTATTCCAGCTAGCCAATCTGAAGCTTGCATTCCCCGTTCTTTCCCGTGGAAACCACAGGAAAGCTTTCGCTCACATGCCCCCTGCCTCCTGCCTCCTGGCTGACCCTGCTGCTTACCCATGTGGCCCCGGGGGGCGTGCCCCTTCCTCTGGAGTCTGTGAGCATAACACGTTTTCTTCCTTCATGGCAGTCCCTTACATGTCTGTGTGTCTCACCATAGCCGACCAGAACAAATCCTGGGTACCCTTGGAGCACGTTGCCAGAGAGACCGCCGGGAAGAACATGCAGGTCCACCATTCTGGGTCGGTCTGAAGCCAGGCCCTGCCAGGAGTCCTGAGGACGAGGGGCGATCTGGAAAAGGTGTTTCCCACAGGGGCTGGGGGCCATGGGCCTCGGGCTTCCAGAGGAAAGGAGGGGCAGTGAGAGGCGAGTGAGCAAGGCCCCCGGGACTTTCCAGGAGTCACACATCCCCTGACTGCCACCCTGGCTTCCGGGGTAGCCCAGCAGGTCAAGTCAGTCTGACCTCCAGCGTTCTGAGTCCCAGGGTGGTGGTCTCTAGCCCCACCCGCATCCCCTGAGTGCTCGGCATGCATGAGACTATGGGGGACGGCATTGGCAGGCAGCTGTGCGGTCAACAGCTGGGCTCACCCGCACCTGGCGATGGCCGCCAGAGCCCAGTGCCCACTCCTCCCCTGCCCCGTCTTCCTGCCTGCCTCTTGCTGGCCAGAGGCCCTCTCACCTGAGACAGATCAATAGGACTGTCCCACGTGTTCCACGTGGTCTTCTGGTGCCTTTGAGCTGTGATCTCGCTGCCACGGGCTGTGGGCACTTGAATGGCAGCCAACCCAGCGTCAGGGAAATGAGTTAAAAATGCTCTTTCAGAAGCCTTCCTGACCCGAGAAGTCTACGGTTCATCTTAGAGATTCTCTGTGGCAGTGATGTGGGTACGTACCGCCGAGGCCGTGGAAATCATTTCCAGTTGTTTAACTCGGAAAGACACCTGTAAAACGAGGGCGAGGAGGTAAACCCGTGGAGGGAGGGAAGCAGGAAGTGTGCTTTCAGAATCAAACCCCTTTGCACAGGTGCTCGGGAGCAGCGGATGGGGACCGCTTGGGGGGCTGCGTCAGTGAGGGCTCAAGCCCTCCGTGCTAATGGAGTGACCAGCGCCCTGTGCACAAGTGCCAAGTGCCCACAGAGGTGCTCTTCCTTCTCTCTCCCCCTGCGATTCCTGCAGGCTGGGACTGTTAGCTCCACAGGGCTGTAGCTGAAGACGCTGGACTCAGGCATCCAGAGTTCCCTGCGGTGTGGCTTTGGGGACATGCCGGGGTCCAGCTCCACCCTCCTGCACCGGGCCCTTCCTCGGTTCTACTCTAATTTTTGGAGTGTGAGAGGCACGCACTTGGAGAGGACCTCCTCTGGGAGTGTGGTGGGACAAACCACCGGTGGGGGATGGCAGGGTCTCTGAGCCCAGGTGCCGACCTGGTGGTCACAGGGAGGTCCAGGGACCTGATTGTCATCTTCCGTGCTGAGGGTGCCAAGGGCACTTCCACAGGGAAGGGAAGGACATCACAAAGATGAGGATTTGGGAAACACTCTCTTGTTTGAGTCAAAGTCTGGTCTGTTGTTGGATCTCTGCTCCCATCTGTGCACTTGACAAGTTCACTGAGCACCTGCTACATGACAGGTACCATGGTGGGGTCTGGGGATGCGGCCGTGAGGAGAGAAAGCCCACCCCTACTGATCTTAGTCTGTGGTCTTTCCAGAACCCTGGTACAGAGAGAAAGAGCAGGATGGGGGCCTCAGATGGTTCTCATTTGCTAGGAGAGGAAAGGACACCGGGGTTGGGCACGAGGTGGGGGGAGCGGGGAGAGCAGAGGAGCAGGCAGACCAGAAGGACAGACCACTAAACCTCAGGATTAGAACCCATTACTGGACGCTTCCAAACATCAGCAATGGAGGAAGTAAGAAGCAGGCTGGGGCGTGTCTGGGGGCTACTCTGGTTTCAACCTGCCCTTCCTCACCCTACACTAGGCTACACAGCAGCTGTTGGGGTGCCTAAGCTGTGCCCGGGAGCAGGCTCTTGTCCCCCACCAGAGGATGCCGGGGAACTTGTCTTGTGTCTGTCTTGCTCGGGGTGCTGTGTCCTGTGCTTTAGCATTTGAGCACCTTGTGGTCCACTGACCTGCCCTGCCCCGTGGCCCTGGCCTCAGTTTCCCCAGCTGTGAACGGAAAGTGCCCTAGACGCCCCTCGAGGGCTTTCCTGGCTAGGAAAAGATTCCCCACGTGAGCCAGGCGCCGCTCTACGACCAGCTGCTCATGAGCTGTGACGCGGTGCCACTGTCTGCCAAGGACAGCGAGACAGTTATTTGATAATGGGCCTCCTTTTCTCCCCGCTGCATCTGGCAATAATGACGGAGCACCTGGGAGCGCCTGAGCCATTTTATTTTTATTTTATTTCTTCCCGAAGTTCAATACTTTCCAGAGCACCTCCGCGTGGTAATGCTATTTTCCTGGCAGGAAGACATTTATTGAAGCTGTCACTCACTCTGGAGCCGCTCCGTCTCGGCTCTGCGGCAGGCCTGACGGAGGGTACGGCCCTCTATAATTTAAAGGCTGATAGACCCAAATTGCCCGCGCAGACCTTGCCGGTGGCGTGAGTTAAGGACAGACTCTGCAAATTGGTTGCCTAGTAAGTTTGTGGTCCTAAGTGACTGAGTTTTCTCTCCTGGCCGGTTTCCCTCCTTGCTTCCAAGATCGTCCTCGCCGGCGTGACTTGCCCTGGTGAGGCGGCCCTGGGGCGGGGGGCGCGGTACCCGGCTGCTGTGTTTTGATGGACCCTGATGAGGGAGCTTGGGGCTGGGGTTGGTCCAGAGCAGGTGGTAGAAGGAACACGGTTTTGAAAGCCAGGCGTCCTGAGTTCGAATCCAGACCAGCCCCTTGCCAGCAGTGAGCTTAAGATTTCCCACGTGCAATGGGTGTTAGTGGAGCTCATGCTTCCCTGGTGTTGTGAGAACTGCAAGGGGAACCGGGCAGAACAGGGGGCTTGGGACATGGCAGCGGGCTGTCCCGCCTGGATGGCTGTCTTGCCCAGCGGGTCTTGGCTCATTTTTCTTCAGGATTCTAGGTCTGGGGTGGGCTGATGTCAGCCCCCCAAAGCAGAGGAACCTTCCCTTGCTCCCTGAGTCCTGCGGCTGGCTATGCTGTCTGAGGTTCCACACCCAACACCTTCTCTCCCCCCATGTGGTTCTCCACTTCCCCCAAAAAAGCACCTGTTCCATCTGCTTTATTGGGAAGCCAGGAAGCAGTCCACTGAAAACAGAATCTGCCGAAAACCCACTAACAATGGAGGGATCAGGTCGAGACAGGTTGCCTGCAAATGGCCAAGTGAGAAGATCTCTGCTTAAAACATTCACGGGACGCGTGCAAGTGAGGGTTCCCTGGTTTTAACAACTTAAAATGGTTTGTCTTTCTAAGTGGACCCAGCCTTCCCTCCTGCTGATGTGGTCATGTTAACTTGCTAAATATCACTTTCTCATACCTGTTTTCTTCTATTGGTTTTTTTTTTTTTCCTGAACACATCCCTCCAGCTGAGTGCCAGCACCTTTCCCACAAACGATGGGGCCGAATAAGGTCTTTGCACTTGTGTTTGGTGGGAACAGCAGGAACGCAGCCCAAACAGCCTGAACAAAAACAAGGAACCCCCGGGCTCACTAAATTGAACCAGGGCAGCGGATAGAGTTGGCCGAGGGAACTGGGGCCCCGAGTGTTCTCAGCCAGCCCCGAGCCCCACCTCGGCCTCCCTGCACGGTGGCTTTGTTCCTTCAGCTGTGCTGCCTTTCCAGGTCAGGAGCCAGGGCTGCAAATCTTCTAGCTATAGGACGGGCCTCTTCCCTGAGCTGGAGGGAGAGAAATCCTGGGGCAGGCCTCTCACAGGGTCCGCTCGCATAACATGCCTGTCCCTGGACCCATCACTTTGGCCTTGGGATTCCAACGCCATGAGGACAGCCCCCATCCCGAACCCAGAGCCTAGCCCCTAGCGTGGCAGGAAAGCAGAGACAGAGGTGGCCCTGGGCTGGGGAGAGGGCCCCAGACAGGCGAACCTCTCCCATTTTCATCCCTGAGTACCTCTCTTCAGGCTTCTCACTGAAGGCAGAGAGCAGAGGGGGTTCGGACCTACATTTCTCAAAGAACAATCCCAGGAAGTGGCTTGGAGTGACATTCAAGGGGCAGCTTGAGGATTTCCACGCTGCCCAGCTTCCCTGGCGAGAATTACCGCAGCCCTAAATTGACTTTTCCCCACGTCCATGGAAACACCGGGTTTTATTTCAGCCCCTCCTGTCTGAGGGAGGATGACGGTAGAGCAACACCCTCACGTTCTGGCTGGAAAGCAGAGCATTTGGGGAGTGCATTCAGGCTCATCGAGTACACGTGTTCCCACACATCTCCCCTGCCCAGCCGCTCAGAGATGGAGGGGAGAAGTGGAGGGGTCAGAGGGAGACTGTCCTGGACCAGAGCGGGGGAGCACAGTCTTCACAGACACGGTCCTGGCTGGAGGGAGCTTGGCTTCGGCTGATTTTTGCTGTCCCCAGTTGTGGGCGTTTTTGAGGCTAAGCCATGGTGCATCCCAGGGAGGCACGCACGGGGCTCCTCTCTCCTGAACTCCCAGGTGACTGTGTGGGGAAGGAGGAGAAGCAGGAGGAGAAGGGGATGGGTGGGGACACAAGTGCCACCCCACCCATACCTTGGCCTTCCTCTTCACCCCGGGGCACTTTGGCCCATGAAAGAGGGCGGGGTCTCCGCTTTCTCTGATCCTTGGAGACGCCTGGGGAAGCAGGAAGCAGTGGGAGGCCAGCGGAGGGTGTCTTGGGTGGACAGAGTCCACACTTGAGTGTCGCTGACTTTGGGACCCGAGGACACCTTTTCAGGGCCGAATGGGGAGGCCTGAGCCCAAGGAAGCTGATCCCCCAACCTGAGCCCGTGTTCCCTCTCTCTACACAATTGATTAATCAGGTTCTTAGGTTTTAATAAGTCAGTAGGTCCAGATGTTTCCCATTGTATGTTACAAATGTTAATTATCTCCTAATTACTTATTAGCCGAGGCCGCGTTGGCAACAAGCGCCCCAGAAGCCCAGCCAAATGAGTCCGGAGCTCCAGAAAGGAGTAGATTAACCAACGACTTTTCCTGGCAGCACCTTCCGGAGACTTCTCACTGCCCATCAGGTTTTTTCCAATAGTTATTAATTTTGGAGGGGAGAAGCCCAGTGGCCTGTGCGCTGGGGATAGGCACAGCTAAGTGTTTGGAGCCTTGGGGGCAGCCTGCACGGATGGCGTTGGGTTATGTCATTCAGCTGCTTGGCCCAGCTGCTCCCCGGGCCGGGGAGGGTTGATGAGGTGCAGGGCCCTTGCTCTGGGTAGGATCACCCCTAAGCCTCTCTCCTGCATGCCCCTTCTTCTGAGGCTACTGGGCATCCGTTCGCCTGAACCTGGGTCGAGGTCGACGGGGAGGATGCTTCTCCGAGCTGAGCCTTTGGCCAATGTTTGCCCCTCCAGGTGTTCACAGTGGGGGGGTGTATTGTTGCTCACTCTCGAATGCCTGGATTTGTGTGTGACCGACGCCTGTGTCCCTGGTGCCCCCATCTCATTCTCCGTAGTGGTCACTGTCATGTCGGAGACCAGCAGCGCCTGCCGCCGAGGTGGCTCCCTTGGAGGATGGCACACCCGGGGGCTGGCATCTCCCTCCTGCTGCTCCTTGCTCATCTCACCTGTCAGGCAAGGAGCTTCTGCAAGACGTCATCCTCCATGAACAGACCTGCCCCATCGCCTCCCTGGGAGATATGCACCCAGTCCCCTTGCAGCAACCCCTACTTCTTCCGCTGAGCCCCCTTTGTTATTCATGAGGAATAAAAATAGGTGGTGTGAAGAGTAAAACAGATGGATGCAGTCATTGATCAGGGCAGTTCCTGGCAGTTTTACAGAAAACGATGGCCCATTTTCCCCTGGAGTTGAGGTTGCATTGATTTCTGTGGAATCCACGGGCGTGATGCAGCCATTATGCCAGCTGCACATGCCGGGATGATCTGTGAGCACTTGTAGGCACGTGAGGCATTTTGCAGAATCCTTGCAGCATCTGGTGGCTGCCCTGTTCTTCCGGTGGCTGCCCTGTTCTTCCGTCCACGCATTCATTCTGTTGTTCATCTTCTTACACACCCATCCATGCACTCACATCTTTGTATTCATTCATGCATCCAGCCAGCCATCCAGCCATCAGTCCATCCATCCATTCATCCACCTATCCACCACCCATCCATCTGTCCATCCACCCATCCATTCACCTATCCATTCACTCATCCATCCAGCCATCCAACCATTAGTCCATCCATCCATCCACCACCCAACCATTTTCTATCCACCCATCCATTCACCTATCCATCCATCCATCCATCCATCCATCCATCCATCCATCCATCCATCCAACTAGCCAACCACTGGTCCATCCATCCGTCCATCCACCCACCCACCCACCCATCCATCCACTTCTCCTCCTACCCAGGAAATACTGAGTACCAGTCAGCCAGTGTGCTCTGGCGTGTAAACTCCTGAAGGACAGGGTGGTGTGGGTATAATCTGCTGCATGAGTTTGCTGGGGCTACCATGACAAAGCACTAAAGCTGGAATTCACTGTTTCACTGTTCTGGAAGTCAGAAGTTGAGATCAAGGTGTGAATAGGGCCATTCTCCCTCCGAAGGCGGGTCCTGGGGAAGCATCTGGACTGGGCCTCTGTCCTGGCTTCTGGTGGTTCCTGGGCAGCCTCACTCCGATCTTCCCATGGCATGTGTCCTCTCTCTCTCTCTCTCTCTCTGCCCAATTTTTTCTTCTTATAAGTACACCAGTCATATTGGTTTAGGGGCCTAGCCTACTTACCTCTTCTTAACTCAATTACACCTGCAACAATCCCTTTTCTAGGGTTAAAATGTCATATGAATTTGGGGAGGGGGCACAATTGCACCCATGACACTTGCTGTGTTTCATCTCCCCAGAGAGCCATCCCAGGCCAGGGTTGGTGTGCCATCTATGACCTAGAGACCCAGGTCCAGTCACAACTCAGGCCTTTACTCCTGGGGTGGAGTCCCGATCACTTCCGCCAGCGTACGCCCCATTGTTGCCTGCCTCTGAGATCTATCAGGAGGAGGTTTTGCTAAGATCAGTGAATCCCCTTGGCATGTGTACAGAGCTAAGGGAGAAACCCCCACTGCACATGTGCCCCTGACACATGCAAGGGAGCTGGAGCTAAGCCTGGGGGGAGTGCCCACTGCGTGCCAGGCTGGCAGTGTCCTTGGTGAGATAAGGTGTGTGAGGGAGTCACTGTATTTACCCATCAGCCAAGATCAGGTTCTGCAGCGTTTAACCAAAATCTTCCCAGCATCAGTGTCTGCAACAAGATAGATATTTTATCCCCCTCTTCACGTAACAGCAGTTTGGAGGTGGGTGGCTGTAGGAAGCTGTTAGGGATGGACACTCCAGCATGCCCTCATCCTCATGGTCCAAGAGGGGTGCTGGATCTCCAGCCATGTTCCTTAGGGAGTCTTTCTGGAAGTACCATACAAGGCTTCGCTTCACACCTCACTGGCCAGAACCGAATCACGTGACCATACCAAGTGCAAGGGAGGTTCATCACTGCTCAGCTAAAAATCGGTTCTAGTCCTAAGGAGAAGAGTGCGGATGGACACTGGGCAGAGGGAGGAGCCTCTGCCACATCTGCAGAAGGTCTTGTCTGCTGCCCCTGGGGCACGGGCCGAGTGCACTGGGGTTACATGGTGCGGGGAGGGTGGCAGAGGCTGCCACACCGAGCTCACCCACCCTCCTCGCCTGGGCCACTTGGAGACTCCAGTTCTCGAGTGGTTAGCTCAGCGTCCAGGGGTTTCTGGATCCTGGGAGAGCTGCCTCTCCCCTCAGGACCCACGTGGTCAGTGTTGCCCCTTTGGGCTGCTGCAGGCTTCCATGGAGTGAATGGGGCACCTGGCAGGCTAAGTGATGTCTCTGGTCCTTCTCAGAAATGGAAAGTCATATCTTCTTTCTTAGTTACAGCAGAAGTCTGATTTCTCTTTAAAGGAGTGTGGTTAGTCCAGTAAAATGACTCAAAACTCTGATCTTCACTGTCCCGCGGTGTCTCTGCTCCTCTGGCACAGGCCTGCTCAAGGCTGGCACTGCACTGGGGGCCCAGTGGGCAGACCCAGACCCCCACTGCCCTTGCAGGCCCTGGGAACATGGCCCTTGTGAGGGAGGGGAGGGGGCAGGGAGCAGAGAGAGACACATGGCACCAAGAGCCCCAGGGCCCCTTGGAAGTGTCCGTCTATGTGGCCCCAGGACAGAGGCCAGCCCTCTCCTCACTCTGCTGTGCTTCCTTGGATGGCCCCAGGGCAAGTGGCCATGCACTCTACACAGGTGTTCCCAACCTGTCACCTCTCCAGGCATTCTCCTGAGAAAAGTCTCTTTAAAGTGGCCCCAGACAGTATCTTAGGCATAGTGCCATCTGTCTCCAGGAGGCCCACAGCTGGCCCCAGTCCTTGGTGGCACATTACCCGACTCACAACCCTCCTGCCCTTCGGCCTCCTGCAGGCAGTGCTGCCCAGACTTTGGGAGTGAGTTGACTTGCATCAGTGCCCTACACACTCTTGGGGACATACTTCAGACCCTCCAGGGGCCTCCTAGAAGCCGTCCCCTCTCCTCCGAGTGAGGGGTAGGCCGTGCTATGGTGGGACTCACAGCAGGCCCATCTGTTTCCAAGGAACTCGACTTGCTGCTTTCCAGCCTCCTCCCTTCCACAATCCAGCCCCAACCCTTGAAGGCCTCCAGGGGGCTCAGGCCAAGGACCGGGAAAGCACCCGTGAATCACGCACAGGTCCTTGGGCTCTCTGCTGTGGCCCATGGAGGTCTCCACTACATCTCTTGGCTTTGGCCTCAGCAGAAACTGAGTCAGGAGCCCAACTGTGGCACCCTGTCACCCCGTTATGTGCATAGGACCTGCTTCAGAAACCTGTTACCTGTGCGGCTCCCCGGGAGCCGTGACTGGAGACTTGGGTTCATCAGGTCTGGCGTGGGGCCAGGAGCCTGTATATGGAGCCAGCACCCCAGGAAGTGCTGATGGCAGGGTCCTGCAAGGGTTTTGGGGTCGTCATCAGGACGTGCCACGTGTTTCCCTGCCAAGCCTTCCCCGCCATCCCAGAGCCCTGACAGGCCCGAGGATTTCCTCGGCTCTGCTGCATTTCCAGGCACTTGTTTAAATGGGCGTTTTATTTTTCCATAGCCCACTGATGGAGTTAAATGCCTGTAATACTGCAGTGTTATCTGAGGGAGACATGCAACTTTCTTGACTGGATTTCCAAGACATTTTATGAAAGGCTGGTTTCCTTTGAGAGGCCTGGCTCCTTTATGTGGCAGAATAGGATAGTCTGGACTGATATGTACCAGGACAGTGAGCCCTTCCCCATCCTCTGCTGTTCTAAGCCGTCCCCGAGGCCGAGGCCTCTTCACCTTCAAAAGCACAGCATAAACGAGAGGAGAAGCAGTTTCCTGAACATTATTTAACTCCTCCTTGCTGCTTTGATGATCCCAGCCTCGCTCACAGGATTGCTGAGTCCTTCATGGTGTCGGCATGACATTAAAACCAGCAGTGAGGTTTTTCTTTAAGAGAACACGGCAGGGGGAGCATCCTGCAAATTCCCATCAGCACCCCCAGAGTCTCCCTCCAACCTCCCTCCCCACGCCCGCTCCCGCCGCCTCCTCCGTCTGCCCTCCAGGATCCAGCCCCCTGTACTCTTTCTGGGTCTCTGGAAGGTCTCGGACCCCTGCTCGGCCTGGGCTAACCGTTGGTATTTCCCAAAACCAATTAGTTTTTCTCTTCCTCATCGATCTGGGGTAACCCCTCCAGGCTCTGTAGGCCCCATCCCACAACAGAGGTTATGTCATCTGCCTGGACGCGGGCAGGATTCCTGGTGCCTGCAGGTGCCAGACAGGAGCCGGTGGTAGTTTGTGTTCATTTCGGAGGTGCTGTACTCAGTCAACTTTGCCACATTTCTGTGTGTGCAGCTGTTCACAGTACTCCCTGCTCTCCTCTGATACCCATGGGGTCTGCCGCGATAGCCCTGTTTCACTCTTCGTAGCGGTAGTTCCTGTCTTCTGTATTTGTCTCCTTGTCAGTCGTGCTTGGGTCTTGTCAGTTTTAGGGACGTCTCTGAAGACCGGGTCTTTGTGCACTGATGTTCTGGAGTGGCTGTCCGTGCTCAAGTGCGCTCATCTCTGCTCTTCTGTTTATTACTCCTCCCTTCTGCTGGTTTTGGGTTTATCTTATTTTTAAAAATTGTGTGTGTGTGTGTATTTTAGAGACAGAGAGAGAGAGAGAGAGAGTGGGAGGAGGGGCAGAGGGAGAGGGAGAAGGAGAATCTTCAGCAGGTTCCCTGCCCAGCACAGAGCCTGGTGTGGGGCTCGATCTCGTGATGCTGAGATCATGACCTGAGCCGAGATCAAGAGTCAGACACGCAGCCCATTGAGCCACCCGGGCGCCCTGGGTTTATTTTCCTCTTCGTTTCTAGGTTCTTGAGCTGGGAACCTAGATGATTGATTGGAGACCGTTTCTTCCTCAAGGCCTGCGTTTATTACTACAACTCTCACCCTCGGCTCTGCTCTCGCACGGTCCAGATGCAGCATCTTCATTGTCATTTGAACATATTCCTGGGTTCCCCCTGGGGTTTCCTCTTTGCCCCACAGAAGCTTTCGCCTCATCCTCCAGGCGTGGACATCTGGAGGGCTTCCATCATGTTTGGAGAACACCCTGTGCCTTGGTTCAATTATTCGTGATTTCGGAAGTTTGTCTTATGGCTCAGGATATGGGCTACCTTGGTGTACGTTCCCAGGGCATCTGGAAACGGCGTGCACTCCGTGGTCGTGAGCTGTAAATGCCGCCAGTTCCCGGGGGGTGGATGGTGTTACCGGATTCTTCCGCATCCTTGCTTAGCCCTGCATACACCTCTCGGTCACTGAGAAGGGGGTGCTGATGTTTCCAGCTACAGCTGTGGGTTCGACCATTTCTGCTTCTGTCAGCGTCCACCTCACATCACGGCTGTCGGGTGCATTCACATTCAGGGTTGCTAGGTCTCCGGGAGGACGGGCCCTTTTGTCATGATATCGCGTCCCCCTCTGTCTCGGTGATTTTCTTTGCCCTGATGTCCACTTTGTCTTATAGGAATGCGACCCCTTCTGCTTTCATGGGATGGCGGTTTGCAAGCGATGTCATTCCCATCCTTCCGCTCTCTGCCAATATTGTTATAATTAAAGTGAGTTGCTTATAGACAGCGTCTAGTTGAGACATGTTTTTAAATCCACTCTGCCAATCTGTGTCTTAACTGTATGTTTATTGTAATTATTTATATGGTAGATCTTAAATACCATATATATATGTCTATTTTCGGTTTGTGTTTGCTTTCTTCTCTCTGTGTTATTTTTTCCCGCCTTTCTGCCTTTGTCCCTCGCACACCTTCAGAATTCCATTTTGTTTATTGAGAGTGGTTTTGAGGGTATCTCTCGGTCTATCATTTTGGTGATGACTCTGGGTATTATGTGATGTACGTGTCACTAACCACAGTCTACTGGCTTTGCCATTTCAGTAGTTTGAATGAAGTAGAGAAGACTTCCCTTGTTTTATGTCCCTTTACCACCCCCCATGTATAATATAATTGTAAATATTTACTCTATATACATGTGGACACATGTAGACATACATGTAATTAGAAAACTCAAGAAGTTGAAAAAAGCCCTATTTAACTTACCCATTTTGTTTTGCTCACTATGCCTTCTCTTCCTTTCTAATATTCTAAGGTCCCTCCTTTTTCTTTCTGTTTAGAGCACTTCCTTCAGCCATATTCTGGGGTAGCTCCATGAGTGGCAGATTCTCTCGGTTTTTCTTCATCTGGGAATGCCTTGACTTCCCCTTTATTCCTCAAGCATAGCTTCGCTGGTTACAAAGTCCCAGGTTGGCGGGTTTTTTCCTTTCAGCACACGGGGAACATCGTGCCATTTCCTTCCAGCCACCAACAAAACATTTGTTCTCATTCTGATAGTTATTCTCCTGTAGGTAAGGTTTATTTCTCTTGGGTTGCTTTCAAGAGTTTTCTTTGTCTTCGTTTTTCAGGAAAGTAAGCGTCATGTGTCTTGGCATGGGTGTCTTTGGGTTTCTCTTTGTTTGGGGTTTGTGAGGTTAATTTTATGCATCTACCAGGTGGGGTCATGGGGCCCAGCTCTGTGGTCAAACATTATTCTGGATGTTTCTGTGATGGTGTTTATGGGTGCGATTCACCTTGAAATCAGTGGGCTCTGAGTGAATCAGACTGCCTCCACAAAGCGGCTTGGCCTCTTCCGGTCAGCTGGACACCCGAGCAGAACACATGATGGCCTCCCCCAGGGAAGAGGGAATTCTGCCTTGGGGCTTGAACTGCAGCTTCGGCTCCTCCCTGGGTCTCCAGCTAGTTGAACGCGGACTGTGTCCCAGGCACTGCTGCAGACAGTGGGGACACAGTGGGGATGAGGCAGAGCTTGCCCGCGCCTGCCCCGTGGCTGCCGTCTAGCAGAGGCAGGGAAGAGATGGGCAGTTACGCAGGAGCAGACCGGGCGGCGTTGGTGTGGGGATGAGGAGGGACTGCGGGGGCAGAATTGAGGTCGGCGGTCAGGGAAGGAGGAGCTCATTGCACACGGGTTTCGGGGGCTCACTCTTTACCCGTGAATTTAAAACCTGGCATAGGGAATAGCCAGTGCAAAGGACCTGAGGCATGAACCAGCTTGGGAGTATTGAGGAAGGTAGGTGGGTCCAGCATGGGTGAAGGTGAGTGAGTGAGGGGAAGAAGGGGACAGGATGAGGTCGCAGAGGTCACATACCAAGTGGGGGAGCATCCCCTGAATGGGGGCGGGGAACCCATGATTTTGAGCAGAGGAGTAGTTGTGTCTGGTTTAGATCTCTGGATGCCAGCCCTGAAGGTGGGGGAGGGGTCCAGAGAAGTAAGGACTAGCCTTGCATGGCTACCCCATGGGGAGGCAGGGGCAGGCCCAGGAGAGAGGGGTGGGAGGCTTGGGATGGTTGCCATGGCGACAAGAGGCGGCTATGGGACATGTGTTTTGCAGATGGAGGGATCAGCCCTGGCCAGTTGTGCTGTGGACCTCATGACTTCACACATATTAAAAAAAAATGATCCCTAAAGTAAAACCAGGCAAATCACTGTCACCACAGGGTGATGTATTCCTGCCTCCTGAGGGTGGGACTTGTTAAGAAACAAAATGTAACTGAGTAAATTTTGAAGATCTGATTGGCTTTATCTGATGGTCCTCGGATTGGGCAGCGTCCTCTCTAGCACGTGGGGAGGAGCTCCGAGGACCCGTACAGAACGGGAGGCTTTTACAGGCAGAACGGGGACAAGGGTGGGTTGGTTCAGGCATGGTCGCCTTCCTTTGGGGGACGAGAGGGGGCTATCAGGAGGGTCACCTCACCAGCCCTGTGCAGGACGTGCCCCACTGGGGGTAAGATCGCATTCCTGGGAGGGGCCAGTTAGGTGTTTTGTGTTTTGGTTTGCTGACGCGGGGCTTGGCACAAGCGATTCCATTTAAGGCCCGTTCTCTCTTTTTTTAACAAACTGAATCTCCCTCATCCCCCCCTCCCCCCGTCACTTCCTCACCCCTGGGAACGCAGCACGGTTTCCCTCTGCTGTGCTGCCTCTGCTTGGGCGGTTGGGCTGGGGGGCAGTTCTGCCCACTCTGCGTGGCTGCAGGGCTGAGAGGCACCCGGGCCACAGCAGGACTCGCTGGAGGGCCCCTGTGTTCTCCTTGGGCAAGGCTGCAGGGCCCAGAAGTGGCGGGCGGTGGCTCTGATCTCAGCGGTAGAGCGGGGGTGGGGGGGCCCTCCAGCCCCTGAGGGCAGCCCCTGCCCCCATGCTCTGTGCTGGGAGGGAGAGGCGCCCAGAGTGGGAGGCACCCCGACCTCCCCTGTCATTGCCTGCGCAGGGAAGGAGGGGGAAATGTTGTTCAGCTCGGTCTTCTCACCCAACGTGGGCTAGCGAACACCTGCGCGCTCCTGTGGGCTCGAGGCAGACAATGTGTGCGAGGCACAGCCGCAGGTGGGGCCCTTTGCTGGGGAAAGAAAACATTTTAAATGTAATTACGATATCTAGAAAATAAAGCCTTCTCTCTGTGGGGGCAAATGCGTTAAAAACAATTCACGTTGTTGAGAGGAATCTTTGTGGGACACATCAGGTGGTTCCAGCCTCAGACACGGCAGCCTTGCTGGGCTGCCCCGCGGCGGGGGGTGTGTGTCCCCTGGGGGGTGTGCGGCTGGGGAGCGTGAGGCCCAGGCTGCTGGCCTTCACCCCCCGCACCCCTCCTGGCCCAGAACAGGCTCCTCCTGGAGGGCGTGAAGTTCACCCACTCAGACAAGGCCTGAGTGCTCCGTGCCGTTTCTGTTGGCTGTTCTGCCCTGGGAATATGATCGGGGACGCGGGTGGGCTCTGTGTCGGTGCCAGGATTGTGGAAATATGCATATGCGCCTTATGTATAGCAAGTGCCTGATGTTCCGCTTCAGATGGGGAGGCGGCCACTCAACAGACACCCATCTCAAATAACCGCGTGGCCGGCTGCCCCACCATGCGGTTCCCCTCGTAAAAGCCCTGAGTGACCTGGAAAGCGGACCACTCAAGTGACCCTGCTCTCCCTGCCTGGACTTTAAAGCCGCTCTTAGGTTTTAAATTCACGGGTAAAGAGTGAGCCCCCGAAACCCCAGGCCCTCTTCCCTTCCCCCCATAAAGGCAGAAACCCCCATCTGCGCTCTGTCTCTCCCTGCCACCTGGCTGCACGGCCCCAGGCCTGCCACGTGACCTCCAGCCCCGACAGTGAGGAACCTTGGTTTTTCGGGGTTCCCTGATGGCTGTTGCCGAGGTTTGCCTTGCAACCACAGGGGCCAGTCCAGCCACGGCACTGGCTCTGAAAGGGGAGATGTGGGTGCGGACTCGCCCCAGGCGATACGGTCCAGGTGAGTCTCCCTGGGCATTGCCAGGTGTTAGCACCACTATGGATAGGCTGAGGCCAAGATGAAACAGCATACGTGTGTATATATATTTTATATGTGTATGTATATATTTATATATGTGTATATATACTTATGTATACACATGAAATAATTCTTAAAGTGTGGTTTGAGACTTCCAGAGAAGTTGCAAAGAGATAGTGCAGAGAGTCCCCACACCCCTTCCACTCAGTCCCCACATTGTAACTCGCATTTATATGGTACGTATGTTACAATAATGGGCCAACGTTGATGTCCCATTATTGGCTGGACACACATTATTCAGATCTCACTGGCTCTTCCCTAATGTTCCTTTTCTCCTCCAGGATCCCACTCAGCACCACATGACATGTAAGTGTCACGTCTCCTTTGGCTCCTCTTGCTGGTGACAGTTTTCAGACTGTCCTTGTTTTTGACGACCTTGAGAATTTCAAGGAGGACTGGTCTGGGATTTCGTCGACTGTCCCTCCATTGGGAATTCTCTGGTGGTTTTCTCATGGTTAGATGGGGTGATGGGTTTCGGAAGGAGGCACAGCGCTGTCCCCACCATGTCAGGAGCGCCTGCTGTCATGACTCACCCCCGCGGATGCGACCTTCGTCACCTGACCGAGTCTGTCTTTTTCTCTGCTGGAAAGTGACTCCCTTGCCCCTTTCTGTACAGTCCTCTCTGGAAGTCACTGCACAGTACCCACGGAAGGGGGGGATTCTGCTCCACCTTCTTGACGGGAAAGTATCTACAGAAACTGTTCAGAACCCTTCTGAATGGGAGATTTGTCTGTTCTTACCCATTTATTCATTTATCCAATCATTTATTTTTGTCAGTATGGAATCATGAATTTTCTTTTTATACTTGGGGTTGTGTTCGTTTTGCTGCTCAGACTGTTCCAGCTTCGGCTCCTGCAGTCGGCTCCCATGTCCCTTTGATAGAGCCCCACCGTTTCACGTTTCTGATCGCTTTCCTGTGCTCTGGCACTACCACGTGATGCAGGCTCATCTTGAGTACGTCCTCGCCCTGCCCAGAGTCAGCAGTTTCTCTGAGGAGCCGTGGGTCCTTTCATTGGAGAATGGCATTTAGAAGCCAAGATCTGGGTGCTGGGTGTGCCTGCAGCTGCCGGGGCGTCGCTGCTCCCAGGCCCTCTCAGCAGACAGAGCGAGGACATCATTGTATGTTTACCAACTGAAAGGTGCTCCGAGACCAGTTTCCAGTGTGTGTGTGTCTGTGTGTGGGGGGGGGCAGGGAGGGCTCCCCACACATGCAGGAATTCTCTGCAGCACCAGCCAATTCTGACACTGTCTACCTGGAGACAGCATCAGGTCCCACAGGTGAAGGACTCAGTCCCACAAGACTGCCGTCTCCAAGGGATTGGGGTGGGTGGGGGGACTGAGAGTTCCAACCTTCTAATAACATGAGTGGTTCTCCTGGCAACCAGCCCCCAACCTTAGGTGTGGTCCCAAATTCACCTCATTAACATAACAAAAGACACGTTTGTTGCTCTCATCACTGAGGAAATTTCAAAGGTTTGGGGAGCTCTGTGCCAGAAATGGGGATGGAGAACAAGTATATATTTCTTATAAATCACAATATCATACTAACCCATGTATATACACACCCTATCTATCTATCTATCTATCTATCTATCTATCTATCTATCTAATCTATCAATCTGTCTCTCCATGTCTATTTCCAGCTCTAATCCATGACCCCTCAGATCCTTCTAGCCCCTTCCCCTCACTTACCTGTAATCTCCACACCAACAGCGGGGAACCTGGATCCTCCTCTTCTCCAACCATTTACTTCTTCATTCACTCTTAGGATATACATACAGTGGCTCCAGGACAGTTACCCGGCACTCCTGAAGGAAGCAATGTCCTCAGCTAGAGTACGGTGCTATGAACAGCTCCCTTTGTCTTTCATTCAACAGACTCCATTCATTTCCAGCATTGCGTAGATCAGTGCCTCCCCCGCCGCCTGCAGTGAGGTCATGTCCTGCATCTGTATTACAATTAGAGTTCTCTGTCACAGTCACAGTACATCCTGGGATCCCTGACCTCCTATTTTTTTTTCTAATTTACACACATTAAGTTTCCCTCTTTGTGCTGTAAAAGTCTATGGGTCTCGACAGACGTGCAGTGTTACGTACCTACTAGCATCACACAGAATTCTCTCACTACCCTAAACTGTTCCCCGTGTTTCATCATTTCAACATCTCCTCTCCCCAAACTTCTGGCAACCACTGATCTGTCTTCCATCTCTACAGTTTTATCTTTTCAAGACTATCATATGATTGCAATTGTAAAGTATAGAGCATTTTAAGACTGACTTGTTTCATTTAGCGATATGCATTGAAGGCTCCTTGATGTCTTTTCATGGCTTAATAGCTCATTTCTTTTTAGTGCTGAATAATTCTCCGTTGTCTGGATCAACCAGTTTACTTACCCACTCACCTATTAAAGGACATCTTGGTGGCTTTCAGTTTTTGGCAGTGATGAATAAATCTGCTATAAATATCCTTTTACAGACTTGTGTGGTCAAGTTTGCTGCCCATTTGGGTGAATACCAGAGAACATGATTGCTGACTGTATAATAAGAGGATGTTTGTCATTGTAAGAAACCACCCGACTGTCTTCCAAACTGGCTGCCCCGTGTTGCCTTCCTACCAGCAACGAACGAGCATTCCTGCTGTTCCACTTCCTCCCAGGATTTGCTATCATCAGTGTTCTGGATCTTGGCCGTTCCAATAGGTGTATAGTCGTAGCTCCTGGAAGTATATTTTTAGTCCGTCTTTACAGATGGAGAATGTCTGTGTATTCAGTGTGCTTGGCAGTCCTTCATTGTTGAGGGACACCTTTGTGAAATATTGGGGAATTCTGAAATTCCGTTAATGGTCTTTGTTCCTTCCTGTTGGCGGGGGGGGGGCGTCCTTGGGCCTTTTCGGTTTCCAGCTTGCTGTTGGAGTGTACACAACCGTCCACATGAAAAGCATTCTGGAAAGACCGAGCAGCACAGTTAATCAATGGGTAACTTAGTGTTTACGCAGCAATTACCTAACCTGGTAACGTCACTTTCACGCAGGAAATATAGATCTTTCCTTCCCAATAAATCTGCTGGCCTTCGCTGCCATGGGCATTTGTTTTCAGGAACGGGTGACAAATAACCACCACTAAATTACATGAGGACTTCCTTTATTTTAAAAATATGGATTGTGATTTCTAACCAGCAGGTGAAGGCAGCAGAGAGTGAAGCAGCTCTGACGCGAAGCCCGATTTGTAAAAACGCAGTGGACGTTGGGTGAGGCTCGTGAACGAAGCCTTCTTTTCCTTTTCCTTTTTCTTTTTTATGTGTCAGTTTTTCACCACAAAAGTGCTCGTTGATTTGATTTTTGTGATATGAGGCTTTTGACTTTCCTTGTAGCATGTCTTAGCAGAGCAGAAAAGCTGGATCCTATTAACATGATCTGACCCTTCTGGCTGTGTGTGTGTGTGTGTGCTCGTGCCCGCACACACACATTTTTGATAACTTTAAAAAAGATTTTGCAAAGTGTTAGGTGCAGACCTGGGTACTTACAGAAAAGTAACCAGGGCTCCATTCAAAGACATGCCCCTGGTGGAATGAGACAGATGAAGAAAATAGCATGTCATTCAAGGGAACATTTGTGCCCAGGAAGTGGGCTGCTGGGACGGGACAGGGGAGACAGCTGGGCTGGATGCAAAGGAAGGGCAAGGAGCTTTCGGAGCTCCTGGAAGACCCTGCTAGGGGGCCAGCTGTGGCTCAGCCCCTTCCTGCTCGCATGGGAAGCGGGGCTTTCCTGTTGGGGAGGTCAAGTTCACACTGGTACACGGCTGAATTACAGTAGCAATGATAACAAACCAACCCACTTGTAGTTTACAAGGTGCTTTCAGACTTGATTTCTCCTCTGGTCCCCGTGACATCACGAGGAGGTACCTGGAACTCCTCAGCGGGATCAAGGCACGGCAACGTCACGGCTTCCTTCCCAAGGTCACACAGCTGGGAAGTGGCAGCTGGGTTCTCAAACTCAGTCTGTCTGATTTAAGAAGGTTACTAATAATAGCTTTCGCTTCTTGGCTAAGCGATCCGTATGTTGTGAGGAGTTTCCAGGGCAAGGTAGGAACTTGCTGGAGCTAACATCCCTACACGGAGCGCTTTGGAGGCTCCCCCATCACAGCGTTCAGCCGGCCATTCAAATCATGTTTACGGAGTGCCCACTCTGAGACCAGCCTTGCTCAGCACTCCTGCAGGGGCAGGCAGTGAGCACACACAGAGATCACGTGCAGCTTGTTGGTCTAGTGAGGAACAGAGTGGGGAAGGGTGGTGGCAGGGGTGGGGCTATGATGCAGTGGGCAGATTCACCCTGTGCCTCCCAGGCACGGTCACCACCGCCCACCCAGAGGCTGCTGTGAGAGCAACTCCTTGGTGGGAAGGCAAAGTCACTCCACTTGGGGATGCTTGGGGATGGACGTGGGTCTGAGGTTGAGCTCAGGTGGAGTGTGGTCTGGGTGCCCGTGAGGACAGTGTGAGGGCAGGGGACCCACCTGATGCTTCAGAACATCCTGGCCAGCCTGCTGCCTCCCACCAGCACGCCTAACCCCTCAGGGAGCCCGCTCACGTTCCCAAGTCCACTGCAGTTTCCTTCCGAGAAGCCCCTGAACCCTGTCGTTGGTCTTCTGGCTCTGGACAACTTTCTCAGCTGGTTCTAGAAGGGAGCATCACGTGGGACGTGGGGCCCAGCTCTGAGCACACCACCTGCAGCCTTCACCTGCCACAGGCATAATGCCTCTTTCCTCCCCTTCCCCCGCCTTTCTTTCTTTCACTCAACAAACACTCACTGAGCACTGACTAGATGGCCACATCTGTGCTGCGTTGTGTGAGGCCCCAGCCCTCAGGGACCCGTGGTCCCTTTGCCCCTGGTCAAAGTCAGTGTCAGCAGGGCCGAGGTGAGAAGCCCTGGGTGGGAGGGAAGGCACTGCTTCCGGTGGGCTGAGCTCAGGGTGCGGGTGGGCAGCGGAGGCTCCCTCTGTCCAGGGGGATGGGCTGGAGGACGCCAAGGCGCTGTCAGACAGCCAGACTGCAGGGCTGAGCCATCCACGGGCACCCAGGAGACCCGCCTGACCCCGGCACTCGGGGCTCTGCTGGATTGTTAATACAACCATTAGAGTGTCAGCAGATTATCTCTCTGCCTGGGAGGGATCAGATGCTATTCGCACTTCTGTCGGTTCATTTTTATTTCTCTGGCTTTCACCTTGATGGCTAACAAGTTGGTACAAACCCCAGTGGATGGAACCAGGGACTGGGAACCAGGAGACAGCCGCTTGGGGGTTTCTCAGGAGCAGCCCCAGGATGTTTGGACATCATACAGGGGTTATTCCAACTCCAGGAGCAAAAGGGAGGTACCGCCGAGCCCCCAGGGCCTGGGTAGTGTGTGTCCGTTCCCTTGTTCATCAGTCCTTCTGTCCCACACGTGGGGAGCTTCAGAGACTGGGACCACCTCTCAGCGCTGGCATGCGGTGGTGAGGAAGGCAGATGGCGTCCACGCCTCCGTGGGCTTGACAGTTGAGAGCAGTGGCCCCGAGCCACAGGCCATTCTGCCCTGGGGGGATGTTCAGCAACCTCCGCAGTTGTTTTTGGTTGTCGTAACTGGGGGTGGGGGGGGGGTTCGATCTACTGAGTGGAGGCCGGGGATGCCACTAAGCCCTGTGCGGTTTCTAAGACTGCCCCCCGAACAGAGACTGCTGTGCCCCCAAATGTCGACAGAGCTGCTGGAAGAAAGAATGGGATTCAGGCAGGGCCCAGCGAGATATGTTACGGACACTGGCACGCTGCCACCGAGCAGAGAAGTTAGTGGGGGAAGGTGTGTGTGTGTGTGTGTGTGTGTGTGTGTGTGCACGCGTGTGTGTGCTTTTCGTGTTGGGGGGAGAGGTAGGAATGGGAGGAGTGTCCCATGCAGAGCGTGAGCAGGTGACAAAGCTGGGAGGTGGGAAGGGCAGTGCCCACGTGGGGAAGTGAGAGGGACATGCCGGAGGGAGAAGCCAGGGCAGGAGGGCCTGCAAGCCGCTCGAGGGTTCCAGCCTCTGCTAAGTGCCTTGGGAAGCTACTAGACGGTCGTCGGCACTTACGACACGCTCAGGTTAAAAGGAAGTCCCCTTGACTGCCTCGCAGAGGAAGGGCTTCTGTCAGCTTCCCGAGGCTGCCATCACACAGCACCACAGGTGCGGCTCAGCCCCCAGAAATCCCTGCTCACATCTCTGGAGACCCGAAGTTCGAGGCCAGGAGTCTGTGGGGCCTGGCCCTTCCGACGCCTCCCTCTCTGGTGTGGGGGCAGTCTTGTTTGCCCCGTGTCTTCACATCCCCTCCCCCCTGCCCCATGTGTGTTTCTCTGTGTCCAAATTACCCCTTTTTTATAAGGACACCATCATACTGGATTAGGACCCACCCTAATGACCTCGCTTTAACTTGATACCTTCAATAAAGGTTCTGTCTCGAAATACAGTCACATTCTGGGGGCCTGGGGTGAGGACTCCAACGTGTCTTTCCGGGGAACACGATTTGATCTGTCACAGGGTTGGCAGGGGCAGTGTGAGAGGCAGGGAGCCCGGGGTGTTGTAATGTCAGGTGTGAGGACAGGATGGCTGGGAAATGGTCAGAGCTTTAGTCAAGGGTCTGGGTGATTGGGGCCCCACGGGGTCTGCCTGAGAGTCCTGGGCTCTCCCTCAGGTAGGTCTTACCTCCATTTCCTCTGCTGTTCGCATTGTGGCCTCGCTGTGCTGGAGGAAACGTGACAAAGGGCCGGCTCCCTTCCCTGAGCCTCGGTAAGCTCGGAGAGGGTTTCCAAACGCTGAGCTCCCTTAGCCGTAGGCATACCTGAAAAATTAATTTATTTGCTCTTAATAAAGTCATGCATTCTCATTGTAGGACCCAGATGATTCAGAAAGCACTGGAAAGTATAAATGTATGAATAATAAGACAAAAACCAGTCGCAGTCATACAAATGGCAACGTGGAATTCCTTCGAATGATTATTTATTTAACTGCTCTCCCGGGGTTGGATGTTTGAATTATTGAAAAAACTTTCTCCGTATATTAAAATGTCAGCTTCCCCCAACCTCATCATCATGAAAATGTTTGCTGCTAATTGAAAGTAGCACTTTATCTGTATTGTACTTTGCATTTCTTTATTCAGCAAGGGTTCACATCTCTCCCACTATTTTACTGTCACCCTGCGTGAATGGCCTTTATCCTTCTCCCCTTCATTTGCAGGGTCTTGGGGGATATTCCTGTGGCTCTGCATGAGTTCACCGGGAAGCACGAGGGAACTCTTCCAAAAAGAGAACTGATGCCCGTTAAAACCTATGCTGGGAGTATGCTGGCCCCGACCAGGCGCTGGTGTGGTTCCAACAACACTCTGCCCAGGTGTCCTGCTGCAGGTGAGGCCAGGGGAGAGCACAGGCTCCTGGACACCAGGCCTTGTCGTCTGTCTCATTTGGTCCTGGCCACTGGGGGAGCCTTGAGGAACTTGCCGACATCACCCATTTGGAGCTGCCTGAGCTGAGGTTTGAACCTCGGTGGCCGGACTCCGAGTCCCGCCTGCAGTCCCTGCCCCTGTTTCTGCCTCCCTGTGTGCAGTGGGGCTGGGTCCACACAGAACCAGGTAGAGGGAGGCTCCTTGGGCACCTTCTGCTTTCTGAGGGTCCCACTCCTCAAGGATGTCCTGCTGCACAACCCGGCCCTTACCTGGTTCCATTCTCTGGCCACGCCCCAGGCTGGAGCCTGCACGTTTCTGCCATCTTGGCAAACCAGCAGCCGGCAGGGCTCCAGAGGGGAAACTGGGTCCGTCTGTGCGCTCCAAGGGGCCGTCTGTCCTTCTGTCTCCACAAGGCAGATTCTCCCACACGGAGTGAAGAAGTGGTGTGCTGGGCCCCACACGTACTTCGTACTTCAGCTGCACAGCCACTGAGAGAGGATTCCCATTTCACAGATGAGCAAGCGAAGCTGGAGATGCTAAGTAACGGCGAGTAAGGCCCGCTGCGAGCAAGCGGCGGAGCTGGGGTCTGAGCTCAGGGCTTCCCGCTGCTCCTCTGCCTGGCGGTGGCCTCGGGGGACTCTCTGGCTTCAGGGTCCTGCTGCATACTGTCAGTCACTTTCGATCACACGCACGCTCACACACATGTTCACATATGCATGTGCTCATACACACACACACAAACATCCTGACATACCCCCCACACGTACTCACACACTCACATCTTCACACACTTATGTGGACCCTCACTTTACATATACACACGTTCACACTCGTACATTTATACACACCCACACCCACACGCTCGCCCAGGTGTAGGCTTTGTTTGCTCTCTCTACGTTTTACGAGTGTCTCCAAGCAGACACTGGGGCTGTCCAAGGTCTTTATCGCGCCGGGATATCGACTCTTTGTCATGTTCGATGCTGTTATTTCCCCCAGTCTGTTGTTTCTCTTTTATTCTAGTTTTGTGTGCTTTCCCCGTACGGCTCTCCTTTCCGCTTTATTTCTCACTGCCTCATTCTGGATGTGTTTCTATTACCAGTGACTGCAAATCGTTTTCAGAGGGACGTGCTGACTCACACGCGCATACACAGCAGGTCTGGCTCAGGCTCCACTTGGGGGTCTAGGCTGCTGGAGCCTGAAGGAGATCCTTTCTGAGGGTCCGGGCCACAGTCCAGCCGGGTGGGGGTATCTGCAGAGGCAACCCCAGTCCAACCGGGCGAGGGGGTGGTGAGGATGGCAGCGGGGTGGGGGGGTAGGCAGTGAGGACCTCAGCTTCTTGTAGGTCCTGCATTCTAAAAGGGCAATCTTTCAACCGAAGTGTGGCAAAAAGACATTTTCCAGGAGCTATTGTTCTAGTGACTTCATGTGGCTTCAAACACAGGGAGACTCTTTTAAGGATTTGGAAACAGTTTTTCTTCTGAAAAGGGTAAATTTCATACCCTCTCTATGGATCCTGGAAGAAGCTATTCTTAGAAATATTCTGAAAAATTCTATATGCTTGGAAATGCTGTACATGGCAGGAAATTTGAAAGGGAGGGAAACTATAATTCCCCCAAACAATTGTCTTCTTATGTTGAATAAAGATATCATTAATTCTATTTTTAATCAGCAAATGCTATATTTCCAAATATAAATATAAAGGGGCGCTGCCAGCTCTCAGCCCACTCAGGAGAAGAGCCCTGAAGCCTCCGTCTTGCCAGCAGGGCCTGGGCCAGGTCCCTGGGTCAGACGCGGCCCCTCTTGCTCAGGAATCTGTGGGCTGAAAAGACAAATTGCCAGCACCCTCTTCCTCCCTGCTTTTGGAACAGGGATCGGAACTCCACATTAAATGTCCCCGTGCAGAAAGAGGCAGAGTGGGGAGAGCACAGCAGGCTGCAGCCCTTCCGAACCCCACCAGGAAAACATGCTGAGACCCCGTCTGTGCTGTCCAGTACGAGTGTCCTGATTCGGCTCCTCCGCAGCCCCTGGCTCCACCTTCTGGACAGTCTGTTTTCCCACTGCCCTTCTGAGCCACCTCTGCTGCGGGCTTGGGGACTGTGCTCTCCCTGATGAGCAGCCTTCCCAGCCTTCTTCCTGCCTGTACAAGGTCAATGCTCATTGTGTCTCCGATGCACGCGGCCCCCTGCTGCCCATGCTGCTGGTCCCCGTGACCCTGGAGCTCTCTCAGAATGCAGTGACTTCCTCCTGTCTAGTCCAGTCTGCTCCATGTTCCAACGGCCACAGCTCGGCTTCCTCGGGAGAAACAATTCTAGTTTCTTTATTTCCTAGCTTCTCTATCTTCTCTTCAGAGTGAATCACAATCCCCTCCCCATGTCAGGTTTCAGAGCCACGCCTACAGACTTTTTTCGGAGAGCTGCTCCATCCAGCTGGAAGGGTCTGCTGGCTGTCACGCCCTTGCTGAAGCTATTATCCCGAGCTGCCCAATCCATTCCTTCGGCTCTGACTGTGACCCCCATTCCCTCCATCTGGCTCTTCACCACACCGCACAGTTTTAGCCAGGCCTTCCTCAGAGGGTTTAATATACCACTTGGGCTTGGGAAGAAGTTGGGTCTTGTTTCTAAATTAGGGAATTCCTCCCGCTCCCTTCATTTGTGTCTGCAAACCAGCCATTGCTATCCTGATCTCCCCTCTTGCTTGCAACGCCCCGCCAGAGTCCAAATTGAACAGCCCACGCTCTGCAGCCTCCTTTCCTCGTCTTACCCCTTCCCCAAGGGTAGCAGCATCCCTGGGTACATGTCACTGCAAGTGACAACCCAGATATTTCCCCACCGCACGATACAGGCCACCATCCTCCCAGCCTTTGGTATCCGTTTCCTGCATTCCTGTTGTCTAATCACGAATACAAGCCACACGTTTTGGGTTTTTGCTACAGCAACACCTTGTTCCTGGGAACCTCTGTATTATTAACACAGGCTTGACTTTGATGAGGTGACAACTAGCCCCAGACTTCAGTGACTTGAACGACAAAGGTTTATTTGTCATGCATTGTGTCCACGGTGTTGGCGGAGGGGCTCTGAAGCCCGCAGGCCCCCTCCGGCCAGTGGGCTGCACAGCCCTCACCGTCCGCGGCGTTCCTGCCCACCAGTGACAGAGTGACGCAAGCATGGCGGCTCACACACCTCTGTTTTCTTCCATTGGCCAAAGCATGTCACATGACCAACCCGGGCTCAAGTAAGTCCCGTGACCACACCTCTCTTCTGCTCCCATTCCATTGGTCAAGGCTGGTCACATGATCACATTGTACTTCTGCTCCTATTCCATTGGCTACAGCAAGTCTCGTGACCACACCGAACTTCGGGGAGCGTGAGGGAAACAGAGTCTCGCTCAGAAGGAGAGTGCGTGGGTGTTGGGAGCCGCTCTGAAGACGGACCTAGATTTTAAAGAATAGGAGTGGTCTCTCCTTGGTCTTCCCTCTTGCTGGCTAAAGACCCAGTCTCTTTAGCCGTATCGCATAGGGTATTCCAGGCTGGGTGCCTTTTGTGTCCACCTGCTAACAGTCAAGGTGGCTGGAGGGTATGTGCAGAAACTGAGGTGCTGCAGTGCCGTGTCCCCAAGGGAAAGGGGGCTTCTTTCCAGGTAGCGTTCATACATTTCCCCTCTAACCTCTGCAACCCGTCCAAAAAGCCTTCTGGGAATAATGGCTGCGGCGTCTGCGCCTCTCTTGGAGAGTCCTAGCTAACCTGGGCAGCTTGGTCTGGGGCTGGAAAGCCCCAAGTTGGAGTACCGCCTGAATTTTGATTTTGTGGGTTTTTTTTCAGTTTGGTGTTTCCCCGACCTATTTGATGAGATGGTCGGCTCTTGCCCCCATGCATGCTGGCCTGGAGGCCATGCACGCTGCAGCAGGACCAGAGGCTTGCCTGTCCGGGTGGAGGGAGCCTGCCCAAGTCAGCACACTGCTGCAGGCACCGGCTGCTGGGCAGCGATTCAGCCATGCTCTGGCTATTAATCAAAGCAGGCAGCTGTTTATTGTTCTGTGTACTCCGAAGTTGGAGAGATTCTTCCTTAATTATAGTTTAGAGGATTCTTCCAAATGAATTAGTAACTGCAGCCTCCCCCCCCTCCCCGCTGCCCCCCTGCCCTATGTCCTTCCTCTCCGGTGCATTATTCTACTTGTGCCCCGTGTCCCAAATCCACTGGACTCTTCCCTACAGCCTGGGTTTTCTCAGGTCGGCTTCTGAGGCTCGAAGGACACGTGAACACCAAATCCTTAAACCCCAAAATGTCTGAGGTGTCTCTGGGTCTTTGAGATCTTTGTAACATTTGCTTAATTTCTGCTCTTGGAATGTAATTGATTCTTTGCAAAGAAGAATGATGTTTCTTTTTCAGATAGCTGCTGTCTTCCTAGGAAGAACCGGGGTGGGGGTGCTGCGTGCCAAATACACCCCTCTCTCGTCTCAGCCCACAAGGTTCCCAGAACTGCCAGCTCAGAGGAACTTTTAATCTCTTGGACATGGAAACAAAATGACAAGTGGAATCCCTCATCCGACCTCAGTATGCAGGACCACTTCGCCAGGCTCCCTCTCGGCTCCAGCACCGTGCAGCCGGCCCCAGGCCCCGACATTAATCTGTTCTCTCCAAAAGGTCAGTGCCTTCTCTTCTCTGAACATTTCAAAAGGCTGCGAACAAGTCAGATGATTTTTAAATAGTTATACCCAGGCTCCTCACAGCTCTTCGGGTCCACGTACTAAGGCTGTGATATGGTAAAGCAGCTCAGGTACCCATTCAGCAAATCTGCGTTGTGATCGCACAGCACATGTCCCATGTGCCTGGCAGTGGGCTGACTTTGGGGATGCTAAGAGGTGTGAGCCTGGATTCTTGCCCTGGTGGGCACATGGTCTGGTGGCTGGAAAAGGTGGACAGACTCTGTGAAGCCATCTGAGCAGGGCCTGGTGCCACACAGAGGAGGGAGCCCTGAGTGTCTGCATCCAGCAGGGTGGGGAAGGGCATCAGAGGGGAGCTGATGGGCTGTCAAGTCCAGGAGAGGCTGTCTCGGACACACGTGCGTGTGTGGGCCGCTGTCCACTGTGCTGCTCAAATGCGTGTATGTCAGTCCCTGGGCATCTGGGTAAAAGGCAGGTTCTGCCCCAGCAGATCTGGGGTGGGGCCTGAGATTCTGCATTCCTAGCAAGATCCCAGGCGACGCGGCCGGCTTGAGGAACACAAAGATTGAGCCAGGTGGGAAGCCTGAGAACGGCAGAGGGAAGAGTCAGGAGCATGGAGGGTGTGGGGCACCAGTCGGTTTTGGCTGTGGCAGGGTGCAGGTGAGGGCTGTGACAGAGAGGCAGGTTCTGTTTTCAGGGCTTCATATACCTTGAAGAATACCAGGTTCTCCTTCGGGCTCCCAGAATGTTCTCTTCACACGTCTGCCTGAGCCTGCATCACACTGTGGCCCCTCAGGTGTTCCTTTTCCTCCTTTAGTACGTGCAGACCTGGGACGCGGCCACAGCTCCATCATCCTGACACCCAAGGGCCTGGCCGGAGAACACAGCGAATGCTTGTCTGGTGATAAATTCACCTGCCTTCTCTGGTCTGGTTGGCAGGACTAGGTCTCATTCACTCAACTTTGGATCTCTGCATTCGAGACACAGGGATTGTGCAATTCATGCTGTTGAAGTTTAATCTACTTCTCTGCCTATGCCTGTAAAGCTTCTTAGCTTGCTTGCACTGGAGTCCTGTGACAGTGGGCAAGGTTGTTAGGTCTGGTCGCCCAGGTTGGACACTGCACAAGGATTCCCTGCCAACATGACCTAAGCAGGGTGGAAATTGCCTTCATGAGGAGGTGTGAGGGCTTGCTCTGGAGCTTGCATTCTTTTGGCCTAAGGTAGCATCTCACCAGCGGCTATAGCTTCCTGCTTAGTCTCTGTCCTGCAAAGGCCTGTAGCAGGGCCTGGCCTGGTGCCTGATCAAAGCGAGAGGCTAGCGTTCCCTTTCCAGCACTGTGCTGGTGCCGTCCAGCTGAGGTGGTTGTGAAGGTGCGACATCTGGGCTCTGATTCTCCTGTCGTGGCAGCTCATGCACTCGTGGCTTCATGTGAGAGGAAATGTGAGCTCCCGATGGGGGGGGGCGGGCGGCGGGGCTTGTACCTGGCTGCCCTCTGGGGTTCCCGGCCCCAAAGCACTGTGTTCAGTGAAAGGATGAGCAGGGGACATGTGAGGTGTGACTGGCACTGGGTGGGTTGGTGGCACGTTGAAAGAGGAGGACCCCTGGCCCAATTCTGGGAAGCCGAGATGGTGTGGTGTGGAAATCTGTGGCGATCCCAGGGCCGGTGCGGGGTCCGTCACCGGGGAATGTGCCTTCTTCATGGCCTGTGAGCCTTCTGCTGAGCCGTCTGAGGTCCGGTGCCCTCCCAGACTCCATGAGCCTAAACAGACGGGTCCAGATTACAGTGACAGAGGTCGCACAGTGATGACTGCTACCTGGTCATCTCTTCTAACAGCAGCTTCCTGACGGATTTGCCTCACCTTCTGAGTGCAGTGCTGGGGACACTTGGCGGTGGCCCCGTGGGGTCTGTGCTGGGGTCTCAGGCCACCCAGAGGGAAGGGGGACAGGCAGTAACTATGGCACAGCCACTTTTATTTCATCTAATGGAGCCCATGTGCTAGCGTCCCGGACACCGCCTTTGCTGGTCGCCTGGTTCCTAACAGGACCCTCTTTGTAGGGCGTCCTTGCGACCGTCTGCTGAGCTGGACGCCTTCTGTTTGGAGGCGGGTATCTGGACGGAAGCCTGGGGGGCTGAGATGTGTGGGTGACTGTGACTATTTCAGCTGGGGGCCTAGGGATGGCTTCTCAGCATCCTGTCCCCGTGTGGCTCTTTCCGCAAGGAGCAGCGTCGCTCTCTCGTTCTCTCCCTTCCCCTCGGCATCTTTGCAAAGGAGCTGCTTAGTTGGGATGGAGTCCCTGGTGAGGGGTGCTGGCCCCAGGCTGGAGGGTGGGATTTGAACCAAGGGCTTAAAATCTCTGGCGGTAAGATGTAAAACACGCACCTCTGGGCCCTGGGTCCGGAGTGGCGGCTGGGAGGTTTCCAGCAGACGCAGATCCTTGCCGCCCCTTCCTCTCCTGGGCTCTTCTCTCGGGCCTTCCTTTCCCACCAGGAACCAGGAAGCCAGCCCAGGAAAGGTCCCAGGCTCCTGTCTGTGCGCTGGCTCCTAGGCTGATCCTGTTTCCAGCTCCACAGAAAGGGGACACGAACTGTGGTTGCCGCGAGGGTAGATGGGAACATTGCAGGGAAGGTGTCTGTGGCCGGGTCTGCCATGTGGTGGGCACTCGATGCTCTGAGTATGTCTGCGACTCGGCGTGTCAGTGGGGAGGGTGCGGCTCACCAACCCCAGCCCTAGGGCTGTTCTTGACTCTCAAACCACAACTTTCACCGGTTTTAACTCAGCTCAAGGTTCTCACTTCCGTAGTGTTTTGTGCAGCTAATTGCTAACACATCGTAACAGGCGGAAGGTGACGCGGGCTGTGTGGATAAGTGAGAGCCGGGGCGAGAGCTGGAGGAACAGAGAGTGGGTGCCGTGGAATGGGGTGGGTGTGGTGAAATTGCTGTCCACCCCACTGCACTTGAGAGGGGGAGGAAAGAAGAGGAAGACAGGTGACAGGCAGGGCAATTTGCTTCCAGTTAGGCCCGAGTTTTCCCACCTGTGAAGGTTGTGGTCTTAGGGGCTCGTGGTTGGGCGACAGGGGTTTTGCAGGGCTGGTCCTGGGTGGACTTGCCAGGCTAGAGGGTGGGGGAGGAGGGGCTCCAGGCAGAGTCTCCGGAAGCCCTGGGCTCTTCTTCCCACCCCTCTCCCAGGCTGAGACAGGCCATTCTCCCCAAGCTCCCTGCAAGGCTGTGGACTTTGGACCTGCCTTGTCCGCTAGTCGTCACGGCATCCTCCGGGTCTCCCCAGCCTGACTCTGGCCCCAAGCAGCCCACAGAACATGTCCCCACCCAGCCTTTCTGGGCCTTAGGGGCACCAGGACGACCTGAACGGAAACTCTCTCTCCAGGAGTGGAGGCTGGACTTCCACTCACTTGGAAGATCTTTCTTTTTGGTTTAAGTCTCTATGGCTGAACTTGTTGCAAGAGCCACTGTTTTGCAGCACTGGTCCAAACACGTCCCCTGAATATTGACATGAGGTTGCTGTGATACCTGAGATAGGAAAGTTCTGTCATTGGCCAAGGTATTGACAAAGGACCTGGTACTCAGCAGGAAGGGGTGGGAGAAATTAACATCACTTTTGGGGGCAGTTATTAGGGGAGGCGGAAGTGAAATACTTCATGTTTATCCCCTGATATGTTGAGTCTTCTCTTAAACTGGCACAAAAAATTCATCCTTTGAGTCCTCTTAAAATGCAAATGGAATGAGACAAGGCTCCCTGGCCAGTACCTGGATTGGTTATTGGCCCTCTAGACCTCGGTGAGAGTGAATTTGCAATTCCTTTCTTGAGAGTGAGGTTCTATGGAATGGTGCAGCAGTGGCCCTGGAGATGGGCGGAAGGCAGGACGTGGGAGCGTGGGTACGTGGCTGAGCGGGTGGGGATCTGCAGAGAAGGAAGGCTGGTTGTCAGAACTGGCCACCGAGACGCAGGGTCGGGGGGCCGCCAGGCCCGGGCGTGGCTGCTGGTGGTTGCTCAGCGGTCTTTGGATGGCTGTCAGGGAAGGGGGTTGTGAAGGGGCCTGGACCTGCTCCTCTCGGGACGGGGGATGGAGAGCAGACTCGAGGACAGAGGTGGTAACTGATGCTGCTTCTGGAGGCCTGTGTCCCTTCTCTGCAGGTGGAAGCAAGCCAGTGGCTGCTTTCACTTAGCCAGCAGCTCAGGGGCCGAGCAATAAATTACAGACCATTAGCTTCACTCCGGTTGGGGAAGGACCCTCTTGGAGGATGGAGCAGGGACTACTGCCAGGGGTGTGTGTGTGTGTGTGTGTGTGTGTGTGTGTGTGTAAGACAGACAGAGAGACAGAGAGACACAGAGAGACAAAAAGAGATGATGGAGATGAAGGGTGCTGGCCAGCCGGCTAGGGACATGAGTATGTAAGCGTGGCCAGGCAGGCGTGGGCTGAAGGGACCGAAGTCCTGTGGGCAGGACAAGGCCAGCGGCCCTGCCTCTCAAGACAGCACTGCTGCACCACGAAGACGCCGTTGCTGCTGGAGTTGGGCCCGCGAAGGCTGTAATTAATTGAGACAGGACGAGATGCTTTAAAAATTTTATGATCGATTTGCATAGAGGATCTTTGTTTTAAAAAAAGAAGAGAAGAAAACACCAGCTCTCCGGCGTCCGGCTCCACCTGCAGATGCATGACGGAAGCTGGCGTTTCTGACCACAGAGCTTTTCCACGAAAAATCCAGTTTATTGCCTTTTCTCGTCTGATTATATAAATAACGCAGGCTCACTGTATCAGGTTTGGAAAATGCGGGAAGGGACAGCAACGCTTGAATATCTCGCCGCGGGAAGGACCTGGCAGTGATGGATGGTGTGTTTTTTGTTCTTACCTCGGAAGTGGTCCCCTGACAGACTCTCCTGTGGCAGCAGAAGCTTCCGTGCAGTTCATAAATTCCTCTGGCAGCCCAGCCGACGGCTCTGTGTACTTTTATTACTGAGGGCTAATTGCTCCATCTCCGTCTGCTCCTGGGATGGAGGGGCTGCTGCAGGCGGGAAGGGGGAGGGTGGTGCTCGGGGGAGGAGGCGTCCCGGTTCTGGCACGGCACGGGGGAAGAACACAGAAATCAGGCAGAGTCATCAGAGCAGGCATTCGCTGAGCGCTCCCTGCACACTCAGCTCTGCTAAGCAGGCCACGTGCCTTTGTCACTTAACCTGGAAGACAACTTACCAGGCGGGTACTAATATTGAACCATTTTACAGATGAGGAAACTGAGGCACAGGTGGCTAGCCTGAGGTCACACAGCTAGTGGGCGTCAGAGCAGAGATTCAGCCCAGGCGACCTGAGCTGCAGTGCCACTGAGACCAGGCAGGGTAGGGACAAAAGATGGTGTAAGCTGCGGTGGGCAGAGTTTTAAGATGGCTGTCTGGGGTACCCCCTTATATATCTCCTCCCTTCATGTGGGAAGGACTGTTAGTATGATGAGGTTACGCTATATGGCAAGGTGAAGTGAGTTGGCAGATATGATTAAAGTCTCTACCTGGTAGACTTTTAAGTTCATTAAAAGGGAGATTGTTTTGGGTGGGCCTGACCTAATCAGGTGGACCCTTTATAAATATTTGTGTGTGTGTGTGTTTGTGTGTGTGTGTGTATACATATGAAGTCTAGGAGTCAGAGAAGAAAGAAGTCAGGGAGATTTGGAGCAGTAGATACTCTTCTCTTGACCTTGAGAAAACAAGCTGCCATGGTGTGGAGAGGGGGAAGGGCAGGTCACCCCTAGGAGTTGAGGGTGTCAGTCTTACAATTGCAAGGAACTGAATTCATACAACAGCCAGGACATTTGGAAGAGGAGCCTGAGTCTATCACATGAGATCTGTTGTGGGAGGTCATCGAGAAGGTGTGATCACCAGTTGACCTACAAGCCGGAACCAGGCAATTGGAGGCTCATCACTTCTTCCTCTCTCCTGGGAAGGTGCATTCAGCTTGCCTCCCCCATTTCCAGAAGATACAAGCTTGAGAGAATGATGTGCTGACAGCTTCTGGGTGGTATGCATGACTGGACCCAGTTAAGGCCTCTATATAAATTTTTAAGATTTGGTGGAGTGGGGAGAGCCCCTCGTCTTGTGGAGCCCAGGACAGATCTTGTAACTAAGTCCCCCTGCTTACTGAAACTGCCACCCACCAATCTGGAGTGGTTTGTTCCTTTCTTTGCACTCTTCCTGCCCTCTGAGTATGGGGGCCCAATTCAGATCACAACTGGGTAGTTCCCAGCCCTGGCAGTCACCTTGATTGGTGAGACTCTGACCAGGGGACCCAGCTAACCTTGGCTCTTGACTAACGGAAACTGCAAGATAGTAAGTTTGTGCTGTTGTAAACTTGCTAAATTGATAATGATTTGTTACTCAGCATAGCTTACTGATACACATGCAAATTAATGCAAATTAGAAACTAGAAGACACAGCGTCTTTGCATAGTAGGAGCTTAATTAGCATGGTTCTGCCCTCCCCTTCATCCCAGAAGCTACCTGTCTTGAGCAAGGGCTGGGCACCTCCAGACAGGCAGGTGGATGTGAAGGCAGATGTATTCAGGAGCTGTCCCTTCTCCTTTGGCCATGTTAGGGGGCCCAGGCACTTGTGACTTAAGAAAAGTCGGCTGTGGCTGGATCCCTTCCGCAGCTGGGATTCCTTCCCCAGCTCCCAAAGGCTCTTAAGAAGCCACAGCAGTCACACAATCCCATAACTTTTTCCCCCCTCTAGGCTTAGAGGCTTAGAAATGAAAATATTTTGTCTCTTTTGCATGGCGGGGGAGTGTGGGGGTGTTGGAGTCTTCAGCTGTGACACACAGCACCGTAGGCAGCCCTATTACCAGCCCCTAAAATATGCAATCGGGGGGAAAATGGATAATGAGATGAGGTTTGAAGACTGAGCTCTGCATGGCTTAGGATGCAGCCAGAAGACAGAAAGGGAGTCATAAACATCAAAAGTGGAAGAGAAAATGTAGCAATCACGTCCTTTGAACAAATACCCTAATCATCTTTCCAAGGCTGCATGCCAGGCTGCCACAGGGCATGTGTGTTAAGAATGACACCCTCTGCTGCTTCTCTTCCAACAAGTCACAGCTTAAAAGCCCCCTGTGTGCTCAGCAAGACCCAGCCTCGCAAGGCAGAGGAGAGGACTTTTAAGGACTCCACGATGATGTGCTCTGAGCTGTAGGCAGGGCTACTGTTGTAGATGAGTGAGTCTCCTGGGGACCCACCAGGGGTCCGCAGAGCTGGAATCTGTTCTACCTCCTCAGTCCTCAGTGCGAGACCTCAGGGCACCTGTCATCTCTTCCTCATCACCTACCTGATTTCTTCTTATTCATTTGTGGGATCCACCTCCTCCAGGAAGCCTCCCTGACTGCAGTCTGGGTCAGGCTCCCCGGCCAGGGTCCTGTTGCCCACTGGACTTTGCTTTCAGAGCAGCTATTAAAACTGATTGACACCTTTATTTACTCTCTGACTTGACTGTTGGGACTCCAAGCTCCATCCATCAGTGCAGGGACAGAGTCTATGTGGGTCATCGTTACACCCCAGTGTCTAGTCCAGTGCTGCATATGTAGGAAGAATATTTGTAAAATCAACAGATGAAAAGAATACTGGGAAAGTGGGTAAGGGATAGTGCAAGCCCTTTAAGGGGGGGTGCCTTGAAGGTTTTTGGGAGCCTCCCACCTTTCTTTTCCACCCCTCATTTGAACCAGAGTTGAGTCCAACCTCCCTTGTTTTACGAAGAAGGAAGCTAAAGCCCAGAGAGGGAAGAGACTTCTTCAGGTTCACACAGCAGCTGATGACATGGATCTGGATCCAGAAACATGCAAATGGTTGTTCTGTTACATCACCTCGTCTCAGTGAATGGTCAAAGAATGGGAGGTGGAACAGAACGTTGGGATACCCAGGGCATTTGCACACTGACAGAGTGATCTGTCTGATGGAGGGTCCATTCCCTTTCCAGAAGTGTGTGGTAATGCTTGATGGGGCTGGGGCCAGGGAGAGGTGATTGAGGTTCCTAGGGCACCAAGTTCAAGGAGGTGCTCACTCTCAGGTATTTGCCTGACTCTGACAGTGAGCCCCTCACCACAGTTGTGCCCTTAGCACTTCTCTCACCTCACCCTTGTCCCAGCCCTGAGACATGGTGTCTTAACGACACAAAGGGGGATGCTAAAGGACTGCAGACTTGAGGACAAAGCCACATGTCAGCATCTCAGGAAGATTTGTCTGTCCATGCATCCATCTGTTCATCTGCCCACCATCTGTCCATCCATTCATCCAAAAATTTACCCATCCATCCATCCATCCATCCACTCACCCAACCGTTCATCATCATCATCACCCATTCATCTATCCATCTATCCTTCCATCTATCCTTCCATCCATCCATCCATCCATCCATCCATCCATCCATCCATCCACTCACCCAACCGTTCATCATCATCATCACCCATTCATCTATCCATCTATCCATCCATCCATCCATCCATCCATCCATCCATCCATCCATCCATCCACTCACCCAACCATTCATCATCATCATCACCCATTCATCCATCCATCCATCCATCCATCCATCCATCCATCCATCCATCCACTCACCCAACCGTTCATCATCATCATCACCCATTCATCTATCCATCTATCCTTCCATCCATCCATCCATCCATCCATCCATCCATCCATCCATCCACTCACCCAACCATTCATCATCATCATCACCCATTCCTCTATCCATCTGTCCTTCCATCCAGCCATTTATCCATCCAGCCAGCCATCCATCCATCCATCCACTCATCCATCTACCTCCCTACTTCAGGAAGCTTATATCTGCGATAAATCATTCCCTTCCTCCCTCTCTTCTTCCTTCTTCTTCCTCTTCTCATCTTTTCCTCCTCCTCCTGTATCATCATCATCATCTGTCCACATACATGTGTTAACTGTGTGTGTCTTTATGGAGAGATCCATTGCCTTTCCTCTAGATAACGTAATTCACCTCTTAGTAACTGACAAAAACTTTCACCTCCAGGCATTTTGTACTTGCTGTCCTCACGCCTAGATTGCTTTCCCTTCCACTTGCAAAAGTTGATTCCTCCTTATTTTTCGGTCTCAATTCTGGGCAGTGTCTCCTCTTGTGGTTGATGTCTCCATCCATGCGACATTGGTTCTCCATTCCCAGCAGCACCTAAGTTTTTTGCTGAGAATCTCCTCCACCCTACTATGAAGAGCCTCAACAGGGAGGCAAAAATTAAGATGTTCTGTTGTCACCCAGTCAAGGGGCGGCTGTGTGACTCACGCCAAGCAACTGGACTCTCACCTTCCTCACCCCACTTCCCAGGATTTTTGTCTTGGGTAGAGGGAGGAAAGGAAGAGAGAACAAGTGGTTGGAAGGCATTCTTTCCTGCAGCTTCACTGGGAGTGATTTCTGCTGCCAGACACTAGGATGACCCCATTTCTCACCTCCTCTGAACTCCGGCTTCTCTCCCACTTTTGAACTACCTACGGCTCCTTCAACATGCCCTTTACCCTGAAGGACACAGAGGTGGTGTCCCTTGCTTGCCCAGAGACTCCCAACAGACCTCTTTGGAGAGAACTCTAATGACTTTCCTTCCTCAAGGTGGTCCCCTGATGCCTTAGTCTCTTCTTTGTTTCTTAGAAGCAATCCACACTACTTGTGTTCATTTTATTTATGCCTGTGTACTTGTTTTGTTTCTGTTTGTGATGTCATGGTATTTCTGTCTGTCTCTCTCTTCCAGTAGAATGTGAATTAGAAGTGTCCTGAAGGCAGGCATGCTGTCTGTCTTGATCACAGTTTTCTCGGGGTCTAACACAGTGCCTGGCACATTGTAGGCACGCAACATACATTTGTTGAATTGTGATGAAATTTTGAAGTTGCTGTCGGGGAAGTAAGTGTTCCCAAAGTCGCCTTCTCAGTTGTGGAGTCAGGGCACTTCACCTTCTGGATCTCACCTCTCTCACTTTCTGTCCTGTATTCCTATTTACTTCTCGAAGTATTTATGCAGTTGTAGAGTTAAAGATGCTTTAGAAGAACAAAAACTGTAGAAGGGCGGAATCAGAGGCACCAGCTCTGGAGTCAGAGAGACTGGGCCCCGGTGCTGTCTCTGTCCTGTTCTTACCTGCAAGACGTTGAGCCTCCATGTTCTCATCCTTAGAATGTGTGTAATAATAGCGGTGCCATCAAAGGGTTGCTGTGCAGATTAAATAAGGTAGGGTGGTAAGGAGAGTAGCGTGGTATGTGGCACTTGGAAAGCATGCAATAAGTATTTGTTGAATAAAAATGAACTCATGAATGAAGTTTGAAACAGTGTCTGTGTTTGGAAGAAAATGTTCTCCCTTAGAATTCTGATGAGCCATAATGCATTTAAAATGCATGCTGTTGTCACTGTCCCCTTCCTCCTCAGGTCCCCCCCTTCCTCCCCACCTGGATAATCGTGGGGAGCTATTTTTACATCGGACGTAGTGGAAAAGTAGCAGATTAACAACCCCAGAGATGTACATTGCTTCTATTAATATTAAACAGGGTATTAATTTTACCAGTAACTGAAACATTAAACATGTATATCCATTAGTGGTCATTATTTTAATCTCCAGAAGCTGTCTAGTGTATTCCAGGAATAGGTCTGATCCATTCTTCTCTCCCTTTTTTTCCCTAAATTCACTGGTGAGTCAGGGATCACGGTTTTCATTTCCCTGAGGGGAAATAGATAATTATAAACTCATAGTTGCTAAGGGAGAAAGTCTGAGAAATCATCACACTCAGTTCCCTTAGTCAATCCTGTAAGCCCCTCAAGACCAGCCTTCAGCATGTGGAGTACCTGCTGAAAGTGGTCTTCTTGAGACCCCCCAGCCCCCCACTGAGGCTGCCTCCCTGATGTGCTGGCTCTGAGCACCAGCTCTTGACAGTAATTGGTAGCCATCCCCATCTTGACTGTTGATGACACTGTCAGTGGCTCTAGCGCAGCAGCTCTGCAGTGACAGTAAGAAGGACTAAGACTAGCTCATAATGATAGGACACATGGTATGGGGTGAGTGACGGGCAACTTCCTGAGTAGTCACATAGGACATCCAACAATTGCTCATGATATATAGAATAGGGTCGATTTCAACTCTTAATTGCTCCTCACCCAGCAGCTGCTGAAACCTTCAAGGTGGGACTGAGGGACAAGTATGGCCCAGTGGTTAAGGACGGCCTCTGGCATCAGATAATTTGGGTTTAAATCTAACTGTACAGCAGGCTATCAGACATGGGGCAGTGCAGGACAGTGATCCCTGAGAGAGAGCAAACAATGAGTGGAGCCAAATGATTGTTCCAATTCACTGCCTAAGGAGCTCCTAAGACAGCCTGGAATGAGAACCCAGGCTGAGTGTGGTGGTATTTTTGAGTTGAGGAGATGGAGCTGGGAGTCTGGGGAGACCAAGGCAGCTAATTTATGCAGGGTGAGTACCCAGAGTACCGTGGAAGAAAACATTACAAAGGGAAAAAGCTCCAGAGTCTTCAGGTAAATACCCATCGGTGCACGTATATGAGTAATCAGGTCTGGAGAAAAAAACCACCTGAGCAGAAGGAACAATGCTTGAACCTGACACAGAACCAGACACCTTTCATGTTCCCACCAGCAACAGTGGAATGATTTATAATTCCCAAGACATGGAGTAGTTTACTGAGAACAAAATTGCCTCAGTAGTGTGGAAAATTAGCCCTAAGCCTAAACTGCTCTAGTCCCACTTAAAAATGCTTAAAAGAAGGTCTTCAAAGGGCCAAAACCTTCCCAGGTAATTTAACTGAACCCTAGTACAAACTCAGGAATATTTATAGAAACACAATAATATCCAGTATTCAATACAGTAAAATTTACATTGTCATTTAATAAAAAATTACCAGGCATTCAAAGAAACAAAAAGCTACTATCAGTAATGAAAAGTCCACCAATAGATACAGACACGGAAATGACACAGATAATAGAACTAGTAGAAAAGGACATTAAAACGGTTATAACTATATTTTTCCACATCAAGAAAGTAAAGAAAAAGTTGAGCATATTAAGTGGAGACGTGAAAGACCAGGATTGAACTTCTAGAGGCGAAAAATATAATGTCTGAGATGAAAAACACACTGGATGAAATGAGGAACAGATTGGACACTTTAGAGAAGAAGGCCGGTAAACTGGAAGACAGGAATAGAAACTATCAGAAATGGAACGCAGAGAAAAAATGATCAAAATAAATGAGCCAAGAATCAACTCAACAGACTAATGTACGGCTAAGTGGGGTCCCCTGAAGAGGGGGTGAGGGGAGAAGAAAATATATTTGAAGAAATTAATGGGTGGAAAATGTCAAATTTGGTGACAACTATAAACCCAGAGATCCAAGAATACCAGTGAACCCCAAGCGTGAGCTCGTGCGCGCGCACACACACACACGAAGAAAACTACATCAAGGCAAGTCACAATTACATTGCTTAAAACCAATGATAAAGAGAAAATTTTGAAAGTAGCCAGAGGGAAGAAACAAAAAAGCAGCCAGAGAAAAAAGATGCGTTCTGTAGAGAGAAAACAACATGAGAATGAAGGCTGACTTCTAGTCAGTAACGGTGCCACTTGGGGAATAATGGAGCAATATCTGCAAAGTACTTAAGGATAGAACAATTGTCAATCTAGAATTCTGTACCCAACAAAAATATCATTCAGGGGCGCCTGGGTGGCTCAGTAAGTGAGGCGTCCAACTCTTGATCTCAGCTCAGGTCTTGATCTCAGGGTCGTGAGTTCAAGCCCTGTGTTGGGTTCCATGCTGGGCGTGGAGCCTACTTAAAAAAAAATCATTCAAATGTGACAGGAAAGACTTTGAGACACACAAAAGCTTAAAGAATTCCTATCTCATTATCACTATAAGAAATGATAGAAGATATCCTTTGGGCAGAAGGGAAATCATACCAGATGGAAATCTGGATTTACACAAAGAAATGAAGAGTACCAAATATGGTAAATGTGTGGGTAAGAGAGAAACATGAGAAAATATCTCGTAAATATAATTGGCTATTTAAATAAAAACACTCACAGTATAGTGGGATATGTATAGCATATGTAGAAGCAAAAGGCATACAAATAACACAAGAGCCAAAGGGGGGAAATGGCGGTGTGTTAAGAGTTTTATACTACAGGTGAAGTGGCTTAATATCATTTGACAGCAGCCTATGATCAGTTAAAAATGCATACGGTGAACTATAAAGCAATGACAAAAAATCAAAGCCAAACAAAAGAGTTACACGTAATAAGCCAACAAAAAAGACAAAATGGAATAAAAATAATTCACAAGGAGACAGAAATAAGAGGAAAAAGGGAATAAACAACAGATGGGACAAATAGAAAGGAAATAGCAAGATGATGAATTTAAGCCCAGTTCTCCGACATCCTACCAGTTGTGCGAGATTGTTGAACAGCTCCGTGCCCCAGACAACAGCATGATGTCCGCGCACCAGTGAGCCCTCATTACCACTCGTTACCACTCACCGGTCTTGCTGTTGGTCACGTTGAGAGGTTCCTTCTCATCGTCCTGTCACCCCAGTGCTCCTGCTTTGACCCCTTCCTGAACTTCCACACCCCATGCTGTCTGGGTTGGGGAAGAGTCTCAGCCTCTCAGTCTGCAAATGTTCCGAGTCCGTGAACTAAAGAGTCAACAAGTGGGGGCGCCTGGGTGGCGCAGCGGTTAAGCGTCTGCCTTCGGCTCAGGGCGTGATCCCGGCGTTATGGGATCGAGCCCCACATCAGGCTCCTCCGCTATGAGCCTGCTTCTTCCTCTCCCACTCCCCCTGCTTGTGTTCCCTGTCTCACTGACTGTCTCTGTCAAATAAATAAAAAATCTTAAAAAAAAAAAAGAGTCAACAAGTGTCTTCTTGTACATTTAGCTGTCACTCATGGATCCAGGAGGCTTGCTTTCTTCTCTGCAAAAATTTGTGGCTGGTAATGCCAGGAATGTGCTCTCTCTAGCCTCTCTTCTTATCTGCATATTTCTCAGCTGCCCTGCATCTCTGAAAAGGCCTTATAGGGATAGTGACAGATTTTGTAGAAAGGGGAGAAACTGCCCATTTGGAAGCCACCCATGAGATGTTCCTGATTGCATAGACATGCCATGCTTCTCGCCTCTCTGTCCAGCACCCATCCCCTCCCACGTTGGCCGTAGCAACTCGCCTTTGAACTTCAGCTATTAAGACGCCTACCTTGGGGACGTGACCTGTTTCACACCTCAGCCAGTAATGCAACTCCTCGTTGTATAAAGGAGGTGCTCGGTGTACATCTCTTGAAGGGACTTCATCATCCCTGAGCCTGTGACGAGACCAGTGGCCAAGTGAGTTGCTCACTGGCCAGATGTTCAGCTGGGCCTTGGTCTAGGACCTTCTGAGCCCTGGTCTGTTGCTCCATTCATGCTGTACGTGGTGTCTCACAATGGTCCAGTTCTGTCATGCTGCCCCCGTGCAGGGGATGGGGGCAGTGTAGCCGGTTCTTCTGATGATGGCCCAGCTTGTGCTGCAGGCCTGGAGGAACCCATCGGCTGCCCACCCTCCTCCCTGACCCAGATTTGTGGATACCTCCAGGCTCCTGGGTCAGCTCCACCCCATCCTTACCTGTCCTGCATTTCCTGGTTCCCTCTTGCAATTCGGCTGCTTGGGGAACCCGGGGTCATGGCTGTTAGTTCATGCTCTTGGCAGCTGTTTGGTAGCAATGCCCAGGCAAGAGAATCTCTTCTCTCTTGTTTTCTAAGAACACAGGGGCTTCCTCCAATCTCCTGACCCCACTCTCCTGATTAGCCCCTCCCCCTTGGTGACAAGGGGCAGCTGGGAACACAGCACAAGGCTTTCTCCTGTGTGAAGAGCTTCTAGTCTATGGCTCCTGAGTTTTCTGCTGGCATCCAGACAAGAGACTAAAAGGTGAATGCACTCCAGAATCCCAAAGCATTGGCAATTTTCTCCCCTTAGCTCAGAGCACTCCCTCTGCTCCCCCCTTGCCACCCAGGGCCCCCTCAATCCATACCATAACACGTACAATGTCAGTTTGTTCGACTAAGGATCCTGCTGAGTATTTAATCCTTATTTAACGCTGATGTTTATTTTATTTTAGAGTTTAAATTAATCAGCCTCAGGATACAAAATTAGATAAGGCAGGGATTTAGCTCCCCTGGAATGATTCATTTCACGTCAAGCTTTCTTAACTCTCCGGCTGCAGGGGAGAAGTGTCCACATGTTTCTCGGGAGAGCTGCCCAGGGGCTGGCTGGGGGAACGGCTGTGCTCGCTCCTTACCAACCTCCCAGCTGGGGCAGGGCGTGCTTTGACACGGGGCTTTTAAAATACCTGCTTTGCTCTCTTTACCGGTAAGAAATCCTCACAAAAGGAAAGAGAGATAATATGAGAGTAGAAAAAAGTGAAGAGAACCTGCCTATAATTCCACCACCTGAAGATCACCATTGTTACCATCTGGGCATGCTTCCTTTCATACTTGATCAGCCCTCTGAAACGATTACGCGGTGTTACAAACATACAGACCCGTGTAGAGAGCTATGATAGAAAACGTCCGTGTACCTGCCGGTGATGCGTAATGCGTGGTGGCTTTATGACACATTTGCTTCAGAGTGAATTTTTAAGAACATAATACAACACAGCTTTTATTGTTGCTTGACTTACATGCCCTTATGGATTCCACTTGCCTCTTTCTCCCCGCTATTCTGAAGTCAGCGTCTACCCCCTCCATGCATGTTTTTACACCAGGATGCGTGTGCGTGAGGAGTACATCATCTTTTGTCTGGTTTTGAATTTGTATGCAAACAGTAGCCCATACAGACTCTTCTGCGTTGGCTTTTCCCCTTCACCCAAATTCTTCAGATGAGTCTAGAATTCATCTCTGACAAGGAGGAGGTGCTCCCCTCCTCGAGATGCTGCTGATGTCCTGGTCCCCTGGTGAGGTGGGGTCTTGGGACGTGTGCGTCTTCATCTCTGCTGGTGAGAGATGGTGTCCAAGGCTGCTGTGCACTTTGCACTCTCCCCCGCAGCTTGCAAAACTTCATCAACATTTGTTGGCACAGCGAACATTTTGTCAATCTGGTGGGTGTGAAATAACATTTCCTCGTTGTTTTAGTTTGTATTTCCCTAATTACTGTGCAGCGTCACACCCTGCATTATATTTATTAGCCTTTTGGGTTTCTTCCTCTGTGAATTGTTTCTTTGTCTCTGGCTCATCTTTCTCTTGGGTTTTTGGATTTTCCCTTGCTGACTTCTTTTATTTTTTTGTGATCTGGAAATCAGTGCTTTTGTGGTCAAATACATTATAAATATGTTTTCCTTATTTATGTATTATGTTTGTCTTTTAACTTTATTCATGGCCTCTTTTGTCAGATCAAAATTTCTACTTTTACTATTTGTTAGTATTTTTCTTTATGGTGTTTGTTTTTTGTGTTTAGTTAGAGAAACACCCTTGTCTATCTACTTTGTTGTCATAAAAACACCATCCTGCATTTTCTTCTAAAAATTGAAGATTTGCTTTTTATCTTTCATTTTTAATGCTTTAGTTACATGCACAGTAGAAAGTGTGAGGTAGGGATCTGTATTCATTCACTTCTGTGCATCACAAATGGCCCCAATTCTTGGAACCCTACAGGAATAGGCAGGTGTCTGGGTTGGCTGGGCAGTTTGCTGCAGAATACAGCAGGTGTCCCAGAGTCCCTTCTCCTCCCCCAGGGCCAGGGGCGAGCTTGGGCATGTCCTTCTCATGACCATGGCAGAAGCACAGAGGGCAAAGAGAGGCATGGAGGTCCCTCGAGTCCCAGGCTCGGAACTGGCAGCTGTGACTTCCACCAAATTCCATTGGCCAAAGCAAGTTATGTGGCCACACCGGAAGCTGTGGTGCAGGAAGTTCAAGTGTGGTCCTCGTCTCCACTTTTTATCACAAGACACATATGAGAAGGTGCATTTGCAGATGGGAGGCACTGAGTGGACAGCGGATGGAAGAGACAATAACTCAAACAGATAAAGAGGACGTGGAGGGAGGGAGAGGGGACCGACTGGTGTTTGTCGTGAATGATCTGTATGTTTGTGTTGGTTACTTGGGACGCCTCCCCGGGTGGCTGTGCTCCAGGCCTTCTCAGAGGCCACTAGAAAGGTGTGTTGAGGTCTCCTCAGGCTTCCACAACTGGACGGGAGGGAGGGCTCCTCACTGGTGATTATAAGCATCCAGGAGACATTTATAATGGAATTACTCAGGGACTTGGGAACTCCGGCCTGTGAATGCAAAGTGAAAGGCATCTGCAAAGCAGCCATGAGGCCCGGGGCCCGGGGGGCCTCTTGGGGAGGCCGGCAAAGTGGTGAACGGCAGTGTCCTGGCGGGGGGGCATGGCATGCCGTCTCAGCAGCCTGTGGGTGGGAAGACTCAGGCTTTGGACAGAGGCAGTAATGGGTCCTCATCTTGGCTTCTGGAATCATTTGCCCCAAGCCATTTTGTCACTGAGCCCTGGCCTCAGTCTTCTGCTCTGAGAAGTGGGCTGGACCATCTGCTCTGCAGAGCTGTCCTGGCAGTGCCTGGCATTCGAGGGCTCTGGGGGAGAACAGGGCTTTGGAGTCAGGCAGTGTGGACCCTGCCTGAGAGCAAGCTGTCTACCGTCTGTAATGGGCCTGACAATGGTTCCTCCCTCCTCCCCAGGCTGCTGTCTGTCCCTGCTCACACAGAGGCCAAGATTCTCCTCCTTGGTCATCCCCCGACTGTGTTTGCTGCAAGCCAGGGCCCCAGGAGGGGTGTGGGGTGGGGGGGCCAGAGCCGGGGGGTTGTCTCTTGTGTCGGGTGGGAGGGCAGCCCGGTGGTGCCGAGGCTAGGCAGCTCGTGGTCCCCAGAGTGGGGCTCCAGGCAGCTCATGATCACTAATTTCCCTAGTAATTATGGTAATAACAATAATCATGAAGGTTCATTTGCGTTTAATGCGGGTGTGCATGACATGTCATTTTGCAGGAGTCACAGGGTGGTTAGGTAGTGCTCGGCGCCTGGGGTGGGAAGTGGCTTCTGCAGGGACAGGTTGTCTTATAGGGTCTGTGGCATGGGGTGGGGGTCCTGCCCGAATTTCCTCGGAGGTAACGGGGGCAGGCGTATGAGAGAGAGAGAGAGAGAATGCACACACACTCAATACTATGATGCATGGGAAATTCTTGGGCGAGGGCTCACTCCCCCCAGCACCACGAGGCCCCAGATGCTGTTGCAGATATGACCAAAAGCAGGAGAGGAAGTTGGCTCTGGGCTATACCACATGCCTGGCAGGAGCCCAGAATATTCTCTGAGTGGTGCACAGATCACAGATCGATGTGTGTGTTTGGGTGTGAGGGGCTGGCCAGGGACTGGCCAGCCCAGATAGACCCGAGCAGTGGCTCCCGGGGATCAGCACATGGTCGGGACGAGCAGGGTATGTGTCTGGCCACCCACTAAGCCTGAGCAGCATTTTAGGGGTGAGGGTCTGGAGGCTCAGGGAAGTGGCATGTCCCTCTAGAGTCACACCCCACTAAGTGCAGGAGGTGAGACTGGAACTCATGTCTGTCTGGGTTTCTCACACCTCGGCCCTGGCCTCTCCCAGGGACAGATGTAGCCATGGCAGAGGGTGGAGGCAGGTCTGACAGCTGAGGCTGGCATTGGAAGCCGAAGGCCAGCGGCCAGGAGGACTTGCAGGGATGGGGCAGGCAGAGCAGGGCTGAAGGGGTCAGGGTCACAGGTGGGTTGGGCCCTGGGCCACAGGACTAGCCGCTCGGTGAGTTTGAGGCCAAGCCCTGAGTTACTGTGGATTGAACTGTGTCTTCCCGCCTCCCCATTCACTTGTTCAATTCTTAACCCCCAGACCTCAGAATGGTACCTTGTTTGGAAATAGAGTTGTTGCAGATATAATTAGTTATGACGAAGTCATCCTGGAGTGTGGTGGCCCATATCCCATAGGACTGGTGTCCTTATAGACACAGACACACAGGGAGAATGCCGTGTGAAGATGACCCAGAGAGAAGAGTGATGCTTCTCTAGGGTGGCCAGCAAACCCCCAGACGCTGGGGCCAGGCCTGGAATGGATTCTCCCCAAGAGCCTCTGGAAGGAACCGGCCTTGCTCACACCTTGATCTTGGATATCTGGCGTCCAGACTGGGAGACAATACATTTCTGGTGTTTAAATCACTCAGTCTGCGGTGCTTTGTCCCAGCAGCCCCAGCAACCTAATCCACTGACCCAGAGCTCCTGGAATCCCTCTGCTCGGGGTGGGGGGCGCTCGGCTGGGGTGGGTGCGTGAGGGTTGCGGAGGCCGGTGGATGTGATCTATGTCTGAGCAGAAGCTTTCAGGGGAGGTCAGGGCTGGGCCTCAGAGCACACTCAGTGATTTACTAGAAGGCAGGAGGAAAAGTGGGTACTGTGGCTAACTACAATTCTTGGGCTCAATTTCAGTCTTGGACCATCATTTGAGACAGCTGGTAGGTAGATTTGGATGCGGAGGCTGACCCCCTCAGGGATGTTGTACAAGACTATGAGCCCTAAGTCATGAGCCTGGTAATGGGGATCAGCAGCGTCCATGCAGTGGGGGATTGACCCAGTATGTAAGGGCGGACGGCCACAAGCATTTTGGGTGAGGGCTGTGTTGGAGAAGCTGAAGCCATGGTCCATCCTCGGACTGACATTTTGATTGACAGGCCACACGTAGATCTCCGAGTGCTCTGAGAAGTGGACATTGGACAGTGTGACTCTTGGCAGATGCTGAAATATCTAAACAGGTCCGAGGCAGGACTGCCTGGGCACAGAAAAGCGATAGACAAGGAGCCCGTGGCCTGTGGCTTTCTCTCTCTCCTGCCGTGTCTCTGACCGATGTGCTCTGACCCAGGCACACTGTGGTACCAAGATGGACCCAAGAATCAAGAAGAAATAGAAAGCCTGAGGCGTCCTATAACATTAAGAAAATGAGACCTTCCACAAAGGAAGCACCAGGCCCAGATGGTTGTATGGATGAGTTTTGGAAACTTTCAAAGAACTGATGATTCTAGTCATGTGCCAGACAATGGTAGCTGGAGTATTACCACTGATTTTTCACGAGTCACATTTCCAAAATCTGTACACGTGAAGGCTGATTGCATATGTGTTGGAAAATCCTCGGACGTTGTGGGATTCCTTGGGGTTTTAGTGTTAAGAAAGAGAGGTCTTGCCTGCATTAACTTTTCATTTATTAACAGTTACCAGCTCCTGGAGGTTCCTTATTCATTTATGTACACTCCTATTTTATAGGCATAGAGGCAAATTATACACATTTTCTGCCCCTGGTGTTTTTACCATAGTACATACTTTTGGATTATTTTTGAGCATCTTTTCTTTCTTTAATCTTTAAAATAAATTAGCTGCAGAATATTCTGGGTGCCAATACAGATGTCTGTAACTTAAATAACCTGGCTTCTGTTGAAGAACATTGAGGTGATCTCCAGATTTTTGTTCATTAAAACAATGGTGTAACAATTAGTCTTACTCATACGTGATTTCAGACACGAGGAGTGTGTCTGGAGGGAAAGTTTCTGGGAGTGAAGTTGCTGAATCAGATATGTTCATTTGGAGTTTTGATGGACGTTGTTCAATCACAATCAATAAAACTCTACCAAGACCGGGTTCTGGCAGCAGTATCTGAGCACTGCTGTAACTGCGTCAGTGATGTTCTATCAAATTTTTGATCTTTGCCAAGCTGGTGGGTGAAAAACATTATCTCATGATTTTATTTTGCTATTTTCTTATTATGAGTGAGGTTGTCCACATTCTTATGCGTTTAAGAGTCATTTAAAGTGACTTTTCTGTGAGCTCTCATTTTCTGTTGGACGTTTTCCTTTACTGATTTTCATAGGAACTCTTCATTTTATACAGAAATTAAATCTCTATATAAAGGAATTATAGGTCTCTTTGTGGTTTATCCCTAGGGAGCAAAACAAAATACACTCTGTTTGTGGTAGCTTTTCCCCAGCAGGAAAGTTTCACCTTTATGTGGTTGTTTTAGATGTGTTCTCTTGCAGTTCCCAGAGTTTGTATCTTTGTTAGAAGGAACTGTCCTCATTCTGAGATTGCTTTTTTTTTTTTAAAACCATAGTCATCAAATCCTTTAATGGTTCCTCCCTCCCTCCCTCCCTTCCCCCTCTCTCCCTGCCTTCTTCCTTTTCATTCTTGTCCCTTCATTTAAATCTTTGACCCATCTGTTACTTTCTTTCGTATAAGGTATGAAGTAAGATTCCAACTTTTTAATTTTTTTTCAGATGGTTCCTGAGTTATATTTCTCCAGTGCAATCGGGTAGAGCTACCACAGACATTTTGTACACACCTCCTGCTACCAGGGCATCGAGCTGTCTCCCACCCCTGCCACCTTGGCTCTGGCTCAAACTTCACACCCTTGCTACCTGAGAAGTAACACATGTGCTTCTACCAGTGTCTCTCCCACCTTTCCGTCTAGGGGGGTGGGTACTGGGATGCAGGGTGGGGTTAGCAGAGAGCAGGGCAGATGCGTAAATCCACCAGGAAACCAGACCTTGGAATATGTATTTCCTGTGCAGAACGCAGACATAGGCCGTCATGGAGGGACATGTCTTGGAGGGGCTTGGCCACGTGGCTTCTTCCCCTCCTTCCTCCTCCCCTTCCTGGGAACGCGCTCTGTCTCTCTCTCTGGCTTCTGCATGTTCTTTGTTCACTGCCAGGGCAGCGCCCATAAACTTTGCCCAGAGGATCACAGAAGGCATCCAGCTTCTTGATGTTTACCGAGTGGAATGGCCCTAATACCAACCCAAACACCCACCACTTAGATTTCAAGTTATCCTCTGAGCCCTCCGTCAGCGTTGGGTAAGATCTAGCTCATTGGAATCAAGAGATCGGTGTCCATCCATTTATCCTCTTGGTCCTTGGACGCTGGGTGTGATGCCTGCTGGTGTTCTGTGGAGCTCCCTGGTCCTGATGCCCTCTGTGCTCCTCCTCCCTGTATCCTAGCAACGCTTCCCAGCAGCCTCCCTCCATCATGCGCTCAGGTGGTATTTCTGGAGCAGGTGCCTGCCAGAGCTTATCTTGGCGGAAGAGGGGTGAGTGTTATCCAGACCCCAGACAGGCTGTATGAGCTGCAGAGATCAGACGAGCTGGGGCGCATCTCCTTGTGTCCTATGGCCTGGATGCACCCCGAGTCATTTGTACCCTGCAGCCAGCAGGGTATGGTGCATTCAGACAGTGCATTCTTCCTCTTATCTCCCCAGCCTGGGTCACATTAATCATCTTCTCAGGGCCCCACAGATTATGTCAGTTCATTTTGGTTCACGCCTTTTCGAGTGCTAGACTGAGAGGTGTGGATGTGTGGGACGTGGTGCTCAGCCGCCCGGTTCTCCAGCAGACTCTACTGCTGGCCTGCGGGGCGCCCTCAGGCGTGGACCTGACCCCTGTGCCTCCGTTTCCTCCTCCACAAAGTGGGGATACTCTAGCACCCATGCATGAGGGTGTCAGGACAGCTGGGTGTTGTGATATGGAGAGGTGCTTAGATTGAGCCCCCATTTCACATCAGCGATTAGTGATTACTTACTGTTCTCGTTGGTATGAGGTACCAGCTACAAGTAGCTCCCACCTAGTTGTCTTCAGTGCTTTAGAGAAGGGCAGAGGGTCAGGACCCCTGGGAAGGGAAGGGCATGCACATCTGCAAACAGTGAGGTTGGGGTCAAAATGGCTTGAGTTTGAATTCTGCCCCGCCACTTGCCAGCTGATTGACCTGGGAGAGGTTACCTACCCTCTCTGAATTTCAGTTTCTTTACATGCAAAGAAGGGATTAGAATGCCTGCTGGCAGGGTTGTTGTCAAGGTCAGAAGGTGCCCAGCCTGGGGCCTGGCGCACAGCAAACGCTCAGAAGGAAAGGCAAGGCAGCTGGCTCTGTGAAGGCATCCTCCTCAGGTCCCCGCCTTGGCATGGCTGTCCTCTGCAGAGATGGCTCGTGGTTCAGGGCTCACACAGACGTTACTGCTTCTGAGTCACAGTCTCAATTTCCCAGCATCTAGAGCCAGCCCCCTGTGTGCACCTGACCCCTAAATCCTCTCCTCTGGGGACCACTGGGGAAACTGAGTCTCCACCCACAAGGGCCTTCCTGACTCGGGGTCGCTCTGGCTTTTATGGCTTTCACGACCGGTGTTTCTTCCTCCACCTCTGGCTCCTCAGCTGTCCCGCAGCAGAGCATCCGGGATATCTGGCCCCTTTCCACACCGGTTTGGCCTGCTCACACCTCTGCACCCCTCCAGGTGCCAGTCTGCAGCTGGGGTGCCCTCTGTCAACTCGAATGTCACGCTTTCCCAGCCCATGTCCCACCTGCCTGGCCAGTCCTGGCCCTCCTCCGCCCTCCTTTCCCCATCCTCGTGAGCCTGGACAGGGTGGGCCCCCCTACGGGTGCTGAAGCACCCAGCGTCCCCTGTGCTAGGTGCATTTCCCGCGTCCTTCCAGAGTCACCCTTGCCCCACTTTACCGAAGAAGAAACCGGAGGAGGTCAGGGTTCAGCCGTCCAGCTAGCAAGCCTCACAGCCGGGTTTGGACTCAAGTCTGTTATGAAGCCAAGGTCACTGAACCACTTGTAATGACTGATACCCCAGGGGGTTGCCTGGTTTAACCCTGCAGCTCGACCCCGCCCGTCCTGTCTTGCCTCCTCTGAGAACCTGGTGGGGGCAACAGGGAGGCCCTGCCCGGTGTCCTCTGCTAGGACACGGTCTCCAGGGAGGTGGGGCGGCATGTGAGGCAAGGGGGTCTTCACCTCCAGCTTCAATTACTCCTGCCGTTTCTCCCTCTTTAAGCTGCCGAGGACCCCAGATCGCACCCCTGAGCCTACCCAGCTGGGTGGCTCTTGTGCGCTCCTCGACCTTCGGCTGGAGTGGGCTGGCGTGTGTGGAGGCTGCTCCAGGCCGGCTGAGGACTCTGTGATGGGAAAGGTGACCCCAAGCTGTCCCGAGCCTTCCCACCTTCCCCCCAGGCCGAGCGGGCTGCCAGATTAATGGTGTGTATGCAGAGTGGAGATACGCATCACTCCCGGTGCAGCCAGTTCCTGCCTCTGGCAGAGACAAATGTCCCTCTCCCAGGCTCCGGAGCCCAGAGCTCCAGCTCGGGCACGACGCAGGGACCCCTAGGTCTTTGGGCGCCACACAAGTGCCTCTCCCTGGCTGGGCCGAGGGTGGAGGGCTTGCATCCGTCCTGCCACCCCTCCTTCCTAAAGCCAATTACATCCGGCTAAACAAACCCCAGCCTCCAGCTCGGGTTAATTACTGACTTCTCCAGGCATGAAGACGTTTTTCTATTTTTTACTGTCTGGACGCGCCGGAGAGTTTATTGATTACCTGATTCATCCGGACTGGAGATACATAGCTTCAGCCTGGGGCAGTGAGGAAGGCAGCCGCCGAGTGTGGGTTCTGGGCGCTGTCCCTCAGCCGGCCCTGTGGCCCATCAGGGGTCAGGGAAGGGGGTCTTCTGCAGCACTCTCTTGCCCAGGAGAGGTGGGCAGGGGCTGGGGCTGCGCTCCCGGGTCGAATCCAGTGGAGTCACCTTGGAGGTCAGCCCCCCTCTCCCAGGTGCATGGCTTCCCAGCTACTCGCCTGGGTACCTTATATGGGTGTACTCAGATAAACCCCTCAAGTCTCTCCTGGGGGAGAAAGTGCCATCATCCCCACTTGACAAAGAAAGAAATAGGTTCTAGAGGCCCCTGGCTCACAGAAGGGTGAGGTTAGCACCTACCTTCCGGGTGACGGTGAATTGAGTATCATCGTGTGCCCGGCGTGCAGGGAGCACCGGAAGTGTGAGCTACGGCCGGTCCAGATAAGGTTCTGCGGCTCACCGTGTGCCTGCATTTTAAAGAGGCTCTGAGGAGGGCCCAGACCATACCGGGGGAAGCTGGGACTCCGGGCACGGTCAGAGTCATGGTTTTAGGCGAGGCTCTTCCTCCAGGTATCCCACCTAGGTTGCATCCTCTTTGTCTTCTTTGCTAGAGCCCTTGTCAGATGCGAGCCATACTGGCGGACTGCTGGCATCTGGGGAGCACTGGCTGATGTGGAGGGACGTCTCCAGGGAGATGCCCAGGCTCTGACCTTGGCGCTTTTCTGAGAACAGATCTTGTTTGGTGACTTGGTGGCCAAATGCCAGTGCCCATCGTTAGAGAGCTCTTTCTAAGAGCTGAGCCTGGTCTCAAGGCTCCCTAGTTAACGAACCCTCCATGTGTTTCCCTCGTTTTCCTCACACAACCCTAGGAAGGAAGGTTCACATCCCCCTTTACAGCCAGGGAAACCGAGGCACAGAAAGCCAAGTAACTTGCTTCGGGCGGCACATTTCCTGATGCAGGAGTCAGGGTTCTAATGCGGACGGTCTGGCCCGAGGGGTCCACGTTCCCAGCCCCGTCCCTCACGGCCTCCTGCCATAGCTCAAAGCAGGGAGAGAATTTCAGGTGACAGAACCAGGATTTAAAACAGCTCTGACAGTCTCAAGTGATAGAATCGATTCTAAGAGGAGGAGACTTCACAGGGTAACATGTAAGGTCGTGAGCCTGCGTCCCCTAGCCAATGGCATGCTGGCACGGTGGAGGCGCTGTGTGCCAGAGGGGAGCGCGGGTGTGAATTCCCGTGGGCCGGGGGCGCTGTGCCGACGCCATGCAGTTTTACTTGTGTTTACAGAACAGTGTCCGGAGAAAGGGGGATCAGTATCTGAGGAGTCCTCGCTGTACTGCTCAGGCCACGCGCTGGAAGGGAGGAGGATGGAACTGCAGTGTGTCCAGAGGGGTCCGGCCGGGGCAGGTGGGAGGTGGGGGAGAAGTGGCTCCTGGGTAAGACTCACAGGGTGGGCCCAGCAAGGCTCCTCGTGAGCTTCCTAACCTTAGACCTGGGATTCACAGATTACAGTCCTAGGGCCAGATCTGACCCAGTGTCTCTTTTATGTAAATAAAGTTTTATTGGAACACAGCCTCGCCCGTTCACAGTGCGTTGTCTCTGGCTTGCTTTTAAGCTGCCAGGGGCTGATCTGATTAACTGCAACCGAGATCACATGCCCTGTAAAGCCTAACACGCTTACTCTCCAGCCGTCTCTAGCAACGTTTGCTGGGCCTGGAAGACGCGGATGTCTCGGCTGTTTGAGCGCCCCAAGCTCTCCTTGCCCCAGGGCATTCGTGGTGCCATTTCTCAGAGGCCTGGGATTCTGTGACCCTGCTTCTCACCTGGCTGGTCCAGCTCTCAGTCGAGTGGCCCCCTCCTCCCAGGCGATGTCCTCGTGGTTACTGGCCTTGCCTGTCGCCTACTTGCCGAGCCTCGTCCTTTCCCTTCACTGCTTCCACGTGCAGGCGCACATTGGTCTGTTGGTGTGCGCACAGAGACATGTGCTCGTGTCCATGCCCAGACCCATCCCTGTGTGAGCCTAGGTCCCAGCGATGCATCCTGACTCCCCATGGCTCGTGGCTGGAGGGGGAACGAACACCCTCCTTGCCCCTCCTAGCCGTCTTTCCCGGGATGCCCCACAGGCACCTCAGTCTCGCCGTGTCCCCAGATGACATGACTGGCACCACATTAGCTGCTCTGTCCTGACAGGCCCCCTCCAGCTCCCAGGCTGGCCCCATTCTGGGGGGCATGCTGTGATGTTAGGGACGGTCCTAGGACCACTCTCACGTCTGATGCTGGAGAGCTCACTGGGCCTTGCATACCTCTCGAGTATGCTTTATAACAGCAAAAAATGCAGGTGAAAATCAGCCCAGGGAAGTGATGCATGGACCAGAGTCCAGGGACGTTCGGGAGCTTCCATTGGTGGTGTGGGAGCACTGACACCTCCCAGGCATGACGTGACGTGTGACCATAACACGCGGGGTGCCGCTAACCAGGAAGCTCCCCCAAACCTTGTGTCCTGTGTCCTTATTGGGGCACACACCGTCACATAGACCTGGTCGGTCACCCGCATGGCTGACTTCCAGCCCCTGGGGGGCTGAGCTGACAGCCTGCAAGCCAAAGCTGCCACCCTAAATCCTGTGGTTAGACTGTGTGGTGGCCAAGGCCCCACAGAGACAAGGACACTCTTACCTCAGGGATCCCCTCCCAGGAGCTTAGGGCAAAGGGCAAAGGTTAAATTCTTACCGCACACACTTCACACCCTCCAGCCCCAGCGCACCAGGCTCCCTCCGCCTGCGTCTCGTTGATTCTGTCTCCATCTGTCTCCTGGTCCAGCCCCTCCCTCAAGTTCTCCCGCTTCTGCTTAACCAGGGCCTTCATCCCCTCCTGCTTGGGGTTCCTGCCTCCAGTCTGCTGACTCATGAGCCCCGCCTCTTCCAAACCCCATCCTGTAAACCATGGAGCCCCACTGGGGCGTGCCATTCCCACGGATCGTGCCTCCACAGCAGCCCCCGGACTGCACTTTCCCCCTTCCCAGCTGCCCAGGGCCGAGCTGCCCCTTCCTCCTGCTCAGACTGTCTTATCAAGGTCTGCAGCCCGTGCTGCCTTTGCAGATGGTGGCAGCTCCACGCGGCCACACTGAGGGCTCACGTGCGGTCTGTCCTTGGGGGACCACAGCTCCCGTCTGCAGGGGTGTAGGCCCCAGGAGGGCGGGGACATCGCTGTCTTGCTCACTGTGGTTTCTGGGGCTGGAGGAGTTCCTGGCGCAGCAGGAGGGGGGTCCGTAAGGCCTGACGCATCCGTAGGTGCTGGAGCGCAAGGAGGTAACTCCGTGGAGGAGAGGTGACAGTGCAGCGGGAACGTGGATCCCCTTACTAGGGACTCTGACCAGTGTCCCTCACCTCTTGGGGCTCAGGTTCCTTACTGACTAAAGACGAGGGCTGTGGACCAGAGAGCCCTTCAGACAAACTCCATCTCAGAGCCGGAACGGAGCCCTGCGGCTCCGGTGGCTGCAGCCCTGTCCAGTTCTGTGGCGTGCTGGGTGTGCGAGGTGAGGGAGAGCTCCCACACGGTAGTCCAGGTGCTGCGGGAACCCAGGGCAGCAGGACGTCCTGGCAGGGTGTCAGCTGCCCTGAACGTCCTCTCTCGAGGCAGATGCTGCTCCTTCCCCCCTATGAGCAGCCCCTTGGCCCCTACTGTGGTTCAAGCCTGTGTGGACAAGTTCCAGGAGGTGGCGGAAGGCAGCGTCCTTGCAGCCAACAGTGAGTGGGTGGGGAGGGACCCCATGGGCTGTGACAAGTGCTGGCCTGGTCACCCCCAGACGTCCCACACTGGAGCAGGTCTGCCCTCCTGTCACAGCCTGTCCCCCCCTTTCCCCTAGGTGCTGGTTGACATGGCTCAGCGGGCACTCCTGAACAACATGGCTGCTGGGAGGCTTGGTTTTGGCCGCTGTTCTTGCTCTCTGTTCCCAAAGAGAACTTGGGGCCAGGCAGAGAGGAGGACACATGGTGGGAGGAAAGGGGCATCTTCTCTGGCAACTACAAAGCTGGACAAAGATGTTCTTGAATGGGGAGGCGTCCTCACTACCAACTGTTAAGCCTAAAGGAACCCTAACTCCGACAGGATGTCAGCATCGCGTTGGCTCAAAGGCCCTTGGGTCCCCCACCTGCATCCCTGCACCAGTGTCCTTGGGGCAAGGTCATGAGGCCGTGTCCTCCTTCTCTGGCTCAGATTGCAGGGCTCCTCTCCTGCCTATTTTGCCAGCTCCTTAAAGGCAGGGTCCTCGCGTCTCCTCTGGGGGCAGGACCCAGGATCCGCTGTGGGCCTGTCCCGCGTGAATCCTCAGGAGGCTGCAGACGTGCTGTCCGTGCATCTTCTCTCTCCCAGCTTCGTCTTCAGATTGAGTTACTTTGACCTGGTTCTTACTCAACGCCGCAGACCCCGAGTGCCACGGAAGCGGGCACCCAGCACTGGGGCCAGGCGCATCCCAGACATCTGGCTGTGGTCGCTGACGGTGGAGGGAAGGAAGCAGCAGCCACAGCCTCACACCCCGAATTCCCATGTGCGGAGCAGTCCAGGAGCCCAGCTGTGCCGGACGGGGTGCCGGGATGGGGGGGAGGGACGTCCCATCACGCCCCCACCTCCCAGGGCTGCCCGCGCATGCGTCTGCCCACACAGCCTCCCATGTCTGAGCGGGGTCTGTCTTCTCCCACCTCCTCGTTTCTGCCCTTGTTCGGCCTGTTAACCTAGTCCCCTCCTTCTGCTGCTGCTTGCTGTGTGGACTCAGAGTCTGGGTTTTCAGCATCCCAGCCTATGTCCCAAACTCAGTGTGAAACATGCTCTGATTGGCCGAAGGGGGGGCAAGTGCCCCCAAGATGATGCCTCACGTACCAGAGAGAAGCTGAAGGCACATCTTGGATTGAAACCTTAACTGAGTCTTGTTTAAAAGAAGACTTTATTCTTTAGAGCAGTTTTTGGGTTATAGGAAAATTGCACAGAAAGTACAGAGAGTTCCCATGTGCCTTCCCCACTTCCACCTGCCAGGTTCCCGATATTAGCATTCTGTGAGGCTGTGGGGTACCTGTGACAATTGATGAGCCGGTGTCAAGGCATTGTTAGGAACTAAAGTCTGAATCCACAGTTTCGGTTTGGCTCAGGCTTTGTGCTACAGTTTGCTGGTCTTTCTGTCCTGACCGCGGGAATAAGACAGGCCTGTGGGCTGGAAGACAAAGTTGGGCCGTGGGCAGTGGGACCCTCCATGCACCAGAAGCACTTTTCCACATCCACCCACGAGCAGGGTTCAGTGCGGTCTGCGACCAGGCAGGTTGCAGAAGACTGGCTGCTGGAAGAGACCCACAATCGGGGCTCTGCCTCGCAGCCCACAGACCTTAGCATTCAACCGGTGGTCCCACAATCCACGTACCTGAGCAGCGGATGGCCCAGTGCTCGGCCAGCAGGGCACAGCTGCGGGCCCCCGGACACCCATCCCAGGAGCCAGCCCCGAGCTGGGGGGATAGCACGCTGGGGGAGCAGTCTTCCAGCGGGGCCTGCGCACGGTGTGGGTGCTTGGCCCCTCTCCTCTCCCTCCCTCTCCCGGCTGGCTCCTGTGACGTCTTGAGGAGGGCACAATCCATTACAACAGAGTTGGTTCCAATGTACTTTCAAAATTGCCCCACGGTTTCTGGAAGCAGGATGGCAGGTGGTGACGGGGCAGGGCTGACACACCTGGGCTGGTGGTGGTGTCGAGGGATGGAGGATGGACCAGGGCTCTGGACAGGGATGCCTTCCACAGCGAAGGGAATATCAGGGTATTCCCTTCATACCTTGTGGGTATGAGTGAGGGACTTCGTCCTTAGTATCGACCGCCCCCCGACCCTGCCCTGAAACAAGCCTGTTTCAATGTACTGGATGGACAGAGATGGTAAGGAAGCAGTTGTTCTTATGGTGGGAATGTAAACTGGAATAACCTTTTTTGAGGAGAGGGCAGTTGACCTCTATCAAAATTTAAGATGCACACAGCCTTTGTTTCAGCAAAGTCCAAGCAGAGGATCCGATCTTCAGCGTGTTTGCACATGTGCCCGGGGATGCGTGCATGAGTATACCCACTGTAGGAAGAGAAGAGGAAGATCCAAAGCTCCACCAGCAGGGGCTGGGGGCGTCCTTCACGGTGCGTCCTTGCAGCGGAGGCCTCTGGAGCCTTTAACGGAGGAGGCATATCATCTGGTACAATCTTCAGGACACACCGCGAGACAGTTACAACCCAGACCCTGGGAGCTAAAGCGCGCTGGTTTTGTGCTCATGAGGGACACATGTGCACACAGATACACGTAGGGGCACACAGCCAATGCAGAATAACGCACGAGAACTTTCCCTGTCGTGCTGAACCTTTGGCTCCGTCGGCATTCTCTCCCTTGTGCGTGTATCACCCGTTCAGAATTGATGACAAGACCGGCCAGCCCATCCGTGCTCCTTTGTGACGAGCCCCCACCTCGCATATTCCGAAAGGCCTTCCTGGTTGGAGACCACTCCTCCTGTTGAGTCTCCGAGGCCGAGAAGACGTCACACCCGTTTTACTGTGTGGTTTGCCCTCTGCGAGGAACCGATTTCTTTCCTTTAATTTTAAAAGGTTTCCACGTGAAGTGTGGGGCTTTGTTCCTTCTCTCCCCAGGGGCACTGACCCCGCACCTGAGGACAGGGACTCCCTCTGTAGGTCCTTGAGGCAGGTGCTCAACGAAGACCGGAATCAGGACTGTGCTTCCCTCAGCAGAGTGTCTCACTGCTGATCCGCTTTCCTGGCTGGGGGTCCAACGCCTTCTCCCATTACCTGAGATCCTTGTCTGGGCCTTTGGAGCAGAGCCACCCGGACTGATGAGACACGGGCTGAGGTCCTAGTCGAGAATGAGGGAAGTCGAACAGAAACAGAGCAACTAGCCCCCTGAGAGGGTGATCCTGAGTCCGCCCACGCGTTCTAATAAGGTCTGGGAGGTGAAATCCAGCAGCCGATTCCCTCTTGGGACTCGCAGTGTTTAAATGAGCCCTGAGACACTGTGCTGCCTTTCGCAAACCTTTGGGCCATTTGCTTCATTAATCTTGGTACAGCAGTGACAGGGGATCTGGCTCGGACCGCGGATGGGGGCCCCGGTGCAGACCCCGTGCCTCCGTGCTCTGAGGAGCTGCTCGTGGGGGTGGGTGACCAGCCCGGCGGACCGGCTCGCACGGCCTCCACCTCGGGAGCTTCGGTCTCACCGGAGCCTCGGCGGCGGAGGTCACGTGCATTTACATTGCCTGATCATTGCCTGATGTGAGGTCATCGCTGCAGAGCTCCGGATGCCCATCAAAACAGATGTCTTCCAGTCTCGAACTTCAACCCACGAGTTAAAAATGATGTCCCTCTGAACGTGACCTGCCCAGTGGACACTTCTTAATTGTCCTTGAGCCCCAGGAAGTTGGGGGGGGAAGCCATTTTCTGATTGGCCGGGCCAGCTGTCCATCACTGTGTGTTGGCCTCTGAGCGGGGCTGGGGTCCTCAAGGGCGCTTCTGGAGGCACCCCTGCGCTGGCTTCTCCAAAACCGGCAAGGGACCGAACCCTCCATCAGGCCTTGTTTGGTTTTCTGGGTCTTGGGACAGGGTTTTGAGTTCTCTGGTGGGGGCGTGCCTCGTGATATCTTAATCCTGCTTCTGTGCTGGGGGAAGCCCAGCCCTAAGTGGACAGTGTTTCCTACAGTTGTTCAAACCCAGGACCCTTGTGGCAAAAGTAGGCATCTCATGGGCATCCCACTGCCCCTCTGGAACATCCGCTCCGAGGTCGGGGCCCTCGCAGGGAAGCCCGCTACCTTCCGTGTTTCTTTGCAGACTAAGAGGACCCGGTTGGGTGATGTTTACTCTCAGTATTTGACGATGAGGAACTGAGAGTGGATTTTTCTCAGAATGTAAATTACCCCGCTGCCTAGGCCGTCCAAACGCCACCCGCCCCACTTGCATTCTCCTCCTTGAGAGTTAGTTCAGAGCCCTGAACTAAACTCCCTGTCGGTCAGGCCCCGCTATACCTTCTCAGCGCGGCTTGCGCTTCTCACAGGGCCGATCCCAAGTCACATGGGGGTGTGGGTTGTTTCCCGCCCTCGCCCTGGGGCCGTCTGTTGTCCAGGTACCAAGTGGCACAGGGCACGCACAGCACGGGAGCCGGGACTGTTGCGCGCCGTCTCTGCACCACGCTCCGCGCGTGCGCTCAGGGCGCCTGGCTCCCGGTAGATGCTGCTGCAGACGTACTGAGTGCACGGATTCCAGTCCTTTCTTAGGGCTGTCCTAACCCATAAGCATGAGTGGAGTGTGGGTGGGGGCTTACAACAACAGAAATGCACCGTCTCACAGTTCCGGAGGTCAGAAGTTTGAAATCAAGGTGTGGGCAGTCCTGCTCTAGCTGAAGGCCCTGGGGGAGGATCCTTCCTCCTCCTCCCACTTCTGTCCCCGGCTGGTGGAGGCCCCCTCCATCCTCAGAGGGCTCCCTCCCTCTGTGGTGTCTCTGTCTGTGTGCAAACGTCCCTCTTCTCATAAGGACAGCCATCACTGGATCCGGCCCAGCTTAATCTCGTAGGACCTCATCTTACCTCCAAGGCATCTGCAAAAACCCTCTGTCTAAATAAAGGCCCATGCACAGGAACTGGGGGTTGGGGCTGGAGCAAATCTGGGGACACAATTCAATCCATATTGATAGAAGTGGCAAAGAAGGGAGGCCTGGCTGTGCAAGCAGGCGGCTGTGGGATTTTGAAAGGAAGGGGTGGGTGGCAGGCAGTGGGTAGGGCTCACACAGGGCTTTCGGCTGCCCTCCGCTGTGGCTGGGGGGAGGATGGCAGTGAAGGTGTCCGGGATCCACTGAGTGAGAGCCCGTGTCCAGCACGGAGCTGCCCGTCTTATGAGTGTCTTCTCAGCTAATCCCACCATCGCTCGGCAGAGGAGTCACTCACCCACCTGCTTCCTTACCCAAAGCTCGCTGGTGAGCGCTCTCGTCTCCCTGCTGCAGACTCGCCAGCTCCACTTCCAAGGCCACGGGTCTGGGAAAACCGCTCTTGTGGGGTCTCCTGTCGTCCGCCTCGTCCTCTCAAATCATCACCACTTTCCTGAGCGGGCTGCCTCCTCATAAATTGGGCCACCCTCAAATTACATTTCTGTCATCTGCCCATTCATTTTAGTAGCTGCCGATAAAGAAAAGGTCAGCGTCAGTAATCCCAGATTTCAGAGGCATTTATTCATCGCTGATAAATAGAAATCCTTTCTCTGAAACGGCAAAATGATAACATTAAAATGAGAAAAAAAATGTTGTCGGAATATTTTTGAGAGCACCGTAACCTTTCCGTCTGACCTGCTCTCTGGTGAGCAAATCAAATGCACAGTTACGTCTTCCGTGAACTTCAGCGGCTTTGGGTCTTAATGCGATAGATAGAACAGCTTTCTACTGGTTGGCGCCCCCTGCGCCGAGGGAGTGCCCTGGGGAGGCAGCCCTCTCCACCCCCCGCCCCCCTGCACAGCCTGGAGGCTCCCAGCTCCTGCAGTGACCGTGGGGGTGACAGAGGAGGGGGCGGCAGGCAAGAGCCCAAATGTCCACCAAATAGCTCCGAGGATTTATTTCAGCTCCGGCCTTTTTCAGATCAGCTCACTCCCTGGGTTGATTTACCGCTTCTTTCATTCATTTGACAACTACATTTTCAGAATACTCTCCTTTTTAGCTTTTGAGGTATTCTTGATATACAAAACACTGCCCACTTTTGGGGTGTACGTTGTGACGAGTTCGGACATACCAGGTGCCTGTGATACTGTCAAGGCACTAAACGTATCTGTCCATCACCTCTGAAGATGTCCTTGTGTTCTCGTGGTGTGTGTGTGTATGTGTGTGTGTGTGTGTGGTTTTGAAAAGCGTATAACATGAGATCTACCCTCTTCATGTGTTTTAAAACATATAGTACAGTGTTGTTAACCGTAGGTATTCTGTGTGCCAAGTATGGGACTAAGTGATGGGTCAGCTCTCAGAAAGCTTCTGGAACCTAGCTGCATGATTGGGGTCCATAGGGAGGTGTGGAGCTGCAGGTTGTGGGTAGCCCTTGGACCTTGTCTGGGGGCATAGCTTATCTGACTCACAGATGCAGGAAGCCTCTCTGATAAAGTCACTGTCACTGACACGGTGACCCCCACGGATGCTTCAGACACTCGGGGTCTTGCTCTGTCTCAGCTCATCACCTGCAGATGGAGTGAAGGGGTCATGCAGGGGCAGAGTCAGGGCCCAGACCTGTTCACAGTCATCAGGGATGGTGAGGTCCCAAATGGCCACTCCCCACCCACAGACGGAGTTCCTGCGGCACTGCTATAACCGTATTTTTAAAATGCATGCATATTCCTCTCCTACTCTCTCCCTGGAGACCAGATTCCTTCCTGGCAACGTCTGATGTGTGCATTTTGGACTTGGTATCACACCGGCAGCTTTCTAAGCCTGTGATCTCAAGGGACCTTTGAGGCCCCGGAGAGGCCTGTGGTCTCTGGTCCCTTTGGAGTCTGGGATTGGAAAGGGCTGCTGAGATGGGGAAGACAGAGCTGCTGTTGCCATGGACACGGCGGCCATGGGGATCTGGAAACCACCGACTAGTCACAGAGAGGAGCCATGAACTCCGTTCTCACAGATGCCATGGGGAGCCTGGGGTGCAGAGGGGCATGAGCTGGGACCTTAGGCAGTTCAAGAAAGAGGCAGAAGGAACTGAGGAGCCTGGAGGCCAGGATCTCCAGGGTCCTGCCCAGGCTCACAGTGAGTGGGCTGTGTTCTTGGGGAGCCCAGTAAGGGCCCAGGGCCTGTCACATGGGGCTTCTCCAACACTGCAGCCCAGGTGGAGTTACTTTGACGTGAACTCCCAGGGTACCTCTGAGGCAAGGGGAGGAAGATCTTGCCCAAGGGTCACCTGACTGCAGAGTGTGGGGATGTGGAACGTCCTCCAGCTGCCATGTTGACAGGGGGGGGATGCCTGGGAAAACAGCCCTGTTGCTGCTCTCCTTGTCCCTGCCTTTCTTCAAGAGCTGACAGGCCCTCAGGGGGCTGGGTCATTTGGCAGTCGTTGTAACCACCCATACCTGAGAGGTGCCTGGGAAAGCGTCCCCCAGCTCCTGGAGGTCCCTCTTGTCTTACATCATTGGAGGGGCGAGTGGCTGAGTGTGGCCAGGGTGGCGAGGGGTGGCATGGAGCAGGTGGGCCTCTGGGGGCTGCTCTGGGGTCGGAGGAGTCCCTTGTCAGCCTTCATCCCCCTCACCTCATACCGAGTAGTCTTGGGAGGAAGCCTGGTTGGCCATGCCAGCATTATGGGCCAATCCATTCACATCCAAGTCTGTTGAGGAATTCCCGTGGGTAGAGAATCATTCATTCAGGGCACACGGTGGGCACCTGCTCCCTGGACGTGCCATGTGAGGCTGTCCATGGCACGAACAGAGGCTGGGGCCCAGGTCCTCCTGGGTGTCTGAGTGAATAAACCGCAGTGATGAACAGGTGTCATGGGTGAGGGTCCTCGTGGTGCCGGGACCATCCTGTGTCTGCATCGGGTGGTTACCCTGTACTGATTTTATCTGCACACGGGATAAAATTGTTAGAACCACATACACACACAGGTGACACAGACACAAACACGCACACCCAGACATGCGCACACACACACAGACGCACATGCGTATATATACACACGCTTGCACAGACGCACACACAAGTCTATGAAGAAGCTGGTGAAATCTTCTCATGCCGGGAGATGACAGCAGTAATAATTTCCTGCACCGGCTTTTCTACCATAGTTACGTAAGCTGTTACCCCCCGAGGACCCTGGGACCAGGGTACGTTGGAATCTCTGTGTACTGTTTTTGCAACCCCCTGTGAACCTGTAATTATGTCAAATGTAAATATAATTTAAGAGTTCAACATTTAGCACATTTTTTAGCATTTAATAAATTTTTCTTAATTCAATCTAATTTATATTAAAAATAAATTAAGTTAAATTTAATAAATTTATATAAATATAGATAGCAATCAACAAATGCTTGCAGCAGTGGTTTAAATATTTAAATCACATTCTCGTGAAGTTTTTAGATGATTTCTATCCCTAATTATAAAAAAATTAAATAACCAAGGAAGCACAGAATCAGCCAGACGATGGCAGCTTTCCATGAGCGCTGAGCTGAGCAGCTCACCAGGTGCAAGAGGAGGCGGGGCAGTGGGGGCGGGGCTGTCTCAGAGGCGGTGTCCCAGGGAGGCAGGAAGGGGGTATGATCCCACCTCCACCGCCCTCTCTTTCCTTGTATCTCTGTACCTTGTCTGGTCCTTCCAGCTGTAAATTCGAATTCGGGGGAGCCCACCTGCCTCCCCTCCAGGGGGCTGTGGGGTGGATGCACCCTCAGACCACAGGTCCATGAGGGCAGCCTGCAGGCAGCGCAGGGGTGAGGCCTGCCCGTGCCCACTGCCGCCAGGCCACGGAGCAGGATGGGGTGGGGGGCACCTCTCGGGCCCCCCGACTTCCTTTGCTCCCTCAGATTTCTCCGGGCGTACAATATCTGCCGTAAGGGAAACATAAAGATCACTTTGGGTAGGCATTTAAAAAAGTGATGAAACCACCTATAAACCAGCAAATTATACAGGGGAGGTATTTTATGTCTTGTTTTCTTTACAGCCATTCTGAAAGGGAACATAAAAGTTACCAGAAAGTTCCGGCTCCTGCCACCTTCGGGCCTCCTTTGAGGCTCTTCTGCACGACTCATTTGTTACCAGAGCTCCCTGCCTGCATGCTGGCCCTGGGGGGGACAGACTGGGGGCCGCCTTTAGGATTCTGTTACCAAGAGAAACTAAATACCCTCCCAGTCATGAGGAGTGGCATTTCCTGGCCATGGAGGAAGAGCCCGAGGGCTGTCAGGCATGAAGAAGTCAGAGGGCAGAAGGCCCATCTTCCAGCCTCGTGCTCACGCCTTATCTGCCGCCTCCAAATGTCCCCTCGGTGGTGCCACCTCTGGTACCCTCCCTGTCTGTGGATGGAGACGGTGGACGGCAGCTTTGGTCTCTGCAGCTGCCCCATGAGAGGCATTTCAGAATCGTGAAGCATCATTCTTCCTAGGGATGAGTTTCAGCTCCGGCGGTGGGTGGGTGGTGGGGCTTGAAGGTTTGGGGTGAGATTGAGAACCCTCCACCAACTGGCGTCGGGCCCCTGGGATCACTTATGACCCTGTACCTTGCTTTTATCATCAGTAAAATGGGGGAGTGAAGCATTTGTCCTGATAGGGTTGATCTGGAGGAGCCACGGACCCGTGCGTGATGCTGTGAATCGAGCTAGAGAAAGAACCCTCTAGTGTCTCACTGGGGCAGATTCGTGTCCCCAGCTCTTACCCAATCACACCCTAGCGCAGAGGCTGCAGGCTTAAGCATAGGGCACGTGGCAGTATGCGGAACCAAGGGGAATGGGGGAGGCTCCAGAAGATCAGAGACAAGAAAACATTCCCATTTCAAAATGGGGAGAAAGGCAGATTCTAGAACGTCTACAGACCAGAGAGCATTTGCATTGAGTGCCAGCAATCTGGGAACAAACCATCTTAGTGTATTCCATACTGGTTAGACATTCTTGTGATGCCTTCGGTGTTTGATAACACATCTAAAACCAACATTTATAAATCTAAACAGCTTCTGAAGAGGGTTGAAGCAACAAGCAATGTTTATCCTGGAGTAGAAAAGCTGAGTCGTTGGCATGGTGGCTGCCTTTGAACGTTGGATGGGTATTTCTATGGACGGGAAACAACTCATTTCTCTGTGTGACCTTGAGGGCGGAATTGAGGTTTCAGAGAAATAGGTTTTCAACTGATAAAAGGAAGGAGCTTCTAAAAGTCTGAGCTCTTCAAAGTTGGAAAGGGCCACCCAGCCAGGCAACGAGCAGCCGTGCTCCTGGGGCTGTCCCAGTAGAGGTTGGGCTGCTGTAGGTAAGTCTCATGCAGGTAGATCCTTGATGGGCTGAGGTGAATGGATTAAATGGTACCCAAGTTACTTAGAAAGAGCTGGGGTCTGGGAGAGTTGGCACAGGAAATTTTCTTTTGTGGGATTTTTTTCTAAGGGCAGCCTTCTAGCATTTTCCCAACAGGAATCCGGTCTGTGATGCCAGTACTTGCCTCTCTGCCTGCTGGTCATTACTGCCCCATCTCCTTTGATCGGGCTGGAAAGGACGACGCTCGTGTGGTGATTGAGCTCTGCAGTCCGCCGGGCGCTCTCTGCTGGGGGGGGTAGGCTCTGCCTTCACAGATCTAGGGCCCCCATCCGGACTCTACGACTCCTGCCTTCATGGCGGGGCTGGAGCTCATCTCAAAGAGGCTCATGTTCTGTTTTCAGCATGCATTCACCACTTCGTAAAGTTCAGCAAGCCCAGGAGCCAGTCCTACCATCTTCCCGGGTCTTGTGCTTGGAGCATTTTGCCCCACACGTAAGTGCCTCTCTCTCCCTGAGGACAGGAGGAGAGAGAAGGACACGGGCTAAGTCCACTTCATTATCACCCAGTTGGTGGGTCAGTTGTAGGTCCCGTGGAAGATGCCATGTCCCATTGTAGCCATGGGTTTTATCATCCAGACAGTGAAGCTGATCTGTGATGGAAGGATCACTCTGGAGAGGTTCAAACTGCTCATAACAGAGAGGAGAATGATGGGAAAGCCAGGAGCCGTCTGCACCTGGAAGAAGACATTCACTCTCCCCGTTCTTGGCACTGAGCTTGCTTCGTGCTCTGTGGCCTCCTGCACCTACGTCATCGTCGCTGGCGCCTTCCAGCCTGTTCCGCTCTTTGCAGACAGCAGATTTCCTCCCGGCTGCCTCTGCCCCTTTTGTTCCCATCTGCTTTTCCTTTGCTTTCTATCTGGGCAGCATCACGCCCATCTCGCCAGCCTCTGATGAAAGTAGACAAGAGAGCGGGGCACCAGTTACACATGATAGAGCCTCTCTGGTCCAGCCTCCTACCTCAGACTCTGGAATGAGCACAGTCGTTGGTTTGTAAAATGTGGTTCACGTGCAGCGATGGAGGAAATATTTGCAGACGCCGTTCGTGAGATCTCAAAGGGCCTGGCATCTTGAGGAGTGTCCCTACTCCGGCTTTGCAAACAATGCCTAATAAAAATGGCATGATGCCGTTCTTATTTTAAGTCTACATTAGTGATTTGTAGACATTTAAAATACAAGGATATCCCTTTTTTCTTTAAACAAAAATTTTCATGGAACCACGGTATATAAAACAGGCAAAAACGAGGCATTCTGATTGGGTAAGGTTGGCGCTCCTACCCCCGGCCACCCCAGGCAGCTCTTAAAGCAAGATTTCCAGCCCCGCTGCTATGAATTGGGGTGGGGGAGCAGTGCCTGGGTTTGCTTTGGGCAGGAGCCTTCCAGAGGCGTAGGACTTCCCATTAGAGTTTACAGCCCAATTTGTTCATTTAAAAAAGCATTTACTGAGCACCCACCATGTGTCAGGTTTTGTTAGGTGCTTGGGATACTGTAATGGATGAAGAAATCAAGGTCTCTGCTTTGTCGGGCTTGCGTTTAAGCGACTGACACAGGCATGTGTGCGAAGTGCGCTGAAGGAAATAAACATTCATTAATGAGGTGGAGTGACAGGGTAGGGGCTGCTTTCTGAGGAGCTGTCCTCATTGACTTACATATTGGGACTGGACCGAGTCCTCCTCTCCCTGGCTCACTCGCGTGTCCGAGCCACGTGTCATGTGGACCAAAGGAAGTTCAAGCACCGCCTGAAAGCAGGGCCTCTGAGCGGTCCTGTCCAATGGTTCCTGGGCGCATGCATGCCCCAGGGGTCCCGAGACAAATCAGGGAGCAGAACGAGGATGGAGGCAGGAGGCAAAATCTGTAAAACACCAGTGTTTTCTTGAAAATGATCATGACATCATGCACTCGTGGACCTTCGTGGACAGATGGAGGAGGATGGCGAGTTCAGCTCTTCTCTCCAGGAATTGTAAGCTGCTTACGGGAGAGCCAGGCATCCTGGATTTGGGTCCAGGACGACTCTCAGGGAGGCTGTTTGGCTACCAGAGAGTCTGAAGGTCAAGGTGAGTGGTTAGCAGAGACAGCTCTGCCAGCACGCGCCGAGCGCGGCAACGGCGGCTTTCATCCTGCACCTGTTCTCCTCCGGGACCGCATTGAACCCTCCGTGTTCTCCATATGGAACACAGGGGGGTCCGTCTCCACGGCGAAGCTAGTAGAAAAAGGCATGCAAAGTTACAAGAAAATGTGGAGAAGAAACACACAGGCAGGCCTCCTCCTAGAAGAGCTATTTTATTCCCCACAATTATGCTCAAACCGTATTTTGATGAACCAGATTGCATGCAGTGGCAGAGCTCGTTATTGAACATGCACAAACAAAATAACGTGAGAGCAGTATTTTCTAAAACTGCTTTAGAGAGTATAGTTAACATAAAATACATTGTACACAGTTACGAGGAGCAGGGGCATAGGTGGACACGCGTGAGACCAGCTCCTACGCACAGAGTTGTGCATCCCCCGATTCAAATGCCGACGTCCTAACCCCGAGGACACCAGAGCGTGACTGTATTTGGAGACAAGTCTTTAAAGAGGGAGTTAAGTGAAATGAGGTCACAGGGAAGGGGGGGTTTAGCTAATTCAATATCATGGATGTCCGTGTAAGAAGATGAAATTAGGACACAGGGAAAGACCCCGTGGGGACACAGAGAGGAGACGGCCATCTGTACGCCAGAGAGAGGCATCGGAGAAACCAGCTCTACCCACACCCTGATCTCAGACTTCCAGCCTCCAGACCTCTGAGAAAACAAATTTCTGTGGTTTAATCCACTCAGCGTGTGGTGTTTTGTAAAAGCAGCCCGAGCAAACCAAGACACCATCAGAACAGTGCAGATAACGAACCCAGCCACTGCCCTAAGTTTCCTCTGGTGCTTCCGAACCCTTCCCCGTTGTCCCTCCTGCGCCCCTCCCACAGGACCCCTGGGCACGCCTGGTCTGCTTTCTGTCACTATAGATTAGTTGCATTTTCTAGAATTTTATAGAAATGGAATCATATTGTGTATATTCTCTTTTTTGGGGGGTGGAAATCTGGCTTCTCTCATTCAGCATAATTATTTTGAGGTTCGTTCACACAGTGGCTATCAATTGTTCATTCCTTTTTGTATTACTGAGGCGTAGCTCACCGTGTGGCTGTACCATGACTCACTCACTCATTCACCCATTGATGGATGGTTGGCTTGTTTCCTGTTTTCGGCCATCGCAGATAAAGCTGCTAGGAAGGAATATTGGTACACAGGCCTTTGGCATGAACATATGCTTTCTTTCCTCTTGAGTAAACGTAAACACCGAAGTATGGAATGGCTAGATCATGTGGCTTGACTTGTTAAGAAACTCCCAGTTATTTCCCAGAACAGTCGTACCATTTTATATCCCCCTCAGTATGAGAGCTCAGCTCCTCCACTGACACACAACACTTTCTACGGAAAACCTTTTCAACTGCAGATGGTCTAATCGATGTGCAGTGGGCTCTCACTGTGCTCTGAGTTTGCATTTCCCTGATGACTTATGATGTCGAGCATCTTTTCACACACTTACTTGCCATCTGGACATCTTTGGTGAAGTATCTGTTCAAATAGTTTGCCACTTAAAAATTAGGACACTAATTTTTCTTTTTATGTTTCTTTAAATATTCTGGAAACAAAGTCTTTATTGGAGATAGGCTTTGCAACTGTTGCTCTCTTGGTCTGTACCTTCTGTCTTCATTTTATTAACAGTATCTTTCAAAGAGTAGAAGCTTTAAATTTTGATGAAGTCCAATGTATTAATTTGTTTTTGTGCGGATTGTACTTTTGGTATCACATAAAAATCTTTGCCTTCTCAAGGTCACCAAGGCTTTCTGATAGAAGTTTTATAGTTGTATACCTACGTGTTACATTTAGAACTGCGATCAATTTTGAGTTCATTTTTATATACTGTGCAAGGTATGAATCGAAGCTCACTGTTTTTTTGGTCTATGGATAACCAACTGTTCCAACACCATTTGTTGAAAAGGTTATTCTTTCCCCAGTGAATTGTCTTTGTACCTTTATATATATAAAAAACCCAACAACCCAGTTATCCATATATGTGTGGGTCTATTTCTGGGTCTATGTTATCCCATTGATCTGTTTGTTGACATTGATGCAATACCACCCTGTCTTGATTGCTGTAGTTTTATAATAAATCTTAAAATCAACCATTTTTTATTATAATATTTTTTATTATATTATGTTAGTCACCATACAGTACATCCCTAGTTTTTGATGTAAAATTCCATGATTCATTACTTGCGTATAACACCCAGTGCACCATGCAATATGTGCCCTCCTTACTACCCATCACCAGCCTATCCCATTCCCCCACCCCCTCCCCTCTGAAGCCCTCAGTTTGTTTCTCAGAGTCCATAGTCTCCCATGCTTCATTCCCCCTTCTGATTACCCCCCCTTTCTTTATCCCTTTCTTCTCCTACCGATCTTCCTAGTTCTTATGTTCCATAGATGAGAGAAACCATATGATAATTGTCTTTCTCTGCTTGACTTATTTCCCTTAGCATTATCTCCTCCAGTGCCGTCCATCAACCAACTATTTTTAAAAATGGTTTTGGTTATTCTAATTTCTTTGCATGCATTTCTATATGAATTTTAGAATCAGCTTATCAGTTTCCAACAAAAAGTGTGCTGTCATTTAGAATGGGATTGCATTGAATCTAGAGATACAATGAGGAAAACCATCATCTTAACTATAATGCATATTATGACCCATGAACACCACATATTTTCTGTTTAGTCATGAATTCCTTATGGCAATGTTTTATAGTTTTGTGCATACAGATATGCCACATCTTTTACCAGATTTATCTTTAAGCATTTCATTTTTGACACCATGTTAATGTTTTATTCTTTCCAATTTTAATTTCTGATGGTTTGTGGCCAGTAGATAGAAATACAGTTAACTTCTATATATTGATCTTGTGTCCTGAAGGCTTACTAAACTCGCTTACTTGCCTGGAGAATTTGTAGGGACACACCTCTCTCATTCCTGATATTCTGTCTTTTCTTTATTCTGACCAGTCTGGCTAGAGGTTTATCCATTTTATTGGTCTTCTCAAAGATCAACTTTTGGTTTCATTGATTTTTCGCTTTTTTTTTTTTTTGTATCACCGATTTCTGCTCTGATTCTTATTACTTCCTTTCTTCTTTTTACTTTGGGCTTAATTTCCTCTTCTTTTTCTAGTTTCTTAAAGTGGAAGCTGAGGTCATTGACTTGTGCTCAGTCTCTGGATTATTACTCTCCTGACTGAGGCAAGACCCCCCCATGTGTTCTCCCCAAGGCCCTGGGAAGTATTGGGTTCTCTGGGTCAGCCAGGGTTGACAGGCCATATCCGTGCTTTGTGTGAGCACTGGGTTCTGTTCTCTTTGATCTTTGTGGGGAGGGGTCTTTCTGTGGATTTGAGAAGTTTCCTTGCACACATGAGCTGGTCAGTACCTAGCTGAGTACTCAAGGGGACCATTTGCAGATCCCCAGAGTTCCCTCTGTCTGTGCAATTCTCTTTTCTCTGATTCTTTGTCTTGCAAACTCTTCCTGCCTAGGTTTTCCAGGATTCTCCATGAGCTTTTCTCCACCTGGGGAGTCCACCATGCTCGCCTGTGCCGTGGCCTGGAAACAGGAGGTAGTCAGCTGGGGTAATTTTAGTGCTCACCTCTTTCATTTCTTATCCCTTAAGGATCACTTTATTGCCGATGTTCAAAGTCTTGAACAATTTTTTGGTCCTTTAAAAATTTGAGCTGGAACATTGGCTCTTCTGGGTCTGGACCCTGCCAGCCTTTGGACTGGAACCTCACATCGACTGTCCTGGGTGTTCAGGGTGTTCAACCCAAGATCCTGGGATGTGTCAGCCTCCACGAGCACATGAGCCGGTTCCTTAGAGTTAATCTCTTTCCTTGGACATATCTATAGCCATAGATCCTATTGTTTCTGTTTCACTGGAGAACACTGACTACTATGGAGTTTGGTTTGTTTCAGGCAGGGGGATCAATGTGGTCCCTGTGACCTCACCTCAGTCAGAAGTGGAAAGGCTGAATATCATTATTTTCTGACACAAAGAATTATTTTGCATAACATGGATAGTGTCTCCATCTTTTGTTGATTTGGGGAAAGTTTGGGTTTTCACAGTCAGGTTTCTTGTGAGGGAACCCATGGCCACCATGAGGAAAATGTCAGGTCATCAGGAGCAGAGTACCAGGGCCGACTCGAGAGGATTCCATGATGGAGCTCTGTGGTGAGAGGTGGGCGCTGTCTACCTTCCACTCCAAAATGCAAGCCAGATGGTACACGATTTGCTCAAAATTTCCCAATCCTCCCCTAGTTTGGCCAAATGGTTGCACGGCGGCCAGGTTGCTGGCCATGGAGAAATTGAGGTGTGTCTGGCTTGCTTTCTGCTGCCCTCTGCCTTGTCAGAGCAACAACTTCAGCCTCCATCCACGTATTACAGGCTCCATAAAGCAGGCTTGATGCCACAGTTATGTTAGCTTGCTGACACGTAAAGACAGCCGACCCTGGGATTAATCAGCTCCGAGCTGGGCTCTCTGGGCACAATGGCTGTCCTGAGTAACATTTGATGGCACGTCTGCCTTGGGTATTACACGGACAAAAGCCATTTCTGTTCCTGGGAGAGTTTTCCATCCTGCACTTAAGAAATTTTATGGGTTTGTGGTGACATTTCCATTTTAATTTGCTAATTATTATTGGTGAAATTGAGAGTCAACTCCAGATTTATTACATTTCACAGTCTGTTGTGTTCCATGTATAGCTGTGAATCTTAACAGCCAGGAGGGCAACCTGCCCAGCACAGCGACCATTAACCCGCTCAGCACTGGGGGAGCATGGATGGCTTAGCACCCAGGGCACCTGCGGGGAGCAAGTCAGCAGCTGCTGACATTCACCTCCACCCTCCTCCCCAGAGCCAGACAGCTTCTTGGAGGACCAGCCACAGTGCAGACAGAGCCCCGGGCCTTCAGCTGTTCTTACCCTGTGCTCCCCCCAGCCTGGTTTTCCTCCGTCCCTTGCCGGCATTGCCTGGCATTGCCCAGGAACTCAACGCAGACAACACAGGCCGGACATGATTCTCTGCAGCACACTAAGTACGCCCAGGAGAGCCTTTCCCGTGGCTCCACTGTGACTGGTGTTTATGGCTGTGACTACCGCTCAGTTTTCCTCCGGCATCAGATTCCTCAAGTTAGTGTGAGGTGCACACACACGCACTTTTTTTTATGGTTGGCGCTATTTTTTCCATATTTTTATCCATCTCTTTTTAATTTTTTTTACATCACTGCCTTTTCCTCCACCTACGTGTGCCCCATCATTGTTTACGACGTGGTGCTGCTTCCCTCATAGATGACAAACTCCTTCAGGTCACAGACGTTGCCAGATCCGCATCCTCCTGCCCCGTTGCACAGAACTGGGAAGATAGGAACTGTGGATGCTTTGATAATTAGTAATTTGGTTCATACATTTGCTGAAATGTTTACAACATAGAAACCCTGGAAATAAATGACCAACCACACACAAGGGCTTTAGTAAATTATAGTGCTTGAAGAAACTGAACAGTGATTAAAAATTAGGCTTATGAACCCATAATAATATAGGGAAAAGCTTCTACCTTCACGTTAAGTGAAAAGGTGGGATTAAGCTACAGGTAACCTATGATTCTAACTATGGGAGTATGTTATTATTATTTTGTATTCATTTAAAGCCAACCTGTTCCAAAAAGAATTTAAGGCAAATTGTGCAAATATTTTTATGGTTACACACATCTGGAAAAATAGCTCAGAAAACTGTCTGTTTTCTCCCTAACTGACTAACACCTAGTAAAAGGCCGTGCCCTTTGTTTAGGAGAAGTCCTCGCTGTCCATGCAATGAGGCGACGTTGGGGTTCTCTGCTTCCCTGAGGGGACTGTCTGTGAAGACATGTTTTAAAACCCATTGTCTGCCAAGACGACAGACATACATCCCTACTCTGAGCCCTTGCGATGAATAGGGTGTGTGTCCGCATGAGGTCTCTGAGAGCACGTGGGGCATCCTCACCTTGCCCGTGGATGAGTCTGGAAACGGCCAGTTGCCCGGTGATTCTTGGCTGAGCCGCTCGGAGGCAGGCGTGATCCCACCCCGTCGGAGCTGTGGGCAGCGGGAGCCCTGCTGAAGGGCCCTCTGCCACACTGTGCTTACGCCACTGGTGCTGCCGCCCGCTGTGTGTGGTGATGATGCTGGAACACCGACCTTCTAGACATCTGGGGAACTCAGCTCTCTGGCCGGAAGTGGGGAATTCAGTTCTGACTGAGAATCTTGGAAACCACAGGGGAGTTTTGTTTTGGGGCTGGGGGTGGGAGCCCCTTGCTAAATCTCCCCAGTGGCCTGGCAGAGGGGGTGCTGTTCCTAAAGGCTGGGTAGCTCTGGCTTTGACACGGGGCTCAGACCTAAGTGTTTAATGGGGTTTTAGAGCTGATGGAGGCTGCGGTTAGGCTGCTAGCTCCGTGACCAGGTTCTGCGTCCTCGTCTCCCTGAGGGGATCCTACGGGGAAGGAATAAAATCGGTTCGCCTTGGATTTACACCGCAGCCAGGGTTATTTAGTTCATATACCATCTTACTCATGGGGTCCTGCCCCCTGAGTTCCTCTGGTTGCTCTGTGCTTGTCTCTGGGACGCCCATGGCCCCTATAACCGCCTTGCAGTTTCTTTCTCTTGAAAGAAATCCAGTGTTTTTCTCAAGAACACTTCCTGCTCCTTCCTGGGTGGACCCCCTTATCAAAGCCTCTACAGCTGGGCAGACAACTGTAAGTCGCTTTAGGGCTCTTTCTGGGGTTTCCAATACACTGTGAACTAGATTTAGGTGCCAGGCTCTCGAACACCTGCATGGCACGTGTTTCATAGCTCTCCCACCCCGCGGAGCACGACTCTTCAGTGGGTACCAGGTATCAGGACTGCAGCTGTCCTGGGAGCTGTGAGAACGTTGAGGGACCATCATCCCCTGCTGGGGGTTACTATGTGCACCTGCAGCTGGCCATCCTCTGCATCATCACATAAAGGCAACAGGTGGTCTGGAGCGCCTCCATCCATGTCCCAGGACACTTCTGCCACCTTGCCTTGGCCAGACAGACACGGGCTGCCCCCTTCCACCCCAGACAGGGTGAGGGGACTGAGTTGTGTGGGCCACAGGCTGTGATGGATGAGAACAGATCCCTAGGCTGCAGCATGCCCCTCCAGCTGCCTGCTGATGGATTGAGAGCTAATGGCATTGCAATATGCAGCATCGAGGAGTGCCAGGGAGTGGGAAGGAATGATTTGAGACCAGAGCACAGAAATTAGTTTTGGGGGAGCCTGGGCCAGCAGGTGAAAGAATCCAATCTGTCAGCAAGACCTCTCAGTTCTCCTTCGAGACTGACCCAGAGTCCCCCGCTTCCCACATTTGGGGAGCTACCACTGGGTCCAGGCTGCCCCTGTCGAGCCTGTTCTCAGCGCAGCCAAAGGATCCTTTAAAGACCCAATCAGATCACGTCATGCCTGTCCCCACAGCCTCCACGGGTTCCCAGCAGTGGACTGAGTAGTGTACAAAAATGTGCGTCCACCTGTAGCCTCAGAACGTGGCTTTATTTGGAAACAGGGTCTTTGCAGATGTAATGAGTTAGGGACAGAGACGCAGTTGTACTGGAGTTGAGTGTGCCCTAAATCCAGTGGCCGGTGTCCTTGTGCGGACAGAAGACAGACACACGGGACAGCACCACGTGAAGGTGTGCAAGGAACACCAAGGGCCGCCGCAGCCAGCACGGCCGCCGCAGCCACCAGGAGTGGAGGAGGCGGGGCCCGGGGTGGGGAGCGCGTCCCTACCAACACCACCACTTTGGAATCCTGGTTCCAGAACGAGGAGAAAATACATTTCTGTTATTTTAAGCCACTTAGTTGGTGGTCCTGAATGACAGCAGCCGCAGGAAACACGTACAGTCTCCAACCGACTTAGAGAAAAGCCCGTGTTCGTGGTCTCTAGACCCCCACGCAGCAGCCCCTGGCAGCTCCCAGAGTCACCTCTCAGCCTTCTCTGCTGTCACCCACTGTCCCAACCTTGTCCCTCCAGCCCTCGGGCACCCCGCCCGGCAGGGCCTCTGCAGGGACAGATCTTCCACCTGCAATCCCGGTGTCCGCGTCTCCACCACCTGCAAGTACTTTCGCAAATGGTGCCTTCTCGGGGACTCCACCCCGGCCATCCTGATTCGGGTCTCTCTCTCTCTGCCCAAGCACCCCTGAGCCTCCTTACTGTCATCCATGTTTCCCAAAGCATCCGGCATATCACACATTTTATTTGATGGTCTGTCTGTCCCTGATGGAATGTGGGCACCAGGAGGGCTCAGCAGGTATGTGATGAATGAACGAGAGGAAGACCACCGCCCCCACCAGGGCTGGACAGCTGGACCCAACACAGATGTCAACCCCGCATCCAGTCTGAGTCGAGCCCTGCCCCTGATGAGACGGTGGTTCCTACCGCGAGGGGGACAGTCTCGAGAGCTGGGGTGGCTGTGGAAACGTTTCAGGAGCAGCTTGAATGCATTTCAGTGCTGACCCTGCAGCAGCTGACCCTGCAACAACGTGGGGGCTGGGGCGCTGATCACCCGCCCCACCGTCAAAAGTCCAAGTACGACTCCTGACTCCCCGAAACCAAGCGACTACTAACCTGCTGACTGGAAGTCTCCTACCATAAGCAGTCGATAAACACATACTTCTGTGTTATATGTATTACATACTACAGTCTCACAATAAAGGCAGCTGGGGAAAAGAGTGCTATTAAAATCACGAGGACAAGAAAACACATGTATAGTACTGGACTGTATTTATTAAAAAAATCCATATTTAAGTGGATCTGCCGGTTCAAACCTGTGTTTTTTGAGGGTCAGTGACACACACACACAGAGTTTGTGTATATAGTGAGCTTACGAACGCATTTATAGACGGTCCATATACATGTAACACACACATGAGGCTTCCACGAGAAGAGCGGGACGTGAGTATAGGGCGAACGTGGGCAGCAGACCGACTCCTGGGGCCTGAAGCTGGCTCTGTTCTGGGTCCAATTTGCCTTCTCATACCCTTCCTCCTTCTGCTTCCAGGGCACCAGGGCAGCCCCTGCAGGTGCATGGGCAAATGTGTTAGCAGCTGTCCTGTGAGTGAGATTTGCTGCGTGCGTCCCGGCTGGGGGTGCCCGGCGGACCCTACACAGCTGAGCGGCGCGTCTGCAGGTGCTGGGGTGAGGAAACGTCCCAAACAAGGGAGAAGTGGGGGAAACCCTCTACACAAACTGGCTGCCAGGTCCTGCTCTTGCTCTGGTTTCAAGCAGGCAGAGTAGAGAGGCCGCCAAGGCCGACGTCCAAGGACCATGCGGTGGTTTCTAGTTTGCGGGCTGCCCGGCTCCTTGCTCGCCTTCTGCCAGACTCTTTATTGGCCATTTCACTGCTCATTAGTGTTGCTGTTACCACAGGCTCTGGGGGAGGTGGAGCGGACAAAGCCGTCCCAGCTGATGCTCGCTGGAGGCTCAGCGGGCAGGACGCGGGCAACAGAGGCTCCCTTGGAGCCCTCGGGCTGTTTTCTATCATCGGCTTCCTCTCTCGCACTAGCTGGTCTGCGAGTGTGCTGTAACTGAGCCTGGACTCTGTTGTCTCTGCAGGGACCGTGTCGGTGCTGTGTGGCCAGGTACACGGGCTCAGTCTCCATCCCGACGGCCTTTCCCTGTCTGGGAGGGGGTCAGGGCACACGTGGGGGGGTCTCCCTAGGCCCCTGTGGATGTGGACTGCAGCTCTCGGGCTCCCATCAGGCCCCTCCCCAGGCCCCTTCCCCCACGGTCAGGCGGGTGGCCCCCCGCAGTGCAGGGTGACTTGGCCAGAGCCTCTCTGCACCTGCTGTCTCTCCTTGGGGCACCTTCAGCCCCCCACACTCTTGCTTCTTTCTCTTTCGGGTTGAGTCTTGTGGCTGTTTGCCCTGAACTTTCCATTCCTTGCTACACCACATGTGCTCTCCCCCTCCCCACTGGGTCAGACTGGTCATGTGGAGCCACCAGTAACCCTCGGCTGTCCCCACATCCGGTGGAAAGCTCTCCTTCCCTTCTACCTGATGTGGGATCACCGCCTATACAGAGCTTTGCTGTCCTGACCTCTCGCTGCTCTGTTCCTCTGTCTCCCCTCCGGGCTCCTCGCCCCTCCATGCTCCACCCTAAACTTACCCAGAGTCCCTCTTGAGAGCGGACTCAGAATCTGGTCCCACTGCACTTGTTGCTGCCATCTCTACCCACACCTCCCTCTCGGTGTGCCCAGGGTCCACGAGGCACCCTCCTTCTGCTCTCCCATCTTTGTGAATGGGTCCCCAAGCCGGAATTCAGAATCTTTCTGGAATTTTCTCTTCTGCTCCCTGTTCTATCTAACAGTCCTGCTAGCCTTTGCTTAGTCTTGGATCAATTTCTTCCTTCCCCCCATCCCCACCTCCTTTCTTTGGTTCTGTGGGTCATCACTGACCCCAGAGCATGCACAGAGCTGGTGCCCGGACTCCTGTCCACCTGCACAAACCCATCCCCAGCTGCTTAGGAGAGACTCCAGGAGGGAGGACTTTCAGGCAGCACACACACTGGCTGGCAGGGAAGTACGCTTTCCTCCAAACTTCGGATCCCAGGGTTAGGACGATGAGAGCCTGCGGCAGGTGGGTAAGCTGGGGACAAAGCAAAGGAACCCTTTCTCCCGCAGACCATCTTCAGCTCCTGGAACTAGCCACAGAGGAAGCAGAGCCCATGGCAGCCACCAGCAGGAGGCTTCGGACGAGGCCCGGGGACATTTTCATGGCACTCTTTCCGAGGCTGGAGAGAGCTGTTGGCTCCCAGCCTATTTTTCTTTGGCCTCACAAGTCGCCTCTGTCCCACTGCTGTTGCTGGTACTTGGAATATGGTCATACACCATTTATCAGATGTCCAAACACTTGTAACGGGCAAGCACTGTACGTACACTTTCTCATCTGGGCCTCCCAGTGGCCTTCACCTGTTCGATGTTGAAGCTGAGAAGAAGGGAGTGAGGACCTGCTTGGGGCCATGCGGGGAGTGAGGTAGTCAAGGGGTGACCCTATAATTAGACCCCAAGCAGCCTGGGTCCCAGAGCCTGTGCTCCTGACCGTGCAGACATGGCGATCTCACCGGGCGGTGGTCTTCTGCTTTTCCTGTCCTTTCTCAGGTACCTGCTTTCCGTGGAGAGAGGGAACAATTGTCAGGTCCTGCCTGCAACTACTGTCCTGGCTGTGGGGGGATCTCAGCTCCCGCTGTATGCCAGGAGCTTCACAGGCAGGCCTTGTTCAGTCCCCGGAGCAACCCTATGGAGTGGCAGCTGACTGCAGTACCTGAAGCAGGGCCTCTTTCTCCCCCACCTGAATCCTGCCGGTCCCTGGCGTGGAGCGTCTCCTAATAGCACGTTCATTTCTGATACGACACCCACTCACTGCCGAGGAACTTGGGGCTCGTGTCGCAGCTGCGGTGTGGCCTCTCCCAGACCCAGCAGGCTGTCTGTGGGCCCGCACTCACCCCGGACCAATCCCCCGTCACAAAGAGCTGCTAGATTCCCTCTTCTCAGTGACACTTGGCCGAGAAACAGATTTCTCTTTCCCCAGGCAGCACAGCCTGGCTGACCATTAAGCATTATTCCTTCCTAATATCTTCTACCACAATTTATTTGGTGGTTTGATGGGCAAAAAAGATTCCTGGTCCGTACCTTTAATGTAACGAGGGCATTAGGGATGCGTAATGGAGGTGGAAATCACTTTCTAATACATAAAACATAAATACAGCAAAAGTGCACAAATGAGCTATAATTCTTCCTTCTTTTCATGGTCAATAAAAAAAAAGCCCCAATCTTTCCTCATTAATTTGGACCAGGATGAAACTGTGGGGCTGCTGGTTTTTCAAAGCACTTTCTGCAAAATAATGAGGCTGTTTATTAACATCCAGAAGGCGAGGGAGGGCTTGTGGCTATGACAGTTTCTATAGTAACAGCAAGGAAGGAAGTGAGGCACAGCTGGCGAAATTTGTGCCGCCCCTCCCCCGCCCCTTAAATGCAAGGGGTGGGCTTGGGGACCCCGGTCCAGGTGACGAGGCCACTGGACACCATGTCCCCTTGGTTGACCTCCAGGTAGAATGCGAAGGATTTTAGGGTCTGGTAAAGTAGCGTTCGATAAGAAGGGATGTGGGTTCTGTGCTTGCGAATAGCATGTGATGTCTTAAAACCGTGGGTATTTGTGTGTAGCTTGTCTGTAAAAAAGGCTAAAAGCAGATTCTTGAACAGCACTTCACACCCGCCGTGGTGTCTACAATCAAAAAGACAGACACCAGCCAGTGTTGGTGAGGGTGTGACGGTATTAGCGCTCTCCCGCGTGGCTGGCGCAGCTCCTTTGGAAAACAGTCTGGCGATTCCTCCAGAGGTTGCCCGGGAGCTGCCGTAGGACCTGGCAAGTCCCCTTCTCAGGACGTAGCAGCGAGAAGAGAAAGCCTGTGTCCCCGCAGGAGCTCGTGCCAGCGCGTCGACAGCAACGTTGTTCGTGACAGCCCCGAAGTGGGAACAACCTGTGTGTCCGTCCACCAATCCACGGATGAAGACGTGGTCTCTCCGCATGATGGGGTATTATCCAGCCACAGAGAGGAGTAAAGCCCTGATACTCGCTACAGCATGGACGGAACTTGGAAATACGATGCCACGTGGTTGAAGCCCGTCACAGAAGACCACATATTGCGTTAGTGTCCTGGGGCTCCCATAACAAAACACCACAAGCTAGTGGCTTAAACAACAGAAATTTATTCCCTCACATTTCCAGAGGCCAAAAGTCCGAAATCAAGGTGCCGGCAGGCCTGGTTCTTATGGAGGGCTCGGAGGGAGGATCTGTTCCACGGTTTTTTCCTGGCTTCTGGTGGGTTTGCTGGCCATCCTGGCATTCTTCGTCTTGTAGACAGTCTTGTCCCTGTGTGTGTCTTTGTCCAGATTTCCCCTTTTTATAAGGACAGAAGTTACACTGGATTAGGCATCCACCCTGCTCCCGTACGATCTCATTTTAACTAATTACATGCGCAATGACCCTATTTCCAAGTAAGATCGCATTATGAGATACTGTGAATTAGGACTTTAACATAGGACATTTGAGGGAACACATCTCGTAACAGCTTTTGTTCATAGGAAATGTCCAGAATATGCAAATCCACAGAGCTGGAAAGTAGCCTAGTGGTTGTGGGGGCGGGAGAGGGTGTGGAGAGAGACTGCTGATGTGGGCAGGGGGTTTCTTTTAGGGGTGACGAACGTGTCCTAGACTTGACTATGGTGTTGGCTGTGCAACTCTGTCAATGTACTAAGAGCGCTGAGTTGTGCAATTTAAATTGGTGAATTATATCGCATACGAATTCTACGGCAATAAAGCTATTAGAAAGAAATCCTTGAACATCCGAGAGTAGAAGTGTTTTCCTTGCAGATTTCTGCTGGCGGGCTTTCCTCATTGCTGCCTTGACCAGTGCCCCCACGGCCTGTTTCAGCCTCCCTGGGCGCCCTGGCCACACTGCTCCCACTCCTCGTCCTTTCTTTGTCCTGACCATCTTCCAGGAGCTAGTCAAGTCCTGCCCCTCTCCCAGAGCCTTTCCTGATGACCAGTTTGCCCTGAGTCCTTTCTTCCCTGAGTTTCTACAGCACACGACTCTGCTTCTTGAGTCCCGTGGGTTACCTGCCTTATTCGCTGGTTGTTTGTGAGTCCCTCGCCTTCCCGATTAGATTGCACATCGTTCTGGGGCAACGACTGTGGGTCCTTCACCCGTAGCCCCTGCGGTGCTTAGGTGAGACTGGGGCACGTACACCTTTAATAATTTAATAATTTGACACATTAATCACACCGAAGATAAACTCTCCCTGGCCCCGATCCCTGGCCCAGGGGAGCGGTTACACACAAGAGCATGTAACTTCCTTGCTCATGACTCACTGAGCCACGGTGTAACCTGTGCAGGGTTACTGTGAGCCAGCCCACTTCTACTCAGAGAAGTCCCTCTCTTTTGGAGGGAGCTCCTAGCTCCCTGAAGACCTGAAGCCCCATATCCTGTGACCTGGGCTGTCCCTGGGGATGTCATTCCAAATATAAGAGGACCATTGATTTTCCATCCTTCACAGTCTGCTCCTTGAGAGCCTGTGGTCGGGGAACTAACTTTGTTATGTTCCATGGTCTCTATAGCTTTTCCTCCCCTGCTCAGGGGTCCCTTGAACCTCCATCTCTTTCCGGACAACTTAAATTTCTATCTTGATTTCAATTCACTAATAGAAAATATCAACTTAGTATATGATTCATTTGCATCTTACTTCCCAGTTCCAAAAGCTTGGAAAAGCTTTCTAGCTCAAGGTCTAAGGCATTCTAATGGAATGTTTTCCAAGAGAGGGCATTTCAGGCAGGAGGGAAGAGTTGGTTGGAAACACAGAGTGCTTTACATTGCTCTTGCTTATAAGGCTGGAGAGACCTCATTGTCAGTGTTTCCTCTTTTAAAACCCTTTCTACTAATTTTCAATCATTTTTCTGTATCAGAAGTGGGACTTTTGCCCCCAAATATGTCATGAACTCTAACACATAAAGCAGATAAAAAAGTGGACTCCTGGTCAGGATGACACTGTAAGTATACACTTCAAGTGCCGACCAAAATCTGACAAAATATGAAAACGGGAAAGTCACAGAGGCACAGCCATCATAGTAAGAGATGTTAAGACATATTTCTCAGTAGTCGATAGAACGAGCAGACAAAATAATCTGTCAGGATATGGAAGATCTGAACAACACAATTAATCAAATTGACCTAATTGACATATATAAAACACCACACCCAACAAAGACAGGATGTGCCTTCTTTTCACTCGAATAAGTGCACGAGTCATTTGCCCAAATTGACTATACAGTAGCTCGTAAAGCAAGGCTTAACAATTTTCAAAGGATTGAAATAATTCAGAGAATGTTCTCTGACCACAGTGCAATTAAGCTAGAAATCAATAGTAAAAAGATAACTAGAAAATCTCCAACTGCTTAGTAATTAAGCCACACACTTCTAAGTAACCTGTGGTTCAAAAAAGAAATCACAATGGAAATTCGGAAATTAGAAAATATTTTTAACTAGATGATGATGAAGACACATCATATTATACTTGTAGATTATAACTAAAGTAGTACTGAGAGAGAAATTTATAGCCTTATATAGACAAGAAGAAAGGCTGAAAAATCAATAACTTCAGCTCTCATTTTAAGAAGCAAGAAAAAGAAAATCAAGCCAACTCCTAAGAAGATAGAAGGGATGGAATTATAAAGAGCAAAGCATAAATAAATGTAATAGAAAGCAAGTGTACAATAGAGAAAACCAATAGAGCCAAAAGTAGATTATTTGAGAAAATCAATAAGACTGATAAACTCCTAATAAAGCTAATCAAGAACAGAAGAGAGCAAACACATTACCAATATAAAGAATGAAAAGGTAAAGGAACAGCTCTACAGATATTGCAAACATTATCTAGAAAGTAAGACGATACCATGGACATACAGCTGCCGGAGATCTTGTGTGTCAAATACATAATGAATTCTTACAACTCAATAGTAATAAAGAAAAGAACCCAATTAAAAACGGGCAAAAGATCTGAACTGACATTTGAACTGACAAGATGATTTGCCAATGGCAAATATGCACACGAGAAGATGTTCAACATCATTAGACACAAAAATTAAAACTGATGAAATACCACTACGACACACCCACTAGACTGGCTAAACTTAAAGAAGACTCTACATACCAGGGGTTGGCAAGGGTGAGTAGTAACGAACACAGAAATATTCACTCTAAGCAGACCATGACACGTTAGGTACGAATACTATCATCCACTGATCAAACTCCAAAAAAATCCTACTAAGAAGTACAGCCAAAAATCCAATAGAAAAAATTAAAATGAAAAAAACCACAAAACAGTAAAATAGTGCAGGGGAAGGCAGAAAATGAGAAGAAATTAATAAGAAACATAGGAGACAAAGTAAATAATAACATGGTTGAGTTAAATTTATCCATATCAAAAATCACCTTAAGGGGCGCCTGGGTGGCACAGCAGTTAAGCGTCTGCCTTCGGCTCAGGGCGTGATCCCGGCGTTCTGGGATCGAGCCCCACATCAGGCTCCTCTGCTATGAGCCTGCTTCTTCCTCTCCCACTCCCCCTGCTTGTGTTCCCTCTCTCGCTGGCTGTCTCTATCCCTGTCGAATAAATAAATAAAATCTTTAAAAAAATCACCTTACATGTCATGGTTAAATATACGAAATAAAAGGCAGAGATTGTTAGATTGGATAAAAATATAATACCCGGTTATATATTATTGACAAGAAATCCACTTTAAATGTACAGATATGAGTAGGTCAGAAGCAAAATGGTAGAAAAATATATTTCATGCAAAAACCAATAAAGAGAAAGCTGGAGTGGCTGTACCAACACCTGACAAAGTAAACTTCAAAACGAGGAGAACTTTCAGGACTTAAGAGAGTGCGTAATCATACAGGGGCCAATTCACCAAGAAGACCTGATAATTGTAAGTGACCACTCACATTGCAATATAGCTTCGAAATACAGGAAACAGAAACACGGTCCTGAAAGGAAAAAGAAACAACACACGATTCTACTTAGGCACTTCCACACTCTTCCCTCAGCAATAAAGAAAACAAATAGAAAATCAATAAGAATACAGAAGACCTGAGAAACACTTTCAACCAATATGACCTAGTGATATTTGCAGAACATTGTACACAGAAGCAGTAGCAATCACATTCTTAGTAAGGGCTTCTGGAACATTCATTAAGATGAACCCTATTCTATGGAAAAATGTAATAGATTCCAAAGATTTAAAAGAGTTGAGGTGATAGAAATTATCTTCTCTGATCATGAAGATTTAAACTAAAAATCAATGAAAGAAGGATATCTGGAAAAGTCTTGGAAATTAAACACGTATTTCTAAATAAACCTTTGGGTGAAAAAGAAGCCAAAAACGAAATTAGAAAAATTTTCAAATTGAGGGGCGCCTCGGTGGCACAGCGGTTAAGCGTCTGCCTTCGGCTCAGGGCGTGATCCCAGCGTTATGGGATCGAGCCCCACATCAGGCTCCTCCGCTATGAGCCTGCTTCTTCCTCTCCCACTCCCCCTGCTTGTGTTCCCTCTCTCGCTGGCTGTCTCTATCTCTGTCGAATAAATAAATAAAATCTTAAAAAAAAAAAAGAAAAATTTTCAAATTGAGTAAAACTAAGAATACAATATTTCAAAAATTTGTGAGATGCAGCTAAAGCAGAGCTGAGAGGAAATTTTAAGCATTAAAATTAATTAAATATTAAAAATTAATCCATTAATTCAATATTTAGTTAATTATATTACATTACTGAAAGACTTTCCATTAATAACCTAAGCTTTCACTCTAAGAAAATAGAAGTAAAAGAGCAAATTATGTGGAAAACCATAGGTGGAGGGAAACAATAAAGAGAATAAAAAAAAATGAAACAGAAAATAAAAAAGTAATAGAAAAAAGCAACAAACCAGAAGTTGTTTTTATTTAAAAGATCAGTAAAATTGATAAAATTCAAGTCAGACTACCCAAGAATAATAGAGAAAAGACACCACTTGCCAGCATCATGAATGTGAGTAGAATCACTGAAGACATTACAATCATTGAACGATAATAAGGGAAAATACATACAACTTTATGCCCATAAATTTGATAATTTAGATAAAAAATGGATCAATTCCCTGAAGGACACAAACTCCCTAATTTCATTCAGGAAGAAATAACCTGAATAGTTGCATGTCTGTTAAAGAAATTGGATCTGTGGTTAAAAATCTTGCTACAGAACTCTAGACCTGGTCGGTGTGATAGGAGAAGTATGCAATATGCTTAAAAAAATTAATATTAGCTCTGTAGAAACTCATCCAGAAAATAGAAGAGGAGGGAACATTTCTCAGACCCATACTGCTTGACTTCAGAACTTGCTAGAAAGCTAAATTAGTCAGCGCAGTGCAGTGCTGATGACAGAATAGTACAGAGGAGAGTGTCCAGAAATAGATCACATGGATACGGCCAATTGATTCTGACAAAGGTGCAAAGACGAGTCGAAGGAGAAAGGAGCAGCTTTTTAATTAATGATGCTGGAACATCAGAAAACCCCAAATCGGAGCCCATCCTTTTTTCCTTACAGTCCTTAAGTGTAAACCTAAAACCTTAAAAATTCTAGAACGATGCTGTTCAATACCCTTGCTATCCAGTACGGGAGCCACCAGACACATGTAGCTATTGAGCATTTGAAATGTGGCTAGTGTGACTGAAGAGCTGAATTTTAAATTAAATTTAAATTGATTTAGATTTAAATAACCTCATCTACTTAGTGGCTACCATATCAGGCAATGGAGTTTGAGAAGACGACACTGGAGAAAATTTTGTGTCAGTGGACTAAGCAAAAGTTCCTCAAATATGACACTAAAAGTATGATCCCTACAAGAAAAAGTGGGTAATTTGTGTTTTACCAAAATTAGAAACTTCTCTAAGAAAACTTCTAAGAGGGGCGCCTGGGTGGCTCAGTCAGTTAAGCATCTGCCTTCAGCTCAGGTCATGATCCCAGGGTCCTGGGATTGAACCCCTTGTTAGGCTCCCTGCTCAGGGGGGAGCCTGCTTCTCCTTCTCCCCTGCTTGTGCTCTCTAGCTGTCTCTCTCTCTGTCTCTCAAATAAATAAATAAAAATTTTTTTTAAAGAAAGACTTCTAAGAGAATGAAAAAATAACCCACGGACTGGGAGAAAATATTTGCAAATCATGAATCTGACAAATGACTTGTATTCAGAAAATGTAGAGAATACTCAAACTCAATCAAAAGAAAACATCTTAATAAAAAATGGGGAAAAGATTTGAACAGATACTTCATCAGAGAATATATGTGGAAAGCAAACAAACACACAAAATAGGCTCAGCATCACTAGTTGTGATCAGAAGTGCAATTTAAAACCACAATGAGTTACCACTACATACCTTTTAGAAGGAAAAAAAAAAATCTGATAATACCAAGTGTTGACAGGGATACAGAGCAACTGGAACTCTCACATATTACTTGTCAGGAATGCAAAATGGTACTGATGCTTTGGAAAATATTTTGGCAGTTTATCATAAAGTTAAATATAAACTCATTGTATGTCCCAGCCGTTCCACTGTTGGTATTTACTCGGGAGGAATGAAACCATATGTTCACGAAACATGCATACAAGAATGTCGATATCAGTTTGGTTTGTACTAACTCCAAATTGGAAGCAGTTTAAGTATCCATTAACAGGTGAATGGACAAATTGTGGCATATCCATGCATTGGATACTACTTCTCAGCAATTAAAAAGATAAACTACTGATACAAGCAACAACACGTTTGAATCTCAAACATATGCTGACCAAGAGTCCATGCTAATTCCATTTTATATGAAATTTAAAAACTGGCAAAAATAATCTGTGGTGATAGAAAGTATACCTGTAGCTGCTTGTTGGGGTGGGATACCTGTGGTGATAGGGGTTGATTGACAGGGGTACGAGAGAACTTTCTAAGATGATCTATCTATATATTCATCTTGATTGGTATATTGTATTCAATGTATATCTTGATTGAAGTGTTTATAACATTGGCATACATACGCAAAAAAAGTTACTGAATTTTAGACTTAAGATCTGGGCAAAATACTAAATTTAAATTTTCCTTGATTAAAATAAGTGAAAGGAATATCTATTTGATTTGAAATGATCTCCAGAATAAATTGTTACATGGAAAAACATCAGGGTGTGAACCCATGTACATGTTTGTTATTTTCAAATAAAACTAATAAAAATGAGTCCCGCTCTAAAAAAATGATCACCTCTTAAGGGACAGATGGAAGACAGAAGAGGTGACAAGATGGAAATGATACTTTTCTGAATCGATCTTGTTCTAATATTTTCTGCTTAGGTATTATGTACAAAACTAAATTCATAAATGAATTTAAAATTCCCCAAAGAAATGAAAATTGGAAAAAGGGAAAGCACTGCACAAGACAGCATTTATAACATACCTAGTTAATAATACTGTGTTATATACTTGGAAGTTGCAGAGACAGCAGATCTCTTACCAACAAGAAATGGTAATTACACGATGTACGGTGGTGGGAGCTCACAGTGTGGTGGTAATCGTGTCACAGTATAAAAGCATCAAATTCACACATTGTATGCCTTAAACGTGCACAATGTTCTGTGTCAATTGTATCTCAACAGAGCTGGGAGGAAACTACGTAGTGGAAAGCATTATGTCTTGTTACTGTAGAATATAGTACTGTGGCCGTATATCCTTACTTGATACACTGATTCACTCACTCCAAGTACCAGTAGTGCTGCCAAGAAATCTTAAATTTCATTTTGAAAGTTGTATTATTTTTGGTACTATTGGTATTACTCTTTAAAAAAATACTATATAGGAAAATAAAGCAAGTTCATAAATTATGTTCATATTCTTTAAGGTCCAAGATTTTTAGTGTAAAAAAAAGAGAGAGAGATACAATTACGGAATCCAAGAACTTAAATAAAATCCATGGACTGGTAAGTTTGAATTGGAAATAGCAGTATGATCTTAGGATATCTTTGGTTTTTATAGACTGACGGGTTGGTGCTACCCACTAAAAACGCTCAGAAGCAAAAAGCATCCTCAGCAGCAGGATTATGGTCTATATTCCATGAGCAGGTGCCAGGGTCTGAGAAAAAAAAGGTCTGATTGCAGTTCTGGGGCAGGAAATATACAAGATGAGACGGTCCTAGGACAGCAGGTTGTGCCCCAAAGCTGGGAAACTATTAAAGACTATTGGGGTTCTATCAAAGAACAGAGGGGTCAGCATGACAAGACTCCCATTGTTCAAAGATGGGACCATTTGAGCATAAAAAATGATTGCAAAGTGTGGAATTTATAAACCCCCATAAGTTTATAATGACTTTCCAAAAAGAGGAAGCAGAGTCAGACAAAACAGGAGTGTTAGAGATGAGCAGGAGGGGATGGGGGAGAAGGACAGTTCAGTGGCAGCCATTGGAAGTATGAAATTTATACTCTGAAAATAAGCAATGAAAGGCAAATAATCAAACATTTATCCTTCCTTTCCCATGAGAATTATATAGCCTTGGTTAATGAGAGGAAGTTAAAAGAAGAATCTTAGAAAGGGGAACCCTCTTGCACTCCTGGTGGGAATGCAAGCTGGTGCAGCCACTCTGGAAAACAGCGTGGAGGTTCCTCAAAAAGTTGAAAATAGAGCTACCCTACGACCCAGCAATTGCACTACTGGTATATACCCCAAAGATACAGATACAGTGATCCGAAGGGGCACCTGCACCCCAACATTCATAGCAGCAATGTCCACGATAGCCAAACTGTGGAAAGAGCCCAGATGTCCATGACTGGCGAATGCATAAGGAAGATGTGGTGTGTGTGTGTGTGTGTGTGTGTGTGTGTGTGTGTGTGTACTACTGTGCATTCAAAAATATGAAATCTTGCCATTTGCAAGGACATGGATGGAACTAGAGGGTATTATGCTAAGCAAAATAAGTCAGTTGAAGAAAGAATTATCATATGATCTCACTCATATGTGAAACTTAAGAAACAAAACAGGATCATAGGGGAAGGGAGGAAAAAATAAAACGAGATGAAATCAGAGAGGGAGACAAACCATGAGAGACTCTTAACTATAGGAAACAAACTGAGGGTTGCTGGAGTGGAGGGGGTGGGGGGGTGGGGTAACTGGGTGATGGACATTAAGGAGGGCACATGATGTAATGAGCACTCGGTGTTATATGCAACTGATGAATCACTGAACTCTACCTCTGAAACTAATAATACACTGTATGTTAATTAACTGAATTTAAATTTAAAAAATAAATAAAATGCTTGCATTGTATAGAGCTCAACATTGTAAGAATCCCCTCTCCAAAAAAAAAAAAAAAAAAAAGAAAGAAAGAAAGAAAAGAAAAGGAAAGGAAAGAAAAAGAATCTTAGCTAATAATTTGTGGAAATCTTGTTAGGATCAGAGAATAAGCATTTTTCATCCCTCAGTGGAATAACTGATTCAAGGTGAAAATGGCCATCGGGTGAAAGGCACAGAAAGGTCAGCGACTTGCCCCAGGTCACACGGCTGACGTGGTCAGCCCGATGTAGTGACCACGGTTGTGACCATCATAGCACGTTCCGTCATGAGATGGTGGTAGAGGTTCAATGTTGCCGGTGCCCCCGCGAACGCAACACACCGTCCTGCCCTCCTGGCGATCGCGTTCTCTGGTGTTTGACAGTGGGGGTTTTAGGAGCCGCGTCAGCACCCGGCTTCTTTCAGAAGCTCCTCTGGTGGGCCCTTGGCGGGAAAGTCCGCCGTGCAACCTCAAGATTCTCTCCAACGAACGTGGCACCGGCACTGCTCCTATGATCAAGACCGAAGCTGGACGGGAAGCCCACAGGTGTGAAGGACGCATTTCAGCCGCCTGCAGCCTGGCCGCGTCTCCTGCATCCGTGCCGAGCAGCTACTCTCCTGGGGCGAGAGGGAGCTGGGCCCTTGCCCCGCACTAGCACAGCCCGGCCCGTGGGCGCCTCGAGGGCCCTAGCTTCGGAGCAGCCCCCCCAGTGAACCGCATTAGACTTTGTTCCAAGTCCTCGCCAGGAAGGAGGCGACCTGTCAGCCAGGAGACAGGCTGCCGGTCTCTGAGGTGTGAAACTTTCCATTTAACACCTTGGTGAATGTGTTGATTATTTATTATATCTCGAAATAGTTCAAATATAATTACAGTGAAATTTTGTATAATCATTTTTGGAACCCTTGAATGAATTCTGAAGGGGTCTTGAGCAGCGCGGTTTGCAAACCCATTTATACCCCCCCCCCCCGAGATGCCCTTCTCACTCGGCCTCGGGTTATGGTTACAGGTTCTGAGTTACTCCAGACGTAGGATCGTAGTCCCGAACTAGAGCTTAGCGAAGTTCCAGGGCCGTTGTTGCAAGCTTAATAAGTATCTGGGAAATAAATAAATGAACGAACGTATGACCCCCTCAAGGACAAGGACTCGTCATTCTTCTGGCTTTTGGGGGACTCGGCATAGGATCTGCAGGTGGTGGGGAGTCAGGGAATGAGTGAATGGAGAGGGTCCTTGCCTCCTGGTGTCCTCAAAACGCGCATCCCTGTTAAGGAAGGGAGCTGGTCCTGTCGCCCACATCGCCAGGTCCTGAGCTAGAATACCAGCCCAAACTGCATCCCTCGCTGCCCACCCCTCAAAGGAGCCAGTCCCCACCAGAAGTTTCCATGCCCATCCCCCTGGGCCTTTGAGCTGAAGGCTGAATTTAGAAGAAGCAATTTTGGGGTTCTGTTGCTTTTCTGAGATGGGGGTCTCCTGGGTAGGAAGGCTCATGACTGGTGGGTCCAGGAAGACAGAGGGCGTGGAGCGGGGGCCCCCCTCGCCAGGGCCTGCGTGGAATCCGCCAGCCCTGGGAGGCTTTTCCTTTGACAGATTCCCCTGAAACCATTGGACTTGTCAGGACCCATCAAGGAAGGCTGGTTTCAGGCAGTGAATTGAATTTGCAAGCAAGATAATCAGTTATTGATTGGAAGGGCGAGCCATGGCTCCTGCCTGCTTCTGAGGAAATGAACTTCTTCAGTTTCTGGAATATTTACTGGTGGGAGTGAAGCAGTGATCACTTCTGCTGAGACAGCCAGAGTCAGCTTTGCAGAAATGATGCCGAGGGAGACACATTCATGATATTTATGTAGGTGAAATGGGGCTAAACACACCCTTGGGGACACGGGTGGCTCCGTCACGCCCCTGGTGGGAGGGAAGGTTGGCATAAAGCCCCAGGTATCCTGATTCTGTACTCTTGCCGGTTCGGCTGCTTCGGTAAGAAGTCTTTTGGACCCAGGTGAGGGGGGGGGGCCCACGCCACCCCTCCCGTCCCCTTCCCCCATCCCCAGCATCTCTGGTCCTTTAGAGCTCCACAGGGCCCCGTACTTGATCTGGCCCCCAGATGTCCATGGGAGGTCTCGACCCCTTAGCCAGGAGCAGGGCTCCACCATGATCCCCGAGAAACCCCGATTCTAAGATGCCGTTGACTGTAGGGGGCACCATCGACTTACCAACAGCTTCCTGGGCGAAAATGTGAGGCCCCATTGTATTTAGCATTCATCATAATTATAAATGTGTCCCAATTCCAGACAAGCTAAAAAGAGAGGAAAAAAAAGCGTGTCTTGGAGTCAGGGAAATGTGGTGTTGTTATTTTCATTGTTCACATTATTAATTTGTTTACATCTCACTTTGCACCCAAAGGGTTTGCTGTGGGGAGCTGGGACGGTGCTTCCCTGTCCCTCTGACACGTCTCGGCTGAGAGGTGCTCTGCCGAGGGGGCTCTGGCAGCGGGCGCGTGTATGCTGGGCCTGGCACCATATCCAGCCTCAGACCGGCGAGGACCCCCCCCCCGACCTCCTCCGGCCCAGCGTAGCGTCTGTATGACCAGGGAGCACACTCATCGGCAGCCTGTGCCCCCCCCCCCAATTTAGCTCATGCTCTGGGCCCTGGCATTTCCGGCCCTAAGGCCCTGAGCCTGTTTCTAGGGCATACCCGAGTCCATCTTCCCAGGACAACAGAGGGGGAACAAGGGGCTGCCGAGTGTGGCCCGAGCTTGGTCTGCGGTGCTCTTCCTGCACAGCGCAGGCCTCGGATGGGAGAGAGGGGGGTGGTGTGGGGGCAGGGCCACGGTCCAGGCCGGCTATCCTGCGCTGCTGGGCCCTTTCTGACGCTTCCCTTCAAGGGATGGAGAATTCTGACCTTGAGCCTGGTCTTCTGGGTCATCGGCAAGTCTATTTGTCAAGGCCAGAACGTGTCTCACCAAAGCTTTGCTGTGTGGGCCTCTGTTCGTACTCCTGCCCTCGGCCTGCAGAAGTCTGGGGGCCTGGTGTTTACCCAGTGAGCGAAGGGATGAAACCACCTGTCACAGCACGTTCGCGGTCTTTCCCCGGGCTCCGAGGCCGCGGCTGGCCACTGGAGCCCGTGCATCTGCGCCCCAGGCAGGCCAAGGTCCACTAGTAGGAGCTTCTTGACTTAACGCTCAGGTCTCCCCTTCCTCTCAGGATGGCCCATCAGGGGCCCAGGCTTGGCAGGAACATGTTCCCACGTGACAGTTTCCGCGGTGGCTTCATCTTTGCCCGGTGGGACTTTGGAGCAAGTTCGCTGAGCTCACATCCCCCTCCTTCCCGGGAAGCCTTATGCTGAGGGCTGACGACAGCGCAGACGCCCATTCTCCCTTCTGTGCCCAGAAGGTTTGGTGTCTTGGCGTTCTGAAGCGATGCTGCCTTCTCTTTATTCCTGGCTGCGTCCCATGGAAAAGGCGAGGAAATTCTATGACTGGATCCCCGGCTGGCCAGAGACCCGGGCGGAATGCTATTGGTGTTTATTCTGGAGGGAGCCCTTTCTCTCTGCAAATATGAACTAATCCTTGGCTTTGCTCAGAGGGAGGCTTGGTGAGCTGGACAGAAGCGGGAGCCTGAGTCAGGAGCAGAATGCGAGAGTAGCATCAAAGGTTCTCCGGCTAGCAGATCAATATACACAGCTAATCCCCAGGCCTCTGATCATCCCTTGGCTCATCGGAGTGTGGCCTTTGGTCCCCGGAATGCCCAGGGAACGGGGGCTTCTGCCTCATTAGTTTTCTGGTCACCGTGGGGTAGGCTGGGGGAAAGGAACGCCTCCTCTTTGCAGATCTTGTGGAAAACCACTGAGAGTGGTTCGCTTCCTTGCCTCGGGAAGCCGGCCCCAGGGCCGAGGTGGAGTCTGGAGGTGCTGGTGGTGGTCAGGGTCTCATTCTGAAAGCAGCTTCTGGAGGGACGCATGCCGGCGGGGTAGGGGGTTGGGCTGCTTTTCTTCTGGCCCCAGGACAAACCCCATGGCTCTTTCATGTTTCAAACAATCCCTCCAGCATGAGTTAGCTGTTCTTGTCAGCTGCCTCTGTCACCCCAAAAGCAGGAGCGGGTAAACGACTCCCCGGTAAACGGCTGCAGCATGTTGCCAGCTGTCCCCTGCGATTCAAGCCGCGCTGGATTTTTACGTCTGTTTTGTTCTCTTTCCCATCCTTCTGAATGATGGTGAGGGGGAGAGAAGATATGTCAAGCAGTGGCTACCGATTGGATGTGGGGGAAGGGAAGCTGGGGGCTCCCTCAGCTGGGCGTGGAGCTGGACCTCTGCCCGGGGCTGAATCGTGTCCCCCAAAAGTCCGTATGGTGAAGTCCCAATCCCAGTGCCTCACAATGCAACTATATGTGGAGACAGGGTCTTTAAAGAGGTGATTAAGTTAAAATGAGGCCATTGGGCTCTAATCCAATCTGATGGGTGTTCTCATAAGAAGAAAAAGGGATGCTCTCAAACAGAGGATAGGCCATGCGAGGACAGTGAGGAGACTGCCATCCGCAAGCCAAGGGGAGGACACTGACCTGCCCACCCCTTGATCTTGGACTCCAGAATGACGACGAGAACACACAGTTCTCTTGTTGGAGCCACCCTGCCTGGAGGATTGCGTTTTGCCAGCCTGAGCACCCAAAGCAGGCACCCCGGGCTCGATGTGGTGCCACGGGCTGTCCTCCAGCACCCGTGTCCTGGGGTGCAGCAGCTTCAGCTCACTCTGTGCCCAGCACCCTTCTTCCCACTGGGGGCTGCCCCTCCTCCACCCCACCTGCTCCTGGGGGACGTCCACACCGGCCCGGCCAAGCCTTCGGCAGCTGGCGCAGCTGGAACGCTGAGGTCAGGGTATGTGGGGCAATGCTCATTTTTCTCTGCTAATAGAACCCCACTGGGGAGCCACGGGCTGGGGGAGCTGCCTTAGACAACTTCCTGTTCTACGAGTGCTAATATTCCAACCAACTGGCCTCAAGTGAGAAGTCCGTAATTAACTGAAAGAAGATCACTTTTAAATCATCCCCAGGCTCCAATTTTGGAGACCAGCTCCTGGGCTGGATGGGCTGCGGGCTTGCCCAGGGCGGCGATCCTTATTTTCTTAACTACAGGAGGGGACATGTAGCCAGGGCAAGGAAATGTGTCCAAGTGAGTTTTTTAAGGGACAGAATAAATATTTGTCCAAAATTCTGCTGGTAGAATTCTATGGGAGAAAGAATCCACTGAATCTATGACATAACAGCGAGTGACTCAGACTTCACTCGAGTGTCCTCTTGTGCACCTGTGAATGGAGGGACCACAGTGGACCCCGCATTTCAGGTCCCATCATGTTCTCCAAATGCTGGGTGCTATAAAGTTTGCTAAAAATACGTCCAGACACACCTGGGCTCATGGGAGCAGGATATGTCTGGGAACACACTCTCCCGTGTTCTGGTCTCGTTGGCAGCCGGTGGCAGGGTCTGGAGACGCGGATTTCAGCCCTGCCTGGTCATGGTTCTCATTCCCTATGGCTGCTGTAACAAGTTGCCCCACATCTGGTGAATCGAGTCTTACCGGGGCCCAAATCAAGGTGTTGGCAGGGTTCATTCCTTCTGGAAGCTCCAGGGAAGAGTCTGCTCCTTGCTTCTTCCGGCCTCTGGGGGCTGTCGGCAGCCCCTGGCTGGTGGCCACATCACTCTGATCTGTCTCTGTGGCCTCTTTGCCTCCTCCTCTCCCGTGTCAGATGCCCCCGTGCCTCCCTCTTGTAAGGACACCTGTGATGGCATTTCGTGCTCCCCCAGAACTCAGGATCACCCCCCTATCTCCTGGAGATCCTTAACTTAATCCTAGCTGCAAGGTCCCTCTGCCATGTGAGGTCACAGGTTCCACTTCACCCTGACCGGCCGTCCCAGCCCCGTCCCCAGGGTGACCCCACACACAGTCAGGGGCCTGCTGTTCCCTCGGTACCTCCTGGGCTTTCGGGTCGCCCTCCTGCCTGCCTGCCCCAGGCTTGTCCTTCCGCGGACTCTTCTCGTCTGCCACACGGAAGCTCAAACGTTTCTTCCTGATCTCAACTGTTGTTTTTTTTCAAGTGAGGTGCAATTCATGTAACATAAAATCACCCATTTAGACCCGTTAGTGGCATTTAGCACGTTCACGGCATTGTGCAGACACCACCTGTCTAGTCCCCAACCGTCTTCATCGGAGGAGACCCGTCCCCCTCCCCCGCCCCACATAAACAAGGCTTTCTGTCTACAGTTACCTACTCTGCACATTTCACAGACACGGACTCAGTCCGGCATCTGCCACAGCATCGTGCCTTCGAGGTCCTCTGTGACGTAGCATGTGGCCATGCTCCATTCCTTTTCACGGCCGAGTAATATTCCCTCGTGCGGCTCCCACACTGGTTCGTTCCATCTGCTGAGGGGCACCTGGTCTGTTTCCTCCTCTCGGCTACCTTGGCTCGTGCCACTGTGAGCGTTTCTGTACAGGTGCTGGTCTGAGACCCCCTTTTCAGTGCTTTGGGGAGTGAAATTGCGGGGTCACATGGGAATTCTAGGTCTGCTTTTTTGAGGAACTGCCAAACCTGCTTTTTGTTTTTGTATTTTCTTCTGTTGTGGGTGTTTTTTTGATGTTCTTGAGCCTGAAGAAGAAGAGCAGAGGGGAGGATGCTCTTTCGGGGGGGGGGTCTGTGGAAGTCACCCCCACTTGCCACCAGTCTCTGCTCTGGTTGGTGTCTGCTCCCTGGTGGCGTGGGGCTTGGGTCATCGACATTTGTGGCAGGTGTCCCGCAGCGTGCCTTACTGGCTCATGCTCATAGGGACCTGGGTGTTTTGGGACATCTGCTCTTGATGAAAGCAGGGTTCGTGGGGGAGGGCGACTTCCTAGTACCAGGGAGAAGCCATACTTACAGCTGGACCTCCAGGAACATGAGACAGAGCTCGTGCATCTGACAGTGCTCCCCTGGAGTCCCAGGGAGGGTCTGCTGGGGCCAGGCATGTGGTCCCTGATGGCAACTTCAGAGGGTCCCCTGGATGGGCTTTGTGGGTTCAGCTCCATCTTGTAGGAGTGAATTATGTTTTTGTTTCTCCCCGTTCAACTTCATAACCCTGGGAGTGAACCGTGGGTGCTCTGTCTCTGTCCCTGCAAACAGTGCCAATTCATAACGGTGATGGGGGATTACGGCTTTGCCTCTCTTTCTCACTCAGTCCCCCCTCTCTTTCTCTTCCTTCTTCCTCCCCCAAACCAGGGTTTCCTAAACATTCCTTTCACGCTGTCCCCTTTTGAGGTGCTGCTCACATTCACCATGACTGGCGTTTTAAAGCCATTTGTTGCTCTGTTGTCACAGTCAGCCTGATGGGATCAGCCGCCGGGCCCCTCCCCAGACCGTGGCAGCCCCCACCCCTCAGGTGTGACCCCCACACCTGTCCTGCTGCCGTCCCCGCCTATTCCTTCCCATGCAGAGAAACGCACACAGTACGATGCCATTTTAGCAAAACCAACTAACAGTGAACATCTATGCGTGTGGTGTTCTTGTCCACGAGCTGGACATCAAGACCGTAACAGAGGGATACACAGGGCATGCGAGGGGCTTGGCAGTGGAACGAGGTGGGAGGTGAGGAGGAGAATGGGGAGGGGCAGAGAGACACAGAGACAAGGACAGAGACAGAGAACTCCCACTTACAAACTGCCCCCCGAGCAGGTGCTAATGCAGCCACCTCCCATCTCTGCTCTGATGTTGGAGTTCACACCCTTCAGACAGAGTGGAAAATGCTCCCTGTGTGGCACGTACCATGGAGGACCCAGAACCACGGAGCTGAACCTGAATGACTGCCTGGGCCACACCTTTGGGGAGGAGGCATGGAGGTATTGGACACACCGTCTGTTCACTCAGCGCGTGCCTTCGCTCGGACGTCCCAGCCCCCTGGCTCTCCGCCAGCTGCTCTGCCCAGCTGTTCGGGCAGCTGTGGTGCTCACGGCCCGGGGAACCACAAGCCAGCCTCGTGCTCAGGTGGACTTTGTGTTGGCTGCTTACGGCATCAGCATGCACGGTGCTTACGGTGGGCCGGGCTCTGTTCCAGGCTCTGCGGGTACAAATAGACGTGTGCACGGGGGCGTCTCGAGTGTATATGCAGGATCAGCTTCCTGTTGCTGCTACGACAAAGCGTCAGTGGCTTCAGACAACACAGACTGATTCTCTTGCGGTTCCGGAGGCTGGACGGCCGGAAGCATGCTGCCAGCTGAGCTGCTTCCGAAGGCATTGAGGGAAAATCTGTTTCCTTGCCCTTCTCAGTCCTTAGGGGCTGCTGACCTCCTTGGCTGGGGGACCCTTCCTCCGTCGTTGGAAGGTGCCAACAGAGCATCTTCAAGTCTCTCTTGCTCTCTGCCTCTGTCATCACATTTTCTCTGACTTCTCCTGCCTGTCTGCATCCTGATGATGGCAGCGAGCCCGCCTGGATAATTGAGGGTAATCTCCTCATCTTAGGATCCTCAAGGTTCCATGTCTGTGAAGTTCTTTCCTGCCACGTGAGGTCCCATATCCACAGGTTGCACGGGTGAGGACATGACCGCTCTCCAGACCGTACTGAGTCTGACACACACGTATGTGTATTGACAGACATAGACACCTACCTTTCTATCTTCCTACATTTACAATAATCTGTATTTTACAAACAGCTACCATTATTCTTGCTCTGTTATAAACAGGGAGCCCATGGCACAGAGATTTCGAGCAACCTTCCCAAGGACATCCAGCTGGCAAGTGTGAGAACAAGGTTTCTGACCCCAGGTGCTGTCTCTGGAGTCTAAACCACTTCTTTTCTGGACTCTTCCAGGGAAAATACTAAAAGAAATCAAGGCTGCGTACTTATCACCTATCAGACAACTTCAGGTGTTATTGGAAATGCAAGAGACATGAAAGGGAAACTTCTGGATAAGTTGCTTGCAAGGGAGCTGAGGAGAAAAGACCAGCCCAGGAGAAGTGAGAGAACGTTCAGGTGTGAGGAAGATACAGGGTTTCATCCGTCAGATGCTTTAGCTCAGAGAAAGTTCTCACGGGCGATGACTTCATGTGCGTGACGTTCTGATTGGCAAGGATCAGAATGTGGATGAGCCCAGGTTACACCGAGCTTCCCCAACGCGGATCCTTTCACGAAGCAGAGAACGATTTGGCTCCACACCCAAACACGTATGTATGTGTGTGTGTGTGTGTGTGTGTGTATACACACGCACACACACACACACACACACACACATTGGGTGCACAGTCACATCGCTAACTTGACCTACCCTACTAAATGGGGGAGCAGGGCAAGGGACATTAATAAAGATCAGTGTGGAATATGTTCTTTTTTTGGTAAATAAAGCCCGTCCTTGTTCTTTCCAAGTAGGTGCGGTACCACCCAGGCTACCCAGCATAATAATCATTTGTAATCATCCCTTCCTGTGGACCGGCTCACTCCACAAGGTTTAACAACCGCTCTCCAGTGCTGCTGTGATCCACTTCTGAGCATGCTGGCTGGGGGTGGCTGAAGACAGCTCATGACGAAATGTCTGCCTGGTCCCCATAATAATTACCCCCGATTCCAGCTGAGCATGAGAGTTGATGCTTCCAGGCCTGTGCAGGGGGCCCCACAGAGATGTGGGAATAGGATTATCTCATGATGGATAAAAATAAGCAGGCGATTGTGCAGACACGAAGGGGGTGGGGGACCCGGGCCCTGTGCCGCCCTTGAACCTGAGTAGATGCACTGACCTAAAAATAGAGACTGGGTCAGTATTTTCAGCCACAGAAGCATGAAAAAGGAGGTGCGCGGTGCGGGGCTGGACTGGCCTGGTCTGTCGACTTTTCGCCAGGGCTTGTGCTGGGGGTCGATCGGCCCTCTCCACAGCAACACCCCTCCCTGCCTGAGTTCTGGGTCAACTGAGAAGTCAGACAACAGAGCGAGGCAGGTGGAGACCTGACGTTGTCTCTGTTCGGGCCGCAGCTGGCTGCGGGGGATGGCTGGATGCTGCGGTCGTGCGGACTTCCGGGAAGTGAGCCTGGACTCGGGCAGATGCCCGTTGCCGGGCGTGTGCTGGCTGCGGAAGCCCCCTCTGCAGGCCAGCACCCGGGGAACCGAACGCGTGCTCTCCGGGGAGGCTCGCGCTTCGAACGCACATGCATGCCTCCTTCCAAACGCGCAAGTGAGGGATTCTTTGTGCCCTGGGGAGGCGCCGGGGGAGTACGAGAAAGGCCAGGACAGCATGCCAGTGCTCGGACGCGCACAGAAGATGGGGAGCTCCCTCCTGCCTCCTGCCAGCGGTTCGGTCCGGGCCACCGCTGCCCTCCCTCTGCACCTCGGTCGTGCTGGTCCCACTTGCTGCCCGGCCGGAAGAGCAGAGCTCCACAGTCCTCTCCAGATCGCTCCCCCGGCCGGGAAGCCGTCGTGCTCTGGATGGCTCGGCCCGCATCCCTGACTGACGCGCAGACTCAGACACCCCCAGCCCAGTCCGTGCTGATCTCCCTCGCGGGACGTGGGTGGGGCTGGGCACCCCTCCCCCTCCTGCAGTTTCCGTAGGGTAGGGCCCTCAGCTGCTCGGGCGCTTCCTGTCTCGGTCATTCCCCTCTGAGCCGGGATGGACGCTTGTCACCGTGTGTCACATACATGCGCGTTTCTGTGCGGGACCCAGATTTTCCTTCCCAGAGAATCGCCCACGGAGTTTGGTCCTCACTGGAAGCTGGGCTCCCCGTGCCCCTGCACAGCCAGCGGCTGAGTGCTGAGCCACTCATCCAACCAGATGCCAGCTGGTGGATGCGCGACCTACTCTCAGCCAATCACTTGCCAGCTGGTGGACACGCGATCTGCTCTCAGCCAATCACTTGCCAGCTCGGGGATGTGCGACCTACTCTCAGCCAATCACTTGCCAGCTGGTGGACACGCGACCTGCTCTCAGCCAATCACTTGCCAGCTCGGGGATGTGCGACCTACTCTCAGCCAATCACTTGCCAGCTGGTGGACACGCGACCTGCTCTCAGCCAATCACTTGCCAGCTCGGGGATGTGCGACCTACTCCCAGCCAATCACTTGCCAGCTGGTGGACACGTGACCTGCTCTCAGCCAATCACTTGCCAGCTCGGGAATGCACGACCTACTCTCAGCCAATCACTTGCCAGCTGGTGGATGTACGACTTACTCTCAGTGAATCACTTGCCAGCTGGTGTTTACGCGACCTACTCTCAGCCAGTCAGATGCTCGCCCGCAGACCGAACTTCCCCGTTCTTGTAAGGACAGTAGTTACTGCGTCAGGGTCTACGTGAAGCCAGTATGACTTCATTCTAACTTGCTTACATCTGTAATGTTCTATTTCCGTAAAAGGTCACCGTCACAGGCACTGGGCGGTGCCCTTCAAGACAGTACAGATGTGACGTAAGGTGCCAGCCCTTATCCTTGGGCCTCAGTTTACACGACAACAAAAGCAAGCAACGCTTACGGAATTTTCTGTTTCAGGCGCAGGGCCTCCCACGGACTCTCATTATACACGGGGAAGGTGGTGCCTGGCCTGGCCTGGCTACGGGCCACCTGCAGGGTGGGGAGATAGGGGTCAATCGAAGCAGATGAGCGGTAAACATGCGCTAAGTCAAGTACCTCCCAGCCTGAGGACAGATCCGGATGGGGTCCTACCTCTCAGGGGCGGTGTGGGCAGGTTTCCCAACGCGTGTTGGTGGACTGGCTGCTAAACACAGGAGGGCTTTTCCTCCCCACGTGAATCCCCATCCAGCCCATTTTTCCAAAGTCGGTTAGAAAGCTTCGAGTGTACAAAAAAGCTGGTTAGCTGCATTGACCGCTCACAAGGCTCTGGTCACTGAGGAAAGTCCCTTCACCTGCCAAGGGCAAGCGATGTCTGCGGACTGCTGCTGTCCCCAGCTCGCGTTCTCCTAGCTCCTGGTAAATTTGACTTTGCTCCCTACAGTAAACTCACCGTCCTTGCACGCAGACGTGGAGAATTTATCAACCAAGAAGCCTCTCCCTCACCTGGCCAGGGGACACATGACCCAGGCTCAGCCAGTCAGGCTCCTGGAATTCTGATTTTCACAGAAATTGGAAATGGTTTCAGTGACTTCAGAGCCTGTTCCTGTTGGCCAGGTGGCTGGAAGTGGTTTGGTTTCTGTCCTTTATAATGTTTGGTGCTTCACTTTTTCCTCTCATTTTATAAAAACAAGTGTCCTTGTATCCTCCTAATAGAGCTTAAATTGGCCAGGACTGATTCTGCATTCAGAGGGTGTTAACTAGTATAGATGGATTATCTTAATATTTCTCACAGTAGTCTCAGAGGCCAGGCATTGTACTGTCCCATTTGATGGAGAAAAACTGAAGGTTGAGAGGGGTGTCACCAGGGGGTGGGGGATGCAGGCAGGTGGCTTTGAGCTCTGCTCCAAGTAGCTGTAATCTAGATGGAGAGCCAGCTCCTTCCCCACCTCCCAGCTCTGTAGTTCTCCTCTGGGGAGGGAGCCCCGAGTCTGCGAGTCCCAGAAAGTGCTGGGACAGCCTAGGATGGAATGTGTCTTCTGATAGTTCCAGCAAAGGCAGGCTGTGGTTTCTGATCACACTCGAGAGACTGGCCAATTCCTGAAGCAAGGCCTGGGGACTCCCAGGGGCTTGTTCACCACGATAGAACCTTGGTGGCGTCTCTGCTGTGGTGGTGACCTTGCATGGGGCAGGAGTAGGGCTGTGAGGCAGGATGGGGCTGGGCACTGAGGAGATTTGGATGGATTACATCGGAACTAATGTTTTTCAAGAAGGTGCATCCAGCCCTGTAGCAACCGCGTCACTGATATTTATCACTAAGAAGTAGAGAACATTAGAACCACTTATCAAGATAGCCCCGAAGAAGCCGGCAGGTGAATTGGCTTTTTGTCAACAAGCTTCATGAGCCTGTTGGGTCCGGAAGGGATATAGGGAGTCTTTTTCCCATCTGGGCAAGAGACGCCTGATGGAGGGCCCCAGGGCTGAGGGTAAGTGGCCGGAAGCCTCTATGCTTGGGACTGAGGGTGTTTGAGGAACCCTCCTCCTCTCTCAGGGCCCAGACCTCCTGACCTGGGTAGTTTTGAAGCGGGAGCGTAGGGCTCCAGGCAGCACAATGTGGGATGCAATTTCCCCACCCCGGGGAGTTGGGGAAGGAACAACAAACATGGCGGGGGGAAGGTTCTGGGGCCAACCTACAAAGAGTTTTCTTCCATCACTTCTACCCCCTGGGGTCCGACACTTCCCAGCTCCAAATTCTGTCTGGTGTCTGGCTTTGTAGCCCATAGAAGTAGTGTCTGCAGCCAGCATCCTGCCACTCCAGACAGGCACTCAGTCTTCCCGAAGGCGTTTTGGTTACAGCCACATCCCAGTGAGGTTCTGGACAGGTGGAGGCATCTAAGACCTGCTTTTAGCCCCCTGCTCTGGGAAGTCCGAGGCTTTCTCTGGGGGGAGTTCATTGATTCCAATAGGAATCAAATGTCTGCCTCGGGCTAGGCATGTGGACAGACAGGCTTTCAATTGTGAACAAAATAGACCGAGGTCCTGCCTTCTGGAGCCCACATCCTGCAAGTAGAGAGGCTGATGGTTATTAATGAGCAAGGAGTGAGATTATGTGGGCACGTGGGCATGTTAGGATGCAGTCAGTGCTGTGGGTAAGGGAGGTGGGAAGGGCTGGTGTGTGTGTGCCTCTGTGTGTGTGTGTGTGTGTGTGTGTGTATGCCCATGGTGTGTGCAGGTGTGTCGTGGGGAGGACAAGGAGGCAGTATCAAATAGGGTGGTCAGAGCAGAATTTACTGAGAAGGTGATAATTGAAAGAAGACTTCCAGCAGGTGAGAGAATTAGCCCAGCAGCCGTCTGGGTGAGTCTGTTCCAGGCAGAGAGAACGTCGTGTACAAATCCCCCCAGATGGGAATAGGTGTGGCAAAGTCAGGGAAGAGCAGGGAGCAAGTGTGACTGCTGGGGATGGAGTTGGACGCTCCAGAGAAGGTGAGGTCAGACAGCCAATGGGGGTCATACAAGGAGAGCTTGGAGGCCATTTTAGGATTTGACTGTTTTCCTGTTTGCATGGGGAGACTTACTGGGTTTAAGATGAATAGTGCTATGGACGGGATTGCCAAGCACCATGTATGAACAGAGGGTGGGAAAAGGAGAACTAGGGAGCCCAGGTGGCAGCCCCAGGTTGGAACACCTGGCAGAACTCTGGACACAGTTTGAAGATTGGCTTTCCTACTCGATGAGATCATAAGGGACAGAGAAGAGTCAAGGGTGGACCCCCAAACTTAACCTGAGAAGGTGTTGCCATCAACTGAGGTAAGGAGAGACATGGAGGGAGCCAATTTGGCAGGAAAAATAGAAATTCAGTTTTGGATAAGTTAGGTTTTAAATATCTAAAGTCACCCAGAAGATGTCGGTGGTGAGTCCAACCCCATGAAGGTGGGGTGGCAGGGGTCCTCATCTTCACTTTGAAAGTGGTGAGGAGACCTCAAGTTGGCCGTGTAGAGAATTTGACCTCTGCCCCCTTCCCTGACCTTAGAGGCTGGTGAACTACCACCAACAACAGGGCAAGGGTCTCAGTGCTTCTTCCAGACCAGATGTAGAGAGACGCTGCAGAGAGAGCCAGCCCGGAGACACTTAAAATCCTGGCCAGGTCGTCCTCCCACAGATGCAAGGAGACCCTGATCAGCCGGGTTTTCAGGGATAGGGGAGTCAACAGAAGTGGCCAGATGCAGGGAGATACATCCTCTGAACTGTGTAAATTACGTGAATCACATTGGCACTTGTTTCCTTGGGGGCATCGAAAGGACCCACAATGAGTCCAGTGGCGGGAGCTGCTTTGATCATCCGAGGGTGTCATGGCTGGAAGAGACTGACAGCTGCTGACTATAGTGTTAGACATCAGGAGGCTTCCTGCCGTCCTGCCGGCCTCCCTGCTCAATCAGAGAGGTGTGAAGTCTGAAGGCATCACGCTGGTCCTGGCTGGGGGTGGGGACCTTTAACCTTAAAAGATGCTTGGAGTTTTGCCTATTAAATCATCATGGACATTTTAATTACTGAAGTGACAGGTTTTTATGGCCCAAAGTAACTGGAAACCTTTTTATTATCTGAGAATAAACATGCCAGGTTTGGAGCTCTCTTGAGATTTGATGCAGGATCCGGGGAAGAACTAGACCAGCAGGCTGGTCTGGTCAACGGGGAGATGTGAGGACACAAGGGAAGTAGTCTCTTTGCTCAAGGTCAAGTTTCCCTCAGTCACTCAGGGAGCCAGGGGAGTGGGAGAAGGAAGAGGACAGACTGGAGGATGGGGTATGGTCTGTGGGGAGAGTTCCAAACACACAGAAATGAGCTGAACACATGCTGTTTCATGATAGACCAGCTTTACTTTTCTTAAATGTTTTTGTCTTTTTTTGGTGAAACAAATGATATTTATTTTTTCTCTGGCTTGAAAAGCAATACATGCTCATTATGGAAAATTGGAAAATATAGAAAGGCATGAAGAAGAACACAAAAAACCATTAATAATTCAGAAGTAGTTATTCAGCAGTAACTACTCCTACATTTTTTGGTGTGTAATTTGGTATATTTTACAGACTACTTTTTACTCAGTTTATTCTCTAATGTATCATGGAGAGGTTGGATGTCACATAGACAGAAAATACCATAAGTTCAAACATTATGAGCAAATTTAAGCCACTAAATTTGAAAACTTGGACAAAATGGACAAAAACCTTGGAAAGTATAAATTCCCCGAACTGAAGAGAAATGAAAAATCCGAATATTTCTATAACCATTAAGGACATTGAATTTAGTTATCTTCCTATAAAGAACACACCAGACCCAGACAGTTTTACATTCAGGTTTTACTATTCAAGGATTAGATAATTTTCTTTTTACACAAAAATTTCAGAGAATAGTTTTGCAAAATCAACATATGAAAAGTATATAATCTTGATATCAAAACAAGGACAGTTTGAGAAAGGAAAATTACAGGCTAATCTCAAACATGAACATGAATGCAAAATTCCTAAAATTATGCTAACCAAATACAGCAGCCAGGTAGAAAACAGATAATCTATTGTTACTAAATTGGTTTTATTCCAGAAAGCAAAAATAGAAATTGAATTAATTTACTTTTTCCACATTAACAGCTTAAGGGAAAAAAAAAAGATATGTTCAGCTCGATAAATATAGGGAAAGCATTTACTTAAATTCAATGCTGTATTATGATAGAAGCTCATTTTACTCAAACTCCAAATCAGTGATGCAATTTTTAAAAACCTTTAGCCAACGTCATACTCAATGACAAAAATAGGTAAAACATCTCTTCAAGCCAAGAATGCCCACTATCCCCACTCCCAGTCAACAGTGTATTGAGGAACTAAATAGTGCAATAAAGCAAGAAAAATAAATAAAAATATAGAGATTAGAAGGAATAAATAAAACTGTCATTATGTGTAGAATGATACATTGTCTCAGAAAAATCTGAAATATCCCTCTGCCCCTCCCCCCTGCTTGGGCATGCTTGCTCTCTCTCTGAAAAAATGAATAAATCCTTAAAATAAAAAGAAAAATCTGAAGTAATGTAAAGATGCATTACACAAGGTAATTAGAGTGTTTAGTACGAGTACTGGATATGAGATCAATGTATAGGTTAATTGCATTTCTGTACACCATCAACGATCAGTTAAACATTTTATTAAATAAAATTTACAAATAGCAATGACAAAGGAAATTAAGAATAAATCTGATGAAAGATACAGAAGCTCTTATACTAAAAATTATATAACTCTGTTAAGACAACTTGAAAATCCTTAAATAAATTAAGACCCATTGCATTTTTATGGCTGGGACAAGACAATGTTATAAATAGGTCAATTCTCTCCAAATTGATCTATAAATGCAATGTGATTTCAGTCATACCCCCAGTAGAGTGCTATGTGGAAACTGACCCATGATTTCAAAATTTGTGTAAAATACCCCTGAAGGAGAAATACAGAATGTGGGAACTGGCCATTTCTGATATGAAGATTTGCTATGAAACCATAGACATCAAGACAATATGGTCTTATCACAGCAGTAGACAAAAGGATATACCACGGAGGACGAAACGGCATATCGCAGAGGTGGCATTTGTTAATCAGCAGAGAAAGGAAGGGCTAATCAATCAATCAATAATGCTGCAATGCTTGTTTATTCTTGTGTAAAGATGACAGCATATGTCCACCCCTTCATGACAGTCATAGAAATAATACATGTTGGAAGTCAAGGACTTAAAAGTGAAAAGCAAAAGGAGGCTTTAGGAGGCTTTGAGGATTTTGTAGGAGAATGAATGTACGAATGTATGAACCAGTAAAACATACACACCATAAAAGGAATCATCAAGTGCAAGACTGATAAAATTAACAGTATTAAAATTGAAACACTTTTATTTATCCAGAGATATCATAGAGAGGACAAAAGACACGCTGCCAAGTGGAGAAGGTATTTACTCCCCATGAACTGAATGAGGATTAGAGCCTTGAAGACACAGAGGAATCCTATGAATTAATAAGAAAAGTGCACAAATGTCACAACAAAAAAGAGAAAGACTCCTGAATTTCTAATAAGATTTATGAAAAGATGTCCACCCTTATTACTCACCATGAAAATGCAAATTAAAGTCCAAATGAGAAACCATCTCAACCCTAACAGATGGTACAACTATCAAAGTCTGATGGACTGCCTATCTTCCTGCCTGACTCTGTGCCCTCTCGGGCTGACCCTCGTGGTCACACATGGCTGGCTCGTGGCTGGCACAGGCTGGGGGTGGGGAGAGGTGCATCTCAGCTCCCTTCCTGCTGCAGCTGACTCTTCATGCCCAGCACTCCTGTGTCCTCTCTCCCAGTGTCCCTGGAGGGGTGGTGCCCACCTCCTGCTCCCAGTCCCTGGGTTCCTCACCACTTCTGTCCCTTCTCACCCACACCTGCTCTTTGGAAAGAAGTCTGTTGGCCAATGCCTCTTCAAGGAACAATCTCCTTTTTGCTGGGACCCTGACTAATACAGATAACAATGCCCAAAACTGGGGAGGCCCTGGAACAGCAGGAGCTTTTACTCATTGCTGGTGCGAGTGTGGACTGGTACAAGCACCATGCAAAACAATTTGCCTTCAAACCCACATTTGAAGATGCACTTGCCTTATAAAACAGCAACCCCACGTCCGTCTATTTAACCCCAGGGAAGCTCCAGGATACACAAATGCTGACTGCAGTCTTACTTGTAATAGAGAAAAAGGAAAGCTGAATGCCCCATTAACAGGAACACCGTTAAATACATTGAGTGCGTGACACCCAGGGTCGCAGTGACGGGGCCATGCTGCGCCCTTAAGCACGGATAACTCTGAGAAACAGCGTTGGCCATAAAAGCAAGTCGGAGGAGCATACAAGTGTAGTCTGTTTATTACGTTTGAAGCCTAGAAAACGAAGACAACGTACCCTGTAGGAATGTATCCATATGTAGAAAAACCAGGAGAGCAAAAGGGAGGGAGTAATCCAAAATTTAGGTGGCGAGTGCCTCTTGCAGGTTGGGAGGGGATTATAACCAGGAGAGCGGCTGGGGGGGCGGGGGCACCGACGATGCTGGAAACGACCTTCTTAAGTGATGCCCATCTCAAACCGGGCACATACGTAGTCTTGCACGAGACTTGCGTGTTTGATGTATCTTGTAACATAAATACACTAAAAACAGAAGTAGACTTACTATGGACATTATTCTCTTCCGACTTTATATTTAACGCAGGAGAACTTTTCATTTAATGGCTGCGTTATAATTGAATCACTGCCCTGTACCTGGACATGAGGCTGTGTCCAGCTGTGGTCCCCAGTAACAGAGCTGGGTGGTGCTTTGTCTCACTTGATCTGCTTCCCCTTCCGGAAGATCCCTTCAGCTATGATTGTGGATGGCATCCACATGACCCTGATGTCACACTGAGTTTTCTGCCCCCGCTCTGATCTTGGGCTCTCGCCACCAGCCTGGCGGGTTGGCCCGATGGCTTTTGTAAGGCTACCTGGGGCCTGGCATCTGCCTGATTTGGTTGGGATTCCAGGCTGGAGATTGGTGGGGCTGGGGCCCGCTCAGACGTTCAAATGACACAGAGCCACGGCCTGGTCACAGTGGGGGAGGGTGGCCACTTCCTTGGGTGTGGGAGGCAGTCCAGGCTCGGGAGTCCCTGAAGCTGCGCGTGCCCGACCTTCGTTGTCCTGCCTGTCTCCGTTGCCGGAGAGGGGCTGTTGACTTGGCCTCCCTCAAAGGTCGCCAGCTTGAGTCTGGGTTTGCTATGGGCTCCGAGTCCTTCCTAGCCAGCCCCGGGCCCTGGCTGGAACCTGGCCCCTGAGTGTCGTGGGGCTTGGCTGCCCAAAGCCTGGACCCAGCCTCACGAAGACACACACCCTCAGGGCACTGCTTTGTAGGATTTTTTCCAAACCACAGTTCTCAAAACAGTGGTTCCCTTCTCTGATGGCAAGACAGCTGAATTTTGCAGCACGTTGACCGGGATTTCTAGATTCTTTTTTTCTCTGAATAAACCTGAATTTTCTGCTTTTTGGATTCGAAGGCAAGAGCCAAATTTTCTGAGGGCTTGTGTCCTGCCCGTCGCTTTATATTTAGATCTTACCTTTACCTTCATATCGAGTGGGTGTTATTGTCCTCATGTTACCCAAAGTGGCACTGAGACTCCGAGAGATGAGATGTTCCCCCACATCTAAGGAGGCCTCTGAGGCTTCCACTCAGCCCCGTCCAGGTCCGTGGTCGCTGCAAGCTGGTGAAATACTCTGGCAGCGGGCCTCCATGTGAATTTAACGCTGTACCAGACCGGCCCGCGAGTAGGGCGCGATTGCTCTGTAGACCCCGCGGTGCTCACCTTCCTATGGCCGGCGTGATCCAGCACCCTCCAGGCTGTGTGACCTCAGCTCCTGGCCTCCTCCTTGTGGCACCCACCTTGCGGGGTGGGGTAAGGTCAGACGGGCGGATGCCTGAGCAGTTCGAAGCGCAGTGTAAAGGCTCCAAATATCTATTTTCATTCTGGGAGGGCGGACGCGATAGGAGGCTGTTTAAGAATCTGAGCTGTAGAGCCCCTGAGCCCACGTTAAAATTGTGATGGTGGGAGTCACTGGCTGTGTGGCCTTGCAGAGGTCCAGACCCTTCCCCTGAGCCTCAGTTTACCGGTGTGTAGAAGAGGGGCACACATCGGGCCTCATCTCTAGCCTCCAGGAAGAGCTAAGTGAGGTGACGTGTACAGAAACTTGAGCTGAGTATCTGCACGGTGAGTATGGGACAGGTGGGACAGGTGACAGCAGCAGCTTCTGGGGAACTGACGTTTCTCCCTGACCAGGCCTCGTGCGGTTGAGAGGTGCAGGGATGTGACAGAACTGGGGGGGACAACAGAGATGCCCTTGGTCCCTCTCAGCTTCTTAATCCCTTAGTCCCTTTCAGAGGGTGTGGAGTGGGGAGGACCCCAACCCTGGGAAGCAGGGAGGGCTCAGCCCAGTGGCCCCGGCACCTGCTGGTAAGTTGGGAATCGAGAAGCCTCTAGGCCCAGTTGCTGATTCTGTCTCTGGCCGCCACACCTCGCTCATGAATGCCAGAACCCGATGAGGGAAATGGGGAGCACTTAGACCGCAATGAGCAGATAGGACGCACAGGGCCGCTCCCTCCTCTGGGCGGACGGTGGGATCTTCATCCGTGGAGCCTCCCATCTAATTCAGGCAAACAGCTACTGGAACTGAGTGTGGCTGGACTGTGACCTGAGATGGTCCAGGTTGCAGTGTCAAGAAGGAGAGCCATGCAGGTGCTGTCCCCTGCAGGGAGGGGAGGAGGATGACACACGTTCACCAGTGCTGGGGTCACGCGGTCTCCCCTTGCTGCTGGGTCTCAGCCCATAGGACGAATCACAGAAATGACGAGAATGTAACACTTCACGTGGCACATAGTAGGTGCGCAATGATATTTATTCAATGGATGAGTAGAAGGCACATATGCTTCCCCTGGGGAGCACTTTGAAGCACGATAAACAAGGACCACCCTGGGCAGTGACCCCATCAGCCAAGTCAGTATCGTCAGCGCAGTGATGAGAGAGCTTGCACTCGGAAGACCAGAGGACAAAATCTGAATTTAGATCTTAACTGTGTTCGTTTCATTTTGACTCTTGGTTTTGTCTTTGGTAAAATGGAGGTGACCCTGTGCTCCTCGGCTGCTGGGAGCTCAAAGTGAAATGGGACAAGGCACACAGTAGGTGCTCAGTAAATGTCAGCTGTTCGTAATCCTGTTTTAGGTGCTAGTAAATGTAGGTATCAGTTTTATCTCTCTTTATGAAACTGAAATCAATACGGACAGTGTCTTTTATGGTCGGCCAGCTTTTATGAGACACAGTAAATCACACCCCAGTAGGGCTGTTAGAACACCTTGCGACCCTCACAGGAGAAGCCTGGGCTTCACGGAGCCACTCGACTCGGACGCAGATCTCGCACCCCATCCGTCTCCCTGGGGCTCAGGGCCCCTACCTAAGTCTGGTGTTAGGGGAATATTTCATCGGGCCCTCCTTTCTGGAGATGCTGTGGGCCTCCTGCCCTGATGCCCGACCCCCGACACGTCCTCAAGGGCTCACAGGCGACAAAGATGCTGGGGCAGTGCACAGCCCAAGGTACGTGTTCAATATGATCATTGCCTTCCATTACACGCATGTAACGTGATATATTTTGAATGCCCCTGCTTTGTATGAAGCCTCAGATAGTGTGTGCCTGCCTCCAGCATCAACCCCGGATAGCGGACCCTTTCCAAGAACCGTGAGTCTAGGGGGCTAGGTCTCAACTCACAGCCGTGACTGGAGGGTCCGGGAGGGCCAATGGCTAAAAGTCCATTCAGTTCAGATCATGGACTGGTGTTCTGATCCAGTTCTGGGTCAGTCCAATTATAGCATGACAAAAGCTCAGCTCGGCATGCTACTTCTTGAGCCAATAGCAAATACTAAGAAACATTTTTAAAAATGCCTTTTTCTCTTTAGCCAGCAGTTGTGCGGTGTCTCCCGCGGTGCCTTCGCACCTGAACAGAGTCAGCATCCGGTAGCATTTGTGGAGTGAATTATGATAAGAATAAAGAGCGGGTTTGCGAGCTCACTCATGTTTTGGGTTCCTAAGCAGGCCCAGTGTGGGCGATGCAGCGGGGGCTGGAGAAGGAAGTGATTGTGATTGGAGTTGAGGACGCCTGGTGCTTGTCTGATCCGTGGTCTCCATCTCGCACGGTGAGCATGGCCGGTCATTTCCACGTCTGTGCTGGTGTGTCCTGACCTGCCCACAGAGACAGGGACAGAGCAGTGATTTCTGGGACCTCTTCTGGGACCCTAACCAAAGACCCTTGGAGGACAGGTCTGTACGGAAGACCAGGTCAGTGGAGCAGGGCAGGCAAAGCCGAGCCCTCTCGGCTGGCCTACAGCAGACACTTGGGGACTCTTCCGGAGCCCTCAGATCCCCTTGGCGGCTTTGTGCGTGCACCCCTGGCTCCTGTGTGCTTTGCTTCTAACTGTCTCCCTGGGTTCTAGGAGCATTTGGCCATGAGCACAGACAGCCGGAAGCACCTTGAAGGGTGCAGCCCCGGTGATGGCCCTTATCGATGGCCGGTGCTTGCAGGAGGGTGCCTGTCCAGATCTCTTGCCCCAGCTGGGAGAGCCTCTTGAAGAGTGATTTCCACTCCTCTAAGGTCCCTGGCTGAGGCTGGGGCCGTGCTGGGCTGGCACCCCTTCCTGCACTGCCCGCGGGGCTCATGGATCCTTGTCTAGGGTTCTGCCTGTAGAAATGCACCTATGACATCCTCAGCCCATGGAGGTGGGGGAGGGGGTTGTCCCTGAGAGGACCTGGCAGAACCTCCAGGGAGTCTTAGAGCTTAGGGACAGCAAGCAGAAAGCCTGGAGGGCTGCCTGGCTCTGCATTAGTGGTCACATGGCTCATAGATGGCTGTGGGATTGGCACCCAGAACAGAAACCAGCCCCAACCCTGCTTTCCTGCTCTCGGGCCAGGGAAACCCAGCACCTTTCCGACAGGGCCCTGAGAAGTGCCCCAGAAGGTGGCTGGGCCAATGGGAGAAGATTCTGGAAGGTACTGTTTTGGAAAGGGTGGTGAACAGAGGGCGGGGTCTTCATGCCCCCTCCCTCATGTCCACTCCCTGTGATGCCCCCAAAAGCCCAGTTAGAGGCCAACCAGAAAGACTAGTGCCCACCAGAGTGTACTGGGAAGACCCTGGGCCCGTTGGCTTTGCCTCGGTGGTATCTGTGCTCCTAGATGGGACACTAACTCCCCTGAGCCTCAGTTTTCTCTCCTGTAAAGTGGGGACACCGTCTGTCCATGGGTTCTCCTTTGTGACACTTGCTCACCTCGTCTGCAACCTCAGCTTTCATTGCTCCCATTTCATTAAACAGAGGGAGACGCGGCTGTTCCAACGGGCCACGCGCCCCTCCCCCCTCCCCCGTGGCGACCGGCTCACGCCCCACCCCCACCCCCAGCAGGCAGGTGTTGAAGTGAGTTATGTCTGCGTTGTTTTGCTCTCTCTGACTGTGGCTCTTGGAACAATTCCAGGTCATCACAGAACCTAATTTGTGTGCCAAGTCACAGATGCAGGGGACTGCCCCGTTCCTCATCAGGGAGGGACGCGGCCCTCAGTGTCCAGGCTTACCAGGGTGTGGGACAGAGAGGTGATGGGCAGATGATGACAAAAGGACTCATCTTGGGATCCCACTGTCATGACCCCATCTGAATCTGGCTGCCTCCAAGGGCCCCACCTCCTGGTATCATCATCTTGGGGGTTAGGGCTTCAACATATGGATTTTGGGGGGGATACAGACATCCCGGGACTTCCTCTCAGAACGCGGCCACCTTGCTGTGAGAAGCCCAAGTGTGTGGAAAGGCCAGGTGTGGGCACGTCAGTCACAGCCCCGGCTGGGGCCCCCGCTGCCAGCCACGTGAGCGAGTCAGCGCAGGGGCCCGGCTCCAGGGGCACCTGGCACAGCTACAGAAGTGTCTCAGGTGACGCGGCAAGCACCCTGGAAGGAGACAATGACTTGCTGCTCGGAGCCACTGAGTTTTGGGTCAGGTCCTTCCTCCATGGTCAGTGGCTGTCCCATCACGGCAGGGCATTCCTCCCACAGCCCCAGACCCAGCAGCTAAGGTTCAAGCATCATCTCCATCCAGCCAACTGCATGCTCCTCCCCGGCCGCTGGCCCCTCTCCACCCGATGCCAGCCAGCTCCGGCTCTGCAGGACCTCCGGGGCACCCCGCTTCCAGCTTTCCGCTTACCCCCTGCCCGCGCTCACCCTGCTGCCTCCCCAGCCTTCACTGGGCACGTGCACACCCTCCTCCGCACGTGTGCACGCCCTCCTCTGCGCGTGCATGCCCTCCTTCCAGGCCCTCCGCGTCCTCGTGCTTTCCTGCAACACCTACCCCGCTCTGGTCACGCCCAGCCGCTCCTCTCTGGGAGCCTTTTGCGTTCAGGGCCCCTGCAGCTGGAGCAGAGCGCCTCCACGCCCCTGCTGACGTTCATGCCCGCTGGCCCCAAAGCCCGCTTCGGTGCTCGTGGTCTGTTGTACTTCGTGCACTCCCGGGGCGCTCCGGACCGCTCTTCCCTGTGGACCCCGCAAACCTCTCATAGCCCCCACCACTCACGGGCACGCCCATGGCCCGCGAGCACCCACCCGCCGGCGGGGACTTCCGTGAGCAGCTGCATGTCCTCAGCTGCCTACGCTCGGCCTCGTGGCCACACGTCCTTCCAGGCTCCCTGTGCCTGCTGAGGCCAACCTCCAGCCCTGATCCTAAACCTCTGTCTCTTCCTTTCTCTCCAGCCCCCAGCCGATGCTCCAGCTGTCGCATCTTCTCTTTTGTTCGCTGGTTTCCCCTCTACGCCCCTGCTGCTGCCAGCCTTTCCCGCCTGGAGAAACAGCACCCCTCCCGAATCCCCCAGCTGAGCTCATTCTGTCCCACTGTCCGGATCGAATGCCTCCGTTGCCTTCCTGCTTCCAGCCCACTCCACTCAGACTCCTGTGATATCCCGCCTCTGACACGACGCATGTCAGGTCACGCTTCACATCTTGCTTTTTCTTATCACTTGCGACAGCATTTCGGAACAGAGTCAGGGACAGAGCACCCCCGTCCTGCCGGCGTGCCCCTGACGTTACTCTTGCAAGCTCGGTGCGGGGCACGCCTGCTCTGCGCGGCTTCGCCCTTGTAGCAAATGACAGCTTCCTCCTTCGTCTGCACCGAGTCCTCCCTGATCCTTTTCTTGTGAACCCTGTGGCTTGTCTTTCAGCCAGTCTGGCCAGCACCCCCTCCAGAAGGAAGTTCTCCCGGTCCACGCCACCCGCCCCTCACACGAGAATTCTGGGACACTGCCTCGCTGGCTGCCCATCTGATCCTTGGAAAGTGTGACTCAGATCACCTCCTTCCTCAGAAGCGCCCAGTGGCTTCCCATTTCCTTGGGAGTAAAATCCTTCCAGTGCTCTGGCAGGCTCACCATGGTCACCCCCTCCTCTCCATCCTCCTCTTCTACTTTCCGTCCTGCTTCCTGACAGCCCCAGGGATGTGCAGGTGTGCAGCCACCTGCCCTGAATGAGCTGGCTCCGTGCTCGACCCTGCGTCCACAGCCCTGACCCGGAGGAACTCTGACCCGGAGTCGGGGACAGCTGGGGAGCCAAAGGTGGGACCGGCCCCCTGGGAGAAGCAGGGTGTGGCTGTGGCATCCAGTTCCATGGGGACCCTGGTGGTGTGGCTTGGTACCCAGCCACCCTGGGCACCAGGGTGAGGTGGGGGCTGCGTGGTGTTCACCAGAGGGCCGCCCGCCCGTAGTGTCGTGCTTCCAGCGTGAGGAGCTCTGACAGGCCGTGATGGGTCCCCACGGGGAGCGGCGGCCCTAAGATCCCCTTGCTGGGTCTTACTGGTGCCTCACGGCGCAGCTGATGGATGGGGCAGGCTGGTGCAGCCTGGAATGCAGACAGCCACTCATTTTCATACGGGAATTAAAAGGGATTCTGCTAAGGAGCTAAATCTTGGATGCAGTTCTTGGTGCCCGGTTTTCTTGGGGCGTTCTCCTTGAACATCTGGGAGGGAGCTGCCCTCACAGACCATCCCAGGGGTCAGGGCTGGAAGGGGCTGAGTGTCTGTCCATCGTCTGGCGCAGTCCTGACATTTTATAGGTGGTAAACTGAGGCTCAGAGAAGGGAGTGACCAGGGCCACACATCTAGCCATCAGTGAAGATGAGCCCCTGAGGTCAAAGCCCCCTCAGTCAGCGTGCAGGCGGGCCATGGTCTATTCGAGGGCACTGAGGCAGCCATCCATGAGCACCTCTCCTTCAATGACCTTCTGCTGTGGGACGGTCCCCCTGGGAACCCTTTGCATCAAGAGGGAGAGAAGCCTTCTTGCTAGAGCCATGCTCCTGGGGGGCTGACCAGGGGGAAAGTGGGAACAAAGGAGGCTTGTAGGCCATGAAGAGTCAGAGGGGCTAGTTCTGGGCCTTTCAGGGTCCGGGTTCTAGGGTCTAATGGTAAGAGCCCAGCCATGTCTGCTTTCTGCTCCTGCAGTCACCCTAGCGGCCGGCACAGAGTGGCAGGACCCTGGATCCCATGATTGTGGAGTGAATGCGTGAACGTTCGACCCCAGCCCCCGGCCGGCACACAGCGTCACACACCACAGCCGGACGAATGGCCTTACGCAGGGGTTTGTTATCAGTGTGGGTCACGTCTGTTAAAGCTTTCTGTAGGCGAGGCAGGGGCTTTAAATGCAGCTGTCCTGCCCAGTGGGCGTTTCCAGGTGGGCTGACGGCACCAGGTTGCCATGGAGAGTGGATTCCCCACCGGTGTTAGAATTCGGGGAGTCACTCTGTGCAGCCACTGTGACCAACGGTGCCGGCGTGTCCAGAACGAGGCGCCGTGAAGGCAGCCTTCATCCTGCCGGCGAGCGCGGGGTCGGTCCGTGCGCATGGGCGCCAGAGCCCCAGGCAGGGCTCAGCCCTCATTAGGAGGGATTTGTGTCCTGTGGCATCCTGGGGGCCGGCTTCCAGCCGAGGGAGGGGTGTTCACAATGCACATGACCTCTTTGGGGAGAAGAAATTCCATCATTACCATTTCAATTAAAATTGCTCTCTGAAGCGGCAGGTCCCCAGGCATAGCGACTGATTTCCAGAACGCGGGTCTCATGCACCAAAGCGAGGGGGCTCGCTCCAGCTGTTGCTCGTGGGAAACCGTCCGCGGGTGGACACCGTGTGTCCCACAGCCTGGGAGGACAGAGAGGCCGACCTCGAGAACGGGTTTCTAAGCGGCAGTGATGCCGTGGGGAGCCCCAAAGTGCCGAGAGTTGGACGAGACACAGCTCGACATGCCTCTGGCTGTCACCTTCCCAGCATGTCTGAGGGAGGAGGAGAGGGGCCAGGAGAGTGAGGCCAGCCCACCCAGCCCCCGGCACGTGTTGCAAGGACTTTCTTCTAAATTTAAGGCACTCTGTGTTCATTATGGAAACTTGGAAAATACAGGGAATTATAAGGGATAAGATCAAAATTGGTCCTTGATCCCACCTCGAGGGATGGCTGCTGGTTTTTCTCTTTTTTATTGTTTGCATGACCTTCGACATCTGTTAACTGTAAATGTCACAAAATTGAACTGATGTTGGATACTTAGGGTTGGGTCTCGGTTTTTATTTTAACCTAACAGTATAGAATACATATTTTCTTGTGTCTTAAAATATTGTTTGAAAATGAGATTTTTTTTAATGGCTAGATGGTATTCCCTTTCATGGGTGTACCATAAATTTCATGGGTGTTCCATGACTTGATCCCTCGTGGGTGTCTTTGGAGGTCACCTTAATGGCATAACCCACTTCTTTTCCTTGTGGGTCACTGGCTGTGTGTTCATCTGGCCCCACTATGGATCTCTGGACACGGAGTCTACAGTCTAATTAGCTCAGTCCCGATTTGCAAACTCCCCCCAGCCAGGGACCCCCTGAATTTCTGGAGGTTGGTCTTCAGTTACACCCCACCTGCTCACCTGCCCTCCCAAGTGAGCCCAGCCATGTCCCCACAGTACAGTGGCCCAAAGTTCTGCCGGCTCCCTCTCTCGGGCATCTACTGGCTCATTCCAGAAGCTCCCCACCCTGCCCGGCTGGGATGTGGAGAGGCCACAATTGACTCCATGGGCCTGGATCTTCTAGAGTTTCCAGGGAAGCAGGAGTTGGGGGGAGGAAGCGCAGTCTGGGCTGGGCTCTGAGGTCAGACACTCCTCACTTCTGTGCAGTCCCTGTCCTTGAGCAGTCAGCCCTGCAGCCTTAGCCGCCTCGCCTGAGAAAGGGGCAACCACAATGCCAGTATCCCTGGGTCGCTCTGGATTCAGTGCCTTGACACCATGTCTGACACCGGTTGTCGAGGAAAAATAGGCTGTGGGGACAACGCTTTCTGATTTTCTCTGAGCTTCCCAGCCCCTAGCACTGGGCTGGCTTCCTCTCGATGACAGAGGCTTTGCTACAGTATCGGAGAAAATAGTCCACACGGGCTTGACGAAAGGGATTCATTTTCTCCTATAAAGAGAAGTCTGGAGGTTGACAATGGCTGGAGTCAGTTCTGCTGTTTATTGATTCCACCAAAGGCCTAGGGTCTCTTTAGCTTTCTCAGCATGCTGGGTTTTCTTTCCCCTCATGCTTGTTGCCTCGTGGCCCCAGAATAGCTGTCACAGCTCCAGGCAATGCATGTGTGTTCTTGGCAGGAAAACTAGCAAAGGAATCGTATCAGTGAGCACCTCTATTATGTCCGAACTTACAAAAGGAAAGGAAAGGCCACCCTGGAAACTCAGGACCATGCGTTTACTCAGGGTTCCCCTGTCAGAAACAGGTCATCTGGCTATCGCTAGCTAAAGGGAGGCTGGGGAAGTGAGTGTCTGGCTTCTTCGCCCTGTAAGTGGGAGCTGGGCAGGCAGATGTGGGAATGGCCACTCACTGGCCAATTAACCACAGATCCTACTGTCTGTGTTCCGACTTCTATTTCTGGATAAGTAGGCTGCTTCTATTTTTTCATTGTAAGTAACACTCTAATGAGCTATATTTGTAATATTTCCCCAAGTTTATGATTATTCCCTTACAATAAATTCCTTTAAGTGGAGTTATTAGGTCAACAGCACACGCTACTTTCGGCCCTTAATGTGTGTGGATGGGACAGTGCTCGTTTCAGTTAATAGCAGCTCAGTCTCTCTGTCCCCCAGGCCACTTCCCGAGCCTCCTCTCGGCCCCTCAGATGCACTCCATCCATCAGTTTCCATCTGCCCTTCTCAGAGCCTCTCGGTCTCCCTGCCGCGGAGGTCTGATTTCCTGATGCCGTTAACGCTCGTCCTCTGCTGGGAACCTCTGGGGGCTCGTTTTCTACCACGTAAAGGCCAAAGTTGTAACGGGCTTAGAAGACCCTATGCGACCAGGTCCCCATTATTCCGACCTCATGTCCTACCACCTCCCCCATCATTCTAGCCACGTGACTCTGGGCTGCTGCCCAAACCTGCCAGGCTCACACCGCCCTGAGCCTCACCTTCCTTCTGCTGGAAGATCCGCCTGGATTCTGCACGGCTCATCCCCTCCCACCCAGCTTATGCCCTGGCGCCACCGTCTCACTGTCCCCCTGCGGTGGAGGCTGGCATGTCCATCTTGCTTGGCCCCTAGCCACGCGTCCAACTGGTGAGCCGCTTCCCGCCGTGGTGCGAGTGGGGCCCCACACGTCACCCTTCCCACCAGCAGCAGCCCCCAGAGGTCTGTCCCAGCTGGGCGAGCTGGGATCCCCCCAGGTGTGCCCACCTCCAGAGGTGACCTTTGCTTCTCTATTGTGAGTCTGGGGAAGTGTCAGCTGTTCTCTGGAGCAGGAGGTGGAGGGATGGTGGGATTGTGGATGCGAGTGGCTCCCTTGCTTCTGTGAGTGGATTCCATCCATCTGGAGCGTGGGAGGAGGACTCCCCGCCTGGCTTCAGCCCCGTGAGCTCCGGCAGAGCCTGGGATCCTTGTGCTTCGATGTCTGGGGAGGGGGCTGCAGGGTCCGTGGGGGGGGGTGCAGGGAAGAGGCGGGCTGGGGACCTGCCTGCTTCTCCGAAGCTTCTGCCCGCTGGGGATGGGTCCCTTCTGGAACCCTGATGCAAACCCTGTTCTCCTCTCCCTCTCCCCACTGGCCATTTGCTTCTCCCACAGGTCTGTACTTTTATTGCTAAGGGACAGAGCGGAGGTCGGCTCCAGGTCTCGCTGCTGGCAGCCCCACAGAGGCTGCCTACAACACTCCCTGGACAAAGCAGGTGAGCAGCTGGCCTCCCCGTCCACGGGGCATCGGCGGGAAGGCAGGTGGGTAAGGAGGACCCGGTCATCTCAGGGCCAAGCACAGTGCTGTCAGGGACCAAACAGTGAGCTGCTGGGGCTGCTGCTGCCATGAGCACGACGTCCGTTGTCACCTGCTGTGCTCCTGGACCAGCGGGTACTGGCAGCGTGACCTGATTTAGTCCTCAGGGTGGGGGGCTCAGCGCTGGTTGGAGAGCAGTGCAGCCCCCGACAAAGATGGGGGGGCTGGTCGAAAGCATGACTTTGGCCACCGTGTCCTGCCTCAGGGGGCCTGCATGGCCAGGTCCCACTGGCTGCTGCTGTACCACCTGCCCGACCGTGACCCCTGACTAGGTGCCGTGACATTCCCCAGGGGGAGTTTCTCCACCACTGCCTGCTGCCCACCCCACCGGGCACCGCCCCTGCCAGTGCCAGGCCCTGAATCCTCACGGTATCCCAGCCCCAAAGTCTTACCTGACACGTCAGGTGCATACACCCCTCTTTGCGCTCACCACGCTCCAGCAGAGGCCGTGGTTTACTCAAACGGGGCTTCCACTTGTTCCTGACACCCCGGACCACCAGGCCTGCATCTGGGGGGTGTCAGGGATGGGGCTGAGGAGTGCATGGTGCTCCGTGTCCCCAGTGAAGTGGGTTCATCCAAAGCTGGAGAGTCCGCATTCCCAAGTTCGAGCCAGCGGAGGACGGTTTCCCAAGGAACCCCCATGCGACGGGCCACGGCGGCTCCGCTCACCCACTAGAGCCAGCCCCTGCATGCCCCTCCCCCTCGCTGGGGTCACTGCCTCCTTCCAGCTGTCCATACGATTCTCAGATAGACCCTTCTCTTGTCCTCCTCCTGCCTCTCCCCAGAAACTTCTGATTTCAGGCCTGTCCCTCAAGCTCCAGGCTCATTGGGTCCTTCTCAGCTTACTCTTTATCTCATTGTGGTTTTTATAACCAAATAATCACCCAGAGGCTTCACCCCCAAGGGAGACACTCAGAATCAGGCCATGTTAGTTTTCTGCCACAACGACACCCATTTACCATCTCGAGGTTCTGTAGGGCGCAAAGAGTTGTTCTCCCTTTGTAGGACTGTGTTTCTTTGCTGGCTGTCAGCCAGTGTTGGTCTTTGTGTCTGGGGGTCTTCCCTGTGGCCCCCACCCTAGGCAGCAGTGGTGCTCCGAGCCCCTCTCGGTCTTGGAGTCCCTCTAACTCCCTTTCAGCTGGGTCTTTTCTGCTTCCGGCTGCAGGAAGCTGTCTGCTTGCAAGGCTCTGTGTGATGGGGCCCACCTGGAAATCCAAGATTATCTCCCCATTTTCAGGTCCTTAACCTTAATCAGGGTTGCAAAGTCCCTTTTACCACATAATGCAACATATCCTCAGATTCCAAGGATGAGAGTGTGGACCTCTGTGGGGGCTCATCATGCCTCCCAGAGAGCCTTTGGTCCTGCCAGTCTCTGTCCTGCAAAGCGCCACTGAAAGCTCTTTCCATCCATGCTGTATCCCTGACCACAGGGCTACTCAGCCCCCAGGTCTTCATGCCATTCCTACTCCCTGCACTCTGTGATTTACATACAGTTCCTTATTCACTCGGGTGTAAGTGGGAAAGGCAGCTCAGCCTTCTGTCTGTTTGTAGAACACAGATAATTGTTCAAAAGCCATGTGGGTCAACATTTGCTCAGAAGTCGGGCTCTGTTGTTGGGTTATTTTTTCCTAGACTGTTCTACCCATTGGAAGCCTTCTCAGCAGGCTTATGTGGGGCCACCCCACTGATTTCCAGGAAACCCCAGATCCTGAGCAGAGGGTGTGGTTTGGGTTCTTTCCCTGGAGGCCCTGAGCCTTCCCTTCACATTTACCAGCTGGACCCGTGGCGTCTGAAGCCAGCACAGAATGTCACTGGCTAAGACCTCTGCCTCCAGGTCCATCCAGACCAAATGCATCATATGGAAGCGAGGGGCAGTCAGCGTGGAGATCCGTGGTGCTCAGCTGGAGACCCGGTGCATCCCGGGTCTGAGATGGGCCTTGAGCTGTTTGGATCGAGGAACAGATAAACGTTGGAAAGATGTGTCTGTGCTGTGGGCTTCTCATTATTTTCTCCTTTGGTGGAGGAGCCTTAGTGTACAGAAAAACAGACTTCTGTCTTAGAAGGAAGTCTCTGCATTAGAAGCCAGTCTCTGCACCAGACAAACCACGCGACGATCCAGGAAACTGCATCTGGTGGACAGGCCAGAGCGGACAGACTGGTGCTGAGTCAGGGAAGTGAGGGCTTCCCGTGGGAGCAGGAGATGGATTCCCGGCAGAACCCAGATGCCTGGCGACGGCTTTTTGTTGCCGACCAAGCAGGGTGTATTTAGGGCTCAGCGGGGCACATGGCTGACTCTTCCTCCCATGAGGATGTGTTTGCTTCTGACGCTGACGACAGAGCCCCTCTGTTTGTATAGCATGTTATGCTCTGTAAAGCATTTTAGGAATGGCGGGAGGTGGGCAGAGCGTGCTCACGTGCACTCATTTTGCAGATGACAGAACGAAGGCTCGGGGAATTTGGCCATCCATACCAAAGCCACTCAGCTGTCGAGCTGCAGAGCAAGACCCAGAAATGACTCTGCCCGTGAATGCGGGCCAGCGAAGGCCATGGCTTTTCTTGTCTCTGTGATGAAGGTGGTCAGGACACTCCAGAGAGACGAACCGCCCAAGCTGTGGCACGTTGAGAGTTCTGGAGGCGGGCAGGGCTCTATCGCGGGTGCGTGCTCACAGGAAGGAAATGGGTACAGCACCGTATGACTGGGACTAGAGGTTGGTTGCTGTTGTGAGTACCTGAGGGTTTTGAGAAGAAGATGGGTCCTTCTAGGTTCTGTTGATTCCACCTGCTCTTATCTACTTGTTGAATCGACTTCTCTCCGTCCCTGCACCTCTGACTTGATATCCTCTCATTTGGACTCTAGCAAACCTATGTCCATTCTCCTCGCCCTCTTCCCATACATTTTCCACCCAGCAGACATGATGATATTTTAAAGATTCAATTAAGATAGTCTCACCGTTATGCTTAAAATGTGACCTGTAAGGCCCCCCAGTCCCAGACTCTCGATGATTTGGACACCTGTCTGTTTCTCTCTTCCTCTCAATCGCATTCATTAAACACATTTTTATTGTGCTTCTGCTATGGCAAGTCCCCACTTGAGCTGACAAATGAAACAACTGGCAAAGTCCAATAGTCCAGTAGTAAGCTGGATGTCAGCAGAGGTCATGCGAACTGCATCCCAAGCTTACGGCAACGCAACTCAATTCAAACCATTGTTGAGCTCAGTTTTTCTTACTGCCTTTGGGATCCCTGCTTTTTTCTGAATTCACTTTCCTTATTCCCGAAGTGATCTTTTGCTGGTTCTTTCTGCAAGGACTGGGAGGGAGTAAGGTCTTTATTCCTTCTAAAGCTAGAGGCATCTTCATTTCACCCTTTCTTATAGATGGTAGTTTAGCTGGGTACAGAATTCCGAATTGACAATTATTTTCTCTTAACACTTTAAAGTGCTGCTAAGTGCCATCTTTTTAGGATGAGTGGTCTGCTTTGGTCTAGCCTTGTGGGACCTTCTCTTAGATGCTCTATAATTTTACTTCTACATGCCTCAGTGGGGACTTAATTTTATTTATCCTGTTTGGAAACCAGAGTGAATTTTCAGCCTGAAGACTCATATCTTTTATCAGTTGTGGAAACTTGGTCATTATCTCTTCCAATATCACCTCTCTCCCACTTTCTAGTCTTATTCTGAAACTTCTCTTACTGTGTTTTAATCCCAAGATTCAATTCCCCTCCACACACCATATTTTAATGTCTAAGGAAATTGGATGCATCTGGCAGTTGGTAGTTTCTTACAAAAGCTACCAGCTCGGTGGCGGCCTGCTCAGCTTGGTTGTTATTTCTGGTGGCAGATGCTAGGGCTTCAATCCCTCAAAATTACAGTCAGCAAAACATTTAAAGACCATTTGAGGAAGGAGTGTGAGTCCTGCTTGTTTTCCAAAAACCTTTCACAGACATCCTCTGATAAAATTAAGATAGTTAACACTTGCAGAGTGAACATCAATGTTTTGGGAAATTTTCTGGAGACAATAGTGGAGCACTCTTTTGAAAAATGTAGCATTATCAACTCTCTTGAAAACCCGGAGGGCTAAACTGTTTAGGGAAGAGATGGATGTTGTCTGCTTTCTGTTGAAAGTGATTCAGAAGAGTTCAACTCTGAAGGTCAAGGAGATTGAAGACAACCTCATTTTTTTTGCTTATATTTTCCTTTTTATAGATGCATGAGCATTTTATGAAGTCTGTATAATTCATAAAAAATGTTTCCACCAAGTAGGAAATGTTTTCGTAAGAAAACTTCATGTTTTAGTTTCACTGGAAGCATTATTTGTGTTACAGTAGCCCGTAAGATGTTGGTGCACTGTCCAATCACTGATGTCTTAGATCTGATAAAATGTGGCAGATGTCTCTTGGACTTCTTCACCCTAATCTTCTGACTCTTGACTCCTCCCACCATATTTCCCATCTCTTTATCTTTCTCTGTTGTGCCCTCAGTCATTTCCTTGTTTCTCAGGTTACATGACCTGACTCACTGTTACTTTCCTGACTTCACCTCGTCCTAACCTACCTATCTTTTTACTGTCTGATTTCCCTAAGCTAATGGAGCCTCTCTGAAGGCAGGGACTTTTGTCTGTTTCGTTCACCATTGAAAGCCCAGCACCTGGAACAGTGCCGGGCACCTAGCAGGTGTTCATTCAATGTTGGTTAATGTTGACAGAATTGCCAAATTGCTTTCTGGAAAGACTGAAACCAATGTATGCCTTTGCTATAGTTTTTTTTTTTTTTTTCAGTGATCACAATTTCAGTTTTCAAAATTTAAGTGAATTTCAAAATTTAGATCCACTCTCATTTTGTTTCACTTTTACATTTTTATGTTATAATTTCTTACTTCTTAATCTCTTCTTTAGAAATATCTTTCTCTTTTCACCTCATAAGCTTCTTTGTTTTAAAATCTGTGTCAGACTCCTCCATAAAGTTAATTTTATCTTCTGTGCATTCAAGTTATTTGTCAATTTAGATTTTGTTCTTTGGCTTTCTTAGCATTCAGTTTCTGCATGATTTGAGGTTTTGGCTCGCAAGTCGCTCTGAACCACAGGTGTTTTGTTTTGTTTTGCTCTCTGCTCCTTTGAGTTTGCGGCTTCCCATCTCCTGGATTTCTGCTTGACTCCTCAGGGATGGGGGCTCCATGTTGAGAGCCGGCTCTCGGGACAGCGTCCAGGGCTCATGTCACCCCAGGGGTTGGGAAGATGTTGCAGATCCGTGGTTCCTGGTTGCAAAGCTGTACCCTTTGTTCCACAGGTTGTTAACGCCACAGGGGAAAGCAGTAAGCCTGGTTCCAGTATCCTGTGTCCTGCAGGGTAATTGGGATCCCATGGCTTCTCAGGAGTGGTACTGTGACACTGCTGCCTAGAGGCCAGCAAGCCTAGGGCTTTGGCTTGTAAGTGGTCACCTCTCAGTCCCTTTTCTGGTCCGTGGAGATATCTGCCCATTACTTGTTTGTTTCTTTTAGCCTGGCTACATCTTTCTTACTTCCTGTTCTCATACTCGTCTACCATTGCCCGAGCTCAGAGCAGCTGTATTCAGTACTAGCTCCCTGCTTTACCCAAATCAGAAGCTGACTGTCTTCTCTTCACAGCACCGTATAGCCACACTCCCCTCATCTACTCTTGCACCAGATTGAGAACCGGGAGACAGAAGCCGGCTCTCCTCCACCCTCAACCTCAGGACCCCGCACAGACCTGGCAGGGAATGGAGCCACCATCCGTACCTGCGGGGCCATCTGGGAAGCCCCACCTGGCATAGCAGAGAGATGACTAGCTTTGGGCAGACAGACCTGGAATCAAATCTGGTCTCAGCCACTTTCTAGCCGAGCGAACTTGGAGCAAATTGTTTTGCCTCCTTGGACGTTCGGTTTCACCATCATCGATGGGGTGATAGCTCCAGGCTGTGAGGGTTAGGGCTGGCCTTGCTTTTGCGGGGGGAGGGACGCCTGGTTTGCTGTAGGGGACCCAAACAGCCCAGATGTTGTTGTCTGTGGCTTTGACCCTTCTAGGTTTGGGAGTGACAGGGCGAAAGGGATACATGTAAAGGGTTATAAATGGAGGAAATGTGTTCACAATGAAAACCCACTAGTGTTACACTCCAGGGTTGATTCCCTTCAGCCTGGGTGTGTGTGTGTGGGGGGAGGAAGACGTGTATGGGGGAGATGAACTGAGCCCCCCACAGTGGCCCTCCCTGTGCAGAGCCTGGAAGCAGGTGATTAGAACAACCAGCTCGCAGCCTAGCTTAGGAAGAAGCAAAGAAACAGATCTGGGTAATTTATGCGTCTCTGTGTTACAATCTGTCCTTATGAATATAAATACCCGTGAATGTGGATTGTCCTTGATAATTGCTTGCAATGTCATCTTTTTAATGAAAATTAAGTGCTTCAGGAGCACTAAGTAGGAGCTTTGCTGACACATTTAATTGCTGCGCTGGGAGCTGGTAACACCTGGGAGGATTGGCTGTGGCTCCATTTAAAACTATGGGCCCCATTAACTTAAAAGAAGACAATATTTTCTGAGTTACTCCTGCCTAATTGTACTTCCCTTTCTTTTACCTCAAAGGGATGTGATGAATTAATTATTACACAATCTGTTTTTAATCCAGACTTCTGTGTGACATGTTACCTGGAGCCAGCGCCTGCTCTCCCGGGTCCCCCTGGGAGCCCACAGACCACGTGCGGGAGGGAGAAAACAGAAGTGCGGGCTGTATGTGTCCGCCCAGCTCGGCTTCCTCCTGGCTGCGGAGTGCGCGTCCGGCTTCCCTTTATTCCGCCAGGTTCACGAAATCCAGCCTGAAGAGGCTGCGTGTGAAAAGAAGGAGCGAGATGGGAGCCCAATCAGGGGAATAATTAGTCAGGAACATTAGCGTGATCTTTGTGCTCAAATGATAGCATTAATTGCATGTGATTTTTATGTGTTTATTAAAACAGGTTTTCTCGGCTCGACAAGGATAGAGCAGTTGGTTACAAGGAAATTTCTGAAGTGATCTTCAGTGGAAAGCCTTTGCTCCCCTAGATTATTTTCTGACAGGAAACCCAAATTAATGAGGTTTTACTGTATTCAAACTTGGAGGTTTAAGTTGGTTTATTTTTCTATTTTTCTTCCTTAAACTTCCTAAAATGATGTCTTTGCAAAAATAACTAAATAAATAAATGAGCTCTTCCAAAGTAACAGAAAGAGGAGAGATTACTCCCCAGGTAAACAACGGACGTGGAGATCGTTCCCAGCTAAGAGCGCACCACGGGACATCTGGATGTGGCAGAGCTGTGGCCAAAACCACGTGCTGAAGTCCTAACCCCCAGGACCTCAGAACGCGAGTGCGTTTGGAGATAAGACCTTTAAAGAGGTAATTAATGTAAATGTGGTCATTAGGGTAGGGTCCTTACGAGAAGAGGGAGACTGGACACACACACACACACACACACACACACACACACCACGTGAGGACACAAGGAAAAGCCTGCCATCTGCAAACCAAGCAGAGAGTCCGCAGAGGAAGCCGGCCCCGCCGACACCTTGACCCGAGAACAATCCCCGCAGTATCAGGCCAGGCTGTGGCACTTTGCTCTGCAGCCTGGCTGCCTGAGGCATGGGGGGAGCCCGCGCTGGAGGGCGATCCTGGCAGGGGAGCCCCAGGGGCTCGGACAGCCCCGCACGCCTTGTTGGAAGTCGTTTTGCGCACAGTTTCCATCCAGAAGTGATACACTGGTGCATTGACGTTCGCGACCTGCGCTTTTGTCCTGACGTCTTGAGAGGCGGGAGGCGGGGGCGAGCCGTTAAGGGTCCTGCGAGCCAAAGGGAGCTTGCAGGCGGACAGCAAATCTTACAGAAGCAGGATGCCCTGCGGGGGACCTCGACCATGCCCGAAGGAGAACGCTCCTGGGCTATCAGCTCCTGGGGTGTTAGCCCCTTTCCCTCTGAAAACACTATATGAGGGGTTAACATGAAATTGCTTTTATTAGAGCCAAAGAAAAATATCTGATACGAACACTGGTTAATTCTAGGCGGTGGGCACTGGTGTTCAGTATATGGCTTCTCTGAGCTTTTCTATTTTTATGTCTTTAGCATTTTATTGGAGAACATTTCAAACAGAAGCCCTGTTGGGCCATCACCAAATACCGAAAGCATCCACCTGTACAGGGCCAGTCCTGTATCTTCCACACCCCCATCCACTCCTGTCCCCTCCCTGCGGTCATGTTTTCAATGAATCTGAGACATTGTATCATTTCCTCCCTCCGTAGTGGGCTGTGTGTCTGCAAAGCAGATGACCTTTTCTCAAAACTCAGCTGTGGGAACAGCGCCCTCACCCAAACATTGTCACCACAATTTCTTAGTCTCGACAGATCCTACCTGGTGGTGAGGTTTTCTCCCCCAGGAATGTGGTTTGATTATCCCCTCCCCCGTCTTGCACGGGTGTCAGCCCTGCACTGCTCTCTCACCTTGACAGGGGAGGGACAGATACCTTCCCTGCCCCCAGAGCACGGGGACTGTCACTGTTCTAAGGATGCAGAGGAATCCCTGGTGGACCCAAACCGCATGGGGACTGTCCATCCTAAAATGCTATCTGTTTTACCCCCAACTTAGCTGCAAGCATCTTGCATTTCAGGGTCTTGTAGAATCTTGTCCCCTGACTGGATCATCTCAGCTCCCACTCCTGCTTTTCAACCACCTGCCCCATGGCTCTGGGCATCAGCTTCATTTCTGTGACCCCTCACATGTGTCTGTGTTGTGTGTGCAAATATGGGAGGAAACGCACTATAATTCTCAAACAGTTTCACATAACTCGTGTTTGTAAAGCAAACGTAGTCCAGTTCTTTTGAAGAAAAAAAAATGCAGTGTTATATTCTAAACAGCCACTACCGGGCTCCACTAGAGGTTGTGAGACAAGTTTTCTTCCACAAGATAACTTTCACACCAAAGACGGGACAATACAATGGGCCACATGTCCCAGACTCTCCTGAGCCGTGCACTGAAGGCACCTGCTATGTTTAATTCCCGAAACAACCCTGTGAGCTGGGAGCTGTCACTGTCCCCATTTCACAGGTGGGGATACGGAAGCCTGGGGAGGTCGCTGGGCTCACACAGTCAATGAAGGGCTGAGTCCCGCATAGCTCCGTTGGGAGAAGTGTGGGCTGGAAGCGAGTAAGAGGGTTTTGTTTAAGCGTGTGCATCTTCTCGGGCTGCCTTTGGTGGAGATGTCGTGGACATGTGGCCGATACTCCCTGCTCCGGGGCCTGAAGAAGCCCATGCCTCCTTGTACGCATCCCAGGCCCACCCCAACCCTTGTGGTTTTATGGCTTTAATATGGAATGACATTGGGAGAAAAAAGTGACCTGGGACAAGAGGGACAACAGGGGCAGGTCCACCTCTGAGCAGACGGGCCCTTCACAGTGCCGGCCAAATAGGCATCAGAACACAGGCCAACCGCAGGATACACCATGACAGCAGTGCCGCTGCCCTCCACCTGCCCGGGCACCCAGAGCACACCTGGGTCTTGACCAGCTGGGGAGTCCCCTCTTCCAGGGCCGATGGTGGGAAGCTAGGTGAGTCGGGCGGGCCCTCCAAGAAGGTGGTGCCAACATGGGGCTAGATATAGAGGAGAGTGACTGGGGGAGCCTCTGGTGAAGGATAAACGGGGTGGGGACACGAGTGGTGGGACCCTTCGGAGAGCAGTGCAGGGCTGACACCCGTGCAGGCGAGGGGAGGGGAGGACTGGATAGGGAGAGTTTCAGACCACATCAGAATTCTGAGATGCTCTGGGCCAGGCTGATGGCGAGCCCTTGAGGAAAGGTTGCTCTTTGGGCTACAAAGGCTGGATTCTGGAACCCCCTCCCCTTCTCGGTGGTCGGCTGAGAGCAACCTAGGAGCCCATGGGAGGCTGTCAGTCACCATGCTCCCTATAGCAGCCCCCTTGATGGGACCTGATGGGGAGTTTCCATAGCCACAGCCCTGACACCCCTCCTCCCAGGAGGCTGGGCTTGCCACTCATGGTGTCCATCCTGCGGGTCGGAAGGAAGATGAATGACGTCACAGGTGTAACGAGCCCGGGGAGGAGCTGGGCACGTTCACTTACCTTGTATTTCCCGTGCACTAACCCTGTGATGCTAGCACCTCATGGAGCTCATTGCCCAGCAGGGGAACTGCTGAGAGCCAGCAAAACAGAGCATGAAACAGTTTCAAGTTGTGTAACTTTTAAGAAGGAAACAGACACACCGCCTAAGATGAGTGAAAGGGAGGTTGGAAGGCGTGGTGTAGGGGGTTTCTCTGAAGAGTGCCATTTACATAGAGAAAGCATGAGAGGGAAGTCACAGGAGACCTAGAATGAGGGGCCACAGCATGTGCAAAGATCCTGAGGCAGAGAAGAATTGGATGTATTTGCAGAACAGCAAAACCCAGCATGGCTGGAGTGTAGTGAATGACAGGGGAGCTGGAGAGATGGGGGGATGTGAGCAGGAAGGTCTTAGGTAGGTTGGAGGTCACGGGCAATCTTGAAGCAGGGGGAGAGGATTCAGCGATGTTTTGAGATGTCCACGCATGGTTGAGGACTGGGCACGAGTGGAGATGCTGGGAGGGCAGTATTTGCAGGGTGAGGTATTGACGGACAGGTGAACTTGGGGCTGCACAGAGTGCCCTGGGGCTGGGGGAGCGGTGGGATGGATCAGAGGGAGTGCTGCCTTGTTGTTCCCTCAAAACCAAAAGCAAACAGCAGCAGCAGTAACAAAAACCTGACTTAGCTTCCTGGGGCTGCCGTAACCAACACCACCAACTTAGAGGCTTAAAACAACACGCATTTTTGATGCCCTGGTTCTGAGGCTGGAAGTCCAGGCAGCCTGGCCAGCGCCTCTGCCCCGGGTCTCAGCAACTGAAATCAAGCCGTGTGCTGGCCTGGGCTCCTGTCTGCAGCCTCGGGTAGGGTCCGCTTCCTTGCTCTTTCTGGGCCTTGGCAGAATTCACTTCCTTGCGGTCATAGGACTGAGTTTCCCTGCTGTGGCCGGGATGGCTCTCAGCTTCCAGGGGCTGCCTGTGTTCCCCTGGACCTGCCCCCCTCTTCCCAGCAGGTGAACCCTCCCTCCCTTGTCTTCTTCTAAGTCCCACTTTTGCCTCGCTTCTCCTGCTCCAGCCAGAGAAAGTTCTCTGTTTTTTACAAGGGCCCTTTTGATTCCGTGGAGCCCACGCGGATAACCCAGGATAATCTCCCTCTTGTAACGTCTACAACCTTAATCACACCTGCCATGTCCCTTTACCATGTTTTGCTCAGACGTATGCATATCGTTGGGGGGACATTCTTCTGTCGACCACAGGCTCAAAGCATAACCCTGGGGGCAGCGCTCATTCATTCCTTCTGTGCGTATTTGAGCACCTGCTATGTGTTGAGTTCACACCATGCCGGAAAGGACAGTCTCGCACAGCCCAGCACAGGGACGGGGCGAGAGGATGGACAGGTCCTTTGGAGGTGACTGTTCAGCCAAAAAGTCCATGGTGTGGTAGCACTGGCCCCCTCAGGAGCAGGCAGGGAGCACTGACCGAGGTGAGGATCGAATCACTATGGGGATCTGCTGAAGAGTGGGGGGTTCTGGACCTGCCCACAGCAGTCCTTACGGACCCCACATGACTTCAGTCACTGCTACCTGACATCAGAGCCAGAGGGCACTTCAGAAATTATGTGGTTCCAATGTTTTCAAAAGAAAAACAGATTAAAAAAAAAAAGAGTAGGTTTGGTTGAAGGTGGGGTTACAGAGATGGTGAGGAGAGCCCTGCCCCTGGTTGGCAGGGGGTGAGGGGATGAAGGTAGATCCTACCCCGCTCAGAGCCCACCGGGCTCCTTAGCAGAACCCCATGCCCCTCGGGGCTCAGTTTGAAAACAAGGGGAAACTGAGGCCAGGAGAGAAGATTTTTCTAAAATTCAATCAGTTAGCCAGTAATGACTGGGACTCCTGGCCCAGTGCTCTTTCCCTGCAGGGTGCCAGCGACTCCATGTTATAACTTCTACCGCTGGGATGGGTTGGAAGGCCAATTTATCTTGGCAAGTTCATTTCCAGACATGCGGAATTGTGTATGTAATGATGCTTCCCTACCCCGCCACCGACTTTTGTAGGAGAACCTCTTCCTTTATTCTGGGATCTAGAGATGTGGAGCCCAGTCAGCCCCGTGCAGAATCTTTCCAGGCTCTTTCTCTGACAGCCTGGCCCACACAGACGATCTCTCTTTCTCTCTCTCCCTCTCGCAGAGCTGCTTGCTTTTGCCATTTTGAAGGAGGGTAATGTCAGACTGGTGCCCGATGGGAACACTGCGCTTTGTGCTGAGACACTGGGCTGCAGGCTCGCTCTTTGGAATGTGTTTTTGTTTTAAGCTCGGTAGACTTACTCTGTTAATGTCCCTTCTGTGGCCCATCAGCTCAGCACTTCCTGCCTCTCAGCTCTCCCTGTTTGCCAGAGAGACTCAATTACATCCTGGACTCCACACAGGGCAGATTTATGGGGCCTCACAGGCTGCCTGAGGCTTGGAGGAGCAGCCTGACCCAGAAAACTATGCCCGCAGCATCAGCCAGATGTATCAAGGCCCTGGGGGCACAGCCTGCCTGCCTCCTGGAGCCCCCTCCCCATCCCTCCTTCCTATCCCCCTCCTGTCTCCACTCCCCCTGCATCTGGGATGCTTCAAAGATGCCCCCCGGGTGTGGGTACCACAATGGTCCAAGGAGCTGTTCTATGGACACTTCTTTGGGAACCGGGATGCTTAATCCTTGCTGGTGGGTTTGCTCTGCTTTCCAGAGGAAACTCAAGTCAAACATCCTCATTAGCTGAGGCCACTCCACATGCCTCTACCCAGCCCTGCAAGGCCACTGTCTTCCCCCAGCAAGGAGGGCACATTAAGCCACAACCAGTCATTCACGATCTCCCCTAAATTAGGCTCTGCTACCATTTCCAGAAGAATTCTGTAGGGTCAGAGAGCCCTCCCACCCTAGCTCCAGTTGGATGGAGATAAAGGGGAGGACATGGGAAAGGCAAGAATGGGGATTCCAGGAAACCAGGGCGAAGTGGTGTGACCCCAAGGTTAAGAAAGGGGTCAGACGGCCCTACCAGCCTAAGATACGTGAAGTTATTATCTTCTGCTTGTCTGCTCATCTGCGGAGTGGAAAATGCTGCACCCACCTCCCTTGCTCTGAATTCTGTCCAGGAGAAAGAAACGCTGTGATGTGATGAGCTCTGAGTAAGAGTTAGCTACTGTGATCAATATTATGACTATTGACTAATTTTAACCCAGTGTTTATCAAATGTGGATTAAGCGCATACATTTCTTTGGAGGAAACAGTTTCTCTTGGAGAATATCTCTGAAACCCTTAGAGTTCAGCTTAAGGAATAAAGGTTAGTGAAAAGCGGCATTTAGGAAATAGTGTTTCCTGGTCAGTGATCCGTGTATGTTTTTTCTTTCCATCTGGTTGGAAATGTTTCAGACTCATCGAAATAAGAGACACAAAACTGAAGTTCTCAAGGAACTTGCGGACCCTGAAGGATTTGTCCGGGGACCTGATGTGAAGAGCGGCCTGAGGCCCGGTGGGAAGGGGGTGGGAGGGGCGATATGGGGGGCTGTCCGGCAGGGCTGGGCTGGCGCTCAGGGGTCCAGCAGGCACATCTAGTTTCTGGGAGCTGGGGCTCACTGCATGTGCCCTGACTTGGTTCATGGCGCATAGTCTGCTCCAGCGAGTTCTCGGAGCTTCCTCGATTCCCATCCCCAGCTCCCCTCCCCCCACCCCCACAAAGTTGCTGCAAAGTAGCTGCTGGGAGAACCTCCCCAAGTCATCCCCCATCCCCCTCCCCGGGCGTTGTGGTGGTGGCGCTGCCACCTGGCGGCCGGCACTGCGCACTGCAGGCTCCGCGAGCCCAGGCCCACCCGGGAACCACCGGCATCCCCACCCGGGACTTGCCCCCACCGCCGCGCCCCACCCAGCCGGCTTTCAGGGACACTCGTCACGATGGATCCGTGATGGATCCCTTTCTGTGTGTGCCTGCGCCACCGGAGAGCTTGATGCGGCGGGATCCCCGTACCTACGGCGCCCCAGGCCAGCTGAGGACCCTCCCTTTTCCCTCTTCCATCCGCCTCCTCCTGGGCACCCAGTCTCTCAAGGGGCTTCCGCTGGTGGAACCCCAGCCCGCCCCTCTCCATCCTCCACCTCCTAGTCTGCTTCTCCAGGTCCCTTCCTGGGGTCAGCCCCTGCTGCCTGTGGCAGCGGGAGCGTGGGTCCTGGTGTCCAGGACCCTGAGCGCAGTAGGCGGGGGCCTATGATTCGCTGAAAAGCCCTGCCCTTCGGTCCTTCTCCAGAAGCAAAACGTGGCGGATTCTGAATCGTGGCAGCGACTGGAGCCTGCTGGCATCATCAACACGAGTCAGCCGGCACAGCTCGCTTACTTTAAGCACCTGCAAGGGTTTGCGCTTTGCACACTTACCTGGTTTGCTTCTTTCCAGGCCCGGGAGGGAGGGCTTTCTGGGCCTCAGGAGGAGAAACATGGTGAGCAGGGAAGTGAAGGCAAGTGGGTATGGGGGCAGGGTTCCTCTGCAGCCCGGCCAGGTCTGGCACTGCCCAGAGGGAGGGCCAAAGGATTTAAGGTAATGGAGCAAACTCTCCATAGTACCAGAGCCCCTGGAGGGGCAGTTCCTGTGAGTGGTTTGGGGTGGGGACTTGAGAATTGGCATTTCTAGCAAGTGCCCTTCTTGCTGCTGCCTCCAGGACCTACTTTGAGAACCACACGTAGGCTCAGTGGTTCTCCCCTTTGGCTGCAGGTTGGAATCACCTGGGGGCTTATAAAAGTACAGATCCCTGGGGCCCCTGCCAGAGATGCCGTGTTATCGGGCGGTGCCGGGGTCAGGCACTCGGAACTTTGATGGTTCCTTAGAACATTCCAGTGTGCAACCAGGGTTGAGAACCGCGGATGTACTTCATCCCTTTCATTTGGGGGAGACTGATTGGCTCCTGGGTCATAGGGCGAGTCGGCCCTCCCGGGGCAGGGTCTTGGGTTGGCGCCGCCACGCGGGGATGTGGCTTTGGGGACGCAGCTCTGTGCGTGGCCTCACCGGGACCCGAAGCGGGTGGGGCCTGGGCTCGGGGGGCAGCGAGGGAGGGCAGCTTCAAGGAGCCACGGGAGTGTCCTGCTGTGCCCTGTGACTCTCCTGCACCCAGATCCAGCCCAGGAGCACACACAGGGTGGAGATCCACACCACACGCCCGGGTGAGGAGCCGGGCAGGAAATCCGAGCGCAGGCAGCAGCTGGGACGCCGCGGTACTGAGCTTCAGAGCAAGATGGCCAGGGGCGGGCAGAACCGGTGGAAATGAAGGAGGGAAGGAATCCGGCAAGAGTCAGCCCGCACTGAGGCCAGGGTAGCGATCCACTCTGGGCTCCCAGGTTAACCCTGGCCCTCTCCGCCCTCTTGGCCATGTTCCCCACCAGGGGCCTCCGTTTCTCCTTTGGTGCTACGACGGCGCTGGACCCCGTGACGTCCATGGTGGAGAGAGTGAACGTGCTACCCCCATGTCAGGCATCCTTATCATCCACCAGATTGAGGTGGGAGATGGGGTCACCTGCATGTCACATCCCCTCCACAGGGTCTGGGTGGCAGTTCGAACTGACCGCAGACCCACACCTGCCACAGGCTCCAAGCCAAGAAGCCACTTGCTTCGGTGGCACACGCACTTGTTCTCCACGGCCATGGCGTGTGTCGGCAAGGCCGGGCTGTAAATTAGTTAGTGGGCCATGTCCCCATTAGTTAAAAAGAGGAAGTGCTTCCAGAAAGAATGAGATAAATGGCCCCGTGCCAGAATATTCCTTTCGCCACAAGTGTAAATATTATAAACAAGCATATCTCACAACCCATCCATCAACCCCAGTGGATTAACCCAGAGAGGTCTACACTCCTGAGGGGGGGTGTGTGCAGCCCTCACCTCCCGGCCTCTCTCTGCCTAACTCTGGCCTTACAGGAGGAAGCTGGGGGCTTTCGCGGACGTTGGAAGCAGCGAGTCTAAGTGGTATTATCCTGATGAAGGGGAGAGGGTTCTTAATGGGGTTTCCCTACCACAGCACATCCTCAGGGAGGGTAGAAAGAGAAGAGTGCCGGCTCTTCTCCCGTCCCCTTCAATTAGGAAGTCAGGAATGCCATGCTTCCTAGGACAAAAACCCTATTCTCTTTTGGGGCAAGTGACCCAGGAGCTGGTTCCTGACAACGCAAGGATTCTGTAGGCACTTGCGTCAGCGGGGCCTCTCACGGCTGTCCCCTCTGTGTCCTGCTGCCGGACTCTAGGGATCAGGCCTGGCCTTCCTAGGAATGTCACGGGACAAACCGGCCGTCAGGGTGAGAAGGCTGTTCTCTGTCCTTGGGCCAGACCCTTGGGATGATGGCAGTTCCTTATGTCATGGGTGTCCATCTGTCCACCCATCCCTGACGGGCCTGCGCTCTCTGCAAGTGGTGCAGTCTCTCTTGTGAAGGGCTTCTCCCCCCCTCCCCACCTTCCTGCTGGGCCCGGGCAGCCGTTCCTCAGGCCCCGTGGAGCCATAGCGCCTCCGAGGACTCTCTCTGCTTCGCCTGCAGAGGCGAGCGGAGTCCTGTGAGGTCCCCAGCAAACGAAGGCTTGGCTGGTCGTTGCCTGGTTTCTGTGGCCAGCCTGGGTGAGGTCTGCAGGTGAGGCCAGTCCCGGTCCCTGTCCTCCTCGTTCCCGCGGTGGGAGCAGGTGCAGGGCCACGGGCTCGGTGAAGCCTCGCTCAACGGTCAGAGGGTGATGGTCTTGGTCCAAACTGTTGCGGGATTGGTGGGCGGCAGCCACACCTCCTGCCTTGGACTTTAGTCCGCGTTAGCTGTGGCCGACATGCCATCCGTCGCGACCTGGTGTCATGAAACATACTCACACCCAGACTCTCCCATGGCTTTCTCTACCCCATGCGCTAGGCGGCCAGGAAAAGTGCCCAAGAGCTCTAGGGGACGCGTGTGCCTCACTCACGATGGGTCATTACCAGTTCCTTGGCAAAGAGGACCAGGAGACAAAAACTGGGGTCCCGTGGTGCAGGACACGGATGCTGGACATGGGTCCCAGGTCTTGGAAATGAAAGTGGTGCTCACCCATGACGCCGGCTGAGCCCATGACCAGCTCCTATCAGAGCACAGCTTAGTGGAACTTAGATGACAGTGGTGGGGGTCCTGCCGGGGCAAGGGCAGTCAGGGCTCAGCTCCTAGGGAGCAGGTATCAGGGGGCTGCCCACCAGAGCTGTGACCTGTGTCTGGGGGTGCTGCCAACAGCCTTGGGAGGAGGGGTGCTGCTGTGTTTGTCCCATGTTTTGGGGCTTCTTGTGGGCAGGGCACGGCCCCAGACCCTAGGAGCCAATCCACAATGAATAGAGAACAGACAGATGACGCCTCTTCCCCAGAAGACATTTCTTTGAAGTAGGGCAAGAGATATCTTCCCATTTTGGGGACGCCTCTCTCAAATGTGGATGCAAAAAACACAGGCGTGGCAATGTTCGATAAGGATATTTTCTGTGAACATTGAGTCGGAGGTGGAGAAACGGCGTATTCAAAGCTAATAAACGCAACAGGTTTGTGTTGGAAAGGCCCCGTTGGAATGGGCGGTGATAATGTCCAGGTTAGCAAACATCCGGGAGCGCTTTCTGTGTGCCGGGCACCCAGGGCAAGCCTGTTGACAATGTGCTTCTCCAACCGCGAACAACCCAGGGAGGGAGGTGCCATAACCACCCTCTTCGACCGAGTCAGAAAACCGAGTCCCTGAGGGGATGGGCACGGGGAGGGCTCGCTCCAGCTGGGAAGAGGTCTGGGTGGGCCTTGTGACGCCAGCACCCCAGGACCTGGCACCAGGTGGGACCCTTGCTCGGACGTCTTTCCTGCCAGATAATCAAGCCATTGCTACAATTCAGCAAAAGTCCCAAAGATTCAAGTTGGCAAATTTAATCCTCTTGCATCTATTTTCAGTGTCCTATTGCGTTCCCAAGTGCACACGACAAAATGCAAATGATAATTGGGTTAACACTGTGCCGTCTTAAGCAATAATAAATTAGCCCTCTTTTAAACACCCACTTTACGAGCGGGAATGACTAGGTTAATATATGATAAAAAAAATCTTGGTGTGTATATACACAAGACCCTGGAAAATACATTAAAAATTAATTACAGTAAAATCGATATGATTAGAAGCAAAAGTCCTTTATGCAAAGGCAGTAAATGTGCTTAAGATCTCACGGGAAGGAAAAAAAAAGGAACGCTCTGTGATTACGTTGCTGGGGAATGCTTATTGAAAACTTTTAATAAAGGTTCCCCCCTCAGGCAGTTTGGATGGCAGATAGGAGTCCCTCTTTCTGATGCAGTCATGTGAAACGGTGTCTGTCACTCTTTCTTCCTCTGTTGGGGTTCCTGGGTGGTGTGCAGGTGCCCAGCACCTTGGCCTTCTGTTGGTGGCCAGCCGGGAGTCTCTGGGTGCTGACCTGGCCGCCCGTCTGCCCCTGTGTTGGTCAGGACGGGCCGGGTTGTGGCACAGTAACGAACAGCCCCCCCCCCCGCCCCGGACCACGTCCAGCAGAATGCTACTTCTGTCTCACGTGGGGGTCCCCGCAGGGCTGGGAACTCTCCAGAGGGAGTGTCTCTGCACGCGATGGCTCAGGGCTGCACCTTCCGGTCAATGTGCTCCTCCTACGTCACTGAGGCTGGATAAGAAAGTTCTGGGTGGTTTCGCTCCAGCATCTAATGCCTCTGCCTGGAAGCGACCCTCATTCCACTGGCCAAAGAAATTCACGAAGCTATTTCTTACCCCACGGGGTGCGCAAGGACAGTCTCTGTGTCCCTGGAAGCAGGAGCAGGAGTCCTGAGGAGCCCCATGTTGCCTTGGGGACACCCTTCCCCAGGGGAGAGTCTCCCCTGAGTGGAGGGTCTCCAGGGGCCCCCAACTGAAAGTGGTCCTCTCGCTGCCAGGTTCTGAAGATGCTGGGAAACGTAGCAAGTTGTTGCGGAGAGGCCAGAGGCCACCGTCACGCACAGAGAGGCCAGGTGGGGTTGTAGCTTAGATGTGCTGGCTCGTTCCTTCCCTAGAACTGGCTGGACCTGCCCTCGCCCCCATGCTGAGCCCACTGCAAACCGCCCCCCCCCCAGAGAGCGGTCACGCTGCAGCCAGCCTGTGCCCAAGGGGAAGACGATGGAGATGTCCTAGGCAGGGTATTCTTGTCTGAAAATATAAACTTTACCGATATTCAGGTATGGGGAGGCCAAGAGACCCCAAGCTGGGGGGCACCGTGTGCCATGCTGGGCCACACGGGGAGGCACCGGGGTCGGGTAGGGGCAGAGGGAGCGAGGCAGAAATGTGGGCCAGAACCTTTATTAGGGTTTCTGCGGGAAGGATTGATGAGGCAGAGTCAGAAGGTCAGCGCTGGCCGGTTGGATGGCTTCATCAGGCTCCGGCGCCCTGGGGACGCACCCTGATTGTCCGGTACCCGGCCGGGCGTGACCAGGGCAGGGGGAGTGTGGCCCAGAGCGTGAGAGCCCCATAGAGCTGGTGGGGGGATGTGGGCTCTGCATTTGGTTGGTTTCCATCAGAAAGGTGTGCTTGCAAGGCTGGCCATCAACTAGCTCGAGGAACTGGCGGCTCCAAGAGGGGCTATCTCTCCAGGGTCGAAAAGACACCAGATATCAAAGCATCAGAAAATAAAAAGGCATGATTGAACCTTATTTACCAGCTCTTATCACAAGAAATGCCTCGAAATCTGAGCCTGTTGGCTGATCCTGAAGGACCCTTTGGGCCTATCACGTAACACACATAGCAATTCAGGGGGATGGTGGTTATCCCATAACACAGACGAGAAAGTTCAGGAAGCGAGTGGCCAGGAGCCCAGCTCAGAGTCTCTTGGGGGGACGCTGTGGTCCCAGCAGACTTTACTGAGGCACTTCTGTCCTGGCCCATCCGGGAGGATGCTGGGTGGGTGGAGCCCATTCCCCAGATGCCCTCCGAGAGGAAGGAGCTTCTGCCCCGGCATGGGCCCAGGGCCTGACCGCCAGCACCCAGCCCCTTGTCCTGTCTGTCTCCCAACATCCCTTGGCCATTTGTCATCTCATTCATTCCATACACAGCCCAGCCGATGCTTGCCATACCTCTGAGATGTGCCGTCGGTGGGTGGGTGGGTGTGCTGTCTGTGGTCACCTGCACGGTCCCGGGAATGCCTGCAAATCCAGTTAGGGCCAGTGTGGGGCAACCGCAGAGCGCCAGGTCCCAGGGGGCCCTTGTGGTTCATGGCATTGCACCCCAGCCCAGGGACGGGTCCTGACAAATCTTAACTTTGCCCCAAAGTTCCGAGTCATTCTGCTTCTTGTGTTTCTTCTTTTTTTTTCTCTAGGCTCCTTCTGGACACTGCTCCAATTTTCTGCCTCTGATTCATGACACGGCAGCCATCTGTGCCAACAAGAAATCCAAGTCTCTGGGTGAAGGAGCTTTTAGGAATAAATCCAAACAAAACTTTAAAAAAGTCACACTTAATCACACTTTCTCTTTGTATCTGGGACCCAGCCCAAGAACTGATTTGCAGCCCTTTAGTACAACTTGGAATTTGCTGGATTATCCTTTGTATTTATGTAGCTCGTAAGTCTCCCTTGACTGGCGGGATGTCCCCATAAATACTCCGAGGCAGAAACGCCATGAATGTGGGCTTGCTGGTGACGGTGGCGCTCATATTTCAACCACGGCTGAATTGAAGGAGATGGACCTGGGTTTGGGGCCTCGTTGCGTTCCGCAGTCCTACTCGGCTCCATGCTGCCTGTGACAAGTTTGCTTTTTTCCTTCTCACCTGTAATGTCCTTGACCTCTCTTGACCTCCCACACTCTGTGCATTCAGTATGTCTCAGATGGGGATAGCTGGAGGACCTCTGTTCATTCTCTTGGAGCACCTGGCAACGGGGGTAATACTTCCATTTTAGTGGTGAGCACAGCGAGGTGGAGAAAGGGTCCACAGTCCAAGGTCACCCCCTGGAGAGGGCCCGGGATCTGAATCTCTGCCTGTGTTCTCACTCCATGCCACATATTAATGTCGCAAACCAAAACGGAGCTCTTTGGAGCCCAGGATGAAGCCAGATTTAATGCTTGATGCCTCCTTGTGCTTTCTAGGGCCAAAGCAGGTAGGCTGGATCTCAATTCTGGAATACATGTGCGTGGTATGGGAGGGGTCTGCTGTGTCCCCGCATCTGTGTCAGAGCAGTCACCTCCATAAACTGATCTTCTCGAGAAGGTGGGGATGGCTTCCAGGGAGGAGCTGGCTTCATCTGGTTGGGAAACTGGGGCCTGGGCTTATCAGTAGAACCTCAGAATGAAGAGCTCCGTTTCGGAGAAGAGAGGGTCAGAGGGCCCCTGAGTGATGAGGGGGGCGGGGCACAGGGCGTGGTTGGGGAGGCCTGACGATGACTTGGTGAGTGATGCCAACAGGGGGGCGGGGAAACCGGGCTGGCAGAAATGCCATTAAAGATAAGATTGAGGCTGGGGACAAGGGACAAGTCATGGGTAAAGTCTTCATGAAAGATATTGCTGAAGAACAAGGAAATTCAGAGGCAAGCATCCATTCTTAGCTCTCCAAGACAGCCGTTGTTAGTAAATTCCAGTTAACCTCACCCAAAAAGGAGCAGGCCCAGTAATGGGGCTGGATTCCTGCTCTTTGTGCAGAAAGGGGGCTGCGAGGGGCCAGCCGGAGCTGAAGGACCTCTGAGACGGCCCCTAGTCCACAGTGCTCTGATGCGGGAGCATTTCATCGCACGTTCTTGGAGAATTTTGAGATTGTCTGTAGTATCGTTTCCAAAGGTAATGTCTTCTTTTGTTCAGGACAGTCAGTTAATCAGGATAAGCCTGGCTCCATCACTTTGGGGAAAATATGCTTGCTCTCGACGAGCCATCTGTAATTATTTATCTATTTATTACAATTTCCGCAGAACAGAATTGAGCAAGACATTTTCTGCTCCAGAGAAATGTCTGCATGGATCCAAATGTGACCAAAAGCCAAAACCCCAGCTTGTGTTTTCGTATGTTATAGGCAGCTCTACCTTTATCTACGATACACGGATTTGCATATACAGATGTAGGTGTAATGTCATGATTCATAGACAGCGGCATGGGCGGGTAGATGGACGGACGCAAGCACGGATGCATAAGTAGGTAGACGATGGGTGGGTGCGTGCATAGGTATGCACAGATAGATTGGTAAGGAGACAGGTGAATGCAAAGAAGCACAGGTGCACAGATAGACAGACAGCTTACAGTTAGCTAGACGGACGGATGGATACAGGCATAGACGTGTAGATGAATGGACGGATGGATGGATGGATGGATGGATGGATGGATGGATAGACAGGCATAGAAACAGAGGGGCTCTTTGATCTAAAACAGGTTTTTTTTGTTGTTGTTGTTGTTTTGCCACCAGGAGCTGGTGTGAACATTGCCCCTGTCTAGTCCAGCAGGTGACCCAGTTTGCCAGGATGCTTTCCTCTGGGTGGAAGTTGGTGGTCACTACAGCCCAGCTCTTCTCCCCTGCTGCCTGCATACCTTCAAAAGGACCTGGGTGGGTGGTTGTCTGGAGCATTTCTGAACGTCTGTGCTCACTGTGCTGGGCCCTGTGTGGCTCCCATGGGTCCTCACGCTTCATCAGGTGTATTGCATGCTTGCTTCATTGCACAGGCTCTGCTCTTGGGGCAAAGAGGGGAGAATGTCTCTTTGCTCTTGGCTGCATCCCAACGCCTAATGCTGTGCCTGGCACACAGTGGGTACTCCCTAATTGCTTTTTAAACGAATGACTGAGTGAATGAATGAATGAAAAGACATGTAAGGTCACAAGTCCTCACTGTGGCTTTCACTGCCCTTGCCAATCCTACCTGCTTGTCTGCTAATCCTTCTTCCCAACATGCTCAGGGATGCCCACCATATTGAAACCATGTTCACTGTCCCCCCACATGCCGACCAGAGGATCTTGGGCTTTCCATGACTGAAGGAAGAGGCCCATCCATGCCACGAGGGTTGCTCTGCTTCTGCCTTGGGTCCTGGTAAGGGGAAGCATGTGTCCCGCTGGACAATGTCTGCAGACCATCCTCTGAGAACCACTGCTCTCCACAGTGTTCCTGCCTCAGCAACTCCCTACACGCTCATCTGGGGAGATTAGGGTCTCACCCTTTTCCTGAGTCTCCCCTGATGCCCTCTGCCTGCCAGGAAGCCTGAGTTTTCCTTGGTTTGGGGACCTTTCCGGGTCACCCTAGAGCTGAGAGAATGGACTTCTAGACTGTAGCCTTCTAGACTAGACTATATGGACTTCTGACTGTAGCCTTCCTGGGGTCCATCCTGGAAGGTTGGCTGGAAACAAATCGGCCACCCCAGCTGTCCTCCCACAAAAGCCCCTCAGAGGGTTGTTAGAGGGCCATCTGCACAATTTACTAGGGGCTCATTAGGAAGGAGGACCCAGTCTCACCCCAGGCTCCCCGCACTGGGACTTGAATGGGGCCGAGCACGGTGTTTCCGCAAAACCACCACCTCCATCTCCACCCCCCGCATCCAGGTCGTTCTCATCCCCCCAAGGTGCCAACCTGTGCGCTGGAAAGCATGTGGGTCTAGGGGGCCATTCTGGCTTCTTGGGGACCAGCTGTGTGGCTTGGGATGAGGGCTTTCACCTGGCTCAACCTCATGTTCTGTCTGCTGGGAGGACAGGGGTGCCTTGTGGTGAGGCTGGGGCGTCCATGCCTGAGATGCGTCGGCCCCCTTGTCCAGCCCCTGGCAGATTCCCAGAATCTGCGAAGCCCCTCGTCATCCCCACCCCAGGGCTTGGGTGCCGGGAGACCAGCGCAGGGAGGGAGCGTGGGGACACTGAAAACCAGGCGTGTGTTCCCGCTGCTTTAGTTCAGAGGACGGCCCTCTTCGTAGAGGGGAGGGCTCTCCGCCACGGGAAGACAGATTCTCTGTGTACAGGCCCCATTAGAAACAGATATTTCACAGCCGTTATGTTAGCCAGCCCCATTTATGTCTCATAATGTTTAGCACTAATATTCTGACAGGGTAGGGAATTAGAGGCCTGAAGAGGATAACAGGTCTCTGGGTCACGTTTCCTAATTACACCCACGTGATCAAGTACACGGGCCAAATCCACCTGCACACGCATAACACACACGCGTGTCTGCACACGCACGGACACCCCCCACTCACATACATGTGCACTTGCTCACGTGCGCACTGCCCGTGCGCACTGAGCGGCTCCTTCCCTGCCATGGAGGGCGGGGGGCTTGGAGGCCGGGCTGGGCTGGGGCTCGAGCTCGGCATTGCGGCCAGCTCAGGCAGGGCCGGGGGCCTGGGGTCCACAGGAAGGGGACTTGATGCGAGGTTGTTGCCTGATTTGAGGAGGAGCAGGGCTTTGCAGCCTGAGCTGGGAGATGGGGAGAAGGTGTCCGCCTTGCTGGGCGTCCCGGCCTCAGCCTTAGTCCCCACCCTGCGGCCGCGCTGGGACGCGGAGGCAGCCGGCTGCCCGGCTTCCTTCTGTTTGCTGACTGTTGTCAGTGGGAGCAGCTGCTTGTTTGTTCTTTCGTTCGTTCATTCATTCACTGATGGGGAGAAAACTATTCGTAGTAGACTGAATGGTGGCCCCCAGAAAGATACTCGTGCATCCCTGGAAACTGTAAACGTCACTTTCTTTGGAAAGAGAGTCTTTGCTGATGTGATTAAGGATCTTGAGATGAGATTACCCTGCATTATCTGGGTGGCCCTCAAATCCAATGACGAGTGCCCTTACAAGACGAAAGGATGCAGAGAAGAGGAAGTGATGGATGGAGGTGAAGATGAGAGGGACGTGGCCCCAAGCCAGCCCACCCGGAGCCTCCGGAAGCTGGAAGCGGAAAGGAACAGACCCTTCCCTAGAGCCTCGGGGGGGGGGGGGGGAGGGGGCATGGCCCAGCTGCCACCTTGATTTCAGACTTCTGGGCTCCAGAACTGGGAGAGGACATATTTCTGTTGTTTCAAGCCAGCAAGTTTGGGATACTTTGCTATAGGACCCACAGGAAACAAATACAGTTAAAATGAAGTGGGGTCAGGATGGTGATAGAGGACCTGCAGGTGCGGCTGGATTTTGGGGGCCAGGTTTAAGAACACCTCTGGGCAAACACAGCACGTTAAAAATAAAGGCTGGGGCTAGAGCTGGGTCTCTCCCCCATCTGCCCTCCCAGCACTTACAGGGGGCTCACGACATCCCCCCCCCCCTTTAGTTGGGCCCAGAGTCACAGTGATAAGCAGACGTTTAGGCAGAATGTGTGGCTGGCAAAGAAAAGCCACAAACCCCAGCAGAGTTTCAGGCTCGCGGCTCTTTGAGTCATCGCAGGCCGCTTGGGGTGGGGGGTCCTAAACAGATGGCAGGAGGAGCATTCACTTCCCCAGTGACCCCGTGAATGTCACCACCTGTTCCCGCCTGAACCTCTTCTGTTTTCAGCTCCCCCACGAGCCAAGCTCTGTCCAGGCGTCGGGTGAGCTCTGGGCTGCCTCTGAGTCTCCGACGCGTCTCCTCTGTCATGGATGTGCTGGCTTCAAAGCCCCGCCATCTCCTTCAAGTGCAGACGAGGAGCATCGGGCTTCTACAATGGGGCACGATGCCTAGTTGAATCTTGGAAACAAGGGCTCCTGTCTGACGCTGCAAAATTCCAAGGGGGAGAAGAATTCCCAGATTGAAAACCATGTGTTGAGAGAGGCTCTTCTGGGGGGACAACAGCTGTGATCTGACATAGCTGGCCAACCTCCAGCTTCGCAGGGACCCCGTCTCCTGGGGACAGGCTGGCCGTGGGTGCTGGCGTGGCGCTCGTTAGCGGCCGTCCAGCTGGACGCCTTCCTGTGCTAACCCCCCAGTGCCCCTGCTGTGCCAGACCCACACCTGGCCTGCCAAACACGTAATTTTGTTCCGTGTCCCAGCAACTCTGGAGGTGGCCGGCCAGGGCAATGATCATTTCCATGTTGCGGATGAAGAAAGTTACCCATGATTCGTCCAAGCTCACCTGGGTCCCCGGGGGCAGAGCTGCGGTCTGGCCTTTGTTCTCCAGGACCCATAAGCTGGAGGGAGTGTGGTGGGAGCTGGCGGACGGGTAGAGGAGAAACTTGTCTCCAAGGGGCCCTCCCGGTGCCCAACGATGGGGCTCAGAAGGACCACCGATGTGCCCACTTAACAACTGCCCTAACATGCATCTCGATTTTCAAATAAATAAATAAATAAAAATACTGCTCTCGACTCAGGACAGGGACCTGCATATCATCTTGGATATTCCCACGTGGGGGAATTTTACACACACTCATTTGTGTAGTTTGGGGCTATTTTGGAATCTTGCTTTAATTTAATTTGTTGAGATTTGACTCGATTAAAGGGTATTGATCTGGAGTGCCTAAAATTGCTACCATTTGTCAATAGCAGCTTGCTTGTAAAATCTCATTGTTAATAAATCAAGTCTCAGCTGCTCAATATGTGGTTATTACAGTCGGGATCCAGATGCAGCTTCCCCTCTGGCTCGCGGTGACAGATTAATGCCATTAAAAGTTGCAAACACGCCTGGCAAAGGCTTTGCCCTTTGCTTTTGGTTGGGCTTTTTTCTCCACCCAGAGCTTGGGCAGAAAAAGGAAAGTTCAAGGAACGAGAAGAGTTGCCAAGTGTCTGTAAGGACGGCCAGGCTTATGTTGGGGGAAAACCCGCACCGGGGACTGTGTGTGGCCTTGCTTTGCTGGACAGGTAAGGGAGGCGATGTGGGGACCAGCAGTGGGGCTGAGTATCGGCCGGGGACAGGACTGAGCTTGGCCGCCGGCTCCTCAGAGCGCTCCCAGGCGGGAAAGACGCCTCCGGTGAGCGAACCACCTTCTTTGTGTAAACGGTTCTGCTAAAAGCTAAACAGATATTTGTTAATTCATATTTCTGTATTTCGAGTAAGAGAGGTTACAACGGATAACCGGACCTGGAAAGGACCTGGCGATTCATCAACCGAACAGCCTTGTTCTGAAAGGGAAACTGAGAGTCTTCCCCCAAGATTGGCTTGACCTCAGCAGAGGCTGTGACCCAAGAGGCCTGGGGCCTTGGGAGGGAGCTCACTGCCCCTCATTCTGCTCCCTGCCCCCACAGGGAGGCACTCGTGTTTCCAGGGCAAACCCCAGTGAGGGGGGAAACTCAGAACTGCCCTTGGTGCCCTCACACGGCGGGATCCGTCTCTTCCCAGGTTGCCGACCAACCGGGCCGCCTTCCGAGCCATCCGTCCAGTTTGCTCAGATCTGTCTCTTCCCAGTCACTCACACCTCACTGGCACAGGATGAAAAGTCCTTTGAAAGGCCTTTGCCCTCCCGAACACTTCATCTTCTTGCTCTGAGTTCCGGAGATGGCTCTTCCATCCTGTCTCCTTTGTTCTTTCTTTAACCCTCTACAGAGGGCCCATGCTGGACGCTGCCCTGGGGCAGGCAGCCCTCTGCACGTGGCGCAGGGGGGCCAGCTCATCGTGGAACTCCGCCCGAGCCTGGCCACCCCAGGATGGACATACTTCCTGCAGACGGCCGGCTGACTGGGGGCAGGAGAGCCAGCCATTCCAGGCAGCCTCTGCCGGCATCACGGGATGCTTGGGGGACGCCCTCGGGCTTGTGTTCTGCTTCTGCTTTGCGCGTCTTCTGGCTTCGGTGCCCAAGGGTTGGCCTCCAAGTCTTCCTCCTGAGTGTCGGGCAGGAGGGGGCTTGGAGGCTCAGGAGAGCAGGCTTCCTGCTCCCGGGCTTCGCAGCATTTCCCGTGACCATGCATCTTGGACTGGGGAACAGTCTTTGAGGAGCGCCCTCGGCCGGGCTGGAGGCCTGGAGGAGGATGTGCTCTTAGCTGCTTGCAATGCATGGAAACCACCGAGACTTATTTTCTAGCATTGTTCTTTTATTCATAAGCCTGCGTTCAAGAGGCTTGTAATGACATTACCCATTTTGCATTAAGCAGGCCTGGCGAGCTGGTTGCAGTTGCACATTTGGGGCTTCATTTGGAGGCCAAGATTGACTTACGGGCCAATTGCTTTATTACGCATCTTAAGGTGTGCCAGTCTCTCGGTTTTTCAATCTAAGATTCATTAAGGTGCTCCGTGCTGGGTGGAAGCCGATGGGCATGGCACCCTGGTTCTGTGTCCTTGGTGGCTTATTGGGGAGGGCAGAGTTGGTCCCTGTGCACTCGTGCTCGCTCCCTGCTCCCCCTCCAGGGCAATGCTCACATCTCTGGAAGGAGGACTGGGGCGGCAGGCACAAATCTGTCATTAGTCCTAGAGCTGGCTTCCCCACTCAGACAGAGCAGTGCCAGCCGTGGGAACTGGGAGCCATCCTGGGCTAGCTTCAGAGGGGGGGTGGGCCCTTCATCCCTGCTTCCCCCACCGGTGGTTCTAAACTGGCTCTGAGTGGCATCCCAAGGGAGCATTTAAATCACGGGAACTCCAGAGGGGAGCGGGAACATGTATTATAAAATGCAGCCAACCCTGTGCTGCTCGGGGGACCGGTGGGAAGTCCCGCCCCTGCACCGGGTAACAAAGGAGACAACTCGGTGCTGCAGGCACAGATCTAGCCTGGTGTGCAGTAAGTGCGTATCACATGTTTGTCGAATGAATGCACGAGTCACTTTGTATTGTCTCCCAGTCTGGGGATCATTAGCACTGACCGAAAAGAGATAGAAAGCCAAATGGCATTCATTGCTGTGGACACAGACTTCTCCTGCAATATTCTGCTGCGTGTCAATGAATGTTGTATGTCTGCACAGAAAAGAGAGTCTGTGGTCGAGTAAATTTGGGGAATGTTTGAATAAACAAAGTTTAATTGCTGCAAGACTTCTCAGGGCCCTTCATCAGTTCATGAGTACTGGGGAGTGGCCAGAGGGGATGTCAAAATCAGTGTTTCCCCCTTTTCCTTGAGTACTTCTTTTCTTTCAAATTGAGAAATTCTGGAAATGATTGACAGTGGTGCTGTCCAATGTGGCAGCCACTGGTTACGTGAGGCTTTGTAAATTAAATTAATTAGAAGTGCCCTTCCTCAGCCACAGGGACCCCATTTCAGGTGCTTGGGGGCCACATGGGGTGGGTGGCTTCTGAACGGGGCAGTGCAGATGGGAGCATTTCCATCATTCTAAAAGTTCTGCTGAACAGCGGTGGTCTAGAGAGTATCGGTACTGAGAAGACTGTGCAGACAGACCTTGAAGGGACCCTGCCAGTCCCCCAGCGTTGTTGTTCTCCAAGCCCCTCTGTGAATAGCTCTTTCTTGAATAATGGGAATAAAAACAGTGAATATTCACATGGTGTTCACCACGCGCCAGACTGTTTTTAGTACCTCATGTACTTTCACTTACTGAATCCTCAGAAGAATTCCCGGAGGTAAGTGCCATTCCCGGTAACCCAAATCGGCAGACAGGGGATCCGAAGCACAGAGACAGGCGGTCACTTGCCCAAGGTCACACAGATGCCACCATTTCTGAGCTCCAGGTCAGCAGCTGGGTGGCCTGAGGCCAGATGTGGTGCACTGAAGCACATTGCCCCCGGGACCCTCGGCTCTGGGTCACTGGCCCACGCACCTGACACCCCAGCCTTGGCTCCAGCCGGCAGCTCTTTCCAAAATTGCATCCGACTTCAACAAATGAAAATGATCCGTCCCTGAGAACAATACGTCCTGGCTCTGAAGACCGATTCCAAGGAGGAGTCCAGGACCACGTTCTCTGCGCGGGCCCCGCAGTGGCCGTGCACGTGTGGCCTTCCTCAGCCACGGAAGGACACCCTCTGTGATGCCAGCATGCCAGCATCTCGTGAACAAAGCAGACATTTAATGCAATGTGTGGAGAACAGCACATGTGGGTGTCTTCATGTATGCGTGGGGGGGGGTGTTTTGGGGGAGGCCCCGATAACAGAGCTTTCTTCTGCAGATCATGGAGGTGAAACCATTCCTGTGCACAAAAGGGATTTCAAAAATAGCTTGAAAGGCTGAAAGCAGCACACGACAGGCAGCTCCACTGAATTTCCTGCCTCCTGCTCAACTAGACGCTGGGAACATCATCGGATCCTGTTGGAACAGGCTTGTCCGGCTCCGGGGTCGTGCCTGCATGTTCCAGTAATGATGTGAGCTTCTGGGGAGGCTGTTGAGCCGAGCTGAGCTTTGTCTGCTGTCTTGTACACGGAGAACGAAGGGGCCAGGAGGCTTTGGGTCAGCCTGACGCTGTGTGTGAGCTGAGGCAATAGAGGCCCTCACCCCCCAAAACCCCTGCCTCCCTTTCCAGTGGACCCCACCTCCCCTCTGTGGCCCGGAGCAGGTCTGGTGTTGGGAAAGGGGCCACCTGGAAGCTCAGGCCAGTGCTTCTTCCTGAGAAAGGCCGGGGGCCACTAGGCTTCCCCTGCGCCCACGTGATGGCCCACCGTAGAGTCCCACAGGCCCCACGCTCAGCAGGGCCCATGTTTGGTCTAATGGTCTGCTGTCTCCATCCTGACATTCTTCATGGTTTTCTAATTGAATTTGTCTCTTGTGAGCAATGTCGGCTGGACACTGGAGTGTGGGTCTGAGCCGAGTGGACGCGTGCGGGATGTATGTCCACTGTTCCTGGCTGCTCCATTCGCGCATGGTGCTTGCGACACCCCCTGAACACAGGACTCCAGGGGCCACGGTGCGCAGGAGTGCCGCGAGCCTCAGAGCGCATACAGGGAGGCTGCTGTGTCTCCGGCCGAGTGGGATCTGACAGCCCCGAGCGGCCGTTAGAACCAGAACCTGATTTGAAAGCAGAAAGAAGCCACTGGCGTCCTAGGAAGCACGAAGGACCAAGGGACCTTGTCGCCCTCCTCACTCATGTCACTGCCTGCGTTAGGTCGCGGATCGGCGTGCCCAAGGCAGCGTGCGCGGCTGACATGAGCGCCGAGGCGGAACAGAGCTGCTCTGTGCGGCGCTTTGCGTCCTGGTGAGGGTGCGCCCCGTACCCACGTGAGAGCCACGGAATACGAATTGTGCCACTTCCGTGGTCCCACACAAAAGTTAAGTGCTCTTACATTTGCACTTCAAACTGGCCTCACCCAGGGTCAGGATGAGAGGTTAAACCCATGGTAACAAGGTAACAGGTGAATGTTTCTTTACTTAGAAGATACTGTACAGCGAATAGAAATCCCCACGGCCAGCCCAGAGAAAGCCTGGAAGAACAGGGGTCTCTATTTTAGTAACTTTAATGGCACTTTTTGCTGCTTCTTGAACAACGAGAGCCGTTCTCACTCTGCCCTGGGCCCTGCCAATTCCGTAGCCACTGCGGCCAGCGCCTCCTGCCCGAGCGCTCTAGCTGGGGCCGCAGGCGGGGTGCTCCTCACCGGCTCTCGGCGACTCCTCTTCCTCTGACCTCGGGCATGTTTCTTGCTGTCTGAAGGCAAAGTGGGCAAGGACCTTTTCTTCCTGCTGCTGCCCTTCTGCCACAGTCTGACCGTCCTCCCCGGGCTCCTGCCCTCTGGCTACCGGCGTGTGACTTTTCTGTGCGTAGGGTCAGTAAGGACAGGCCGAGCCCCTGCTCCGCGCCAGCCAACCCCCGTGTACCACACAGATGCTGCTGAGAAACTGACCCCAAAGGTCCCTTTCAACATCCCTGCTTCTGTGGACCTCCCTCTCTCTGATGGGGTCTGCCCCAGGGCCACTCAAGTGCCTTTTGTTGCGTGAACCTGTGGATGAATGGATGCATGGGGGCAAGGTGGCCGAATACACTCTTCAAATATTTGTTGAGTTCCTGCTCTGTGTCAGACGCTGTTCTGGGGCAGAGGGTACACCGGGGAGCAGAACAGACAGCGCCTCTGCCCCCGAGGGCCAGGCGGGGGCCTCGGGAATGCGCGGACGTGCACACAAGTGCATGTGGTGTCTGCCGCAGGAAGACTTCGTCTCAGTAGTTGATACAAACCAACACCACGACAGGGGCGGGTGCCGGCAGGGGCAGGTGCGGTGGGAGGAGACCTAGGAGCTAGGGCAGCCAGAGAAGGGGGCACAGTGCCCACATGAGAGGTCTCCACGAAGGGGTGCGGCAGGCGGTAGGTCTTGCCCGGGAGAAGCTGCAGGACAGGGAGAAGAGTTGGGGGCCGGCCTGCCAGCCCGGGTGCCGGGTGAGTGAGGATGGCTTGGGGCGGGTGAGGCAAGGAGGGAGGGGCCTGGCCCCAGCCAGGGTGGCCATGCTGGGGGGGGCCTGGAAGACCAGATGGCATGAAGAAAGGGAAGCACTGGGCAGGGAGCTGGGTCATGTCCCGAAGCAAATGGCTGTCCCTAACTCCAAAATCTAAGACAATGGGGAGGACAAAATATAGACAAAGCCCAGGGTGGGGGTGGGGGTTCTCTGCCAGGCAGGAAGGGACTCAGGCGGGCATGGCACCATCACCGTCCCTGGAAGCCTCACTCCTCACTCTGCGAGCTCAACACTGGACCATGGAAGAGAGGCCGGGGGATGGCACTGGAGCAAGGATGCAGAGGTAAGCAGCAGACTGGACCATCCGAATGTGAGGCCTGGAAACCAGCAGAGGCCGGGGTCAGCCGGCCCTGGGGCTGTTTGGAGGCTCCTGTAGGATAAGTGGACTGCAGGAACCACACGCCTGGGTGTTACTGAAACGATCATCAGGGGTGGTCCTCTCCTCGGGGCGGGAGTGCACACGGGGTGTGGAGGGTGAGGACACAGTGTAGAGAGGGCCCGCTGCCCTGACCCCACCACTCCAGTGGAGCTATCTGTTGACATCCTTTTGCAGGACCTACACCCCACGCATCCCCCCAGCCTGCTCTGCCCTTCCCCTGCTGCCTTTCTCCCTCCCAGTTCTGGCCCAGCTACTAATTTCCTGGTGACCTTGGGCGGAGCCCCAGAGAGGTGGGGTGGTTGCTTGGCAACCCCAGGAGATGCGGTTGCCAAGCATCTGATGGGTGGACTCTGGTCTCTGGTGGCGGCTTCCCTTCGTGGGCCATGGGTGTGGGCGGGCCCGACCGCCTGCCTTGCCGTTCTGCCACTGGGTTTGGACAACTGAGCTCATTTTTCCTAGAAATCTGACGTTGGATACCAGCCTGGATTTATTTGATAGCTTCCAAATGTGTCTAATGCAGCAGTAATCAAGGCCCTGCTCAGACTTTCCGGTGATACAGTGACCCTAGTATTTTATTCCTCGCTAACCTTCAATTTCTGCTCCTGACCTTTCTCTGTGAAATATTTCAATATAAATAATGCAGTTTTGCAAACACATTGCCCTGATTACTTTGCAGGGCCCTGATTCTCCATGTGTGAAAGTCTGAAGTAAGTACTAATTTGTTCCCCTTTCTGGTAATTGCTGTTTTAGAAATAGCTTCTTCAGATGTCTGCCACAAATTGGCATCTCCCCGGCTCTCCGCTCACTTGCCAGAAGCAGCTGCCGGGCTTGCGTCTTCTGCAGAGACCCGGTGTGGAGTCCCAGAGGCAGACAGCCCTGTGGCTGGGCAGGGGGAGCTGCAGTCTTTCGGCTGACCCCTGGTTTTCAGACCCTGAGGATGCCCCTGTCGAGATGCCCAGGAGAGAGGAAAGGGGGTGCACTGTTCCCCTCTGTCTGCCCCTCTCAACTTTGAGGCTTGGGACGTCAATAGCCCGGGGGTGGGAGCCAGCCCTGATGGCGTGCTTGGTGGGCAGGTGGGGGCATGCACGGAGGCACGGTTTTGGTCCTGTTCTGGAAGAAGCTTGCAAACTGATGTGCGCCGGGAACTAGTCTGGCAAGAGTGTTCGGAAGCTGCCCTTTAATTTCATAAAACCGTGGTAATGTGCCCCGTTCCTGTGCTGAGCATCCACAGTTTTTGTCACCACGTCTCTCTCCTGGAGGCAGTTCCCGTTGCCCTTTGTTGGACTGGTTAGGGGTGATTTGTTACACAGCCACAGCAAGCTGATACAGGAGCCAAGAGGGGAATTACCAGGGATGGAAGTCTCCCTGGGAGGATGCTGGCATCTGTATGGATGACCTGGGTGGCGCTGGAACGCGGGCCTCAGATTGAAGACGAGGGTCAGCCTGAGCGGGGGACAAAGATGTCCACCGGGGGAAGGACTGGGAGGGACTTTGCAGACCACTCCCCCCAGTTCTGCAGGGGGTGGGTGTTCTACGAGTCACGTCTGAGCTGCTGCAGTGGTGACTGTCCCTTCAAGGTCCTCTCGAGGACAGACCCCTCCCTGTGGCATCAGGGACCACTCTTCAGCCACTCGTTCACCTCCCCCCTGACCCACCTCACCCGCTCTGGCCTCAGCCACCACCCTGCTCCTACGTGCACTCCAGCAGCCCTTGAAGCCAGTAGCAGCAGGAGAGAAGCAGCAGTGGTAACAGGCACTCCTGTGTGGACTCGCTTACTTGCAAGTAAGTCTGTGGCTGCAAGACAGACGGTCACATCTGCTGAGGCTGTCGTCCCACTTGGAACCTGGGTCTGGCTGCCTCCATGCATGATACAGGCTGCTCCTTCCTGGAGAGGCTCCCCCAAGGCAGATGCCCGTCCATGCTTCAGACAAAGCTCAGAGTGTCCTCTCCTCCATGGAGCCTTCCTGGCTTTGCCCTGGGGAGCTCCCACACCTTGGTTCTCAGGTGCCCAGGGAGCCCTGTGGCTGCTCAGGCCACACTATTGGGATTGATCACATGGTTCTGGGCATGTCCACGGCGCTTAGAATCCCCTGAGGGCAAGGACAGTTCTGGTTGATTGGCATGTCCTCAGCACTAATGCAGCTCCCAGCATACTGTAGGTGCTCAATAAATGCTCAGTGACCGTGCTAGTGAATGAACCCACAGGGAGCAGAAATCTGCTTATTTTAAGTCTCTGGTGGCCCAAAGATCTTCTCTCTGGAGAGTATGTGGCTCATGTGTCGACCCAGTGGGATGGGGGCTGCCAATGTCATAAACGGTGATGCCCTTTTCCCCTGCCCTGGGAGGCAGAGGCAGGTGGCCAGGGGCTGCCCCACCACAGAGCAGCCATATCCAGTAACCTATCCAATGGGAGGGCTGCTGGGGGCAGAGAGGCGACGTGAAGACGAGGCCGGGCTTTCACATTCCAGGGCTGTGACTAGAACATGCTAGTCTTTGGTGGCTGTTTTGACCACTTGGTGATTAATTTCCACAGAAGGTTAAGATCCAAGAGGAGGGAAGAAGTCAATGATGGATCTATTTAGCTGCCGGGGTAACTTAATTTACATGTTTTTAATGATTACTTCCTACCTGAGCATTCTGGAAACTAAGTGGACTGGAATCACTGTGTACATTCTAGGGTGGGCTGATGCACAGAAGGACCACAGCTGTGGGGGTGGGCAGAGAAGCGTCTTACCGAACAGAACACCACCAGTGGGAGAGCCCCCAAGGCTTGGCCCACTTTTTCATGGGTGTCTCTGTTTGACCATGTTTGGATGTTTTCTTGGGCAATAATCTGTGTGTCTCAGTCTGCTGCAGGGGGTGGGGGGTGGGGGGCAGAGACACTACAACCCATCCCTTCCAGAGCCAAAAAACCCTGAGCAAGTCTGCTCTGCTGCCTGCCACTACCTGTTTCTCTAGGCTCAGCTGCAGATCTGACAAGCCATGCCTTCCAGGGAGAGCTCTGCCCGACCCAGTGATGATCCGGATAGCTGGGCAGGACATCGGTCTGGAGAGAGGCGAAGGGTCTGGGGAGCAGACTAACGGGGCAGCTGTGACCTTCTCTGGCAGGTGGTTTGGAGCGGAACTAGGGGACTCGATGATGTCATCTCGTGTTGCAACAGCTTGAGACTCTGTTGGTATCACTGGTCACTGCATCGGATTGAAGTGTGCCCCCCCTCCCTGAAATTCATGTCCACCTGGAATGTAACCTTACCTTTGCAGATGTAATTAGTTAGGATGAGGTCACACTGCATTAGGGTGAGTCCTCATAAGAAGAGGAGAGACACAGGTACACAGGGAGATGGCTAGGTGGTGATAGAGGCCGAGATTGGAGGGATGTTGGCCTCACCATAACCAGGAAGAGGCATGGAGGTATCCTCCCCCAGAATCTTTGGAGGGAGCACAGCCCTGCCGGTGACTTGACTTCAGGCTTCCGGCCTCCAGAGCTGTGAAAGAGTCTATTTCAATTGTTTTTAAAGCCCCCGTTCGTGGTACTTTGTTACCCCAGGAAACAAAAGCAGTCACTCTGAAGGTCACAGGTGTTCTGTCTCCCCACTGCTCCTGGGATCAAGGATCTCAGGGGGACTCTGAACACCTGTCCTGGAGACTAATGTTCCAGTTGCCTGCTCAGAAAGCATCTTTGGGAACTGTCACCTGTGGTGGGGCATGGCTCAGGGGGACTTTGCTTGCATCACAGAAGCAAGTGTTGTGAGGATTGGGGTGCTAGGGGCCCTGCTGTCTTGGGGTTACTTCCCCAAGCAGGTTGGAAGCTCTGGGATGACAGACACTGTATCTTGTCTCCCTGGGGTACCTCCCTGAGGATGCTCATTCAGCCCCGGGAGCTGTGCACTCTCTCCGGCTGACCATCCAGTCCTCGCGGTGTCCGTGGCCCTCTGCCCCCACCTCTAGCAGAACTCATGTTTCACCATTGCATTCCTTCAGCTCAAAGCAGTATCCAGGGAGAGGTGACAGGACAAGGGGCTCCAGACAGAGCGTCCTCGGGGGCGGGGGATGCAGCTTGCTGAGGAAAGAGCACAGGGATAAAAGAGCGTGCTAAGAGGGTTGTGGGGAGGCTACCAGGCAAGAAGAGTTTTGCCCAATGGGAGTCTGCATATCAGCAGTTGTAGCCCTACGTGCCTGGGCCGTGGCTGGTTGAGGCAGTGAACGTGAGCGGGAAGTTTGCCTTCCCTTTTCCTTCTGACTTCTCCTCACTCCCCCCCGGGGTACAACACACAGCTATTTTGTAATAATGCAGTTTAACAAAGCTCCCCCGTCCCCCCTGAATCGCAACAATGAAAGTGGAATTTTCTTGCTCGTGGTCTGCAGCTGACTCTGCTCGAGGCCGCAGGCAAGGTTCCTGTCTGCTCCATTTGGCTCTTGCTCTGGAACCAGCACTCTGTGGGGCACAGTCCTCTCCTGGTGAAATGGCAGAGGTTATAGAGGGACAAGCGGACACATGCAATGCCCCGTTAAGTCCTGAACTTAGAACTGACACCTGGGCAGTTATGCTAACATTCCATTGACCAAAGCAGGTCACATGGCTAAGCCAGGTGCCTGGGATGGGGCAGAATACACCACCCTGAGGGGAGCTGGAGTCAGGGAAGGAACAAAAGGAAGACTTGCAGACAAATAAGACCCCATGGGATCCCTGGGGACCCATACCTGCTGAGGTTATCTCCCATCACATCTTGGTATAAACACGTGATTAACATTTCCTAGATTAGGTTTTCAGTGTCCCAGGGCTTTGAATCTTGACTGGAGTCAGGCAAACCTGTATAAGTAACTATAGACCATGCATGCTTATTGGAGATCATTCATGTGGCTGCAGACCATTCATGCTGATTGGAGACCATTCATGAGATTGTAGACCATTCATGCTGATTGGAGACCATTCATGCTGGCTGAAGACCATTAATGAGATTGTAGACCATTCATGCTGATTGGAGACCATGTATGCTGGATGCAGACCATTCAGGCTGGTTGCAGACCATTCATGTTTTCCACTGGCATTGCCCTGTTGTCACCAAGACATTCCAGAAAGAAGTGCTTGGCTCCTGACGCACCATTCTTCCCTTGGTGATCCTGAGGGCTCCCCTCACACCTTTCTGTCAAATTCCATATTTGCTTAACTCATCTGCATCTGGAGAGCGCAGACTCCTATAAAAGGCTTTCAGAGAAACAGAGCACCTTCTTCATAACTAGGCTGTGCACTCTGACCTCCCACAATTTCCCTGGGGAACCAGCCGGGATTCTCCTCTGGGCTTGTATGTCCATAGTCCAGAATGTCCTGAGGACTCCATTTACGTGAGCTGTCCAGAATTAACAAATCTATGGAGACAGAAAGTAGATTCATGGTTGCCTGGGGCTGGGGACACGGGGGGAATGGGGAGGGACTGCTAATGGGTACAGGTTTGTTTTGGGGGTGATAAAAATGTTCTGGAAATGATGGTGGAGTTGGTTGCACAGCTCTGAACATACTAAAAACATTTAAATGGATGAATTGTGTGGTTATGTGAATTGTACCTCAATAGAGCTGTTTTGAAACAAAAGGACTGTACGGGGGCATTGTAACAGCGAGTGTCGCCCAGGGGCACCGTCCACCTCCACCCAGGGGAAATTCGGAAATGTCTGGAGAAGTTCTTGGTGGTCACAACTGGGGTGGCATTACTGGCATTGAATGGGTGGAGGCCTGGGTGGCTGCTCTGCACCCAAGGGCACAGGACGGCCCCCACAGCAAAGCGAGTTCCGCCCCAAACATCTGCAGGGCGGTACTGGAGAAACTCCGGAGTAGAAAGAACTCATAAGAGCAGGCTCATTTGGAGTTCAATTGTCCAATTGTAAATCCTGGCTGCAGCAGCGGACCTGGAAAATTGTGTGATTTTCCTGGGCTTTGGTTTCCCACTGATGAATTTGGGGCTGTTTAGAATAGCCCGGGCCTCCTGCACTCACCAAGCTCCGGGACACTCACCGCTTTTTGCCTGCATAAAGTCATTTAATCCTGTGTCAGTAATCTCAGCTAAAAGCCAAAGGGACTGTTTGGCTGTTTGAAGGGTAACTTTGAGCTTGAATTCCATGGGGATTCAGAGTAATAATACAAGAAGGAACCGCTCTAGTCCGGGGGGGTTTGGCCCCAGCTTTGCACACCACAGGGTCAGCTCACTGAACCCTAGAGGGAGCAGCGCTCAGACTGCGGGAAGGCACCTGAGGCTCGGGGACTCGAGGGACCCTATGGACACAGCTGGTGGGGGCCGTGCCTCCAGAGCCGGTGCTGTGACTGCACACCTGCGTTCACTCCCTCACACTTTGAGGTGAGCACGCCTGGGGAGGCCCCGCCTTCTGGCAGCCGAGGGCCCCAGAGACTCACTCAGATGAGCCCGCGACGTGACACTTTCTGGTCGCCTCCCCCCCGCGCCGTTGTCAGCGTTCAGTGAAAAACCTTCCATCAGCACCAATCCTCATGTCTTCAGGCAAGTCTCCAACTACATTCTGTGGCAGAGGTTTTGTGTCACTGAATCAGGTTGGAATGGCTGGAAGCAATCGGGGCAGACAAGCAGATGTCGCCAAGGAGGCCAGGACCCTGATTCCACGGGATTCTTGCTGTCTTCCTGCCTTGCTGGCTGCCTGTCACTTCCCATCTGGGGGATGCCACGGGAAGAACCAACAAGGGTGACGTCTCATGCATGTGAGCAGAGCCAGAGTCAGGAAGATAAAGACAGTGTTAGCAGGGACACTGCTACCTCCAAAACCGCGGTAATGCCTGGCAGCGCACCATCCTGGGTTGAGACCCGGCCCTGCTACTGACTGACCTGTGACCTTCCTAGGCCCCATTTCTAAAACAGAAATGGTAATTCCCTTCCTAGAGGACGTTTGGGCAGAGGGGAGAGCAGGACAAGGGACAAAGGAGGGCAGAGGGCAGCCCCTGGGGCCAGTGCGCCCTCGTGGTTACCCTGGATGCCCTTCACCTGCCCCTCTCCAGGGTGGGAGCCCCTCGAGACTTTAATGTGTGGTGTGGGCCCTGGGCATGAACTGAAGTCACCCAGGGAAAGCCCTTCTAATAATCCTGGGACATAGTAAGTGCTCAATAAATTCAGGGACTACGATTAGTGGTTGAGCTAGCGTGGTAAACTCTCACGTGCTCTGCATCGCTCTCAGTGCCAGCACGCCTCCGTGATCACATATTGCAGAAAACGCAGTTGGTGTTGCCAAGTGGATTTGCTTAGAGTGAGCCGGACAGGTGTAAGAAGCATAAGGAAAGGCCCATATCCCCACATCGAGGTGCCGACTCAGACTTCTGATACTGAGGACGGTTTTGAGCTGGCCCTGCCTGGTTGTGCCCGAGGTCACCCAAGCTTTGTTCACAGGAACTCAGAGGCTCCTGCTGTCCGGCCGAGACTCAGGGAAGCAGCAGCTCCCGGTGGACCTTCCCAGGGACCCCTCTGTCCTCAGACACCCCCTTGGCTTCACGGCGCGCATCAGGATGCGAGGTGCTAGTTGGTTTTCTTGAGCAGGTCAGTCATCCATTAGGCTCTTGATTAGCTCCTTCCTCCTTGCATCCCCCAGAGCCAGGCACACAGAGGGCGTTTGTGGGTGAATGAAGAATCTGTCATCTGGCCAGGAAGACATCATCTGTCTGCAGTGAGGTCAGTAGCAGAAAGCCAAGAAGATACACACATCCTGCCCCAGGACCCCTGCCCACAGACCCTCCACCCACAGGGCCAGGGAGTGTCACCTGTGTGCAGGGACGAATGTGGGGCTCTGCAGGCAGGGAAGGGCGTGGGAGGCAGTGACGGGGGGCAGGAAGGCACCCGCAGAGGCCCAGAGGCCCAGAAGGGCTGCATCTAGGTAGGTGTGAGGCTGAAGGCTGGAGGGAACAAGCCTGACTTCTCCATCATATATTAATCAATACATTCATCTTCAGGGCAATGGCTTTGTAATATTTAATATTTACAGTTTTTTATGGTGGAGGAGAGTCATAACAGGACCCTTCTGAAAGCCATACAAAGAATTTGAGTTTTCCTTAGACCATGTGGAGCTTCGAGGATTTCCCAGTAACCAGGAGCAATCAAGCTGATGCTCGGGAATGACCTGTAGGGTCAGCAAATGATGCTGGGGCTGGGGGTCCCGGGGCTCAGTTCCCTGTGGCTGTGGGTGGTCGCCCACTGGGGTCGAGGATGGCAGAAACCACGGAGTCTGCAGCTGCTCTCAGGAGAAGGGCGGGGCCCGGGGCTTACTATTTCTGATCTTCTGTTGGCCCCTGGACCATGGGAGTCTCGCCAACTCTTGTCTTCCTGGTAATGGGCCCAGGGCCCAGCTCGTATTAGGGAGAGTCTGCAGAGTTGTGAGTCAATTATTGAACTATTCCCTTGACTTTTGGTTTAAATCTGCCCCATGCAGATTTAACGGGATGTCACCCTTGTCCTGAGATCCTTGGAGTGTCGGGGGCGGGGGAAGCAATCTCTGCTTCTTTACCAAAAGTTTGTCAGGTGCGATGACTTTGTGCTGGGACATTTGGGGACGGCGCGAGCACCATCCTTGGTGTCCACCAACGTGTCCCCGTGCGCGATGGTCCCTGAGGTCTAACTTCCCCTGAGGTGATGCAGCATTTGGTCCAGCAAGGAGCAGCAGATGGGCCCATCCTTGAGGCCTTGACATCAGCCATCAGAGGATTTAATTGTGACTTTTAATCACTTATTCTAAAATGGGTAGATGTTCGCTGTTAAAACCCAAACACGCACACACTCTCTAAATGACTCAGCCCTCATTTGGAAGACAGATGGGCTTTGATAAGAATTGGCTAGGGAGGGGTGCCTGGGTGGCTCAGCTGGTTAAGTGTCTGCCTTTGGCTCAGGTTGTGATCTCAGGGTCCTGGGATTGAGCCCCGCATCGGGCTCCCTGCTCCGTGGGGAGTCTGCTTCTCCCTCTGCCACTCCCCCTGCTTGTGCTCTTCGCTCACTCTGTCCAATAACTAAATAAAATCTAAGAATCGGCCAGGGAAGAAATGGTTTATTTACATGAAACTTGGACATAGCCAGGAGCCCTTCTCACTGGGTCATCACTGGGTGAAAGACTTAGTGAAGACAGTAAAGGTCAAAGCCACACTGAAAGCAAGGTGACCGCGTGGAGCAAAAGGCACGGGCGCAGGGCAAGGAAGCCTGCACTGGCCTGTCCGGTAGCCATTACGAAATTGTTCTGTCATCTCATGTCCAATGCTAGGGACTGGATGTGTTCCCCCCAATTTATATGTTCAAGCCCTAATCCTCAATGCGACCGTATTTGAAGGGGGGCCCTTTGGGAGGTCTTTAGGTTTAGTTGCGGTTTCAGGGTGGAGTGCCTACTGATGGGATTAGTGGACCAGGACACTCTCTCCCCCATGTGAGCTGGGGACAATGGGGCACCAGGCCCTGAATCTGCCGGCACCTTAATCTTGGACATCCATCCTCTGGAACCACGAGCAATAAATGTCTGTTGGGTAAGCCGCCCGGTCCGCGGTCCTGTGTCAGAACAGCCGAGCTGACTGATGCATCCAGGTCAAGAGAACTGTCTCCTCAGACGGAAGAGCTGATCGTGGTTCCTAAGGACAAGGAAAGGCCGAGCCGAACACATGTGGTGGCGGGTATGAACTTACAACAGGAAGAAGGACGTCCTGCTTGGGGGGGGGGATCCCTGGGTTGCCTGGGTGATGTGGATTTTACAGGATGGTTTAAATCGACTCCTGCTGAAGGATGAAGACCGGAGAACATGACCTCATGAGATCTTTCTTTTCCTAAAATTCTGGGGTTCAGCAGATCCTGGGAAACTCTTCAGGAGTGATCCGAAATACAGCCCCACCATGCTGAACAGCTTTCACATTCTAATAACCCGGCAGCTGGATTTGCTGTCACGATGACCTCCGTTCACGGCACCCTGGAGTGCTGAGCAAGCCTCACGTGTGGAAGGACTGCTGGTCTACTTTAGCACGGGCGTTCACTCCCGCAGTACCCATAAAACCCTTCTAAAGAGTCTTTACATCATTTAGAAAGCAGAGCCTGAAGCAAGTGTTAAAATGCTGATACTGTCTTTGGAAGTTGCAAGCTAGGGTGGCCAGAGTGAGGAGAAGCGGGAGGAAGGGCAAGAAAAAAACGCAAAGCAATGTGGTGGGATCCACTACCTTGTCTTTGCTGCTCTGTAAAGAGCAGTGGCCAGAGACAGTCCAGGCAGGTGCGCTCACTCAGTGAGCAGTATAGCCGGGAGTGGTCTGTGAAGGGGAGAAAGGATGCGGACGTACCTGTCCCTCCTTCCTGCGACGTCCCACCGCAAAGCCGATTCCCCTGGGCTCTGGGTGTGTCATCCGCCCTCCAGGGGCCCTTCTCCACTCCTTCTCAGAGCACCTGCCCATTTATCATCTTGTATTGGTCGGCTGACGCGTTATTTAACTAAAGTACTTATAACAAAGGCAATGGGCAGAAGCAGGTCTGGGGACACACAGTGGGCTCAGCTGCTGTAACAGTGTGCTACCCCGTATTATGGCATTTCACCCAAGTCTGGTCATGCAGGGGCGACTCAGCGTACGGGGGGCCCTGGCCAAGAGAGAAGAACCCCACTGGTCGATGGAAGCGGAGAAGATGTCCGAACATTTATGCTCACAAGCTCCGTGCACCAAATTGTCTGTCACGCAAGCGAGGCCTGCAGTGGGCTCCTGATTCAAGGAGCCCACAGCTGGGGAGAAAATACGTGCACTCAGTACCTCCAGACCATTGGGTAACAGTGCACAGCAGGATCCGAAGGCCAGCCACGGGACAGTCAGAAGCTTGACCAAATACGTCCCTACCAAGACCTGAAGTTCTTTGGTTTTTTGCTGTTCCTTTCGCATAGGATTTTTCTTTCTATCAGCACAGCCGGGCTCAGAGAAAGAGTGGGGACAGGTAGCAAAACTACTAACATAATGGGGTGATTCGGATAAAGTGGAGAAGCAAAAAAAAAAAAAAAAAAGCTGCATGTGTGCCGATGTTTCCATTTTAACATCGAAAGTGTGACACGTATTTCATTGTGTTCATCTTTTGGCGTAAGACAAAGTCCTTTTCTCTGGCCGCTGTTTCCTGATCGGAATTCCAAGCTCTGCCTCCCTTCTGCCCTCCCGTCTCCCCCGTACACTACACTTGCGATAGTCAGTCTTTGATTTCTAGTTCAGGACTGAGAACTTGAAGTCGTATTTAAGACAATCTGAGGTGAGAATCCTGGATTCATGTGATTAACTCTGCAATCTTTCATGGTTGACTCGCCCAACCTAACTCAACTGCGTGATAGTTAAGAAATTACCTTTGTTTATTCCTTCTCCAACAGCCTCTTTTCAGAGCAGCTGCCCCGTTATCATCTCATATTGGTCGGCTTACGTGCTATTTAACTAAAGTACTTACAACAAAGGCCACGGTGGAAGCAGGTGTGGGGACACACAGACTCAGAGGCTGTAACCGTGAGCCACAGGCTGGGCGGCTCACCATAGCTTATTCTCCCCCTGCTCTGGACGCTGAGGTTCTGAGATCACGGCGTGGGCATGGCGAGTTCTTTCTGAGGCCTGGGAGGAGAGACCCAGTCCCCGGTTCTGGTGGTTCGCTGGCAATCCTTGGCGCCCCTGGGCTTAGCGGGTGCAGTCGCCCACATCTCCGTCTCTGTGGACACACGGTCGTTCCCTGATTCGCGTCTGTGTTTCTTCTCTTATAAACACATCAGACGCGTTGTATCTGGGGTCCGCCGTAATCTAGGATGACCTCATCTTAACTCGATGACATCTTCGGAGACCCTATTTCCAAATAAAGTCACCTTCACGGGTTCCACGGGTTAGGACTCCACCGTATCTTTTTGGGAGACCCAGTGCAAACCTTAACCATATGCTGTTGGTCCTGGTGGGAGCGGAAGTACACAGCTTACTTCAGGCGAGTCTGCCCCACTAAGAATTTGGATCCCGTCTCTGCAGCCTGCCGGCCCAGCAAGTCGCTTGAATGGGGAAGGTCAAGGGGAACTCAGCTCCCTGTGGCCTATGATGTCCCAGATCCAGCAGCAAGGGTCAAGGTTCTGGGTGTCTTTGCATGGGCGGGAGGACCTCAGCTTCCATCTGAGACCTGGAAGGCAGGTCCATCCTCCTGGGCTGGGGCCAGAGCAGGAACCCACTGGGCCTCGGGTGCGGGGAGGGGCAGGCAAACACCATGGTCTCCCAGAATTCGCCCTAGGGGAGTGGTTGGCCAAATCACAGACCAAATCAAAAGTCTTCGTCCCACCTTTGACCTCTCAGTTTGATCCCTCACCAGGCCTTGCTAATTTCACCCCCTTAGTGTTTCTCAAATTCCTCTGCTACCTTCAGTTCTTTCCTTCCTAAGCTGAACCCAAAGTGTGGTGTGGCAAGAGACCCCCTGAGCTCAGCTGTGGTCATGGCTTCAGAGACACCTATTAAATCATTTGTGTTGTCACCATTACTATTAGTTCACTGACAAGTAATTTTCGAGTGAGCACCTGCTGCGAAGGGGTTTCCATCTACAAGGGGAGCCCCGAGCCAGCACAGGAAGTATAAAAAATGCCTCCTAAAAGCGGGTCAGACACGCATATCGACACGCTTTGCTGTCCAAGCCTAAAAGCAAGAAAGTGAAAGCCATGGTCCTGGGAACCAAGAGGACACCAGAGGTGGAGGCCAGGTGGCCTGGGGTCACTGGCTGGAGGGGCCAGGCAGGTGCGGGGCCCACGCTGCCCAGAGCTGGGACTGCAGTCCTCCCTCAGACTCCGCGGAAGCAGTGAGAGGGAGAGACGACGTGCAGGACGTACAGAAAATGGGACAGCTTCAAAGGCAACATTAAAATAAGTGCGTGTAAAGTGCGTAAAGATATAAAGGGAAGAAAAGACGCTTCAAAGCCCGGACACGACACTGGGGGAGACACACAGCCGGGGGCGGGGGCGGGCGCTGCCGAGGGAAGCAGAACCACGGAAATTAAGCAAAATAAAATGAAACCAAATGAAACCAAATGGGTACGTTGACAGTCAACTAGGATGCGTGATTTAGGGAAGCCATCCAGAAAAGAGAAGCTTCGAGACCAGGGCAGAAGGAGCAGCAGGTCCAGTGTCTGTCCGGGGGGGAGCACAAAGGAGAGGCGGGGGCGGGGAGGGCCGGGCAGCTTTCAAAGCCGCAATGGCCGAGGGTCCCCCGAACGGATGAAACGCGCGCAGATGGAAAAAGCAGTCTCCGAGCAGGATGCGTGAGAATGCAGCCCCGTACAGACACCGTTTGCTACGCATTTGTTGGCGGCAATTCAAAGAGAAAAATCTTAACTGCCCTTGGAGAGAAAAACAGGCACTTTCACACATTGCTGGGCGGAATGTGGATTGATAAATCCTTTTGGGGGGAGGTACTTGCTATAACGGATATGAGTCTTAAAAAAATATCCACAGACCCATTTCCTCGTCATGTTCACTTCCAGAAATCGGTTCTAAGGAAGCCGTAATTGATACGTACAAGGATCTGAATTCAGCCGTGTTTGTAATGGCAAAGACAAAAATTGGAAGAATCTGAATTATTTCTAAACAAACAAATACATATAAACCATGGTACTGACTATAAGCTGTTTAAAGGAGTATTTAAGGGCGCGGGAGGATAAGCATGACTAATTCACGTGATTATTAACTTAAAGAGAAAGAAACGACAAGCACGTGCGTACCCTGACCCTGCGTGCTCCTGTGCGCATGTGTGGGGGTGCGTGTAAGTGGAAAGATTTTACAATTGCACTCATTACTCCGGGTAGTGAGCACACCAGGATTTCATTCTGTGTGTTTGCGTTTTTCCATGTGGCTCTTGTCTGCATTACTCGCAATAAAAATGTATTAATATCGTCGTAATAAATGCATCACCTCTGAGCCCCTTGGAGGCTCCACGTTGGCCAGACCGCTAACAGCACAGGGTTGATGAGTGAGTGCTTCGGAGCCCCAACAGCCAAGCTCGAACCCCTGCTCAGCCCCTTGCCTCCTGGAGACCGGAGCAAGTCACTTAGCCAGGCTGAGACTTCATTTCCTTACCTGCCGACCTCTCCAGGCCGGGAAGTGTTAAATGCTGGAGCCCATGATGTGCTTAGCCTGGAGCCAGCCGCAGTGTTGGTACAAATAAATCAGGTGATTAAATAAGCCAGCACAGTTTCTGAGTATGACCGTTCATCGGCTGCACTTCTGTGTCCTGTGGAACCGGCTTTGCAAAGCCTGTGCTGAGGAAGGAAGCCCGATGGGGGAATGGAAGAGGAGACAGGCCTGATACGGCTGCTCAGAAGGGCCCAGCGTATACGCGGGGAGTGGACGCCTGAAGTGTGGCTGGAGTTCACGTGCGGTGTGCCCTGGCGACACTCACAGAGAACCAGTTGGCTATGAGGTCTTGGGGCAGATCGTTTTCTGAAGGTGTAACTGGGTGGCTTGTAGGGGCACGGAGACACCGTCCTGCGCGAGTCCCGTGCCATACAGGGAAATCAGAGTCCTATCCAAAGCACACGTGACCGAGGGCTCCGAACAGCCAGGCGGGGGAGCCTGGGGAATGGGGGAGGGCTTCCAACCCGAGGAGGCCTGAGGAAGACTCTGTCCAGGCACAGGGGCCTCTCCCCGGACACCTGCTCCATACCGCACGCTCTCCAGTGCTTCCCCAGGAGCCGCCCCAGCTCTCAGGGGGTGGGGTGGGACTCAAGCAGGTTCTTACTGAGAAGAGTGGCTGTGGCCTCGGCCCCCACCGCTCCCCAGATACTCTGATCCCTGATCCCCTTGTGTCGAGGGCCTGAGCCAGACAGGACGGCGTCGTGCTGAAAGTCCCAGAAAGCTACACTGAGCCGTGTGGGAAACAACATGCGGGTTTTTTTCTTTCTCCCCCTATGTATAATATAGTGTCTGTGGTTTAGGCCAGAAGAGGGGAGAAGGACGAGAGCAAAAGGTACTGTCACCTGAGTCAGGCCCCTTTTAAGAGCTGTCGTTGGCTGGATAAAGACCCCAAATTAGGAGCCCCAGGTCCTCATTCCTGGAGCCTGTAAGTGTTACCTCGTACGGACATGGGGTCTTTGCAGGCGGGATCCAGTGAAGGATCTCAAGATGGGAGATTGTCCCGGCCCCTCAGGTGGGTCCTGAATCCGTCTCAAGTGTCTACAGGAGAGCAGGAGAGGGACAGTGACCAGAGGGGCAGAGGGGACAGCATTGCAGCGCCCACCGAGGAACGGCGGCCACCAGCCGCTGGAGGAGACAGGGAACAGATTCTCCCCTGGAGCCTTCACGGAGAGCAGTCCTGCCGACGCCTCCACGGCGGCCCAGTGATACCGATTTTGGACCTTCCCGCCCCAGAACGGTGAGAGAGAATAGTTGCTGTTGTTTGAAACCATCAAGCCTGGGGTGACTTACGGCAGCAACCCCAGGAGTCAAAGGCACAGGTTTCCCCTGAAGCCTTGCCAGTGTTTCTGTTTATTTCTCATTGTCACGCTTCCCCCTCACCCCCGACCGAGCCCCAGCGGCCAGGGAGCCTGACTCAGCGTTCCGTTCGATAGCATTTGGGTTCTATTAATAAGAAAGCAGGGTTTAGTGGGTTTGAGCTGGGGAGATGGTGGTCACCGACCAGGGACGGCGCCCAGGTCCTTGAGGAAGATAGTCCTGGTTGTAGGAGGTTGACAACTTGAAGGGGCCGAGGAAGATTTTGCAACCGGAAGTTCTCTCAAGTTAAAGCTGCAAGAAAAGCGGCCTAGGGTCGGGAGGGAGCCTGTCTGATGTGGTGTCAAACTGAGGGGAAGGCTGAGGCCGTCAGATGGGAAGAGAGTGGACTGGGGCCCAGTGGGGAAGGGGACAGATGAGTCAGGGGTGTGGACGTGAGGCAGGCGGAGGACAACTCTGGGAGCAGAGAAGCATGTACCCCCCTTCCCGCTGCCTCGCACGTCCCCTTCCCCTCTCTGTCCGTGTCCGAGCTGGACGCAGTGGTCACGTCCAAGAAGACATCACGGTGAAAAATGATTAAGGAGCGGGGCTTCCCCCAGTCTCCCAAAAGGCACGAATGTCAGGGAAGGTGGTTATGAATTGTGCCATGGAAGGACCCAGAAGGCCGCCAGTGATGCCGGCTGCTCAGAATCTAGGAGCGCCCCAGATGCACCTGCAGTGGAGGGCTTCCTGCAGACCCCAGTCTGACCGGGGAGGAACAGCAGCCAGATCGCAGGGGGCCACGCAGCACTAGTGAGAGCCAGGCTGGGGTGGAGTCCGTGTAAGGACCATCGGTCCCAGAGTAATCTGAAAACGTTCCTCCAGTTTTCAGACCCCTGGTCTGGCCGCTGCTGCAGCTGCAGGGTGAGCTGTGGTCAGCCCGACCAGGGGTGCGATGGCCGAGGAGGCCAGGAGGCCCGAGGGACTTGAATGCAGGCAAGTCCCCTCCTCTCTCTGCCACGCCAACGTCATGGCCAGCTCTGCGGGGCCTCATCTTGGACAGGAGATGAGGGAGGGCCTCAGCCCTGGTCGTCTGTGTGTGTGAACGTGAGATCCCATGAATGGGTGAGCTTAATGCTGTTAAACTTCATCCCATTCTCCAGCCCCACAGCCCACTGGGTGGAGACCCATTAGGCAGACAGGCTCAGCCCCAGAAAATTCGGAAGCATCACTCTGCACATCTGGGTGTCAGGAGCCGGCCTGCAGTGCTGTTGCTGGGCGTCTGCTGGGCGTGGGCAAGGCGCTGGGCACTCCCTGGGGAATGCCTGTTCATCCTCAAAGTCCCCCCAGGCATGGATGGCTCCCCCCATTTCACAGCTGAGACCCAGTGTTCATCGTTGTCCAGAGCTGCCGTCTTTGCTGGGTGAGGCTAAGCTGCTCCCTGTCCTTATACCAGCACCCAGGGGCTGGGGCATCAGCACGTGCATTTGGTGGGGGGTGCAGGAGTCTGGGGAGGTGGCCTGTGGGTTGCAAAACCTTGCAGGGGAGCAGTGTTCAGAGGCAGTCCCCACTGCGGCATGCGGTCGGCACGGTCACAGACCTCCCCGCCTTGGCACACCCCTGCTTCTCCCCAGGAGAAACCCGCAGTCTGCCTGCTGAGCTAGAGAGTAAGGACTTCACCAGGAACTTCTGGGCGGACACGACGCAGCCCGAGGCAGATTCGTTCTTTGCAGCTCCCGTGTCCTCACGCCCAGCACGCTCCGTGCAGAAGCTGAGCCAGTGTTTAGAACACAAAGGGCTGAGCTGACTCGAAGCTGCTGTGGTGCTGATTTATTGCACGAATCCTCAGAGTCCAGCGTGAGAGCGCCCTCCCCGGAGACGAGGGCACACAGCCGGGGGCTGGCCCGGCCCCGGAGGAGCTGCCCACCCCACGTCTGACCACACTTGCCACGTTCGCAGGAAACGGAAGTAGCCCGGTCCACCTAAGAGCTGCAGAGGACCCCTAATTGGGGCTTCTTCCTCATGGAGCTGCCGTGACCGAGTGCTGGGCCGACGAGGGGAGTCTCTCCCCAGGAAAGGCACAGGCACCCAGTCCGGACGACTTGTGGCCTACAAAGGGACACCGATGGCCTGAATTCAATTCCACGGTGTTCTCTGGACACTGTGGGGCCAGGACAGCCCCTCTCGCTGCTGTGTTTGATGGGAAGCGGTGAATGGCCCCACGATGGGTGTGAGAACGCCACTCACCCGCCCTTCCCTTCTTCCTCTCGCGGTGACCAGCAGCCGCCAGGTGGGAGGCACGGGCTGGCAGCCCAGGCTTCTGCCTGGAATATTTAAACACCGAACTCCAGTGGCCCAAAATGTAATCACATGTTAAATTATGGAAGGTCTCTGGGTTCGACTCCGCCACAGTCGAGAATGAATGGGCTGCAGTAATTCAAGAAGCAAGCACATCTTTAACTGCCCGGTGAGCACATTCTTGCATAACTTGTGAACAGATCCACCGTCAGTGGGGGGGACCAACTGAGCCCCCAGAACGGGGCCTTATCAGTGGGGTGGGGTCGACATCTGCACTGTGAGCGAACCCTCTTGTCTGGGGCCTGCCCACCCGCGGTTAGGCTTTAGCGGCATATTTAAGATGATGTCGATATTGGACACAACCCCCCCCTCGCGCGTTGTTAGCTCTTTGTCTGGGTCGGCTCAGGCCTCCCTAACAAAATACCACGGGCTGGGGGGCTTACACAGCAGACATTAATTTCTCGCATTCCTGCAGCCTCAAGGTCCAAGATCGGGGTGCTGGCAGATTCAGTTCCCAGTGAAAACCCTCTTCCTGGCTTGTAGGAGCACGCCTCCTGGCTGTGTCCCTGCATGGTGGGGGAGAGAGGGGTCTCTGCTCCTCTTCTTGGGAGGGCACAAGCCAGCAGGGGGCCCCCATGATCTCATCTAACACTAATCACCCCCCAAAGACCCCTCCTCCTCACAGGATCACACCTGGGGTCAGGCTTCAATCTATGAGTTTCCAGGGGACACAGACATGCAGTCATAGCCCTTCCTTCTTCCCAGGCAACCCCAGTGCGTGGTCATTTCCCGCGGCTGGTGGGCACTCAGCATGTCCCACCCCACTCATCCCTACCCAAGTAGGGAAGCAGTAAGAGATGGAGGTGACGGGAAGGTGGGACTAAACGTGTGTCTCTCTTACTCAGGAAGCTAGGGCCCCAGGGGACAGTCCATTCCCTGGTCTCTTCCGGCTTCCAGAGGGGCTTCCAGAGGCCACCTGCATCGCTAACCACCCCGTTCCTGTCCTCCATTTCCCACCCTCCGGACCCCCCTTTACCCCTAAGCGCCCCTGTGATGACATTGTGATGACACTGGGCCCACCAGCTCAGAGAAGGTCATAAAAACCCTTAATGTGATCACATCTGCAGTGGCCCTTTGTCCAGGTCACACGTCCATCGGCCCCTTGATGAGGACGCGCCCATCTCTGGGGCCATCATTCTGTCCGGCACAGACGCGTCCTGAGTTTGGGGTATGCAGCCGTGAAGAAGCAGTCAGGACCCACCCCCACGGGCTCACATTGTAGCATAAACCCCGTTTCCCTGCAGGATGCCTTTCCTGCCGCGGTGGTGGGCATGGAGGGGAGCGTACCCAGAGCAGTGCTTCCGGGGTGACAGAAGCGTTCTCTATCCACGGCCAACACGGGGAGCCCCAGAACTGAAATCTGTCCAGGGCGACGAGGGACTGAAATTTAAGCTTTGTTTTGTTTTAGTTAATGAAAATGCCGGTCCACAGGAGGCTGGTAGCCCCCGAACTGGTCAGCATCGCACGCCTGGGTCTCCCTGCGGATCCCCCTCCCTGCCAGCGGAGATCCCAGGTCAGATCCGCGGCTGCCGTGTTGGGCCCCATCCCCTCCGACACAGGACACAGTAAGGCTGTGCTTGCCAGCTCCCGGGGCCTCCCTCTCTTTATTTTCCTTTTGTTTGCTAAACCAGGCACTTGTATTCTGACATTTCTTCTGGATTCTTTCCTGTAGTAAGAAATATGAAATCAATAAGTCCTAAGCCTGCCAAAACCACAGTTTAAACAAATCTTTTCCTCATTGCCTTCCCGATTCAGAAAATCCCACTGTGGAGTCTGACCCCGCCAGAACGCTCTCCCAGGCCTGGTCTCGGCACACAACCGTCCTGCCTGCCCTCCTCCCCTGACACAGGACCGTCTACTACCGCTTGCGTGTTGCAGGGCACGGGCCGTGTGCCAGGCTCCCTCCCGCTCGCACTGCAGGTGCTAACTTGTTAGATCTTTATGAGTCGTGCAATCATTCGCCCCATTTTTACAGGTGAAGAAACCGAGTTATGGAACGGTCGAGGGGCGGCCTGAGGCCCATGACATAGGGGACAGGGAGCTGGGACTCGAACCCCGGCCATGACAGAGGGGCGCTTGCTTTGCTGGGCTCCCCCCTCCCCCCCCCCCCGAGCCCTGAGCCCTCCATTTCTGTCCAGACACCAGCGGCCCCGCCCGCACAGAGGGAGCCCCTTGAAAGTTATGTCCCTTGTCTGCCCTGTGAGCTGTCCGGCGTTCCTGCCCTGCTTCCTGCAGCGGTCACCGTCCTCAAAAAGGGAGACCCTCGTGGCTCTGGCCCTAAGACTCATCTGCGGCTCAAAATGCGTCCTGGCTCGCTGGTCCCTCACCCCTGACCCAGGAGCTGAGACTCCGCCTCCCACCTGCTGACAGCAGCTCTCCTCCTTCCTGCAGCTCTAACCCCACCGGGCGGCCTCACTTCCCTTGCTCCCCTGAGAGCAGCGAGCCCTGGAAGCTCCCACCTCCCTTCCCATTGGCCTGGCACCCTTCCTAAGGTGTCTCCCTTCCTCCCAAGGGGACCCCTCTGTTGGAACCCTGCATCTGTGTGTCTGACCTCCTTTTGTCTTCCTTCCCCATGGCTGTGTTTTCGAGAGACGCTTGGAGGCACGTTCTCCAGCTCCCCGCTTCCCGCCCCCCCCCAGCAGATCTGGTTCCCGGAGGCAGAAAGGGCGGGGCCTGAGCTCTCGCTCACTGTCTTCCCAGCCTCAGTCTGCAGCCACCTGCATCCCTCGCTTCCCAGCTTCCAACACCTTCCCAGGCCTTCTGTGGAGCGGGCGGCATCCAGGCCTCAGGAAACGGAAGCCTTTGTCAGAACTCATGGGGCTGAGAATCGAGGGTCCACTTGAGGCCATCCGGGAGGGTGACTGGCGAGGACTCTAGGGCTTTCAGGTTACTCTCTTCACAGCCCCCTCTCTCAGCCTGGAAGGCAATTCAAAAACAAAGGGAGGAAGGGAGGAGTATGGCTCCCGTGTGCTCGCGGTGTGCTGGGGCACTGGCTGGTCACAGCCCGAGCCCCAGGCTGGCTCAGTGCAGGCGGGACGCAGACGCTCCTGCGGGTTTAAGTCCTGCTTCCCTGGCCTGCCAGCCTGGCTGAGAAGCACTGTCAGAAACAGCAAAGATAAACGGTCCCTCTCCTAATGCCTTCAGGTCCATATAGCCAGAGACTCTGTCATCAAAGCCGTGCTTTCCCCGGGCTTGCTAAAAATGGCACAGGCTGAATAGTAGCCCCTGGCCTGGGGTTAAAGCCTCCATACGCTGCAGTGACCTGCCAAGGTCAAGAGCTGGCAGCGTGTGAGCGGACGCTGGCCCGAGGCCCAGCGTGGCCCACCCAGGCTGCACCGCCAGCCCTGGCCGCATGGAGCCTTGGAGTTTGCACAATGTCAGAAATGCACGGGGGTGGGAGGGTGGATGCCGAGGCCTTGGTCCCCCTGCTCAGATGGGTCCCCATCATACCTGTGTTTCCAGATTTCGTTCTCAGTCTGTTTCACCCGTTCCTGGAAATGTAGCAGGTGACAGCATCCCTCCCAGACCCCACCCCAAGTTCAGAGCTGGACACAAGAATCAAGTAGGTAAAGGGTGAAAGGAAATCATCTTTACTTCTGGCAAGGCTATTGGAGAAGGGGTGGCCGGGGTGCTGCCAAATGAACTTGCTCCTAGCCCCAGACACCTGGCTAGGCCCAGGTCAGAGCCCCCGCCTGAGTTTATGACACGGTGCAGGAGAGGGGTCCAGGGTCTGCCCCTCGGCCGGCGGGGCTGGGGCACCCATGTCCCCTTCCTTCCCTGTGCTAGGCTAACTGATGCCTGCCCCCATAGATGCCCACGTCCTGACCCAAAACCCGTGAGCACAGGACCTCACGTGGCAGAGGAGACTTTGCAGACGGTATGAATCAAGGACCTTGACGCGGAGGTTATCCTGTGGGCCCATGGTCATGGACGGGTCCTCGCAGGAGAGGCGGGAGCCTCGGTGTCTGCAGAAGGTCACACAGGTCAGAGCGAGGAGGCCATGGGCCAAGGGGTGTGGACACCGCCAGAAGCTGGAAAAAGCAGGGAAGCTCTCTCCCCCGAGCCTCCAGCCCTGCCCACCCACTTTTGGGTTTCCGCCTCCAGCACTGTAAGAGAATACATCTGCGTGTGTCACCCGCAAGCTTGGTCGTCATCTGTTACAGCGGCAACGAGATGCTAGAAGGAAACCCAGAACCACGGGCAAGGCACGCCCGCGTGTCTGGAGGGAAGGGAATGTGTGGGAGGTGGAGCGAGGCCAGGAACAGCCATCCCCCCGAGAAAGCAGGGGTGATGGGTGGGAGCCCCCTCCTAGCCTCCCCATCCCGGGAGGATGCGTCTAGCTGTTTACACAGAAGGAAGCCAGGGCCCCAGGGTGGGTGGTGTCCAGCTCAGGGCCACGGCAGGACAAAGCGAACAGAGGGCGACCCGTGCTCGATGGTACGCTTCTGTGCTTCCTCGTGGTCATGCAAATGACATTCCCCCAGGGCTGGCCTCTTGGGGAGGCAGAGCTCCAAGCAGCAGGTTCAGGGGTCGGGGAAGACAGGCAGAGGCTCCTCGTCACGAGGTCACACAGACTGGACAGTGTGCCCTGGGCTTCGCAGCCACATATGGACCGCTCGTTACTCACCCTAACCTATTTATGCCTCTTGATAGCATGAGTCAACTCACACCATAAGGACTTTGGCTGCCAAGGGAATGGTGCATTTTGTTTTCCCATTTGGCAGGGAGAGCAGGGCATGGAAACCGAGTTCAACGTGGTGGTCCTGCATGACCCTGCCGGTCACCCGGTCTGCGGGTGGATGGGGCTCAGATGGGGCTTGCATGGGGCTCGCGTGGGGCTCGCGTGGGGCTCGCGTGGGGCTTCCGCTTTGCTCCCAAAATGACATCACCTCCCTTTGCTCCCAAAATGACATCACCTCCGGCCAGCCCTGCCTGAATGCTAATGAGGGGGGCTGGGGAAGTTTTGATCCCAGGACCCGCCTCCACCCACCCCACCTGGTCCCTCCACTTCCCATCTGGGACACCTAACCACCCACTGTCTTTAGCACTACTTAACCCTTTCTTGGTTGTGACCCCGGGAGGACCAGGTTTGGTCCTTTGGTTACTAAAGATTAAATGTAGAGCAGTTCAAAGAGCATCAGAGACCCTCTACCCGTGGTCATTTCTCCCACAGCTCCCCCCCCCCCACAAGAGCAGGGCTTTGCACACTGTACTGGGCTTGGGAATCACTTAGGGTGTTAAATACAGATTCTGACTCAGTAGGTCTGGGGCTGGGTGTGGGGTCTGCATGGTTTCACCAGCTTGGGCTGATGCCGGGCCAGGGACCCCACTTTGCATAACAAAGTCCTGGGGTGGTTGGTGCTGGAATTACCGTTCTGGCCGGGGCATCTCTTTGTCTTTGTGATGCTGGGACCTGAAACAGAGCCACCGCATAGACGGGACGTTTCTGCGGGCAGGTGGGTGGCAGATGGAGTATCTCCAGAGACAGAGCGGACCCCACCTCGGTATCTGAGGACAGAGGGGACCCCGCCCTTTAGGGTGGGGATACTCACCTCCCTGCCCTAGAGAATTCAGAGGCTCAGCCAGTGTGGGTCATCCTGTCCCCTGCCCCCGACTGTTCCACCTGCTCCCCTGTTACCTGGAGGTACATCTGGCCCAGGTACCCGTCCTGACCTGCCTCTCCCCTGGTGAATAGGTCTGGAAAAGTTACTTGACTTTTCTAAGCCAGTTTCTTTATCCTGAAAATGATGGTGCTCCTTCCCTGATGGGAATCCCAGGGGCAACGTGCTAAGCAAGGGGTTGAGGGTGTGAAACACCCTTTTTTTGTGTAAGCCATTTACCTTGGATGCCTCGCCCAACACCTATCTTAACCCAGGCAATACCAGATTCAGGAATCACCTGGGAGTCTCCTCCACCTGGAAGCCTGCCCTGATTTCCCCAGGATGGGTCAGGTGTTCTTTCTCCATGCCCAATGGTGCTTGCATTATTCCCCCTGCCCAGTGACTGGGCTCCTGCTGGTCCCTCAGGACGGTCTGCATCTTTAGCACCTAGCTTAGCACCTGGTACTTAGGGAGTTCTCCTTAGTGAAGAACCAATGAAGGAAAGGGCTTCCCCGAGGATCTTAGTCTAGGGGAGGAGAGGAACAGGGGAGAAACTGAGGCCACTGGCAGAATTGGGGCCCCTGTTGCTCTTGGGGCTCATTAAGCAGCTCCCAGAAGAGAAGAACTGGCTCAGGGTTTCAACTCTAGGTTTAAGGAAGAGATATTACAGAGATATTCATTGTTTCTTTCTCGTTTGACCTACTCGCTTCCCTAGGGCCAGGCCACACCAAGACTTGTCTGGAAATGAGGACTGAACTTTGGCCATCATGCTTTCTGTGCATGAGTCAGGGGAATCCAAACTTGTCAGGCATTTAGAAAGAATGTGGAATCCTTCAATCCCTCCCAACACTATTAGAAAGGACACGTTTCCTGGCAACCTCCTATTCATCCTTCAAGACCCAACACAAATTGCCCCTTGCCTCCACCCTATGTATACAAGACCCTCTGCATTTCCCAGTCCTCTCAGGACAAGTTTAGGGCCTATGTGCCTATGATCCCCACTATACCAGAAACCCTTGAAGAACAGACAGCAGACCGTGAATCTTCAGGCCTTTACTAGGGCTCGGCACACAGTAGTTGCTCAATAAATGTTTGAATACATGGATGTTACTTTGTGCCTTTCACATTCTACCACATTCAGGCACCAAATGAATCCCGTTCTCTTTATGCGGTTCCTGCTGATTGGATTTTTAAAAGCTCCTGTCCTGTCGCTTGGGGTCCCGGACACGCCCACACGTTCAGCTCCTGGGGGTGCAGGGCTGGGGGGGCTCCAGAGTCAGCTGCTGGCGTCCCTCTGACGTGCTCATGCAGATAGAGGTTTGGAACGCAGAGTCGGGATTGATTTTCGTCTTTATGATTTAGGCGGCGATTGATTTTCTCAGGTAGAGGCTTTGCGCTTAATGAAGTGAGGGCTGCTCGGCTCCATCCAGACAGGATTACGTGCAAGGACAATTACCCTTCTGGTGACAGCTTCTCTCTTTTTAAAATATATATAACGCCATGAAAATAACTCAGCCGATGAGGCGAGCTATGATATGAAGTGGGTGGTGACATTAACGCGGTCTGCGTGCCATTTTCTCACCACTGGGGGAAGACGTTGTTAGAAGGATTGTACTATTATTGTTGTTTTTTTTTTTTTTTTTGCAAACTGGGGAGAAGTGCACAGTGTTGATTTAGAACAAAGGGATGAAATATTTAAGGTAGCAGGAGAATGTTTTAGACTTGCTTTCCTTTGGCTGAAGCCTAAGAGCTCAACAGAGACCGAGATCGCCCAGCAGGCTCCCCACGCAGCCTCGAGGTGGGGTTCCCGTGCGTGAGTGCTGTTGAAATTGTTCTTTCTCCAGAAAATGGGGGAAACCTGCTCATCTCATCTTGAGGAAGGACCTGTGCCCCTTGGGTGTGTTTTCTTTTTTTTTTTTTTTTTTAAAGATTTTTTATTTATTTATTTGACAGAGAGAGAGACAGCCAGCGAGAGAGGGAACACAAGCAGGGGGAGTGGGAGAGGAAGAAGCAGGCTCATAGCGGAGGAGCCTGATGTGGGACTCGATCCCGGAACGCCGGGATCACGCCCTGAGCCGAAGGCAGGCGCTTAACCGCTGTGCCACCCAGGCGCCCCTCTTGGGTGTGTTTTCTATCTGAAGTCGGTCCCTAAGCCCATTTTGCTCAAGGGGTTCACACAGTCCTATTTGCCCCATTTGCTGGGATCATCCAGGTTATAGTACTGAAATCCTGCACCCCAGGAGACCCCTCGGTCCCCAGGCAGAGTGGGACGGGGGGTGAGCGCACACTTGGACAAGCTCCTGAGAGGGAGGGAGAAAGAATGAAGTGCAGTGTCTCCGACACAGGTAAGGAAGGTCGGGTGAGGACGCGGGGCGGTGGGAAGTAGGCCCCTTGCTTCGATCTGAAATGCATCCACAGAATAGCCAAGCAGCGTCAGAAACTAGATACAAATGTTATAGGACTTGGTTTTGCAGGACTCTGTGGTTGGGAGAGGAGATCCCGCAGAGGGCCGTCCAGGGCTGGAGCATCGGGAGGGGCCCCGAGGAGCTGCAGACTTGTCAGGGCCCCCACCAGGTGTGACCTCAGGGCTGCTGGACCCGGGTCCCCGTGGGGCTGCACAGCTGTCATCCATGTCCTCCGGAGACAGGAGCCCCGCCCCAGAGCTGTGACGTCTGACTCCGGGGGCGCTGTATGCAGGACCAGCTGCCTCCCCCCTCCCGCTGCTTTTGTCATCATGGCGCGTTTCGGGAGATCGAGCTGCGTGCAAGGCGAGTGCATCAGAGGTGATCCCAAGTCAACACGAACTCTGTGCCGTGAAGGGTGCCCGACGCGATCTGGGGAGGTGACCTTGCCGTCCGGGTCTTTGTGGTGTTACCCAAACAGCGCTGGGTGCCAGGGACCCCAGAGGTGTGAGCCTTGGCCAAGCTGGAGGTGTGGCTATCATCTGGGGAAGAGAGTGGGAAGGAAGGTGTTTGCCAGGAGGGGCCAGCGCCCCGTGTTAGACTCTGGGGGAGGGGGAGCAGACAGGAGTGTTCTGGGCGAGGAAACTGATGGATTGATTTGGGGGTCAGGGAGCAGACGCTTTGGAGGAAGTTGAGTTTGGAGAGTGTATGGGCCTCCAGGGGCACAGCCCTGAAGGACAGAGAAATCACAGTCTCATTCCCTTACGGGGTGTAACGTATAATTAGGGTGACTGGCCTTCCCAGTGTGCCTGGGACTGAGGAGCTCTCCGGACGTGAACACACGTTTGGGGACAAAGCGGTTGTTTTGGACAAAGGGGGCCAAGCTGGTTCATCCCACGAATATGCTGATTGTTCTTCAGACAAGGATCAGATGGCCAGAGAGGTCCCCAGGCACCTGACATCCACACTTGCGCTCCTTCCAGCGTCTCTCTGCGAGGGCACCGTGCTGCGGTTGTGGGGGGACATGGGCGGGGCTTCCCAAGCCGGGTGCCGGTGAGGCCCTGGCTGTGTGCGGACCGCGCGGGGCTCACCGGCTGCTGGTGGGTTTGCCGTCCTGCCTCACCCCGCCGGGGCCACAGTCTCCATTCCTTCTCCACCAAAGGCATCAGGGAGCATCCGCCTTCCGCATCTGAGATACCGGCTCTGGCTGTTACCAACTTTCTTAAAATGAGAGTCGCGAGGATGGGGTGGCCTGCGGGATGGTTGAGAGCTTTTAAGGAGATTGCGCCAATTGGAGCCCTAATTAATGTTTGTTTTACGATGTTCCAGGAATGATCGCTCGATAAGATAATGCAAATAGAATTAAAAAAAAAAGCGTATGTTCAATTTAAACAGTGGGTGTAAACAGATGCATTGCAAAGTAGCCTGTTGGAAAATGTTATTATAAGAAGGGATATTGCTCTTTCTGCAATCCGTGCTTGGTAATCATTTCATTAATTGTGAACAGGCGTGACTGGGTGCCTGGTTGCCAGCTCACCGCGAGAACAGGGGTCAGAGAGGAGAAAGACCTTCAGGCACGGATGCTCGGACGCTCCATGGAGCCAGCTCCTGGCATCAGGCGGCCGGAGCTCGGGGTGCGGGTGGGGAGGGTGGCTCTGGGCTCGGGTCTGGGAAGTCAGGGTCTCTGGCCCACGGGGGATCAGGGCTCAGGGGGAAGGAGCCCAGGGAGCAGCACGGCCCAGAGCACTGTTCACAGGTTCCACGGCTGCTCTAACAAAGGCCGCAAACTTAGTTCTCAGATTAACACACGTTTGTTACCTTCCTGTTTTGGAGGCCAGAAGTCCCCAGTGGGTCTCCCTGGGCTGCAGTCAAGGTGTGGGCAGGGCTGTGTCCCTTCGGGAGGCTCTAGGGGTGGGTGGGATCGGTCTCGTGCTGTCGTCTCTCTGATCTCACTCCTCTGCCCCTCTCTTCCCACTTAGGGACCCTCGTGACGACATTGGGCCCACCCAGATCTTCCAGGACAATCTCCCCAATTCAGGGTTATCTGATCGGCACCCTTGATGCCACCTGCTGCCTCAGTTTCCCTCTGCCTGGCATATTCACAGGTTCTGGGGTCAGGACGTGGACATGTCTAAGGGGACATTATTCTACCTCCCACAGGCGATGCACACATATTGTTAGAACACACCTAGCTTGCTTTTATTCATCTATTGTTCACTTGTTAAGAAAAGAGGCATGGAAGGTTCTGGAACAGGGGACCCTGAGGTTTGGTCTCAGCAATGTCACTGAGTCGGTGTTCAGCCCTGGGCTGTGCTTACTCAGCCTCTCTCAGATGCAGGCTCCTGTCCTTTCGACAGGAATGAAGCCGTTTGTCCTGACTGTGTCACTCTGGGGGAACAAGACAAGGAGGTGGACTTGGAAATGTGTCAGAAATCATAAACGCTGTACAATGAGCGTGATTGTATTCCCAGCATTTCTGGCACTGAGCAATCTTAGTGCATTGTCTCCAAAGCCCAAGCTCCAACTGGTCTGCAGCAGGAGCACCCCCACGGGTCTCCGGAATATTCTTTCCACCTAGCAGGTCCAATCCCACCCCAGGGCAGGCACAGGAGAGCTTGGAATGTGAGGAAGACCTCACCATCACTCGTGCTTTGGGGTGGATGGCCAGACTTGGCTGCACATTCTCAGCCCTTTGGCCATGGGACGCTGCCCGAGCGGGGGCCTCCTAGAGACGAGGCCACCACGGTCTCTGCCCTGTTGGCCCAGCGCCCTCGAGTCATCATTTGAGTTTTGGCAAATACACACACTTGTGTAACCTAAACCCTACCAAGATTTAGAACCTCCGAACGTTGCCTCCCGCCTCTGCCTCGGCTGCCCAGTGGTGCCCAGTGGCCAGAAGGTCACAGGTGAGGTTCGCCTCTCCTAGAGCTTCACGTGCCTGGATCCACGCGGTCTGGGCCCTGCCGCTGATGCCTGGCACGTGCGGTTGCGCGGACCGGCGCTTGATCCCTTTTTGTGGCTGACTAGTCGTCCACCGGGATCAGGCCCGTTTGTTCATCTGTCCTCCTGCGGACGGCCCCCTGGGCTGCTGCCAGCCTCCGGTTGTTCCGAGTGAAGCAGCCGGTGCACGCTGATGGAAAACAAAATCCGCGCGTCTGCTTGGTTCGCACAAGCGGCTCCCCGGCTCAGGAAAGGAGCCCGGCAGCAGCTGAGGGAGTGACAGCGCCCCACAGCCACACAGTCTAAGGGGAGTCGCTTGTGCTGGGATGGGAAGGGGGTGCCGGGGACCCATCTGCAGGGCAGGTGGGTGCATCCCCTGAGTGCCATGTTCCGACCTGGGGGCTGCGACCACCTGGGCCCCTGTCCTGTCTCCTGGCCTGGGCTCCTGGGCCTCGCTCCGTGTTTGCTCGTATATTTATGAGTCCTGCAATTGCTGCTTCCGGCACACTATTTACTTAACAATATAACAGTAATTGTAGGATAATTGGGCTGCAATGAAGGAACAGCCAGGGTCTGTGTAGTAAGTGGATAATAAAAACCAGGGTTTATGGGTTCTGTTCCTGGGAAGATTTACGGCCTTAATATTGCATTATGTAACTAATCATTTCCAGTTCAGCCCGGCCGGGGACTTGCACTGAGACCCTCAGCCAGCTCAGGGGTAATCAGGGAACAGGAAGCAGCACCAAGCCACGTGGCTTCCCTGCTAAGATTCGTGGATTCAAACCTCCTTCATCTTGGACAGGAAGAGGGAGGCAAGGAAGGACCTCGCAGCACCTTCCCCTCCTTCCAGCCTCTGCTGCCCCATTTATAGCAGACAGCAGAGCATCAGGGGCCCTTTCTGGCGACAGCCTGCAGGGCCCCTGACATTCCCAGCCCCACACCATGCCCTGGGTGTCTGCAAGCAGCTCTGAGTCCTCTAAGTCTTCTGAGTGGACACCTTGTCTCCAGTTCAAGGTGTGACATGTCAGAGCTGGAAGGCTTGCGAGGCCACTGAGCACCCCCTCCCTGCAGCCCCTGTGCCCCCGTAGCCACAATAGACCAGGCACTCAGCTCCAGAGGTGGGCAGGGCAGCAACAGCCCTTCTGCCAGGAGCTGCGTGAGGGGCCAGGCAAGGCCGGGCGACAGTCTCTGCCCTCCCTGTTGTCTGGTGTGGTTGGCTGTGTGTGCCAGCCGTTCCACCGCAAGGCTCCAAACCCAGCCAGAGAAGACGGCCAGTGGCAGAGGGCAGACACCAGGGCTGGTTCATCTGCGTGGAGAGGAGACGATGTGAGGGTGAGCGGCTGCTTGCCCAGGTGAGACCAGCCGGCCTGGTTCTGAAGGAGAAGGCCCTCAGGTAAGAGGAGGCGACCTCGGCTCCGGGGGATGACGAAGGGCTCAGAAGAGCAGCCTTGTCTGCGAATCTCCACAGCCAGGTGCTTCCTGCCTTTGGAGTTGGCAGGGCTTGTGTCCTTCACCAAAGGGGGAGCGTCCTGGTGGGGCTCAAAGAATCACGCATTGTACCTTTGTCTCCCTTTGCTTTTCCCAGGGCAGCGCGCAGGAAGCCAGGACCTCGGCCCCTGTGTGCTCTGGGTGTCGCTTCTGTGCCCGAGAGAAGGGGACCCAGGGACTCGAAGGGGACCTATGCACTCACGGTATCCCTCCTGGGAGTCATCTGGGCAGGAAACCCAGGTCCACGTTGTGTCCGATGGGCAGAGCCGACCGCCGCGGATAATGGCCCGCCTGCACCCTGGGGCTCCCTGTCAGAGACTTGGCTGTGTCCTTGCAAACTTCATCAGCAGTACGCTTTGACGGGAACACTCTTAAACACGTGTTCTGCAGTACGACAGGGTCAAAATGGGCCACACTTTCGTGCTGCATGACCATCCTGGGTCCTGGTGAAAGTTGGGGTGACGGGCGATGCTGATGTGCTCCCAGTGGGAGCATAAGTTAGCAATTTAAAGGGATTTCTGAAAGTGTGTACTTTTTGAGCAATTAATTTTGTTTCTGGGAGCCCGCCCTGCGGAAATAGTAAAACGTTAGACAAAATGTGTGTAACACACGTTCACCGTTGCGATTTCCAATAGTTTCTCAAAGCCTAGGTGGCGCGTTCCGTATTTTGGGAAGGGCGGGTGTTGCACAGACGTGGCATTTGCCACAATTTGTGAAATGGCTCACTTAAGATCTATGTGACTCGGGCGTGGCATGCACATTTTGGCTAGAAAAGCCAAACTGGTGAACACCTAATCGGGCCCTAGTTAGAAGGTTTGCTTATTACGGTGGTATGGGTTAGCAGTTGTCAAAGTATTTCCTCTTTACTCTAATTGTGAGCAAATGAGTAAGTGTATCAAGGAAAATGGGAGCTCAGTCTCTCACTGATGGGAACGGGAGTTGCAAATGCAGACAGGAGGAAGATTGAAATTGTGGATTGGGATTGAGAAATCAGTGGGAGTTCATTTCTGTGTGTCTGTGTGTGTTTAACAGAAACAAACACAGATATATACAATATACATACATAGACACAAGCACATGCATAAATAATGTACATATACACATGTCTGTATACGCTAATGTCATGCAGGGTTATATGAGTATATTTACATTCATTCTGTTACCTGTCTATCATCTCTCAGCTCTGTCCCCGGCGGGGGCTCTGAAGTCATGGCATCCCCATTTCAGTGATCACACCATCCCCAGCACCCACATCTTGTTCCTAGTACCATTCTCCGTCCAACGGAACCAGGACTCCTTGGAGAAAAGCCTGCCTTTGGGTCGGAGACGGGGAAAGCCCAAGGCGAATCTGGACTCTCTTGTTGCCTCAGGGAGGAAGAAGGTGCTGCAAGAGGGATGCTCTGTGAGCGGCAGGGGGCTGCTGTTGGACCAGTCTCCGGCGATCTGCAGACTGAAATAGTGACAATAGAGATGGAGCGTAGCCCGTTGAATAAAATAAAACCATTGAATCCATACTGATACAGGAAAGTAAATAACCTGGGGAGAAGGGAAAGGTCTCCTCACATGAGAACCCTCCCTGAGAAAGGATTCAGAAGGCCGGTGGTCGGTGCTGAAACCAGGGGGTGAACATTTGGCAGCATATTTATGGAGTCAAAGTATCTCCCCACAAATTACTTATTAATTGTGGAAGGAAAAGTAGTTGGACAGTGGAGAGACCCGGTGACATACCTTCACCGGGAGGTCAAAGATTCTTCCCGAAGATTTGGGGCGTCAGGTGACTCCTGCCCCGGGGCAGCGAGGGGGCTGCAGCGTCACCTGCCCGTCGCTGATGGAAAGGGGAACCTGGATCCGACGGTGAGGAGAACCAACACAGAGAGTCATTCCCAAAGTCACCAGCCTTTGTTCTCTGGAAGCGTCAAGGTCAAGGAGAAGAAAGTAGAGGGAACTGTCTGAGGTTGAAGAGGCCTGAAGAGACAGGGAAGCAGTGAGAAGGCGTGGGCCTGCGTCACAGGGACGGGCAGGACCCGGCGCGACCCCAGGGAGAGTGTGTGCCCTGTGCCCCAAGGTTAGCTGTCCTGATTTGGACAACTGGCCGGCAGCTCTGCAGGAGAAAGCTTTTCCTCCTTGGGAAGGATGGAGGGGGAGGGGCGGTGGCAAAGGGCCGAGTGTAAGCATTGGCGAACCTGTGTGAGGGGCCTGTGGGGGCTCCTCGCACCATCCTTTCTGCGGGGTTTTCTGCAACTTTTCTGCGGGGTTGAAATCCCAACCAAGTCAAAGTGCAGGACGGACAGAGCTGGCAGAGTGCATTTCTCTAGACGAGGACATGGGCACAAGAGGAGATTGTCCTGGGGACAAGGGGTCTCAGAGGAACAGAAACACTGGAGTGCGTCCTAATCCAACGCAGGGGACGTCTGGCTGTGGCGAGCCCGCAGAACCCGTCCAGAGGCTCCAGAATCAACCCTGGGGCGGAGCAGGCGTGGGTCCTGCCTCCGGCGAGCGTCAGAGCTGTGGAGGAGGCTTTCTGGAGCAGGTGGCCTCGGGAACTTCCTGAGACAGGAGGGCTGGGTGCTGCCAGCAGGGTGCGGAGGGGCCGGCAGGCTCCCCGGGGGGCCGGCTGCTCGTGTTCCCCGCCGAGCTGTCCTCTTGCGCTACGATGTTCCCTCCACTTGGCCCTCCTACGTGGAAGGACGCAGGAACGCTGCCGCTCCATCGGAGTCCTCCTGGGCAGGCGGGCGGCGGGCTGTGCTTGGTCCCGTTTCCCGGGTATGTTAATGCACATCTGTGGACCCCCCCCCCCAGGCCTTGGGGAGCAACTGCGATTGTTCTTTCTGCTTTTCTTTTCTCTTTTTTTTTTTCTTTTTAATGACCCCCTTGGTTACTGGCCTGGCAACTCTGAAAGCAGAGATTCAAGAGGCTCCTGGGAGGGTGAGAAAGCAAATTTCCGGAGGGAGGTAGCGGCGGGCAGAGGCGTGCGAACGGCAGGTGCTGTCCAGCCTGGGTGCCGTGCCGGGTCGGGGCCGGGAAAGCTGGATGAGCTCATCCAGCAAAGAAGGAGCTGGCACAGCTGACAGGGGCATGGCTGTGAGCCCAAGGGGGGTCTGCAAACATGGGGGAAGGCTGGCTGAAGACCAGAGGGGTCTGCCTGCCCAGCCCGGACCCCGACCGGCACCTCCGCCTACCACATCAGGGCTGTGCCACCCCAGGTCAGGCGCCCAGAGCACCGCACTGCTCACCAGGAGAGGGAGCGGAAGCCCTTGCAGACGCTGTGACAGGGTCCTGAAGGGTCCCAAGCCGGTGGTGCTACACAGGTTTTCACAGGGGCCCATCCCCTGCGGTCCTGTGAGGTCCCCCAGCCCTGCAGAGGCAGCTCTCCGGGTGCGGGGTCTTCCTTCCTTCACCAGTTACTCCTGAAAAGCCTCCGAAGGCCTGGGTCTTGCAGCGTGCACCGTGAGCCTGGGGCAGAAGGCTCACACCTCTCCTTTGCGGAGCGGGTCTCATGGACGGGATACTGAGGTTCATTCTTGCGGAGTCGAGGGGCCGCCCGCTCGCAGTCCTGGCTGCAGCCAGGGGCAGAGAAGTTCAGGACAGCTGGGTGAGCTCCCCCTGGGAGGCCTGTATCCAGGCGGCGGTGCTCTTCTCCACGCCACCTGTCCCCCCGCGCCCGTCCCGACCCCCAGGGACTAGTAGTAACAGTCATATCTGGCCGAGAAGATGTAACCTGAAAAGCACCCGATCTTGTAAACCAGTGATTCATCTGCTCCTTTCCTCACGTGTGTGCTCATTCAGCAGACCCCGCGGGCACCGTGGGCGGGTGCCCAGCCCCCTGCAGAGGAGGGAGGGGTGCCAGCAGCACCTCAAGGTGCCCTGGGCCTTGGTTCTTCCCTGCCCATTGTCCTTCCAGCTCCCGATACCCGGTTGGTATTTGAGAGTCCAAGAGCCCCAAAAGGCAGCTACTGAGGTTTCTGCAAGCCCAGCTTCTGAGCCCCTGGTCCCCTGCCAGTCTCCAGCCTCAAGGAAGAAGATAGCAAAGCATTTCCCTGCAGGGGACCCCGCAGAGCTGGGCCCACCCCACAGAGCACTGGTGTGTGGCTGGCCTCCCAGCAGACCCGTGGGGCAGCCTTGCTAAGCACGTGGGTCTCTGAGCACACAGACGGTTTACCTTCTCGTTATTTTCCCCAGTTGGGGACTGGGGGGTTCACAGGATGGCCTGCCTGTCCTGAACCCCTTTGACTGATGCCCTGGGAGGTGCTGCCAGCTCACAAGGTCAAAAGAGCCAGCAGGCCGCCCAGAGATGGGCAGGTGTGGGGCATTGGAGGGCCCTGGGTCCAGGTCCGAGCACCCGGTCACAGTCACACTAGCAAAACAGGGAGCAGAGACAGGACATCAGGAGACCCCCTGCTCCCCAGGGAAAGCCTCTGTCACAGCGCAAAGAACAACCATAGCGTGTGTGTGAGTGTCCTCGGGCCACAAGCTGGGGCCTTAAAACAACAAGAATTTGTTTTTTCATGGTCTGGAGGCCAAAATCCAGCTGTCAGCAGAGCCACGCTCCCTCTGTAAGCTCCAGTGGAGAACCTTCCTGCCTCTTCCAGCCTCTGGTGGCCCTGGCATCCCTTGGCTTGAAGACACATCGTTCCAACCTTGGCGTCCGTCTTCACATGGACTCTGCCCTGTGTCTGTCTCCTCTTTCTCTTATAAGGCACTTCCCATTGAATTTAGGGCCCATTCCGATAATTGAGGATGATCTCACACGCAGATCCTTGACTTAATCACATTTGCAAAGACCCTTTTTCCAAAAAATGTCATAGTAACAGGTCCTGGGGATTAGGACAGGGACATATTTGGGGACCACCGTTCAGTGTATTACAAAATAGATGTAGATCCTTCGAGGGTGGAGCCAGGGTAATGATGAAACTGGGAGAGCACTTAAGAGCAGGAAGGGAGCACAGAAGAGCAGGTGGGAGCACTCAAGGGCAGAGAGGGAGCACTCAAGGGCAGGGAGGGAGCACTCAGAGAGCAGGGTTACCTGCGTATGCTTAACAATGTCCAGGGAGCTGTGAAACCTGAACATTTTGCCCAATGTCCACTTGCCCAGGGTGGGTGTCCTGCCTGTGTCCAGGCCAGGAAGGAAGGGCTGCATGCAAGGTTCTTGGAGTTTGATGGGGAGGGATCTGGGCTGACAGGTCAGGCTCTTCCTGCTGCAATGGGCACAGATGTCAGGCAGGGGCCTGGGGATCTGGGGAGACAAGGGAGGGACGGAGAGGACGGTGAAAACTGCAGGGACCCCGAGGGTTACTGGAATGTCTTTTCTGTTGCACGCATGGCCAGGCCACTCCTTTGGAAGCCAGGGTGGACAAATGTCTGATTTCTCTTTATACAAGATTGAGTTGTTCATGAGGCAAACAGATTCTTGGTGGGATCAGGGCTGGAGTTAAAATCGATAAAAGCATGAGCCGTGGGGAAAGCTGGCTGACCTCCAGCCGGATGCGTCTGTGTCTGCCTCAGTTCCACCGACGGTCTCATTTTCAGGATTTACTGTTGATTGTAAGCGAGGTGTGGCAGGAGGGAGAGGGTCATTTTCTCTGCAGCAGGACACTGGGGCTCCCAGCAACAACCCTTTGCTGCCTCCTCATTTGAGGAGAGCTGTGGTTGCCTGAGTCAGACCCCTCACTGGTTGGCTGTCTGTCCTTGGTTGGACAGACATGCATTTCTTGCTTTCCTGTAGGGATTTTGCTGGGTAACTCAAAGCCAGGACCGTGTGGTAGATTCTGGGCATCCAGTGTCCCCAAGCAGCATCCAATTCAGGCGGTAACAACGGAGCAGTGCCCTGGCCCTCCTCCTCCTCTTTCTCCCCGGCCTCTCTCCACCTGCTTCCCCACAGGATATCCTCCCGGATGTGTCTTCATCACCTGATGCTCACCTTCTCCTCTGAGGGTTGAAGCACATCGGAGCTCTTCCCTAAGTGCATCCATCCTGACGGCCAGCCCTTCTGGGGTCACGTGGGGGAGGTTCAGTAACTGATGCCAAGGGAGGAAGAACATGGGGCTGAGTCTTGGTACAGACCTACCCCTAAGCGTCACTGTGAGCTGAGGATGAACCAGTCTGCAACCTCTGGGGCCTCGGTTTTCTTCGCTGTGGTCTGGGGCTGTGTTAACGATCTCTGGTCCCTCTGGCAGGAAGTTCCCCCACATCTCTCGTGAAAGGCCCACCTTGCCGGGCAGAGGACAAGCAGCCTTCTTCGCTATGCAATTGGGTGGATTATCAGCTCGTTTCCTTAGATGTCATTGTAGCCCTGTCATTCAGGGGTCAGGCTGCACTCTGCCTGGAATCCCTGCACCTGCCCTCCACCCAGGCCAGCCTAAATGCTCCAGGCCACCTCTTACATGAAGCCCCCCTTGGTTGTCCAGCTGTCTGCAACAAGGACGTTGTCCGGCTGTGAGTTCAGCTGAATAAGTGAAGGGATGAATGAATGAAAGAATAAGCAGATGAATTCACTGAAGGATTTTGCTGACGAAAATCCACTCACCCAGGCATGATTTCCTGAGTACTTGTCATGTGTCACTCGAAAGTCCTGTCACATTGGGGATTAAAATACTAAGATCCCTGCCCTCCTGGAGCTTATATTCAGGGACAGAAGACGTTAGATCAATAACCTAACCAAGGAGGTGTTGAAGGAATGGCCGAGGGGATAAACCCTTTAGAGTTCTGAGAAAAATAAAGCTGGTCCTTGGGAAGACTTAATACAAGAAGCTTGTTTCTGCCTTTAGTGATTTATCTGGTAGATTTAAAATGCTTCTTGTTCCAAAAATTGGTGAGGGTTGTCAGAGGGGTTTTGGGGGATTGGGGAGCGGTTGGAGCAACCTGGAGCGACAGTCTGGAAGAGGTGGGCTTTTAACTTGGATTGAAGAGAAAGGAAGTTGCCCATTCAGGCTGAACGTCTGCCCATCACTCGCTGGGCATTGCCCACTGCTTCATGGAGCAGCTGTGTGCTCAGTCCGCGTGCCTTAGCAGGGAGCGAACACCGAGCAAATGCGGCAGGACTGTGCCGAGCCCTCTCTGGGGCAGTGGGAGTGGGTGGTTACTGCTGCAGTCCTAGCTAAGTGGGGTTGGGAGAGCACCAGATTGTTCTGGAAGCTCTCTTCCTGACAGATGCACAAAACACCTGGTGCAAGTCTTCTTAATCTTTCTTCGGGTCAGAATGTTCCCAGAGAGTAGTCAATTTTTTAAACCTTCTTTTCTTAATTACCCGGTCACAGACAATCGGGAGCTCTGGAATATTCTGGCGACTCTCATAGTCCCTTGATTAATTGGACATTTTCAACCCCACCGAGTCTCTGCCGATCGGCAGATAGCGAACTCTGAGAATTTAACAGGAGAGGAAAATGTTATAGGACTAATTTCATTCCCGGAGAGCCGGGGAGGTGGAAGTCATTTTTATTATAGCAGCTATTAAAAGGCCTGTTTTCTCAACACAGAGGAGCGTTGCACACTTTATGTCAAAGTGGACTGATGGTCAGATACAGAGTTTATGGGGCTGGGAGCCGGCGGGGATGGGGTCCAGCAGGGTTTACTGTTCAGCTGTGACGGATCTCGAAGATGTTTCATTTCTCTGTTTCCACTTTGAGTCATGAGAGCCCCAGGAGGACAGAGCTCTGGGTGTCTCACCTGGTCAGCCACCCGTCCTCGAGGAGCAGTGTCACCTAGGAGGTGGCTCTGCCCAGGAGCATTCAAGACGCATGCCTTGCACACGATGCAGACATGCTTATTCATGCACACTCGCACACGCACACACATGCGCTCACACACACCGATGCTTTCCTGGCACTAAGTTAAGCACTGTAGACAATAGTCCAGCTCCCCTTCCAAACTCGTGCCTGAACCCAGAGGGTACTTCTCTGAGGTCGTTGTCTCACCTCATTATGATGAGTGTTTTTACAGCCCCGAATCCCTTGATACACCCACCCCTCTGCCCGGCTTTCCCTCTCCACACTTCACCCCTGATGGTAGAAAGGCGGGGAGCAGAGGAGACTCTCGCAGTTGGAAATCAGGTGTTCTCTCCTTTCCCCGTGGACGCGCCACTTCCTTTCCTAGGGTCCCCTAGAGCGGACGCCCAGTGCGGGTTCTCCTACCACCTGCAGAAGCCCCGGGAGAGGACGTGAGCTCAGAGACTCGCGGCCTGAATTCAGACCTGGGTCCGAGCCCCACGCCCACACAGAGGGTTGCCGGATAATAGACAGGAAGCTTTGTTAGACTGCACTTTCCGATAAACAACGGATAATGTTTTTAGTATAACTATGTGCCACACAGCGTTTGGGACATACTTACACTAACAAAAATTATTCATGTGTCTGAAATTCCGGCTTAACTGGGTTCCTGCATTTTTATGTGTTAAATCTGCCAACCCTATCCCCATGAGACTTTGGGCATGTTTCTTAACATTTCTGTTCCCTCATCTTTTCGAGGGAAGATGATGATAATAGAATCCCTCATGGGGATTCGTGTGTGGAGTCAATGGGATAATCTTTGCACAAAACAAACACTCAGGAAATGTGCAGTCTTGTGGGGGGTGTCACTCGTTCATTCGGTCAACAACCTTGATTCCAGCTGGGGGTGGGGAGGAGAGGTCCCGAGAGTCACAGACAGGGTCTGCCTCCTGCACTCTCACAGTGACATAGAGTCCAACGAGGGGCCCCCTGCAGACAGTGGAAGGCCATTTGCTCCTCAGCGATGGTTTCTTGTTCTTTGGTGTAGAAAAATGCACTTGGAGCGGGTTGTCCCGGGCATGCTCAGCATCGCTCCCTGTAGATTGTATCATCGCTGCAAGGACAACCCAACACCTTACAGCACAGAAACGCTTCCTCCGAGCATCCTGCTGAGCCCCAGGTGCTGCCAAGACTGTCCCCCCCCCCCCCCCCAATGAATGGTGACAGGACTCGCAGCTGCCCTGGCTGAGACTTCCTGGCCAGGGAAGGGGGTGGAGGGAAAGCTCCTGCAAGGAAGCAGCGTGGCTAGCCTTCCAGTAGGGACCAGCCTTGACCCAGACCTGGGTGGGGGGGTCAGGTGGCCCGGCCTGTCCCCCTGCCTGTCCCATGAGCGTGAGGCAGGTTTTAGCTTGGATCCTGGTGTGGGTAGACTGGCTGACACAAGGCATTTCAGAGGAGGGACTCCCGCTCGGGGACGTTGCAGACCAAGGCTGTCTGCCTCGGATCTGGGCTTAGAGAATGAGCGATCAATCTGTCAGACTTGCTTCGCTGAGGGCTTGCGGTGGCACTCTCAGATTATCTGGACCGCGTGGTTGCCGGATCAGGGAGTTTCTGAGTTTATATCTCCAGAGATCAGACCAAGGCCAGAAACCAGTGGGGGAGCCAGAGAGAGAGCTGGGCTGATCCCTGTGGGGGTTGGTTCTGCCTTCTGCGGCCCTTGGGTCCTGGGGAATCTGGTAGTTCTAAGACTTCCTGTCTGGTCAGAAGACCAACATACAAAGTACTTCATCCAATATCAGGGGTTTCACGGATCCCCACACCCACTCAGGGATCATGAACCCCTTGGCATTAGTTGGGGGGAGGAAAGCAAGCCCAGGCAATGTGCCCAGAGTGCAGAAGTAGGATTGGAAGGGGTGGAGTACAATAATAAAGATTGCGAATTTGAGAGTTAGGACCCAGGTGGAAGGGGGAGTGGCCCGCTGCAGCCGCAGTTTGCCCTAACGGACCAGGATCTCAGGGGGCGGGTGGGTTAGAGAACTTACAAGTGCAAAGTGGGCGTGTGGGAAGTAGACGTGGAGGTGCCCAGGGTGCTGGTATGACCTGGTGAGGGTGGGGGTGGGCTCCTGCCCAGTGCTGGACCAGGCGGGGCAGTGGGCTGGGTGACCTGGGTGGTGATTCCCAGGCAGAAGACCGTGACCTCACCCTGTAACTGGGAGGGCTGAAGGGCGGGCAGTTCGTGTCTATGCATCAGTTTGCGGAGACGCAGGTGGGTGCCGGGTCGGGGCTATAGCAGCCCCGCGTTTTCCTGTTTTCAGAATATTTTCCTCTCCTCCTGACTCCGTTAATGAACTCCCAGGAATCGGAACACGTCGCCCGTAGCTGTGCAGAACCCCAGCCACCCCAGGGGTCCCCCTCAGCCTCTCGAAAGGGATCACAGTGTATGAAAGGGGCTGCGCTGGTCCTATTTGACATGTTGCTGCATTAATGCCGAGAACCCCAGCGAGTCCCCTCTACGGCTCAGCCTCAGGAACGGTGCCGCCGACAGGGACCTTGGAGTGTCCGGATCTGCCACGGAAAACATAATCTCCGGGTTTCATACTGAAATGTAAAATCGGAATGAAAAGTTCCCCTGTAATTGTCTGATGGGAGATGCATTGTCTCAATAGGACCTCGTGGCTTCTCTTTCCTGTTTGTGTTAAAAATGAAAAGCTGGCGATAGCCTCGGCCCGCACGGGCGGTGTGGGTCTGGGGGCTGCAGGTGCATGGGACGCTGAGCAAGCACAAGAGGACTTCTCAGGTGACCCAAGTCTCTTGTCTCCCTTCATACGGAACAGCTGGTGACGGCAGTTTTGCAAAAGGGGCATGGCACTGAATTATCACTAAATTATCACAGCATTATCTTCATGTCTGCTTTCTTTGTGTTGGGTAAACAATGCTTGAGTGAGAGGACAGTCTGTGACCTTGAGCCTGTCAGCAAGATCTCGGCTAGCTGCCGTCTACATGAGTCTGCGCAGTGCTTGGGAGGACGGGGAGGAAGGACCGGATCATAAACACCCGCGATAACATCAGCAGTTGCTGAGAACGCACATCAGGCACGGTGAGCCCTCGGTGATATTTGCTCACACGGATCCGAAACTCTATGCAGCATTCCCGTGAGTGTTCGTGGGCCCCTCCTGGAACCGCGACCGCAGGCTGGGTACCGTGGAAGGTACAAAATGAGGCTGCTTCTGCTGCTTCAGAGCTGTGCTCCAGCGGGAGAGGGGCTGCGTGCACTAATACCTACACCGAGAGTCAGGACCTCGCCTCCTGGTACCCGTGTCCCGTGTGCCCCTCCCTGTTGCTCCCCGGCATGTGTGACCGATGGCACCTGGCGGTACCTTCCAAAACTTGCTTATAAGACCCGGTGCTTCTGTTGTGGGTGTCCTCTTGCCTCCTGCCTTTCTCTTTCCTGGAGCCCAGCTGCCATGTGAGGAGGGGGAGCTCGTCCTCCCGGAGGAGCTACTTGGAGAAGAGAGACCCTGGAGGACGAGAGGCCAGCTGGAGGAGAATGAAGGCCCACAGCCGGCCCTGGACCCTCCAGCCCCAACCAGGGCCCCAGATGGTGCAGCCTTGCTGGGACCTCAGGAGGGAGCCTGAACCGGAACCACCCGGTTAAGCTCCTCCCGGCTTCCTAAATTTGGGAAAAGCATGAGATAATCAATGCTTGTTCTGAGCGAGGTGAATTGCCGCACAGCAATAGATAACTGATATCAATAAGCGTGTCTGTGGTGGGAGCTGAAGTCAAGTAGACATGGAATGTTCTGGAAGTCCAGAGGGAGATTGTGAAAGCTTCCTGGATGAGGGGGCTCTGAGACAGCTGGAGCTGGTGTGGACAGGTGGAGGGGTAGAGAAGATGAAATACAGGATATGCGAATGGAAAGGAACTGGCACCATGAATAGAAAGGGGAACCCTCCAGAGCAGACATGGGTTGGAGGATGAGTGCGCTTCCTGATCCGAGGTCTTTGTAGGCAGTGTTGGGATTGGCCTATCTGCTGTCCCTTTCCTTTCTTCTGAACTCTGTCCCCAGAGACCAGGACTGACAGGGTGGAGCCATGGGCGAGACGTGGCGCTTATCCCCTCCTGCCACCTCCTCGGGCTCTGCGCCAGCAGGCCCACTCCTCACCCCATGACAGAAAACCTCTGAAAGGTGGTCCCCCTGGGCTGGCTTTCCACTTCCCTGCTTTATCTGCAATCTCTAGCTGATTTTCTGCCCAATCACCGCACCGTGCACCGTGCGGACACGCCCATGGTATGTTTTCCTGTCCCAGCTGCCTGGCTGAGGCTCCCGGCTGGTCCTCTCTAGAACATTCTCTACCTCACTGGCGCCTCCTCTCCTTCCCTTGCTGACTCCTCCTCCTTCCTTCCTAGGCTCCGATCTCCAAATTTTATTCAGACAATTCAGATACTATTAGGCAAAAGTGACCAAGGCTGGATGTGTATTTTGTGGGAATAATTCAGAGGAAGTTAAAGCAAAGGTCGAGGGGTTGGACCCCAGCCATGTCGTCTGTCTCCCAACCAGGAAGTGACGGGATTCCAGCTCTTGTCTTACAGCCCAGCGTGACCAGTCACGGGGACTCAGTTCTGCAGCATCTGTCTGCCTGCCTTGTGACAGGTGCTCTGTTAACGGAGGTCACACCTGAGATTCTCGGAGGCAGAGTGCTGCCAGAAGCGTGCCCTCAGCCCGAAGCTCCCATACCACCCATTCCGACGGGACATAAGCTGCTCCACAGAATCGCGAGTGGTTCCCGCAGACCCCTCGCCCAGCACTTCCTTTCGAGATGCCTTCCCCGGCTCCCGCCCTCCCCCTCTTCGGTTCAAGGTCACGTCTTCCTTTCTCAACAGAGCTCTTCGTTGCCATGTCCTGGCTGTATCCATTTTAGTCAGGTCTTCCCTGTTTTTAGACGGTCCTGCACGTGAAACTGAAGTTATGGCCACATACTGTGATGCCAGGGTCCCTGCTGGATTCCCACGGGTCTCGCTGTTTCCGGAGACAGCCCTCTTCCATTGCCCATCCCCTTTCCCCGCCAGCTTCTCCGCAGCATGCCTCCTTCCTTCCCTGCACTCCTCTCCCCGGCGGCTCCGTGCTAATGAGAGCCTCCAGCTCTCTCTTCTGCTTTGTCCCCTGTCCTCTCTCCCTCTTTGTCGGTCTGTCTTTCTTCCTTTCTTCTCTGTCTCTCCATTTCTTGCTCTCCCTCCCCCTTCCTCTCTCTCCCTGTTAACAAGAGCAGTGAGTCTGGCAGATGGAGGCTGGTGCTCCCCGTGTCCGCCCTCAGGCGCAGCGCGGGGGGCTGCCCCCATCTCTCCCCATCGCTCCCCGGCCCACCAGGCAGCACACGCCCCCACACTGCAGACAAGTGCTAAACAAGCCCAGTTGTCTCCGAGCTGGAGCAGCTCCATTATGACACACTGGAAACCTGGTTACTTATAAAGCAATTTGCTCCTACAGGCTGGTTTGAGATTAAAATGGTAATTATCTTGCAAATGACTGTAACTGTCTTTCATAAATGTGGCAATGTTTGAGATGTGACTGACTGCGGCCGGCAGCATAATGGGCTTTAATAAACGATATCTTCAGTGTATTGTCAGGGAACAGAGCCTATTAGTTTGGGACGGGACAATACTGTAATTTCAAGTGAGATAGATTCCATTCTTCTCTCCAGCCATATTTTTTTCAATTGCATGTGCTCATCATTTTTTTCTTAATAGGACATTTTTCCTTAGGATAATTTGCAAATTGTTAATCTGTTTTTATCATCTCTCATTTTTCCCCCTTAAAAGTTTTGCTTTGCCGGCTGCCACTGGGCAGAGCTCTGCAGGCCAGTACGAATGTGGGAAAGCACCCTTGCTTGCTGGGAAGGGGAGGTGGTACACTGGGGCTGTGATGGTCACTAAGGTCACCAGTTCCGGTGTGTGTCGGACAGGGGCGTCCCCCCCACAACCACGCAATCCCCAGACACCAGCTGGGTGTCCTCCAACCATCCACCTGGAGACAGCGTCCGACCGCACAGGGGAGGGGCTTGGTCCCACACGACTGCGCTTCCCTTCAGAGGCCAATGGCAGGTCCAGGCTGCCACCTGTGCCTCTGACTGGCTCACCATAAATCACAGGTCCCCGTGACCTCCTCGTTTGCTAGAGTGCCTCGGAGAACTCAGGAAACCAGGTTGCTCACTAGATCACTGGTTTATTACAAAGGCTATTAAAGGATAGGAATCAAGGGCCGGATGAAGACATACTTAGGGCTAAGTCCTGAGCAAAGAAGATTCTATCCTTGTGGGGTTTGGGTCCTGGCACGGTGGCACATGGAAGTGTTCTGGTTTCCCAACCTGGAAGCTCTCTGAATCCCCCTTTCTGGGTTTTTATGGAGGCTTCATTACCCAGGCAGGATGGGTTGTGTCAGGACGAGGGGCACAGCCATGGGGAGGGGGAGGAGCTGTCCAGGTGGACAAGGGTTTGGTCTGAAACGTCCACTGCAATCGTAATCCCCAGGTCTTGGATGTGGCAGCACAAAGCAGCTACCTTCATTCAAAGGGCACGGCCCCGTTCATTTTGCAAAGCAGAAGCCTCGTGTGGTCCAGAAGCCGAGGATCTCACCCCTGGTGGGGGAACCTGGGCAGCACAGAGCAGCACTGGGGATTCTCCCGGGGTCTGGCCGGCGTCCGGTGTCGTCGGCGATGACCGTTCCCAGGTGTGTGGACTTGCTCTTGGCCTGCTTCACGAGCTAAATTCCGGAGCAGGGCTCTTCTCCCTTTGGTGAAAGCTATTAAGTGTGTCAATGCCTTGATGTCTTTTGAATCCTTTGTGGCCCCAAATCAAATAGAAGCTTTTTACATCCACGCTGGAAACATTCTTGTTCCCATTTCCTTTCACCTGCAGGATCTCTCCCCCGTGTGGCTATCACAAATCACTTCTGAATGGTGCTTCCCATTCCGCAGTTGGACATTCATTAAAAAGGCAGACACACACAGACCCACTTACACGCAGCCGCTTTTAAACACTGGACGTGTGTCCGTGGATATTTATATACACGTGCACAGTATTCACGGGCACAAACACTGTCTCCCACTGCCATTAATGAAATTATCCTTACAGAATTATCGTCACTAAACAGTTGCCTCTCCACCACCCCGTGACTCATTGCGATTTCTGCCATTTTCCATCACAATGACTGTAGGCAATTACTCAAGCTCGGTAATTCAAGGCCCAGCTTCCTGCCTACGGAGAGTATTGGAATAAGATGCATTTTTTATAGCTGGAAGAATGTTAATGGATGTCAATAGGTTGAGCGCGAGAGAGCCAGTGCCTGGGAGAAGCAGCCGTGCGGATCTCTATCTGTCCCTGCAGCACAGGCAGTAAAAGCCTTCTCAACTTTTCTGTTGCTTGAACAGCAATTACTGAAACATTCTACTTGGGAAAACGCATTAATTAGATGCTTTCTAGAGATTTTTCAGGTTTATCAACCCAAATGTCTGTATAAGCTCCTTGGAGGAAGCAAGGTGCTGACGGAGCATGCATGGCTGGTCCAGCCCGAACGCCGGCTTCCTCGGGGTCTGCAGGCTGGACTCCGCGCTCGCCGGGCTCCTGGGCTGCTCAGCGCCTTCCCTTGCGAGGGGCAGTGCCGGCTCTGGGCCCCGACCCCGAACCATGGCAAGAGTGAGGGCTGCTGGTTAATGTGCCCCAGGGGCCTCTCTGGGAAGACCTGGTAGAGGCCACACGGAGAACGACGAGACCCCTCCTCTGAGCGTTACCAGTGGTAGCTGCGGGTCCCAGACTTTCCCGCTCCAGCCATCCCTGCTGCACGACATTGGGCAAATCTCCTAACCTTCCTGTCAGCGTCCTTATTGGTCGAGCGGGGGTAATACTGACACCACTTGCCACCACGGGGTGGTCTCAACGGAGAGAATGCACGTAAGGTGCTCACAGCACCGAGCACACGGTGAGTGCTCGGTAAATGCCAGCTGCTGTCACTATGACCTCTGTTCCTGGAATGTCAGCTGCCGGAGAGCAGGACGTGTGTCTGTCCCATCCGGGGCTTACGAGCAGGAGGCTTGTGTTAATCAGGCCTTCGCTGATGCTTGTCAAAGAACAGAATATAGTGATTAGTGTCATGGTTACAGCCATCGTTCTGTTGCCCGGGGTCTAACTGTGGAGCTGGAGGAGGGGGAATTGTAGGGGGCGAGGGGAGTTGGGGGAGTGAGGACACTGCTGGCCGGCAACCAGGGGGTCTGAAAGGGGTGGTATTTGAGCTGGCCTTCCAGGGCAGGGAGGACTCGGCGTGGTTTTAGTGCTTCTTGTGTTTAAACTCACTAGTATCTCCTGATCTTTGGCCCACATGGGAAGCTGGTTTCACGTGAAATTGGAAAGAACAACAGCCAGGGGCTCAGGATGTCCTGGGGACACTTGGTCATCCTGTCCAGACCCTTGTGCGTGAGTGGGACTCTGGCTGCCGCAGCCCATCCCTACAACTGGGGAATCCCTGCTTCATGCTGTGTCCCAGGCTCATGGCACTAAGTGCCCCCCCTTTCTTCTCATCCCACCCGGACCCCCATTTGGATGTGTGACCACTGTGTTTTAGAATGGGGCTCTGCCCTGAAAGGCAGCCCCAGTAGAGCTAGACGGTCCCTGCCAGCGAGGGTGAGAGCCCACAACCGTGAGGCGGCCGGCCTCCCCATAGGCGTCAGGGATGCTGCGGGTGAGCGCTGCCTAAGGGGTTTGTGTGAAAAGTGGGCAAGGTTACAGGAATCAGCAGCTTCTGTGCAAGGCCTGGGAGGCCGTCCCATCTCTGTACAGCAGAGATAAAGTAGATCAATGGAAATGTCTGAGGACCTGGCGTAAATCCCTGGGCAGGAGCCCTGGGCCAGCCCTGCCTGGCCCCAGAGACCAAGCCCCTGCCCCATGGTTCAGATGGCTTCCAAGCCCTGCACGGGCCGCCTGGCTGGAATGACGGGCTCTCCTGGGAGAAACTCTGAATAGAGTTTCTGGACGGTGCAGGGGTGAGTGAAGGGGCTGCATCCATCTGCTACCACAAAGGGACCGTGACCTGTCTCCAGGCCCTAGCAGGACCCACGGACCCAGAGCAGAGACACCCCTGGTCTGGCGGGAGCCGCCATCTGCTACAGCCTGACTATCCTGTGTGTTGGGGAGCAGTGGGGTTCTGCTAGCTTCCTGGGGCTGCCTTGCGGAGTATCACAGCCTGGGGGCTTAGCCAGCAGAAGTTGTTGCTCGTGGTTCTGGAGGTCAGAAGTTTGAGATCAAGTGTCCCCAGGGTGGATTCCTCTGAGGAAGAGTCTGTCCTGTGACGCTCTCCTAGCCCCTGCTGGATTGCTGGTGATGCTTGGCTTGTGGAAACCCATCTCTGCTCTGTCTTCACCCGGCCTTCTCCCTGGGTGCTCTCTGTGTTCGAATTTCCCCTTTTTATAAGGACACTGGTCACACTGGGCGGAGCCACTTTAGTGATGTCACCTTGACGAATTGCTTCGGTAAAGACACTGCTTCCAAATAAGGCCCCACATTCGGACGTACCGGGGCTCAGGACTCCAGCACGTGTGCGGGACACGCTTCAGCCGTCACAGTGGCATTTCGTCAACCCTGGGGCCGTCCAGGCTTGGTCCAGGAAGAAGCACCCAAAATGCTTCTCCCACCTTTTATGGTTTGGATCCAACATCATGGCTCGTGCTGGATGTTTTCTGGGAGAAAACAGATTCATCCTTGCTTTTTATAAATGTTTCCCGTGCAGGGCGCCGTGTGAGGTCCTGGGAGCCCAGTGGTGAGCAGAACAAGCAGAACTCTCACTCTCATAGTGCTCACGCCTGGGGAGACAGAGAAACAGACAAGGCGTTAAACAGAAAAAGGGGGGGATGGCACAGTGGTGTGAGGGAAGGACGCAGAGCAGGTAGGAGAGGGGCTGAGGTTGCTTCAGACAGGACCGAGGGGGTGGGCTGTCCAGAGGGGACACGGTGCAGGGGCAGAGACAGGTGACCACAGGAAGACATCCGGCCAAGGAGCATCCCTGGGAGGCAGCACGAGTCCCAGGTTTGAGGAACTGGCGGCATGTAGAGTGGCTGGGTCCCAGGGAGGCGGGTAGAGACGGGGCATGGGCTGGGATGGGGGGCAGCTGCAGAGCCTTACAAGTCCGAGTTCGGGTGGGATTCTTGGAGCACCGCAAGCCTGTGAAGATGGGAATCATGGAGTCGTGCCATTTGATCTGGTGGGAGGACGGGGCCCTGCAGTGAACACCTACATGGGTGACAGGCCTGCCACGCCCCTGGCCAGCTTTCCCTCCTCACTGCCGAACTCTTTTCCCGCTTTCCAGGGTACTCTTCTGTGAGCTGCTGGGCTCAGCGATGGAGCTGCAATTCTCCGTGGGGTGGGGGGGACCCCACACATCCACAGCCCGGGCCACGGTGTCCCAGGACTGAGAGCTGCTGTCTCCCGTGCTGCCAGTTGTCTGAGAGTGTCCCTCCAGGGATGGTCTCCCGTGGGAGCAGGGGCTAAGCACACTGTCAGAAGCAGGCCTCTGGGAGCCCACCTGCCATGTGTCCACCTAGACCAGGAGCGAGACGGCTGGGCCCCTGAGGACCAGGGAAAGCAGGCAGCAGCGCCCTGGGGCTCCTTGTGGGAAGGGGTGTGCAAACCCTGAAGCCAGCAAGGAGCCCCACTTCTAAAGTGGGGGGGAGGGCCCCGGGAGACCCTGCGGTTCACTGAAAGGGGGGGCAAGCTGAGTGTCCCACTGTGGAGGACTGGGCAGGGCTAGGGGTTTGTGATCAACACCCCTCGGTGCTCCTCTGCATGAAGGGGGCCCAGAGCTGCATTTCCCGGATGGTCCTGGGCTAGCAGGATGCAGAAGGCCCGGGGGCGGGAGGGGGCATTGTCCCCAGCAGTAGCTGCTGCCAGAAATATGGGCAGGTGGCCGGGGTGATGGGTCTTCCCAGTGAGCCCCTACAAGCCACCCACCTCCCTGACCGTTCCTCCCAACTGCTGCAGGGGACACCCCAGCCCTGATATCCTGCATTCCGACCTTCCTGCGGGGGGCCTCCGTGCTCCCCCAAACCCGGGCCAACGTGCTCGAGGCACAGAGCCCGCCGCAGGGAGCACCAGGACACCCTTCAAACGAGAGCAGCCGGAGAGGAGACGGCAGCCTGCAATGCGCGTACCGCCAGTAATACATGAAAAACGTGACAAAAATCTGCCGACACTGTGACTTCGGGTTAGAACAAAGCCTCGTGTGATGAGATCCATCAAAATGTTAACTGTAGGATCATCGTGAATATTTGCTTCCATGCTGTGACCTACTTCTCTATTTTGAAAAGTTTAATACACAATTATTGCTTAAGTAATGGGAAAAAACACCTCGTGAATAAAAGAACATGAAAGCAGGCCCCTCCCCCGCCCCCAGCCCCACTCCCACCCATGCTCTTGTTTTGACCTTGTGCTTCTCACGCCCAGTCCAGCCAGAATTGTCTGCAGGGAGAACGAGTAGGTGAGAAGGGGGCAGAGGGGCTGGAGCTTATCTGCTCCAAGGGGGGAGGAAACCGGGCTGCCCAGCCCGGGAAGCAGCAAGCTGTGGACGGAGGACTGCTTGGCGGAATGCTGTCTCCAGGCTTTCCACGTGGCCTTGATATTTTGGGGAAATGTGTGAAGGGAGAGGGTGGCCAGAAAATGAGAAACACGGGCGACAAGGAAGACGAGGAAGACAAGGCCCAGGTGGAGGGAGGAAGGAGAAGCGGTGTGGGGGTGTGTGGCGTGTCCTGGGCCTCCGTCATGTGGCCTCCCGGGGTCAGGGGACCAAGGGCTTTACTTCTGTCTGGTGCTGGAGGTCAGCGATGCGTATCTGCAAAGACCTTCGAGGGATGGGCGCTTCCAGCCTTCCGTGCCATGCAGGGGGGATAGGGGAGCAGGGATGGGCCAGGATCCCTGCAGAGTCTGTATGCCCTGCATGCCTGGGGATCCCTGTCCTCACAGGTGAGCTGGTGCTGGGCAGCACCCCTGTCGGGGCTACATGGGGGCTGTGGTTTGCAGAGTGAGGGTCCTGTGCCTTGTTCCCACCCAGTGTCCTAAGTAGGATTTGCAGAGACCCCAGGGACGTGCCTCCCCCTTCCCCAGGGCTGAACTGGCCTTGGGAGGAACCTCGTCCTCTGAGGACTCATTCCGCCAGATGCCTCGCAGCCCTTACAGTGGCTGTCAGACTGGTTCTGTCCAGTCGAACCTGCACAGAGACCTCGCCACTTCCCGGGCTGGCGTGCCCACCCCCTCTGTGTTCCCGGGCTGAGGGCAGTGGACCCTTGAGAGGCGGAGCCACAAGACAGAAGGAGTCTGGGTCTGCCAGTCACCTTGCAGACAAAGCTGTCCACTCGGATGGGGCAAACACTGGGCTGTCACATGCTCGAGAAACCAGCTTAGTGTGACCAATGCGTCTCAGCGAGGCATTACAGCAGCCGACATCACCGCAGGGAAGCTTCTCCAGCATCTCCTGCTTTCTGGACGAAACTGATGAGATTTTGGGGACACCTGGGTGGCTCAGTCGGTGATGCGTCTGCTTTTGGCTTGGTTCATGATCTCAGGTTCCTGGGATCGAGCCTCCCGTTGGGCTTCCCACTCAGTGGGGAGCCTGCTTCTCCCCCTCCCTCTTCCTCTGCCCCTCCCCCTGCTCATGCTCCCTTTCTCTCTCCCTCTCTCTCAAATAAATAAATAAAATCTTTAAAAAAATGATGAGATTTTTAGGGTCTGGGCTCACAAGTGTGTCTGTCCCTTTCTTGCTCATTTTTTTGATATACATGACAAAGAGTAGGCTTTTTTTCAAACAGTTCTGCAGAACGAAACTTTGAAGGTACAGGCTCTCGGACTCAGAGGTTAACCCTGGAGAGCCTGGCATGTAGATGGACATCGATCTGCCTGTCCCCCATGGCCGGGGAACACACGTGGGGATGCAGCCAGCAGTGGAAAGCTCTGAAGAAGCGAAATGCCACCCGGGTGGCCCCTTTCTGCTGAGGGGAGATTCACTCGCAAGTATAAGAGGGATGCGGGGTGGGGAGGGGGGCCTGGGATTAGGGGTTGGTGGTCTGAGTCCCTGCTCAGCCCATTGCCTGTTATGGTAAATTGATAGGGTAAATCCTTGGCCAAGCCAAGAATCACAAGCTCATAAATGATAACTGCTGTACGTCTCTAAATTTTGGGGCGGTTTGACTTTAATTGAGAAATTTGACCACTCTGAGCCTTGGTTTCCTTTTTGATAGGACGGAATAAACGCGGTAGCTACCTGCGTTTACACGATCACCGTGGGGATGAAGCAAGAGCGGTTACCAGGACCCTGGACAGCACAAGATGCTTGCTCAGGGGGCTGCTCTTCCAGGACCCCCAAAATGCCCTGTCTCTGTTTTTGAGTGAGCTTCAACATTGAATGTGGGAATCCAGGCCAATGTGCTGGTGTGGAGTGGGGTGGGGAGGCAGGTGCAGGACCCCAGGGTTCCCTTCCTGCTCCTATGTCTTGCTGGAGGAAGAAGGGGAAGGGGCAGTGAGCCAGGACATAGCAACATCCGCCAGACCCTGGGAGCCAGCTGACCTCCAGGCCAAGGGCAGCTCCACAGGGGACTCTCTTCCTGCTGGACACATGAGATGAAGGTGCAAGCCTTCTCCCTGACACCAGCACCAGAGGTAAGGATGCTCCCCCGAGCATCCTAGCCCCTCTTCATAGCCTGTTAGCAACCTGTCACCCACGATACATCCACACTGGACAGCATCCTGGAAGGCACCAATGCTGGGAGGATGGGGGAGGGCAGACGTGGGCTCCCTGCCCCCTGCAGCCGATGCTTGGGGTCAGAAACACATTTTCCAGAGCTCCCGTCAAGCCCAGATGCCCAGAGCCCTCCCCATCTCTCCTGCATAGCTCTGCCAGGTCTGTCTTCATCGCCAGGATCAACCTCAGGGCTTGTGCTGGCAGCTTTGAAGGAAGACAGAGCAAGAGGGTGAGCTGGAAGCCAGGCTGGCCCGCAGGGAGAGATTTGCTGGCAGCTTGGCCGGGAAGAGTGCTCACTGTGCCAGCTAGAAACACAGGAGGGAGAGAACAAAGGAGGGCTTGACCCTTCCCCCAGTGAGCCTGTCACCATGGAGAGGGGCAGCGGGTAGGTGCAAAGGGAAGAGGGAGGGGTGCAGGCCAAAGGGGCAGCCAGAGGAGCGCGGGAAAGAGGGCACAGAGCTGGCTGGCACCTGGGCTGCGAGAGCGGCTGGCCTCCGTCTGATAAGGTGGGTCGTGTGTCTGAGCGATTGGCCTCTGGTTCCTTCTCCTGGATGGTTTGAGTCCTTCCAGTGAATCAAAGCTGGCGCATCTGCCTCAAGCATGTGCTGGGCTGCTAGCTGGAGTGCGGTCCGCGGGGGTGCACGTGTGCCTACCCACACACACACGTGTGCCTTGCCTTGCACACGGAGGTGTTCCAGCAGTTGTCTCACGAGACCATGATCTTGTTTGAAGTGAGTGGGAATCAGGATCTCGAAGGGGAATCTGCATCCCCGTGCCCTTTGCAGCGCTGTTCACATTAGTCGAGATACAGAAGCCGCCTAAGCGTCCACGGACGTGTGACGGACAGAGAGGGTGCCGCGTATTCACGACGGATGTTCGTCCTCAAAAATGAAGGGAGTTCGGCTGTTTGGGACAACATGGACGGACCCAAAGGCCCTTGTGCTGAGTGAGGCCAGAGTCACAGGAGGACAAACATGGCACAATCCCTCTGAAATCATCAAACTCACGGAAGCAAAGACTAGAAGGGGGCCAGGGCCCGGGGGAGGGGAATTAGGGAGACGCTGCCCAACGGGGAAAACCTTTCACTTATGCCAGATGAGCAGTTCTAGACTCTGCCGGACAGCACTGTGTTTACGTACAGTTAGCAAAACGGTGCGTGCCCTTCGAAACCAGCCACAGGGCAGACCTCCTGTCAACTGTTCTTACCACACTAATGAGTCAGGAAGGAAGGGAATAAAGCTTTGTAGCTGTTTGGAGGACATGGGCAGGCGCCTGCTGTGTCCCAGGGGCTCGGGGAGCCCCGATGCTTCAGCCCGGGCTGCAGAGCATTTCACGGGGGAGGGAGGTTGCCCATCTCTTGCAGCTGGCCGGTGGTGGAGCCTCGACTCAACGCCATGGCCACACCCTCAGCTCTTGTGCAGTACGACCTCCCGTGGCCAAGCCCCCATCGAAGAGAGAATTCCGTCTGTCGGCCTCCCTGGCTTGAGCCTGAACCAATCCTGGCTGAGATCGGGCTGTGCAGAGACAGAGGGCCTCCACGCTGGGCCCCGACCACCCTGTTCCAGGCTGATGTGCCATGTGGGCCGTGACCTTGACAGGCTGCTCTGCTCATGGCTCACCTCCAGCCTGCCAATCTGAACAGGGCAGAGCCTGTGGCGTTGAACACCCGGCATCAGCAGAATGACCGGGTTCAGTGCGGGAATAAAGGGTGAGAGGCTTGCAGACAGCTCACGCTGAAGACTATGCCCAGGGCACCGAGCAACGGGGCCAGCTGGGGGGCTCACACCCAAGATGTCAGGGGGACAGCAGATCAACCCTCCCTCTGCCCAGCAGGGGTGAGGAAGGAGCGATGGGTCAGAGACTGGAGACCCAGGTCTAGACAGCTATGTGCCCGTGGGTGGGTCGGTTCCCTTCTCAAGGCGGCAGCCCCCTCCTCATAGAGGAAGGTAATTGGACAGGGCCATTTCCGACTTTCAGACTCAGTGCTAAGATCAGTGACCTTGGCATTAGGAGAGGGACGGGGACCCCACATTGCACAAGGTGACCCTATCTAAGAGGGTGACCCCTAGTTGCTCAGAGCCGATGGGGGTGGTCTTACGTGTTATTGGGTCAAGTGGATGAAGAAAGGAGAGCTGGTTTCAAGCAGACCGTTGGACAGCAGTGATGGTGATCCAGGGGTCTTGGGGGTGAGGGGACAATGCAGGTGAAACTGTGAACCCAGCGAAGCACGCAGCGGTGGTCGCGGCCTAGTCCTCTGGTCTGGACTCTCACTGTACTACCCTTCCGAGCTGTGCATTAGTTGTCCGGGGTGGCCAGTGGACCCTGATCACAGAAGGCCGTTTTTGGATCCTTGCTGTGCCAGGTTGCACTGACAGCCCCAGACGGTGGCCTCCCTGTCTCCGGGCATTTTGCACTGTGACTCTGCGCCCCCCCCCCCCATCAGCAGGTGGGAGTCTATGAGTCTGGGCTGCTCTTGTGACTAGCTTTGACCAACACAAAATGATGGGAGTGATGGGGGGCCACCTTTGAGCCCAGGCCTCAGGGGGCTTGCACACTTCTTCTCTCCCTTTCAGACCCCCGTCTCCAGCGATGAGCACAAGCCTGGGCTAGTCTGATGGAGCATGTGAGGCGAGCAGCCTAGTCACCCCATCACCCCAGCCGACAGCCAGCCAGCCCTGAGCAGCATGGCCACCCAGCTCACCTGCAGAAGCACATGGGATCCAGGGAAAAACCAGCAGAACCACCCAGCAGAGCCCAGCCTGGGTGGCTAAGCTGTAGAATCAGGAGTTGGAGGAACGGTCGCTGATGTAAGCAGTCGAGTTTGGGGCAGTGTGTCCGGCAGCCGCGGGTAACCGGGACGTATTTATTTGCTCACATAGCACCGTGACTCAGCAGGTAGACGTGGTGTTCACCTGTCCTGTCTTCCCCTCTGGCCCAGGGAAGGGGAACACCACCTGCCCAGACCCTTGCCGCTTGATGGGGCTGCTGGGTAGCTCCAACCAATGGACTATGCTGGGTCACTTCTGAGCCAAGGCAGTGCAAATGCTGTTTGACCCTTCAGGTCCCTTTGTCCTTTTTTTTTTTTTTTAAAGATTTTATTTATTTCTTTGGCAGAGAGACAGAGAGAGCCAGAAAGCATGAGCGAGGGGAATGGCAAAGGGAGAAGGAGAAGCAGGCTCCCTACTGAGCAGGGAGCCTGACGTAGGACTCGATCCCAGGACCCTGAGATCGTGACCTGAGCTGAAGGCAGACTCTTCACCGACTGAGCCACCCAGGTGTCCCCCCGTTGTCCTTTTTGTGGCCACTAGGAAGCCTCATGTTTAGACGCCTGAGGCTTGAGCAGGAAGGAGACCACTCAAAGAGGAGCATGTGTTGCATGAGTGGAAAGCGATCCTTTTTCCTGGGTCAGGAGTCCAGACTTCTTCATATGCTACCTCCACACACCCAGCCCATCCTGACAACCAGACACGCTGTTAGCCTCCACCTTAGGGCCACCTGAGGATCGAGGTGAGTGTTGGGTCCCAAGGTGAACACGCTGAGGGGAAGCAGGCAGACATAGTTCTGGGCTGAACGGTAGGTTCCTGTCCAGGGAAATCCCTGGGGTGTTTGGTGGGCCCACCCAACTGAGGGCTCTAGGTATGGATTTGCCCATTTGCCCTCAGGCCCGGGCTCTCACTGGTCTGCTCTTCTCAGGCAGCTGTGCTAGGAAGTTAGCACAAGCTGTGGGTTTACTCAGCCCATCGCAGAATGGACTGGGGCAGCGTAAGATTGCATAAAGCTTACACTGGGCAGGGCTCCTTTGATTATAGACAACTGAACTGGACTTAAGCAAAAATGAGAATTTATTTGCTTAATATAAAAAAAAAAACAACCCAAGTGGAACTCAGACCTGGCTTGATCCAGATGTTCATATAATGGTGCAACCATTCATTCCCTGGGTCTCTGCCCCTGCTCTGCTCTCCTGCCGGCTGACCTCATTCCCATGTGATGGCAGATCGGCCAACAGCAGTGGACCTTCTACCAATTTGGCATCCCTGATGAAAGAGATTGCTTCTTTCCCAAACATGTGATCAGAAGCCCTGGGTCTGGCCCTTCCTTGTTCAGGTGGGGTCTCCTGCCACCCTCTTTATTGATCATTGTGCCCAGAGGGATGCTTCCATTGGCTGGCCTGGTCATGCTCTCAGACTTGGAGCCAAGGGTCTTTCCCACCCACACTATGTAGACTGGGAGTGGGGGGCGCTGTTTCCCCAAAGGACCATCCAGGTGCAGGCCAGATGGTGGGGAAGTTGGGTCAGGAAGGAAAAACTCCCCGTCTGGGGCACAGTTGGGCTCTTCTCTTCAATGTGTTCTATCCCTTCAATGAACACGGGAGCACAGATGTCTATTTGAGATCCTAATTTCAATTCTTTTGGACATATACCCAGAATTGGGATTGCTGGATCACAGGCTATTTCTATTTTTAATTTTTGGAGGAGCCTCCATGCCATTTTCCACAGTGGCCGCACCAATTTGCATCCGCACCAATGGCACACAAGAGTTCCCAAGTGTGCACTCCCCTGCCAACGCTTGTTATGTTTTGGTGCTTTGATAACAGGCGTCCTGACAGATGTGGCACATCGTTGTGGCTTTGATTTACATTTCTCTGATGATCAGTGATCGTGAGCCCCCTTTCCTATACCTATTGGTCATTTGTATGTCTTTTTTTTTTTTTTTTTTTGTAGAAATAGCTGTTTAACTCCTTTGCCCACTTTTAAATCAGGTTATTTGCATTTTTGTCACTGAGTTGGAAGAGTTCTTATATATTTTGGATATTAACTCTTTATCAATATATGGTTGGCAACATTATTCACAATAGCCAAGATATGGAAAGAACCTAATGTCCAACAGTATAAATGTGTAAAGAAGATGTGATGTGCACACACAATGAAATATTATTCAGCATTTTTAAAAAAATGCTGCCATTTGTGACAACCTGGGGGACGTTATGTGACGCGAAATAAGCCAGGCGTGGAAGGACAAACACTTCAGTGGAATCTAAAATAGTCACACTTGTACAAGCAGAGAGTAGGATGGTGGTTGCCAGGGGCTGGGGGGAGGGAGCAATGGCGAGATGTTGCTCAGTGGGTACAAAGTTTCAATTATGCAGGATGAAGGAGTTCTGGGATTTGCTTTGCATCATCGTCTGCAGCCAGCAAGACAGTGTTGGACACTTAAAAATTTAAGAGGGTAGAGCTCTTGCTAAGTGTTCTTGCTACAATAAAAAAGAATTGATCATAAAGTTAATTAATTTTTTTAAAGTCATTTCTAGGATTCTGTGATGATAGTATTTGAAAGCTTTTGAAAATTTTAATTGGCTGTGATCTTTTTTTCATTTCAAATCAATAATCATTTTTGCACACACACACATTTGCTCTGACTTCTTGCTTATTTTGCAGCACGAATTCTTACCGTACTATTAATACTTGAGTAGCTGACCCACTTCCAGCCCCTCCAGGACCATCCGCAGCATCACCAGTGCCACTCGTGATGACATCAATTATGCTTCAAAGCTGAGCCTCCATGTTCGGCCAGCAGGAGCCACCGTGTTCCTGAGCAGTGCGGAGTCAGCACAAGGGCAGGTAACTGGAGGGACAGAGCTCCCCAGCTGTTTGAGTTTTGGTTCCGAGAGTGGATGCTGCTCTGCCCTCCCTACCGCGGTCCCGGGAAAAGCGTAACTGGGCAGCTTCTTCAGCAGCTCGTAGGACCTGGTGTCTATTCTCTCCCACGTTGTGCTGGTGTCTTTCAGACCAAGATGCTCAGCTCTGGACGAGCTCGTCCTCTCTCTGGCCCATGTGAAGGTGACTGCATCCACATGTGCGAGGATGCACGTACCGATCTCCGGGCCAGAGCTGACGTGCTCTTCCTGCCACTGGGTTTGGATTCCCAATCAGTGTTTAGATGGCTCGTGTTGGTCTGGAAGCAAAATGTGCTGAATATGACGTAGGGGCCCTGTTACACGGGTGACCCGGAGGTCAAGTGCCGTGCCCGTGCCTGTATTTAAAAGGGTTAGAAGTGGAGGTTGGACGCCTTCTAACAGCTTGTACAGGGCAGGGCAGCCCGGTGAGGCGGATGCAGTGGACAGCGGGAACCCGCCAGCTGAGAGCTGGCCTCCTGCTCGCGGGTCTGGTGGTGGTGACACAGAGAGCAGATTTACTGCCACCGCTGCTAGACAGACCACACGTTAGGCCCCCACGTGGGATATTTCACAGCCAGGTTGCTTGAAATGAGCGCTGGGAGCAGGGGCGTGGGACGTCGGGGTGTGGAGAGCAGCCCTGCTGGGAGTGGCACCCAGGATGAGGGCAAGGGGTCACCCTGCTCCGTCTCACTTGACCCCTGCCGTCTCCTGGCTCAGAATCTCTCCTGGGCTAGAATAAAAATTCCTCAGTGCCCATCTCTGACCGGGACTGCCCTCTGGACTCGTCCCCACACCCTTCTGCACACGGTGAACACATCTCCCTTCTCCTCCGACAAGCTTCTCTGTGACCCAGGCAGGTGAAGAACCGCACGTCTGTGTCCTTTCCTGCAGAGCTGCCGCTCCGATGGCTTTCAAACAATGAGCTTGGAAATCTGTTTGATTTGATAGCTTGGTGAGGAAAAGAACAACATTCATTCATTCGTTGGGTTCATAGTGGCTGAACTGCGCATTCTCTGTGACGGGTGTTGGGTTACAGGCAGAGTGTGGTGGGGGGAGCGCTCAGAGAAACAGGTAAGTCAGCCATCTCAGAAGCCTGGGGGCACGGCTTGGTGCGGTGGCAAGGTGGGGGGGCTCTCTGTCCAGCTAATCTCAGATGCCTGCACACAGTGGGCACCCACACAAGGCAAACGCCTGGGAGAATGTAGTGGGCACCCAGCTGCTGCCGGGTCCGGCGCCCCCTCAAGGCCCTTACCCTGGGGTTGGCGGTGGCTTAGGAAGCATGGAAACCCCCTTCCCATGGGGATGTTTGGCCTTGTCTGGAGACGTTTTTGTTGTCACAACTGCTGGGGGGTCGGCGAGGGGGGAGAAGTACCTGCAGAGGCTAGAGATGCTGCCGGACATCGGGCCCCGTGCAGGACGGCCCCACAGTGAAGCAGGTCCGGTCGCATGGCAGTAGTGCCAAGGCTGAGATCCGCGGTGCCCTGTCTCAACCCCATGGCGGTTGTTAGACACACCCTTGAGGGTACTATCAGTACTGTCACCTGGAGAGAGCACGATGGGCAGGCAGAGGGGCCCTCCATCCCAGCCTGCCCTCGCTGTGAAGTTAGAATGTGAGAATGGCATCACCCGCGCACCACACCTGCCAGGAGGTTCAGCTGAGATGCTGGGGGTAGTGGCAAGTTTTGCCAAGTTTGAGGAGCTTTACAAACACTGTATAGGTTTTATCAACCCTCCGCCCAAAGCCCTGCAGAACTATGGTGTCTAAGAAGCTTCCAGCTTGGAGCTCAACCCTTGCCCGTCTGAGCGATTCCCAGCGGAGATGATACTGTTTGTGTGAGCCTGCTTCCGATGGAGTCCGCGCGTGCGCCTTGTGAGTGTATGCGTCAGACTGTGATTAATGAGCGGCTCTGATCTTGGGCTTGCTTCCTCCTTGGCTGCAGCATTACCCTGCCATTGTCTCCCTACGGAAGGTCCACCATCTGCACATCAATCACATTCCTACTGCGTTCACTTTGAAAAGTTTCCTTTATCTCATTAGAGGCTTCTTGTTTCTGGGAGCGGTCTACCTCTAAGATGCTCTGCTGTTTTTGAGGTTGTTTTTGTGTTCCTGGCAAGCTTGGTTCCAGGAAGAGGAGGTCAGAGGATTGGAGATTCGACCACTCTTGGAAGGGGAGTGGGAGCTGCCTGGGGCACGCATCTGGGCATCCCGGGGTCCTGGCACTAGAGCCCAGGGCTTAGTGTGGGCTTGGGGAGGGCACGCAGGCAGGTGGAACCCAGGCTGGGGTTTCGCAGGCAGGATCTGATGGACGTGCGAGGCAGTCGAGTTTTGTTGGGAAAGCAGTTGAAGATCCACAGAATGTAGGCTGGTTGAGCAGAGAATGAAGATAGAGACCAAGGGGAGACAATGGAGGGAGTGGGTTCAGGAGTCTCACGGAGAGTGAGGAGTAGTGGGAACTGGAGGGAAGGGGTGGGAGAGGAGGAGGGAGTTACAGGTGAGAGGTTTGTCACCACCAAGAGGATCCACCCCGCTCCAAGTCTGAACGAGGTCCATGGAGGGATGACTGGGGAGAGGGAGTTGCCGGGGTGAGAGGTCCTGGGGGTGAGACTATGACATCACCCTCTCTGCTCCCCAGGAGCCTCAGGGCATGGAGCAAAGGTGGGCCTGGGGGCTTTAGAAGCCCAAGGAGGGGTCCTGGTTTAGAGGAGCTGACAACTAACTCCCTGGAGAGAGCGTGGAGCTGAGAGGTGGGCTGCACTCTGGCCATGGGGTACCATTGGCACACAGCCATGGGTAGCACCATGGACAGAGCTCACCGTGACAAACAGGACAGTGGTGGCTGTCACAGCAGAGGCTCCAGCCTGATGTCTGGAGGTGTGACAGGTACCCAGGTGACAGCTGACCCAGGTGCCTCAGCCTGTTCCAGGTGACCCCGGAGGACACTGCCAATCCAAGCCTGGCCAGCTGTGTGCTGTAATGGCCACATGCTCCATGCTGAGAAACAGAAAGGTGGCCAGAGTGACAGCCTTGCTGTTGACTTACAGGCATCCTGGCTCAGCCACCTCTCCCCCTCTGCCCTCTGCCTCCCAGCTCATCTGGCCAGCCCTGGCTCACGCATGAGGGTGTGAAGGCCATGTTTGGGGCAGCATGCAGGAGAGAGTGCCCAGGTGAGTGACCAAAGACAGGCTGACACTGGGCCGATGTTGGCTGGAGGGTGAATCAGGAAAAAACTGAATGCTGCTCTCCTAGCTTCTCTATAAGGGCATGGCCTCCTCTGGCTGAGGCTGCATCTGTCTCCCCATTTCCCACCCACTCACCCTTGAAGAAGACAGCGGAGGCAGGGGCTCCAAGGGGCAGTTTGGAGCCAAGAAGCAAGACTCAGAGTCAGAGTTCAGGGGTTCCTCCTCCTGGATGAACTGGTAAGGGACAGCGCCAAGTGCTTCTGACGTTCTCGCCCTGTGCCTGCCAGTGAGGCCGGCCCGGGGGACGGGTGTGCCCAGACAGCCCAGCCGCCATGGCTGCCTCCTCCATGGGTGGGGAGCAGCTGGAGATGGGGGCCGCGTCTGTGCTGGTCATGTTTGCAGCCTTGGGGTCTAGCACAGTTCCTGGCACGGAATAGCTTCACTGCATGAACTGGGTTTTGCCCAGGGACCCTTCCCCTTTCTTGCACTGTCAACCCTTCCTGAAAACTCTATCTGTATCACTTTGAGCCCTGATATCATTTGGCCTCTCAGGCCTTTACTTTTTATATGGGGAGGGGCTTTTTCTTGGACACGCAGGGTGGGTCTCTGACCCCTAGAAAATAAAGAAATGGGGACCAGAAAACCCATGCGAGACACAAGTGGTCACCCAGTAAAGACTTAAAACTCAGAGGTTGAAGCTCTAACCCCAGTGTGACCTCCTACAGGGAGGCGATTCAGTTGAAAAGCGGTCACGAGGGTGGGGCCCTAATCCAGTAGGATCGGTGTCCTTATAAAAGGAAGAGACACCAGTGCATGCTCTCTGTCTCCCTCCAGGGGCACAGAGAAAGGACGGATCAAAAGCACAGCCGGAAGCAGCTGTCCACAAGCCAGGGAGAGAGGCTCACCCATCACCAACCCTGATGGCACATTGATCTGACTTCCAGGCTCAGAACTTCTAGAGGATAGACGTGCGTGTGTAGCACCGTGGCTGGGGCATGCTGTTGGCAGTCCCACTGGCGCATTACCCGCCCAGCTGAAGAGTGAGAGTGTCCCCCCAGAGCTTTCACGGTCCTCTTGCCCTCAGCCGGGGGACCTCACACTGGATTTGTTTGCTTGGGGCTCTCTTGGCAGCTTCCGTTGAAGCAAAGGAGCTCGTATCCTGAGACTTTGGAGAGGGCCCTGAGGGGCGATGGCGGGACAGGTGCCAGGGGAGAAGAGTGGCGGGGCCCCCGGGTGGGCTCTGGCCATGGGCAGCCAGCTCGTGTTTCCCTCAGTGGTTTGTTTTGATTTTGGCTTCCGCAGTGACACCAGGTAGCTGTGAGCCCAGAGGCTCTGCATCTGTCCCGCTGAGCAGCTGAGCTCCTCTGCTGTTCACGCATGGGAAGATGTAGGTTTTCACTTCACCTGCCATCTGGACTCTTCGCTGTTCAGGAAATGGTGTGTTGGCCAATGCAAACTCTGTGAGTCCTTTGCCATCTCTTGGGGTCCGTGCTGTGCTCCGGAGGAAAGGGCGCTGCTTCTGCTCAAGCATTTCTACTTAACAAATATTTATGAGTGCCTGGTAGGTACCGAGGTCTTGCTCCAGATGCTGGAGATAAGTAGGTAAACCAGCCAGAGAACATCTGTGCCCACGTAGCTTCCGTGTTTGTCGGGAGGGGGTGCAGAAAATGTGCACCTACAAAAATATCCAGCAGTGACAGATATTCTGAAGAGAATAAAACGGGGTACTGTGTCGGTGGGGGTGGTAGAGGTCAGGGAGGCCTCCCCGAAGAGGGAAAGGGGAGCCGAGATCAGAATGTCAAGATTGAAGCAGCCAGGTAAGCATCAGGAGAGAGAAGTGCCCAGGTCCTGGGGTAGGAATGAGCTCGGTGTACTGGAGGAACCCAAAGGAGCCTGGCAGGGCTCCAGGGCAGAGTGAGGGGGAGAGGAGGAATGGAAGGTCAAGTGAGAGGCGGGAGCCCCTGTGGGTTGGCTGAGGAGTTTGGAGGTTCAGGACAGCAGGAAGCCATGGGCAGGTTCTGTCCAGGAGGTGGGATGGGCTGGTTACATCCTCAAAAGCTCACTGGGGGCTGCTGTGAGGGGTGAGCTCCGGGGGCAGAAGGCTTCTCCCCATCTTCTGCTGTCTGGTCCAGGCTGCAGTATCTCTCTGGGCTTCTCTCCCTGACCCCTCCTGCAGCTTTCACTTGGTCTCCCTGCCTCCACTCTTGCCTCTCCAGGGGCTAGAGCAGCCAGGAAACACCATTCACTCCTCATCTTGAAACCCCCCTGAGGCTTCCTTCTCTTCCAGCAAAAAGCCAGAGTCCTCATGGGGATCAATATGATCTTCTCTCCCCACTCCTGCCCCCTTCCATCCCCAACTATCTCTGAAGGACATCACCCTAACTTCCTGTGTCCTCCGACCCACACCAACTCTTTTTGTCTTATTTTTCCTCCTTGCAGCCGTAGCTCTCATTGATGGTCTCCCTGCTCTAGGGTTAGGGCCCCAGGGTGGGGGCTTCTGTTTGGTGTGCTACTACCTCGCAGTGTGTAGACCAGCCCCCCGCAGTCAACACCTGTGTGCCATTGTCAAAGTCCTGACTGGGGAGGCCAGGGGAGCTTGTTCCAAGGTGGACCTTGTGCACGAGGAGGGAAGTGGAGAGATCCCGGTGGACTTGAAGACCCAGCCCACAGGGCTTGCTAGCCTATCAGGTGTGAGGGTTGCCAAGGGGGACAACACTCTTGCAGGGTTTTGGCTTGAGCTGCTGAGTGCATGGTGAGTGGAAGCACATGCGTGTGACGGAGATGGGGAAGGAGACACATGCCTGGCCAGTTACACTGTCCCCTCTCACACTCGGCCAGGGATGGCTGGACCTCAAAGGGAGGTGTCCAGAAGCCAGGCTACCGCCTTCTGAAGCCTGCTTTAACAAATGACTGAGATGGGTGTCCTGGCTCTCCTCAGTGAGATGTCCTTATTCTGAGGCATGCCAAAGGCTTCCTCTCTCCCACGAGTCCTGCACAGTGCCAGCCGCAGGTGCCTCCCCAAAGGTGAGGCCAGGAGGGCTGCCAGCCCGTTTCCTAGGGAACGTGCAGTCAGCCCCCTTCTTCCCTCCCAACCCCACTCTTTCAATTTTCTTCTTGTGGACTGGTATTTTCACTGTGATTCTGTCCCAGGACTTCTGACCTAATTCCAATATACTTGTTGGATTTTCTTATTTCCTCTCGATGCTGACTTTGATACATGAGGCTGTTTTATCACTGGGCAATTTTAATTCTCATACAGAGACTTGGTTTTCCCAATTTCTGTGTTTCCTTTGAGTTTTAGCCAACAGGCACATAACACCTAAGAAAGGTCCATGGATTCCATGGGCTGTTTGTTGAATTATGCAAGGAGCTCCTTTATTATTCCCTTTGTGTGGTCTGTGTGGCTCTTACCAGAGGCATGGCTTACATGGTAGCCTACTGTGTGTCCAGTACAGATGAGCTTGAGGGGAGAAGCAGAGGAAATGCTGCTTTGCCCCATGAGAAGTTTGCTATCAATGCAGCCAGAGAACACTCACAAGATCTAAGATCACAGATGCGGGCACTGTGGTCCAGTAGGTCAATGGGACACTGTGAGGGAAGGCTCTTAGCCAGAGCAGGAGTAGAAGTAACCTCATGGGATGAAGAATTCTTGGTATTGTTGGATTTTGAGATTGGTTAATTCGTTTAGCCAACAAATATGGGCTGGACATTGTTTTCTATGCTGAGAATATAAGAAGGGAGGCATTCAGGCACCACCCATCCATTCACCCATCCATCCATCTAGTCATCCATCCACCATCCATCTATTCACCCACCATCCACCCCACCCACCCACCCTCCATCCTTTTATCCATCCATCCACCCCTACATCCACCATCCATCCATCCATCCATCCATCCATCCTTCTTTTATCCATCCATCCACCCCTACATCCTCCATCCATCCATCCATCCATCCATCCATCCATCCATCCATCCTTTTATCCATCCATCCACCCCTACATCCACCATACATCTAAGCATCCATCCACAATACATCTATACTCTATCCATCATCCATCCACCCATCCATCTGTGAGTACCTGTATGCTAAGCATTCTTTAAGGTACCAAGAATATAGCTGAAACAAAACCAAAAACAAACCACAAGCTCTCCCATAAGCTTTCATCTTGGTGGTCAAGACAGATGAGGTTAACTTATAAAGGTACAGAGGATGGAGTCCAAAGGACATAAGGCCTCCCCAAAATAACCAATATCTGTTAGATGGTGAGAGCTGCTGTGGAAAATAAAACAGAGTGAGTACAGAGAGTGGCTGAGGGGATAAGTAGACTGGCCTCCCCGTGACAGGGCCACCTAGCGCCTGAGCCAGTAGGACACTCAGTGCATACTTTTACCCAGGAGTGAATGGTGTCTTCAGATGGGTGTGTAGGACGGGACTGGCCACAGCCTACCCTCAAGTGGTATGATATCTAGGGCCAGCCCTTTGAGGCCCAGTGGCATTGCCTGTCCCAAGAAGGGGGTGACCAGTGGCATTTTCAGTGCACCAGGACACAGACCAAATGAATAACATCACTGGCCGGCAATCAGCCAGCCTGAGGGACGGGGCTAAACAATGTTCCCTTTTCCCTTCCATGGCTGCACAAATCAATAAAGGATTAGACTCAGCTCTTGTCATTGGCATTGATTGATTTTGGAATTTCAAAGATTGTTAATTTTAAGATGGCAGCATTTGGGAATATTTCATTATACCCCATTAGGACATTGAGAGCATCAAGTATTTTAATCTGGGGTCCTGAATTATTTAGGGTCCAGCACTGACATGCCTAATGAAATATGCTTCTTCCTTCTTTGGGGGTTCCATATCTGGCTATGGAAATTATTCATTAACAGAGAGAGAAAGAGTGAGAATGCCCTTATATTAGAGCCATTAAAGTGTTCTATTCTGATGATCTATAAAGGGAGAAACCACTGATCAGACTCTACCAGGCACACTGGAACATTTGCAATATCATTAATTTTAATGATCTGTTCCAAAATCACAGAGCTATTAAAATAAAACTTCAAGTGTGGGGGGAGAAAAGGAAATGCATTCTAAATTATTGCTAATGAATGGGAAATATTTAAATCATGCTAAATTGACCTTAAAGTTTTGCCTAATACTCTCATCAGACACAGATTACTTTATCTCATGTCAAGTGTCGTCTGCTTGTCCAAACCCTTGTCCTGGTTGCCAGTGTTACAAGTCTCCTTGTAGCAAGGCTCTGTTTATCTTTATTCTATCCACAGACCCTTAGCCAGCAGGACCTTGGAACCAGAAGGAGGGTGAAGAGAGCGGGGAACTGGAAACAGCGAAGTCTGATGGGTATCTGGCACCAACCAGCTGTGTGACCTAGAGCAGGTGGCATTGCCTCTCTGAGCATTAGTTTGGGCTCCTTCCTCATCCTTCGGGATGAAGATTAAGCACCACCTCCTTTAGAGAGGGCTACAGGGACCATCCAACCTGCATAGTGGGGGGTGTCTATCCAGTTTCCATCATATCACTCTCTGGGCCTCTTTCATAATACAGATGGTTCCCCACTTAACGATTTTTCGACTTGACGATGGTGTGAAAGCAATACACATCGGTAGAGACTGTACTTTGAATTTTAATTGTGTCCAAAGCCAGCGGATATGTGGTCTGATACTCCGTCTGGATGCTGAGCAGTGGCAGAGAACCACGTCGTCGCGGGGAGCAGCCGATAAACTTACAGCCATCCTGCACCTATACAACCGGTCTGTTTTTCTCTGTCAGTAAGGTATTCAGTAAACTATGTGGGATAGTCAACACTTTAGTATAAAGTAGGCTTTGTTTACATGAATAGCCGACCAAAGGTGTGATGTCAGTGCTCGGAGCACATTTGCGGTAGGCGAGGCTAAGCCACGCCGTTCAGTAGGCAGGTATAGTAAATGCATGTTCCACATAACGGCCTTCTCAGCTTGCGGTGGGTTTATCGGGCGTAACCCTGCCGTAAGAGAGGAAGGCGTACACTTTGGACTCTCTGAAATCCTTGCTTGCTGCTTAGTTTTCGTCTTCTCTGCTCGAATGCAAATTCCACCCATACAAGGACTTGGCATTTTCCGTGAATGCCTGGATCCCGTGTCTGTAACCACCGGGTACAATGCAGGCGCTTAGCAGAGCTGGCTGGAATGGCGGAAGGTGAATGAATGGCTCTAAACGCATCCTCTTGCTCACCTGCCCGGGTAAGGCGGAATGCACCTCCACGGGGCATGGGGAGGACGTCGCGTCTTCCTGGAAGTCTGGACCACGCGTGTTCCCCTGCTGGTTCACAGCACAGACAGGAATAACGGTAGTACTAAGAATAGCCCATATTGATACAACACTGTGTTCTTTCCACTTATATTTGTATTTGCGCTCTTCTGTGGTCACCATGGCAACTCGGCCAGCCGAGGCTGAAAACTTCCACTTGAAAAGCATAACTGGGATGGAGAAAAGTTAAGGGACTTCGCGAAAGCCACCTCGACATTGCAGTCAGGAGCCCTAAATTTCAGGAGTCTTGACATTTAATCCAGTCCCCTTTTCACCCCTGCCCCATGGGCTCCTTCATACTTTGAATTATCTGTGCACTTAGAACAGACTAGCAGTAAATTTAAAAAACCATTGTTTTCACTTACAGCACAAGGCAGCTATATGTGGGAATTTTTCAGTGTCTGTCTCGACACGGGCCCGTGCACAGCATTGAACACATGGGTGCACACTCACTAGAGTTTCTGCCACGTCCTCTACATGGGGTGCTCTGCATGGGACCCAAGCCCTTCAGGGGGGCTGCGTCCCCCACCAGAGAGTCTGGAGCCCCTGAGGGAGGTCTGGCCACGGCCAGTGGAGCTTGGGGTGACGTGCACTCTGTATGTAGGACAGAGCCTGCCCCGTGTACACCTAGCAGGGATTCCCTCACTGTCTCCCCTGGTTCTACGTCCTGCTCCTCTTGGCCCTTTGCACAGGGATGGCCGTGGGGAGAGCCTGGTGTTACCTGGATTACACAAACAGCACCTGGAGAGTGGCCAGGGCAAGGTATCGCAAGGTGGGCTGAGGAAATGGACGTCTGCCGTCAGAACCAGTCGGGGCTAACCTGTAAAGCCGCTTGGAGAAGAGTCATCCCAAGTGGAGCCATTCTCGATCCGCCAGCCTCCAGCTGATCCGTCAGTGACCATAAGGGCAGGGGTGAGGACAGATGAGCTCAACCCAGCCCTACCCAGATCAACAGAACTTCCTAGCTAACCTATAGACTTGTGAGCTTAAGGAATGTTTGTTGTTTCAAGCTGGTGAGCTTGGAGGTGCTTTGTCTTGCGGCATTAGCTAACTGATACATACCCGGTCTGCATGCAAACTATAGGCTTAAAGCTCAGTCTTGGCAGCATCTGTGTGGGCTGGACTCAAGAGCATTCGCGATCCAGTCTCATGGGAACCAGCTGGGCCAGGACAGTAGGTGACGTCAGTCCCGAGAGCACCAGGAAGGGGGAGAATGGCAATCTCAGTCAGACAGCCGGGAAGACTGTTGAGGAAATGGTGAAGGGTCAAGTTGTCACATATGCCGGCTGTGTGTGTGTGTGTGTGTGTGTGCGCGCGCGCACACACACCTGGAAGCATTCCTGCTGGGGGGAAAAGCAGAACAGAGGCCTCGGGGCCCAGCCACAGGCACGTACCAGCCACCTGCCTCGCCTTTCTTCAGCCAAGAAGCCCTTCTGGGGCAGGTCAAGGGTGTGCAAACCACACCTTTCCCCACGTCCCCCTCTGTAACTCTTCGAACAAAAAGTGAAATATTCTTTGGAGAGATCTTGGTCATTATTTACTGTAATTGTGACAAGACGGACCCATCAACTAGATGTAAAAGGAGACTGTGGCGAGTGGTTGATTAAAACCTAGAGCACGCCACATTTGAGAGCTGACATGAAGAGCTATTTGCACGAGGAACATCAGTAATTTTCAATTAGCAGGAAAGAAGAAAGGGCTCAACGTCGATTCATATAATGTGACTACGGTCGTAGAGAGTGTGCTCAGCAGAGCTGGGGCATGAGGAGACCGTCTCCTGCCCGGGAGGTGCTGTCGGGGGGCTGTGAGGACTCTGAAAGCACAAGCCGTCCGGCTCCCATGGGGACCTCCCAGCCTGTTCTAGGGAATTGTAGAACACGGGAAAAATGTGTTTTAGGGCTCGGATGGTCATCTCTCCTTAAAGTTTATTGCTTAGCTATTTAGGACCAAAGTTGCTTCATTATTTGCGGGGAACTTTCCCTTAACTGAGGGACGCTGAGAAACACGCACAGATGCTAACAGGGCAGGTAAAGGGGAAGGAGGATGGCACTTGCGTTTTCTGGGGAGCACTCCCGTGGCAGGAGCAGTTGTTAGGGTAGAGTCAGGGCCTGGGCCTCCTCCCTTCCTCCCTGCCTTTTGTCCCTTGCTCCTCCATCCCTGCACCCATTCTTCCCCTCCCGTCCCCTTCTTCCCACCCCCTCCCTGTCTTCTCTCAGCCCAGGGATTGATCGGACTCAAGAGACTAATTCACGGACCAAACTCAGCCCCAACTGTTCAAATAAAACGACACGGCATTCGTGGGAACTAATCCAGCCATCTTTGTGTGGAAAAGCTTAACGAACTCTCTCCCTTTGTCAAAACTCACAGGAAACCAGGTCAGAGTCTGAGCCTTAAGCAGATTCACTGCTGGTGGCTGTGTCCGCGGGAGCCGCCCCCAGCTGCGGGATCAGTCTCCCCGCCTTTGCCCAGGGCGCAGTCCCTGGTGGGTGCTTTCTGGATGCCGGGCAGGAAGGCCAGGCCTTCTTGTTGTTTTCTGAACTGGCACCGAGGGCCTCTGGCCGAGTTCCCCTCCTCTGGACGACGCAGGACTGCCGGGGGCCCCCGGCCGCCCCGGACGCTGCGGCTCTGCCCTGGGGCTCTCTGACCCTGTCTGTGTGCCTGCAGCGTCGCTGGTCTGCCCAGCTCCGTTCTGCGAAGGCTTTGTGGGGGCCCCAGCACAGCCCCGAGAACTGGAAGACCTAAGCAGAAGAGAAGCGAAGGCAGAGCGGACGTTCCTTGCTCAGAGACCTGCTTTGTTCTGCAGTTGCCCCTCGGGCTTCTCGCTTGGCTGGCTGGGGGCACGAAAGCAGGGCCAGTTATTTCTGGGGGATGCCCGGCATGCCAGGTTCAACATCCCATATCACAGAACTCTGCCTGCACTCTCCTAGCCGATGGGGGAGCTGCATGTAGAGGGCCGGGCCCCCCCGATGTGGAACCTCTGTCCCTAGGAGGCAGGTTTGAGCCTGGATATGAGGCCCCAGAGGGACAACGTCAAGCCCCGTCATCCTACAACACGGAGAAGGTCTAGAAATCAGACGGAACGGCTCACTACCGACACCGTCCCCGATGCCCTGGCTCGCCCGGGACGAGCCCGGACACAGACCCTCCGAATCCCCACGCTCACCCCCGCTGAGCTGAGTGCCTGGTTCCACCATCACCCATGCTCAACCTGAGCCAGCAGACAGCCCCCTCCTCAGAATAGGCCCATCTCCCCCACTCCCATCCTGACCCCCACCCCCTGCTCGACTCCCCTTTCACTCTTGTCTGTAGAAGAAAAGCACTTTTGCCCAACTCCTGAGATAGTGGCTGACCTTTTGGTCACAGCGATGTCCCCATGGCCGCAGCCCCCTTCCCTGTTAGGTAGCCCCCACCTTGCAGTGGGCTACGCTCTGAGCCACGTCAGGTCCCCATGAAGTGGTGGCTCTTGCCAGCCTCCTGCTCCCAACCATGACCAGTTAGGACCCTCCCCGGTTTCGCATCCCCTCACCCCTGCAGAACTCATCATCACCTGTCCCGTGTCACACACACAGGTCCCAGAAGGCTCTCCGTGTGCAGTGACGAATGAAAACTAATGAAGCTGGGGGGGGAGTGGAGAGTGGCACTCGGCGTCCTGGGGTCCACGGGGGGCACCCCTCCCTGTGTGTGGGTTCCTGGCCTCAGAGGAAACAAGCACGTTTCAAAATCAAGAGGAAGCATCTGGAAACTTCTACAGCAATTTGACAGACTTACTTTATTTCCTTCGAGTTCAAGAATAATTTTTAAAAGTTGGAGGTTATCTCTTGTGTGCCTATTTTTATTTCATTTACCCAGTGATTTGCTGTCCCCGCCCTGGGTTCAAGGCACAATCGGCCAACGAAAATTGTACTTACTTAAGGTATACAACGTGACGATTTAATATACGTATTATTGCTGTGAAATGATTGCTGCAATTAGACGTAATTACCGTTCTGTGCGAGAACGCTTAAGGTCTGATTTACTTTTTTAAAAGTATTTTACAGGAGTATTGGTCTGCAACGCAGTGGTCATTCCCCTCAGACAATCTGTGACTCGGGCTCCGGAGGACCTCTTCCTGGGGCCGGGGGTGGCTCCCAGCCTCTCCTCCACCCGCACGGACACAGGGCTCAGTCCCAGACGCTGAAGGCAGGAGCAGGACGGAGGCACCTGCACCTGCATGGAGGTGGGCTTGTCCAGTGAGGCCTCACAAGGGGGGGAGCGTGGGGGGCGGGAGACCCAGTCCGAGGATGCCTGCTGCCTCCGAGGGAGCGCCGGAAGGGCCAGCTGTGCGGGGCCCCTACTACGTGCCCGGCACCGAGGAAGGTCCCGGGTGCCTCAGGGCCACGCGTGGGGGTACGCTGACGACCGTTGCTTCTTTATAGAGGAAGATGTGGAAGCATGGGGAAGTGAACAGACTTGCCAGAGAGGAACCAGGAGAGAACCAGAGGCAAACTCGGAGCTGATCCTGGAGCCCAAGCCCTTGGACGCCATGATGGGTGTGTGCCTCTGTGCACAGGTGAGGTGTCTACACGCGAGTGTTGCCTGTGTGTCTCTGGACACGCATGGCTGCGTGCACACATACTCATACATGTGGGTGTCCATGTGGGGGCAATGAGATCCCTGGCAGCCGACAGGGTGGGCGCCTAGCCCCTGAGCCGTGTTCTCCCTGGGCTCTGGGCCTTGGGCACCGCCTTCCGTGACGGCAGGTGTAGACGCCACGGCTGTGGCACCTGACCCTCCCTCCCACGCTCAGAGGCCACGAGGAGCCAGTTCCTTTGCCCTGCCATCCCTCCCCAGGAGGGGGTTGAGGATGTGCCTCCCCACGCCCCCACGGGAAGGAACAGCTGGTGTCTGCCCTCCGGGGGAGGGATGCCCGTGCAGGAGGTGCCCATGCATCAGGAGATGCGTGACTTTTGGGGGGCTCATTCCCCGTGACCAGTGAAGCAGAAATGACGGCGCTGACGCTTCCACCTATGTTCCTCGCCCCTGCATGATGGCCCATTGCTAAATAAAGCTCAGAGCAAGGTGTTTCCTCCAAAGGGGCAGGATGTCGTCACTGAAGCCAGACTCCATGGAGGCCACCCCCAGAGCCCACACGGGCATGGCCAGGCTGGCACCCTGCTCTCCCACAAAGGAAGGGGGCCGTGGCAGCCGACCTCTCCCACCAGAGCCCCTGCCCCATTGCTCTGCAAGGGCTTTATTTCTGAACCCATCCCTCCCCTTTCCAAGATCTGAGTCTGCCCAGCCCAGAGGACGGATCTACAACCAGCTGTCTGTCTGTCTGTGCCTTGAAGGAGGAGAGTTGCCCTAGGACTTAGGCCTGGCCAACCCTTCCCCACCCCCAGTTCAGGCCAGACCCACAAACAGGCTTCTGACTACAGATGCCAGAGCCCAGAACAACTACCCACGGCCAGAAGAGGCAAGTTAGGTTTCTTCTGCTCAGTCATGTGTCCAGGGTGGCTGACCAGACAGGCTGTGGTCTGGGGTAAGCTGAGTCACCCCCATGTGCCTAACTACTGAAAATCCAAGGTTCGAGGAGCTGAGATGTGGAGAGTCTGAACCCCTGAAAAGACGTCTGCCAGTGGGGGGGTCTGGGCAGGTGCGGGATGGCTTTAGCTTGGGGGCTTTGGACCCCACGTTCTTGGAGGCAGAGCTCTTAGCCCCCTCTTTCCCCACAAGCATTAGCAGACACTCAGGGATATACCACTGGGAGGTCCAAGACCATTTCCAGAATCACTGATGTTCTTGGGAAGTGGAGTCAGAACATTGGTCAGATCATGTTTTTGGGAAACACAGCCCTGGTTTGGCAAAGGTTTGGACTCTAAAATTTGGGGTTCTTTCTTGATTTTAGAAAACTGACCTTCTCCACTTGCTGAGTAATGTCCAGCTGACCCAGTAATGACCCAGTGCCCCCAGGGGGTGGCAGAGCTCCAGGCAGATGGTCTGCTGCCAGCGGCCCTGGGCATTTCCTGGTGATACCCCTGGAGCAGGGAGGAGCGGGACCAAGGAGCACACCACACTGGCTGGGACAACAGAGTGTGAGCATCGCCTGGGGAGGCAGGGCTGTGGCTGTGGGTCATGAGTCTGTTTGGGACAGAAAGCCCACCAGCATCTGGGGGTGCAGGAATCAGGTCTCCACTTGCCCCACAGAGGGCCTGCAAGGACATCTGAATGTAAGTTTCCAGCTGGGGGTGCAGGCCTGAGTGGTTCTACCTTCCAGAGGTCAGGGGTTGTAACCCTGGACAGTGAGCCCAGGGCGGCCCCGCCTGTGGCAGCTGTCGGCACCTAGCACAGCTCCGCATGGGGGCCATGTTCTCATCCCAGTTCCAGGTGCCCAGGAATCAGCAGAAAGAACTCAGCACCCCACCAAGTGTCTGGGGTCGTCCCCACCCGAGCAGCTGCAGGGATGGTGGAGAGTATCGGTTTTCCATGCTGTGTTCAGAGTTCTCAGAGCTTCCCATCCCGCCCGGCTCAGAACTCAGCCTTTCCTGGTATAGACTGTGTGTGTCCTGAGCTCCAGCTTTCCAGGCAGATTGCCTGAAACCAGAGCTGCTCACAATAAGGGGCTTTTTTTTTTTTTTTGATAAATAGGGACATTTCCTAAAATAGTGGTCTTTATTCAATTGGCAGTACGTTTTCAGGAGCTGTTGCACACGATTAGTGCCCACTGGGTGGCAGTTAGGGACAGAGCTCTTTACGAACCTGTGCATTCAGGATCAGTGCTTCCCACCAGCTTCCTGGTCACGGGGGCCCCGTGCGTCAGGGGACAGTGAGCGTTTCATGCTCACGCTGGCTGGAAATGCCTCCACGTCCTGCCCCTGCAGTGCCGGGGACTCGAGACTACACACTGTGCTTCCAGCCTGCAGTGTATTTTAATTTCCTTTTTGAAAAGAAGTGCTGCCCCTTCATTTACCCACCTGTCTGGCCACGGAATGTGAGTCCCAGGTGAAAGCTGCATTGTGGAAGAGGGAAAAAATACCGAACATTTCCCGGCTCTGAGGCAAAGCAGGAGAGCATGTAAAAATATCTGAAATAGCACGTTTTGAAGAAGCAGCTTCGACTGAGAGACTCTGCGTCTGAAACGCATCAGCACTGAAAATAGCTAGAAGGTTCTAGGGAGAGAGTTGGGGGGTAGGTATGGAGGTGGGGGTACCACTCCACCCAAATTTTACCAACCTTTTTTTTACAATCTTTTTTTTATTTTTTTAAGATTTTATTTATTTGACAGAGAAAGACACAGCGAGAGAGGTAACACAAGCAGGGGGAGTGGGAGAGGGAGAAGCAGGCTCCCCACCAAGCAGGGAGCCCGATGCGGGGCTCGATCCCAGGACCCTGGGATCATGACCTGAGCCGAAGGCAGATGCTTAACGACTGAGCCACCCAGGTGCCACAGCCAACCTTCTTTTAAAACTGCCCCAGAAGGCCTGCAGTGTGATGCGTGTGACTAACCAGCCCTGCCCTCCTTTCCACACCCCGGGCTCAGAAGGACACCGGGCAACAACGGTTGGAGGAGGGCAGTGCCGCTCCCATTGCCTGGAAGCATCTCCCTGCGGAACCCAGCTGGGGAGATGCAATGAACAGGTCTCTCTCTTTATGAAGCCATCTTGTGGTTAAATGGGTAATCCTTTGGCCTGGGGGCTCTTCTCCGGAGCCTCCAGTAAACCTTGGAGAGTCAGGGCCGTGAGAAGTGCCCCTAGGGCTCTACGTGTCTGCAGAAACGGCCTCCGGGAGCATTCGCAGGGGAGCTCCTGGGACAGAAATGGCAAGTTGCCCAGCTGGCTCGGAAGGTGTTTCGGAAATGTCTCTCCCCTTTCGGAGACTGTTGGGGGGTGTCTTGGTTTGCCATGCGGCCGGACCAGGGTGGCTGGCTCTGGCATGTGCGTTTGTTTAGGGGTTTGCTGATTTCAAAGGAGAGCTGGATTTACTGGTGAAAATACCAAAGGGACTGTGGCTGGGTTGTCGCCTGAAGCCATTTCATTTCAGAGCTGGGGGTGTTTTCCCAGACAACATCCAATTCCACCACCCTGGCTGGGTGTCCCATGATTCAATCAGCTGTAACCCCCATGTCCCCGCAGTTAGTGTCCGACCCCACAGGTTAAAGGGCTTAGTCCCGCAAGACCGCTGCACATCAGAGCCCAGTTGCGAATTCTGACAGACTGGCTATAAATCAGGGGTTCCCTTGACCCCTCCTCAGGCTCCATAATGTATTAGGATGACTCACAGAACTCAGGAAAGTGATTTACTTAGGTTTCCCAGTTTGTTATAAAGGATACGGCTCAGGAACAGGTAACGGAAGGACACAGAGGAGCTGCCCTGTTCACCCAGGTACAGCACCCTCCCCATCTCCACGCCATCACCAGCCCAGAAGCTCATCCAGTCTCCTTGTTCCAGAGTTTTTATCTCTGCGTCCCCTCCCCTCCCTGGAGGTCGGAGGGTGGGGTTGGAAGTTCCAACCCTCCCATCACTTGGTCTTTCTGGGGACCGGTCCCAACCTGAGGCGTTCCAGGGGCCTCCTCTTGAGTCCTCACCTTCGCATGGACTCAGGATCTCGTGAGTACAAGGCGTGCTGCTCTTTGCACTCAGGGAATCCCGGGGCTTTAGGAGCTCTGTGCTGGAATTGGGACAAAGCCCACAGAGCCTCTCCAGCAAAGACAGAGCAGGTGGAAAAACGGGGGCGAAGGCTCGTGGCCAAGGAGAGAGACAGGTGGCCTTCAGCACACCATGCTCCAACTTCCACGTTCCTTGTCCTCTCCCTGTCCCCATACGCCCTCCCAGCCCCTGGAGACGTCTTCCTCCTTGTTCCCCATTGTGGCAGCCGCACGACTTCCTTCTCCCCTGGTGGTAGTGGCAGAAACTCTGAGTCATCTAAAAGGATGCCAGCAGCCCTGTACAGGCAGTGCCATGATCCCCCTCCCGGGAGCCAGAGAGGGTGTTAGAGGAAGAAGGGCTGGATCATCAGACACGTTTGGGGGTCTTTGGAGTAAACAAGGTGGAGCAGGACTGCGGGGCTTCTCGGAGCCTCCAAGAGCCAAGCACAGTTGAAGGCATTTACCAAACCCACTTCACTTAAAGTCTGTTAAGGTTGAAGTGTGTCTCCCAAAAAGATCTGTTCAAGTCCCGTCCCTATACTTGCGAACGGGAACTTAGTTGAAAATAGGGTTTTGCAGACAGATGTAATCAAGTATAGAAGAAGTCACTGGGTGGGGGGCCCCTCATCCACAAGGTCTTGTGTCCTTCTAAGTGGAGGGAGGCGTTGATGGGAGAAACAGGGAAAACACCTGTGAAGACAGGCAGAGCTCAGACGGCACCGCCAGAGGCTGGAAGAGGGAAGGACAGACTCCCTTAGAGCCTCTGGGGGGAGCACGGCACTATGGACACCTTGACTTTGATTTCTGGCCTCCAGAGCTGTGAGAGATTAAACCTCTGTTGTTTTAAGCCACCGGTGTGTGGCCCTTTGTGACGGGAGCCCGGGCAATCCTACACAATGTCCAAGCAGGGGTCTTGCTTCTCTGCCTACACTCGCTTCTCCCTGTCTTTTCACCATTGTTCACCCCAGCCAAAAACCTCAGGGTCAACATTTTTCCTCCCTCTTCCTCTTCCTCTGGCACCCAGCTCACCGGCAGGGCCTGGAGGCTCTGCGCCAGGACCCCTGGAAGCTGCGTCTCCTGTCTCCTCTGCACCCCCTCGTGCCTGGAGAACCGAGTCCCAGCCCCTCTCCTGCTCCCATGCAGCCGAACGAGGGCCCTGAACACGGCCCCCAGCCCGACTGTCTGGGGCTCCCTCCCCCTCGCTCCCACCACCCCTCTCCCACTGGCTTAGGACACTGGACCACGCTGTCTTATGTTCCATTGTTTCAAACATCTTTTAAAAGGCTAAGGGTTCTGCACAGATGAGAAGAGACCCGCAGGCCCTCGATTTACCCACCCCACCCTTGCCGACACTTCCCAGAACCAAGCCTTCCACTCTTTACACTCTAGCCTCTATGCCGGCCCTGGTATTTGTTTAAAAAAAAGAAAAGAAAAGAAAAGAAAAGAAAAGAAAAATGCTTATCTGACTTTTTCTGCTTGATTTCGGTTGCTCTGCATGGATTCCCCACTGGGAGGACCGGGCTCTCACTCTAAGCTTTGCTCCCCGAACCTGCCAAACAACAGAAAACACACACCCGGCTCCTCGCCCCTACCTCCCAATAGCATAATCTGTGGTTCGATCAATATTCAGCATTTACATAATTATGTAATTATTATTCACAGCTGAGCCACAAACCAGTTCTATGATTGCACTTCCTTTCCTGATCAACGCCATGTTTTCCCTGGAATGAAAAACCACCCGACTTTCATTTGCTGGGCCCTTCTGCACCTACCACTAATGGGTCCCCAAACACTCGACCGGAGTCATAAAATGACTCGCATTTTGGCCGCGAATCGCAGGTAGGCTCACGGTTCTGTTTTCATCTTTCGGGGCAGGATGGCTCCGGGGGTCTCCTTCCTCTTCCCTCTCAGTGGACGGGTCGCTGTCTAGGTGTGCTGCCGCAAGGGTCTGGTCTGGGGACTTCCTTTGCGGTCTCCCCGCACAGGCCCTCACCTCCCGGGGGGGCTCAGCTCTTCTCCCTCACGATTCACTAGAACCAATCTTCCAATGGCCCCAGGGAAAAGGGGGCCCGGAGCCAAGTCGATGGCGGTCTCCCAGGTCTGAAACGTCTCCCTTCCACCCTCGTACTTGATTCCTAGTTCGGGTGGGTATAGACGCCTGGGCTGGAGATTTTCCTTTTGAACTTTGCAGGTGCTCCTCAAAATCTCCCAAGAAGTCCAACACCATTTTGATTCCTGGCGTTTAGGCAACTGGCTTTTGTCTTCTGGAAGCTTCTATAACATCTCTTAACCCCGCCAGTGTGCTGAAACCGCACCAGCACGAGCCTTGGGTGGGTCTTTTCCGTTACTGTGCTGTGTACCCAATAGATTCCCCTCAGCTTAGAAACTCCCTTCCTTCCTGCAAAATGTTTTTCTCCTCTTATTTTTTATGTCCCCTTTCTGGAACTTCTGTCAGTAAGACATTAAGCAGATGGATCCCCTAATTTTCTTTTCTCAGCCATTTTCCACCTTTGCATTGCTGTCTTTTCCAGGAAATTCCCTCAACTTCATTTTCCCACCCTCCTATTCAAATTTTAATTTCTCCTGGCATATTTTTAATTTCTAAAAGCTTTCCCCTGTTCTCTGAATGTGTTCTTTCTAAAGGGAACATTCCGTTCTTTTTTCAAGGTTACAATATCTTGTCATCAATTTTACATCCGTGCAGCTCTCTCTGGCTTCTTGCATTATTTCTGACTCCTTGTGTTTGCTTCTTTTGGTCTCTCGACTTTTATATTGCAGGCTTTCCTAAAATATTTGTGTGGTTACAGTTATGACTGAGGTGCAAAACAAAGATAGGAATAAAAATAAAAAGACCCCACGCCTCCGTGAACGATCTTCATGGGTGGTGGGCTTGGTTCTGGTGGGAACTGATGAGGGAGGTCATGCGGCTGGAACCGGCGTCCCTCCCAGGAGAGCACCTGCCATCTGGGGTCGTGGGCGCGCAGGGAGCAGAGCGAGGGAGGGTGTGGACCCTCCCTATTCAGCCTGCAGACTTCACCCATTTTTTGTTTGGTGTTTTATGCTTATGCACATATATGCAGACCAGCTGGGATGGAAGACTGTCCCTGACTCCGGCAGTAGAGGCCTTCTTGGGTTGAACTGCTCCTGGGCAAACCTGTCCCTCTGTTTCCAGCTCTGTTTTCTGTTTTCGTGCCGCCCTTAGCATCCCTGGTGCCTGCAAGCGGGAGCTTCTCCAGGGGTCTTGGATACAGACCAGCCGCGCTCTTCCCCAGCAGCCTTAGCTCTTGGCTTTCTCAGCCGGCTACACCCCAGCCCTTTGAGCATCTGCTCTTCCACTTCCAAAATGTTGTCAACTCATTTCTCTGTCCTATCCTCACTGGAGCTTGTCGGTAGGCTGGGTTCATGCTTCTTTTATTCCTGTCTTGCAATTTTGGTGGGGTTTCGGGAGGCCGCAGGGCTAAACACGTGTGCTCCAGCCATTATGCTTCCCCCGGATCGCCGCACCGCTTCCTGCCGTTCATTGCACACATTCCCTTCTGCTCCAGGATCTCACGGCGGGCGGTCTCCCAGCCTGCAGCGCCCAGACCCTCCCTGGGGGCAGGTCTGTCTCTTTCCCGTCCTTCAGCTCCACTGGGACACCAGGAAACCGCCCCTCTTAGAAAGGTGACCGCCAAGAGTTCAGCTCCCAGGGCGGCGCCCGCGCGGGGAGCTCCACGGACCTGCTTTTTGATGAGACAAGCAAAACCGGTGGAAACTAAACGCAAAAAGTCATTTGAGTTCTCTTGAAGTTGTCCCAAGGGCACGGAGCAAATATTCGCTCAGGAAGATCGACCCGAACCCGGTGAGTCTGTGGCACTTGAGCTATGTGCTCCCCATCAGCGTGCTGGGGCAGAGGCTTCCCTGTGCGGGGGTGACCGGGAAGATGGGCCCTTCGCCCCCAGCGCCCTGTCGGGGATGTGCCGTGGCATCTCACCGGGAGGGGCGGGCGGCCAGCCTGTGTCGTCCCCTCTGACTCAGCTGGGGGATGCTGATTCCTAGTGACACTGACAGGCGAGAGCTTCCTTCCTCCACCAGCCCCTGTGGGTGGAGACTCTACTCCAGGAGCGGCGGGCCGAGAGGGCTGGTGTCCCCATCCTCCTCACCCGGCTTGCTCACAGGGCAGGGTGTCTACACCTGGGGAGGCAAGCTTAGAAAACCAAAGGGTCCCACAAGCAGCAAAAGAAACAGATGCATTGGAACTCATCAAAATTGAAAGCTTTTGTGCTTCAAGGACACCCTCCGGAAAGTGAAAAGACAACCCACCGAATAGGGAAAGTTTTTGCAAACCATATTTCTGATGAAGGACTTGCATCTGGAATATAGAAAGAACTCTCACAACCCAGTAATAAAACGACAATATTTACCCATGTAAAGATGGCTAGAGGATCTGGATAGACCTTTCTCCAAAGAAGATACATAAGTGGCCCAAAAGCACATGAGAAGATGCTTGATGTCAGCAATTACAGAAACGCAAATTAAAACCACAGCGGGAGACCCCTTCACACCCACTAGGATGGTTATAAGCAAAAAAGACAATAGTGAGTGTTGAAGAGGGTGTGGAGGAATCATAACCCTCACGTCCTGCTGGTAGAAACATAAAATCATGCCCCAAAACGGTGAAGAACGGGGGGTTCCTCAAATGCCTAAACATAGAGTCACCTTGCAATCGGGCAATTCTGCTCCGAGGATACTCATGGAATCTCGCACATGGACGTCCACAGTATTCATAATGGGCAAAATCGTGGAAGGACCCAATGCCCATCAGCTGATCTAAGGGCACGTAGAATGGGCAACATCTATGCGGTGGGGTATTAGGTAGCAGCGAAAGAAACGAAGTATTGATCACACGCTACAACATAGATGAACTTCGAAGACGTGCTGAGTGAAGGAAGTCAGTCACAAAAGGTCATGTATCATGTGATTCCATTTATACAAAAAGTCCAGGACGGGCAAACTCATAGACACTGAAAGGAGATTGCTGGTGGCCAGGAGCTGGGAGATGGATTGGCAGGAATTGGGGAGGGACTGCTGATGGGAATAGGGTGGTTTTGGGGGTGGTGAAAAGGTCCTAAAATTGACTCTGGTGATGGTCGTAAATCTCTGGGAATGCACTAAAGAGGATGAAGCCGTACACTTTACATGAGTGAATTGTATGATGCGTGAATTGCAGCTTGACGAAGCTACCATAAAAGTGGTGGTCGCCCACCGCCAGGCAAGTATTTCTCTCTCTGAACCTGTGCTTTTTCTGAGACAGAATTTCCCCTACAAGTGATTTCCGGGCCACGCAGAGTCTACACTGGCACCTGTCGAGAGGTAGAGACTCGTCTCTTGATGCCGGTTACACCCCCAGTAAGCGCCAGTCTAACAAATACTCATTGAAAGCGTGAATACTTCCCTTTTTTGCAGTGTATCCCGTGGGATCGGTGCTCCTCTTAGTGCCCTTTGGAAAGCACTTCCCTAGAGCAGCGGCCCTTCACCGGGCATGACTTTGCCCCTCCGCTCGCGGACGCTTGGCAGCGTCTGGAGACACGTACGGTTGTGGAGACAGGGTGGGGGAGGGCAGGTGCTGCTAACATCCGGTGGGTAGCGGCCAAGGGTGCTGCTGCACCCTATGGAGCATGGGACAGCCCCCCAGCGAGGAATTATCAGGCCCCCAATGTCAACAGTGCTGCTCCCGAGAAACCCTGTAGTACGGCGGTAAGATTAGCATGATTGCCAAAGCCACGCGTCATGGCCTGAGTTATGCCCCCTGCCCTCAAATTCATGTCTTGACGTCTTAAGCCCCAGGACCTCAGAATGTGTATTTGGAAACTGGGTCTTATTTAGAGAAGTTATTAAGGTAAAATGAAGTCATTAGGTGGTGTCCTCATAAGAAGAAGAGATCAGGACACAGACACACACAAAGGGAAGAGCATGGGAGGGATGGCCGTCCACATGCCAGGGAGGCGAGCCTCAGGACAAAGCCAAACCTCTGATAACCTGATCTCAGACTCCCAGCCTCCAGAACGGTGAGAAAATAAATTTTTGTTGCTTAAATGCCCCAGACTGTGGTGCTTTGTTGTGACTGTCCCACCTTATCACTGTACCGTGCACGTTTCTGCTGCTTCCTACGGACCGGTGACTTTCCCCTTGGGGTTCATTAATGCAACTTGGGGGGCGCATTTGAAAACCCCGATGCTCCCCCAGATCAGTGAGATCAGTGGAGTACGATGTAAGCCGATGCTGAGAACCACTGCTGTAGACCAAGAGTTGGTTAACGAGGTCTGCGCCTCACTATGAATAGGTCCATGGAGACAGGTGTGTGGCTGAACTTGCCCTGTTCCCCTTTCTGGGGCGAGAGGCAGGAAACGTGGGAGTGGTAATAATGATGGACTTGTACCTGTGTTCCTGGAAATTCTGACTTCGCCTTTGGGAATGTGCTTTGGAAAATGTTTAAACCCCGTCCTCGCCTCTCTGGTGCCGTGGCTACTTCCCTCTGGGTCTTTAGGCACCTGTGAGCATTTTCAGCTGAGCCAAGGCAAGAAGTCTGGGCTGCCCACTGCATTCGGATAGAGGTGGCCAGCGGGAAAACAGGTTCCAGGCCATGCCTCCCTCCTCCAGGGCCCCTCTTTCCTCCAGCCCGTGCCAGGCAGGGAGTGGATTTCCATGATTGATGTTGTCCTTGAGGCACTCTTCTTTCTGAAAATGTTGAGGAGAACTAATTAACCTGCAGTAATTAGAGAAATGCTCAGGTTTCCTTTTTCATATGCAGAAACTGCTAACAGCCACTCTGTGGAGATGTTCTGACCCACTCTGGTGGCTCTGGCCCTCTCCACGTTTCCCCAACCCCTCCCTTAAGTTCAAGACATTTCAAGTCACGAGTTGGTGTAACCAACTGTCCCCTCCAAAAGGAGATCCCATGCTGTAGGCCCTTGGGGGGCACCTGCCCGGCAAGTGTCAGGCTTATGCAATGAGTTATGGGCCCACCGTGTACCCGTCCCCCGTTCGTATGTTGAAGTTCTACCGCGAGGACCTGAGATGGTGAGAGTATTTGGGAACAGGGTCTTTATTGAGGTACTTAAGGTAAAGTGAGGTCAGATGGATGAGTCCTAATCCAATCGGACTGGTGTCCTTTAAGGACAGGAGGTGGGGACATAGAAACACACAGGAGGAAGACCACGTGAGGACACGGGGAAGAGATGGCCATCTGCACACCAAGGAGAGAGGTTTCAGAAGCAACCAGCCCCACCAACATCGTGTTCTTAGACTTACAGCCTCCAGGATGGTGGGAGAACAGATTTCCACTGTGTAAGCCCCTGTCCTCGGTGCCTCGTTATGGCAGCCGAGCCGACTAAGCCACCCACCATCTGATTGACTGCACAGGAGACAGAGGTGGGCCCTTTCCTGGGTTGGATAATGGAGCCACAGCCCTTCACCAGATGTGGTATTATTCCTACTCTGATGTCCTGATGTGACTCTCTGCAGAGACCGCGGGGCCACCGCCAAGCAGAACGCTCACTGCTGAATCTCGCCTTTTGTTTTTAATTGGAGCCATATTGTGATGAAAACAAAATCCTGGTGAGAAATGCTCCAGCAAGATGTCTCCTCTGCTGAATTTCCACCTGTTCCCTGCTGGTCCTAGGACACTGGCTTGGGGTTCTGAGGCAGGCTTTCAGGGGATTCATAATTTCCGCAGAGTGTCTCGGACCTGCAGGTGTTGGAGAGGGTCTGAGATGTGTTCCCGGTGGCCTCGGAGTTGGGCGAGCCTTTTGTAAATGAGGTGTGTTCCGTGAATCGGAACCTAGGACAGCAGGGAGCATAGCCTGTATCCTGGGGACGGCTGCCTCACACCGAACACGCGGTGTCTGTGTTTGCATTTGCTTTGCTGGATTTGGGGCCCAGCCAAGGTGACTCACCTTCCCTGCGGGGCCTCCAAAGAACTAGGCAGAGAGAAGACAGTGGGGAGGTTGCGCGCCCCACAGCATCCCATGGGCCGGGAGTCACCGCCATGACCCAGGACAGGATCCCTGACGCCAAAACCAGTCCTGCCTGGACCGGCCTGGTGCAGCCACGCGAGAGCCAACATTCCATGAAGAATTCCAAGTTAAACAGTCTTCACAGAATTTTCTTTTTCAGTCATAAATTTCGTGTTGCTCTTTTTAAATGCACTGGTCCATAAAAACAATAGATCAATGGTTAAAAATGCGTTTACTGCTGAAGAAGTTAAAGACAGTGATGATGACGAATGAGTTGGCGGTCCGTCATGCTCTGAACCAAAGACTCGAGCGGATTCGTCAGACCTCGGACAACAAATACATGGTGTATTTAGTTCCAGCCAAAAGCACCGTCAGTCCCCTCGCTGATGTTAATTTGAGATCTACTGGTTTTATAGTTTTGTTCGTATTCGAATTTATTTTGTTTCTACAGTTGCAGAAGAGCTATAAACATAAGCCGTGTGCACCTTGCTCTATATTTATGCTTATTTAAGTAACGTGATTATAAAAATAATCTGAGTTGAACCACTCAAGCTGTCTAAGCAACAGTATCGTTCTGGCGTCTAGACTGAATCCCAAGAGGAAGAAGAAAGTGTGTGTAAATAAACGAAAACTACATGTGTATATACACGTATTTCTGTGTGTGTCTGTGTATCTATTTTATTTCTATGCATTCATGTATTTATTGTATGTGATATATGTGCATTCGCATAAGCACACACTCATAAAACGGGTGTGTATATACCCACATATGCACAGCGATGTGTACAGACACGGTACGTGATACGTTTGTATTACATGATAATATCTGCAGGCCAAGCGGTCAGGAACACAGATTCGGGATAACACAGACCGGGATTTATTGCTGACCACATTGCTTATTAGTTTATTTGGTGTCTCTGGGCCTTAGTTTCCTCAAAAGTAGAATAAAAATAGGAGTAATATATAATATAATATATATAATAATATAATATAATTATATATAATATAATACATAACATAATAAAATAATATATAATATAATATAATCCAATTAAAAATAATATATATAATACAGTATAATTTAGTATAGTACTGTATGATAGAGTATAGTATCGTATAATAGAATGAAATAATTAACAATAATATAATACCTACCTTGCAGTGTTGCCGTGGGGATAGAATAACAGAATGCATAGAGTCTGGGCACATAGGAAATAATAGATATTAGTTCTGTATTTGTCCTGAGTGTGCAGGTGAGAACAGAGAGGGAACTCTGGGAACCATGGGTGGCCTGGACGTCCCAGACGTCCCTGGGGCACCTGCCATGGAACTGACAATGAGCCATGAGCCACCAGGGCAGCCAGGCCAGGGAGGGGGTGCACCCCCTTCTCCAAAGCTCGGACTGGCTCTAGCCATCCTGGACTTTGGAGTCCCTGGCAAGCTGATGCTGGGCGCTGGCTGACCCTGAGGTTGCTCCGGATTTTGGAAGCCCAGGAGAAGATGCCTGAAGATGGACAGGTGGCTGTGGAGGTGACCTGGTGGGTCCCCGAGGTATTCCAAGTCCATCGCCAGTGGGGGCGGGGTGTGTCTGGGGAAGGAGAATGCCCAGGCCCTGGAGCTCTGATGTCTTCGCCTCCTCAGATGTCCCTCTTAGGGAGACAGAATGGGGTAAAGTGCTCGGGGGCCCCACAGTCTTGCTTTCAAATCCCACCCATGTTACTTCCTGGCTGGGTGCTTGAGAACAAGCCTTCTGAGTGCTTTGATCTCAGCTTCTCAGCTCTGGGGTTCAAACACCCCTTTGGAGTACCACCGTGAGTCTTCAGAGCATCATGGAGGGAGCTCAGTGGGGTGCTAGTAAGTGTTCTGTATGCCCCCTCCCCTCTTCTGGCTGCTTCTGTCTGCTGTAGGATCCCAGACCTGCTCAGCCCCTGCGGGAAAATGCTCTCATCCCATTCCCTTCCTGCGGGTCATCCAGACTCTTGGAGAAATCACTGTCCACGCAGGGCTCCTGGGACAGGGAGATGCTGTGTCCTCAAACCACAGAGCCAGACAGAGACTGCAGGCCAGTGGGATCCATGTCCAGTCTGCCCCAGCCCTGGAGGAGAGAGTGTGTGTACCTTTGGCTGACGTGGTTAGGCTGTGCCCTTGGACCCTGGCAGGAAGATAAACCAGCCACACGCCGTGGGCACACAGGCCCCGCGGCTTCTACCCTGCACGGCCTCCAAGAGTGGGCATTGACGGAGCGTGGCTGAGGGCCCCACGTGTGACTAAGGGCTCGGGCATCGGTTCCCCTATAAAACCTCCTGTCTCCATGGGTGTCACATCCCGGCTTAGGACGGTGCCCACACCTGCCCTCCATCTCCCTCCTTTTCTTGTTCTGGGTGACCTTACTCACCACTGTCGCTTTTACCCGGGAGGAACAGGAGCGAGGCCGGCAGATTATTGATCCTTTCTGCGAGATGCCTGTCCTTGACGGGCTATTCTTGGCAGTTTCACCCAACAAAGCTTCCCCTGCCAGGTGGCCCACTTTGACACGTCAGCATCTGTGTGCTCGGGGACAGAACCCGCTTTCCCTTTAGCTTGAGCCAAGAGCAGTGAAGAAGTCCACTCTGCGTGGGGACAACAGGCACTGCATCCCAAGCCTAAGTGAAAAGATGGCAGGCAGAGCACTCACTCCCACCAACACGTTCCTGCTTTCTGGAAGGAGAGGTTTATCCTGGAATTTCCAAATCCCACGGCGCCCGCATAGGCTAGAAACCTGCCCCTGCGCACCCATCCCGGGCAGTCCTGGGTGAGGTCCCGGGCTCCATCCTGGCGGCGTCCATGCCCCTACCGGCTCGGGACGCCCCTTCTGCCCCAGCAGGCTGTGACTCAGATGCCCCCTCCCAAGACAAATACCTTCCCCCACGGTGCTCTCTCCACCAGGATGATTTGTGCGACAATTTTCGTCTTCTGAGAAAACGCGAGGGGGAGAAAGAGGAGGTGAAAATGGGAATGTTCGGTAATTAATTTAGAATGGAGAAGCAGAGCTCCGTCCAGGCGGTAATTGGATTTTAACCCCTTGGGAGTTTTTAAATGCAGATACTAATGTTCAAGCTATCTTTCCTTGCAGTGTTTCCCCCTCAGATCTGAGGAGGGTTGAAATCCAGGGGAAAGCTCCCTAGGTCGGGCGAGCTTCCCAGGACGAGTGGGCCGTGGGCGATGCGGGAGCGGTTCGTCCCGAGGGCGGGCACCCCGAAGGATGGCCGTTCTGGGTCATTCAGAGCTGCCCAGGAGGGCACTGTGGGGCTGGGCTCTTTGTTCAATATTCCTGTTTGGCTCATAGCATAGTAGTGTTTCACAAGTTTTCCAGAAGTATGGGGGGGAGGGGCTCTCTTCCAGCCTTGCCCTGACGGTTGAGCTCTGGGAGGACTGGGACTGGACGTCCAGACTTCGGTTCTTTCAGGTTGGCACAGCGTCCCAGAGCTCCTGCCTCCAGGTGGCAAGCACGTCGTTCCAGCCCGGGTGGTGGTTTGAGGGGCAGCTCAGGCAGCGGGGTGGGGCTCACCTCTCTGCCGGACTCCCTGTGCCGTCCTGGCAGGGGACTGTGTGTGCTCACAGCCTCTCCCTCTCGACTGGGGGGAGTCTCAGGCTGGTGCCCCCAGGCTTGTGTAAGGCAGAGCTTATGGGGTGGCACGGCAGTGGCTCCCAAGGCACTGTTTTTCCTCATTGTACACACGTCAAGATCAGTGTGTGTGATGACATCTCAAAGGGGATCTGCACCTTCCTGATGCCAGAACTAAAGTGCCCTGGGAGGGTCATTGCTGGACTGGAAACAGTAGATAGAGGGGTTTTCAGGGCTGCTGATGGGGCTCACTCCCCCTACTCTTTCTTCTCATTGATTGACGGCAGGACCTGGCCTTCCAGGGTCTCCTCCTCCAGCAGATCTTCCCAGAATGTTTCCATCCAGAACTTTCTGTCTCCTCTGGACTTCCATCACCTTAAAGCTGGCACAAGGCTATTTAAAATCCCGTGGTTCTCTTCCTGCATTTGGTGGGTAAGTCACCCTCGGTAACTTGCATTAGCCATTTGCCCTTTACTCTGGTCCTTCTCCTGTCCTTCCCTGTCCCCGCCCTGTGTTCTGAGAGTTGCCGCCTACAGACCACATTTCCCAGACTTTCTTGGTCCTGGGTTGCCAGCTGTCCATGGGGAGGCACGGGTGGGCGATCAGAGGGCAGGAGGAAGAGAGAGGGTATCTCTCCCTGCCCCCATCCTTGCAGGATTTGCTTGCTGTTCGTCTCCCCGTGTGGCCTTTGAGATGTGTATTTCCCTCTTACACAGGAGGACAGAGATGGTGTAATTTTAGGGATTTTCTGTTTGTGACCATTTGGGAGACAGGAGAGCTGACAATGAGCCAATAATTTAGGCCTGTCTGTCGTGGTGTCATGTGTTGGCAGTAAGCACAACTCAAGACGCCTCCCGTGGGCTCCAAGAAAGCACCGGCCACCTGTAGCTTTCCCATACAGCTCCTACCTGCTGACCCCTGGACTTTGATCCTGTCCCGACCCCTCAATGTCGTGGATGTGGGTGGGCTAGAGATTTTCAGTCTGGGGCCCTGCAGCTTTGGAAATAGGCCTGGACCACACCCGGCCATTTCTCGGCTCATTTGACTTGCTGATACGGTGGCCTAGGAAACCGCATCGTTGTAGGGCAGGATTACTGTGGTACCCAGATGACACATGATTATAACAAGATGTGTGACCGAGAACTACGGTGCAAAGCAGTCTGAGTGAGCATCTGTCAGGAGGCCCGGAATAGACTCCGTGGAGACAGAAATCTAGCTACATTAAGTCGATCGCCTCCGGGTCTCATGCACATTCGCTCCCCGCACACACAGGGCCTTTTTGTGTCGCTGTGGTACGGGGAGAGAGAGGAGAATATTTGTTTCGCAGGCAAGGCCCAGTTTCATCCTTCGCTTCTGGTCTAACGGGGTTCTTGTAGATCAGGAATGTGTCCCACAGCCCCGCAAGAGTCCAAACGGACCCCGATGTGCAGGGAACGCGTGGGGCTCTCCAGCCCTCCCCGTGCAGGGGCAGCCGCAAGCCACCTGCTTCCCGGCCCATCACCAGTCACCCTCCACCCCTTGGGCTCAGCCCCACACACATACCATGAAATGTCCCATCTCTAGGGGCCCCTTTACTTTAGGGCTGATTAAAAAAAATTGAAGAGAGTTTAGAAAATACACATGAAAAACAAACCCCCCAAAATCAAAATCACCCATAATCCCCAAACCCAGAAATAACCAAGTGAACATCTCTTTCTTCACTGATTTTTAATATGCTTGTGTTTGTAAAAGCCACTTATACAAAATTAGAGGATTCTGTATATTTGGTTGAACATTTAACTTAAAAAAAAATCCTGAGCGTGAAATTCAAGGCTTGTTGGCTTAAGATACATGCCTGTGACTATGGGGCAGAAACGTCCTTCCGTGTTTAGTTTACTAAGAGTTTTACCAGGAATGAATGGTGGCTTTTTAATTGATTTTTTTTTTTTCAGCAGCTCTGAAAGTGAACAGATGCTTTTTAAAAACGACCTGACCCCTTGACGGAGGGTTTGTTACTTGCGGCCTCGCCATTGCTTAAACCCTTTTTGCAGCTTCTCCCAGGGAAGGGCCCGCTGAAGCCGTTGTAACTTGCTCGGTAAATATTTGTCGAGTGCATGGATATTGATTAGATGAGGGTTTTTGAATAACTTAAAGGAGATGACCTTTGTTCTTTGCTCTTTCCAAAAGTGGGTCTTTTCAGAGCGAAGACTGGTGAGTGCACATGTAAATGGTAACACAGGCGAGTCCACAAATAAGAAAGGAAGACCCCATCCTCCACCCTCGGGCTGAACTTACCTCCTGGGTGAATCACCCCCGGATGTCCGGGAAGTGTGACCGCAGCGCATCCCAGGGAAGTGGAGAAACATGGACTCTGGCTCCTCTGCTGTCACCAGGCAGGCAGATGAGAGGGTCCCGCCGTTGGGCTTCAGGCCTAGAGCTTTTCCTGGTACCTGCCCCACAAGCACCAAGGGAGATCCTGGAGAGGAAAAGAGGGGGCAGCAGATACCAGACCAGGAGGGGCTGCGGGGAACCAGAGGGGCTCCCTACAATGGAGAGGGGATCACCCAATGGGGTGGCCTCTCAAAGGCCATGGCCAGGTTTCGGGGAGACGCATGCCCCTTGCAGGGTGAGGTTGTTCTGGATGCCATCTGGGCTGTTCCTCTTCCTCACATGAGAAGCTGGAACAGAGGGAGAGCTTAGGAGTTTGTGGGTGTCACGAGCTCCCGGTGGTGAGGCCCCTTCTCCATGTTCCCTGCATGTGGTCCCACTGACGTTGCCTGTGACAATCCTCCCTGGGCATCTGTCCACCCCCCCCCCACCCCAGACAGGCTCAGGCTGTTCATGTTTGTATCCCGGGGCAGCATGGGATCAGGAGAGAGTAGGTGCTTAGGAACACAGATGAATGAACCCATTGATGAAGGTATGCGGGGACCAGAGAGACGGCCCCTTGTGCTGCACAGGCTGGGAGCTCACGTGTGCGGTTTCCAGCTCCAGCTGCAACCCCTGGAAAGTGCTCGGCGGACGTCTGCAGGGAGAATGAGTGCGTGGGGACACGCGGAGACCAGCCGGCACTGGAAGGTGGTGCCAGCCCTCCGGGCGACATGGACAGCGAACAGGGTGGGTCATGGGGATGGCTGGCCACTGGCTGGGGAGATGTGGAGCACACACTTCGTCTGGCTGACAGAGTAGCAGGCAAGACACAGATCTGGAGTCACGGGCTCTCGTCTGAGTGCTGGCGATGAGCTCCCGCGTGGTGGCACTTAACCCCATGAGCCTCCACGTCCCCACCAGAGACACGCAGAGGAGAGCAGACTCTGCAGGCCAGGGGCTCCGCGACGATGAAGCGTGAAGCCCGGGGCCTGGGACGGTCCCAGCTCCGTGATATTCATCACTAACACGCATGTGGTTATTTTTCTTTCTTTCAAAAAGACACTTCCAGGCCGCTTTAGGTGTACTCCTGGGACCAACGATCAGAGGAGGGGTGCAGCTGGGGTCCGAGTGAGAGGTCCCTCTGGGAAAGGCTCGGCTCCGCAGGGCAGGTCACAGGCAAAGCCTGTGCAGTGGCCAAACCGACAGATTCTCCCTCGCTGACTGGTTTCCGAGGGGTGGCTTCATAAGGCTCTGTGACCCTCTGTCCCCTCCCTTCTGCAGGGACGAGCTGATGTGCAGAGCAGTCCCCCCACCTGCCCAGCGCTGCCTCCTCGCGTCTCGGTGGGGCATGACCCACGGGGCTCGGGGCTGCAGGCTTGGAGGTGGGCAGCTTCTGTGCACGACGGGTCTACACGCACCCCAGGTGCCCCCACGCGAGGGGGCTTTTGGGACATGGTGTTTGCATTTCCCTGCAGGGTCCTGTTTATCTGTCTAGGGTGGGGGTCTTTGTGGGGCAGAACTCACACCCTGACTGAGGGCAAGAGCCAATGCCCTGGTTCTCTCTGGACACAGCTAAACACAGGTGAAATGGTGGAACTCTATCCAGCGGAGAGCACCGTTCAGAGTGCTTCTTCCCTGTCAGCGTGTCAGGTTTCTGCTCTCGGGTCTCCACAGCGTCTGCCGGGTGACTCTGAGGACGTCCGTCCCCCTCCTCCGCCTCTGCGCTGCTACCTGCAGGGCGTGTGGGTGGGGCGGGCACAGTAGCTGGCCCCGGTGCGTTGTGCCCCTATAACATCCTCTCCCCTTGAGTGCGGGGCACCTGGGACTCGCCAGTAAGACACGGCAGAGGTGGTGGGACTTTGCAGCTCCGTTGTGGTCCGTAATCGGTAGTGACTGGATGGGAAGGTTATGTAGTGTGGGCATGACCTAATCCCACGGATCCCCTACCAAAGGGATGGAGGCCCCTCTGAGGACAGACTCCTGGCCTGAAGAAGCGAGATGCCACATTGAAAGAGGGTCCACAGCAGGGCCACGTGGGCCGGGGTCCACAGGTGGTCTCTAGGACCAACAAGCAGCCTCTCATCAACAGCTGGTGAGAAGCCAGGCCCCTGACCTCATGGCCACGTGGAACTGAGTTCTGCCCACAACCTGAACGAGCTTGGAAGCAGGTGGTTCTTCAGAGAAGACACAACTCACGTGGCACGTTCCCTGTGGCCTCCAACCTCCTCCCCCGCCCCGTGGAGGACCCGTGGAAGCTGTGCCTGGATTCCAGTGCACAGCAACTGAGAGAAAACATGCCTGTTGTCTTGCACCGGAACCTGTGGGAAGGGGTCCCACACGAGAGAAAAGTGGTCTCCACGCCCCGAAGGTGAGATTGGGGATGAGTATGCCGCTGTCTCCTCGCTCACGCCTGCCTGGGTCTTTCTCTTCCGCTCTCGTTCATTCGTCAGCAGGAAGTGACGGTGCCTCACGCCGTGTGGGCCCGGCCCTCCCCACGTTCCTGCAGTGTCGGCAAACCTGTCGCGAAGTTCCCGTCGATGGTTATTCCAGAGGTGAGCTATGACCCCCGGGAATCCATACACGTGCACTAACCTGCTCCCAAGCTGTTTGGTTGCTAATGTCCCTACGTCTCGACGCCGCGCACACGGCACCATCTCTGCCTGGCTGTGTTCTGTGCGGTGAGCCTCCTGAACGCACGGACCTCTTCCCTTTGTTCTCTGCTTTTCTATTTACGATCTCACCACCAACAGTGTATAAATTAAGGGACGGATAGACAGACGCATGAATGGACATGCATTTATGATCGGCCGGCTGGCTCTGAGACCTCCTAATGCAAGGATATAATTTTTTAGCCTAATAAATGGAAAGCAGCTTCCCCTCTGGAGCAGATGCTGTCTCAGCAGTCGGGGTTAGCACACGATGCATTCATCTCTCTGGGGGACAGTGCCAAGGATAATATTTTGGCAGGTTATCTCCACATAGTTACTCAGTACAACACTGCCAGTCAAAGGGCAGTTTATGAAGCAGGGATTTATAAAGTGCACTTGGAATCTGAGCCGGGGCCCGTCCTTCCCATGTAGCAGATCTGTCTCTTGGCTTCACCGAATTCTGGTCGGTCATTGACTGGGAGCCCCACACGGCGTCCAGGCGTGCAAGCTGCCTGGCTCCTGCGGCCGTGTCTGTCAGCACGGGTCAGCTTGGAGCTGATGCTCTAGTGTGGGGAGACTGGTGGGAAAGACGGCCAGAGGACAGACACTCTTCCAGACGGGGCGTGGTGATGATGGATGCTGGGGGGCGGGGAGAGAGGTCACTGGAGCATTGATGCCACGATCCAGGGGCTAGATACAAGCTACTTTTATTTGCAATTAAAAAAAGATGTATTCGTCTGTATGTGTGTATCTGTGTCCATGTGTGTGTGTATATGTACACATATCTGTGTGTGTATTTACATGCATATCTCTCTGTATGTGTCTATTCATGTATGTGTGTCACGTGTTTGTGCCTGTCCATGTGCGTTTGTACGTGCATTCAAGTATATGTGTGTGCATGTGTGCATGTGTGCTTGCATGTGGGCGCACACATATGTACTTGCATGTGTCTATGTGTGTGCATGTGTCTATATGTGCTTGCATGTGTCTATATGTGCTTGCATGTGGGCACACACATATGTACTTGCATGTGTCTATGTGTGTGCATGTGTGTATGTGTGCTTGCATGTGTCCAAATGTATGTGCATGTGTATGCGTGCTTGCATGTGGACGCACACACATGTACTTGCATGTGTCTATGTGTGCGTGTGTGCTAGCATGTGTCTGTATGTGTGTGCATGTATGTGTGCTTGCATGTGGGCGCACACACATGTACTTGCATGTGTCTATGTGTGTGCATGTGTGCTTGCATGTGTCCAAATGCATGTGCATGTGTGTATGTGTGCTTGCATGTGGACACACACACATGTACTTGCATGTGTCTCTGTGTGCATGTGTGCTTGCATGTGGGTGCACACATATGTACTTGCATGCATCTATGTGCGTGCATGTGTGTATACATTGTGCATGCACGTGCTTGTGTGCACACACATGTGTGGGTATGTATATACGCATGCATGACTACAAGTATACAGAGTTGCACACATGTGCACGATGTGTGCACATCATGTGCGCATATGGTTATGCAGGCTTACTTTCATGGCTAATCGCACATCCATGTGCACATATGTTCCATGTATGTACTTGCATGTGTATTTACATGTGCATGTATGGGTGCCTCTGATTTCTCCTGCATGTTTGCACAAATGTGTGTGTGTCCCACAAATGTGTGTCTCACAAATGTGAGTCGGTCCCCAGTTAGATGACTAGATTTTTAAGAGGGGATCTCTTCATGCATCTCTGAATGCTCCATTCAAATAACATTTCTGATCATGCAGGAAAGACTTCATCAATATTACATATTGATGATTGCTTTTCTACTTTTTCTCCTCTAGGTTGAAGGGTCTTATCCTACAGCCGATAATATCCATGGGGTCTTCTGCCTCTTCCTCTAAAAGGCAGCCTCCATGCGAGCAGGGTCACCGCTGCTTTCCCAGGGCCCGATGCATCAGAGACTCCAGTAAATCTTACCGCGTGAGTAGCCTTGACCGTGGACTGGAAGCCCCTAGGTGGGCAGATGGTGCTGTGGATAATGATGAAGTGGGGGTTCACAGATGAAACCCACAGCTGAGGTGTGCAAGGATGAAGCAATCCCTTTGTAGAGGGACAGGGTTTTCCCAAAGCTCCCACCCCCCTGTGAGTGGCGGTGAGGGAGGTGGGGATCGTCCAGATGAGTGCAGGACCTAGTCTGATCTGATGATGGGAACATTCTCCCATTCTGCTGTTCTCCCCTCTGCCATGGGGTGTCCGGGAGAGAGCGAAGCTTCCATGAACTGTGGCAGAGGGAACAACGGGTCCGTATGTGTGAGATCTTATGTCTCCACGGGACATCTGCCTGCCTGATGGGTTCCAGGTGGCCCTGGGGCTCGGGCCTGTCTGGCGGACTCAGGGTCCTCTCCCGATGGCTTTCCTGGCTGCTCAGCCTTGCTCCAGTTCCAGGGGCCCGCATAGACCTGTCTTGGGATGGGCTGATTCCCCTGGCATCCAGTCTGGTCTCCTGCTCACCCTGCAGCCCTCCTCACCTCTTCCCTCCTGCCCCCACCCCTCCAGCTCACTCTGGGCATGAACAGACCCCCAGACACTACCGGGTCCCATCTCCTCCACCTGAGAAATTTGTGTGATGTTGGAGCGACTGCCTGGGTGGGCCACATCGCAGATGGTGCTGGTGGGGAGGCCCAGGGTCCCACGCGTGGAGCAGAGATGGGAGCCCCCACAGCCCTCAGTGCTGGTGTGACTTACACAACTCACTTGTCTTCCTCAGCGCGAACCAGGAGAGTGGGCCGCCATTCCCACCTCTCGGACCAAACCCACACTGTCACCTTCACCTTCCCTTTGCCCCCAGGGCATGGTTGATTACTTTCTGGCCCTTTGCTGACTCTACCAGCACTACTGCCTCTTGCCACAAGGCTCTGCTGCTTCCCCGATGTGGGGATAATTACAGAGCATCTTCCCCCACAGCACGAGAACCTCCAAGCTGGGAGCTCCAGCCACAGGTAGGCCGACTGCGGAAAATAAAGGAATTTGCTCTTGTTTCTCCCACGATAATCCCTTTTGTCTGGCCTTGCATGTGTTACACGTCCAGACCCACTTAATACCTCCTTCTGTCCTTCTGCCTTCCCAGGCAACACGTCCTGGCATTTTCTCCCAAAAGATGGATGCGTGAGTAGACGGCGTAAAGCTCTCCTACTCAGACAGACAAAGGGGAAAAGAGCACAGGAGCAGTCTTCAAAACGGGATGACGACAGCTGCTCCCTTTGGGGGGAGCCAGCCCAGAAGCCCTTCGGCTGCCTTGCTCACGTCTGCTTCGAGGTTTGCTAATTTCACGCCTGGTTTTTCGCGCCATGCCTTTTAAAGGCAGGAGGGGGAATGGCTGGCTCCCTGGCTCGTGATCTTCAGAGCTCATCTCAAGGTGAACGGTGATAACCGGCAGGATATCAGACCTAGGTCTGTCCATGGCCAGTGTCATTCACGTCTGGCCCCATGTGCGATGGATCCTGAGGTCCGGCCTGAAGATGTGAGTGTGAACGGAGAGGGAGAGCAGGCCCTTCTGTCGGAGCGAGCTGCGGTGGGCATCGGCCGCGGTCATGTACTTGGGTGCAGCTAGAATGCAGGCAGGGGAGTGGGGGGGCTTCGTGGAGGAGGCAGGGTGGGTTCCTGGTAAAAACAGAACTCAGCTGAGTAGATCTGAAGATCCACTTGGCTTTATCCAATAATCCAAGAATTGGGCAGCTTCCCGTCTAGCACGCGGCAAGGGGCTCCCGGGAGCTGTACCAACCGGAGGCATTTATGGACAGGAGGGGTCAGGAAAAAGGTTTCTAGCAACGAGTGGATTGTTTCAGACAAGGCCACCTTCCTGTGGGAGACAGAGTGGCCCGTGAGGTGGACCATCTCCCAGGGCTGACCGGTGGTTCGGTCAAAGGTTACACTCCCGGCAGCGGCTGGAGCTGTTCCCAAGTCAGGGAGTTAGTCTTGATTCACTGTTGGGGACCCGTTACTCCATTTGGGGTCTGCTTTTACTTTTTGTCATTTTTGTAACAGCCCTGATAGAGGCCTTCGGCCTGGGGAACTGGGGCGGCCAATTAGACCTGGGACCTTGCGTGATTGGTTGGAAGCATATTTGATGCCCCAGTTAGTCCTGAATTGGAGGGGGTGACAAAATTTAGAGAAGCCGGCCGTCACTCATCGAGCCCTGGCCGTCCGGGGCTGACCATTACAGCAGGTCGTGACCAGAGACGGCAGTCTGACCTCCTGCCAGGCTGACTCACAGCTGGCCGGCTCGCGGGCTGGCGGCCGTCGGTAGGGGGCTGGTTTCCTGGCATGCCACTGCAGGTCGCGGGTCAGAATTCTGTTTTTGTGTACGGCCTGGCCACCGTCCACTACGTCTCTGTCTCTGAGGGATAGTGGACACCAGCATCTTCCTCGCCCTGAAGCTCAGCTGAAGAAGCTGGTTGGCTGGTGCAGGGGCCCAGGTGTCAAAGCTGGAAATGCTGGCTGGGGTTGGAGGGAGATGGAGGCTGAGTGGAGCCTCCGCATCATGCAGGAGGCCCACCGAGGAAGGGCCCCAGCTGCTCCGCAGGGTCTGTTAAGATAAAGAGCTGCTCTGGGCTCTGCTCGGAAGCCTGTTGGCAGGGGTGTCTGAGCCCGTGTTGTGATCGTCCCCATCACCTGCTCCGTCCTCCTCCCGCCTGGAAGGGGATTGACTCTCCAGATGGGCCAGGAAAACCACATTGAGAGAGCAGCACAGACCAGAGCGGTCAGCTTCCCAATTCGACGGGAGCTGAGAGCAGCCTCGAGGAACGGCTGTGTTCTGTCCTATTCTGTTGAAACACAACACATTTAAATGAGGTTCACACGTCCATCCTTCCTTCCTCTCAGGGTGTTGGAAGCAGAGATTTTGATGGAGCTCAGGGGTGGCACTTTCAAAATGATAATGTGCCTGAAAATGCACAAATCAAACTTCTCCCAAAGTGTCGGAACAAACATGGGATCTGCGTGCCGCCCCCGCCCCCGCCCCCAAGAGCTGCACGGTAAGACCTTTGCCACATCGGGACAAAAAGCTCCCTGGTCTGGTAGGATAAGTGACCTCTCCCTCTTCCTTCGGTGCTCCCCATCCAGAGACCAGCCTCTGTAGATATTACGGTGCTATATTTGAAGTTTGATGTAAAAATTCATCTCTAAGAGGTCATGCTACGCTAGAAAATCTGAAGGGTATTTGGTGTTAAAATTTGAGGCCATGAGCAGAGAGGGAACCCATCAGGTGTGACAAAACCAGTCCCCAAACAGGTGCTGCTCCAGAGGGACCACCCTTCCCACAGCGGTGGAGCCGAGACACAGTCCCCGTGGGCCTAGCCCAGCTGCTGGTTTATCGCCCAGAGCCCTCATTTTATGAGCTCTGTGACTTTCCTAACTCTGATGCATTCCTTGCAACCATAGCTCCTTCCAAGCCAAGGAGTTCATAGTCAGCTGCAGGGTTTTGGGGGGAAGTGCACCCCCCCCCGGTCTTCGTGAGTATCTTGAAATGCTGACCCTGGTCACGGTCAGCACTGCCCCGTTTAGACCAAGCCTCCCGCGAGGCCACAGTCACCTTTCCACCAGCAGAGCAGTGCCACGATCACTGACTCGGCATCAGCAACCACCCCTGCTTTCTCCCTCCTTCTCAGGCACCCAGTCATTTGCAATCACCAGAAACATCATCACACTAAAGGAACGTGGAAACCCTTTGCAGGTTCTCTTGCCCTTCTCTGAAGCTTCTCCATTTTTCCCCATAAACACGAGAAAGAAAATCCCGTTTTCCCGGGAGCCAGGCCACAGCCACCAATCATGACACGTGGCTGTCCTTACCAGCAGTGGTGGCTGGCACGGTGGACACAGGAGGTGTGCACGGCTCCAGGAGACAAGCCAGCCAGGCAGTGTGGTCCAGGCAAGGCAGCTCCAGGCTGTGGTTGGAAGCAGAGGGAGGAGCAAGCTGCTGCCTTAGGGTCCAGCTTCTCAGGATGGCCCTCCCTTTCTGCAGACCAACCTCTCCACCCAGGGAGGGCTTGGCTTGGATGGTAGCTCCCCTCAAGGGACCCCAGATATATCCGTTCTGTGTCTCTGTGTCCTTGACACTGAGCTCCTGCTGGTGGAATCCAACCAGGGACCCACACTTTTTTCTGCGGAAAGTTCCTATGTGGTCCCGGGACACAACCCTCTGCCACTCCAGATTTCCGGTCTTTCTGTTAAGGCTTTATAGTTATATCCTCCCCTGTTTCCATCGTCAGTGGAAAACCAGGGCTGCATCATTTCTTCAAGTGGGTGACCTGTGAGCTCTGACTTTCATGAATGAAGTGTGAGACCGCTGGAGAGAAGCTCACATTCCCAATCACATCCTTGTCGCTCAGGAACGCAGTTTGGTTCTGGACAGATGCTCACAGAATGCATTGAACTGTGATTTCTTATTTGGAGGGTGTGCAGGTGAGGGGCTAAGACAGGTGCAGCAGGGGCAGGAACCCCCCCCCCCCGCCCTGGAGGTGGAGTGAAGATGTGGCAGTCCCGTTCCCTGTGAACCTTGCGTCACGAAGGCCCTGAGTCTTGCTTGTGGCTTCATGAGACAACCCAGAGTTAAGGACGTGGAATCTACGTTGAGAACCGTGCACTGTCCCATGTGTCCCACCTACCTGTTGTGGCTGCAGCCATGGGTCTTAAGCAAAGGGTGCCTTGTCCGACTTTATACCCCTGTGGGCCTGACACAGGCAGACAGGTTTGCCACTAACACCCCAACCACAGGAGCCCCCCGGCTCTACCGTGAGCAGCCTGGGCCAGGTGACTTCTGCACACTTATTTACTCAGTAAATATTTACTGAGTGTCTCCTATCACCGGGCAGAGTTTTAGATGCTGGCGTGTATTCATAAGCAAAACGTACTCGGCTCCCAGCCCCAAAGGAGCACAAACTCTGAAAGATCAGGGCCATCAGCAATCCATGTCCGCTGTTAGAAGGTGTGGGGTGTTGGAGCAGGTCTGGGGTGTTGGAGCAGGATGAAGGGCAGGTTCAGCACCCTACAGTGGGCAGGGGAGGCCTGGTGAGGAGGCAAGGACAGCCAGCGATGGGGAGGGGACTTGGGGAAGAATGCTCCCTGCAGAATGGACCACCAGCAGAGACTGGGGGTGCATGCAAGCCACACCACGGAGCAGCAGGGAAGCCGGGGGGAGAGGTCAGTGCTAAGGGGCCCGCCACGCAGCGGGGTTGGCGATGCCTGGTAAACAGCAGGTGTGGCTGCGGAGTGGGTGGTTGGATACACAAGCGTGGGCATCAGAAGGGAAGTCTGCACCTGACTGATGCAGAGAGAGAGATGCGGGAGTCTGGTATTTAAAGCTAGAAGCCTGGACAAGGTCACAGCAAGTATGAGTGCAGACAGAGAAGAGGAACCCGCCCCCAACGCTGGGCAGCTCCCCCCTCCCAGGAGTTTGGGGAATAGAGCAAGAACCAGCCAAGGAGAGGAAAAGGAGCAGCTGTTGGGGTCAGAGAAAATCTGAGTGTGTCTTCCAGCCCAGAGAAGGCGCAGGCAAGGGAGCGTTTGCACCGGGAGGAAGAGATGTGGGCAGCCCCAGGGAGGTAAGGGCAGATCAGCTTTGGATTTAGCAAGGGGGTGGGGTCACTGGGGACCCTGGGCTCCAGAGTTCACAGCTCATCTTGAAATTGCAGCTCTGACGTCCCCAGAAAGCATCAGTTTTGGCAAGCTGCCGAGCTCCCTTGTTTCCCTTTCTTTCCCCTGCTGTGTTCTCACGGAGAAGTTTCTGTGATCACTGCACACACGGAGCTGGGGTCTGCTCAGTGTGAGGATGGCTCTGCCGGCACCTTCAGGACGCCCTGTGCATGGACCTTGTGGGCGAGTAAGGCAGGGGGAATGGAGGGAGGAACACAGAGAGGAAACCCTGTCGACCCCGGGGCCTCAGCCGGAGCCACCCCACGCTGGGCTTTCGAATGCGCGGGGCGCTTCTTTCCCTGGAGCACAGAGCACGTCGGGGTGGGGGCTTTGCTGCTCCCGATGGAGACAAGTCGCTTGTTAACTGCCCCAAAGGCAGGGAGAAGAGCTGATCTTGAAACTCTGTGTCTTTGTTCCCCAACTGTCTCAAGACCTACGGGGTGCTCTCCGTGGTCCTAAATCCTGCCTTCACTCCTTCGCCTGTTTCCTGGTCTACAAGGCCGGGCACTCAGGGAGCAGGAATTGTGAGTAGTGGTTCCGGAGCTGGTCTGTGGGGATGGGAAAACTGGTCTCGAGCAGATGACAGAAGGACACATATTGGGGTTATACTATCACCTTCTGCATGTTCAATAAACCCCGGGGGGGGGGTTAAAACCTGAAATCACTTACCAGGAGTTAATTTTCACAAATCCCAGGTGGGCAGCAGGAAGGGGCTCGTGTTCATGACCATCCCAGTCTTCTTCACGTCTCCTGCTTGGAGCACACGCGATGCCATGGACAGGGTGTCCCCGCAGAGGGCTTGCCATGGTCCTTACAGATGCAGAAGAAAGACAAAGAAGAAGGGTAAAGCGAAGCCTGTAGTGTGTCTGACGATCCCCCCTGTGAGCTGTGTGGGCTGTGACGTGAATGAACAGGGGACAGACTTGGCGGTAGGAGCAGGAGCTGCAGGAGATGGTCACCTGCCGCAGTGACTCACCTTGGGCCAGTTCGCCGTGTTCCTTGCCCCCTTTGTTTCTGCACTGGATCGTTCCGTATTTTCTAAAACCCCAGGGTGTGGCCTCTGCCCGTAAGTCTTTTGCTAGCTCTAATTTGCAGTGGAATTCTGGTTTGACTCCTATTTCTTGTCTCATCTCTGTGTTCATTTTCATGGTGGCATTTACTCTTCTATATTTTATTGCCTTCTCTTTTTCATTGTTTCGGTGAGGCTTCTACCGCACCCCTGGAAGTGTCACCCCCACGAGGGTAGGGACCATTCAGTTCTGTTCACTTTCACATCTCCTGCATCTAGCATAATGTTTGTATGCAGTAGACACTCAGAAAATGCCTGTGGGTGAATGAAAAGTTGGGTGAGTATCCCCAAAGGAGAGCAGCCACTGGGTCTTTCCCTGAAGTCACTGCCATGTAGACACCTGTAGCTGGGCTAAGTTAGCACACAAAAAGGGGCACCTGATCACGGCTGTATCGAGCGAGAGAAGTAAGGATGGGGAGTCCTCTGGTCCGTTGCTCATCAGAAGGGCTGAGCTCTTCCTAGGCCAGACCCATTGTGCAGAAACCCTCCTGGGTCACACTTGCCAAAGCACAGAGCCACGTCTGGACACGTCCTCCTTCCCGGAACACATGGCTCTGGTCAGTGCTGAAGGAGAAGCCCAGGTGAAGAGATGCCCGTTCTATACTTGCTTCTGGTCCATACTCTCAGCTGTGTTCAGCCAGCACAGCTCAGTTACCTCTGCCCATCTTAATACAGGCCACCCAGTACCTGTCGATTCATTCCCATAAACTCTTCTGTCCAAGGCGGAAACAGGGCTTTTATCTAGAAGATGACCCGGAGCCGTTGCCTGTTCTCTGTCGGCGCCCGTTGTGTAACAAATACTGTTTACCCAGCCACCACGGCACATGGCTGCCGACGCTTGGCATACCAAATAGGCCTTAACCAAACCACTGTTTTATGTTCTTTTAGAGTGTCCAAATAGCCCCAGACTGCCAGCACAGGGGTCACACCAGGAGCAGGACACCTGGGGTCCGTCTTTGCCTGAGTCCGGTATTCGAGCCAACATGCAGAGGGAGGAGGCACTGCGGGGCCACTGCACGAGCCGCCCAAGACCAACCTGCCAGGCTTGGTGTTTTCCCTCCCTACGCTACGTCCCGAATCTCATGGATGTGACATTTCATTTCAAGAAGAAATCAATATTCCGATCAGCAAATAGACACAAATGTTGCATTCATTCTCCAAAATGTTACACCAACATTACAGACACTTTTTGTCCCCAACAGGGCAAAAGGGGATGTTTGAACACACTTTGTTCAAATAGAAATAAGAGAGGAGAGGAGAGGAGAAAGGGCAGGAGGAAATGGTACATAAACATTTGATTATGGAAATGGAAAGCAGCTGTCCGGGCTCCCTGCTGGGCCCGTGTCTCCTTGATCGGAGGAGCAGATCTGAGCGATGATAGATGGTGTTCACTTTGTCACTGGGTGCGGCCTCCCGCAGGTGTGAGTTCGCTCAGGCAAAGATTCGCTCAGCAGCTGCTCCACGCTGGGCTCTCAAGTGTGTGCTGAGGACAGAGGGTCGGACAAGACGTTGAGTGGCCCTAGAAGAAACCACCTCTTGTTTGGAATGCTGCCCACTGCCCGTCCTCCCAGACGTGGACCCCTCCTCTGCATCCCCAGGCCCAGCCAAGGCCTTTCTTGTGACTCTTGCTTAACCTGAGCCTCGAAATATTTCACGAAGTCCAAAGACACTCTGTGTTTCGGTCACAGGGACTTTGGGGACAACAGAGTCCAGAGAGAGTAGGTAGGGGACTGGCTCGAGGCTGCAAGGTGAGGAGGTGGCAGAACTGGATTCAAACCCCTGTCTGCCTGACTGGGCTGATGCTTCCCCCAGAACCAGGCTGTGGACCACAGATAACATCCAAAGCTCATTAGGGCCCTCTGATAAAGTGCCATCAGTTTCTGCACATCGATTTATACAGCCGTTGGTATATTGGTATCCTTTGGTCTCCAAGTCCTTGAAATAACTCACCCCCTGAGCAATCCTAGCAACATTTTTCCTCCTTTCCCGCGCTGCAGATAAGAGGGAAACAAATGCATGTGGCCTCAGTCCTTGCCGTGATATGCTGGTGTCTTTAATCTCTCTGGTGTCCCTGCTTAGCGCATCCAGATTGCACAAATGACGCGCTAATGGGCTTCTCCAATTTGTCCCTGGAAGTGATGGACTCCATATTCCTGCCCAAGAGCCTCCTTCTATGTGATGACACTGCGGCCTTCTGGGAAGGACCCCTCCCAGCCCTGTGTGCCAAGGTAAGACCCAGCTGCTTCGGCTTGAGGTCGCCCACACCTCTGTCCACAGGCAGAGCCTGAGCCCATGGTGTGGTGACACTGCCATGGCCACCAAAAGTGGACATTCCACACGTTTATATTGGAAGCTATGCTTGGCTTCAAAAGGAAGGGTCGAAGAGATGAGCAGACCAAAGGCAGAGACCTAGACAGGAAGGATGCTGGCTCAGCTGCAGGGTTCCAGGCCTCCCAAGCATGAGGGCAGTCAAGTGTGAGGAAGACCGAGTCAGGCTGTGCCACGGAGGGCAAAGCTGTCAACCGCCAGTCCATACAGACCTGTAGGAAGACCTTGAATTTACTCTTTGGGAAGGCTACATTGTTTCTCTGAGGGTTGGTTTCCTCATCTGTAGAATGGGCTTGTATGATAGTACCTACCTCAAATAGCTGCTGTGGAAATAAAATGAGACAATGAATTTGAGTAACTAGAATATACCTGCTCCAAAGTGGGTGCCTGACGAATGGCTCTTGTCTTTGATGTTGGTGGTGGTGAGATTGGCGGCATTGACGGTGAGGGTGTTGGCGACAGTAGTCATGGTGGTATAAGTGGAAAGACTGTTGTCAGAAAGATGCATCCCCACCCCCACACTGGACTGAGTTCAAGACTGGCTTCTGCTGAATTTCCCCATCTATTAACCAGGAGAGTTTAACTGCAATGTTATCAGACATTTTTAAACATATAAGACTCATTCTTTAAATTATATGCAGACATGAGGTCTACTCCTGGTTGTAACGTAGAGGATGGCAGGAAGCCCTTGCTTTCACACCAGCAACCAAAACAAGTTGCATACACCACCAAACCACAGTTTTTCTGAACTTATCATATGGCTGAGGATGCAAAGAAGAAAAGTGGACAAAACATCAGAAAGTGATGTGCCCCTTATAGGAGAGAAGAGACTCGTGGTTGCCCTCTTTCCTGACGGGGCAGCAAGAGGAGGAGGAATCTAACCTGGACAGGGGCTAAGGTAAAACCTATTAAACCCTGAGCACATTTTCAGTAGCTATGTGTAGGCTGGCAAGACAGGCTAGAATTTTGAGTGTCCCGGTCACTAAGAGAGTCTATGCTGACACCACAGGTCTTTGTTGAGTTCTTTACTAAGATGTGCCCCACATCTGAGGTGTGTAAGGACTTTCCCCAAATTCAAGGGAGCTTTCCTCTGAAGATGGTGTTGGGACAAGGGAGGAGACCTGAGAACAGTCCATCTGAAGCACTCTGGACCTTTCAGCTGCCCAGGGCTAGGTCTAGGGAAGTTGTGCAGAGGGAAACTCATCTGATCATTCAAGACAGAGAGAGATCTCCTGAGTTGCTCAAAATTTGGAGCAGGACTGGAGACCAAAGAGAACTCTGCAGAACCCAAAAAGCTGGCACCAGGCTGGGAAGCAGAGAGATTTCCCACAGTTGGAAAACCTGATTGTTGATTATAAATTACATATATCCCAGCAGTCTTTCCTGTGCTCAGAATCCAAGCCCTATAGGAAGGAGAGACATGATCCTACTTTCAAAATAGTTTTCTTGAGCCAGTAATAAGCTAAACTACAAATTAAAGCTACAACAAAGCCTGCTGCTACTTGAGCTGTAGGTCAGATTGCCCCCCACCCAGTGACCTGACAGAAGAGGGGGTACAATCTATTACTGATGACAAATATTGTTTGCACCAGTTGATATGTTTTTTGTATCAAATGCTTGACATACAATAAACTTTCAAGACCCATAAGAAAGCAGTAAAATGTGACCCTGGTGAAGAGAAGAACTAGTCAATAGAAGCAAACTCACAGAGGAAACAGGTGTCGGGATTATCAGAGACTTAAATGATGATGATAAAGAACAATAGAGGATCCAGCGTAAACATTTGACAAGTGAGTGAAATAAAAACCAATAGTGAAATTTCCAATTAGTAAGTGTAGAATAAGGGAAACAGAAAATCATCACTAGGACACCACACCCATTAGTACTGCAGGCATGATCCACTGATGCATGCTAAAATTAGTGGATAAAACTGTAGGGACAAACAGGTTATTTGGATAGACTCAAAGTATCTCCTCCAAAGTATTTGTTGATTGCTATGGTGGTTTTTATAAATGTTCACAGATTCTATTTTTACTTCTTCCTCCAGGAGCTTAAGTCTACTCCCTTGAATATGTGTTTGATTTAGTGACTTACTTCCAAAAAATTGAGTATGAAACTTTACATTGAAGAAATTGGCCAATACCACCTTAACCAAGTGATCAAGATTATTATTACTCATAATGAGCAATGTTGCTATCATGTGCCCCCGGGTATGTTGTGATGAGAAGGGCACTTCATCTCTGTAATAATCTCCAAAATCCACAACCCCAGTCTAATCATGAAAACATGTCATAAAAATCCAAACTTAGGGATATTATACAAAATACCTGGTTAATGCTCTTCAAAAGTATCAAGGTCATGAAAGACAAAGGAAAGATCATGAAACTTTCATAGATTGGAGACTAAGGAGACACTATACTTAAACCTAATGCATTATGCTAGATGGGATTTTAGATCAGAGCAAGGATATAAGTGGAAAAAGTAGTGAAATTTAAGAAAAAATCTGTATTTTAATAGTCTGTGGTATAGTTAATAGTGTTCCAATGCTAATTTATTACTTTTGATAAATGGTTCAAACAAATGGTTATGTAATATTTTAACCTTAGAACAGGGGTTGGCAATCTTTTTCTGTAAACCGTTAGATAGTAAATATTTTAAGCATTTCCAGCCACGTGGTCTCTGTCATAATTACTTGACACTGTCACTATAGTGTAAAAGCAGCTGTAGATAAAACATAAATAAATGGGTGTGGCTGAGATTTTTCCTATGGGTTATAGGCAGCAGGAATGCATTGGGGCAAACTGGATCAATATACAGAAACCCTGCATGCATTCTCTGCAACTCTTCTGTAAATCTGAATTCATTTCAAAATAAAAAGTTTATTAAAACAAACAAGGAAGATATAGGAATTTTCCTTCAGCAACATGGAATCAATAAAAAAATCAAATTGAAATGTTATAAATTTAAAGTATATCAGAAATGAAGAATTCATTGGATGAGACTAAGTGAAGACTGGACTCAACAGGAAAATATATCAGTAAACTTGAAGACAGATAACAGAAAATACCAAATGAAAACAAAAGGGAAAAACAGGCTATTCAAAATCTGTGGATAGTATGAAATTATCTCAAATATATGGATTCAGTGCCGGGGAGGACAGGGAGAGAGGAAATGGGGCAGAAGAAATAATTGAAGAGATAATGGTTGAGAACTTTCCAACCTTGGTGATTCAGGAAGCTCAGTGAAATCTGAACAGAAAAATACAATGAAAAAACACATACATCAAATTCAAACTAATGAAAGCCAAAGATAAAGAGAAAATTAAAAAAAAATAAAGAGAACATTGCACATAAGAGAAAAATACAAATTGTGGCTGATTTCTCACCAGAAACACTGGAGGCCAGAAGACAAAGCAATTAATGGCCTTTAAAGTAGAAGAAAAATAAGCAAAACCTATCAACTAGAATTACATACACAGAGTAGAAGTTTTCAAATACAAAAGCCAACTCAAGATGCTGTTGCGGAGACAGGGCTGAGATGATGTATTGCCAGCAGATGAATTGGCTAATAAATTACAAGAACTGATTTTTAAAAAGTTCTCAGACCAAGGAAAAAAGATACCAGATAGAACTGCAGAACCGCAGGAAGGGAAGAAGAAGTCCAGAAAGGGTAAATATCTGGGTGAGTGCTAGAAGCCTTCATTTAGTAAATTTATACACATAGTTTAAATTTTTTTTAATTTTTAAAAAAGATTTCATTTATTAATTTGGAAGACAGAGAGAGAGCACAAGTAGGTGAAGTGGCAGGCAGAGGGAGAAGGAGAAGCAGACTCCCCACTGAGCAGGAAGCCCCATGTGGGGGCTTGATCCCAGGACCCTGGGATCATGATCTGAGCAGATGCATGACTGACTGAGCCACCCAGATGTCCCAATTTTTTTAATTCTTAAAAAAAAAATAAATTCTTATAATTTACTTTGGGCTTTAGAGCACATGTAAAAACATGGAAAAACAAAATTGTAAGAAGCAATGGGGTAACTGGAATTACACTGTTGTAAGAGTCTTACACTATTCCTGCATAAGATAATAGTTTTGAAGGTACAACGTACTGTCTTAAAAATGGATTCTGTAATCTCGGACTAATTAAAACATAGCAGGTAAAAACTGATATAGTAAATAAATTGAAATACTAAAGCATATGTAATTCACTCAAAGCAGGTAAGAAAGAGGAAGAGAAACAAAAAAAACAAATGGGATAAATAAAAATGCATGCCAAGGTGGTACCGTTAAACCCAATCTTAACAAAATTTTATTAAATGTAAATGGACTAAACACATTCCTAAAACAGAGATTACAAAATTAGGTTAAAAAAGCAAGACATACCTGTATGCTTTTTATGAAAAACACACTTAAAACGCTAAGACATAAACAAGGTGAAAGTAAAAAGATGAAAAATGATGTATCATGCAAACACTAAGCACAACACAGCTAGTACAGGTAGAGTCAAATCAGAAAAAGTAAGTAACAGAAAATAGTTTTGCTAGAGGTAAAGAGGCACAAAACACAATGATAAAGGGAGCTCCTTACCAAGAACACAGAATAATCCTAACTGTATGTGCAGCTAGTATCAGTTTCAAAATGCATGAAGCAAAATTGCCAGAACTAAAGGAAAAAATAGATAAATCTACAGTGATAGAAATTTTAACACCAATCTCCTTGTTACTGACAAGAAAAATTTAACAAATATGCACAGGACTTAAACAACACTACCAACCAAATGAACCTAGCTGACATTGATTGAACATCACCGAAAAACTACAAAATCTCATTCCTTTCAAGTTCACCTGGAATATTCCCTAAGATAGAGAAATGCTGGGCTCAGTAAACCTCAGCATACTGAATAAAACAAAGTATATTATGTAATTACAATGGCATGAAATCAGAAAGCCATATCAAAAGGATTAAATGGAAAATCCTCAGATCTGTGAAAATTAAAGGACAGACTGCTAAATAAACTCATGGATCAAAGGAGCAGCCCTAAATGAAATCAGAAAATATTTTGACATTAATGATAATAAAAACAGATCACAGCTTGTGGGATGTGGTGAAAGTAGTATGTAGAGGAAAACATAAACCTTTCAAAATGCTCATACTAGAAAACAAGAAAGGTTTAAAATCAATGGCTAAGCTTTTACATTAAGAAAAAGACAAAGAAAAACAAAGAAAACCCCCCAAAAAATAGAAGAAGGAAAGTGATAAAAATAAGAACGGGAATCAGTGAAATAGAAAACAGACACAACAGAGAAAATCAACAAAATAAAAAATGTAGTATTTAAAAAAAATAATACTGATAAACCTTTCTATGACCTGCTTCAGAAAAAAAAGGGGGGAGGGGAGAAAATGCAAACTGTTTATATAAAAATGAACATTTTAAAAGGGGAGAGACATTATTACAGATCCTACAGACATTAAAAGGACAAGGAGGTATTAGGAACAACTTTATGCCAATACTTTTAATAACTTAAATGGGATGGGGAACTTCACCTAAAAACACAATTTACAAATCTAAATTGCCCGTATTTATTATATACATTAAATTCATATTAAAAAACTTTTCCTCAAATGAATCTCCACACTGAAATGCCTTCAGAAGTGAATTCTATCATCCACTTATCAAAGTAAAATACAAACCCTACACAAAGCCTTTTTTAGGAAGAAGAGAGAGGCAAAAGTAACTTTTCTATTACATCAACAGTATCCTGACCCCCAAACCTGCCACAGGTGTTGCCACAAAAGAAAATTACTAAATATCCTCATGAACATTGATTTAAACATACTTAAGAAAATATTAGAAAATAGAATCCAGTATATTTTAAAGGTTTAAACATTAATACCAAGTAGGATTATTCCAGGATTGCAATGTTGGGTTAACATTAAAAAACCAGTCAACATGACTCATTATATTAACAGAATAGAGGAGAAAATCCATACAATAATCTCAAAAGATTCAGAAGAAAGAATTTGACAAGATTCAGCATCCATTCCTGATAAAAGTTCTCACTAAATTAGGATGCTAGTAGAAGTCAGAAAATGGCTGTCTCTGGAGTGGGGAGATTGACTGGAACAGGATTCCCCCAGATCCCAGAACCCACAGACTGGCATTTCTGCATATTCACTACTGCTGAAACGAATCCCAATCTTCCCCTGAATTCCAGCCCTTGTGTTGTTTACTTGAAGCAACAAAATGATGGTCTCTGGTCTTAGATTGTCTGAGCTCAGGTTTGCAGGTGCCATTTACCAGCCAGAAAACAGCGAACAAGGGACTTGACCTCTTTGTTCCTCAAATCCACTGTCCATGAAATGGCATAATAATGGGATTTCTCAGAGTCCACAGTCTTTCATGTGGGACTTCATCAAGATAAAAAGCTTCTGCACAGCCAAGGAAACAGTCAAAAAAACTAAGAGGAAACCCACGGAATGGGAGAAGATATTTGCAAATGACACTACGGATAAAAGACTGGTTATCCAAGATCTACAAAGAACTTCTCAAACTCAATACACGAGAAACAAATAATCAAATCAAAAAATGGGGAGAAGATATGAACAGACACTTTTCCAATGAAGACAGACAAATGGCTAACAGACACATGAAAAGATGTTCAAAATCATTAGCCATCAGGGAAATTCAAATCGAAACCACATTGAGATACCACCTTACGCCAGTTAGAATGGCAAAAATTGACAAGGCAAGAAACAACAAATGCTGGAAAGGGTGTGGAGAAAGGGGATCCCTCCTACATTGTTGGTGGTAATGCAAGTTGGTACAGCCACTTTGGAAAACAGTGTGGAGGTCCTTTAAAAAGTTAAAAATAGAGCTACCCTATGATCCAGCAATTGCACTACTGGGTATTTACCCCAAAGATTCAGACACAGGGAAGAGAAGGGCCATATGCACCCCAATGTTCATAGCAGCATTGTCCACAATAGCTAAATTGTAGAAAGAGCCGAGATGCCCTTCAACAGATGACTGGATTAAGAAGATGTGGTCCATATATACAATGAAATATTACTCAGCCATCAGAAAGAACAGTTATCCAAAATTTGCAGCAACATGGATGGGACTGGAGGAGATTATGCTAAGTGAAATAAGTCAAGAAGAGAAAGACAATTATCATATGGTTTCACTCATTTATGGAACATAAGAAATAGCAGGAAGATCAGTAGGAGAAGGAAGGGAAGAATGAAGGGGGGGTAAGCAGAAGGGGGAATGAACCATGAGAGACTATGGACTCTGGGAATCTAACTGAGGTCTTCAGAGGGGAGGGGGGTGGGGGAATGGGACAGGCCGGTGATGGGTATTAAGGAGGGCACATATTGCATGGTGCACTGGGCGTTATACACAAATAATGAATCATGGAACACTACATCAAAAACTAGGGATGTACTGTATGGTGACTAATATAACATAATTAAAAATTATTTTTAAAAAAATAATGGGATTTCTCTAGTGGAACTGTTGTAAGTACTGTATGACTGGGTGCTCAAGGGAAGGTAGCTGTTAATGTGGTCCAGCTCTCACCCCATCTTTGCCATCCTCATCCAGCTTAGGGACCAGGAGGTCCTCAGGGGACATTTAGAAGATACTTCGGAGATACTCAGAATGGTCACTGCTAGCTCCCTTCATCTTTCTCTCTCCTTCCGTCCGTCCCTCCTGTCCCCCTTCCCTTTTTCTTCCTTCCTTCCTTCCTTCCTTTCTATTTATTTCCTCAGAGAGATCTTATGTTCAACAAGTCTGCATTCAGGATGGATGAAGTTCTTTTCTTTTCTTTTTTTTAAGATTTTATTTATTTATTTGACAGATATAGAGACAGCCAGTGAGAGAGGGAACACAAGCAGGGGGAGTGGGAGAGGAAGAAGCAGGCTCATAGCGGAGGAGCCTGATGTGGGGCTCGATCCCAGAACGCCGGGATCACGCCCTGAGCCGAAGGCAGACGCTTAACCGCTGTGCCACCCAGGCGCCCCGGATGAAGTTCTTTTCTACACAGTAAGCAGAGCAAATGAGATGACACTTTGACAGTTGGGACTCTGGGGCTCCAGCAACTTTGGAACCTCCACAATGATGCAGGGTTGGGGGGGAAGCAGGAAACCCTGAAAAGTCAGCTCCTGTGCTCTCCTGGTGGGAGCTCACACAGGACACCGATGGCAGGACAGGGGGCCCAGACCCTGGCCTACCAGTATCTCACCTCGCCCCTCACACACGGTGGATGCTTAATTGATACTTGTCGTTTCCATTTTTACCACTCTTGTTTTGTCTTTCCACCTGTGGCTGCTGCCAGAGAGTCTGTTTGCTTCCTAGATTGGGCCTGGATTGTCCCCAGAGGCCTGGGGAGCGGGAAGACCGCTCCCGAGAAAGTCATGTGGAGTAGAGATCCTGCTGGGGACACAGATTGGTCGGGTTTGTTGTTCAGGAATAAAGGTCTGTGAGGTTGCTCCCAGAGGCGGGGACTGGGAGCCACGCGCTGAGGGTTTGTCAGAGGGGATGCTTTGGAAGGTTGGGGCTCCTGACCCATGGCAGGGGCTCTGGGGGGCAGGGGCCCTGCGGCACCTGGGACCGGGAGGTGCCTGCTGCAGACATGGTGAGTGCAGCCTGTGGCATTTTGTTTATCACACAACAGGTGTGCATTGTGTCCCCAACATGTCCCAGGACCAGAGCTGGGTAGGACACACAGAGATGACGGGGACACCTGGCCAGGAAGCTGGCAGTCTAGTGAGGATGGGCCTGAGGTAGATGGCAACAATTTAGGTGCCACCTCAGAGGCCAGCCTTGGGTCTGGGGTGTGTGGTGCGCGTGGGGGCTTCACCCAGCCTGGACGGTGCAGGAGCTTCCTGGCATGGCTGGAACAAATTGCCACAATCTGGGGGCCTTAAAACAAAGTCTTTTATTCTCCCAGCATTCTGGAAGCCAGAAGTTTGAAGTCAAGGTGTTGGCAGGAGGGCATGCTCTCTGAAGGCTCTGGGGAGGAAGCGTCCTGCCTCTTCCAGCCTCCACCACTGTGGGCAATGCTTGGTGTCCCTTGCGTTGTAGACCCATCACTCCAATCTCTGCATCTGTCTTCGTGTGGACTCCTTCCCTGCATGTCTGTGTCTCACCTCGCCTTCTGCTTTATTCTTATAAGGACACCTGACATTGGATCCAGGGCCCAACCTAAAGCAAGATGATCTCATCTCAAGACTGTTAATTACCTCTGCAGAACCCCCTTTCCCCAGTAAGGTCAGATTTACATATCTTTTTGGGAGGTTCCACTCATCCTACTACGGAGGTGTGGGTGCCTGTGGTTCTGGAAGCCTCCCCATGTAGTTGCGTCCATTGGCTTTGGAGGTAAAGTGGTCTAGTGGAGTCATGCAGGTAAAGAAAGGAGGAGAGAGGGCACCCCAAGCAGTGATGGATAAGACAGAAGCAGGGAATAGCAGTGAAGGAGTCTGAGCGAGGGGCAGGGCATGGTGTATCTATAATGAGAAGAAAGAGGAAAATAGTGAGTTCTTGAACACAATTAAAGTCAGGGCTTGGGGCTATATCCTCAAGCAATGGGGAGCCACGGAAGACTTCAGGCAGAGGGAGATCAGCTCAGTTTCCTGACGACAAAAAAGGGAACAGGGCTGGGGGGACCTGACTGCTGAAGGCAACTACCCAGGGAAGGAGCCCAGTGGGGCAGAGCCTCCTCCCTCCTCCCCCTCACCCTGTTTGAGCACCTCACCACGGCATCACGCGTGCACACACGCACACACACACACTTTCCTCTCCGGGATGGGTGGGCTGTGCATCTCCAGCCACTCGGCCAGATGGAGGCAGAGCTGATTGAGATTCTGGGCACGGAGGGGGTCTGGCGGCACTGGCTGCGGGTGTGAGGAGCTAATGTCCCTTTTCAGTCTGCCTGCTGCTTCCCACTCCGCCTGCTATTGAACTATTCATCTATAACATTTGTAGGCCTATTAAGAGGGAAATACAACTTCATAGTTACAGATAAGAGATTAGACAGATCAATTTGAAGTCTATGAAATAGACTGAGTGGGGAGGATGCTATAATTTTCGAATTATGATCTTGCTGACTTTGGGGCTGTTGGTTTATTGGCTTGCACTCTGTCTCCTGACCACATCGGGTATGATGTTTTAGGGATGGGGACAGCAGTCTATTGTCAAGTGCTTAAATCCATTTAGGGATGCCAGGGACCGGGACTCCATTGACTAAGGGTATGGATGGCATCTCGGAGCCGCGGGAGCTCACCGCTTTCTGTCTCCCACTTCTGGGTGTGCGAAATTGTCCTGTCAGAGCGTAGAGCTGTGGACTTTGCTGGATGCTCTTAATCCAATAAAGGACGGTGGCTGATGGCAAAATGAAATTACCTGCTCGGGCAGTGAGTCCTCAGAGGGCCCCTCTGTGAGGCTGCCGTCCTCGTTAGCAGCTCCGCTGCCAGCTGGATGCGACCTGTAGGAGGCATTTGCAACGAATGTTCGAAAAAGGCCAAATCCCCTCCAGGGAGGCTGATGGCCCTGTCTGCCTCCCCCCAGCAGCTGGGCTCCTTCTGTTCCACCTTTGTGCCAGCTTCCCAGAGTTCTTACCTCTCTTACAGCTCTCCAGTCACCCGCTCTTCCTTTTCCGCCTGTGATCCCTATTGGGAATTCCCTGCTGACACTGACCAACACATCCCAGGGGTAGGCGTTCTTATCTGAGTCCCAAGAATTCTTAGAAGGGAATTCAGGGTTTTTTTTCCTACTTTCTTCCATAAAGCTAAATAATTTCAGAGATTTTCAGTGCTTGGTATTGGCTGTGTGACCTTGGGAAGGCTTCCTAATGACTGCGTGCCTTGGTAGCTAAAGTAGGGCTAGTCATAGTGTCAGTCTCAAGAGGTGAAGGAAGTGATGCCTAGGAAGGGTTCAGCACCAAGTGACACACAGCAAACTCTGCACAGATGTTAGCTACATCATCAATACCACCACCATTGCTGCTGCTGCCACCAACACCACCACTGTTACAATCACCATCACCATCACCACCATCACCACCATCACCACCATCACCACCATCACCATCACCACCATCACCACCACCATCACCACCATCACCACCATCACCACCACCATCACCATCCTCATCACCATCACCATCACCACCACCATCACCACCATCACCACCACCATCACCACCATCACCACCACCACCACCATCATGATTATCATCACCACCATCATCACCACCATCACCATCATCACCACCATCACCACCACCATCACCATCATCATCACCATCACCACCATCACCATCACCACCATCATCACCACCATCATCACCATCCTCACCATCACCACCACCATCATGATTATCATCACCACCATCATCACCATCCTCACCATCACCACCATCACCATCATTATCACTACCACCATCATCAGCATCATCACCACTGATACCATCACCATCATCATCACCACCAATACCATCACTATCACCATCATCACCACCATTATCACCATCACTGTCACTACCACCATCACCATTACCACCATAGCCATCATCAACATCATCATCACCACTACCACCACCCTCACCACCACCATCATGATCATCACCATCACTACCACTGTCACCACCACCATCATGACCATGATCATGACCACCACATTCACCACCACCATCATTACCATCACCACCATCATCGCCACCATCATCCCATCATCACCACATTATTATCAATTATCTAGTCCGACCTCCTCATGGTTTAGGTTGGATTGTTTGAGTGTTCTTAGGAACATTTCTTTTTTCCCATATTTTAAGAAAAAACAGGCACACAGGCTCACACACACACTGAGAGGGGCAGATAGATCCAGTGAAGGAAAGCTGATCAAAGGAGAGGGGGCACAGGAGATACACCAAGATTCAAAGACACACACAAGGAGACATTTGAATGATGGCTGAGAAAATGTAGAATAGACTTAGGCATGTTGAGACCTGGGGCAGCAAGGGCATGGTCCTGGCTTTGATCAAAGTAGCAGCCTCCAAATGGCACCTTCTTAACAAGTGGCAGCTCAGCACTCTTGATGATATTGTCATATTTGTGTTGTAGACATGATAATGGTGACCATCAGTTTGTTGGAGGGGACATCACCTCTTGTCTTTCAGGCTGAATTAAACTGGTGAAAAGCTTTGGTTCCCCTTACATAGAACACGATATTAGTAGTTTAAATTCCAAAACAGAGATTAGAAGCAACAACACAATGGGCGACAGGACATTGGTGTTAGTGAGACTTTCCTGTGGTCTTACAATGGGCAACAGGACATTGGTGTTAGTGAGACTTTCCTGCGGTCTTGGAGTCATAGTGGAGACCCCACAACTGAGATCAATAGAGGACACTTACCACCAGTTTCAAAGACAATACAAGGTCACAATATACATGCAGAGCTTTCTAAAAGACAGTGAAACTGGCTCTGTGAGTTGTCACCCATCTCTGGCGTACATAAGAGGAGATGAGAACTTCAAAAGAGATTGACCAGATAGCAGGGGCCCCCAGGTTTCCTTCTGTTCCTGGGCCAGGGTATAGAATCCAAGGCAGGGAGGCTTCATGAAAACTGCTTTATGAGTAGGGGACATGCCTGTCTGTAAGAACCCCATCCCTGTGTCCCAGAGCCATACTATCCCCTGGGGTTGCTGGCGCCACAGCCACTGGTGACAAGACAGCCCTCGGGAGGATCATATCTGAGTCCTGGATTTTGGTGAAGCTTAGAGGGATGTGAAAAGAATGGGGAAGCCTGCATTTCCAGAATTTGGGGAAGGGAGGTCAAGTTACCTAGCTTCCCCCATGAACTTCATGGTTATTGTGAGAAGTAGCCAGACCTGATGTCTTGAGAAGACCCGGTCCAAAAGAGCTGCCCACCTGAGTGAGCCAATCCTGGTGGACCATGGCTGTGAGGAGCTCAGAAAGAGCAAGATGTGTTCATCAAGAGACTGAGTTAGCAAGGCCAGCCCTGGTTGTACTGCAGTAACAAACAGCCCCCAATTATGGCCATGTCACAGCAACCCCAATCAAGTAAGAGTTTATCCTTTAAGGGTATCTTCAATCTCCACCCAGCCCTGAGGAGCCTGAGAAGTAGCTATTAAGATATATCACAGACCATGTTTTCCACTCCTTTATGATCAGCTGAATCCATGCATGGTCTGGCCAGAAATTAGGGGGAGAACAAATGTCAAAGTGGGTGATAAAGTGAAGTTTGATTGAAATTGGATTGATCTTTTATCTGCCTGAAGTGAGACTACTCTTAGGGTCATCAAGTACAGTTGTAGAGGTGGTGCACTGAACAAAGGTGTCCGGCCCAGTGGACTAGTAGATGCTTAAATCCATGCTTATCTCTTGTTATCTGAGATTTACATCCTAGCAAGGGTGCTGCATCAGTTCAGAGGGAGAGGCACCCTCTGTATAATTCATCCACCCATAAAGGACCTTTAAAAATTTGCATAAAAGCATCATATATGCTAAGGGATAGCCATTCCAGTACCCGAGAATCCCTAGAAAAGCCTGTGGATGCACTCATGCTATCATTCAGGGTTGAACCAGGGAGCTCTAGTCCAGCACAGTTGAAAGACATTGGTGGGAAGAAAAGTAAATTTGCATCTTGACTGAACTTCACTGACTTCGGTCCATCAAGAACACAATAATAGCACAGCATTCTAAGGAAGGAAAGGGAAATATGTGTAGGCCAACTAAAGGAATAGATAGTCAGTAGGATGGAGACCATCCCAGGGCCCTGAGGGCTGGTGCATGTATCCCCAGGTTCAAAGAAGTTGGGCTGCTGCAGCCCGCTCTTCCTGCACCCGTGCTGTGCCTAGAACAGCAATGCTTTGGAATTCACGTGCTACTGTGGGGATGGTCGTGGTCTAGGCATCACAAGACTGGGGCCCAAGCCTGCACTGTGCCACTCACTAACTAGCTGCGACCCTTGGGGCCGAGCGCTCACCTTCTCCGGGTGTCCGTTCTTGCCGTCTAAAATGAAGAATAGAACCCAGTGACTAACATTCCATTTCATAATCACGGTGATGATGGCAACGACCTGGAATTACCTGATACGTGGCTCTTATCAGATGCCAGCCAACACTATGAGCATACTTATCTGTGTTGACTCAATCCCCTTATGGGGAGGAACCCTATTCCCATTTTACAGACACAGAAATGGAGACACAGAGAGGTTGAGTGGTTTGTCCCAAGCATCACAGCTATAAATGGTGGAATGAGGGTTTGAACTTAGTTTGACTATAGGGTTTGTGTTTTAATGCCATGCTCCATGGCCTCTCAAACGCTCGCAAAGCATCAGCTGTCCTATAGTGAGCACTTACTCCGGGCTGGTCACTGTGCTGGGTGCTTTTAGCTGCAGCCTACTTCTCCCCCGGGATCCTCCTGAAATGCTGATACCGTCCCCAGCGTTCTGTGTTTGAGAAAATGAGCAGCATAGAGACCAAAGTGCCCGAGGTCACATGCTGGTTGGTGGGAGGCCTGGGATTCAATCCCAGGGCTGCCTGATGCCAAAATGTGGGCTTTTCTTCTGTGCTGAGCCTCCTTCCGTAAGCTTAGGGAGGCAGAGCTAGGTCTGGGCGGGCATTCACCTGCTATGGCTTTGCCTGTTCAGGCGCCCTGGTCTGGTCCCTGGGGAATCAGCCAGAAAGGTCTCAGGGGATCTTTGCAATGCAGGAACCAGGGGTTCTGTGATGTGTATGTAGCAGGCTGGACCCAAAGCGCCAAGAATTCACTTGAGGTCTCAGGAACATGGCTCCTGCCACCCAAGCCCGTCCAGTTGCAAAGTATTCTTGACTTGGCTTTTGTGGCGTTTCCTCAGGAACTCCTATCCCAAGACTCCTCCATCAGAGCAGAGTTCGACAGGGAGTAGTTCTGACTGCAGGGTGAGAACTCAGCTCCTGGAGGCTTCCAGTGCAGCCGCAGTGGAGGAGGACCAAGCCGTTGGCTCTACTTTACCGTGAAGGCAGTGGCCTTGTGGTCAGCCTGCCCCTCCTCTCCGGCAGGACACACGCCACCTTCAGCTCCTGGTGGAGAGGCCACTGTCCGTGCCACAGCTGGGGCTGGTTTTGCATGGATGACACTGTCCCATCTGCCTCTTAGACACGAGACACCCACATCTGGTTCTCAAGCAGCTGTAGGATTCCAAAACTTCCAGCGTGGTTGAAAATAGGCTGATTATGCCTCCAGAGCTGTCTTACCCAGTACGGTGGCCTCGAGCCACAGTGACCGTTGACCACTTCGGATGTGCTTGCTGTCACTTAGATGGACTGTGTCAGGTACCCGCTGGATTTCAAAGACTTGGTCCAAAAAAAAAAAAAAAAAGGATGTAAGATGTTTCATTAATAATTTTGTATTGCTTATCTGTTGAAATGATCTTATTTTGTGATATATGGGGTTAAATGTTATAGCGTAATATAAAATAATATAAAAATGAAAAATGAATTATATCTGTTTTTCTTTTACAATTTTTAATGCGGTTGTTAGAAATGTAAAATTATGTATGCGGCTCACATTGTTTTTCAAAGGGCAGCACAATGGCTGGGACAAGAGCTCAGGCTTTTAAAGATTGGCACTTGGAAATGATTTGGGGCATTACTAGGCAAGAAGGGAACAGCTCTGGCCTGGAGAGCCTGCTTTATCCTCTCTTCTCCCTCCTCACTTGAGCTGGGTCTCCGAGAACACAAGGCGATTGCCGACGAGGAGGAACGCGTGTTGTGCATTCTGTGACGTGGCTTTAATGTTTGGGAACCCACGCTGATCGCGGGCTGTACGCCAGCACCAGGCACCCTCCTCACCCTCCATCACTCCATCCCTGCAACAATTGCGTGAGGCGGGCGCCACTTGAATCCCCTTCTATGGGTGAGGGAAGTGAGCTCAGAAAGGTCCAGCCACGTGTCCAGGACTCTGAATTCTGGAAGTGGCCGGGGTTCGAGCCCAGACTGTCTAGCTCCCACCCGGGGGCTCAGCTCCCCCACAGCTGCGAAAGCAAGGATGAAGATGCCCACCTGACCAGTCAGAGGGCGCCTCGAGAGACAGGAACGAGAGGGGGCCCTTGAAGCTCGCTCTCCTGGGGTTACATCTGGGAGGCTGTCCCACTGTGTGGCTTTAGGCAAGGCAGCTGGCCTTGTCATCTTTCCGGTAGGATGGTGGACACCTCTGGGTGTCCTTGGGGAGACTGAGAGGAGGGAGGCAAACGCCTATCATTCACTGAGCTGATGCTTTACTTTGGGGAGGGAACTTGCCCCAGCCCTTCTCTCTGCACCTGCCAATCATCCGGTTCCTTCACTCCTCCACACACTGCAGCTGTGTGTCAGCCCCCTGTGAGGTCTCAGGACCACCCCCCCCCCCCCATCTAACAAGATACAGGTCCAGCCCAGAGGAAGCTGGTTGGCTAACCGGGGAAATGGACATGGAGGGCAGAGCCCAGGGGCTCACCCGCGCCTGCCCGTCTTCCTGGAATCAGGTGCACCAGGAGCACCGAGGAGGTGCTCAGTCCCCCTGAGCCAGGGAGGCAGAACTGAAGGCAAACAAGAGGGGGTGGGGGCATGAGGAAGAGGAAGGGCATTTCCTGGGAGGGAGACTCTAGGGCCCCTGGAGTCCAGCTCCTGCCTCAGCCCCATCCCTGCTGGAGGACACATTCCAGCTGCAGACAGGATGAGTCTGAGCTCTGGCCTCCACGTGGAGGCTCAGCTTGGCTCCTCTGATAACCTTGGCCCCTTCTCTTCTGGTGAGCACGCTTCTTCATTCCAGCAAGCATTTACGGGGTCTGTCCATGAGTCCGGGGATATGGTGGTAAACAAGTCAGAGAAGGTCCTTAACTTTGGGCTCTTCCTTTTCAATGGGGAAGATATAAAATAAATAAGCCCTTAAGAGGACAAGATGATGTATCGTGGTTGTGCTGAGAAGGGCATTCGCCAGCAGCTGCACCGTTAGGACTCTGGAACATCCATGCAGGCGTGGGGATCAGGGTCCAGAGATGAAAATGAATCACGGGCATTTCATCATTTAGAAATGGGTTGCATTGGGGGCGCCTGGGTAGCGCAGTCGTTAAGCGTCTGCCTTCAGCTCAGGGCGTGATCCCAGCATTCCGGGATCGAGTCCCACATTGGGCTCCTCCACTGGGAGCCTGCTTCTTCCTCTCCCACTCCCCCTGCTTGTGTTCCTTTCTCGCTGGCTGTCTCTGTCAAATAAATAAATAAAATCTTTAAAAAAAAAAAAAAAAAAGAAATGGGTTGCAAAGATATTGGGAGGGCCGGTGGTACGGAAAGAAGAACACAGGGTGTGCACTTCTGGCTTCTGAAAGCTGCCGCCACCCTTCTGGGCGGGAGGAGGAAAAGGAAGGAAAAGGAGACAATGTTGCCAGAGCTGCGTGATTGCGATTCTGTGGATTTGGTGTGAGGAGCGGCCAGAGCAGAGACTCGAATCAACACCAGCCAGGTTTACAGAGCACACTGCTCTCCACCTGCCTTCTCCCTCCTCCTACGGCCCCTCCTCCCCCGGGTGGCAGGACCTTAGTGGAAGCAAGGGAGCCTGGAAACGAGACAGACAGGTGCACAGTGCTCAGCAGGGAGTTGAGAAGTAATCCACACCTTGGCACAGAGGCTTTGGGTGGGCTTTCTGGTCGAAGCAAAGGTCTAGGACCTGCCCCCAAGCTACCCTTGCAGAACCAGCAGGCAATTTTTATTGAGATTTATAGTATTTGGAGGAAGATTTGGGGGGCTGGTGAAGGTGGGGGTGGGGGCAGACTGAGCTGACCGCACACTGGTGCTATGACGAATACTAGCTGGGCGTGCTGAGGAAAGGGTCCTGAAGATGTGGATTTGGGCTGAGACCTGCAGGAGGGGACGGTCACTTGAGGCGTCCTCCCAGAGCATGGAGGTCTGAAGATACGTCTGTGGCTTGGGTCCCCTGCACGCTCAGCTGCCTAGTGACCCAGCTTCCCCAGCACCAGGCTCTGCCTCGCCAGCCCCCATCTACGGTCCACGCTGGAATCCCTTTCCAAAGGCTTCTGGCAAATTTCCACAGCAGCCCCACCTGTCTGGATTCCTGGGGCTGCCTTAACAAAACCATAAACTGGCAGCTTAGAGCAACAGAACTTTATTCTCTCCCAGTCTGGATGCCAGAAGTCAAAAATTAAGGCGGCAGAGTCCTGCTTCCCGGGAGTTTCCAGGAAAGAATCCTTCCTTGCAACTTGTAGCTTGTGGTGGCAGCCAGCGTACCTTGGCCTTCATTGGCTTACAGATGCGTCACTGCAGTCTCTGCCTCTGTCATCCCGTGGCCTTCACTGCTGTGCGTCTGCCTGTCCTGTTATCATAAGGACACCAGGCATACTGGTCAGGCGCCCACCCTACTCCTGCATGACCTCATCTTAACCGATAACCTCTGCAATGACTCTATTATCCACATGCCGTCACAGTCTGAGGTTCTGGAAAGGACACAAGTAGGGACGGGACACTCCGCCACCCAGCACGCACCCCACAGTCGCGTTCTACCCACGTCTAAGAACATCGCACTGCTCGTGCCCAGCCTCCAGATCCACCTGCCTTCCTGCACTAACATGGCCAGGGGCTGGGTCCCAGCTTGTCTTTCTGGTGGGGGAGGGGGAGCTACCGAGTGGAGCCTGCCAGCACCCTCCCAGCAAGCTCAGCACCAAGAGAAGGGTCCCCTTGTATCAGACGCATTTATCAGATTTTTTTTGTCATTGAAGTTACTGATAACACCCAGAATCGCCCACCAGCCTGCCGGGCCAACAAATGGAACTTTTCTAATTTTCCTGTATCCCGTTCCAATATTTGCCCGAGCGTCGAATGTTTTGGTAGTTGTATAACACGGCGGACATGAGATTTGTTTTATGCTTTCACTTTACTTTCTCTCCGAGGCATTTTCCCCGTGGCTCCAGTCTTCATAATTATCACTTTAAAAGCTGCATAATGTTGCATTAAGAGGATATACCATGATTTACTTAACTCAACGTCCAGCCGTGGGAGAACAGTTGTTTTACTATTTAAATAGCGTGATTATGAACATCTCTGGAATTTGGCTTTTTGATTCTTATTTAATTCTTTGAAGGATTACATTTAAAATTAAACATTGCATTTTCGTTTCCTTTAAATAAATGATCTCTCCAGTATCCTGACATTTTCCTAAGAATTTAGCACTGAAGATAGATTGTAATATACAAGACTTTGCTGTTTGCCTGTTCAACTTTTCCCCATCACAGTAAAATCACATTCCCTGGAGGCCATCCTCCTTCTCCTTGACCTCCACATGCTCTGGCTGGAGTCAGTTTCACCGCAGTGATGGGGGCAGCATGTGGGACAGCAGGTCGAGTCCCCTTGACCACAGAAGTTCGCCCAGGGATGGGCACGTGGCCAGGTCTGTGCCAGTCAAGGGGGGGCCCAGGGTTTCTGTAGAAATCGTTGGGAGGATGGAACCTCTCTTTCTGGAGCTAAGGGGATGGAAGCCTGGAGTTGTTGGCAGCCATTCTGCCACCATGAGGTGAGAGTCTGTCTGGGAACAAAACAAAATGGAGGGGAATGGAGAAGAGAGATGGAGAGAGACAAAAAAAAAAAGATAGCGAGGGGAGATGGTGTGGGGAGAGGAAGGGAGAGAAAGAGGGATGGAGGAAGAGAGACACGGGGCCCTGAAATTGTAGATTGAGCTCCCGGAGGGTACAGGTATACAAGCCATCAAATCACCCTTTCTTGCTTATGCCTGTTTGAACTGGTGTCTCTTGTCACCAGAACAGTGCTATTGGGTACTCTGCTTGGGTGTTTGCATACTTTAGAAACTGCAGAAAAAGGAGAAACTTTCATCTGTTGGCATGTAGCTGGTAGGTGATTGCTAAGCTTACAATGGAGGAAAGTGAAGGGAAAAGGTGAGTGTGTCTTAGGAAGGTAGCGGGTCAGTGATGGGCCAGATAACACAGGGAAGGGGCGTCTGGTGCATTCAGCACACTCACTGTGTGGGTTCAAAGAGCACTGGACAGAGAGCCCACGGACCCAGAGCTGGTGCCAGCTCTGCTGCTGTGACCCTGAGGAAGACCCATCCTGTCCCCGAGACTCTCTTCCCTCATCTGCAAGAAATAAGGGGTTAGATCAGATTCCAGCCATCGCGGCAGCCAGACTTGATCTCTTTTCAAACATACCTTCCGTGTAAGATTTCACTCGAGGGGAAAAGAGCAGCAACCAACCCAAATGGCTCCACCGTAAAAGCAAACAGTTGGCAAGTCGGTGAGCTCGATGGCTCATCTCCACCGTGCCTTCCAGCTCCGAATCCCTGGGACATCAGGATGCGTTTGCTTCCCTCCCCCTCTCAGTAAACACTGCAACGGCCAGGCCTCAGTGGCAGACGTCTCTGCCTGCCTTCCGGGAGGGGAAAGCGATTGTTTTCCCTGCCTCTGGGCCCCCCAACGCCCTGGACAGGTGTATCGGGTCAGATGGAGGTAGTATATGGAGAATCAGTCTTTTTTTAATAATGCTCTGTGCCATGAAGGAGTAGGTCAGCTTCTCAGACGCATCCCGCGAGACTAAGAGCCGTAGTCTAGAGGTGCATATTTCAGACGAGTGATTTCACACCTCCCAGTGCACAGTCCCCTATCATTCCAGCATATTGACCTGGCCCCTGCCTCTTTTATTCCATCTGGAGCCTTGGCATTTGGAAGAATGTTTGATCATCCCGGCCAGGAGGGCTTGTCTTTTTAAAATACAACAACTGCATTGAGACTTTCTGAAAATGGCCTGTAAGCCTACCCAGGCAAGGGCGTGGCTCTCTGCAATTCTCTGGTCCTTAGTTACCGGGAAAACTTTTGAAGGTCACGCTGCAGACACAAAGAAATACGTTTCATGATCTTCAGGAGTCATCACCAGATAATTCCTGGCCTGGTTTGGCGTCTGTGCCCTTGACTCTCAGCTAATGAGTTCAGGGGAGATGTATAGGGCTAAAATAAAATACTTCTGTTAGAGTGCCTTATCTTTTCCAAGGTGGCTTTACATTAATTTCCTCACTGTCTTCCCCCCACGACTCTGTGAATTAAGTAGAGAGCAGGTAGCATGATCCTGATTTTGCAGGAGAGGAAGGAGGACCCAGAGACGTTACGGGGCTCCCCCAAGGTCACCCAGCAATTAAATGGTAGAGTCACCGTGGTAATCAGGTCTCCTGACTCCTGGTCTTCGCTCTCTTCATTAAGCCCAAGTTTGGATTTAGCAGCTTAGTGAAATTTGAGGCATGAGGTTTTACCCACAAGTCCTTGCATTCACCTCTAATGACCAGGGAATTTGTCGCTTGATTTACTGACTAAAAGCAGAATAGTTAATTAAATATAGCGACAGCAAGCTTCGGTGGGGAAGGAAAAAAAACTCCCGTGTCATTGTTCTTCCGCTAAATGAGAAAGTGCTGAGCCATCTGTCTAAGACAGCAACCCCAAGTGGAAATTTATTGTTCTTTGGTTATTGTTTCAAAAGACACAAAACCTAGAGGCTTCTGGGTACAGGTACACAAGGAATGCACGATGAGGGACAAGTGCGGCACAGTTGTTCACGTGAGTTAATTTTCTTAGTCCTTTGGAAAAACAAAGCCAAGCACAACTCTGAGTATGTTCCCCATGAATACCAAAACGAGATTAAATTCAACATCTAAAGACTTTTAATAAAGACGAAGCCAGAAGGATTCAACGGCAGGGAATTGCTGACCAAAAGCATTAGAAAATTGGAAACCAGAAATGAGAGACCAGAAGCCAGGAGACATCCCGAGTTCCCCAGGAGACGGTGGCAGAACCCAGCTTGGACGGGAGGATATTCTTCCTGTTTTAGAGTGAACAAAACTGAGTAATTATCTCCCCGCAGAAATCACGGCAGCCAGTAATTAATGGGCAACGCTGCTCGCAACCTGAACACCTGTGTCTGCACAGCCCCGAGTGGCAAGAAAGACACTCTGACAGTGTCACATTCAGCTGGCACATACAGGCAGCCTGTCTTCACTCCAGCGAGTGTATGAACCACCGGGATGATACCATCTCTGTGTGGGTCAACAGGATAATTATCTTTCCTCCACTGCCTTGTTGTATTTTCCGGAAGGATACGCTGAAGTCCTCAGCCCCCGGCACCTGTGACGGTGACCTGCCTTGGAAATAGGGTCTTTGCAGGTGTCATCAAGTCAGGATGAAGTCAGTGGTGTGGACCCTGATTCAACACGACGGGTGTCCTTGGAAGAAGAGACTCAGAGCGGGGATGGCCACGTGGGGACGGAGGCGGAGACTGGCGTGGATGTGCCTGCAAGCCACGAACAGCCCGGGGCCGTCAACAGAGGCGGATGGTCTCCTGGAGCCTTTGGAAGGAGCACAGCCCCGCCAACACCTCGATTTCAGACTTCTTGGTGCCACAACTGGGAGACAGCAAATTCCTGTCATTTAAAAGCCCCCGTTTTCTGGTGCTCTGTTATGGAAAAAACGCGAAACTCCCCAGAAACACCCACAACTCCCCAGAAATGTCTCAGGTGTGGTCTTACAGCCTTGTGCATGGGAGGTGCTGTCCCCCGAAGCATGCAGAGTCGGGGAGAGATGTCGAGTCTTGTGACACAGGGTGGCGGGAACCTGAGAGCTGCCAGGGCATCTGTGGGTAGAACCCCACCTGGGTTCTCTTCCTGGGGCACCCAACAGCACCCACCAGACACAGGGTGAGCACTGAAGTGTGCCTAGAACGTTCTCCCCTTGCACAGCCCCAGGGCCACCCCACCTCGTCCAAGTCCCTGCTCCCACATCGCCTGTCCTGAGAGGTCTTGTCCAATCAGCATGGAGACGTGCAGCCCCACGGCCCTGGCGACCCACAGCCTCTGCTCTAGGTTCCCTCACACTGTCTTTGACTCCTTACTTATTATGTATTTTGTCTGTTGACGGTCTCGTCCCTGGAAAATGCTCTGTGAGCCTGTTTCCTCACTGATAAGCCCCGGTACACATCGTCGGCACTTAACATTAATTCCCATTTGTTGAGTAACTGGATGAATGAATTGCAGCCAAAGACATCTGGATACTTGGGGTCAAGTGGCTCTGGCTGGCCCACGTGCACCTGTGCGCTTCCCAAAACGGGGCTCACCTCTGCCGAACAAGGGATAGTTGCCTTCCGTGTGTGAAGTCTGAAAACCGTGGCGTTTCACCTGGAAGCCCCCATCTCCTAAGGAGACATGCAGGCCATCATAACTCAGCCACCTCCACGTTTCAAAGCAGCGGGGGCAGAAGGGCTGAAATCTGGGGCGAATGTCGTCTTAGCCTGTCTGGACCGCCGTAGTAAAAAGCGGGCAGACTCGCGCTCTTGCCCCTCTCCGTGCTGGGGGCGGCCGTCCAGGGTCACGGTGCCGGCAGACTCGCCGTCTGCTGAGAACATCCGCTTGCTGCTTTGCAGACAGCCGCCTTCTCTCCGTGTCCTCAACTGCAGAGGGTCGAGGGGGCTCTCGAGGGACCCTTTTCTAAGCGCACTAATTCCACCCATGAGGCTCCACCCCGTGACCTAATCACAAAGGCCCAGCTCTTAATACTGTCACATCGGGGTGAAGATTTAACATGAACCTTAGCGGGACACAAACATTGGGTCTACAGCCAAGTGTGAAGTGTGTCCTGACTTTAAACACATGTACTGACCATTCATTCATTCATTCATTCATTCATTCATTCACCTTATGCAAGACGCTGGAGAGGCTCAGGTTCCTTCCTCAATGACTTGCATCTGTTCCCGACATCAGCAAGGTTTTCAGACCCTTCAGAGCCCCATGCGGAACCCACATCTTGAGAGCACCCCAAGGCCAGAGCAAAATTCTCCATGAAGCGATTGTTCCAGCCTCTCTGTTCGTTACCCGGGGACGTGTTGGTCAGACGGACGGCTGGTCTTGATGCTTCTCCTGCCACGGCATCCACAGAGGGTGGAACAGGTCAGGCTGACATGTGCAGCCTGGTGGTCGCGGCCATTGAGACCGCCTCTCCCTTCACCTGGGTCCCCAGACCATAGCGGGTCTTTGAATTCTGAAAATGACCTGAGTCCTGGCCACTCTGGTCTGCTCCCGGCCGGGAGAGGGTGCAGGTGGCACGGAGAAGCCACGGGTGCCGTGCAGACCTGTGCAGGGGCAGCTCACGCAGAGTCCCAGTGAAGTCCGCAGTCCACGGAACCCGGTGCAGGAGTCGGGGCCTCCTGAGCTGGCTCTCCTGGGTCCTGTGCCCCAACAGCTGCTCCCAGCATCCTGCTGATGCTGCTTTGCTCGTCCTATGGGAACAGTCTGCTGGCCGCTCTCTTCCTGTCCCTCCTCTCCCTCTCTCTTCCTATCCTTCCCTCCCTCCCTCTCTGTCTCTTCTTGCCCCCCCTTCTCGTTCAGCTGCTTGTCTTGGTTCCTGTGTTCCCTGTATCTCCACCACCCACAGGCTCAGCGTGGTCTCGCTGGTGGCTCTGCCTGGGCACAGATCCATCCCACTCACTCTGGCACCTTCTCTCCTTTTTTGCTCCTTTTCAAAGTTATTTGTGTTTGCAGCAAACAGTGATCAAGAGGTGTGGGCTGAAGCTTGGGCCGGGGGAATGTTCCAGCGCGTCAGAAGGCCTGGGGGTTGTAGCTGAGGGTTTTGTGGCAAGGATACTTCATCTGTGATGAACACAAGGAGGGACGAGCAGGATAAGCAGAGCCTAGTGGGATGTGTGCAGTGCCTCCTGGGAGGCCCAGGGGTCCTGGGACAGAGTCCTCCCGCCTGCAGGAAGGTCGGCAGAGGGAGACCCCGCCTCGCTGCTGCTCCTGCAGGGCTCTCCCAGCAGCGAGAGGGCCTACAGGCATCACTTGCACTGGCCCTGAAGGAGTGAGACAGGGGCCTGAGCCCTGGCCCCTGGGCACCCACTGGGTGAGAACAGTCAGGAGCAGCGAGGACATCCAGGCTGTGCACCCAGGCCTCTGCCCCAGCCAGACAACCTGCCTCTCCCTTCGAGCTTGCCCAGCTCATCTCTCCGTTGGGGCGGAGCAGGGTGCTTGCTCAGCGGGAAGGCAGACACAGCCTGCAAGGGCAGGAGGCCACACTGTGGGTGCCCCTCTGCATCGATGGGCAGTGAAAGGTGAGGGGCGACCCTCTTCCTCCTCCAGGCTTTCAGGTGGGTCTTCCTGGTTGACGGGATTGTCTAGTGCCCCGACATCAACAGTGCACATTGGAGCTGACCTCTCCTCTTATTCTCCTGCTCCCTGGGGTCTACTCTCAAATGAGGCATCTGCACCCAGCCCTTGCCTCAGGCTCTGCCTTGAGGGTAGACCGAAATTAATACACTTTTCATCCGATGGCTGTCTCCTGCCCTGGGTCTCTTGGGGTCTCAGCGGCCATCCTCCTACTGTATTTGAACACATGCTGGTTCACCTGGCAGCATCAGCTGGGTTTCTGAGAGTGGGACTTGGGGCTCTCTGAGGGTCAGCGCCCGGGCGGGGGCCACCCACTGCATTTACCGACGTTTGCTCTAACGGACTCAGGTCTTACCACTTGATCAACAAACATTCTTCTCTAACTTGTCCCTCACTTATTGAATTTAGGAGTGAACAAACATGCTTTGGGGCCTCACTCAGACATGCGTCTAAGGGGAGAAAAAGCAAGCTTTGCGTGCAGACCTCAGGGTTTCAGAGGTGCGTGCCAGGGTGGAGTGCAGCCTGGTCTAGGCAGTGCCCCCTCCACCCCAAGAAGTGAAACTCGCCCCTTAGCAATAGGTTAGGGGGTATCCCTTGGCTGCAAGAGAGGGAAGGACCAAGGTGCCTTCCTAGGAAAAACAACAAAACCAAAAACAAAGCAAAAGTTTGACTCATTAAAATGCACTGTTTGCATTTGTGTAACCAAGTTGGCTTTCGAAATAGTTGCACCTGGTGAGCTCACGAACTAGGCTCCCGGGCCCTGCTCCCTTGCACTTTGCATCAGGGAAACTGAGACTCACAGGGGCGGAACGAGCTGCCCTGGGTCACATTCCGATTTGTGCAGAGTCCGTGCTGAGGTCACGTCCAGCTCGAGGACGCTGCCTGCGTTCACACCATGAAGCCAGCCCTTCCAGGGACAGACAGCCCATAAAAAGCAGAGGAGTTATCGATACGTACAGAGAAAACAAACAAAAGTAGAGTGTACGGGGAAAAAGCGTCCTCACGAAAAACAAGATTAGTCATTCGCGGGAGGAAGAACAGAGAACGTTAATATAGAACAGAAAGTAATTCCCCTTGACAACCCCAAGCCGCCTGCCTCCGCCACGGTATTTTCCACTTTGCTACAATTTGTAACGTGATCCTTTTTGTTTTGTCCCTCCTGTGGCTTCCTTTCCCTTCCTTCGTCTGTGGTTTATGCTAACACACGAGACCCAGGTCTATCACGCTGCCCATTTGGTGTTGGGGAGCGCTGCTGCTGTTTTTCCAGTCTTTCTTTCTTTTTTTTTTTTTTTAAAGATTTTATTTATTTATTCGACAGAGAAAGACAGCCAGCGAGAGAGGGAACACAAGCAGGGGGAGTGGGAGAGGAAGAAGCAGGCTCATAGAGGAAGAGCCTGATGTGGGGCTCGATCCCATAACGCCGGGATTACGCCCTGAGCCGAAGGCAGACGCTTAACCGCTGTGCCACCCAGGCGCCCCAATGTTTTTCCAGTCTTTCTATGTCCCTTTGTCTTCCTCTTTGCTTAGGAAGGATCTCACGTCCAACTCCAGGGGTTCAAAGTCGCAAAAATCTAGCGAAGATTATTTAGGAAGAAAAATGGCAAACTGATAAAGCCCGTCCTTTCACTGTCCTCGAACTTGATGTTTTAATCCACGTCCTGACATGATCAGAACAGCGAGCTTGCGTGTGGGAGGTCCGGCACTTCTTGACGTCTCCTCCCGGCGTCTTGGTGCAGGACAATGCCAGCGGAGGTCTTGGGAAGGTGTCAGAGGCCGTGTCAGCGGGGTTGGTTGGGGAGGATCTGGGGGTCAAGAGGCAGAGGACGAAGGATGGTGCAGCGGGCCTTCTCGGGTCTTTTTCCTGACTGGGTCTTTACCATCAACTCATCCATCTAGAACAGAATCTCAGTTTTCCACATAAAACAGAAAAGGCACTGGTTTTCTTTTCCCGAAGAGTTTACGGAATATAAATGAACCCTTTTATGCAACACCAAGCCGAGATGCAGAAGATCATCTCATACCAACCAGATAAAAATATGATTAAACAATATTTTCCCAAGCATCTTCCTCTCATTTAATGTCTTCTACCAGATATCTCACTTAGATCCGAAGAGAAGATATGCAGAAAAATCACAAGCACAGTCAAGTTTCCTTGGCTCTGTGTATCTGACCGACGAGAAATTAAGCGGCTCAGAATGCCCCCCGGGGAGCGCATCGCTCATTCCCTGACACAGCTCCAATAATCACACTACCTTAACCTAATAGAAAAGGGTAAACACATTATTTTGCATGAAATTATGTTTCTTAATGAATTAATAATAGGGTTACAATTCTCAACTCAACAAGCAGGGAAATACAGAGTATAAAATAAGGGCAAGCAACTGCATTATAATTAGTCGGTCTTTGCTGTACTGTGTTTCGGAATGCATTAGCTCTGATTGCAGGGAAGGAAGGGCAAATTGTGGGCAGGGGTGACCCCTACTGCTGGGGACTTCGTATGGGGGAGAAAAGAAGGGAGGAGGCTGCAATGAAAGGTCCCGGAATAACAAGGATACATTTTTGCCAATGGACCCCATCCATCCTGAGATCTGATTTTTGGAATCTGTCCTAAATGGAGCTCTTCATTCCACACACTCATGACCCTGCGGCCACAGACTTTTTCCACCTCCTGCACCTTCTTCTGGGTCCCTGGTGGTAAAGAATTCGGCTTTGCCCAAAGACAGATCCAGACTTGCCCTCCGCTTCTGGGACCTTAGCTTCTGACCATCCCCGGTCCTCTGCCTGGGCTCCTGGTGTAGGTGGCTGCTGGCTGTTGATATCGATGGCCCTGGAGACTGAAATCAACCACATGACCAATCCTATCAACCATGCTTATGTAACGAAGCCCCAGCAAAAACTCTGGGCGCTGAAGCTAGGATGAGCCTCCCTGCTGGTAAGACTTTGTGTGTGTTCTCACACGGAGGCAGGAGGGTAATGTGACCTGACTCCAGGGGGACACAACAATGGAAACTTGACATTTAGAACCCCCCAGACTCCACTCTGTGTATGCCTTCCTTTGGCTGAATCTGGTTTGTATTCTTTCCATGTCATAAACCCTAACCATCAGCATGGTGGCTTTCAGTGAGTTCCGTGAGGACTTGGAGAATTATCCAGTCTGAGTGTGGTTTCGGGAATCCTGTGAGTGTGTAATTGGCATCAGAAGTGAACGTGGTCTTGAGGAAGACGGTGATGTCAATCCTGAAATGTGGCTAGTTCTGGGCAATCCCCAATGTTTTGGAAAATTGTGTTTCTTGTTCTCCTGATTGGAACTCTGGCACTGTCTATGGCCCGCGCGTTTGGGGTGTTTTTGGCCGATTTAGCTGTGTGAGATGAGGTGGGGGTCTTTATTTTTCCGTAAAGAGTATTTACGTACAACACAGAGCATTTATTTTTAGTGAAGTCACCCAGCTTTTGGATGTAAGTGAAGTCTTGACCACCTGCAAGGCTCTCAGCGAGGCCTCAGGACTCAGAGCACGACTGTGTTCGCAGAATGGCTCAAATCAAGTGCTCTACAGCTGTTGACAGTACAGACGGACGCGCTCGCTTGGTATGCCTCCACTGGAGCCATGATGCCTACAGTTTGCTGAGGGGCCATTGCTGAGTTTCCCTAGAGGCCCAAAGAAGGCATCACAGTTTTACTGGAAAGAGAGTCGGTGTCTCTGAGGCCACAGGAGCAGGGCTGACCTGTGTTTTTTGTACCCATCCATCTCCCTGATTCGTACCAAGGGTGTTCCAAATATCCAATAAACCTTTGAACATGTTGTGCTGATCTTTATAGGGTGTAAAGGTTGGTGAAAGTCTTGGGTTAGCTTGAGGAAGAGAAAGAGGAGGAGAAAGTGAAGGAAAGAGAGAAGGGGAGGAGGAGCGGGAGGAGAGAGGACAGGAGACATCACTATTTGGAAAGAACAGTTCATGGGCAGCCATACCTGAGGTCTGGAGGGACCACTCACAGCTCTGGAGCCTGGAAGAGCTTGCTGCATGGAATTTAGAGTATTTAACTGCCCCTCAATGACACATAAGCATCTCCACGGAGACCCCCTGGACTTTCAAATGCCTTGCAGGTGATTCTCCCAAACACACTTTCTATGTCCACGCTACCGCATGCCCGAAGATCAGTCAGAACACGAGAGTGGGGCTGGGAACAGATGTGTGATAAAGTCCCTGCCGGCGGGTGTGTGAGTTCCCAGGTTTCACATGGAACGCACCTGTCCAGGGACTCCCGTGCCCATGACAGATTCAATAGTGGTGGAGGCTCCGAGCTCGTTCTAGCTCACAGGGGCCTGGGTCTGAATCCTCTGTGCGTCACTCACTTCACACTTCTCCATGGGCGTGCTCCTTAAATTTCCTGCGTGGGTCTGTCTGCACATCCAAAGCATTGGGATGCACCAGCCGCATCTCAGAGTTGTAATCAGCATCAAGTAAGACGATGCTGACGAAGGGCTTAGCCCACTGCCTGGCTCCAGGAACAGTTTCTAGTTTAACACTGGATAAAGGAGAGAATGCCTATACGAGCGAGGCACCACTTTAGGTTATGACCAAGGCAAACAGCTTCTGAAAGGGCAGTAATACCCAGCCATAAAGACTGTAGGCACAGCGTGAGCAAAGGAAAAACACCTTCAACAGCAGCCTCCCTTAGAACAAACTCAGATCTGTTGGCTTGGACCTGGCGGTGATCTTGGCCTTTATTCGCTATTAACCTAAGCAGAAGAATTCAAATAAAGTTGCTGTCAGGAGCGTATTTCTTCCTAAATCCAGAGCATAATAAAAAGCAATGACTGATCTGGGTGTCAGAAGAGTAATCGAAAATTCTACTTGCAGCAAATACAAATAGTACTTGCTGTTAAAAGGACAATATATTCCAGAAAGAGAGAAAAATCACCGATGACCAGCCCCATAACTTTCCTTGACTCTCAGTCTGGTGAGTTTTGGGACTTGAGTCAGAAAGGAAACTCGGCTCTCATGTTTTCCTCCCAGAAATTTTTCAAAAAAGGGATCCACTTTCGAGGAGGTAAAAGCAGTTTATAACTTGGAACAGAGACATTTTTGCTCTTCAAAGATTGGGTTATGTATTGCTTTATAGTGATCAGAGCTCACTCTACTCAAACTGGGTTTGGTAAAGGAGGAAGTTTGACTCATTCTTGGCAGATGCAGGAGTGGACAGACCTCAAGGCGTGCTGGATCCAGGAGATCCAGCCATGTGCGTGACTTATCCCCTTTTATCCCTCAGCTCCTCTTGTCTCTGCTTGGTTAGACCCCCTAACAGCTCTCTGCAGGTGGCAGGCAACATAATGACCACAGTGCTGCAGGCTAAGGCCTGGGGGAGCCTGCCCTGTAGTTGGCCCTCCTTAAGAATTAGATATCAGGTCACTTGTTCTATCTTCAGGCTGCTTCTATGAGAGACGGTGCACTTATTAGCTCCATTTTACAGGTGAGGAAACCAAGGAGCAGCTTTCTCAGACCGCACCATGGGAAATGGTGGAAGTGCTGTTAGAACCCAGGTCGCCTGCCCTTGGTGCCCACACTCTCAACCTCTGGCATTCCAGGACTTGTATTTCTCTCCCTCCCAAGCTGATGGAGGAAAGTTTCTCAAAGTTTTGATGACACGGAAGTCTCTGATTGGACCTGCTGATGTCACATGACCATCCTTGACCCAGTCCCTGTGGTCAAGAGGGTGCAATGTTCTTACCGGCCAGCTTGGCTTATGAGCTCGCTTCCGTGGTGCAGAGAGGGGTGATGGGACACTGTGATTGACGAGTCTTCCAAAGGCACAAAACCAGTGGATGGGCCATTAACCGCACCATCCATGGTTCCAGCACTCTCCACAATGAGCACCAGAGTGTGTTTTGCAATATTGAGGGAGGTGAGGAGGGCATGTAGGAGTGGAGCTACTGTTTGTGGGGAGGTGAGCCCGGAGGATAGTAGTCTCTATTTTGGCATCCTTTCCCCAGTTCCTGAAAAAGACACACACTGTAGGCTCCTGATATTCGAGGGACTTGTTGACTAAAGAGAGATGCCCTCGAAACTGGAGAGACTTGACTGTGCTCACGTATCCCACAGAGCCTTCTGTGGCAGCCCCAGTGCAATCACATTGTTCAAAAGAGAAATGTGAAAATCAGCTGTCAGATGCCAGCTATCCCAGGATCTTACAGGACTCAGACTGGTATGGGAATTAATGAACCAGCGTGCCAACCAGCGGAAGTCCTCTCCAAAAGCAGCATCTGGTACAAGGTAAGAAGCCCTTCTTCTTGCTTGTTGAGCAGACTGTAGAAAAATCTTCATACTTAATATGCACAGTCTGTTCCCATCTTCCTTCTAATAAATTGGCGTAACATCTTGCACAGCTAAATCGTTAAGGGGGGAGACTAAACTCCAGAGGCCAGTTATAAATGCACAAAAATAATATAGAACTAGGTACATAAAGTGGAAGCTGATTCCTTCATCTATACTAATGGATTTTAAACAGAGAGAATAACTGAGGAGAAGCACCAGGCACATTAGAAATTAAAATTAGGTTGCCAAGCTCCCCAGTTCATCCAAGAAGGCCAGCACACGATAAATGATTCACAGGAGCAATTCTTAGGAATAAAATCTCACATATTTTTACATTATCCGATTAGCATCATGTTTTGAGAGGCTCCTTGACAGTGTGCGCTGGTCGCAATGTTCCCACACCGTATTCCACGCACGTACCTGGACGTCGTCGGCTACACCCCAACGAATTAAACATTCTCACTCTTGGGTTTTTGCTGCCCAGTTCCAAAATGTCTCTTTATTGACTGTAGATTACTGTTTCTTTTCAACCATGCATAATGAGTTATTCCCAATATATGTGAAAAAAATCTTTCTCTGAATGCAAAAGTAATGAATCCCCTTTGTAGAAAATCTAGAAACAGACACCTACAGAACAAAAAGGAATTACCTGGAGTTGACCACCGCGAGTGTAACCTAACTGACTTTTGAACCTCTTTCCTTCGGCTCTGTATGGATATATATACGTCTTACAAAATTTGGATGATACCACATGTCACGTGGAATTCTGCATCCCGGTTAGCGATTCCCCCTTAGCATTATGTTGTGAATAATTTGCACTTTTACTAAATATTTTTCAGAGTGTCATTTTTAATGATTGTATAATATTCCATCCTATGGATTGTCATAATTCATGGAGCCATTCATTGGGCGTCCCTCATAAATAATACTACCATAATCATCTTCCCACATACATCTTTCTTTATGCATTCAAGCATACATTTATTCTGACCTTGGTTCTGTGGTAATCCCTAGAGAAACAGCGGAAAAGGCGGCAGACATGATTTCTTTGTTCAGTGATTTCCTACTTCCTCAGGATAGATACCTATATGGGGTATTACTTTTTAAAACTTCTTCATACGTGTTGTCAAATTGCTTCTCACATGGGTTGTGCCAATTTACAATCCTCCATTACCCAAAATAACCACAGCTAGCTTTTATCACAGGCTTACCATGTACTAAGGGCCATAGAAGTGTTATCTCAGCCCTGGATGAGGTAAATACTGTTAATATTCTCATTTTATAGGTAAAGAAACTGAGACTCAGAGACCGGAAGTTACATAAGCGTAAGAGGTGGAGACGAAATGCAGACCCAAGCAGGCTGACACCGTAGCCAGATCCTAACAGGTATACTGTAAATGATCTTTATTAAATTTTGGCCAGTTAGGAAAGAGAGGAGTGTCTTACTGTGGGTTTTATGTCAATTTATGTGGTTACTAGTGGAAGAACTGATTCTAAGCTTTTCAGCTCTCTGTAGTCTTTAAAATGAACAGTTAATGACAACTTGCTTTCCCACCAACTGACACAATTCCTTGGTACCCTCCCCACCTTTCCAAATGGTGCACAGTTTGGAACCAGACGCTAATTTTGTTTTTTATACTTGACATCCAGTGTTAGTTTCTGGTATATAATATAGTGATTCAAAAATTCCATATATCACCCAGTGCTCCTCATGACAAGTTCACTCTTTAATTTTTATGTTGAACTGAATAATGGTGTGGGGTTTATAATATATCAGACACTTGAGTCCAAATATGATGATATTCAGAAGAGATATTTTATAAATGTAAAACCATCCAAGGTCACAGCCAGGAACTTCTTTCTATGTAATCAATTATCTTTGAGAGTGCATATCTTAAAATTTCGTTTTGTAGTTTCCCCATCCACAGCTTACTTGCAAAACCGAGTTTGGGCTTGAGAGTTGAGAATTTCCCCAAGTTCGAAATCCCCGCATCGTCTGTATCCTTCCGTCTCGAGGGACAATGCATGGCTTTTACTGGTCAAGACTCTCCAGTCCATCTATGCTCTTCAGGCTATAGCTTGTACAATATTCTTACTCACCACTTACCCACCCTCTGCTATCCTCAGCCTCTGCTCCTTTAGTGTCTCCTGCCACTTTTCCTAGAAATGTGCTTAAGTGCTTCCCGTTTTAGAAACCTTCTCTTGCTCTCATTTTCTGCTTGAGCTCACCACTTTTCTCCCCCTGTTTCTCTAAAACTTCTCAAAAGAGTGCTACATTCACTATTTCAACTTCCTGGCTTCCAATTAACATCTCTGGCTGGTTCCACTTCTTAGTACTCTACTGAAGCACTCTTGATAAGGTTGCGAAGAGCTTCCTAAAGCCAAATGAAGTGGATCTTGTGATCTCTTTCCCACAGATCTTCCTGCTGCCTTTGACACCATCAGCCTCTTGCTGCTGAAAACCTCTCTGCTACCACTGTGTCCTCTTTCTGCTCACTTGGCTCTCTGAGCCTTCCTTCTTTGCTGTGTTCATTCTCTCCTGGTTTTCATTCCACCCCCCAAATATTGGTATGCTCTGGGGCTCAGTCTTTGACTGTTTCCTCTTCTCATACTATATACTGTCCTAGGTGATCTCATTACTCTAGGTGGTTCAACTGCCCCCTATAGCCTGATGACTCCAAATCTATACGTCCAGCCTGCAGTTGTCCCCTAGTTTAAGAATCATATACCATTAAATTCCTATAACAACTTGATGTTCTGTGGGTAACTCAGTGTGTCTTATTCATAAACCACTCCTCTTCCTATTTCTTGATTTCAGTTCCAAACACCACCAGCCATTCATTTCTTAAACTGGTGGAAGCTCGGGTCATTAATTTGAGATTTCTATTTTTTCCTAATATAGGTATTCAGTGCTATAAATTTTCCCTTAAGTACTATTTGGCAGAATCTTCCAAATTTGACATGTAATGTTTACATATTCCTTCTATTAAAATACTTTTTAATTCCTCTCTTTAAAAATTTCTTTCTTGACCGATGGGTTATCTAGAAGTGTGTTATTTAGTTTGAAAATACTTGGGGATTTTCCTGTGGATATTTCTGCTATTTGCTTATAATTTAATTCTATTTTGGTCAGAGAACATACATTGCATGACTTGAAAACTTTTGCATCTAAGACTTGTTTTATGACCCATAGCATTACTTGTCTCTTGACACTTGTTCCTTGTAGTCTTGCAAAGAATGAGTTGTTGCTGTTTTTGGTGGAGGTTTTTAAATAAATGTCACTGAGGTCAAGTTGGGTGACAGTTGTAATACAATCTTCTACATCTTTACTGTTTTTTCCATTATTTATGTCTATTATGGAGATAGAAGTGTCGAAATCTGCAACCATTTGGATTGTGGAGGCAACCATTCTGCAACCATTGGATCGGTGCATGTTTTCTTGCAGATCTACCAGTTTTTGCTTCATGGCCTCTAAAGCTTAGTTATTGGGTGCATAAACATTTAGAATCGTCTTGTCTTCTTGATGAAATGACCTTCTTTATCCCTGATACTATTCTTTACTCTGAAATTGACTTTGATATTAATATAATCATTCCCACTTCATTTTCATTAGTGTTGGCATGGTATATATTTTTCCCATCCCTTACCCATCTGTATCTTTATACTCAAGGGTATTTCTTGCAGGACGCATCAAGTCGGATCTTGTTTTTTTTTATCCAATCTAACAATCCCTGACTTTGCATGGGGTATATTTAGACCATTTACGTTTTATGTGATTGTTTATGTGATTAGGTTTCAAGGCACCATTTTGCTACTTGTGGTATTTTTCTCCTTTAATCTCCCCTCTTTTTTTTTTTTTTAACCTGAACTGTCTTCCCATGGATTAATCAGATATATGTCATGATTTCTTTTCGTCAGCTTATTATCTTCAACTTTTTGTCTTGTTATTTCAATGGTTCCATTGAGCTTTACAGTATTAACCTTTAACTTATTACACTTAGCCTTTGCGTGCTAACATAGCGCTCCGCATATGGTATGCGGACCTTGTGATACTATACTTCCATGTCTCTACTCCTGCCTTACTTCTATGTGTTATAAACTCCACAATACACTATCATTACCATTTCAGTTAAACAGTTATAGTGTAAACAGATTTAGATTAAAAAAAAATCTTACATGTTTATCTATGTAGCTCTCATCTCCAGGACTATTAATCCCGTTACGAGGACCTAGATTCCCATGTGGGATACTTTTGTTTCTTCCTGTGGGACACCCTTAAATATTTCCTGTAGTGCAGATCTGCTGGCGATAGATTCTTTCTGCTGCCATTGTTTGAGACACAGTTTTGCCAGGTATAGAATTCTAGGCTGACACTCTGTTTCCTTACTTTAAAGATGTTGTGCCACTGTCCTTTCGCTTGCATAGTTTCTGATGAGAAATCTGCAGTCATCCATATCTTTATTTCTCTGTACAGACAGAATGCTTTTTCTCTGGGTGCTTCTAAGGTTTTCCTTTTATCACTGGTTTTGAGCAATTTGGTGATGTGTCTTGGCATAGTTTCTGTTGCACGTGCTTGGGTTTGCTGAGTTTCAATCTGTGAGTCTATACCTGTCTGTAAGTTTGGCAAGTTTTCAGCCATCATTTCTTCAAGTAATTGTTATGTCCCCCCCTCTGTATAAAGTAGCTTTTTAAATGTCCACATCTGCCAATTAGAACATCTATGTCAGTTCTGGTGTGATTCTGATCGATAGATTTTTTTTCCTTATTATGGTTGTATTTTCCTTTCAGTTTGCTTTAATTGGATGCTGGGCATTGTGGCTTTGGTCTTGTTGGTGGTTTGATATTTCTGTTTTCCTATAAACATTACTGAGCTTTGTTCTGGGATGTAGTTAAGTTCTTTGGCAAAAGTTTGATTGTTTAAGATCTTGCTGTTAAGATTGGTTTGGTGGGATCTAAGCGGTCCTCAGACAAGGGCTAATTATCCCCACTATGGCAGTAAAGCCTCCCTGAGTCGTCTACCCAATGCTCCATGAATTTTGAAGTTTCCTTGAGAACAGGCACTATTCCTGGCCCTGTGTGAACATTGCAAGCAGTTTGCTCTAATCCTTTGGGGTTTTAAAAATCCCTGGCCTTGGGTGGTTTCCTCACGCCTGCATGCTTGTTATACTTGGCTGGATACTCCAGGGGCCTTTTCAGGTCTCTGGGGTTCTGCCTGTGCATCTCCTTCATCTCCGGAACTCTGTCTTCCGAACACTGGCCACCTTTGTCTCCCTAGACTCTTAGCTCTGTCTCCTTACTCAGGGTAGGCTCACATCACACAGAGAACTGGGATGATCACAGAGCTTGCCTTGTTCATTCCTCATCTCTTTGGGACAGTGTCCTTCGTTGTCTGGTGTGTGATGCCTTAAAAACCTGTGTACTATATATTTTGTCCAATTTGTGGTTGTTTTTGCAGATAGCTAAGTCTCGCCTCTTATTTTGTCACCAGAAATGAGGATCTCGGGGCGCCTGGGTGGCACAGCAGTTAAGCGTCTGCCTTCGGCTCAGGGTGTGATCCTGGCATTATGGGATCGAGCCCCACGTCAGGCTCCTCTCCTGTGAGCCTGCTTCTTCCTCTCCCACTCCCCCTGCTTGTGTTCCCTCTCTCACTGGCTGTCTCTATCTCTGTCAAATAAATAAATAAAATCTTAAAAAAAAAAAAAAGAAATGAGGATCTCATTATAATGGCTCCTACCGATGTCTTTGTGTCTGTCTCACAGTTTAGGGTGTGAGTGGCTAGAAGACAGGGTCCTTGCCTTACTCATCAGGATACAGTCTGTGCTGAATGTGGCCTTGGAGAGCAAGCTACCTGGGTCCTTGTTTTGTTGCTACCATTCTTTGTTTAAGACCTTGGGCAAATTACTTAATTTCTCTGTGCCTCTGTTTCCTCATCACTAAGTAGGTATCGTAACAGTGCAACTGTTTGGAGTTATTTTGAGGCTGCAGTAATGCAGGCAAGGTGCTCAGTAGAGCAGCCGGCACACAGCTCTCAATAAAAGCTACTACTAATCTAGTGGTAATTCTTACTGCCAACCTCATTTCATATTCTGCTTCTTACGTGAAGAGAGCAACATAGACTGGCACTCAGTGCTATTTGGATGGATGAATGAATGAATCTTAACTCTTGCTGGATTCTCAGTGTTGAGCTAGAGATGTGTAGACATTGCATCATTGCTGGAATGCAGCTCTTGCTTGATTCAAATAGCAGGAAGCTGTCTATGGGCGAGGTAGAACAGAATGTTTTATAGAAATCCAGTAATGCCTTGAAGGGAGCTGTAAGCAGATAATGTAATGGGAGGACAGCTATATCAGCACTTTCCTGATTAGGCTGATGCCTTAGAATTGGCCTCAGACTCCTGAATCCGGCATGATCATTTCATGCTCATTCCACAGTGATGGCAGCCGGGAAATTTCAACTATTAGGAGATTTGGGGAGGGGTGGAATTCAGCACAAAACATGTGCTCAGGGGGAGATTCACTTTATCAGGTTGTATTTGAAAACATGTCACCGAGCATTATAGATCTTCACACATGATCTAGAGTTCTTTCTGCTAGTACAGAATCATAGTTTATTTTCTTAGCTGGTACATGTTGACACTGTACCAGAAGAAATATGTGCAAAGAATCTCCTTTTTGGAGTGTCTTAGGTAAACAGTCCTTGGTCCTCAAACACAAGTGTCTACATAATAGGCTTTTTATTTAATAATTGATTTCCACGGTAACAACACGCAGCTGATCCCGCTGGTCATAGTATGTTTTCTCTTTGCTAAGGTTCGAATCCAGAGCCCTGTCTTCCAATGTGCCACGGGATCATTAGGAGAAGAGCTAACATCACCCAAATTAATTCGAACATGGTAAATAAATGGACCACAGACGTGTCGGCTTCCCAGATCTGCAGATTTGCTTGAAATGAGGACAAATGACAGTACCCCCTGAAGTGAGCATTGGATTAATGTCCTCATCGGATGAGAATCAGAGATTTTTCTTTCAGACCATTTTGGCATGACTTTTATGGGCTTTTAAAGTATTGCAGGGACGTGAGAAAATGAACTAGACCAACCATCTCGGTGCATCTGCACATTTTCAGGGACTGACGTGAGGGCAGCCGCTGCCCACAGCAGCACATAAAACGGGTCATTGAGCTGGAAGATGGGCATTTTTTGCATCTTAAGTACAAGATATGAGTAATTAGCTTTACACTCAAAATTTTTTCCATGTGTATTTGATATCTTTGCTTACACTCTCTTGTGTCTGGATGTAAAGAAATGGCACAAAACTTACTTTCCAGATGGGGTCCCACGTAAGAAACTTTCCCAATGCCAGGGTTTGAGGAAGGAAGGGAAACCATAAGTCTATTCCCAATAGAGGCATGGGGTGGTTCTGGTTTTTCTATTTGACACTTCTAAACTGTGGTGCGTAGACTTCATAGCTTCTGGTATTACCTCCGCCCTTACTTTGTCATTCACGTGGTAGAAATATTGCTCTCGAATAGCTCTGTAATTTCTACCAGTGACCGTATATATTGAGAGGACTATTGGTGCTTCACAGAGAAGCACTTTTAAAAGTCTGACCGTTTGTTTTTATTGTGTTTATTTTTATGGTTATCTTTTATTTATGTGAAATGGTAACGGTTTTCCATATACAGCAGTTGATACCCAAATTTTTCTTAAAAGAATAGTGAGTGGAGTAAACTTATTAAGTAAATTGCGGCATAGGTGGCATAAACATATTGCAGGAAGCATAAGGGTGATGCATACGTGTCTCAGAAAGGCCATGGTGGACTGTGAGGCCAGGGAGAGGGGGCCTCTCGACTCTGCCCCCGTGCCTGATGGGGACCCCGGCAGAACCACTGTGCATACCAAAAAGCAGCTGCTTGTAGATATGTGGCCCCAGCCACATGTTCTTAATTTCTCTGTGCCTCTGTTTACTCATGCACAAAATGGTAATATTAGCGATAATCCCCTAGAAAGAAGCTTATACAGATTAAGTAACCCCATGAATATAATCTGCTTTACAAACACTAAGTGCTGTGTTACCTGGCGAGCTTCTTTTGAATGGCTTTTCCCATCTATTCCGTCCAGCATAGCAGAATCTCTGCTCTTCCCTCTTACTGGGCAGAAGGCTTGGTGGAAGCTGCTCCTTTCCAGGAGAGACTCTCCCTGTGCAGGGGCTGTGTCAGTCAGAACAGGGTTCAGCGAGCAGAGAGTGGACCAAAAGCAGAGTCAGTCCTCAGCAATGTTGAACAACACCTGTTTTGGCGTGGTCCATTTCTGTTTCTAGGTCTACTGCCCAGCTCTCATGTCTTCTTAGGGACCCTGGGGAGGTCCTAGAATTTACAAACCCAGGTGAGACCGAGGACCTTTTAAAGTATTACCTCTCCCGGGGACATTGATACTGCATTTGGCTCTGAAGGGAGTCTCTCTGTGTCAAGATTAACTGGGAAGAAGCAGCCTCTTATATTCATTCATTCATTCTTCCAAAAAATCTTTATTAAGCACCTACCCAGTGCCCGGCACTGTTCTAGGAGCTGGAGACCCAGCAAGACCCAGACGATGAGCTTCCGGCTTCCCTGGCTCTTACCTCCTGGTTGGGAGAGACACAGGATACACGATGCATACAAAAAGAGTTTAGAAAGACATCGCATGGAATAGATGATGGGTAGGCAGTAGCCCAGCATCCACTGGGTCTGGAGAGCTCCTGCAGGCCCCTCAGCCATGTGATGCCTAGAATTGCAGGGTGGTCCCACCTCAGCCAGACTGGCCCTGCACTGCCGGGGGTTAGCAGCTTTGATAAAGGGGCCATCAGGGAATCACTGCCATCTCTATATATTCTCGCAGTCGAACATCAGTAGGAAAATTCAGTCTCCACTTTAACTTTCTATTTGATTCTTCAGACCTTGGACCTATCAAATGGTCAATGAATTGGTTTGCTCTGACAATACATGCTGGAAATGTCTTGTTCAGCAGCTGCTACACCAGGCGAGAGGTGGGCCCTGCCCTTCTGGGGCTTTCCATGTGGAATGTAAGCAGTGGCTACCACAGCGACTGTGGGGAGCGAGAACCAGGACTGAGTCCTGCGTCTGCACTCTACCATCTCCAAGGCCTGAAGCAAATAGTTTAGAGCCCCCAGGGTCTCATCAGTAACATGACTACCATTTTACTTTCCACGTGGCGTCTACATGAGCGCCAACGAGCAAATAGCAGGGGGTGGCAGACTTCATAGTCGTTGGCAGAATAACGGCCTCCCGGAGATGGGCGCGTCCTGCACCTGCAGGCCTGTGACCTCACCTGGCGAAAGGGGCCTCGAGCTTGGGAGGCGACCCTGGATTCTCGTCCTGGATTGGTCCTGGATTTTCTGGGTGCGCCCAACGTCCTCTCCTCTGGAAGCTGGAGAAGGCAAGAACCGGGATTCTCTTCCACAGCCTCCAGACGCACAGAAGGAGCACAGCCCTGCCAACACCTTGATTTGAGCTGGGTGAGACCCATTTTGGTCTTCTGACCTCCAGAGCTGGAAGATGATTTACATTCGTGTTCTTTCGAGCCATCAGATTTGCGGCGGTTTGTTGCAGCTTCCACGGGAAACTCCTAGCACAGCCCACGGGCCGAATGCAGGCCACGGCTTGTTTCGGTATTGCCCGCAAGGGGATGGTTTTCCCACGTGAACGTTTGCAATTGATTTGACAAAAAGGATCACTAGCTGTTACCCCAATTAAACAAAACGTTATTCTAGAAACAAGAATGGCATCATATTTTTAATATAATTATTGCGTAATTATATACTATTTATATTATAATATGTAATATATAATATCTAATATTATATGTATAGTACATAATATATAATAAGTAATATATGATTATTATTATATCCATTAATAAAAATATGTGGCAATTTGTTTTCTTTCTTGCTATGTAAGTACATACATAATATTGTCAAATTTGCCCCTTGACCCATGAAGCCTAAAATAGTTACTATCTGGTTATTTATAGAAAAGTCCACCGGCCCCTGAGCTGAGCCTGGGGAACTCCTGGCCGAGTGTCTAGCAGATGCTTGGTCAGCAGTGGCTGTTTTCACCGGCATATGTGGCTGTGTGCTCCATCATATGTGGCCACAGCTCCCCTAAATGGCTTCCTGCCAGGAGCACCCCCCCCCACCTCCCGACACTGCTCAGACTGTCAGGCACATGCTAGAAAGGGGACAGCTCTCGGGTCCTCAAGAGCAGACCTGCGGATTCACAGCAAGGGAGGGCCCCTCCCGTGTGGGGCGCCTGGACTCTCTTTTGGGTTTGCTTGGGGGTTCAGACCCCAGCCCTTGCAGGAGCCGCTCCTCACTGACCTGGAGCCAATGACCTCCCTTACCCGGGTGTCCCACTCCCGTGGGATGGGAGTTCTGTTCCCACAAAGATTCCTCAGCCTGCTCTTTGCAGACCCCCTAGAACCCCTGGCCAGTTAACCACCGGGGGGCTCGTGTGAGCTGCACACTGGCCTGGGCTTGGACAGGCCCCGGACTCCCAGCAGAATTGCTTGTCTTGAATCCCATTAAGTCCCCAAGTGGCTACTCCCCTAATTTCCGATTTGCAGGGATTTTACTTCTTGTTTATTTTTGGCGAACAGGTGCACGCCCTGGCTCATGGTCCAGGACCTGAGCAGCAGCATAGGCTGGCCCACGTCTCTCACTGACTCTCTGCTGGTCTCTGCCCGGTCCCTTCTCCCCGCCAGCATCCACAGTTCTGCTTCTGCATCTCCATGCTGTGCAGGTCTTGGGCTTGCTGTGGTCCACCGGTCACAGCTCCTGCTTTTGAAGCCTCTTGAAGCATCATCAGAAGGCCTGTCTCAGCTGATGACCATCTTGGCCGCGCTAGGTCCCCATCTCCAGTGCTCTGGGTGAGGTGACTTCTCCTACGAAAGAGTATGAATAGGGCAGAAACAGGTGTCTCCAGGTCCAACCTGAGACCTGGTGTGGGGCCAAGGCGGGAGTTTCTTGGCATTGAGTCTAACCTATGAAGACTTGTTAACCCATTGTCCCATATTTAAGCAAGGCTAGGGTAAGAACGTACGCTTCCTATCCATCAGGTCAGCTCTTCTCTGGCGCTCTCTAGGGATTCCTGCGAGCTACGTGAACACTCCCTCTGTTCCCTTCTTCCTCGCGGTGATCTTACATTTCTGCAGAGTCGTGTGCTTCCCTAAATGCTCTCATTACATCAGCTTGGGTAAGCCTTCAGCGATTCACACGCTGTGGGAATGCCTCCATTTCAAGCTCATCTCTCCAGCAAGAGAGATCCAGCCATCCCGCTTACTCATAGTCAGTGTTCTTTAGTTTGCTGAATGTCACATGTTCTGTAATAGGAGGCTTCTTGGTAGAAGCCCTCCTACGTGGCTGGGGGTGGTTGGGAGGGCCGGAGCAAAGACAAGTGTTTTATGTGTCTGCACTCATGGCAGGGAGTATGGACTGCATGGGTCCCTTCTTGTCTGGAGGGAGCATCCTCTTCCCTTTTATCTTTCAAAGCACAAGCTCCACTGACTCCTAGTTTTTAAATCATTCTCCCCAAAGGGACAGTCTATCAGCTCCTTTAGAAATCATTTTGTCCCCAAACACAGTTCACAGAAAAGACCCGAAGTTATAAAAGTCTTTAAAAACACCTACTGGAAGTGAACTTGGTAGGGCTTTGACCTGGCTGTGAACTGGTTTCTTCAACCCCTCCGTGGTTCAGACTCAGGTGTCCTGGAGAAAAGGTCATCAAGAGCTTCTGTCCCCATCACTTTGTCCCCACTCCACCCCTGGTGCTCTCCCCTCTGTCAATGGCCAGAACGCCAGCTAGCCCTTTCTCTTTCCTTCAATACCATTTGGAATGTTGTATAACTTTTCTGGATTATAAAGTTCTCATAAGCTAACTGTGGCGGGAGGGGGATAGTTTTAAAGTTCCTTAATTAATGCAAAAAAAGAATTAAATCCGTAATCACCCCACCACCCAGGAGCAATCCCTGCCACTATGTTGCTGACTTTATTCTTTTCTCCTCACTAGACATGTTCACCTCGTTGGGGCCATATTCCATGTTCAGCCTCGGTGGTGTGATCTCAGAAAGGTCTTCTGTGCCATTAAAATTAAAAATAGAAGCTATTTTTATGCCGTACGGTTCAGTAGGGTTTGCTCTGAACTGCGGGGTGGAAAAGGCTGGGGTCCCAGAGTGGTGTTTAGAATCCTTCCCATTCAGGAAACCAGCTCACGCTTCCAAGGTGTGCACAGCCAAGGTGCTGAAGAGACACGTGAATTCCGACGTGGGAAGAGGAGGAAAGAAGCCTGTCGTGGGGTCGTGGGGGACTGCTGGGGGGATGCGTCACTCTGCTCTGCAGACCACCCCCCTCGACAGCCTGGACCACGCCCTCCCCTGGTTTTCTCCTTCTACAGGTAACATCACACTCCTTTCCACCAAAAAGCCCAGCTGAGACTGTGTTCCTTGACTTGCCCTTCCAGAAAGCTTGCTTTCCCTGTAGAATTGTCCCTCTGCTGCTCGCACATCGTGTTCTTGGGGTGTTTCTCTCCACATGGCGGTTTAGAGCAGGAAGAACGGGGATGGGCTCATTAGGAAGCAATCCCGTCAGCTCCGTGTGGCTCTCTGCTCTTAACCTAGCCAGACAGCTACCCCGACGTCAGGATTTGTGTGCTGCTCTGTAGTTTTTATTGCACATGTGTGAGCGTCTCCTTTCCTTTTCATTAAGCAACAACAGCATTCTTCTGGGTGTTCAGCACCATGAACCGGAAAGCAAACATTTTTTTTTTTTTCCTCTTGAGAGCAAGTGTAATTTTTACTTACTAAATCACCTTCTAAACTCAGTTAGGTTCCCTGAGGATGTGTTTAAAGATTGAATAAGGTCCATCTCTCATCAGCGGGTGTGTGTCCTTTGTAGATTGGTAAACAGGAATATTTACAGTAAGGGGAAGCTGAGTTTACTATGGAAAGCCTTACTTTGGAGCAACCTCTCCATTACCTGTGTTGGATTATCCGCCTGTAGGTCAGCCGCAGCCATGAAACATAGACTCACTTCTTATTTCCAGGCAGCATGTAGACCACCTCCTAATCCACTTGTCATGAGATTTTTAGGAACGGAAACTCCTTACAGCAGACAAGTCATGGAGGCATTCCCAAACCCAGAGGTCATTCAGATCACTCTGTGTCCGTGGGCTGTCCACTCACATGGACGAGTGAGCGTGGACTCTGGACAGAGCAGGGCTGGGGCTTCCTGGGCATCTCGCAGAGAACGGGGCTGCTCACTCTTGGCGTGTAGCAGGTGTCCGCTCCATCCTGAGAGGGAGCCCCCCAGATGTCTCCCCGGCTTCATCCTAGTCCTACCCCTGATTTTATTTTGTAAACCATCCCAGGGCTCGCCTTAATTTCACCCTCTGGGTACAGGTGTCCCGCCATGCTGCAATCATTCATTGAGTGTCTGCTGTATGCCAGCCCCGGTGTAAGATCCTGCGGTGTCATTTAGAGGTTGACAGACTAGCAGAAGAATGAACATACTGACTTAGAGGAAAAGTCAGCTTGTCCTTACTACTTGTCCTTAACTTGCCCTTGTACACTAGTTTGTGCTATGTAAGCCGCGAGAGAGTAAATCCTCTGCTTAGAATGGATTGATAGTATGTAAATACCATAATAGTAACAGAAATAGTAGTAATAATTTTACTAAGAACATTCACAGGAGTGCTGACAGTAATGTTACTATTGCTACTAGAAGAAATAGTAACAGTGGGGGGCACTGTGTGATACAGAGTAGCCAGCAAACCCTACAGGGCACTTCCTTGGTCTAAACTCTTCCTTCACCACGTCCTGGCCACATGCCGTTGGACAGGTGATCTAACCTCTCTGTGCCTCTGTTCCTTCATCTGTAACAGCATTAAAACCCGCATTCGTCTGATGAAGCTGATGTGAACATTCGGTTAGGATGTTTACAGAGCTGAGGACAGAGCCCGTCCTGTATGGGGTCTCACACGACTTCCAACCATCATCGCTCCCTGAGCCGCAGAGCTGTCCCCGGACCTCGGGGCCGTGCGGCAAGGCCCGCCCAATGCTCCTGCTGCCGTGGGGATTGGCAGTGTGAAGGTTAATTCTATGTCTCAACTTGACCAGGCCATGGGGGGCCCAGAGAGCTGGTCAAACGTTATTCTGGGTGCTTCTATGGGGGTGTTTCTGGATGAAATTAACTTTGGAATCACAGACTGAGTGAAGCAGAATGCTCTCCCCAGAGGCCAGGGAGCGTCGGCCAGTTCTCCGAGGGCCTGGAGAGAATAGAAAGGCAGAGGGAGGTTGTATTTTCTCTCTGCCCTACCGCCGAGCTGGCACATGGCTTTTCTCCCGCCCCCCATGCTCCCTGGTTCAGGCCTCCACACTCCAACCGACTTTCACCACCTTTCCACCTGACTTTTCGGCACCTTTTCATGGGAATCCTCAGCCTCCGTAACGGTATGAGCCAATTCCTTATAATGAGTATCTTCTTGCATCTATGTAGAAATGTATTTATATGTGTTCTGCTATATTATAAATATATAATCATAAATTATATATACAAAGTATAGATAGGAATATTTCTCTCCATCTCTACATCCTACTGGTTCTGTTTCTCTGCAGAACCCTGCCTGATACAGCAGGTCTGGATGGCACTGGGCTCACCTGTGCCAACCGGGGGCTCTGCTCTGTGCTAGGCTTGGCCGGCAGGTTTCCACAAGTTCCCATCCTCATCTCGGGGGCAAGAGGGAGCCATGGGGAGTACAGGGCGCGAGAGCCAACCATTCCAACGGCTAAAATGCTGTCAAGACTTGGTTTGTGGACCACCTACTAACATGCCGTTGGCCGAAGCATGTCACGTGGCCAAGCCCAGGGCAGGTAGGGGTGCCTGCCCACTATGAGGGGGCACTGCTGTTGTGTCCAGGTGGGCTGTGGCCAAGGAGGGGCTTATCCGGGCATTTCCTGGCCGCTCCAGGCATCACTGTGCCTTGTCATGTGGCCAAGCTCTTTTACATGGAGTGGCGATCTTAACACTTAAAACACATTAGGATCTTGTGCAGTGAAGTTGTTCCTCTCCTCCCAGGGGGGACCAGGAAGGGGAGGTGGTGGGTGTGCAGGTTATGACATCATTCTGGAGACGTCTTATCTAAATCCTTGTAACAGATGTTTGGCGAGAGGTAAAACAGAGACATAAGCCTCTTAGAAGTATTGTCGAAACTATCATAATCTCTCCTAACATATTTAACCAGTGCACGCTCCACGCAGGGTGGCCCAGCACGCGGGATGTTATCAACGCCTGCCAGATACAGTTCTGATCTGCCTACGCACAGGTGACTTTGAAACAGAGAAAGGAATCTTTTGTGCTGAGGAGAATGGAAGTGCACAGACTGCTGAATGTTCAGAAGAAAATTCACTATCAGTTTGGACAAATCTTATCTGTGTGTCTTTTTTTTTTTTTTTAAGAGGAAAGCCAAGGATCATGAAATCCACTCATTATTCTGGAAGGAATCGGGCCACTGTGTGTACATTCTTCTGCTTTCCCAGAAGCCTGCTCACAAATGTCCCACGAAGAGCGTTGCCCCCTCCCCCGTTCCTGAGTTATCCAGGAAAAAGCACGTCCTAAAGTCTCCAGTAGTATAGCTCCTGTGACTGCCCTGCAACCTGTCTGAGGTCCCCGCCAGGTGCCAAATTGATCACCCAAAATGCTTACTGAGGACCTTCCCTTTAAGGCCCTAGAGTGCTTGGCGAAGCAACTGTTGGTGAGCATTGGGGTGGGGTCGGGGTGGAGGAGAAGGTCGGGTGGCCAAGTGAACGCTGAGAGCCTCAAGCCCCTCCGGACAGAAGCTTACAACTCCTGGTTGGGGTGTCCATGGCAGTGTCAGGTTCTCAGGAATTGGTTGTTGACCTACAGGTCTCCCTGGCACCCTGCTTGAGTATGAGCTCCTCGAAAGGCCAAGGATACAGTGTGGGTATCTCCATCTTCACGACAAAAAGTCTCAGAAAATAGGAAGAGAGAGGGAGAGAGGGTGGAGGACCGAGCGAGCCCGCGAGCTCCTTGGCGTTTCCCCAAACTTCAGAGACTGTCATGCCACCACCAAGATGCCCACCATATCCGAGCACCTGAGTGTTCACTTCGTTAAAGTCTTTCTTCAAATGACTGTTAAATCAAGCCATCGTTTACGTTAAACAATAATATTATCACATCGCCGGTTTGGTGTTCTAATCCCATGTAATCTTTCTAATATACTATGAAAGAAATGCCCACCTATTAAAATAAAAAGGGCTTAACCCCGTACCATGCGGCCATCCCCAGGAATATCCCCTCTTCTTCCCTCCCTCCGTTCCTCCATCCCTCCCTCCTTCCCTTCTTCCTTTCTTTTCCACTGATCTTTCATCCATCTGTTTTTCTGGAACGTTATGGTCCAGGACCCCTCCCCCAGTTGTCATGGCTTCTTGAAGACACTCGAGCAACAACCGCAACAGTGAAACAAGCAAACAAACGAAGCAACCACGGTGTTGCTTAAATGTGATTTGAGCAAACTTGTCACCACTTGCAGCCTGTAAAGACTCCAGGGACAGAACGGAAAATTAAGCTTATCTCAAAGGAGTCCCTTCGGATCCAGGTCTGATAGATCAAAGAGGCTGGTCTCTGTAATGGTACAGAAGAAGGACAGGCTTTTGAAATCCATTTCTCCAGAGTCATAAGCTCATCATGACATTTATGAGAAAACACATTTGTTTCTTTTACCACCTGAGCTTCCCTGAGCCAAGAGGAACACTTAGTTCTTAAAGATTCCTATTCCTCCAGTTTTTCTATGTTGGAAAGGAATGCAGACCCAGGATGTTATACGAGATGATTGGGCGGGGGTGGGGTACTGAGGGGAGCGTCCAGTCCCATTACTGGACTGGGGGGGGTGGGGAAAATACCTGTGTGCAGGCGTCTGGGCATGAGGATGGAGGGAGACTTCTGTCTGGTTCCTGCTTGCCTGCAGAGCTTGCTCGCACGAACATTAAGCCTCTATTACCCTTAGCTCGTGCTAATGCCACAGACGTTAGCGAGAAATTAGATAGGAAGGTCTAGGGGCAGGTTTCTATGGGAGGTACCATTTGCACTTTTCAGAGCCGTGCCCAGGGCTCTTGGCCACATGCCTGGTAATTTCCTCACCAAATCTGTTGGAGGGTCCTATTTTAGCCTCTGAATTTTCAGGTGTGTGTAAATCATCAGACACTCAGCCATCATGTCTTCTCCTTTTAAGCCAGTTTCCTCCTCAGGTGCGACCCTGGCTGGGCCCCTCCCTCCTGGGTTTCCCGATGGGAAACCGTCCACACACCACAATGAGGTCTGTGATAAAAACGATGGGGTAAAGTCATGTCATAATTAAAATGAGTCGATCATACATTTCTTGAAACTTTAATTACGAATTCTTTAATGAATATCTCATTCTGATCAATCTTAAGGCGTTCATGCAAATGAAAAACGTCTCATGGAAATGCCGCGGTGCGCGAGCTACTGTACTTAACCCTCAGCTGAAGGAATTTTAATCAGCACGGTGTTATAGGACCACAGAGCAGGGACTAACTCACCTTGCTAAAAGGGAGAAGCCCTTTATTTATAGGGCCTGGGACCTCGTTAGTGCCAAGTGGAGACAAGGAAAGAGAAACCTCTCTTCAGCAGAAAGCCGAGTCCTGGAACAGGGAGATGCCGGTGAAATAAATGCTCGATTTGAAAGGATAGAGCTGCCTTTTTGCTGAGCTTTGTTCCTGAAAATCCTGATGGGATGCATGGGGCCACCTGCATGGAGATCACGGGCGTGTTTTTGTGAGCTTTTTAAAAAGGAAATATACGCAGTAAAGTGCGCCAACGTACAGCCTGATGAATTTTTATGAAGTGAACACACCTGTGTAAGCACCACAAGGACCGGCAACAGGGCACTTCCAGCACCCCAGAAGCCTCCCTGCATCCCCTCCCAGCCATCACCAACCCCCCTCCTACCGCCTCTGATTTCCATAATCATCACTTTGCTTTGCCTAACTTTTTTTTTACACTTTATATAAAGATAACTATAAAGTATATGCCACACTTTTCCGTCGGGCTTTTTTTAACTCAAATTCCCATCTTCGAGATTAATCCACGTTGCTCTAGGTAGCAATAGACTTTCTTTCATCGTTGTAAAAACATGCTACGGTGGGTTTGTTCATCCTCTTGTTGATGGCGTATCGGATAGTTTCCAGTTTTGGGCCATGACAAAGAGTGTGCCTATAACATTCTTGTGGGATTTTTTGATGAACGTATGTACACGTTTCTGTTGGATAGATACCCAGAACCAGGCGCTTGACCTCTTCTCCAGCCACACCTAATTTCTAAGTGACCTCCCATCCCATGGCTCTGCACACTCATCTTCTTTTCTTTTCTTTTTTTTTTTTTAAAGATTTTATTTATTTATTTGACAGAGATAGAGAGAGCCAGCGAGAGAGGGAACAGAGCAGGGGAGTGGGAGAGGAAGAAGCAGGCTTATAGCAGAAGAGCCAGATGTGGGACTCGATCCCGGAACGCCGGGGTCACGCCGTGAGCCGAAGGCAGATGCTTAATGACTGCGCCACCCCTGCACACTCATTTTCCGATGTTGGACTGCAAACTGCTCTATGCAAGTGTCCCACTAGAACTTCTACTGGAGGTCTATCAGCACAACTGAAGACACAGTCAAGCCTTGAATCATCACCTTCTGTATCTCATTCCCCCGTCCAGTCCACCAGCACATCCCGTTGGCTTTATCTTTGTTCCAGCTCTTATGGCTGCGTAACAACCATCCCCCACCCCTGCCATGTATTACCTGAAAAGGACAAGCATTCTGATACACTCGCGGATACTGTGGGTCAGGAGTCAGGACAGAGCACGGTGGGGACATCTTGTGTCTGCTCCATGTTATCTGGGACCTCAGCTGGGGTGACTTGCGGGCTGGAGGATGGGGTCAGCTAGACATGTCTTCACCCGCACGTCTGGTGTCTGGTTAGGATGACTCAAAGCTTAGACTGCTGACCAGAGCCCATGTGGCTCAGCTTCTTCACAGCCCAGCGGCCTTGGAGTGGTCAGACTTCCTCCCCGGCCCCATGAGGCTCCAAGCACAGTGCTCCAGTGAACGAGGGAGTAGATGCATTGTCTTTGGGGACGCAGCCAAGCTGTTGTATGCTATCACTTTTGCTACACTCAATTAGACAGAGCAGTCAAGAGCCCACCACATTCAAGGGGATAGGAGTTCGCCTCTGGCCCTTGATGGAGGGTGGGTGGCAAAGGCATGCCGTGGAACAGTGGGAGGCATATATTGGTGTGGGGGGCTGACTTTGGAAAATATAACCTGCCATCCACCGTCTTCCGAATACATCCAGAATGTTACAGCTTTGCCCAGACACATAGCTTTCTCCCGGGCTCCAGGCATCGTGACCTCTCGCCTGTATTATGGGTGATGAGGCTGACCCTGCTGTGCTGATATTGCCGGTGATCACAACGGTAGCAGCGTGAGATAGTACCTGTCAAGCGGTGACAACTATCACAGTACACACACAGCGTCAGAGGCAGTATTCCATGTTATGGGTGAACAGTGGGAGCGGAAGGGACCCCAGCTACCCGGCTGTGTCCCCAGGGCTCCAAAGTAGCAGCCCTGCCCTCCCAAGTGGCGTGCCCTGCTGCCTGCTGAGTGTGGCTTTCTGATCAGGGATGTTTTGACCCACTCGACCCAATGCCAGGCACAGGGAATGTAAGTGACCAGTCTCCAGTGTTGGTATGAGATACGGTGCAGTAACAAGGGGCTCCAGGCGAGGGACTCGACACAACAAAAGTCTGTGTCTACTTACACATAATCTGCTGGGAGTGCTGATGACTGCTCGAATCCGTCGTCTGCGGCCTGTGTCAGGACACAATCTGACGGAAGCATCACTACAGTGGCCGAGGGAATGCACACGTCCAGAGGGTGTCCCACCAGCAATCCAGTGCTCTGCCCAGCAGTGACGTGGATGCCCGTTACCCACCGGCCAGAGTATAACATGGCCCCACCTAACTGGGGGGTGGGAGGGTATAACTCCAACATGTAGCGTCAGCAGGAGATCAGGCTGAAAGTGGGTGAGGATAGAGTCCCTCCACACCACTGTTTCAAAATATAGGTTTTATTATTATTTAGGTATGGCAAGGAGGAGGCCCACCTGCCATGCAGGGCCATGCAGGGAAGCACCAGGCTTGGTCAGGAAGCAAGAAGGAGAAGGAGAAGGTGGTTTCCATAGGAAGGAATAGATGAGAGTAAGCAGGTTTAGGGCTGGCTAGTCTGCAGAATTTCAGTGGGCTCCAGGGCATCCCTAGCTGTCTGGTACCTGCCCTGAGGTGATTAGAGCAGCTGGGTAGTAACCTGGAGTTGACAGGTGATACAGGAATTCATGGGGTGTGGGCTCTGGACTGCCTGGTGGGCATTTGGAAAGCACGTTCTTACAGGTGAGCTTTTCAGCATCTTCGGGAATTGGCCAGGCCCGAGAGGGGCAGGCCCTCCAGGGTCAGCAGGGCCCCAAGACGTCAGGGCACCAGAATACAGGAAGTGGAAGGAGTGGTTAATACGGCCATGCCCGGGAATGGAAGAGGAAAGTCCCCAGGAGCCGCGGAAAATGCTGATGCCTGGTCTCCGACTCCGTTTAGTCTCTATTGTCTGTGTCAGCTTCCTGCTGGCCCGGTCCCAGGAGTCTGCCCGATGGTCCGCCTCCACTGTCTGCTTCGAACCGGCCAGACTTACAGCGCCCCAGTTCCAAAGTCTCGGGAGGGGCTGCTGGCTGGCACAGCTCACCCCTGTCTCCCAGCCGTCGATCAATCTGGCCCGTGTATGGAATGTCCCGCTCCAGTTGAGTCTGGCTGGGGGACGAAGGGTCCCCCGGGTGGCAGAGACTAGTCCCCTCAGAAAAAGCCCTGGCCACAGGTCCCAGGGACTCACACTGGCATGGATTCCCACATCCCCCCCGTACCCAGCCATTCTCCAGGGAGGTCAAGTGGGCGGGGAGAAGCAGATGGATACCTTTCTTAAAAACCACCGGTAGCCACACGTGGCAGGATTCCTCAGACATGGGCTCAGAGCCAGCTGGGACCTGGAGTGGCCCGGTGTCCTCAGGGCCTGCAGGAAGCAGTCACTACCCTGGGGGGACTCTCCAGGCCCACGATGCTATGCCACGGAAGGTTACAGGGAGCGGGCGGCTGCCCTGTGTGTGTCTCTCCCAGACTGATCTCACTCTGCGGGGCCCCACGCCGCCCGAGCAGAGAGCTGTTCCCGGCCCCCGTGCCCAATCAATCACTTATTCCTACGGTTTGAGGCTTATAGCTGCTCATCTGCTCCCTCCAGTCCAACTTGTCACGGCGCGACTCGGGGAGACATCCGCACAGCTGTATGAAAGCCGTCCAACTCTTTCTCCATGGCAACAAACTGGGGAGGCTGGAAATCCCACCAGCCTCCGCTCTTGAGCTGGCGGCGATCGCCCACCCGAGCCCACCCACCCCCTGGAGCGCAGGCAGGGCGGGTCTTCATCAGCGCCTTTGTGCCTTGCAGCCAACGCTCCCTGTTCTGGGCGATGAGATGCAATCTCTGGGCTGTTTATTGGGAGGCTGTGAGCGTTGACCGCGGGGTCTACTCGCGAGTTTTATTAATCAGGCTGCTGTTTCCAGCCAACTCCAGCTCACGGGGGAAGATGGATAGTGTCAGGGAGGCCAGCTGCCCAGGAGGAAGCTCTGGCCCCCACCCTCGGCCTCAGAGAGCCGCAGTGCACTGGCCGGGAGGGGTCTCTGAGCGCTGGGGCCGAGCATCTGCTGATGCCGCTGCACATTTGCAGGGAGACGTGGGGGGAACGTTCACCCGAAGGCTCTGCTGTCTCCAGGGAGCACCTTGTAGCTCTGTGGATAAACAGATTCTCGGCCCAGACGTATGTGACTCATCAATACTTTTTATTGGTTGCCGTCAGAACGTGCCTTCAAATCAAGACGACACCGTGTTGGGGTGTCCAGCATACACCCAGAGAAGAGGAACCGCAGACTGGGCTGATGCAAGACGGGGGAACACGGGGCAGAGCCTCGCACCTCCCCCCTCGCGCTGCAGCCCCGCCCAGCCTGGAGCCGAGATCCATCTCTGGGGTCTGGCATCTCCTCTGCGGGTCTCAGGGAGCCCCTGCCTGTGCCAAGCCCCGTGAAGTCCTCCTGGCTCGAAACCCCATTAGCGGAGCAGTGTTTCAGTCCTCTGGCACTTTTTTGAGTGAAAACACTGTTTGTGGTATTCGCTTCATTCTATCAGAAAACTTCATTCTTTTAGCAAAAGCTTCCTGGCGCCGTGAAGTTCCTGTTCTCTTCTGACTCAACCCTAGTGCAGGGACGGCTGGGGAGGCAGCTCCGTGACATACGCAACGTCCGATCCGTTATTAATCACTGTAAATCTCGAATAATCTCTACAAACATATTTTGTTCCCTACGAATATATTTGTGCCAACTTTCTCTAATAAATCTTATGTCAGACTGGCTATTGTCTCTCTTCACACAGCGTCTCCCAGCTGAAATATTTAAGCAATATATGAGCAATAATAAAAATCGCTTGCTACAGTCACTTCTGTTTTAGGAAAACAGACTACAATAGGCAGCAGATTTATTACTTACAGAGGACTCCATTTGGGGCTGTATATTTTTTTCCCCCTGGTGGATTATTTTCTAGCTTTCAAAATCATTGAAGAACTCCATGTTTGTCCCTGACTTTATGCAAAAAGGGCAAGACATTCCTCTTTCTAATGAGAAGAGATATAAAGCAACCTAAGAAGGAAAACAAGGAGCCCTTTCTGAGCCGCCCGGCCATTTCCTCTCCCTCCTGTCCTCTGGGAAGGAAACACAGTGTTCTCACCAGCTCCTTTCGGACGTCTCACCTAATGGAGCTCCCTTCCACTGTTGCTCTCATCCAAATTTCTTTCCTCCGCTCCTGAGCAGATGGTAGGGCTTGGAGAAAGGTGCTTTGAAGAACGGGTACTTTGACAATATGTTTGGGACAACTGATGAGGGAAGAGAAGGCAAGCTGAGGACAAAGCAGAAACTGACACCCCGCAACCCCCCTCCTGCAATGGGATGTCCGTGACATTCCTCAGGCCCTCCCGGCTGCCCTAAAGGAAAAAGAAATAGTTAACTTACAGAGACCACAATCCTGCAAGACTTGAGTCTCCCTCAGTTTACAAATGTCGGGGTGAAGGAATGGGATAGGCTGGTGATGGGTAGTAAGGAGGGCACATATTGCATGGTGCACTGGGTGTTATACGCAAGTAATGAATCATGGAACTTTACATCAGAAACTAGGGATGTACTGTTGGTGACCAACATAATATAATAAAAAGATTATTATAAAAAATAAACAAAACAAAATGTCTTAGCGATCTACAGGAACGAAGAATTTCTATCAATAACCTAGCTTCCGAAGGGAATGTAGATACAATTAAATGTCCTTATAATCTGCAGTCTCCAGGAAGTTCCCAACTATCCTCATGTTAAGGCCTCACTAGAGGGGTAAACAGCCTTAACTTGACAATAGCAAGACCTCTGGTATCCTGTGAGTCTTTAACATATGAAAGTACTCTCTTGAAACCTCCCTCTTTTCCTGACCTCCCCCAGCCCCATAGTATAGAATCAGCCACCCCTCACACCCCGGGGCAGGAGCTCTTTCTGCCCGGGGTCCTGTCCCCCTGCTCTAATAAACCACCATTTTGCACCAAAGAAGTCTCAAGAATTCTTTCTTGGTCGTCGGCTCCTGATTCCACCCCACCGAACCTCCCCTATATCCCACAACCTCATCACAAAGAGAGATGATTGAGGACATTTCCCCCAAGTTCTTTTGTCCGGGGAATCAACATCTACAACTCAGATCTTCCCTGGAGCGTTTTCTCTGAGTTGTCCAAACACTTACTGCTCTAGGTTGTACCCCAACTCTAGGAAGCGGGTTCCCGTGGAGACTGGTGAGGAAATAGGTGGTCAGGGAACTGGCCCTACCCTGATGGCAGGCAATGCAGAGGACAAGGAGACATCTGGGACCCCGACCACATCACACCTGGGACGAGACGGGAGAAGCGTGTAGCTGAACGGCTTCCTACGATCTGGGGCGAATTCCATAGCAGGTAGTCACGTTGCTGTTTTGTGAAGCACTTACCAGTCATTACTGGTCATTAACACATCCACCGACAGGAGAAATCCCAGCGGGGGGCGAAGGAAGGAGCTTGGCTGTTTCGTGTGTAGTGTGAACATCGCACAGCTGAGGCTACGGGAAGGTTGGGTGCTGTGCTTCCTTCCATATGTTCCCGGAGAGGTGACGATGTCTGAGCCGCCCAAACCAGCAACGACTGTGAGTCACGCACTCAGGCATTTTTTAAAAATCAGCCGCAGTGTTTTGGAATGCAGGACGAGCCTCTCATTAGGATACAGGGGTGGGGAGAGTCACCACTTACGTAAACGGTGGTCTATGCCGAGAAGTTTCCAGGGGTGCTTGTGTCTAGAGGCTGGTCTGGGCTAAGGTCCAGCCACACGGAGAATCAGCCGATCACCCCTGACTCTGTGGGACTGCCTCACCCACCAGTGCTCCTCACACGGCTGCTTTTCTGGCAAGTTCTATGTAAACCAGGTTGCCTGAGGAAGGTGTGCTCTTTGAAACAGCCCTTTTGTCCCAGGACAAATTGCCCCTTCATGACTCCTCCTGGTAAGTTCAGACTCGCCCACGTTAGCAAGGCTTCGTAAAGGGCTGGTTGTAGCTTCCACACACCTGTGCACCGTGGGTTTACATAGAAGAACCAGGGGAAGGGCGTAAAGGTGTCCCCAGCTGGCCCCCAAAGGGGCAGCCACTGTAACTTTGAAGGGAGGGGGGAGGAGCAAGTCAACGCACTTCAGCCGAACCTAAACACACAATGTCTGTGCACACCTCGTAGGTCCCTGGGACCCATGTGGACGTTCAGCTCGGGGGGTGTCTGCTCACAAAGCCAGATGAGAGGCCTGGAGAAGACCAGAGATCTCGGGGTCCAGTGGAGGCAGCAAGCTAAGCAGGTTCTCCTAAGCAGAGCTGGAGGCAGCGTCTCGGAGGCTCTAGCCAGGGCTGCAAGGAGGCTCAGCTCCCTCCATCTGACAGAGGGCACACACAAATCGTTCAGGAGCCAAGAGAATGGGACCTAAGGCACCCCAGAGACACTGATGTGCAGCTAAAGACGACACTGGATGGCAGACGGCCTGGGGTCCCCCAGCAGGAGAGAAGCCCCAAGGACTGGTGCTACAGGCCTCCCACTGCCACCAGCCACCAGAGAAATGAGGCTGAGGCATGCCACTCTCCATCACTCCATCACGATGCTGAGGTCTCCCGGCAGAGCCTCCAGAAAGACCTCCTGTCTCATTTGTCCCCTGCAGCCATGCGCTGGAGGGAGGGCTTGCCGGGGAGTGACCCCCAGCAAGGGCCCTGGAGGTTGGGGGTCCGGGGCAGGCTCACCTACACGGGTGTCTGTGACCAGGTCTCCACCCGCTGCCTTCCCTTTCACTCCTGAAGTGCCTGGAGCTCAGGGTCGGGGTGGAGGTGGGGATGGAAGAGGCCGGAAACCCCATGGAGGCAGAGACTTGGAGGGCTGAGGGGTGCACTCCTGTTTGCAGGAACATGGTGCCCAGTGGGAGGCATGGGGGAGCGGTCTGCCCTGGAGCAGACAATAGGGCTGTGCGTTGCCTGTAGAGAACGGAAGAACAATAAAGAGACCGACTTGAAGTCCATCCTTTCCATTACCATCATGTGTAGACAGCGCTATCCAACGTCAGGGATAAAAGATGCTGCCGTGCAGGGGGTGGGGGTTTCCTCCGGCCCCTGGCACGTCACCGAGCGCAGGGACACCGCATTCCGGGCACGTGTGCACTCCACTGGCCCACCACCCCCCACGACAGGAGGTGCAGCTGAACACAGCCCCACAACGAAGCACTCCAAGGACCTGCTTCCACGGGAGGCGTCCCCACCCTTGGGAATAAGGCCAGTCCCCCTGGTGGTCACCGAGGTCCTGAGCCCCCTGCGATCCCGCCCGGACGCTGCATGGGCGCCGTCTTGGGCTCTCAGTGTTTCCAGCCAAGTTCTTCATGCACAAGCGTTCCCTGCCTCAGGCATCTCTAAGGAGCGCGTCCACCGGCAGCCTGTGCTGGTTGGGCTCCGACGCAGATTAATGGCCCGCGGGTGCCTGCGTGATTATTTCTAATAGGTTGATCTGAGAAATAAGCTATTAATCGCTGTCACATACTGAGCTCCCATCATCTCAGTGCGGCAGGGAATCCAGCATCTGCTGCTTGGCATGCTCTGGAATGTTCCTGGGGAAAGGCTGGAAACAGGCTGCTTTGTGGCTCAATCGTCTGTGGTTTCAGGATGGGTGAAGGCCCTGGGTTTGCCGGGCATTTTGCACCGCCCTCTCTCTTTTCATCATTTTCCTCCAAATCATTCTGGCGCCACAGCTAGCGTTCCGTAAAAGCTTTGGGGTCGGAGAGACTGCGTTCTGACTAGATACCCCTGTTAGCCCTGCGGTCTTCCGCATGGTACCACTTTCAGGGTGCCTCAGTTTCCCGTTGGGAAATGGGTTAATATTCCCTCTCTTCCAGGATAGTTGTGGGATATATTGCAGGCACTTCACAAATGGGTCCTGCCCCAGGCATTCTCCCCTCCATCATTCCCAAGCATCTCACGGGGGCATGTTGCCTCCTCCCCTGCCCCCACTCAGTGGTGTCCCTTGTCTCCCTGACGGTGAGCTCAAGAGAAGGAATGGTGGCCTCTTGTTCACTCCTTTCTTCCTCCTTGCTCTCATCACTAAGATGCCTGTCCAGACCTCTTTGTCCTTAGAAAAATGTGCTTAAGTTCCAGGCACACAGGGATATAATTCTGGGGGTCTGAAATCTAAGACTTGGCCTGCCATAAGTATGGGGTCACTGGACAGGGCTGGTACCCATAGGGGCCAATGTCAAGTGTTCAGCCGAGCAAGAGAGCCAGAGAGATGCCCATGGTCAATAGTAGAGAAGCAAGGGTAAGAGTTCAGAGACGTGGCTGAAGTGCTGGCGGAGGGGAGGACGGGCTAGTCTGGGGACCTGACAGGCCTGTGAACTCTGAGCATCAATTATAGGGGCCTCTGATCCCACAGTGAGACCACTCGTTCTGTCTCTCCTCTGTTCCTTACTGCCTTCCAGAAGGGCTGGTGATGCTGGAATTAGCCCTTCTATCCATCTGTCCTCCCTACCTTCAACCATCCATCCATCCATCCATCCATCCATCCATCCATCCATCCATCTTTTTTATGGCCCCACCCTGTGCCGAGCACTGGGCATCGTGGGGATGCAGAGGCAAACAGAGTATGCTCCATCCCTCGTCATCTAGAGAGAAGTACGTCACGTAGAGGAAGTATCCCTGTGATGAGCTCACGAAGGAGGGAATAATTTACTCCTCCGGCAGGAACTGTGGGCAACCTCTAGCTTTGAACCGTGGAGGACCTGTGCAGGCTTATCCAGAAGAGGAATGAGGGTGAGAAATGTGGACAGAGCAAAGCAAGTGGCCCGATTCTGGGCAGTGAACAGCACAGCTGGAGTTGGTAGGAAGGAGCCCGGCGCCGAGTCAGGACAGGCCCAGACGAGGAAGGTGTGGCGCACTGTGCCGGGACGCCAGGACCGCTGAAGCTTCTGAGCAGGGAAGGAACAAGGTCCATCCCGATTGTCAGACAGTGAAGGCTATCCTGCTGTTCTTTGGAAATCCATCTTTCTTTTGGCTACCTCTCCATTCTACGAATATCCATCCGTCCTGTGTCTGTCCATCCGTCTATGGCTATTCTATCTATGTCCATCTGCTCTTCCTATGGACATCCCTGCTTCCTATTGTATTTATCCATCCTGTAGCTATTCTGTCCATCCTCTGAGTGTCCGTCTGTCCTATGGCTATCCACCCAGCATCTCTATGTGGTGCATGAGAGGTAGCGGTCGATGTCGGGATGACCTTGATGGCCCTGCCCTATTGAGGTTGGCGCTCTACGAGGTAGACCGGGAGAAAACGGGTACACATGAGTGAAGCCACACATTTGACTTGGTCCCCACAGACCCCAGGATCTTGTTCATGAAGGAGCCATGCCCTGAGACACTGCTTTGGTCGTGCTGGGCTCGTAGCAACCCCAGCACCTCTCATGGGGCTGATTGTGTTGGGGTTGGTTCAGCAGCCCGACCCACCCTGACTCGGGGAGCAGCCCCTTCTGTCGAAGGCTCTAGGAAATGCCTGAAGGAGCCTGCTGCCCACCAAGGCCTGGAAGGGGCTTGTGTCTCATGGGTCAGACCCAGCAGGCACCTGTGTGGACAGCCAGCAGAATGGTTATGACGCCTAATGTTTACTGGCGTATCTTAGTGCTTCACATGCAGTCACTATCATAGCCCCCACTTTGTGGAGAGAACATGAAACACAGAGAGGTTAAGTAAACTTCCCAAGGTCACACAGCTGGCAAGGGACACAACGGGAACCTAGGGGGCCAGCTCCAGAAACTCCATCCTACCTGCTATGTTATTCTGACCCCAAATCCCCTTCAAATTAAACAAATCAGGGGCGCCTGGGTGGCACAGCGGTTAAGCATCTGCCTTCGGCTCAGGGCGTGATCCCGGCGTTCTGGGATCGAGCCCCACATCAGGCTCCTCTGCTATGGGCCTGCTTCTTCCTCTCCCACTCCCCCTGCTTGTGTTCCCTCTCTCGCTGGCTGTCTCTATCTCTGTCAAATAAATAAATAAAATCTTTAAAAAAAAAAAATTAACAAATCAGCCTCAGCTCCAGACTTGCACCTTTGCTGAGGTCTCCAGCATGACCAACACATGCACCATGACAAACGTGGTCTTGCTTCTTCCTTCGTCTCTACCTCTTGGACACGCACACATGCCCCCTCTTGGCTGAAAACACAATTTACGTGGCTCCCATGCTCTAAAGCAGATTTTCTGGCTTATCTGAGAAGCTGAGAAACAGAAGGAGAGATTGAGAGTGAGTGCTAGTGGCCAGCGTGGCTAAATGGTGGCCGTCCCCTGGCTGGGGTCTCGGACTTGGGCATGGCAGCCCTTCTGCTGGAGCCCAGAGGCCTCCGCCTGCCTCGCACCGTGGGCTGGCACAGCGGCAGGGAGTTGTTATTGATTCTGATCAGCCATTTGTCATGGGAAAGTGAAGGTGCCGGCGTTTGGAGAGCTGCACGCTCTGCGCTTATTCAGTTCGGAACCTGCACAAAGACATTCTTGGTTCGGGAAAGCGGCAGGCTGAACTTCTCCTTGCTGTGCCCTCCTCCCTGACCAGGTGTCGCTGCTAGAGAAGCTCACAGTCCCTGGATGCCCCCGGCCGAGGCTGGGTTCTGCTCAGGTGGAGACTGGCCTCAGAGGCTGATGTCCATGCGAGGGGCCCAGGAATTATCATGGAAGGAGATGGAGGGCTCCCAATGAGAGGGTCCCTTTACTAAATGACACTGACGTCAAGGGTGTGCTGTGAAGAGTTTCCTAGATGCTTCCAGGATGACCAAAGAAAGGAAATGAGTGGTATATAATACATGTCCTTGATGTGGGTGGGGGGACATTTTCCAGCCCCAGAGCTAATGATAGTCACTGTGGCGATGGGACTCCCTCCTAGTTCCCCATTCGCAAACTCCTTCCACTTTCACTTGGTCCTTCTGACACATACCGGCAGCGTGTTGAGTTTTCCACAAGCTCTGGCCACTCCTTCTCTGCCCTACAGTTCTGTGCCCCAGTCAACTACCCTCCCATGTGCCCGCCAGCCATTCAACTTGCTCTGCACACATTGGACTCCAACCTGCCAGCCCCACCCAGCCTTACCCAAAAGAAGATGACTTTACCTTCATTTACAGAAAGAAACATCTATCTATCCACATCTATCATCAGACAGGTGTCCATTAGCAGAGACCAAGTGTGGTGGGCAGAACTCTAAGACGGGCTTCAAGACTCCCATCCCTGGTGTACGTATTACCTGCAGGACTGTGAATATGATGGGTACGCTATATGCACAGTTGGCTTTAAAGGGACATTACTCAGGTGGGCCTGACATAATCCGGTGAGCCCTCGAAAGGACGTACAGTGTACTGTACCATTTCTATTAGCACACAGGGGTGCTCTCCGTTCCCCTTGAGAAGAACCATCTCTTGATCAGAATGTGCCCACCTTTTCTGGCCTTGCCTCCATGACCTCTTTTGCTGGCCCCTCTTGATCAACATGGCCTCTTACTGCTGGGGAGCACCAACACTTGGACACGGGCACTCTCCTCCTGTCTGTGTACACACACTCTCTTGATGATTTTGTTGGCTTTAAATAGCACCTACATGCTGATGACTTCCAAAGCCATGTCTCCAGCTAGACTTCTCAGAGCCATCTGTCTGACTCCTGACTCACCATGTCCCCTTGGATGTCCATCTCAAACCTGACACATCTCAAGCTGAGCCCCTGATCCCCGCCTCTGGGGGGGTGGCCCTTTCCCTTTGCACTACCACTCACCTCGGCTCTCCCATGTTCTCAGGCCAATGGCCTTTCCCGGGCACTGCACACTGTTGGACATGCCCTCCTTCTGAAAGAGGCCCGGCTGTGTCTTTCATGACTCTGTGCTCCCCTTCCCTGTCTTCTTTGCAGGCACATTCCTCCCTTCCAAGAATTAAATATGGGAATCCCTCAGGGTTTGCTTGCTCTTTCTTCACCCTATACTTTCCCCCTAGACAATCTCACCCTATACACTTAGCTCGTATAACATCCCTTCTGGACCTCAGACCTGTCTGGGCCGCTGCTTCTTTGAATCACCTCCTTGGGTATTTCCAAGTTACCCCAACATGTCCCACCTAACTTGAGATGGTCCCCTCCAGCCCTCACCCCTTGCAGCTTCCCTTCCCTTGGAAATGGCACCACAAGGACTCTTGCGGGACGTTCTTGAGAACTTCCATCCCCCAGTTCCACTCTTGAACCGACGGTCACGTCCTATTGGTTCTACCTTCTAAATATCTCCAGAATCTCTCCTTCCTCTGCCTCCACCAGCGCCGCCGTACCTCATACTGGCCCCTATCCAGACACCTACCTGGGGGCCTTGCCCTCATACCCTCCCCGTCCATGTTTCTATCCAGCTGAAACCAGCAGGATCTCTTCAAACTCCAGCTCTGATCTCATGAGCTCCAGCCTAAATTTCTTCAAGGACGTGTTATGGTGAAGGCAGAGTCCCGCACGTGTCCAACCCCATTGCCTCTGCAGCTCCGGCTCCTCCCACCCTGTCCGCCCTGCCCGGGACACACACACACACACACACACACACACACACACACACACACACGGGACCTGAGCTCACCATCTCACCTCCTTGGACCCTCTTAGTGCTGTTCATCAGGCCGTGTCTGTTTCTTCCCTCCTCTGCCTACGTTCTGCTGCCCACTCCTGCCCCTTCCTCAAGGCAGCTGTAGTCGTCTCTTGGGGCTGCTGTAACAAAGCTCCACCATCTGGGCTCTTAAGCAGCAGAAGTCGACTGTCTCCCAGCCCTGGAGGCTGCAAGTCTGAGATCAAGGTGCTGTAAGCAGGCTCCTTCTGGGGCCTGTGAAGAAGAGCCGGCTCCAGGCCTGTCACTAGCTCCTGGTGGCGCATTGTGGCATTCCGTGGCTTCAAAGGGGGCACCGCCGGGTCTCTGTCTTCATTGTCTCACAGCGTTCTGTGTGGGTCTGCGTGTAAATTTCCTCCATTTATGAGGACTGCAGTCACAGTGGATGAGGCCCAGCCTGGTCCAACCCCTTCCTTCCTTTGCTAACTCCACCTGCAACAGCCCTATTTCCAAATAAGCTTACATTCGGAGACACTGGAGGTCAGGACTCCAACACCTGGGGCCGGAAAGGCTGGAGGACACAGTTCGACCCATGCCAGGAGCTGACCCCTAACCTCTGTGTCGGGGCTGAAGCTCCTGTAGGGGGCGCTCCCCACACCGTTTCCGAGCCGGCGTGCGTGCTGGTTCACGTTGCTGTCACGACACGGTTTGTGCAGTTCCTTGTTTCATCTCTCTCTCCGTCTCGTCTCCTTTCCAACCGGAGCTGTGTCTATTTTTGCTAGCTATTATATCCCTGTCACATCATAATAGCTCACGCAAGTTTCTTTTTTTAAAATAAAAGTAGTCATCTGCAGCCGGAATTCAATACCCTCTAGGCTCAGTGCTTGAAGTGTGCGCATCCCCGGGTACGGAGCCACGTGTCAGCGGTTTGGATGTGGGATATAGGAACGCCGTGCTTTTCCTCAATAGTTTTAGAGCAGGACAGGGCTCCAACCCCAAACCAGCAACTAATAATAAAACAAAAATAACTCCTGCAGAAAACACAAGATGAAGAAGCTCCTCTCCTTCTCACACCTCCTAATGGGTCCCACCGAGCCACCTGGGATCCGTGGACATCAAAGGTGTGCGAGCAGCAGGTGTGTGCTGCTCCCGCACAGGGACACCCCCCACCACCACCACGCTGGTTCCTTTAGGGATGGCCCCCTGCACGGCTGCACAGAGGCCTTGCTGGCAGGACTCGTGCACGGCTGGTGGCCTCAGATGTGGGTCTGTTGCGCCCACCTGGTCACTCCCATTCATCCCGAGGAAGCAAAAATAAAAGCTCTAGGGAGAGAGTTAGTAGCAGTGTTGGCTGAGGTTGTTGGGTGCTGGCTTTGTATGCGGTGACTCTGTGGCCAATATCACCCCTGGAATGCAGGCGCTACCAATGTCACCCAAATGTCCCCACAAAGATGAGGAACGGAGGCACGGTTCAGCTGAGCCCGTGGCGGAGCGGGACCTTGAACCTGGCTTGTATTCTCAGCAGACCGTGCTCCAGTCTACGGTGTGGCCTCTCTCACCATTGAGTTAGTCCCTGAGATTCGGTCTGGCTTTCTCAGTGAGCCTCCCAGCGTCGTTTCTGGGGCCCGGTAAGCCCAACAGCCCCCAGGACCAGTCCTTGCATCCACCATCGATCCTCGAGCTCCTGCTTTCTCTAAGCACTGTCTTGGGTGCCGGACAACAACCACGAAAAAATCCACATGCCCGCCGTCGCAGAGTGACTTTGTAGCAGAATGTGGGCAAATGGTTAGCAACAGCAGCAACAAGAGTGTATCATAGGGGGTTTTAGCTGTTGATGTGTGCCGTGGGAAAAGTGTGACCAGGCAGGGATTAGAAGAGGTTGGTGAAATGGGGTCCGTTTTAAGCAGGGTGATGGGGGAAGGCCTCCCTGAGCAGACCTGCGGCAGGTGAAGGTGAGCTCGTGGCTATGCGTGGATTAGGGCTCCCACAGAGGGAGCGCCAGTGCAAAGGTCCTGCGGTGGGAATGTGCCCCGCGGTTTTGTGGGGGGCCCCACGTGATAGAGGGAGCAGTAGGAGAAGGGGGAGGAATGGGGGCAGGACGAGCCGGGCCTCACAGGTCGTTGAGGACTTGGGCTTTGACCGAGAGAAATGAGAAGCTTCCGGATGGCTTTGGGCAGAGGCTGCATGCCCGTCCTCACGTTCGCCCTCCTCTGACCTGCGGAGCGCTGTGCCTGGGTCTCTCTTCCAGCACTTACCACTTACCACTTGTGAATTACTTATGCTTGTCTAATAGCTCCCCTTAGAGTGTCCGGGCTCCAGGAGGAGAGATTTATGGCTAATTCATTTTGTGTACCAACCATGCCCGGGGGGTGCTGTGACACAGCAGGGGCTCAAGCAGGGCTGAGGAATGTGCGCGTAGGACAGCATCAGGGAGGAAGCTTCCGGAGCCCCTTTCGTCCTCCAGTTGTTCTCTCTGATTGCGTTGTGGAGAAGCCCGAAGAGGAGTCCTTCCGTCGTTTGGAGGAGTGGAGATTAAGGAGCCTGTTGATGACGTTGGGCCACGGTCCCTAAGAAGGCTGGCTTTTTTTCTCGAAAGAGAACTTGCACGCCCTCAGCCCACTCGAGACAGAAAGTGGAACAACGGTGACCGACTGTCTCGTGGAGACCTGCAGGCTGGGGTGAGAAATCGCGCATGGCCCCTTGCGGTCGTGTTCAGTTTCGGAGGGCTTCTGACCTGGCTGGATTCGTGCGGTCACCTCGGTGACAGAGCCCATTATGCTTCAACAGCTAAGGGAAACCGAGGCAGGCACTGAGCACTGGCTGTGTTCTTAAGAAACATTCAGGTCTACGATCATGACAATAAATCGACCAGCACACACAGACCCGTGTGCACAAGACTTCCACGGAGAAACGCGCGGGAGAAGGAAGAGAGGGAAGGACAGAAAGCCTGACCACGGGCAATGCTCCTTGAGGATTTTCCAGAACGAAGGTGAAGGGGCTCAAGGCTACCTCACAGGTTGGTAGAAGCTGGCCATGGCCAAGTGCATCTTTGAGCCTTTCTTGCAAAGCTGGTTAAAACATAACCTGGCTGCCTCTTCTTGCAGAGTCTTCTGGATACTCAGCGCTCGAGTGAGGAAAATTAGACCCTTCAGTTTGTGTTTGAATTAATCTCTTAATTGTATATGCCTGACAATACTCTGCCTCTTGGGCTGGAACGCTTGGTGGGAGCACGTGCTGTGGCGGGTGAGGAGCCAGACCTGCTGGGTGGGGAGGGCGGGCTGTGGGCAGAGGCAGGGCAGGGCTGGTGTCCCCGCAGCCATGGGGAAAGCTGACAGGACTGCAGGACAGGTGGGAGTCTGGCAAGAATGCGCCCTGGTGGGAATGAGATGCAACCAAGTGACTCCCCAGGGTCAGAAGGGAAGCCAGGATTTCTTGAAAGGGATGTTTTCATGGAACCAGGCTGGGTCTGTTTTGGGGAAGCTGGGAACTCCTGTTCTGCCCAGCAGGAGCCCAGAGACGCTGGCACTTGGTTCCCGGGAGGGACGCGACAGAGAGGGAGAGGCTGGAAGCAGCAGCGTTCTGGGCGGTGCCCCCCGCGGCTACCGAGTTGCTGGGAGGACCCCAGGCCCTGGTCAGGCAACATGAAGGGGGCACCAGGTCCTTCACAGTGGGGCAGAGGAGGCGGCAGGAAGAGGGCACACAGTTAGGGTTTGAAGGACACACCCTCAGCCTGGTTCTTGTCGGTGCAAAACGACCTTCCGCGGCTCATCCGTTGTCCGAGGATTGACACATGCAGCAGGAATCGAGTGTATGGATGTGAAAGTTCTGACTCTTCTTGCTCCTTCTCTGCCACTAAAAATCTGTCCAAAGATGTTTGCTTTGTATTTCCCCTTGTCCATCCTAAATAAGTTCAGAACAAGTCGGATGGCCCCCTGCAAAGCTGCAGACACCCTTGAAAACTCTTGAGTTAGAGTCAGCACCGTTCCCAAGGAAACCGAACGCCTGCCCTCGGGGCACAGCATCGGATCTCTGGGCTCTTAGAAGCTGCCCTTGCCACCCCGCGCCGCCCCTGCCCTTGGGGGGCCTCAGGAAAGGCTTACGGCTTGTTTATACAGGAGGCCATGGTGCGGTAGACACTCGGGGAGCCCCAACACGCCTGCAGGAGATCCCAGGTATCTGATTGCTCCCGGCATCTGAGTGCACGAGAAGACGACCGAGGTGCCCACTCCTGGTAAGGGCAGGTGGGGGATGAGTCCGTCAGGGCTCTCCGGAGCTAGTAGGGGGTGTGTGTGGGGAGAGAGAGAGAGAGAGAGAGAGAGAGAGAGAGAGAGAGAGAGAGAGAGAGATTTAAGGATTGGCTCGCATGATTGCAGGCCTGGCCAGTGCAGAATCCTGGAATCTTCAGGGCAGGCCGGCCGGACGTGAGAAGGATGGACGCTGCAGCTGCGGTCTGAAAGCCGACTGCAGGCAGAACCCCGTCTTCCCGGGGGACCTCAGTCTGTCCCTTAAGGCCTGAAACAGACTGAGGAAGGCCCACACGCAGTGTGGAGGGAGATCCCTTTCACGTGGCCTCTACTGATTCAAATGTTAATTGAGTCACAAAAAAAAAAAATCCTCACTGTGACATCCGGACCGATGTTTGATCCAAACTGGGTACTGTGGCCTCGCCAAGCTGACATAGGAAATGTACCCTCACCTCATGGGCAGTGCTGGCCCAGAAGCCCAGCTGCCTGCGGAAATGAGCGGAGAGAGCACGGTCGGTGGATGACCGCGCCCCGCTCAGAGGGCCCCCACGGAGAGCCCTGCCTGCGTTTCCTAGGACCTGGCCAGCGCCCCGGACCCCGAAGAGAGGTGGAAACTGACTGCAGGGAGAGGCCTGGACCAGGATGAGCTGGTGGCCTGTGGGCAGCCCAAGCCTGGGGGGCCAGCCCTCTGCAGTGGAACCCCACCTCACATGACAGGACCTTGCTAGTCTGGGTCACCAGGACGCTGTCTGTCCACAGGAGGCAAAAGCAGGTCCATGGTGAGAGAGGGGCTCAGGGGCTGAGTGAGAGCAGGGATAACTGGGCACTTCACACCTTGGAAACCCCCCCCCACCACCTGTGCACACCACCCACCCTCCTCCCAGAATTGCCTGCGGGTCTTTGCTTGCCCAGAGAGGACCTGGAGTTGGAAGCCCAGGCGGGGAGCTCTGTGGTTGGCTTACCTGACCACCTGGGGCTGTAGCAGGGTCATCTGGGGAGAGCCCGCGGGGTTGCTGGCCACAGAAGGGCACCAGGGGTGCCCCAGTGGGGCCAACAACTGGGCCGTAGACCCCCGTGGGGTCTCCAAAGAGAGGCCCCAGGCAGGGCTACCAAGAAAAGGAGTCTGTTGATCTGGACAATCTTCTCTTGAATTTAATATTTTGTTATGTTCCTTTTTGTACACCTCAGGCTTGTGCCTGTGACCCACCCCAGGTCCCCTCACCTGCATTGCTTGCTCTCAGGGCTGCTTTCTCTGTCATGCTGCTCGGGGTGACAGCCCGCGTGTCCCTCCCGCCCTCGGGACTCCGGCTCCCCGAGGAGAGCTTGCTCCCCTCCTTTCCTGATCCATGTGCGTACTGCACACTGCTCCCTCCCTTGAACCAAGGAGGACAATCCTGCCTGTCCTGGGCCAGCTGCCCCTCCAGGGGCACGTGGGGGTTTAGGCCCATCAAGCACACGTCACTCTAGTAGGTACCGCATCGAGGACAAACACTACACACATGTTGAGCAGTGGGTGTCCTCGTGCCTCAAATCCGCGAGCCCCAGCCCTGGGTACCAGCCATACCCTCGCATCTGCCCTGGCACTTAAACAGCGTCAGGGACACACAGCAAGTGTGCGATACTTGCTTGGGGGAAGGCGATCCAGCGGCATAGGCTGACTTGAGAGTCTGGCCCTGGAGGTCCTGTCGCTCGTACTGTTTTCCCGAGACAAGATAGCGGTCGTCACGCGGAGTCTGATTGCAGGACAGCTCTGACAGGACACACTGGGCTGGCATGGAGTGCAGGCCACCTGCAGTTGGCAGCCAGGGAACAAGGGGAACAATGAGCCCAGGGGCCGTGTCCCATGTGTCCACTGACACTCTCTGCTGCCATCGGGCTCTCTTGGGGTCACCTGGCACAGTTCCCCCCACCCTTGACAGGAGCCCCGTGGTGTTGGGAAGCCCCCATGGGCTTGTCACCGTCATCACAGACGTTCTTCATCTTGCATTCTGGTGCTCTCCCCAGTTCCCACCCGGCCATTCCTTCATTAAATTACACGTTCCCCACATCCCTCCAATGCAATTATCTACCACTTCATAGCTCCCTGGCCTTGGACCCATTTGCACAGAAAAATATAGTTAAGGGTATGCTGCCTTAATTAATTTCTCTTGGCTGGATTTCCATTCTCATTTCATTCTTGGAAATACAAACCTGAAATGGGGCCCAATGCATCTGCTGGGCTCCCTGCTCGGGTCACCAATCTTTCCCTGAGCTGTTTGCATGTCAGCTCCGGATGGAGGCACTGTGTCTGCTGATTCGCTGATGACTGTTCCTTGATCCGTGGCATTGGCCCTTGCCTTGGCCCGTGAGCCCTGAGCCCGGGTGGACGGTGAGGGGCTCCTAGTAACCCACATGGCCCCCTTGCCAGCAATCCGCTGTTGAACCCGGCATGGCCCTCTTCTCCTCTTCCACCAGCTCGTGCTCTTGGAGCCCTGGTGACTCTTTGACACCCTGTGTGCTCGGAGGTGCTCAGAGCTACGGTGGATCTCTTGTCTGAGCGGCAGGAGCCCAGTAGTGGCAGAACGGTCACAGCGGCCTGTCTCAGCCGTATTGCAACAAAAGGATGCTTGAGCCCAGTGTTCACCTGTGGGGAGAAGGGATGGGGCTGGCGATGGGGATGGGAACGTAACCATGCACTTGGAGGGTGAGGCCACCTCCCACGCAGACGGCGAGGCAGAGATGGGGCTGGGGAAGCGAGTGGTCAGAGTCTCAGCGGCAGAGCAAGCAGCGGCCCCTGAGCTCAGCGGGTCCTCGTGGGGCTGCTCTGATATGTTTCCCGCAGGCTTGACTCCCGGAGTCTTCCCCGTAGCCCAGGAAGGAGCTGTATCCACCCCTTCCACAGACGCAAGAGCTCTGGGTTTGATGAACTTATGGCAGAGGTGGAAGAAATCACATTTGAACCCAGCACCGCTGACCCTGAGCCCAAGCAGGAACGGCCTAGACTGGGCATTAAGCTTGCTGGAAATGCCAAGTCCCTGGCCCTCTCAGACCTCAGAGTGTGTCGGCAAAGACAGAACAGGTATTAAGGCATGGGAGGTGCTCCTGTACTCGGCCGAGAGGGCTGCTGCGGCTGCGCAAGGCCACAGATGTCCACTGCCCACGAGTGAGGGACCCGAGGAGGGCTGGCCGCTGAGCCCCGCGTGTGCTGAGGGGCCAATGGCAGTTCAGTTCTATCTGTAAGAGCTGGACGAGGCTGCTTTGGAGAAGCTCAGCGACTCTGTAACAAAATCATCATTCTCTCCTCATTGGTTTCGTCAATCGGTATTTTTCTCCACTAGGATTCCAGAAGATGGTCTCCTGCATGCAGGCCCCCACCCGTCCTGTTCCCCCACCTGTCCTGTTCCTCCCACTCTGTCCCTCCCACGTTTATGTCCTTACAGGTCTGGGGCTGGGCACTCACATCTGGGTTTCCCCTGGGCCGGTTTTTGGCAAGGTGAGGGAATATGTAACCTCTTTCCCAAGAGCAAATGCTCCAATTTCACCTGAAGATACAGAATAGAATAAGAATCCTGACCTCGGGGAGTATACCGCATAGCTTTGAGGGAAGAACAGAAATCGCACTTACAAAGCTGCATGGGTGTGAGTCATGGGGAACGCGCACACCTGCACACAGACTGTGGGACAAGCAGACTCGCTAGAGTCCAACGGGCTGCAGAGGTCAGGGGAGCCACCCCCCACCTGCGTTGAAGGTCAGCAAGATGTGAAGGGGAGTATGGACCCACCAGGGAGCAAGCAAACAGTGTCTTTCCCCAAACATCAGGAGGAAGACATCTCATGATAACGGTTCTTAAACATTGTCACATAAAAAGTCAAACATGGGATGTACTCAAAACCCTGACAGCCACACGGGTAAGATCAAGGACCACCACGGCTTCTCTTCAAGAATGCTCTCTCCGTAAAAGTTTAGGGAACCCCACCCCCACCCCCGCCGCAGCCCCACCCCCATGCCGGGACCTGTAAGTAATTCCATGTGCATTATTATTCACTCACGTTGATAAATAGGCAATAAAAATGCACAGAGAACTCAGCCGTATCAATTTATTTCCATTCTCTTGACAGTCGTGGTTGTGGCTAAGGCTGAGGCGACCAGCAATGCTATTTCCACAGCGAGAAGTGGTAAGATGTCGGGTGTAAATTACCCTTAAATGTCACATGATAATGAGGCTGCATCTTCCGTGATTTATCTCTTCCTTTCTTACCTAGCAAACACTCCAAACTGGCAATCAAGCCAGGCAGCCATCATGACACAACCTTTATGGCATGAAAAATCACCCCAAAAATTTACGGGAGAGGCTGATGCCTTCGTGAAAGCTCTGGATTTGCAGAACTTCCTTCTTGAGATTTCAAGTTGAGAATGGCAGAACTCCCGAGAGTAAAAGCGAGGGTGGGTCTTGGAGCGGGAGGAGGAGCCCCAGGACACGCCAAGCACTGCCACAGGGCGCTTCCCGCTCACTGTGTTTTCGGTCCTTCTGATGCTGGGTCTTCTGTTGCTGGTGAGTGTGTCCACCTTGGTTTTCCAGGGGTGAGCACGGCGGTCAGGCAGCAGCTTTGGAATTGTCGCCTGTCTCCGGGAGTGCAGCTGTGGTCCAGGGCAAGAGTACCAACCGCTAGACTCCAGTCCTGGATTGGAGGACACCAGCTGACAGGTGCAACTCTGGGTCCTTTGGGTCCTCCTCCGTTACCTCCCTGATGGCCACTGGAGCCAACTGCGGGGGGAAGGAGGCAGGAAGCCAGCAAAGCAGAATGTGACAGGCCGCCCGGGCAGTCCGTCCACTGCAAGCCTCTTGAGGGGGCCTTGCTCAGGCCGCATCTGGTGTCACCTGCAGGGAGCATGCGGGACGGCAGGCCGTGCACAGACTTGCTTTAAACTCTTCTGTCTTCTGGTTCACAGCAGCCTGAACATTCCTACCCCCCTATCTGGAGTTCCCATCTCCAGCTAACCCTCTGGTATTGCCTTTCATTTCGTGTTATAAGCATATCTCCTTGGGTTGGATTTGGGGGCGGGGCAAACTGCTCTTTTCACATCACAGCAGCACCAGACTCCCCAATAATGCAACGGGACCCACAGCATCTCTCATGAGATTTGCTTCCCCAGAGCACAGCCTGTGTCATGCACTTCCCAGAGCTGGCACGTTCCGGAAGCTTCTGTCCCCCTCTAGAGCCGGCAGGACTTCAGTGGAGGAACATTAGTTCCCCCCATTAGGACAGCTGCAGCCGTGCCGGCTCTTCCGAACGGGGCATTAATTCGAACACAAATTCATATTGCTGTTCAGTGTCTTGGTGGGGATTCAACAAGCAGGGGGCTGTCTGAAAGTGAGTTTGCTGTCCACTGAGAAATCAAAACCTCAGGCCTTGCAAAGTGAGAGAAACGGCTTGACCTTTAGAGGACAATTTTCCTCTTTATTCTTCTAGAGCGCTCTCACTCCCCAGCCGAGGTCTGATTGCTGAGTGCGATTCCCCGCCCAGCTCGCTCCTCGCTACGTTAATGGGAATTCCCAAGGCTCCCCTGTCTGTCTCGGGTTGGAGATGTCTTCATCTCAGAAGAAAGTTCCTTTTGCTTCTCTCATCTCTCCAAGCCCTCTGCCTTTGCTCATTCCCACCATAGCTGCATGAGTAGGGTGTGGGGCTCTTCCTTACCATGGGTCAGGCTGGAGGGCATGGAGGGCCACCTGAGAGGAGTGTCCCTCCTCCTCAAATCTCCTCTATAATTGCTCCTTGCCCTTCCCACAGTCCAGTTCAGGCAAGAAACCTGTGGGCTTGTCATTAATCCATTCATCCATGTGCTCAACACCTATCTGTTGAGTACCTACTATGTGCCATGCCCTGGCTTGGGTAGTAGGTCTATGACTGTGAACAAAACAGGCAGGACACTGGCCCCACAGACTCTGCAGGCTAGTGTGTGCCCTGAGCCAGAAGCGAGCCAACGAAAGCATCATCGCAGATCGTGGGATAGAGTTCCAGTGGTCAGGGAAGCAATGGACTGAGTCTCCGAGCGGGGGGCACCTTCCTCCCACCCGAGCCCTGGGAGCTACAGTCGTGTCTCTAGAGCACGGAGCTCACCCCGGAAGGCATCCCTCTGGAAAGCTCGCTGACGCTGGCCATTGAGGGTTCTTGGCTGTCGTCCATCGTGATGGTAGCTAGTGTTTGCTGGGTGAACACTTTTTACCAGCTGGACGCTGTTCTGAGAGCTTTCTAGCTACGACTTCGAGTGAGCAATTGTCACCACCCCCACTTCTCAGTGAAGCTTAACCCACCTGCTTTTGGCCATGGGGCCAGTGAGGAGCAAGCTGGGCTCAGCCCCCGCTGGGCTCCCCCTGGGGGCTGCAGGCTTGGGGTACCCATTTCCTATTGCTGCTGCGACAAAGGAGTGTAAATTTCGTGGCTTCAATCAGCCCACACGTATAGCTCACAGCTCTGGATGTCAGCAGTCTGAAACGGGTCCCCCAGGGCTGAAATCAAGTGGAGGTACACAGGTTCCTTCTGGAGGCTCTGGAGGGAGAAACTGCTTCTTGATTCTTCTGGCTTCTAGAGGCCGCCTGTATCCCTTGGCTTGTGGCCCCATCCTCCATCTCAGAGCCATCAGAACACACCTATGTCTCTCAGACGCTCACCTCCTGCCTCCTTCTCCTGAGGACCCTCGGAGGACAAGCCAGGATGATATCCCACCTCCAGACCCACAACTTCATCACCTGCAAAGTGCCCTTTGCCATGCAAGGTGGCACGTTTGCAGGTCTGAGGATGAGGATGGGGGCCCCTTGGGGGCTCTTTTTCTGCCCGCCACGCTCAGTACCACCCAGGGCTCCACGTGCTCCTGCATCCACGTCTCTCATTCCGCATCATGAGTGGCAGCGGCCACGGAGCCAGAAAGGATCCCGCTCTGCTATCAGCAGCATACGACCCAAGGTCGGTCACTAGGCCTCCGATGCTGTGGTTTCCCCACCCGCGTCCCGGCCATGCCAGCAGCCTCTCTGATGGTCAGTCCGCCAAGATCGTGGCCCTGATGCAGGATGCGGCCTGCGGCAGCCCCCGAACAATCACTAGTAATGTAGGAAAGCGCTGGGGTTCGAAGCTGATGGCCAAGAAAGAATTCTTAAGACGTCTTTGGCTCAAAAAAGGTGGTTTTATTCAAGCACAGGGACAGGACCCGAAGGCAGAAATAGCTGCACCGGGGTCATGAGAAGGGGCCCGTTGTATACTTTCAAGTTGGGAGGGGGTTAGGGATAGAGTAAGCCTCCCAGGTGTTTTGGAAGCAAGGTTTCCAGGATCCTGAGGGGGTTCGCTGTTGTTAGGAAAGGTCATTTATTCCTGTTCAGTAAACCCTCAGTCATGAGCCCCTTCAGATATATCTCATGGGGTCATATTAAGGGACAGGCGGGGCTGGGTAGGGAGAGGAGATAGGGGGCTCCCTGATCAGGTTTACCAAAATCCCCCAAATGTGGAGGTGTAAGGAAACCAGAGAAGAGGAGACAAATCAGACCCTCCTGTCCCAGGTATCAGAGGTGGGGTCTTGTTATAACAGCTGCTTGTGACCAACAAAGCTACCGGACCCTAAAAAGGAAGTCAGCCATTAAAGATGTCATCACTAATCCTTGCTCAAAGGTGATATCAGTAGAGATGTTAAAAGGATTTAAGTTCCCTGGTTCGCCTTCGATAAAAAGCCAACCCGAAAAGCCCTCTCACTCCTGAGAGCTTTTTCTGTATCCTCACTTAATAAAACTCTGTCGCTCTCCTCACACTCCTTTGTCCACGAGATTCATTCTTCGACTCGGTGAGACGAGCACCTTGCTCTCCTGCTTCAGTATGCTTGGGGGATGACTGCCAACATGCATCTTGGGGGGTAGGGATAAAGGAAGTTTCCAAAGGCATTTCTGTGTGTTAAAGGAGACGTACAGGGTCCTGGGGCAGGGGCTAGGATTGCCTTTTGCCCTTAGCAAAGTGTCAGCATGGAAGCAGCTGAGTCCCTAGAGGAAGGTCACTCTGCCTGTTTCAAGGACGTGCCAGTGTGCGCTGTAGGCAGTAAGGAAATTTAATAATTTTTTTCTCCCTTTGTTTCCCACGTCAGGGGTACTGAGTTCTGGACCCCAGGGTGAAAGCAGTCAGGTCCACACACTGATGAACAGAGCACAGGACATTCCCTTTAGTACTGTCCTGGCACATCCCGCGTGGGGACTCGCTGAATCACTCAGGCCACCATCTTACCTGCTCTGCACAAGCGTTTTATTGGGGGAAGGAAGGCAGGCGCTGCTCCCATTTCACAGCTGATGGAACCAAGGCCCAGAGAGTGAGAGGGCTTGGTTGGGGTCACGGAGCCCCCAGGCATCAGGGGGAGGACTCAGGCCTCTGTCAGAGGCTGACCCAGGCTGGGGTGCAGAGGGGTCACGCCCCCACCCCGAGGCAGGAAATCCTGTGAGCAGGGCAAAGCCCTCTTTCCATAGTGAGGACTGTCCCTTTAAATGGAATGTCAATTTGCACATGAGTCAGAGGAGCTCTGACCTTGAAAGCAGGCTGCAGAGGTTAAAGCACCCAAACAGAAGGGATTTCAGGGTGGGATGCTGGAGACAGCTGGGGGCCCCTGCCTCCGCCTCTCCCAGGTGGGGGAGAGGCCAGTCCCTGCAGACTCCTGGCCTCGGGGTAGAGCTCACCCTCCCTGGTTTTCTGATGCAGTTTGGACAAGGAGCAGGGATTTTGCAGGATGAGGCGCAGGGAGAGAGAGGAAGAGCAGGAGGAAGGAGAGTCTCCCCAGGTCTCTATCACCGGGGTAAGCCACCACTTTGTGATACAACGCTATTTATTCACGGTTCCCAGTTCTTAGTTCACACCACAGAGACTGCCTCTGGCTACTTAAGCAGAGAGGATTTTATTGGGAAGCTCCTGGGTAGCTTCCAGAATCTACAGCGAGCAAGCAGGAGGAAGCCACGGGCGGCTGGCTGGACGTAGCTGCCGCTGGACACCGTGTTCCCACTGCCCGCCACCCGCCTTGACTCCAGCCCTCGATGTCAGGGTCAGTCACATGAGTGTCAAAGTTGGGGGTAGAACCACAGTTGGGTGCAGGCCATGTTCCCTTCCTCTGGCGGATTCCAGGGGTCACAGGACGGACGGGCCACCCTCCACCGATCTGGGGTGGGAGTGTGCATCCCGAGCCCCGCACTGGAGGATTCCCAGGGCAGGTCCGGGGTGGACAGCTAAACGTACAACAAGCAAATAAGGAACCAGAGAAGGGGGGAACCCAAAGGAGACTCAGAGCTAAACTGGAATTAAAATACATGTATAAACCCGATACAGTAAAAGAACAACCGTCACTTAGCAGTCAAGAGCCGTGTGCGACCGTACGTTCCCTCATTCAGGTCCCACAGCAGCCGTGTGGAGCGGACACTGCTGTCCTCCCTTTTTACAGGTGGGAAACCGAGGCAGAGAGGTTGACCAACTGCCCAGAGTCGCACGACCACGAAGGGGTGGGGTCCAGGCCCACGTTCCACAACACACCAGATTTTAAGTTGTGAAAAGTGCACTGGAAATGAGTGTTGGGGGCCAACGTGAGTGGCGATCCGTGCCAGGGCACGGCCCTGCAGCCCTCCCTCCCTGTGCCCCTGCAGCCCTCTCTCTCTCTGCCCCACGCACGGGCACGCCCTCCCTCCCTGTGCCCCTGCAGCCCTCCGTCTCTGTGCCCCACGCATGGGCACACCCATCCTGGCAAATGGCTTTCTCCCCCTCCCTTGGGAAGGTCAAGAGCTCGCTCTAACTTGAAAGGCAATGCTTTGGCCATTGCTCTGTGGCTCTTCCTGATGCATCCCGCTCCCCGGCTGGGCTCCGTAAATCAGGTGCATGGCGCTGCTGTAGACAGTCCTCCAGGAGCAGGAAGGCCAGTGACAGCGTGTCTGTTCCCAAGCCTCCACATTCCCATGTCTGTCCCCTCAAGACCAAGGGCTCCCAACCTCTGCTTGTTGATTTGGCTTCCTTCCTAGAAACAGGCAGACTGTTCTGGTTATTTGAGGGTTTCTAAAGTGAGTGGCAAAGTCAAGCCACTGTTACCTGGGGTTATGTCTCTGTCCTGCTCAGAATGTCCCTGCTGGACTTCCTTCTGCCCAGACTCAATGGCATCCTCTGCCCCAGTGGGCTGTGAATCTCTCCAACTTTGCCCCCCCCCCCAATCCCTGCGTCTCCCATACTGTCTGATTCTCTGCCCCGTGCCCCATAGCCCTCGCTCGGTCTCTACTTCCATTCATCACACCACACTCCAGCTTCTGGCTCCCTCGTCCCTCATCCCCTCCAGCCCTTGAGGTCCTTTTTCCCCTGCATCCCTAGCACCCGGCAGAGAGATGCTCACGCTAGGAATGTGTTTGGTGGCATCCTGTGAAATGAACCACTGTCCACAGAGGGTCAGAACCAGGCTGTCTGCTGTGCCAGGGAGGAGGCTGGGACCTGGAAGCTCTCTCCCCAGGTATCTACATGAGCTTGCTGAGAGCCTCCGTGTTTGTCAGATGCACTGCACGTTTTACAAAGACATCGTTGATACCATGGTGAGGAGCCCTGGATGGGAACGTGCTGGGGTGTGAGCCCTCCCTGATGGAGTTGCCCTGCAGACACATTGGGGGCATGACAGTTTGGGGTGTTGAGGTCTTTCCTACTACTGGGCACCAGGAGTTGGCCTCCAATGCCTTCGCTGCAGAAAGTATCTCAGAGGAAAGGAACCCCAACGACGGAGGTGGGCGTGACATGAAATGAGCTGTCAGGAAGCTGTCACGGTCCAGTCTGCTGGAGACGTGATGGGGACCAAGCGCTGACAAGAGCTGGCACGTGTGCTTCCCGGGCACCCTCCCCAGGGACAGGCTGCACGCAGGGACCAGAGGAAATCTGCATTCTTCACTGCCCTTGCATTGGTTGCTACGTGGGTGAGCGCATCTTTGCAAGGCGCCCGGAGCCTGGCTTCGGGGGGTGTGTTTTCCCTGACAGTATCAGCAACAAGAAGACAAATTGTGTGACTGACGGGGACGGCACACAAGTCTGGACGCAGAGAGGCAGTGACTCTGCTTTAAGAAGAAGGGTCAAAACAAGTTGTGTTCCATGCCCTGGCTTACCTGCGACGGAGCCCAGCACACCTGGAAAGGTCGTGCAGGTATGGAAGGTGCTTTGATCTGAGCGCGTCTATGCGGGTCAGGGGAATCCTGCTTGGGCTTTTGGTGCCCAAAGACTGGGCTAATGGACAATGCCACAGGGGTCATCCACCCTAAATGAGAAACGCCCCAGCGGTAACCAGGGCGTGTGTGAAACCCAGGGAATGACCACGGCAGTCTGTGTCTATCTGTTTGAGTTTCAATGTGGTGAACTCCAAACGCTTGGCCCTGCTTCTGCGACATGGCCCTGCCCCAACTTACCTTTCTTTACACGTGCTTTACGAACACATTGCGATGACTCGCTGTCAGCTTCACGGCCGTGTGCTCTCTCGAGGCTTCTGGGGAGACGGTTTTGTTTTCTATCATCTGGGAATTTGATTTGCCGTACTCAAGAAACGAACGGAAATCCATGCTGGTCCATCTAGAGATGCACGAGTCAACTCGCTGGGTCCGCCAGGGCTGAGGTCCACAGCCATGCCGTGCATTTTCTGACCACTGGCCCCTGGCTACAATCTTCCAGCTATCTGTGTTTCGTGTCAGACTTAGTCTTGGCACACTCATAAAGCTCTGTGCCTGTGCAAACAGGCTCCTTGACGAGCTCTGTGGAAGGGTTGCTCTTTATTTCCAATTCAGACCCACACCTCCCCAGCATCGGGCTCAAAGGCACAGGACTGAGCTCTCAGGGAGGCATCTCAAGACAATTTCTTAGGAACCATCTGCTGCCTTTGGCAATGATTCTCCAGGCAAAATAATGACAACGGTGATAACAACAGAAGTCATAACCATAACAGCAAATGTTTAAAGGGAAATTGGAAAACATGTCGGGGTGCTCAGACTCTAATAATGATGTGAGATGCCCTGTAATAGGGACCTTTCCCCAGTGGTTCTCATCCATGGCGTTGCAGTCTTTTATAGACGGTTGTAAACGTCGCATCATCCAAGTCGTTTTATTTTGCCCCTTTACTTTGGTTTTATTGTCCATTCATGAAGAGAGCCCACATCGTTGCCTAAATGACATGCAAAAAAGTCTGAACAGAGAGCCCAAAGGTCAGACTGCTGCTGAGAAACCTTGAATGTGCTAATCCTGGTTTAGCTGGGTGCTAACCAACTTCATTGGTGTAAGTGTGCCGACACACGTGCACACACACGGATACACACACGTGCGCACACGCATACACACGAGCGTGTACACACACAGGATCGGGGTCCACTTCAGATGGATGGTGCATGAAGGACCTCAGGAACTCTGCTTGTGGAGGTCAGACGTAAGCACCGAGGAGTGAACTGGCCACTGGCAGTCAGCAGCAGGTCAGGTATGGAGCCTCCTAACCTTTAGAACTGTGTGCGCTGGGGTGCCCGGGGGCTCCGTGGGTTCAGCGTCCAACTCTTGGTTTCAGCTCAGGTCATGGTCTCCGGGTCTTGAGACGGAGCCACACGTCAGGCTCCGTGCTCCGCCGTCTACTTGAGATTCTCTCCCTCTCCCTGGGCCCCTCCCCACCATGTGCTCTCTCTCTGTCTCTCAAATCTTTTTTAAAAAGAGAGGAAAAAAGAACAGTGTGGGCTGACTTTTTATCAGCATGTTATTTTTGAAGGAGCATCTGATGCCAAGAGGGGAACGTAAAGAGGGCAAAGTCCTCTGGAAGCAAGGTTTTATTATTTTTAATCTGTATTCTTAGATGGTGGAGTTTAAAAAAGGCAAATTCTAGATAAATACCATTTCATTTTGAATCGAGGAGTCTCGAGAAGGAGGGCTCAGGCAGACACCGGTGCATTACAAATGGCAAGACTTTTCCAATTTCCCTGAGTGACTTCCATGTGTCTAAAAAGCGATATTACGCTTCATAACAGTGTGTGCACGCATTTCACCTTCTGATTTGTATTTTAACCACTGAAACTAATGACACAAAATTACTTTGTCAGCAAGAAGGGAAGACTTCACTAGTTCAGATCTATTTAGTGGATACTTTATGAATGCAATTGCAAGAAGTCAATTAAACCCTTCCAATGGACGGCGGATAATGATTTAAAAGCCATAACAGTCTCTGAAAATACAACTTCTAACACATCTAAATGGTTGGGAATTTCTGACAATATAATTGTCGCTCATGAATATGAATGCTCCCTCTACAGAAATCGGTTACAACCCCGCAACAAAGCCCATCGCCTGCGCATGCCCAACAGGTTGGGTGAGTCCTCTGCGGTCCCAGCGCTGGCCCCACCGGGAAGCCCGAGGGAAGAGGGCTCAGGCTTGTCCGCGGCGAGGCACCGAGAGACGATGGCCGCACCGCCACGTCAGCCAGAGCTCGTCCTCTCTCCTTCCTTGCCTTCGACTCAGCAGACACTCATTAAGGTCCTACTGTGTGCTTGGGCAGTGGCAAAATTTCACGGTTCAGAGAGCAAGGTCTGACGCCAAAATTGACATATGACGTACTGTAAGTTTAAGGGGTACGATGTGATGATTTACGCACCGTATCTTATGAATTGATTACCGTGTTATGGTTAGTTCATATATCCATCATTCCAGTTACTTACCACTTCTGTGTGGTGATAATATTTAAGATCTCCTGTCTTAACCCAGTGTCGTTAAGCATGGTCTCCATGCTGTCGCACAGATCCCCAGGACGTGTCCGCCTGGTACCTGGAAGCTTGTGCCCTTTGACAACCGTCTCCCTACTCCCCGCCCCTGCTGACCACCACTCTGCTGTTTCTGCGTTCAGCTTTTCAAGATTCCACACCTGAGGGAGACCATGCCGTATGTCTTTCTTCGTCTGGTTCATCCCAGCCTAATGCCCCAAGGTCCATCCATGCTGCTGCCAACAGTGGGATTTCCTTTTTATTACGGCAGAATAATACTGCCTCATACACACACCACGTTTCCTTTTCAATCCATCTGCCAGTGGACACGTACGTCGCTCCCAGGTCCTGCCTACGGTGCACAATGCTGCCATGAACATGGGCCTGCAGCGATCTCTCCCAGATGGTGATTTCCTTTCCTTCACAGATAGACCCAGAAGTGGGATTGGGGGATCCCACGATAGTTCTGTTTCTGAGGTTCCTCCATACTGTGTTCCACAGCGTCTGAATGGTGGGTTTCACAGCTCTTTGACTCTGCGTGGCACACATACTCTCACTCGGCCTCAGTATCTTCATCTGTGAAATGGGTTAATAATGGAACTTGAAGGGCTACCGACTAGCTCGAAATCCCAGGACAAGCAGGCCCCCGAGGAGGTTCAGGACGTAGGGAGTGCCTCAGCCATGGTGGAGGGTGGGAGGAAGAGGATAGGAAGAAGCCAGCGGGGAATTTGGATGAGCCGCTGAACGCAGGTGGGCCAGCTTCACGGCATCGAACCTTGGGTGCTGCGGAGAAAGCCGTTTCTTTCCCGCCACAGGTGCTCACGAGAAAGATTCCTGGCACAACTGATGAGGGCGCAGAAGGCGAGCTGAGGACAGAGCAGAAACTGACACCCCGCAACCTCCCCCACGGGATGACGTGACATTCCTCAGGCGCTCCCGGGGGCCCCAAAGGACAAAGAAATGGTAACCTACAGAGACCACAATCCTGCAAGACTTGAGTCCCGCAATTTACAAATGTCTTAGCGGATTTACAAGAACAAAGCATTTCCAGCAATAACCAGCTTCCGGAAGGGAATGGAGATACAATTGAACTAACCTGCGGCCCACAGACAGACACTTGAGGCGAGCAGAGTGTAATGTTCCTCCAGGAAGCTCCCAACCATCTCAGTGCTAACGCCTCACTAGAGGGGTAAACAGCCTCAAGTTGACAATAGCAAGGCCTCCTGTGTCCTGTGAGTTTTCTTTAACTTAGGAAAGTACTTTCTCAACCTCCCTTTCTCCTGACCTCCCCCAACCCCATAGTATAGAGTCAGCCACCCCCCACAACCCAGGGGCAGCAGCTCTTTCTGCCCACGGGCCCTGTCCCCGTGCTTTCATAAACCACCATTTTGCACCAAAGATGCCTCAAGAATTCCTGGCTCTGGACTCCACCCCACTGACCCTCCCTTATATTCCAAGACCACATCACAACTACTTTGGAAAACTAGTTCCTAAGCAGTTACGCCTGTACCTGTCCTGTGATGCAGCCATCACACTCCAAGGCGTTTACCCAAGAGAAGTAAAAGGCTTGTTCTCAAATGTTCATAACGGCTTTATTCGCAACAACTGAAAACTAGGAGGGACTCGAATGCTCACCGGTTAGGCAAACGCGTAAAGGAACGGCTCCATCCACACCCTGGACTACGACTCGGCAAGACACACGAATGCACACAGCTTGGGACAATCCCAAAATAGTGGTGCTGAGTGAAAAAGACAAGCCAGACAGAAAACCAGTCCACACCGCACAGTGCCGTGAGTTCGTAAGACCCTAGAAGATCAAAGTGGGTCTTCACCAGCGAGCCTGACGGTGGTGACCTGGGGCATGGGCTGTGGCTGAGGGGAGGGATCGCCAGGGGAATAAGGGAACTTCTGGAGGTCACAGACGTGTTCATCGCCTCTACTGGTCTCACAGACACGTGTGTGTGTCCATGTACATCTGTGTGCGTGTACACGCATCTCTGTAGGTCGAAACTCCAAGGCGTGCACGTTAATATGTGCAGTTCATTTTACTCCAATAAAGCTTTAAAAAAGAGTGTCCTAAAAAAACCCAAAGGCTCTCCGTTCAGGGTTGTCCACGATCATCCTGTCACGACTCTGGTCAAGCTTACCAGTGACATAATCTGGACGTCGGTTGATCCAATGGTTTAATGCTTAGCGCTCACCTCGTCAGAGGACCCTCTTCAGGCTGGGCGGGTTTCCCACCGTCCTCATCCCGCAGGAGAGCCCTGGGTTCAGCAGCCGGGCCTGTTCCCGAGTTCCTCTACCCCCCACTCCAGGCCCGAGGATGGAGACACAGTCGATTAGCGGATGACCCCAAAATACATCTCCGTAGCGGGAGCTGTTCGTCTTGGAACTCCGGACTCCTGAGCGCCCCTGTCTTGTCTACTTGCAAGTCAGGGAGCACCTCAAGCTTAAACAGCCAGATGGCTCCTTCCCCAGCCGCCTCTGTTCTCCCCTGCAGAGCTGCCCGACTTTGCTCCCCACCCAAGCCGCCACCGAGCCCCATCAGCTCTGCCGTCACAGAATCCCAGAATCCGTTCCTCCTCTCCTGCTACCAGCATCACGTCTCCCCCGCTGGCCGTGACGGCCCTCGGAGGGCTCCTCCTGCACCTGTCCTCAGTGATGCCTACGGGCTCGTCTCAGCACAGCACGAGGTCCTACTCAGTCACAGATTAGATCCCCCACCCCCCTCCCAAAGCCCCGGAGCCCTGTCTGCATCAGAGTCCTGTCCTCGCCTTGGGAGGGCCTCCACGCTCTGCTTCCCACTATCTCGCCTCATCGGCACCGCGACCCTTGGCCTCCCTGCATTCTGCCTCCTTGTGACCACAGGCTGCCTCCCGGGGTCTCTTCCCATCCTGCTTCCTGAGCTGGAACATCCTTCTTCTGGAGAGTCTCAGGGTCACCCTGGCTGTCCTCCGGTCACCTCTCATCTCACTATCTGAAGCCACACTGTTCCTGCCCTGGCCATCCCTGGTCTCCCTCCTTCCTCCAAGTCACAGCTCCCTCACCGATACGACTCACTCACCTGTTCTTCCGTTGCCCTCGCCCTCCAATATATTAGCTCCATGAAAGGAAGAGGTCTGTTTCCTTCACCCACGTACCCGGGGCCCAGAAGAGATCCGGAACTTTGGAGATGCGATCACAGACTGTCTAACGGAACGAAGGCAAGTCTGTCAGGTGCTTAGAAGTGGCTGCTGTCACTGGCTCCCGGGTAGATGAGCCTGTGGGACTGGCCAGCAGTGGGCATCCCAGTCCCCAGGGAAACAGACAGGGACGCAAACCACTGTGATTGAATGAGCAAAGTGCAAGGCTCTGAATTATGGACATTGGAGGGGGCTCCCGGCTAGAAGCGGGGAGTCCGAGGAAGGCCCTCTGCCCCTCGGAAGAGGCTGGGTTCTGCAGACCCGGGCAGCCCTCCCATCTGCTCCTCAGTGTGTAGGACGGAGCAAGACGTTCCAGCAAGATCCCAGAGAGGAAAACACAAACACAAACATATTGGCGAACGGTCTGCAGCGTTTTCCTGCGTGTGCAAGCTGCCGCTGTCGGAACTGGAGACAGAACCGTGCTGACTGAACTTCCGATAGGGAATGCTGGCGCGAGCAGCCCAACATCCATGTCACGTGCGTGTCTAATTGGACGCGGTTCACTGGGGTTTGCGTGAATGTGGCCAGATCTGACAGGCAGAGCTCTCTGGCAGGATTGCCTTTTTTTTTTTCCCTGGAGAATAAGATTACATGGATGCACTAAGTTCTTCTCAAACTCCTGGTGAGAAGCGACGAGCCACACGGGGCATCTCCTAGTTAGGTGGGGGCGTGCAGACCGCCAGAGACATCATGAAGAGCTGTCAGAGGGACCCACCTCGGTCGGCGGCCGCGGGTCTCATCGAGCCTCGGCTCCCATCTATTCCACCCCTCCCACGGCGCTACCGGAAGCTTCTGAGCCAGGTGTTTGTCAAGACCTGGCTCCTGGCTCAGCCTCCTTCTCGGTCCATTTTCTCCCTTCTCAGGATCTCATGTGCAATCCAAGGTCCCATTAGAACTCGCCCTCAGGGGGCAAGCTGCAGCCCTAAGAGGGTACCAGCACCCCATGCATTAGTGTGTTCCTATCTGGTGTTTGAAGGGATGTGACAGAGGGTCTTGGGTGATGATTTGGGTGATCTTCTTGGCTCGGTGCAAGGCATTTGGAGTCTTGGTGTCAAGGAGGCATTACACTCATGTTGGCCCTTTGCACTGAATTGGCCGCAGGGGTGTGTGTGGCCAGCCTGCCCCTGGCCTCCACGGGAGCCGCCCGGAGCACCCGAAGTCTGCAGTCAACCCTTAGTGGCGCACGGACAGCCTCGGCCCCATCAACTACTTCCTCACCAGAGCAGGTGCGAGAGGGTCTGAGCTGCCCGTCTGCAGCAGAAATGCCTGGCCTGCGCGGGGGTGGGACTCCAGTGGGGATTCTGGTGGGCGAGGGAGAGATTCCCGACGATGGTGCACGATAAGGGGCTGTCAGGTCCTACCGTCTAGGATTCTGAGCAGGCTTTGGGTGGGGACCCAAAACAGCGCCCTTTTTTTTTTTTTTTTTTTTTTTAGATGTTTGTTTAGGATTGTTTTTCCCCATGGAAACTTTAAAAAGAGGTCAGGACATTGTTGGTTTAATAATTAGTGAGTCTTTATTTTTTTCCTCCTTTGCATTACAGAACTGTATTAAGAAATCAAATTCTCTAACAGAGCCGAAGCCAGCAAAACAGGCCTCGGGGAAGGTAGCTGTTGTCAGAGACGGGAGGCGGGCTCTTGAAACATCTTCTGCTTTTCTGCAATACAGATCCTGGGCAGAGCTTTTTTTATTAAATTAAATTACCCCTTAAGGGAAGTCTTTATCCAACACTCAGTTTTTGCAGTAAAATTACAATTATTATACAGACACAGAAATAAAAGCCCAGGGTAACCCATGTAATCTGGAACAATTCTACTGTAAGACCGTTATCAGCATTTTCCTTCCCTGCAATCCATGACTTCAACCAGGGCATTTTTCTCCCTCTGGTTTCCCAGTTTGTGTGTAAGACCCAGAATGCAGTACAATAAAACTCCTGATCTGTGATATTAAATAGGTCATAAAAATGTCAGCAAGAATAACTTATTTTTCAAACTGTCATTAAAAATGATATACAATTAAGGCAGACTATAAAAGATGATTAAAATTGCAGCCGTCTATAAATTCAAGAGGGCTTGTGTGTTTGCTATTGTGTGCAAAATGGTAATGGCCAGACGTACGTTCCAGGGGGAATGGGTTCAGGAGGGACAAGCCGAAGCATCCCTGGAGGTTTTGCATAAACCATATTTGTCTTTTAACAAGATAATAAAGGGCACGTGGAGATGTTGGGAGGAGTTGCACCCCAGGGTCCAGCTGCTGGCTCTGCCACAGGTCTCGCCCCCGGGCGATCTTCCTCCACACCCCACTTGCATGTTACATAAGTCTGGTGGTCGGTCGGGAACAGCTGGGGCTGTGGGAAGGGACGGGGTGCAGGATGGGAATGCGCGTTCAGGCGCGACAAGACCTCCGTCAGCGCCCAGGCTCGGCCCCTTCTGTTAGCGGCTGGCAGGTGGCTGCCCTCCGCTGACCACTTTCCCGTCATGACCGAGGGATGGGTCTGCAGGGAGAGTCTCGCTTTGCTGAATGACCGAACTGAATCACTGCGGTGATATTTCGTTTGGCCCCAAGTGCTGACCGGGGCCGGTCTGCCCATGGACATGGGCTCTGCAGGCTGTGGTTGCCAGGCTCTCAGGCTCTGGCTTCTAGTGACGTGTGATTGACCACGGTGCTTGAGGGACGGGGCTGCAGGGGTGAGGGTGATGTGCGAAACAAAGGCAGAAGAAAAATGACTACACTTCCTACCTACAGCTGATTGACGAGTCTTGAAACAGGCAGAGTGACCTTCCTCTATGGACTCAACTGCCTTGATGTGAATACTTTGCTGAGGGCAAAAGGCAGTCCTAGCCCGAGCCCCCCGGCCCCCAGGAACCGGTAAGTCTATTTTAACATATAAAATTTCCTTTGGAAACTACCTTTATCTCTAACCTCCCCAAGATACATGCTGGCAATCATCCCCCAAGCATACGCCCACTGATATACATCTGAGGGTCTCATGACTCAGGTTTTATTAGATGGTAATACATGACCTTTCCCCACCAATAGCTAGCCCCCTCAAGGTCCTGGAAGCCTTGCTTCCAAAATTCCTTAGAGACTTACACTACCCCTAACCCCCTCCCAACTTGAGTATATAATGGGCCACTCCTCACGACCCCAGTGCAGCTCTTTCTGCCCACGGGTCCTGTCCCCGTGCTTTAATAAAACCACCTTTTTGCACCAAAGACATCTCAAGAATTCCTTCTTGGTCGTCGGCTCCGGACTCCACCCCACCTCATCGCACCGATGTCCCACCACCTCATCAAGGGGAGAAGCCGGATATTTCTCCCGGATCCCTGTCTCACGGGCAGCATCTCAGGCCGCGGCCGAGCCACCTCTGTGCCCAGTGCCCCCATGTTTCCAGCTTTTGTCAGATGACTTCTGAGCCCCGGGGCATGGCCTTTTCCCGGCGAGCCTCCCACACGAGAGGGGCTTCTGGGCTTTTCCTTCTCCTGGATGATCAGTTCCTTGTGTTAAATCCCTCCCGCTTAGGTCCCCGCATGACTTCTGTGTGCTGATGACGCCCTGATCGATACAAGCCCTTGCTGATCTGTGTTATAGCATGTTACAGTGTGTTATAGCATGTCATGCCGTGCTATAGCATGTTATAGTGTGTTATAGCATGTTATAATGTGTTATAGCATGTTATGGCTGTTATAGCATGTTACTGTGTGTTATAACATGTTATACTGTGTTATAGCGTGTTATACTGTGTTGTGGCATGTTATAGCGTGTTATAGCATGTTGCGGCATGTTATGGCATGGATGTTACAACATGCAGACCAGAAACATTACAATAAGGTGGAAGAAGCCACACATTCACGTCCACAAAATGTCCAGAGGAGGCACGAGTGCAGGGACAGAAGCGGAGTGCGGATCGCAGGGAGCTGGGAGGGGTAGTGAGGGGCAGCAGGAGAGCAGCATGGTGGATACAAATGTTTGCAGGATGGGGGGGGGCTATGTTTATGCCACAAGTGTTTGAGAAGGAGTCTGAACGAAGGGGAGCATCAGAGGACAGTGACCCAGATGGGAGAGAAGCCCGTCACCCCGAAAGATCCTGTACAAGGCCCATGCTTCCCCAGAGGCTGTGTGTCCAGCACGTGCCCCGAGAAGAAGCCCGACCCACAGCCAGCCTGCGAGAACCCAGGCGAGCAGGTCTGTGTCTGTGGAGCGAGTTACAGGCAAGAACGCGCTCCAGGAGTAAGCAATGCCGCAGTGTAGTCTACACCACATAAAATGTGACTTAGCCCCTCCCCTGAGATCAGGGAGGAAATAGAATCCCCGTCACTCCTTGGGCCCCGATCAAGAGCAGACTCGACTCCTCTGTCCCCCATCCTGCCCAGGCTGTGGTGCCCCAGGCTGCCAGGTCACTGCCCCCACTGGAGAGCGCCTGGCCCCAGGCTGACCCGTACAAGCCATGACCCACACCTGCTCAGCCTCTGGGAACACAGGTGCCACTTCCTACTTTCCCACCGAGGGCAGCCCCACCCCACTGCATGCACCTTCATGCCCTCCCAAACCATTCAGCTCTCAACCTTCAACACTTCCCAGAACAAGGACAGGTAGACTCTTTCTGGGGGAGGTTCCTGGGCTATCACCCCAAGTCCCACTGTCTTCTGAAAAGGAAACAGCTCCCTTTCATGATATTTCACAGGTGATGGCCACAGGTAATTATGCAACACGATGACTTTCCTATCATTCACTCTGCATATCCTCCTGCTGCATAAAGATTGGCACAGGAGAGGAGTTAATCACTGAGGTCTTCCTGGAGGTGGAGCCCTTTGAGGGGGATTTGGAGGGTGAGTGGAAAGTACAGCTGGGGTGGTGGAGGGGAAGGACTCCAGGACTCAGGGTCAGGCATCAGGAACAATTTGCCACAGTCAAGGATGGAAATGGGGTTGATGGAACAAGGGGCCTTCAGAGACTGTGACCAGGCCAGGGGCATGGGCACAGAAGCATCCGAAAGGATGATGGCTGTGGAAGGGACAGTCTTCCAGACCGCAGTTCAGACAGGATTGTCGCATCTCCTGTGAGTTAGGTAGCAACACGGAGTCTCTGGCCCCCGTGCCCGTGAACAGAATTTGCATTTCGTGCTCAAACTCCTGTCTCCTGTGACTCCCAGAGCGGCAGGTCCGGGACGGAAACCCCACTGCAGGGGGTGGACAAGGTGAGTCTCACCTGGGGGCTCCTGGAGGCGGGCTTCGCCACAGAGCCCCCCGCAGTGCGTGCTCAGTTAAGTATCTGCGGTCAGGAAAATCCAAGTCATTGGAAAAGAAAAATGACGGTCGTTTGTCCCAGGCTCCCACGCTGACCTCACCGTGCGTGGGAATATGTCCGTGAAGGAGTGGGGTTTTCAGAATGGCATGGAAGTTATTTATAGATGGAGAAGGGAGACGAACCGTCGGCAGCTGGAGGATTTGTGGGTGTGAACGTTAATACGCACATGCACATCCAGCTCTGAAAAGCCTCTGGTGTCTGAGCCTGGCTCTCACGCCCATGAACCCTGAGCACATCCAGTTTCCAGCTCGGACACGCAGGAGGCCGGGCCTCCCCCACTTGGGGCAGAGCTCCCGGAATCGGGGGTCCATCACGGGGAGCATTTGCTCAGAGGGCCTGGGAAGGTGCCTCTGCCCTAAACACCAGCCTTGCAGCTGGGCTGCCTCTCAGCCAGCTCTCCTGGAACCTGGGAATGTGACAGAAAGAGGGAGGGGTCCTGGGGTTTGCCAGCGTTTGGGAGGCCAGCACGAGCTTACAGGCAGCTCCGAGCTCCTCTCAATCCAGACATCTCGAGAGCCTTGTAAAACTAATGAAAAACGGCAGTGCAGACCCGAGGAGCCCGTCTCCGAAAGGAAGGCACGTGGCAGCCCTTTGATACGTGGGTGATAACTTTAGGCCGAAAGTCAAGTAAGGCAGGATGAGTGACAAAGGCAATCTTTAAATTAACAGTACTTAAAACCGGGATGATGAATTGGCATATACAAGCATAGCCCAGAAAATGACATCCCTGGGAGGGATATGAATATAGGCGTCCAGGCAGACAGGGATGGGGCCAGAAGGTGCAGGGTTAGGGAGATAGAAGCATCCAGGAAGGGCAGACAGGGGACCCTGCCCTGAGCACGTGGAGCCGGAGCACCTGGGCCTGCGGTGGGGGTGAGAGAGAGAAGGAGCTGGAACAGGGGAGAAGCAAAGTCAGCCATTTCAACATGGGATGGGAGCTGGGAGCAGGGCCGCCCTGCACAGGCCCCGGGTGTCTGAGAAAGGAGTGAAAGCCTGATGCGTGGGCCGCGCCAAGCACAGAGGCCAGCAGGTGGTTGTCGAGGCCTGAGCCCGCGCCGACAGAGCGCCATGGCCTGATGGGGTCCCCGTGCTCCCTCCTTTGAGAAGCCCGTTCCTCCGTGCCCACCAACTCCGTGTGGCCCCAGTGACGGGCCAGAGGCAACTCGTTCTCAGCTAGCACTCACTCTGGGCCAGGTTGTCCCGACGGACACAAGAGCAATGAGCTGAAGGTGACATTGTCGTCCTGTTTTTACACTGCCTGAAGCGAGGGTCTCCTTGTTGCATGGCAGGTCGGATTTGCTCCCCAGCCCTCACTCTGGGCATCCCTCCGTGGCTCCGCCAGCCGGTCTCCTGACCACGCTCCGGCTTGCTGACCACACTCTAGCTTGCATGCACTGGTCTCTTGGCCTCTGTGCTTCACGAACCTGGGGTGTCATCTTTGGAATGTTGCCACTCAGGGAAGTCAGTCAGCTTGCCTAAATGTTAGCTGCTGAGTCCCAGACGCCCAAAGCTCCTGGCAGAACATTCTACGGGTAATCCCCAAGTACTGTTTGTAGGTAAAGCAGCAAAGCTCGGAACCAGGCCACAGGGTGGTAAGTCCGGGAGCAGAGGTGGGAGGGGACTCTCTGTCTGAGGAACCTCGAGAAGCAGGACAGGTGAGGTTGCCACTGGCCCTGGAGGTGGTGACATGCCGGTGAACAGAAGGAAGCAGCCTTCCAGGGTGGAAGGGACAGCAGGAAGTGGGAGCCCCCAGCAGAGCAGTGGGGGCAGGAAGGGCTTCCGTGGCTGACCAGCTCTGCTGCAGATTCTCTGGTCTTCCCTGACACGCTCACCTTCATACCTGCTTTCTGTGCTCTGATCCACTTCTTAGGTGCTCACAGCACGGAGACGCGGGTGAGGCCACTCTGCTGGACGCCCCAGCCCTGCCCAGGCTGCCCCTGAAGCCTGACACGTGAACCTCCCTGGCTGGTGCCACGGGGGACCGACGGACATCGGGCTGTGCCGAACCGACGAACGGCACCATGAGAAACAGTCAGTGGTTGTTGTCTTGAGCTTCTCCGTTTGGGGCCGGTTTGTTACGCAGCGCTCCATGACTACGCCTGGGCAGAGGGGCTGCCGGCCAGAAGAGAGGCGGGAAGACGATGAAGGTGGGGGTGGGATGTGATCTGGGGTCGGAGCCCCTCTGAGCTGCATCCAGAGTGCAGAGAGCCGACTGCAGACAAGGGTCCTCCCAGAGAAGTACTGAGTCCCCGTCTCTTCTCAACCGCTAACAACTCCGACAGCGCGTTGTTTGGGAGTTACATAAGCCCTTTTGTATAGAACAGAAATAACCCTCATGCGAAGTGGCCAATTGGGTTATTTATGGCATTTTAACAGCTAGTTTGCATAGCTCTGCAGTCAACCCAGATGATTATTCCTCAATCAGCTGCTAACAGGCAAGGAAAAAATAAAATACAATCAAGGCTGTGCAGCGTATCAGGAGCTGCAAATAGACGCGGCCGGGCTGAACCCAAGTGGACCCGCGTGACTGCCGACGGCCAGCAAGGAGGCTCAGGGCTGGACCTGCCTCCTCGCCCACCCATGCTGGTGATCGGGCTTTTCTCGCTGATGTTTCTATGCACAAAGAGGCGCTGGCAAATAAAAACGGTCAAGGCTTCATCTTTTCCGGCTTATTCAACAGACAAACGAGTGGGCACTCTTTGTTCCTTTTTCCCGACTTTGGACCTCAGGTGCACACAGCTGGGCAATTGTATGTGTCAGTTCACAGTGCACTGCCATTATTGTCCCTCGCAAGTCACCTCTCCTGGCTGTTTTATGTTGTTTTATTTGAGTATTGCCTCTTCTCGTTCACCCTGAGTCCCACATCCTCTGTAGGCAGAGTCTTTAATGGGTTTTATGTCTGTCCTCAGATATGCACCCAGCTGAGAGCATAGAGTGTTCTTTCGTGCACTCATCCTGCAGAGCCCTCACCTGGCCAGCCCCACACCCCAGCTCCCCCACATCTGCCCGGGGACACAGGGACAGTAACACGGACTGTGTCCTGGTCTTGCTGTACATGGACAGCCAACATCCTCGCTGGGGCCAGGATGCCCCAGTATAAATCCCTGGTCCGTCCACCCTCCCATCTTCCCAAAAGACTGCCTCACATCTTCTCCTCCATCTGCAAACCTCTAAGCCCTCCTCTGAAATTCTCCCCCTGCTGGTGATGAGCTCAGTTCATGGATAAGCCAGAAACATGGGGAGCAAGTCCCACCCCCACCTGACCTGCATCTGTGCCCAGTAGTTCCACCTCCCTCGCCTTGCACCAGCTCCCTGCCCCCTCACCTGCCCCAGGACATCACCTGACAGTTGCCACGTCTCCCTTCTCTTCTGGGTCATGTACATGGATATAAAAACACACAATGACATCACCCACCATTTGTCAGGAAATGTCTTTATTACACACACACACACACACACACACGTAAGCACCCTGGAGCTTTAAATGGCAATATCAGGATGAGAGCGATCTGAAGGTATCATCCCACTGTTGTCTGGTTTCCGATTTTTTCTGTAATAAAACCTACAGTTGATGTGATTTATCTTTTTTTTTTTGTAATCTTCTCACTGATTTTAAGATTTTCATGTTCTTTGGTTTCAACATAATGTCTTTAGGTCTGGATTTCCCTTAATACTGCTTGGGACTCATTGTGATTTCTGAGTCTGAGAATTCATTTTTTGACTAACTCTGTACAATGTTCAGCCACCCTCACTTGGAATATCTTTTCCTTTTCTTATTAAAAAAAATTTCCCCTCCCTCTGGAACTCCTTTTAAATATTCGTTAGACCTTTCCATTCTACCCTCTGTGTTTCGATCTTTGAATCCCGTTCGTGATTTCTGTTTCTCTCGGTGTTGCATTCTGGATAATTCTTCAGATCCATTTTCCAGTTCATGAAATGTCTTGAGCTATGAGTAATTTTTTTTTTTTGAAAACCAGTACATTGTGTTTTTAATTTTCGGTATTTTAACCTTAATTTCCATCTATTTAGTCCTCTTTCAAATACAAGCATTTTTACGATTTCTTTCATTTGTTCATGTCTTCAAAGGCTTTGTATCGTTTTAAACACATATACTTCCTATTCTACGTGGGATGATTCTAATACGTGAAGTCTTTGTTGGTCTACTTATGCCGAAGGTTGCTTCTTCTGACTCTAAGGGATGGTGCCTTGTTCTTCTAGGTGTTTTGTAGTTTCCAATTGTGAGCTCATGTTTAATTGATCTTAAGCTGTGGGAATCCTTATGGGCCTGGAGGGAGATGTATTTATCCAGAGAGGATTTGTGTTTACTTCTGCCTTATACCCAGAGGCACTAAAACCCGGGACCTTGCTCAGTGTTGGTCCTATAAAAAAACACATTAGTACTTCCTACATGGCAGACGTTATACTATTTATATCATCCTCTCAGAGATGGGGAAATGAGATAAAAGGAGATTATTTAATTTGAACAAAATGACACAGATCATTTATGGTGGAATTGGGATTTGAACCCAGGCAGCCTTGATGCCATCCTCTCAAACACCTGCCATGATACACCTTTCCACCACAGCAGGTATACATTCAGACCACAAACCCACGTCAGAGCTTGCCTGTGGTCATATTTTTCAGCTGGTTTTCCTTCTTGTTTCCTGCCCGAGTCCATTTGGGATGCTAGAACAGAATCCCAGGGTGATATGAGACAGCAGACATTGATTTCTCAGTCTGGAGTCTGGAAGTCCAAGTCAAGGCACTGGCAGATCCAGGGTCTAGGAAGGGCTGTCTCCATGGTTCATAGATGGTGTCTTCTGGTTGTGTCCTCACCTGGAAGAAGGAGCAAGGGAGCTCTTTGGGGTCCCTTTGGTAAGGGCACTAACCCCATTCATGAGGGTTCCACCCTCACGACCTAATCATCTCCCAAAGGCTCACCTCCTAATGCCATCACATTGGGGGTTAGGATTCCATGTAGGGATCCGGGAGCAGACACAACCATTCAGTCTCTAGCAACTCTCACTTGCCAACAGGCATATTTTCACCCGTAGCCTATGTGGTGTTCTCCCTGGAGGGCCTGGCTTTACGCAGGGTCTTATCTCTAAGGGACCGAGGTCTTGCCTTGTGCCCCAGGCAGGTGTTAGAACCTATAACTCTGTGTTCCGGCTGCTGGAGACCATCCTACTTCAGCCCCACCCACTGCTCTGGTTTGACCCCCTTTTCTTTGTGGTGCCTAACCCCTAACAATTTCCTTTATTATTCTGTGAGTTCAGTTTTCCATTTAAAGTTATGTTGGTTGTAATTTTTAGTGAGACAGCTTTTTAAGACTTTCCAAATTGCTCTATTGCCAGAAACAGAACTTTTTGTTTCTCCTTTTTTTAAAAAAAATGTTTTATTTCTGCATTAAAGTCCAAGGGTCTCTGGCTTTGGATGGTGAGTGCCGGCATTCGATGGTCTCTGCGGGGCAAAGGTTCTGAAGCTTCGTATTCTGCCCATGTTTAAGTGACAATTTGTCTGCATGGAAAACTCTAAGGTAGTAATTCTTTTTCGCTCCATGTTTGGATACCCTGTGTCTCAACAGCATATTGGAAGACCCGAGCAATATTTTTAATCTTACTCTTTTATCTTTGCAGGTTATCAGCTTTATTCCTTTGAAAGTGCTTTAGAATCTTCTTTTTCCTTTGATGATCTTAGATTTTACTCTAATGGGTCCAGGTAAGGTTTATTTTTTATTTGTTCTATATTTTTTAGTCTATCCAGCTGGGGCCTCTGTAAGTCCTTTCCAGCTGAGAACATCTTTTCCTAAGCCCATGAAATTCTTGGTCTTTTCTTGTTTTTCAAAAAAAATGTCCTTTTCAGCTTTTTACCTTTCTCTGTGCTGGCAGGGCTCCTATTATGTGAATGTCTAGACCTTGTCCCTCCACATCCACTGTCTCCCAGCGCTCTCACCTTCCCCGCGCCTCCTACATGAGCTGCTCACCTGACCCGCCCCCCCCCCCGCCTCCCGGTGTCCTGGCACTCTGGCAGCCCACCCACCTGTTAGAGGTCACCACTGAAAATATTATCATTTCAGACTCACTTCTCCGATTCTGTTTCAGAAAGGCTGAAACTTCTTCACGAATTTAATCTCAGTTACTACTCTGAGGACATTTTAAAAAATTTTTTATTTTATATTCTTGCTCTGTCTGATTCATTAATTCTGTTTTGTCTGGCACAGGCTGTTTTTCATAAAATAGCATGTGTGCATCTCAAATGTCTCCTCACCCTCCGTTAGAGCGCTCAGCTGGTACGCGCATCTGCTAGATGGGGTACAAGCCTCAGCCCCAGCTTGGGCTTCTCCAGGGGACGGCTTTGCGTTTTGCCAGTGGTGGTAGAGGTGATTCAGAGGAGAGACCTTCTCGGGTCGCACTCTGGGCTCACCCACCCCTCTCTCCTGCCCTGCTCCACACGGCTTGTCTTTAAATGTCTCAGTCCCTCTACCTACACACTGTTTTATTGGGGAGTGGCCCTTGGATTTGCAGTTGCCCAGCTAAGAGGGTAGACAGAAGGTGAGGAGGAACAGGAAGGCCTGGGAAGCCACCCAATGGGTGGTCGGCACCCTTCTTAGCTGGGCTCCAACATTGCCCTGGGATCACCAGATTTCCTCTCGGAGATGGTTGGGGTGGAGAAGGTACTCTCGCCGGGTAGGCAAAGGTGGGGAAGCAGAGCACAGAGGCCTCCAGCGGGGATGTGAGCTGCATGCCATCAGCAGAGCTGCTGAGGGCTGTGACCCTGGAGAAAGGGACGGAGATGGCTGACAGCCCCCTTAGCCTTTAGGCACGGTGAATATGCATCATCATCACATAGAGGATGCATGAATTGGGATGGATGCCATTTGGGTCAGGAAAGATTTCAGGACTCAGCTCAGGGACGGCCAGTAAGCATGGGCTTGTGTGCCAGCTGTGAGGGACTGGCATGGCTGTGTAGACCAGTGCTTCTTAAACCTGCAAACCAATGACTAGATGATCTTGCCAAAATGCAGACTCTGACTCAGTCAGTGTGGGTGGAATTGAGGTTCTGCATTTCCAGGGAGCTCCTACGAGATGACCATGGTGCTGGCCATTGTCTATGGACCACACTTTGAGTAGCAACGTTCTAGAACCCTGTGTGGGGTCCAGGAGGAAGACTGGATCCCCAAGGTGGTGGGGAAGGATGTGCCAGCATGCAGCAACTTTCACCTCTGATCAAGTCATCTGCTCTTTTTGACACTTAGGTGTGCCTTGGAAAGCCTCTCTTTTATTCTGTAGATTTTCTCTGCGGTGTTAGACTATCTTCCATTCACTTCACAATGCAACCAATCTACTCATTTATCGATAATCATTTGTTAATAATTAGCAATTCATTCATAATTGTATTAATGCAATCAATCTTCATTCATTCTTCACCTGACAACCCTTTATTTAGTGCCTCCTCTGTGTAAGGCATTGTTCTAGTGCCGAGAATACAGCAGGAAACAAAGCAGACCCAGTTCTTGCCCCATTTTTGTAGGAGGAAAGAGACAATAAAGGAATGATTAGACGTAGGAATGAGTGAACTCCTGTGTGAAATATGTAGGAAATACATAGGAAATGCACAGATGAAAAAGGACGAGTAGCTATGCCGGGAGGACAGAGAGGTGGGCATACTGGGGGAGAGCGGGAAGGGCTGTCTTTTTTAGGCCATGTTGAAACAGAGACCCAGGCAGAGGGAAGAGCAGGCACAAGGCCCTGGTGCAGGACTCAGGCATATTTTGGCCACAACAGTGGACCCATGTGGCAGGAGCATAGGGATGGAGGGAGAAAGTAGCAAGAGAGGAGGTCAGAGAAGGAGTGCAGGCAGATGATGTGGGCCCTTGAGGACATGCAAGGACTGTGGCTTTTGCTCTGGAAATGGGCTAGGGTTGGGTGTCTTTGGGCAGAGCAACCCCATGATAGTACTCACGTTTTAAAGCAATCACTCAGGCTGCTCTGTGAGTAGTCTGGAGGGAAGGAGACTGGAAGCCTGCAGATCAGTTAATCCTGGTATAAGATAGTGGTGTGGGTGGAACTTGTGTGGTGGGGGAAGGCCTACAGTACATTCTTAGGATTGGGTGTGGGGTGTGCAAGGAAAGGGACAGGCTCCAAGGATGACTCCAAGGCATTTCTATTTATTGAGATAGAATAGGCTTGTGATTGGGGTGTCTGTTAGACACGCATGTGGAGTGTGGAGAGGACAGTTGGGTCTACACATCTGGAGTTCAGCACAGAGGTCCAGGTATGATCTGTAATTGGGAGTTACCAGCGTAGACATGATATTGAAGCCACAGGACTGGGTGAGGCTTTCTGGGGGATAATGTAGCTTGAGAAAAGAAGAGGTTCAAGAAGATCCTGGAACACCTAGCTGTCTATGGAGAATACAGAAAAGATGGAGAAGAAAGAAACATCAGCCAGATATAAATGTGTTTTGGCAACTTGACCCATGTCCTTCCGTGTCCTGGAAGGCTAAGCCTTTTGGGTGCGAGTTTGTAATGTCTAATAGGGCTGGGCTGCAGTGTCATGCCTCCACCTGGAGGTGGCGCAATGTGGCAAGATGCTATCTCAGAAAGCATGTACTTGAGACTTAAAGCATGGGGTCCTGAACTGCAAGTGAAGACTCAGCATCAGTGATTTCGTAGGTTTTGGATTTTGTATATTTAGTTTACTTAAAATAACACACACACACAATTAACTTAAAATGGGTCAACCTCACGTTAAAATCCTTAAGATATATGTACACATATGTACGAAATAGAAATGGTGCCGACATTGTTTTGTCACAACAAATATTCCGAATCTGAAATTAAACTTTACCACATCTCAGGGCTTGGATCAAAATCTTGAGATGATTTCTTTGCTCTATTTCCAACTCACTTCGTTGCCATGTCTCTGTAATTGGCATCCCAGATTCTTTTTTGCAAGGTGCAAATCTGTGTGAAAATCCCCCCAAATTCTTTTACATCTCAAAGCCAAACTTTGGAAGGATGGTATATAAGTGACTTGGCAGGGGCAGTCTAGAGTAGCTAAAACCCCAGTGCTGAAATTCTACTCATTAACAAGTTGTTAAATAATTAATAGGTTTGTGTTTAATTGCTTCTGTGTATATAATCTTGCTTTTTCTGAAAACCATCATTAATTTTCAGTTAGTTCCACTCGAAGTAACAAGGCCTAATGCTTCCAGTTGGAAAAAATGAATATTTATGAACACTTGCTCTGAAGCTAGAGGAAAAATAGAATTATTCAGCTCCTTAATGTTTAGAAATGGGGAGGGGGAGAGAAACTTGTCCGTTTTAGTGTCTGACAATTTGTTTATTTGGCAAGTTTAGATCTCTGACCTTGGCTAATTTCTCTAGAGAGCTTGTTAAATTTTATCTTAAGTGGAAATTCTGTCCTCAACAATTTCGGTTTCCAGAAGACTGCACCTGAGACAATGTCACACTTTCACACAAATGGAACCATACCACGACAGTTCTGGTACGGATGCCAGTCGGGCAGCATCCGTCACCTGGGCACAAGCGAATGGCTCTAAGATCAGTCTAGGAGTGTCCCACAGTAGACGGCAGCCCCCGGTGCCCAGCTCCGCAGCTCAAACGGACAGATGCACCTGCAGCGCAATTCCCGAGCGGACATCCGTCCTCTATCTGTGCAGCCACACAGGCAGGGGACGCTGTTGGGATCGGGTTGGTACCACTCCTCAAAACAGAAAGTCCCCATTCAGGGTTTTGTTTTTTGTTTTTTTTTTAAATGTAGGATTTGGGGCAATTTTACTTTCTTCCATTTAGCTCTTGCGTTTTCCAAATTATTTATCATTACCAAGTAACATAATAATATAGAAGTATCTGTTCACTGTGGCTCTTAAGAAAAAGCTGCTCAGAAAAGCACTCTGAGATTTTTGGTAACAGGGTTTGCTTGAAGGGTTCACCCACTGTCTTTTGGGGCTGGAAGGAAAGCAAGATCATTCCGCAGGTGCATACCTAACCAGTGTGCTGCTTCGTCTTACATGTTTCTGGTAAAGATGGTGCCTTGCTGTATGTGGCCTTCTGGGACTTATATTTTCATGCAACATTATGTTTCCAAGATTCATCACTTGTGTCTCTCACAGCTCACTCCTTCTTAACGGTACATCTCGCAATGTGATACTCGCAGGTTCATTCATGTTTAATGGTGCATAATATTCTACTGTCTGAATACTACAATTTTTTTATCCACTGTCCTGTTGACAAAACTTTGGGTTGTTTCCAGGGTTGCTTTGTTTTTCCTAATCTGAATGGTGCTGGGCCCTGGTGGGCCTGGGCAAGAATTTCTTAAGGTCCTTAGGACTATATTGCCAGGTTCTCACAGTACCTTTACAAGGTAAAGCCACACATGTCCAAGGCGGCTGTAATTATACCACCACTGTTTCATGGGCTTATTGGCTACTGCCTGTCCCACGGGGCCAAGTGCTCTATCGTAATTGGCTGATTTCTAATGAGGCCAATTATCTCCCTTGTTTCTTGGATGTGTGTGTTTCTATTTCTGTGAACTGACAGTTCATGTCTATTACACATTTTGCTCTTGGTTCATTTCTTTTTTCTTATTGATTTAAAGATCATCTTTTTCAATTCTAAGTACTAAAACCTTTCTGTTTCCTGTTGCCTGTGTTGAACATCTCTTCTCTCAGTTTCTAGGTTTTTTATAGTATGTTTTGATAAACATGGTTCTAATTGCAATGTAGCCAGAATTATCAATCTTTATTGATTCTGTTTAATAGATCCTTCTGTTTTAAGGTCAGAAATTTATTCTTCCATATTTTCTTTTCAACATTTTGGAGATATGCTTTTTAACTTTTAAATGTATTTGAAATTATTTTTTGTATAGAATGAGTTAGATACCCTAGTTCACTTTTTATTTTTGTTTATTATTTTTTAATTTTTTTAAAGATCTATCTATTTTAGAGAGAGAAACAGAGAGAGAGAGATAAAGAGAGTGGGGGGAGGGCAGAGAGAGAGGGAGAGAGACAATCCTGAGTGTGGAGTCAGATGTGGGGCTCAATCGATCCCAGGATCCTGAGATCATGACCTGAGCTGAAATCAAGAGTCGGCCACTTACCCGACAGAGCCCCCCAGATGCTCCCCAGTTCGCTTTTTTAAACTATGGATAACCAACCGGATCAGCACCGTTCATTGAAAAATTCCTTCCTACCCATTACTCCACACTGTCATCTCTCTCTCTCTCTTTATGTGTGGGTCTCATTCTGAGCTTGCTATGCTTTATATCTGGCCAATTTCTCAAATGCCTGGGCAATGTCACATTGCCTTACTCTGGATGCTTTATGGCAAGTGCTGATAGCTGGTGGTGTAGGTCTTCTGTTCCTGCTCTTTTTCGTACTGGTGTTCTTGATCTTTCGCACTTCCGCCAACATTTCAGAATCCATTCGTCAGGTTCCGTAGACTCTCTCTTAGAATTTGAATTGGAAATGCATTGCATCTATAAATCTATTGAGGCAGAATTGATGTCTTTTTGACATTGAGTTTTCCTACTATGAACATGGACATATTATTGTACCCCCAAACAAGAAGCTATTATGAAGTGAGAGTGAAAATAGCAAAGAGCTCTAAACAAGATTTATAAAAGGAGTATTTTATAGACAGCTGCCGGGCAGAATAAAAGTGGCTCAGAGCTGAGTCACTGGTTTGGAAGATAGGATGAGGCAGTCTGCTATCACGCAGAACAGGAATGCAAAGAGAAATAGTAAGGGAAAAATTAAGAGACATGGATGATTGATTCAAGAAATAAAGTAATTACCTAATAATGTCTAATCCAGAAAGTGATGAGAGAGAAAGGAGTAGGGGAAAAAATGATTAAAAAGACAATAGAAGAAGGGCGCCTGAGTGGCGCAGGGGGTTGAGTGTCTGACTCTTGATTTCAGCTCAGGTCATGCTCTCAAGGCCCTCGTTGGGCTCTGCGCTCAATGGAGAGTCTGTTGAGATCCTCTCTCTCCCTCTGTACTTCCCTGCTTGCATGCTCTTTCTTCCTAAAATAAATAAGTAAATCTTTTAAAAAATGACAAAATGCCTGGGTGGTGCAGTCATTAAGCGTCTCCCTTCGGCTCAGGGCGTGATCCCAGCGTTCTGGGATCGAGCCCCACATCGGGCTCCCCCGCTGGGAGCCTGCTTCTTCCTCTCCCACTCCCCCTGCTTGTGTTCCCTCTCTCGCTGGCTGTCTCTCTCTGTCAAATAAATACATAAAAAATCTTTAAAAAAAATGACAATAGAAGAAAATAGCCTGATTTTAAGAAAGATTCGATTCTAAAGAAACCATCGAATGCCAAGCAGTAACAATGACAATGTACACAGCTCTAAATAGAGCTAAAATCTCTGAAGTCTAAGTGAAAAACAAAAACAAAAACAAAAACTAAGCCAATCCTAAAAATGTATGGAAGAAAAGTGGGCTATTTCCAAAACAGTGAGGATTAGACTGGCATCTGATTTATCATTTTTAAGTAAAATTCTTCAAGACAATGGGGTTTATTTGTTTTTCTGGTGCTGAGTTGTGTAAGTTCTTTACATAGTTTGGTTGTTAACCCTTTATCCGATATATCATTTGCAAGAACAAAGAAAGAAAGAGACAAACAAAAAACCAGACTCTCTTTTTTTTTTTTAAACAAGACTCTTAAATACAGAGAACAAACTGATGGTTACCAGAAAGGAGGCGGTTGGGGGGACCGGTGATGTAGGTGATGGGGATTAAAGAGCACACTTGTCATGCTGAGCAGTGAGAAATGTATAGAATTGTCAAATCACTATCTCGTACACCTGAAACTACCGTAACACCACATGTTAACTGTATTGGAATAATAACAAAGAAAAGACAATGGGGACAATATTTCCAAAGTTCTAAGGGAAAAGGATTCCAAGTTAAAAGTATGTTTTAAGCCAAATAGTTAAGAGAACAAGACAATCCCCACAAACATGCAGATTAAAAAAAAAATTATATTACTTACAAATTGTTCCTTAAAGAAAGTCCTCTAGCACACACACCAACAGAGCAAAAGTTGGGCCCCAGGACAAGGGAGGCACAGAACACAAGAGAAAGTGGAAGGTGACAAAGACCGGAAGCTTGTTGTCTTTATTTTGAATAAAACACAAAATTAAAAAGAGTCATAACAGGGAAAACATGGACACGATCTGGAGCTAAAACCTGGAAGAACTTAAATAATGTAGATTATTTACCAGGAGAGGGACTGTAGAAAGAATTGTGCTAAAAGTCTTGTCTTTATGGTAAAGAGGTTATAGAATTAATTTTGGAAATTTACAGGAAAAAGAAAAGCATATATAATTATGTTTGGCAAAAAGTTTAAAGGTAATTACTCTTTTACCAGAAACAGAATGTAGCTATTCTGAACGTCTCAAATGAAAACGTGAAATACAAGAAGTGAACCAAATACAGCAGATTTCAAGAAGGAGCTAGAAACATCGAGATGAGGGAAATGGGGGAAAATGTCATTTCAGTAACTGTGAAGGAGTTAAAATTTGACTTAGAGCAAAAGCAAGAAATACGTTATAAGTTGATTTCTGGAAACGTATCCAAAACAACAGAAAAGGAAAATGAGCAAATGGACAGCCGTTTCAGAAAATAGATGATCAGAGATTCAAGAACAACGAAGTCACGCGAAATGCAGGGAGTCTGCCCTTGTTTTGCTGCGGTCGGCCACCCAGGGCTCGGTGTGCCAGGGAGTGCCTTGCACCAATACCATCGTAGCTATTTCACAGGTGAAAATATTGAGGTTCAGAGAAGGTAAACTGTTTGCCAAGGATCGTGAAGCCAGGACGTGGCAGAGCGGGAACGGAAGGGCTGGGTTCATAGCGACAGCCTCCCGTAAGCAGAGTACCAGCAAATAAAACCGTGCCAGCAGAGCGCTGTTTTCTCCCTATCTGGTCATCCTGTTCCCAAGAGAGCAAAAGGGTCCTCTGCCCCGCAGACTGGAGCTCCGGGGAGACACGCGGTCCCAAGTCCTCTCTGTCCCCATCTCCCTCCTTGTACGGCTCTGTTCTGAAATTGGAGCCTCTCCTCGGTCGTCCTGGAGATCGCACCGTGGCCATCTGGCTATTCCGAGAGAAAAGTCCTGTTCTCATGCTCCAGGACGAGTGAGAGCTCCAACTTGCTCAGAATGGACTTTCCCACGGGAAACTGTGGGTGCATAAAAGTGGGATCTTTGTTTGCAAAGACGTCCACCTCTCCTGCCCAGCGTCATCTCAAGAAGTGTGATAAATACCGATGCTTGACAGGGACTGTGCGGCCAGGGTGAGGCCCATTGTCCAGGCCTCTTTCCCTTGTATTCAGAGGCCGGTCGCTGATCCAGGCCCACTGTGGGGTGCAGACAATGCCACGCTCTGTGCCCTGCCACGGGACCAGAAGGAAGAAAGAAATCCAGCGGGTGGATTGCAGGTATCAAAACATGCCAGTTTCATTTAACCCACAGACAGGTAGACAAAGGGTGAAGCGTAATGAGCTGTTGTTTGCAAATGCCGGAAGGTTCCCGCAGTGGGGTTTCTGCACAGCACTGTGGTTATTTTAAGACACGCAAGTCTGTGATAGAGAAGAAAATGCTCCCAGGGCCCAGCGCTTCCCAGGACTCCGTACTGGCTCAGCTTGAGTTCTCTCATCCTGCAAAGTCCTTCTTTCCAGATAAAATTCCTGCAGAGTATAGAGTCTGGATCCTGTGAACGGGGCCTCCAGGGGTGCCGCGGGGCCACCACAGTGTGGTCCAGACCCCAAGCACAGGTACTGACCGTTCCAGGATGTGGCCCCACCCGACCAGCCCAGCTTGTCTACCTCTCCCACCTGCCCCCTCCTGTCTTGCTCCAGACCTTTCCCGTTTTTCCCCCGCCTGCTTTGCCTAAACCGGCTCCCCATCCTTGCTCCTTTGGAAATCCTACCCCGGCGGCAGGGAGATCGTGGAGAGCACGCGATCTGGAATGAGAACCAGAGTCCGGGGTTCAGTGCTGGCCTTTGCTCGTTGTGTGATCACTGATCGCACACAGCACGGTCACGCATGACATCGTCAGCCTCGCCGGGACACCAGTGGCAGCGGCAACAGATAATGATGAAGCAAGTGCTAAGATAAGCAGTTTCTCCCTGAGCCTTCACGTCAACACTTAGACGCTGTTGTCTGTGTTTTAGAAATGAGGGAAATATGGGCTGAAAGTTCGAAGAAGGCCCCATATTGTATGATTCCAGTTAAAGGAAGCGCCCCGAGTTGGCAAATCCACAGAGAAAGAATGTAGATCCGTGGTCACTTACAGCTGGGGAGCGATAGCCGGCACAGACTTTCCTTTCGGGGTGGTGAAAATATTTGGGAACCAGATGGTGATGGTCCCACAAGACAATGGATTTAGCAATGCCACTGAACTTCTCACTTCAAGATAGTTAAAGCGGTCAATTTTATATTACGTGTATTTTACCGCAATTTAAAAGAAGTTCGCGGAACTTGTACGTGTCTGAGTCCAAGGCATGCGGTTTAATCATCGGGCTCTGAGGCTGCCTTACCTGACTGGGCTTTGCTTTGCCCAGCTGCGGAAACTGGAGAAGAAAATACCTCGCGGGTATCACGTAACTTGTGGGGCCCTGTGCAAAATGAGAATGCAGGGTCGCTTGTTAAAAATTTACTAGGAGTTTCAAGATGATGACAGCAGAGCGTTAGGCCAAGCTCTGGGGCCTTTTGAGCCCGGGGCCCTGGGTGGCTGCGTGAGGGCCCACGAAGCCGGCCCTATTCACAGGGCCATCCTGACGTCCACGCACGTAACCGTGCACGGATGTTACACTCGGAACTGGAAACGGGAAGGAACATCATCACAGAACCAAGGGGCTGCTGGGCTGCCCTCTCCATCCTGGCCAAGTGGGCCTCGCTAGATTTGTGCGTGGATGTCAGGATGGCCCTGCGATGGTCCTTTTTAGGAAGAGGCAAGTTAAGTCAGTGAGCTGGGACAGGGTCTTGTCACAGAATTCGTGCTCCAATGTTTATCAAACGCTGCACGGGTGGGGGGCCGTGTGACAGGACGCACAAAGGCAGGTGCACGGAAGGGCTGTGGCACTGATGTCCAACGCCCCTCAGCGGGAAACTGGTGAAACCCTTAGCCACGTGTTGTGTAAAAGAGTCTTTGTACCGGACGCACCTGGATCCAGTCTTGCTTTGTCAGGACCCCTATCTTCCCACCCCTGCAACGTCCACAACAGCTCCCCCCCACCCCGCCTCTGCACCAGGTTTTGCCTTGGGGACATTGGTTGCAGCACAGAGCTTGTCCGCCTCCCCCTTGGCCGCTGTTTGAGGTTTTGGCTTGCGGATGGATGTCATCCTCTGTCTACAGCAACTCCTGTTCTGGCCGAGGTGTCTTCCCTGAACGGCGCCGGCAGCAGTTGCTCTGAGAAGCCTTGGGTTGGCGCAGGGAGCGTGGGAACACGGTTTCTGGAAATGCAAGCCCGCGTGTGTTTGGGTGTCGCACCATCTGGAGCCGGGGTGAGAACTGTTACAGCTGCTCGTGTGGAAACCGGGTTTGTCTGTTTGTCTTGACGGGGCCAACGGACTGCCCTGGAGACAGGGTTCAAAGCCCGCACCTCCTGCCATTCCTGCCTCAGAAGGAGGCTCCCGCCGCACCGGGGATGCTGGCTGTGGTCACCAGGACCTGAGCCCGTGGTCACATGGCCAAGTCCACGCCTGATGTCCTCTTGCATGAAGCTCTCCGTAAAGAGTGACTCCAAGCGCCAGAGTGGGAGCACTTCGTGCGTCACTGGAGGAGCCGCGTGGAATTTCAGAGCGTTGCCGTCAGTCTGCTTTCTTGCGCTCCCCCTGCTCCTTGGTCATTCCTTCTCATCCAGCCTCCTGTGGGCCGGGAGGGCTGCTTTTGGGAGGGAGCCCTGTTGGACCCCTCCTCTGTCTGCCTGTCAGGGCTTTGTGCTGTCTGGCCTTGCCTTCCTCTCTCCCTCCTCTGCCCCTGCATGGCCTGCCAGTCCTCCCTTCTCGTCTGAATCCCCCAGAGCAACGAGTCCTATGTGCTCTCAACATCTCCCTCTTCTCTGCTAGTTTTGTCTGTTTCTAGTCTGTCCCTCTTTGTGCTTCCACCCCGAGACATCACATGTTCCCCCAACAGGATATTTTCTTCCTGGGGGGAAGAATGGTGGCTCGCTCCCTCTGTATAGACAGAATAGGGTGCCTTGGAACCTTCCCTGCCACAGCCGCGGACCAGTCTCACGTCCCCATCCTCCACGAGTCCAGGTCCCTAAGGGCTCTCTTTGGCTCCTGGTCTTTCTGCAACAGTAGACCTTTCACCACATTCCTGATGCTATTGTCAGACTTGTTCTTTCTGTAGAGCTCCAGAAACACTTGGAACACTCCCTCTAGCCCCTCTGTGACAGAGAAGCTCCCCTGCCCTGTGCACTGCGGTACCCACTGGGTGGGAAACGTGCCGCAGGGAGCAGACCTCTCCCTTTGGTTCTCCCTATGTGGCTGCATCCAGCTTGCAGATGGTGAAGGGAGGGACACATCTCCATGTGGTTCATATCGTACCCCGTCCTCCTGCTCTCTGGCCGGTGTTGCACATGCATTCCCAGGACACCCTGGGATGTTGCTTGTCCATGCTGGGCTCCTGACCCCCTTGAGGGCCCCTGATCTGACAGGCACCATTTAATCCAGAGGAAAAAAGGCATATTTAGGCAGGATTGTGCTTTTTACTGTGCGCTGCTGTTTTCTCGAGAACTCGAGCAGAGTGTTAAGCATTCATAGTTAGGTGTTTCTTTTCTCATTTTCAATCAAGAAATCATGAGAATAAGTACGCTATTCCTAGGGACCAGGGCCCAAGAACCACGCGCTTCACTGGTCAGTTAAGTGACGGGGGTGCTAACTGGTCTGCTTCTAGGGGTCATTAGTAAAGAGTCTCTAACAATGAGAATCGTCATCAAAATACTAATAACACCATGCTGGGTGCACAGTAAGCGTTGCCTAAAATAAGCATTTCCGAAATAAATATTTTCTAAGTGTTGAGGTATGGTAGCTATTTGCTGGAGAGAAGTCTGATTTATTAAAAAGAGAATCTTGTGATGAGTTCCTGGCGAGCAGAACGCTTTCGTGCGGTCTTGGGAGAGGGACGGCAAGGGCGGTTTGGAATGGTCAGGCCATGCGGATGAAGGTTCCTCTGACGCTCATTAAGGCCGGCTCACTGTCAGGTGTTCCCGAGCCAGCTCGAAAAGGTGGGAAGGCAGTTTTTTTTTTTTTTTTTTAATATTTAAGATCTGGTGTTTGGGGCTTGGTGCCAGGGCTCCTGGAAGATTTGAAATATCAAAGGATAAGACAAGGCCATCCGATTATAGGACCCGAGACCCTGCAGGATAAGATTCAAGAGGTCCAGCCTCAAGTTAATGAATCCTATCTCTCCATTGCATGCTCTGCACCACGTGTCAATAAAATGTGAAAGCGTGCCAGCAAAGATGTCTCAGATGTATTTTTATTTAAGCCCTTCGGGACCCCGTTAGAACTGTGACTTCAGCCTCGGAAGCAGAGCGAGGTCAGAGGGGTCCTGGTAACCAGCACGTGAAGCATTTGTGCACGTGAAAGAAGTCCATTCTTGTAACAGTCCTAGGAAAAGGGAATATCATTCTCCCCATTATACAGACGAGAACTGGGACCTGGTAAAGTCGTGCAACTTCTCAAAGTGCCACGGCCAGAGTCACGGGGTTTGCACATTGTCCTGTCAGCTCCAAAGCCCGTGCTGTTTACCACCACCCTGCATGGAGCCCGTGGGATGGCTTAGTCGGTTGGCTGAGTCTGACGTTCCTAAACAGACCAGGGGAAGTGGAGCCCCGGGGTTAGGGCAGCGTGTCACAGCCCAGAACAGCCTCTTGGAGTGTTTAACTTGTACCAAGTAAGTGGCTGCAAAGAGCTCAGTGCAATTTGTTTCTCGCTGTGACTTCACACCTGCACCCAGGAGTCCAGAAATAACACCATTCAGCCCTGATCGCTGTTTCGCAGATACTCGTGCGACACTCAACAGATGTCGTTTGATTCTGCAATGTTTCCAACTGTCAGAGCTGAAAAAGCAATAAATAATAATGCTCCCACATTTACATAGCAATTGAACACACTGCCTAGTAAAATAATTTTGTTTCTTTCCATTTCGATATTTTGTAATGTTCTAGTTCTCAGGACTTTTGCATATCATTCCCAGGATGCTCGTGGTGAGCAAATATTTAGACTACATGGACATTATTCAGTTTTAGAACATATTTTTTTTTTCAGGAAAATAAATGTTACTTAAAGCAGATGGTGCTACTGTGTCTGACGCATAGCTCGCAAGCCTCCTTCATTTCTTTCTGCTTTCTTTGTTCGGCGCTCTCTTTACAACAGCTCTCAAGGCAACCACAGATGTGGGTGAGGTATTTCCCATCTTTCCTGCTCCCTACACAAGGTTTGTACAGAAGGAAGCTAATCCCAAACCAACCCCAAGTGCGTTACCCTTTAGTTGAAATGTTCTGTCCCTGTCAGGCCATTTCCCCAAAGGCTCAAGGAGCCGCGACACTACTTTGTTGTGACAAACTTACATGACACCACAAAGCGCTTGAAAGGAGCAGACGTGGGCTCACATCTGGAAGGACTTCTTGCTATCCTGGATTTTTGATACAACGTTGGTTGTGACTCCTGAGGCTTTTGTCATTTCAGACTTTGTCAGCATGAACTTAAGACGAGGATTCCCTCCCGCCCCCGAGAGACAGGGCGCTTGTGGTATCAACTGTGGGTCGATTTCAGAATCCACGCGCATTCTCCAGCATGCTCAGGATTTGTGTTCTGCGGGGAGAAACACAAAGGTCGTGGCACCATCAAGAACTGCAGCCTGGGCAACAAAGGGGCAGCTTAGAAGCCGCTTCCCCGGGTCGATACCCTTTGGAAAAAGCAGGGTTAGCAAGATGCTGTGCTTAATAGCGAAGAGCTGCATTTCTCTTAATTTAGCTACCCTGATTATTGAAAAATGGTTACAGGAAGATTAAGCTGTAAGTGTAATGGCATTAGCAAATAGCACAGGGACAGGGTGATTCATCAATCTGCAAGGCGCTGGGCGTCCCGACTCCACTTCCTGCGACTTTATTATTAATGCTAATGAACCATCACAGCCGGGCTTTCTGGGCGGCTCTCATTGTGGGGTTCCAAGGCAGCGTCCTGATATGAACCTGTTCTCTTGCACGCCTTCGCCGTTCTGCAGTTCAAAGCGAGTGAGTAGTCAAGGGAGGGCGGTGGCTCACGGGTGAGTGTGACAAGCAGGGTGAGATCTTCAGTCTCAGCTCGGTGGAGATGCCTCCCGGTGGGCGCTGGAAAGAGCCCCAGAGGACGGGCAGTGAGGGGTCTGTGCCTGGCCTTGGAAAGGCTCACGGGCTCTGGCTCTGTCACTTCCTAAGTGTCAGTTGACCCATCTGTCGAATGGGGTAAGGGATAGAGGGACATAAATACCTTGAGACTGTCCAGGTTACACTGGAGAAGTTGTTTAAGCCACAGCACTTAGCAAGTGATCAATGATTTCATCCTCCGCTTCCTACTTGCAAAATGGGCAAGCCAGGCTTGCTCCTGCTCACGCAGGTTTCCTGAGAAACAAACGAGGTCCAGCAGATTTATCTAGCAGCTCTCACTCTCTGAGAGGTGTCCGGTGCCATTCTGCAGCTGAGCCCATGAGCCCGGGGCCCAGTCCTTGATATCCACACGCAAGCTGGCAATAGAAGAAACACTTGGTAAAACTCTGTGTGAGAAGGGAAGGGGTACAAAGAGTGCCGTGGACCCAGAAGAAGGGAGAAGGGAAACCTTCCTGGGTTCGCTCATTCATTCATTCATTCATTTATTCATTCAAGAAATTTAACTGAGCTTCTGCTATGTGTCTGGCATTATTCTAGGTGCTGGGATTAGAGAGTAAACAGGCCAGCTCCTTTGTGCTGACTTCCTTCCAGAGAGAGGCAGCAACGCCAGTACGAATAGATTTGAAATGTCAGGCGCAGGGGCTGCCTGGGCGGCTTCTCTCCCAGGCTCCTGACACTGCAGGAGGCGTGACTGAGCCGGGCCCACCTGCCACGCCCTGAAATCCATCACCGCATTTGCTCCCAGGCCACATTGCCTGCGGACTGCTCCCTACCGAGGACCGAGTGTGGCAGGGGTGATAACACAGACCCTACTGCTGGGAGAGAAGGGACTGTCTTCCTCAGCCCACTGTGGCTCATGGACTCTCCAGCATTTCTGCTGAACTACCAGAGAACTCCAGGCTGGCTAGGACCTTGCCCGCCTCCGCCCTGCTCGCCTCCACCTGGTCACACCTGCATGTGTGTCTGCTGCTCTCTCCCAGTCTTTGCGGGCTGCCCCCAGGTCCTTCCACAGACATTTCTCCTAATGAAACCCTGCTTGCTCAGTCCCCTCCCGGTGTCTGCTTCAGGGAGAACCCACATCAATGACATGTTTTATAGAATAAAGCAGGGAAAAGGTAAACAGAGGGGTGGAGGGTAGGGAGCAAGCCATTTGAGCCCCAGGAGTGCTCTTAGCAGAGAGAGGTCCAAGGGTGGTGCTCCTGAGAGAGGATCTTAGTGGGGTGTGTGCAGCACAGGGAGGAGCCTGGAGCAGTGAGTGATGGATGATCGTCGAGGAAGGGACCGAGGCACATGTGTAGTGGCATGAACCTACCATCATAGAATCACACAGAGCACCTTCACTGCCCTCAAAACTCCCCGTCCTCCTTCTGTTCGTCCCTCCTCCCCCCAAACCCCACAACCACGGATCTTTTTACAGCCTATAGTTTCGCCTTTTCCAGAATGTCGCATAGTTAGAATCAGGCAGTGGGTAACCTTCAGATTGACTTCTTTCACTCACTAATATGCATTTAATGTTCCTCCATATCTTTTCATGGCTTTTTCCTACAGAATCATATTCCACTGTCTGGATGGACAACAGATTATTTACCCGTTTTGCCTCCTGAAGGACATCTTGGCGGCTTCCAAGTTTGGGCGATTATCAATAGAGCTGCCTCAACATCCACGTGCAAGTTTTTGTGGGGACACAAGTTGTCAACGCCTCTGAGTAAATACCAAGGGATGTGGCTGCTGGATCGTATGGTAAGAGCGTGTTTAGTTCTGTAAGAAACCACCAACCTGTCTTCCAAGGCGGCCGCGCCATGTTGCATCCCCACCAGCAGTGAACGAGGCTCCCTGGGGCTCCGCGTCGCCCCAGCATTCGGTGTTGGCGGTGTTCTGGATTTTGGCCCTTCTAGTAGGTGTGTAGTGATATCTCGTTGTTGTTTTAACTCTCAGTCCCCGGTGAGAGATGACGTGCCGCGTCTTCGCACACGCTCACTTGCCGTCTGTGTGTCTCCTTTGGGGAGGTGTCTGTCCAGGTCTTTGGCCCATGTTGTACCTGAGTTCTTTGTCCTCTTACTGTTGAGTGTTAACGCTTCTTGGAGAATCCGGTAACAGTCCTTTATCAGATGTCTTTTCACGTGTTTTCTTCCAGTCTGTGGTTTGTCTTCTCAGTCCGTCGACATTTTCTTCTTCAGAAGTTTTTCATTTTCATGACATTTACTTTCTTGCACGGATCCTGCCTTTGGTGTGCACCTAAGAAGTTGTCACCATACCCAAGATCATCCTGCTTTCCTCCTCTGTGATCTTCCATTTCTATCAGTTGGCGTTTCATTTTTAAGCCTGTGATCCATTTTGAGTTAAATTGTTGTGAAGGGTGTATAGCCTGTGTCCAGATTCCGGGTGTTGGTGGTGTGTTGGTTTGTTTTTTGTATGAGGCTGTCCAGTTGCCCCAACACTATTGGTTTGAGGGATTTTGCTCCATGGCGCTGCCCTTGCTCAAAATGTCACAGATGAGTTTGTCACAGGTGAGTTGACTACTTCTGTGGGTCTCTTTCTGGGCTCTTTCTTCTGTTGCACTGAGCGATTTGTCCATTCTTTTGTCAGCTCCCCCCTGTCGTGATCACCGTAGCTTCACAGTAACTCGTGACTTTGGATCGTGTCAGTCCTTCAACTCTGTTCTTCCTCAAAAATTGTGCTGATTTTAACTTACTATGCTGTGGCTGGCCTAGAGCGAAAGAATGAAATGATAAAGTATTTGCTGTTTTGTGTAAGGTTTCTTTTACTTAGCTTACTTTCTGTTGAGATTCACCCACGTTGCTTCGTGTGCCCGTACTCTACTCCTGTTGTACTTCTGAGCAGTGACCCGTTGTATGGCTATAGGAAAGCCTGGTTCGCTCTTTTCCTGGTGATGGACCCTAGGGGCTATTTCCAGCTTTTGATCATTATGAATAAGCTCATATAAACATTCACACATAAACATTTATAGACATATGCTTTTATTTCTCTGTAAGTAAATGCAGGAGTGCAACGTTTAGTGTTTTTTAAAATTTATGAGAAAATGTCCGTCTATTTTCCTAAGCGGTTTACTCTTCCACCCTACACCGCCATAAACTGTGCACAAGAGTTCCTACTGCTTCTCATCCTTGCCCACAATTTGTGTTGTTAGCCCTTTTAATTTTAGCCATTCTGATTGTGTGAAGTTCTATCACATTGTGACTTTGGATTCATTGACAGGATATTGACTGATATTGACGTGGTAACTAGCGATGTTGGGTATTTTTGTCATGTGCTTACTGACCCTCCATATACCCTACATATACCTACATGTTTGTCCAAAGATTCGTTTCATTTTAATTGAATTATTTTATTTCTTTCCTTTTGCTTTTGAATAGTAGTTCTTCCTATATTCTATAATGCATTTTTTTCTTTTCTACGGCTTGCCCATTTATTTTATTCATTGAGTCCCTTTATAATAAAGAATTTTAAGTATTGATGAAGTGTAATTGGTCTTTTTTTCTTTTACGGTTATTGCCATCTATGCCTAAGAACATGTTGCTTACCCCCAAGTCACAGAATAATGTCCTATAAATTTTTCTTCCAGCAACTTTGTAGTTTTAAGTTTTATGTTTTGTCTGTTAGGAAACTCGGATGAAATTTTGTGTAGGGTATGAGGTTGAGATCAAGATTCATGTTTTACAGAGTGGATATCTGGTTGTTGCAGTGCCATTTGTCAAAAGGGGTATCGTTTCCCCCACTGAATTACCTTGACATCTCGGATGGATATCAGTAAATGAAATTTCATGATTCATGACCAAACGTGTGTGTACTCTAGACTTTATATTCTGCTTTACTGGTCTAATGTCTATTCTTATGCCAATATCACATGACCTTGGAATCAGGTATTCTAATTCTTCTAACTTTGTTGTTGTTTTTTCAACATTCTAGGTCTTTTGCATTTTCATATAAATTTCAGATTCAGCTCAAGAAATCTTACATAAATGCCCGCTGGAATTTAGATTGTGATTAAATTGAATCTTACAGATCGATTTTGAGAGAATTAGTATCTTAACCATATTAGATCCTCCAGTCCGTGGACATCTCTATTTACTTAGATCTTCTTTCATTAGTTTTAGTAATGTTTTGTAGTTTTCAGTGTGGAGCTCCTGCATATCTTTTATTAAATTTATGCCGGACTGTTTTATAATTTCTGAAGCTATTATAAATTGAATTGATTTTTAAACTAAGTTTTCAATTGTTCATTTCTAGTTTATAAAACTATAATCGATTTGTGTGTGTTGAGCTTTCCTCCTATGACATTGATATATTTACTTAAGGATTATGGAAGTTGCTCGTAGATTTCTTAATATCTCCTATTTAAAAAATCATGCCAACTGTGAGCAGAGATAGCTGTTCTCCTTCCTTCCTAACATTCGTGCCTTTGTTTATCTTGACTCATTGCAATGTCTTGGATCTTACTCATATGGAATACAGAAGAGAAGAGTGAACACCTTGCCCTATTCTCATCTTGGGAGGGAAGCAGCGAATAATAAAACATTGAGTATGGAGTTGGCTTTAGGTTTTTTCATTTTGTTTTGTTTGTTATATGACCCTTTTCAGATTCGGAAATTTTCAAAATCTAATTTAGTGAGTTTTAACATTAATTGGTGTTAAATTTTGTCAGGTGTTTTTGTGAATTTACTTAAATGGACATCTGGTTTAATTGTATTAATATGGAATATTGTTGATTGATTTGCAAATATTAAATCAACCTTGAATTTTTATTATAACCTGGTGTATTTTTATGTATATTGCTGATTTTCATTTACTAAAACTTTTTTTTTCTTTATTTCTTTCAATAGTTTTTTCATGTCTTAGTATATTAGTTATGATGCCCTCATAAAACAAATTGGGGTGTATTTCTTACCTCTTTATGTTCTGGGAGGATTTATGGAGGATTGGTATGATTTTTACCTTGAATGCTTGATGTAATTCACCAACATCACCATCTGGGCCTGAAGCTTTACCTGTCAGAAGACTATTGAAAATGAAATCCACTTATTTAATAGATAACTGGGCTATTTGGGCTTTCTATTTCATCTTATATCAGTTTTGATAAGTTGTATATTTCAAGAAACATGTCCATTCAATCTAAGTTGTTAAATTTATCAGCAAAAGTGTTCTTAGTATTCTCTTCCCATTTCTCTAATATCTGTAGGGTTTGTAATAATCTACCCTCCTGTGATCCTAACATTAATTTGTGTTGTATCTGTTTATTCTTGATTTGTTAGCTTCAGATTTTGATTTTTCAAAATTTTCATTATTTTTTGTTTTATTGTTTTCTATTTTAATGATTTTGCTCTTATATTCTTTCTATTTATATACTTTTCCTTTGCTTTCACTGGCATTTTTCGGTTGAATTTTAGACCAGTGATTTTGGAACTTGTCCCTCTCTAGCACAAATATTTAAAGCTGTGCATTTCCTTATGTTTCTATTTTAGTAGCATCCCACAAACTTTGTCACATTATATTTTCATTATCACTCAATATCTTTGTGCTGGACCATAGGCCAAAACTCTGCTCAGTCCCCTTGGACTTGGCTGGCTGCTTGGAGCCACACACACACACACACACACACACACACACAGCTCAGGGATCATCCAGAGATTTTGGCAGCAATTATATGCAGAATATTTTGCTTCTTTTTGTGGCTTTCTTCATTCTAGGAGGTCCCCTCCTCCATTTTTCTAATTGATGATATTGCTTTGAACTCTTCCTCTGGCTTTTCAAGGCTGTTGGGTGTTGGCTCCTTTCTGGGTTTTACCCACCTGGCATCTCTGATGAGGTCCTGACATCAGGAAAAAGGAAAACTACCCAGTACAGTTCCCTTCTTTCCAGTACTGACTTCCCTGCAGTCTCTGCCTGTTTGTGGCCACTCTCCAGTGTCTTCCAAAATCTATGGTTGTTATTGGTGGAAGGTCTGTCTGATAGAAGCTGCTCTGCCATTACTGGAAGAAGAATATTGCTGGATTTATTTTAGTGACTTTGAAAAGAACAAGTTTAGAAACACAGAGGGGAGTCTGATTATTGGAAGTCAGAGAGTAAATGCTTGGTGAAGAAGTGGAGGGTACAAATGTAAGAGTGTTTATTTTTATTTTTTTAAAAGATTTTGTTTATTTATTTGACAGAGAGAGAGACAGCCAGTGAGAGAGGGAACACAAGCAGGGGGAGTGGGAGAGGAAGAAGCAGGCTCCCAGTGGAGCAAGGAGCCTGATGCGGGGCTCAATCCCAGGACCCTGGGATCATGCCCTGAGCTGAAGGCAGATGCTTAACAACTGAGCCACCCATGTGCCCCTGTAAGAGTGTTTTAAACCAAAGACAGGTGATACTTGGAGATTGTGTACCTATGTAGATGAGGAGAAGGCTTACCTTGTTTACCAGTGTATCCCAGTCCACCCCATGCCTGCCACCATCTCTAGCCCATGTTAGGTGATTAATATTTGTTGTAAAACTTTATGCTTGTTGTTTTGTATAGATCCGAATGCTCTATGCATATTTTATATCCAGATTCTATAGTTTATGTATAAGAACTGCCATAATTAGAATTTAAGATGGGCTACATGTAACGGGGACATAAAATAACAACTTCAAAAAAGTAAAAGTAAAAGTTTGTTTTGCCCCCATGTAGATTTCCAAACTGATATGATCCTTGTCTTCTGCAAAGCCATCCAGGGGCTCAGGCTTTTTCTGTATCAATACTCTTCCATGCCTTCAGTGTTGTCCTATAAAGAAAAGAACACAGGTGTTGCACACTTGTCGCTTCTTTTCATATTCTATGGGCCATGATTTAGTCAGATAGTCATATCGAACTGCAAAGGGGGCTGAGAAGAGTAGTCTTTCCTCTGGGCAGCTACTTAACCAGTAGAAAATCTATTACAGTGGAGAACAGATATTGAGGGACTAGTTCAATCTCAATAGCCAAAAATAAATAAATAAATAAATAAAATAAAAAAAAATCAGGATAACCATGTAGTAGGCCTTTTATATTCAATTTCATTCCTTCTTTTGGAGTTTCACTTTTACTATTTGGAGAAGTTGTTCTAGGATCGCAATATGTACCCTTAACTTACTATAGGCATACTGCATTTTATTGCTCTTTATTGCACTTTGCCTATATTGATTTCTTACAAATTGAAGGTTATGGAAACCTTGCATCAAGCAAGTCTATTGGCACCAATTTCCCAACATTTGGAAAGTGAGCATTTGCTTACTTCATGTCTCTGTGACACATTTTGGTAATTATCACAGTGTTTCAAACCTTTCCATTATTATTAGATCATATTACGGTGATCTGTGATCAGCGATTATGAATCACTGAAATTTCAAGTGAGGGTTAGCATTTTTAGCAATAAAGTCATTGTAATCAAGCTATGTAAATTATTGCTTTAGACATAATGCTATTGTACACTTAGTAGATTGCAGTATAGTGTACACACAACTTTTATATGCACTGGGAAACAACAGATTCATTTGGCTTGCTTTACTGTGATATTTGCTTTATTGTGGTGGTCTGGACCCAGACCCAGAACATCTCTGAGGTGTGCCTGTACTTTCTACTTAGACACAGTATCATTTCACTCTCCAAAAAGATAAGAACTTTACAAAAATATGATTTATATTCCCACCTTATCCTTTGTGCTATTGTTATAATAATAAATCTTACTTCTCTATCATGATGATACTATTTTCCTTTAAACAATAATTTGCCTTCTAAAGAAATTAATAGAATAAAGAAACTGTATATTTTAAATATGTAGTCATGTATTTACCGTCTTCTGTGTTCTGTATTCCTTTCTGTGAATATGTGTTTCTAGCTGGCACCATTTCTCTTGAGCTTAAAATACTTTATTTAGTATTTCTTATAGTGCAGTTCAGATGGCGACATATTTTCTCAATCTATTTTTTTTTAAATTTCACTCTCATTTTTGAAAGATTCTTCCACTAGATATAGAATGCTGTATTGACAGTTGTTTTCCTTTAGTGCTTCGAAGTGGTGATGCCATTGTTTTCTGGCCCTCGTTCTTTCTGATGAGAAGCCAGCAGTCATTCATGTTGTTTAACATGTTGTATGTAATATGCAGCTTTTAGCCGGCTTCTTCAAAGACTTTTTCCTTTAACTTTGGTTTTCAGCATTTTGATCATGATGTATCTGGACATGATTTTCTTTGTATTTATTATACTGCTTGGGGTTTGCTGCCCTTCTCAGATTTGTCAGTTATTTTTTTTCACTAAATATGTGAACATTTTGGTTATTATGTTTTAAAATAATTTTTTCCTGTCCCATTTTCTGTTTCTTCTTTCCTTTTAGGATCTATGTGAGATCACTTGAAATTATCCCACAGGTCACTGAGGCTTACTTCAAATGTTTTAAACTCATTCTTATCTTCTTGTCCTCAGCTTGGATAAATTCCATTTCTTTTAAAATGCTCTGACACCTTCCTTTTCTGTCTTCAATCTCAGTTGAGCTCATTCAGTATTTTTTAAAATTTTAGATACTATAGTTTTTGATTCCAGAATTTCCATTTGGTTCTTTTTAATTGTTTCATTTTCGCTGATATTTATCGTAGCTATTTCTAATCTTTGTCTGTTGATTCCAACATTCTTGTCATCAAGGAGATATTTCTATTGAATATTTTCCTCTTGATCATGGAAAACATTTTCCTGGTTTTACACATGGCTAGTAATGTTGTTAATGCTGGACACTGTGTGATTCATTATAAGGAGTCTGTATTACGTTGTCTTCCTTTAAAGAACGCTGAGCCTTATTTAGTCTGATAGTTGATTTATAGGCTGCTCTCCGTAATCCTATCTGTTTGGTTGTAGGTTTTTTGGGGGAGGAGGAAGGGATATCTAGGGTAGCTCTTACTCTGGGTCATGGTTCTGACTCTTAATGTATACCTTTTCAGGTGTCTTAACTGAAACTACAGAGGATTAATTAGGACTCTTCCATGTAATGTGAGATTTCTAGTATTGCTATTCTTCTCTCAACCTCATAGAAGCTATTTTAGGGTAAGATTTGAGGAGTCTTACCTCTTGTGGATACACCCAGCCATTGGCCAACCACCCATGGGGAACCCCTTCTGTACATCTATTATAGATCCTTCCTTTCCAGTATTCTGCCTCACAAATTCCAGCTGCTTCAGTGACACCAAACTCTAATCTCTACCTCTTCATCTCAGTGGGGCCACTGTGCTTTTCCTTGTCCCCAGGAAGAAAGCTGGGATGAATGTCAAGTTCACCTCATGTTTTCCTATCTCGGAGATTTCATTCCTTCACTATTTTCCAGTCCTGGAAACATTTACCTTATATATTTTATCCAAGTTTATCAATGTGTATAGACGGGAAAGTTCAGGATGACTTCTTTGTCCTAGAAGTAGAAATTTTAGACCTTCTACTTCATCTCATGAAGAACATCCTTAAAGCAAGCATGGCCAGACCCTCTTCCTTTTCATGGCCCAGTACTGAATCTGGTCCAATGAGGCACCTGTCATGTAGTTGACTCACTGTGTAGGACTGTGGGTTGTAACCCTGGAAATCACTGCCATTCTCCAACTTTCCCTTCCCCATTTCCCCCACAACATTATCTGCCACTTAGAGGGGTGATTTCTTAGAACAAAATGTCCTTTTGGCTGAGAAGTCCATCATACTCTGGCTCTCATCTTCTTTTCCAGCCTTATTTTCAATATCTCCTCTTGAGGAACAGACACTAAACTTATCCACTCACTATCCCTGTCTTGTCTCCACATTTCAACTGTAAGATGTTACAACCTCCCCTGACTACCCTAGACTGAAGCAATCATTCTCCACTCTGGCCTCTTGTCTTTACTGTCTGAACAATTCACTTAGCAATTAATCATGTCTTGTCTTAGGCTATCTCTTCTCTCATTGTCTAGAACTGACATTTGATTCTCTTATTATATAATTTTTTTTTTTTTTTGCAAAAATACCTTGCCTCCCCACTACAATGTAAGCTTCTTGATGGCAGGGCCCATGATCTATGGCCTATACCCTATCTAGCATAGCATTTGGCACACATATTTGATCATGGTCACATGCTTGCTAATGAGAATGTTGGCTCAGCCTGGGACATAGGCAATTATACTTGCAGAAGAGTCAAATCGGATGCTAATGCATTAATTTCATTAGGCCTAGTTCCTACTTAGTCCCAAATTACTTGTCCTTTTGGATCAAGAAAGGAGGCTTGTTTGTTGCCCCTACTCTTGAGCCTTATGTTCAGACAGAGGAACTCTTATGAATTCTGGACTTTATCTTACCACAGTAGAGAGTACCATTAACCAGCTGAGCTGGTTCTGGTTTCCTTCTCTACTTTTTTCATTAGATGGTTGGGTTTGACTCATACATAGGACACAACAAGCAATAAAGAGTTGATTCTCTGCCTTCTCCTTGTCTATCAGCCTTTCAGATGCCTAATAATGGAGGTCCCAGCTGATGGCACCAGTACAAGAGGCAATACAGGGAGGGGCAAGTGGGGAGGAGGGAGCCTGTTTTCCTGAGGGATACTGGTTAGCTGAAAGTTTCAGCAGCGGATAAGAAAATTCTCTAACTCAAATCATATTCCTTTGTTTTCAGCCATTGATTCTAATATGACCATCTCAGGGCAGTTAGTGGCAAGTGTGTGTAAGTCCCAAAAGTGTTCTCCAGATTCCTGAAGGCTTTGCTCAGCTGATTAAGAAATATTTTCTTTGAACCCTTAAAGAAATGTAGGAGAGGTTGCCAGAATATAAGGGCTAACTTAAGGTGGCCGCGTCCTATTGCTGCCAGCTCCAGAATCCACACCTGTTGGCTGCAGGATATTGGTCCTTGTGGTGGGAGGACAAATGTGTTTCCTCATATCCTAGCAAGTATCTGGGTTTCCTAGAGCATTTTTACAATGAATTTTTATTTATATCTCTCTTCCTCTCTCTCTCTCTCCCACCAATCTCTTTCTCTCTCTCTCTTTTCTATCTCCCCTTCCCTCTCTTATTCTATCACTTGAAAATTCCTATAGCTGCAAGTCAACTGAGAGCAGCTTAGGCCATGTGCCCACTGGTCCCAGCTAATAAGAAGTCTGGCAGAAGTCAATGCCAGGGTTAGGTCAGTGCTTGGCAAGGCCAGGGCTCTGGGTTGATGGTTTCTATTAACTTTTGACCTTTGCCTTATAATTTCAAAATGGCAGCCCGGTTACAAGCATTGAAACCTCATGCCATTGTGTTCATCAGGGTTAAGGGAATAGGAAGAAAAATAACAAAGGAAATTTCCCCTCTTACTCCTCTCGTCTTTATCAAGAAGGATACCTTTCCTAATTGCCCCAAATAGACCTTCCCTTAAGTCACTGGAGACAGTGGGCAAAGAGGAGCTAGCGTCCGATGGTAGGCTTAGAGCAAGCATAATGCATCTTTAGGCCTGGGAAGAGGACTAACCTTTCTTAAGTACATAAATATCTCTGCCGTAAGCTGAACAAATTTGGAGTTACCACAGCAAAAGTAGGTGAAAAATAGCTGTGGGGAAAGGGTTTAATGCTCTCTGTCTCTCCTTCCTTCCCTGAGGAGGGTGGAAAATAAAGGTAACACACAGAAAAGAACCCTGCCTGGTTTTCAGTGAACCCCCTACAACAGATTGTTGCATGGGAGAAAACATGCAGTTTGGAATAAGAAGGGTTAGGTTCAAATCCTGGCTTTGCTATCTGTTAGCTCTAAGATTTGAGCAGGTTACTTAACACACCCAGTCTCAGTTCATATATAATCAGGGTTAATGGTGTTGGTGAAGATGTGGACAAGCATAGTGACCATTGTCTGAGGTTTCTGTGTATGCCAGTCACTGTTCTAAAATGCCTTCTGTGGGAATGACACCCTGTATGGTCCCTACCCAAGACTGTGGGTTGGACCTGTGAATATGATGGGTGTCACTTCTAAGTCTTACGATATGGCAAAGGAGAAATGACTTAAATAAGGCCCTAATCAGTTGATTCTGAGTTAAACAAAAGGGATATTATTTTGGGTGGACCTGACCCAACTGGGTGACCCCTTTAAAATATAGCCCAGGAATTCCTTGAAGTCAGAAGTTCTGAAAAACAGAGACTCTTTCTCTTGTTGGCTTTGAAGAAGCAAGCTTCCATGAGTTCTGCAACCTCCAGGAAATTCTGTCAACCAGGCAAGAGAGCTTGAAAGTGGACCCTTCCTCAGTCAAGCCTCCAGATGAGAACACAGTCGGCCAACACCTTGATTTCAGCCTGGTAAAAAACCCTGAGAAGAGAACCCAGCTACACTGTGTCAAATTGCTGCCTACAGAAACCATAACATAATAAAATGAGAGTGGTTTCAAGCCCCTGTATTGGTGGTAACTTGTTACACAGCAGTAGAAATTTAATAAAGGTGGTGTGCTAGACCTTTTATAGACCTTACAGGTGAATGCTTACCATATCTCACCAGGGCTGAGATGATCATCTCTTGGATCCGTTGAAGGACAAATTACAAGGTGTGTGATGTCAGTTGTGTAGTGTGCAGATTATCCAGGCACATATGCTCTCTTTTGCTCTTGTTACCTACTTTCAGGTATGTCTCTGCTTCCTAGCTCCCTTAACTTAGAGAAGGCAGTTGGAGGGAAGTAGGTGAAACCCTAAGCTCATTGCATTTCTTGCTGACTGCATCAGCAAACAGAATGGCAGCTTACAAATACATTTGTCTGTCCCTTTATGTTGCAAGTTCCTTCAAGACTGAGCCTGAAAATTCATCCTGGCACACAGTAGGTGTTCAATCTTCATGGATTGAATTGCATTATGGGAAGTGAATTGCAAAAGCTGGTTGAAATAAAACTTTTAAATTGTTTGAAGTTTTCCCTTTGCTCATGTTATGCTGAGCTTCAACTGCAGCATGTAATTGGGTTTAGATGGTGCCCTACTCAGCATGAGTGTTTAGATTTGCAGTTCCCTGTCTGGGATGGCAAGGACAGAATTTTCATGTGCAGTGAGCTTCTCATCGACCTAAGCAGTGTGGAATCTCATCTCCTGCCACTGTAGTTCAGGGTCACTGGGATTATTAGCACATAAACAAGGAGATGCTTGTAGTTGGCAAATTCTGGAATACTGGATGCTTGCTCCTTCTGCACATTCACAGTTGGGGGAATCTGAAGTGGACACAGGGGCACATATGTCTGGCTTTGACATCTTGTAATGGAGAAGCATGTTGCCCAATGACCTTATCGTTGAAGAGTGAGAGTATCTGATTTGGAAGTGAGTAAACAGCAAAGTTCTTTTGAGGGAGAGGGAGAAACAAACAAAATTAAGACAAGCCAGGGAGGCTGGATCCAGATGAACTGTGCCCATGGAGCTCAGGAAATTAACTCAGCATGGAGGTGACATCTTCCCAAGTGGTGTGTGCAGAGCTTAGAGCCATGTGACCCAGGGGAAGTCTGTCTCTTGCTGACTTTGAAATAGAGAGAATTCACTCTTCTGTGGATATTAGCTTGCACTGTAAACCATGACCTCTTCTCTGTGATCCCACCTGGCAGATTTAAAGGGTATTCGTCACATCGACTCATTGCATTGTCCTAGCCGTTCCTCTGCCTTTCAGCTCAATGAGTCTGGTTAACTGGTCTCAGCTAAGTAGGTGGGGCCAGTGCTTTTGCAGGGATGTGATCCGTGGTTCTGTCTGTTCTGTCAGTAAATACCTAGCAAAGCTCTAGACCTCCTTTGAGATATGGCTTTAATTTCCCTCATCAAAGTCCTTTCTGGTGTGACATCCTTGCATTGGTATCACCCTTGTTAACAAGGGCCACCTTCCACTTTCTCCTCCAGGTAAGCTGTTCAGTTTTATGCAGAATTGCCCCCCCCCCACGTATTCATTTTAGTTTAGACCAATTTTTTTTTTAATTTAAATTCAATTAGCCCCAACATATTAGTTTGGATGTAGAGTTCGATAATTCATCAGTTGCATACAACACCCAGTGCTCATCACACCATGGGCCCTCTTTAATGCCCATCATCCAGTTACCTCATCCCTCCACCCACCTCCCCTGCAGCAACCCTCAGTTTATTTCCTGTAGTTAAGAGTGTCTCGTGGCTTGTCTCCCTCTCTGATTACTTCAATTTTCTCTCCCTCCCCCTATGATCTTCTGCACTGATTCTTATATTCCACATAAGAGTGAAACCATATGATAATTGTCTTTCTCTGGTTGACTTATTTCTCTAACCCTAATTCCCTGAGCATAATACCCTCCAGTTTCGTCCATATCAATGCAAATGGGGAGTAGAGACCCTTTTTTCTTAATATTTTCCCTAATTCTTTGATTTCCTTTACATTTTAAAAATATTTAATATGAACTTGCTAGGAGTATTCTTTCTTGAGAATCAAATTGTTGTTTATGGCATTTCTGGAAACAAGAGAGTGGCGTTAGATTGGGTTGTGAGTTAAGGAAGTAAATGGCATTTGAAGGTGATGTGTTTGATTCCCAACCAGAGGCTCCCCATGGGCACTGGCCTGCAGCAGCCAGGAACACAGCAATATTACCCAATTTCCATATAACCAGCCTGTTAACATGCCAGTGGCCTCCGAGAGCCATGACTTGCAATGCTGGGAGAAAATAATGCTGAAATCAGTGGATAGAAAATGAGAGCTCTTCTGAGAATTGAACCGAGCCTGTGAGTATGTGATCAGGAAGGACATCTGCTGCCTGGGCTCAAGGGGGTCAGTGCCTTTCTGTGGATGAAGGTGGCGTGGCATCGGCATGTGGCTCTTCCTCGCTCTCTCAAGTCCAGGCTTCTGAACTTCCAAGTGTGGCTTGTAGGGTGGAGCGTGAGCTCTGGTTGGGTCACAGTGGAATCTGTCCCCATCAAGAAGGCAGCAGCTGGCCCATCAGGGGCTCCCTTGCTCTGCCATGGGCTGTGGGGTGGAGGTGATGATAGGAACCAAGATCAAGTAACACAAAAAGAAGCAACACTTCTCACAGCAGGTGAGAAACTCCATGAAACTTCTCATTCCAAAGGCTGCAAGGTTGGCTAGCTCTTTGAACAGTTAGCGTAGGCAGAAGAGCAGATAAAATAGCTTCAGTAAGATTTTAAAGGGACACGGGATGTTGGGTGGGTAAGTGTTTATGAAGCTTCGAGATCTCCTGGTGCCCCCATAAACTCAGCACCCTAGATTGGCTTGAAGCATGCATCCAACTTGAAATAGTTCTGCTTTTGTGGGTTCATCCATTTTTCTTGTTTAAAGCTGCTCTTCAAAAACATATCTTACAGACATTGTGGTTCTAGCACTCTGAGCCTTCTTAGCAACCCCCTCCCCACCCCACGGAAAAATCACTTCAGCCCATAAATATGCATCAGGTGCCTAGGGATTGCACTCCGGTGTGCGGCACATGAACAGGGATGAGGGAGCAGGCAGCAGGTGTCTGTGCTGCAGGCAGGACGGGGTGAGACCCAGCCCTTCTGGGGCGTGGTGATGGTGCACACTCTCACTAAGGCAACTAGAAACAAGTCTTCAAGTGAGGGAATCTGAGACATGAGCACGGACCTCCTGAGGTTGTGATGGACTTCCAAACACGTCGTCCGGACAAGCGCGAGTCAGAGGCAATGAAGCTACGGCAGGGCGGGTGCTACAGGCTGGGCAGCTCTGGACCAGGTTTACGGACAAGGTGGGGCTTCAGATCTTGAACTGGAATTCAGTAGGAGAATGATGATATGTGCAAAGGCATGGAGTAAACCAGCCTTCAACTCACTGGAAATGACCCAAGAGCTCCCTTCTGTGATGTGGGAGTGCCATTTCATTTTGTGGGGCATTCACTCCAGGCTCCAGAGTCCCTGGATGCAGTGGGGACTGTCCCAAACCTGCTATTTTTCTGAGCAAGGGTGCCCTGCTCCAGTTTCCCTCCCTCTGGATTTGGCCAGTGGGAGGTACATGCAAGAGGACAAGGGTGAGGGAGCAGCTATGTTTCCCAGCTCTCGCTCCTGCTTCACCACCACCGGAAATGGCTGTGACTTCTGCCAGGTGACCCCTTTCCCAGCACAGCTCTCATGGGGCTCCGGTAAACACAACCTGTGGTTGGTAAGGACTTTCCCTCTTGCTAGTTTTTGGGCAGCTTGCTGTCTCTCGTAGGCTCCTTTACCTTAATCTGCCCCCTGTCTTTTGTTTCCTGCTCGGACCTGGCTGATACACCCTCCTTTCCCCCCTACTCGAACAGCTGTATCAGGCAAGATTTCTCCACGAAAGTGACAGAAACCCATTTTGACATGTCTTAATTGAAGTGAATTTATTAGCACACAAACCTGAAAAGTCAGGGCATCTAAGTTCAGGCACGGCTGGATCCAGGTGCTCCTCATCTCTTGGTCTTCTTTTCACCATGCTGGCATCTTTCTTAGCCAAGCTCTTCACTCGCGGTCGAAAGATGGGGAAAAACAGTGTCAGGCTGACAGTTCTGTCGGCTGCGCCACCATAATGAAAAGATGACTGTTTTTTTTCCAGTGCAGTTCCAGCGGAAGTTTTGATATCCACTCTAACTGAGAGGCCCAGGTCATATGTCTACTCCTGGAATGAGGCCAGGAGATGTGGAGGTGGGAGGGAGCGGCACCATGGACACCCCCTACTCCACCGCATGGACTAAGGGTGGGGAAAGCCGATTTCTCCAATGGAGAACCGGGTGGAAGAGAATGCTGGGCAGGCAAGAACAAAAGACGCTGGCCATGAACCTGAACTTGGTTTATTGAGCCGTCTCAACTTCACAGGAATTTTTCCCCCCTGTTCTTCTTCATTAACCATGCTGTGTCGAACCCTCCTTTCCTGTTACTTAATGATGTCTTGGCAGATTTAATTGCTTTCTAGTTACTGTCAGTTATTAAAATCAATCCAGTCCTGTTTAAAATTCTTTTTTTAGTAAATGTTTCAAAAGTCTTCCTGACCCCATGTGGGCCAGACCCTCACCCGAGGAGCTCAGAGGAGGGCTGTGCGTGTGAAGGTCGGGGTGGTACAGAGGCCCCTCCCACCTCTTGCACTTTTCCGGGCTCTGACACACCTGGAGTCAGGGATCTAAAGGAAAAGAGACAGGAAAACAGTGGCCACTTAATGCAAAGAGCCGCTGGTGGGGGTGGGTGAGCTGCCTCTGGTCCTAAAATGCTTCTGCTGGTATTTGCCTCCACTGATGGTCTCTGCACAGAAGCTGAGTGTGCTTTTCTAGGGGTGCAGTGTTCACTCTTACTGCAAAAACCTCCATTACTGAGGATGACTCAAAAGAGGGGGTCCAGTTTCTATATCCCTCCCCCACTTCTGCACCTGCAGCGTCTCCACAACTCCTGCACTCTCCTTGAACCTCCAGAATCCTTCCCATAAAAGCACAAGAAGCCCAGAAGTTTTTTCTGTGCACTCGGAGGGCTGTGGGAGATCAGGATAAGGTGGGAGTTGCTCCTGCTACCTTCACAGACCCATTGCACGCCACTTCCATCGTGTCTGGCTGGGGCTGGGGTGTTTTTGTTTTTGGTTTTTGGTTTTGGTTTTGCTTTTTTACCAAGATTTCCACCTTCCAAGTAAACTACGGGCATGGATCTATGTCTGTATGTGCTTCCCCTCCAAAACTCAAAGGACTATTGCCATGTTCCTACGAGGACCTCTTCTGACCATGTGCCCTAGTACCGTAGTGGGACTGCAGGTCCTGCGGCTCAGCAAGACCAACCAGGGAATAAGCAAGTGTTTGGTAAATAAGCGACCAGAAAATCAATTGTGCAAACCTGCACACTTAAGAGATTCAGAGGGATGCTTCTAGTAATGACTCTGGGCAGCAAGTAGATCAGCCCCAAGCAAACCAAGGCAACTGCTTTCCTATCGTCTGTTAGTGATTCTTCTAAAGCCTCCCCCCTACGTGGTTTTAGGGAGAGAAGGGTAAAGCTCCCATCCCCCATGGGAAGGGGAGGAGATGAACTCTTACCTTAGCCCCACATTTCCACTCCATGACCTCTACCTGATAATCTTGGTAATGTTCTCTTTCTCTCCTAGTCCCCCCCGCCCCAATTTCTATATAGGCTCAGGAGGAGGCGTCAATGTGGCAGCTGGTCCCAGAAGTGATGCTGCTTATGCCCGAGCGAGCTCAGGTGATGCTTCTTTATGGCTTCCCGGCTCTCTTTAGGTGTGTTGGAGTGTCCTTTATTTAGCTTTGAGACCTCAGCAGCAATTGAGGGAGAACTGGAGCAGTCCCAGTTGGCATGTACCAGCCGTGTTTCTCAATCGCAAGCAACAGAAAAAAGCCTTTGGCCAATTTAGTAGAAAATGAGTTTATCCAAAGACATAACCTACCCCAAAGGCCTCTGGGACAGTCAGAGAACCAGTCTGTCAGCTACACAGTGAAATCACACCCCATAACTGGTCCAGTGCCACCGACAGGTCAGTCCTGTTCCATGGCTGTGCTCTTAGAACCCCTGCCACCGAGGCCACTTAAAATGGAATGTAGCTGCTGCCCACCCCCCTCGTGCTAGAATCAATTCCCCCACATCCCTGCTTCTTTGTATGGTCAGCTGTCAAACCAAAACGTGAGCGTGCATCTGGCTGCTGAAGCCTGAGTCCTGAGCTAAAGTCCCAGACCCAGAGGACAGGGAAGCAAGGACTGTGCCACCTCAATTTTTAGTCTCTAGGGTGAAAGGCTGGCTCTGTGTCCCCAGGAGAGTGTTTCTATAACATAGTGAGAAGGTTCAGATGCTGTGTGATCGAAAAGTATGCAATGTCTCACTCCTTAGGGTGATCAGCTAAGAGATGGCCCCCAAAGGTATCAGGTCCAAATTCCTCGAGCCTATGAATATGGTACCAGACATGGCAAAGGAACTTTGCAGATGGTATTAAAATGAGATGGGGACTTATCGTGATAAGGACTGAGTATTGTGTAGAACTGTACTCCTGAAACTAATACAACACTGTATGTTAATTATACTTCAATAAAAACATTGAGATGGGGCGATTACCCTGACTTAGGTGAGTGGATCGTCATGTAATCCCAAGGACCCTGGTAAGAAGGGGGTGGAAGGAGATGTGAAAAACAAAGTAAGAGGTGGGAAAGTTATGAGGTTGGGGCCATGAGCCAAGGAATGCAGGTGGCCTCCAGGAGCGAGAAACCGCAAGGAAGATTCCCGCCTAGAATCTCCAGATCTGATTGTAGCCCCATAAGTCTTATTGTGGACTCCGGCCTCCAGGACTTCGAGAGAATGAATGGGTGTGGTTTTAAGCCACTGTGGTCATTTGTCACTGTAGCCACTGGAAACTAATACACCCAGCAAACATTTGTGGGTTGAACGAAAAAGAAGAGAGTGTTTTCCACCTATTTGCAAGCACACTGTGGCTGAGAACAGCGGGGTCTGGGGAGAAGGAAGAGCTGTCCCTGCCATGCAGCCCGCGAGGGGCTTCCAGCTGTTCCTGCTGGAGAGAGAATCATCTGAAAAGTACCCTTCTCTTGGCCTACGTGGCCTTGGAGTTTAAACAGTAAAAGAGAAAGATCTTTCCAAACCTCTCTTAGAGCAGCCAAAACCAGAAGTGTTTGGAGGCAAGAAGCCGCTTGCGGGCCCGTGATTGGAAAACAACTCATGCTTAGGGGCTTAAGGTATCTGGAGAAAACGACAATGTTTAGAGAGGAATTGTTGAGGAAATAGCTCTTATATCAGCTGGAAAATTCGTCACACACTGCTCCTGTTCCATTGGCAGTGATTTGCGCCTCTCTGTGAACCTCTTTTGGGGACGAAAGTCCCCTCAGTTGGAGGGGGCTCTGTGGTGTGCAAGTTCCCCAGCCTTGCTCACCACCCCACCCCACTCTCCAGGTGCTGTGGGAAGAATAGTGGGGTTCATGGGTTGCTGTAAGTTGTAGGGTGTGTGGATGGGGTGGGGGCCAGAGGGGGGCAGCAGAAACAGCTCCATGTTAGGCTTAATGTGGATTGCTTTAATATTAGAAATCAGAAAGGTATTAACCTCTTTCTCCTGTGGCTTATAGAAATACCTCTTCAAAAACCATCTTTTAAAATGGTGGCTCCATTTCTGGTGAACTATGTATTTGAAGAAAATGATCAAGTCCTAGGTATAGAGGAGAGGGGTCCTTGGGAACTCCCCGGTCCTGGGCACTGTCTCTGACTTCACTCTGCTGTCCCCCATCCTATTAGAGTCTTGGTTAACACCATGCATTTTTACATTATACCATTTATCTTAGTTATGATGAGATAGTGAGCTGGGTAATCATTTGCTTCGTGTCTGTCTGCCCTATTGGAATGGAGGCTCGGTGGGCAGGCCCACAGCTGCCTTGTCCACACTGATAACCCCGCCCCATGCCCACCCTTCTGCTGCAGCATATCACATTGCCCAGTTCAGTCTTACTGCAATCATTCCTTTTTGAAATATCCAAGTTCGTTTCCTTGTGCTTGTGGATGGCACCCCTTTGGCCATTGGAATTCCCTGAACACTGTCAATGCCCCTTCGGTTGCTTTGTTCCCTGCATAGAGAGAGAGGGCGAGGAGATCTCCTTTCTCTGTCTTTATATTTCAATGTGAAGGGAAATGCAGTAGGATGGCATCCTGGCATATCCTCCTCACTTGGTGGGTCACTTCTCTAATTACTGAGTTTAGGGAGGGAACTGGTCTTGCAGATCTCCTCCTTTGGGGTCCGCCTGCCTGTACAGATTCAACTGCAAGGTCTCTACCCTGCAGGGGGCTGGGTCCTTGCGTTTCATCTGGACCTGAAACTGGATGCTTGATTCTGCCGCACTCTGGAGTCAGTGTTGTAAAGTTCATTATAGAAGCACTCCTCCAAACCAGCCTTGATCTGCAACGATGCCGACATTCTGATCTTCATCTGCCTAATGCTGTTTCTATATCTTTGTAGTTCCAACCTTGGTCAGAGGACAAAGGGGTCATTTGTTGGACCCCTTTATTCCCTTGCACACAGCCTTAGAGACAGATCCATCCCCAGCGCCAAGAAGGTACCTGGCACATAGTAGGTGTTCTATTTATTTTTAGTTTTTAAATGATGCAGATACGAATGAATTTGATGCCTATTACAATAATTTGTAAAAAACAGCCCTCCTAAATATTTGTTGAAATAGTCCGTTCAGTTAACTAGACGTCTATGGAATCCCTACTAAGCGCACAGCATTTTTGTGGTCTGGGTTGTCTAGCCCACACAGCTAACACAGACCCGGGGAGAAACCAGGTCTGAAGGGACTGGATTGGGTTTGGAGTTACTCGTGTTTGTGACTTCAGCAAATGTCATTACCAGTCCTACAAGCCAACCAATGGGATCCCTAAATCTGTTCAGAACTCACACTAATCAGAACCCTCAGTGGATGTCACCTGATGAGAGGAGACGGAAATGAATCCTGGTTTTTCCTTGTACTTCCACTTTTTGTCTCCCGTCTGGGTTTGCCACTGCCAGAAACACGAGGTTTGACTCTTAAAAATAAAGATTTTACTACTCCGGTTTTGAATGACATCACCATGCTTGACTTTAGTGGTCTTGATGACCCAAGATCAACAGGGATTTGGAATCTATTATGCTGGTAGATAAATCAATCCGAATTAGATTATTTAAACAGCAACAAGCATGTGTGCACGTGTGTCTGCGTGTGTCCAAAGTTCTCTTGATTTAGAGGTTTGGATTTCTGAATGAGCCCGCGGCAGAATACCACTGAGGATGACTCCTTCTACGTGACCCCGTCTCAGTAAGTACGTTTCTTAATTGATGGATGGGTCTTGGTAGTGCTATTTGCAAGGACAGTCTCTTTTATTGGAAAGGATACAGATGTGCACTAATAGGAAATTATGGATCATTTCCTTGAAGAACTCTCTTTAGAATTTCAGGAAATGAGTGTTTGGGGAAATGGAATTTAAGATGTTAAAGCAGGTTTTCTGTGTAATTGGAGACTTCCCAAGCTAGGCATGAGGCTTATCTAACATGCCTGTGCCCTCCAAATGAAACGTAGATGCTATTTCCATTTCATCAAGAAAATGTAAACAAAAAATTGTTTTCTTGTCTGTTTGGTTTTTAGAGTTTGTTAGGGGCTGAATGCTTATGCCCTTCCCCTCCGAATCCCCAAATTATGTTGAGATGCTAACCCCCAATGTGATAGTTTTACAAGGTGGGGACTTCGGGGGTGATTAGGTTGTGAAGATGGAGACCTCATGAATGAAGTTAGTGCTCTTATCAAAGAGAACCGTGGACCTCCCTCACCCCTTCCTCCACAGGAGGGCACAGTGAGAAGACACAGCCTATGAAACAGAAGGTGGGCCCCGAATCTGCCAGCGCCTTGACTTGGACTTCCAGCCTCCAAACTGTGAGAAATAAGTGTTTGTTGTTTAAGGCACCCAGTTTACGGCATTTTCGTGATAGCAGCCCAAACTGACCAATACAGTGTCAATACCAATACCAAGAAAGTACACCAATTAAACGCTCTAATTTCCTGATATTTGGGGATACAGAGCCCCAAATTCAGCTTCACGTCTACAACATTATGCTAAATCTGTCAATATTTCAGTTAATAAATAGCATCTAGGAAATGGCTCTGCTAGATTGACCACACCTGAGGAAGCATCAGTGGCAGACTGTCCAGGGGCCCCTCTACCCAGAGCTGGGACCTGAGAACGTGCACTGTGTCTCTCTTCTTTACCCAACTGGTCAACACTTGGAAAGAATTTCAACTCCCGTGCTTGGTTTTATGTCTTGCTCCACTGATGAAAGTAGAGGAAAGGCAGTCATGTAGGAGGTGGTGCTGTGAGGGGACCGAAGATATTTGGTGATGGTGTGTGTGTCACTGAGGAAGTATTCCTAGAAACCCCCTCATAGAAGACTTAGGGATCTAATTGACTTAATTACAGGATGGAAGGAAGGGAATTACCATGCACATGCCGAGAGGGACCCAGATGTCACTTTGAATCATTTTGCCTCCTGGTAACTGTTTTCAAACAGGAGAAAGGAAGGGCTTGAAGCTTAAACAAAAGCAGCTCAGCTGGAAACAGATGTGCTCACTGACACTATGGCAACGTGAATGCACCCGCCGCAAACAACCGCAGCCAGCTCTCTGTCCCTGGCAGGCTTGCATTCAAGGTCAAGTTAACAATGCACAACATCTTCCATTGTGTGTACTGACACTGACGGACAGCAAGATGTGGACCAGCAGGGCAGTCACAGACGTGGATCCTATGAGCAATCAAAAGGGATTAATGGGTTTCTGAAGTTCTGGATTTCACTTATGCTGAAAATAAATATTTGTAAGTGCCTAGGGGTATATTCCAGGATAAAGAATATAGATACTTATACATACATACATATTATTTTACAGAATAGATCTAATCTTACTTTTTTTTTTTTTAAGCAGGGCTACGGCTTTGCAAAGTGAAAGAACAGGAAATGGGCCAACACGCTATTTGAATAAATCCAAGTGGAAATTTCTAATCATTCTGGTGATTTGAAGGCTCAACTCCTCTCACCTTGACCTGTCCTGATAGGACATTGTGCCCTTATTTTCCTTTGGGAGTGTCAAAACTAGGTGACCATAGGGAGAAAGTGATTCCCACAAGACTACCCTAGAGGTGATGAGATTAGGACCCAGAATACCTGAGTGGTTAGTCTTTAATTCAGTCTTCATGGCCACACCATTCTCCAGAGGTTGCCCTTTGAACAGGAACTGCCTAATTAGTCAGTTAAGCAATACATATTCCTACCATTTAATCTAACACAGCTATCAGAGAACGGAAAGTGAAATATCCCTGGTACTGCTGTCACTCGTCAGCCCGCAGCATCTCTGGAGGTACAGGCATTGATGCACCTGAGCACTGATGGGTCTTCCCCAAATGGGAGAACACCTGCCTGTAAGCTCTGGACTCCTAGTTTACTGCTTTGCCAGATTAAACCCTTCAGGATTAAGGGTCATGTCTTGCATATCTTTGTCCAGCTCAGTGCCTGGCTTATTGACAGGATAAACAAGCCAAAGGAAGGGTCTAGTGTCACATTTAATAAGTGACTTCTGAGGTTGCAACTCTCGTGCCCATTTTGTCTGCCGTTGGGACCTTTGTAAATGTTGGAAAACATGGACAATGCAAGATAAGATACAGACCAGGTTTCTGACCTACCAAAACCCAATATTAATTTAAGTTGAAGTAGATAAGATGGAGTATTTATCTGGGAGACCACGGAGGTTATCTTATTTGAAATATTTTCTGTTCTGTCATGTTCTACTAAAAAGAAAGAGAGACAGGAATAGGAATTTCTTTCAACAGACCTTTGAGTAATTAATAGAGCCAAGGAACTCTGGGGTGCAGAAGAATACATGACCTGGTCCCTGCCTGCAGGAGCCTGCATCCCTCAGAGGAGGCAGCCGCCTACTCGTCTTGGTTCACAATAAGCTATAGGTGACCCAGCACAAGGGAAGTCCAATTAGAGAGCTTAGTTAGGAGAGCGCAGAGGAACTGGGCAATGTGGCTCTGGGTATCTAAGAACACCTCTTGGAGGAGATGGCCTTTTGACTGAGCTTTAAATAGGTGTCCTTTGGGCATCGGGGGGAATTCAGGAAGGGCATTCCGGTTGGAGGAGGTGGTGGAATCCAAGTTATGGAGTCAGGTAATCACCAAATAAATCATAGAAACAGTGAGATGAGAGCATAGCCTGGATGGATGAAAGAAACAGGAGATTGACTCATTCACCCAACATTCCTGGACCACCCCCTTGGTGCTGGCCCTAAGCTGAGGAAAAGCAAAGGCCAATAATCAGACATGGTCTCTTCCCTTATGATGCTTACTGTTGAGTTGGAGAGTCAGAAAATAAAAGCAATTGAAGTACAATTACATTTTGTGTAGGACTCTGAAGGAACATGAAAACAAGGTGAAGTGATTAAAAACATACCAGAAGAGAGAATCCTTAGTCAGGAGCCCTGAGAAGGTGACTGACAAGGGCCAAGCAGAGAAGCAGAGCAAGAAGCCAGCCGTCGGCTGAGTGTAGGAGAGAGGACCCCAGGCAGAGGGACTCCCAGGTGGTGAGAGTGAGGTGACATCTAAGAAGTTCGTGAGTCTGGTGGCATAGAATCACAGTAAGCATGAGGAAGTGTGGCCCAAGATGGAGCTGGACAGGGGACATAAGCCAGTGATGACCTTGTAGGTCATGGGGACAAGTTTGGATCTTGTTTGAAATTTAATGAGTGTCACTGCAGGATTTAAGCAGAGGAATAAAGATTATTTTTGTGTTAAAGTGTTCACTTGGGATTTTAGGCAGAACATAGGTTAGGATGGCAAATATGGAGGCAGAGGACCTTGAAAAGCTTTTGCAGGAGTCTGGTGAGTCATGGAGGTGGTTTGGATAAGGTGATGGTCATAGGGAGGAACATACTGGGGAGGTAGAACTGATGAGGCTTGCTGGAGGGTTGAGTTGAGGGTACACCAGAAGGATGAGGATGACTCTGGGTTTCTAGTCCCAGAATTTGGTGTATAATTACATTGCTTCCTAAGATGGGGAAGATGGGGTGTGGGTGGAACAGGTGAAGGGATTACTGGGGTTCAGGATCTCAGCCTTGAGTGTGACATGCCTACAAGACAGTAAGGCTGAAGTATGCATCTGGAGTGATCCAGAACAGAGGACTGTTCTGGTGGGGATAAAAATGGGAGTTGTATTGTAGGGATACTAATTAAGGCTATGGGGTGAGGTCATTGAGGTGGGATGTATGGATAAAGAAAAAGAGAGTAGACCTCGAGAGAGGCCAACACTTAGAAATCGTAGTTAGAAGGAGCCTGTGGCCATGACTGAGAAAAGGAAACCAGAATAGTGAGGAAAACTGAGGCAGTGCTGTTTGCACATTGAAAGACAGTGCATACAGGAGGAAGTAGGGAGCACCGGGGTTGCAACTCTACTGAGAGACGTGTAAGGGGAAAGGGAAGTTTTTCCTTTGCTGTTGGTAACTTTAATACAAGTCTTTGGGGAGAGAACCTGGGGCAGAAGCTCTTGGGAGGGTGAGAGGTAAGGGAGTGCATATAGACAGTGCCCTGGTTGTTTGGGTGTGGACGGAGCCCAGAGGGATGTGGACAAACGTCCTTTATTGTTTAAGAAGGACCTCACTAGAGCACATTTTATGCTAATGGGTCAATGAACAAATAGAGAGATTCTTGATGCAGCATATGGAGAATACCCTAAGGAGTGAAGGCCTTAAAAGGTGGAGGGACACGTTTTACTTTGTAAGAAGAGGTAAGGGGGCCCAGGGAATCTAAATTCTGCCTAAACAGATGCAGGTGTGCCTGTCTGGAGTCTTCTGGAAGACAAGGACATCAGAGCAGCAACAGTCTGGTTGAAGAGCAGAAGAGAGGAGAGGAAATGGTTGTGTCAGAGGCTAGGAGAGCAAGTTAACTCACCTGAGAACCAACACTAGACTCTGGCTGAGGTTTCCTACCGTGAGTTTAAAGTGAGCCAGTCAGCCAGTCTTTTATTTATTTTTTACCCCCTAGCAAATTTCTGCCTCTTGGGCACAGTCAATAAGAAGATTGATGGTTGAATTAATCATTCAGAGTAGGATTTTGTCTTGAGTATCAAGGAAGTAAGTCATAGGAAGTTGAAGTTATTTGCCAGGGAGTGCTTATAATGATGGACCATGGAATCCCAGCTGGAATAGACTGAGGGGGGAGGGAACTAATTCAGTGGTGACCTCTCAGGGCTAAGGATTATTTTAGCGGAAAGCCTTGAACAAGAGTCAGAGATGTAGGTTCGAGGATGACCTTGATGGCATGAGAGTTTGGCCAGCCCCTCTGCAATCCTCATCAGCACTTCAAGGACATCCCAAATAAACATGCATTCAGTAAAAAGAGTGTGCTTGCCATGCAGATGCAGTTGCAGGGCAACTGCAATCTTCAATCTCATCATACCTCTAAGGAAATAGCTGCTTCTAAGCCCTTCTTCTGCGTTTCCATTGACGGGGGACCTCAGAGACGTAGATACTCCTACTGTTGACCTTCATCAGAACCAACAGTTTTCCAGTTGGACGACTCTGCAGGCTCCAATATTATACAGTTCCTCCCAACACCTGGGAAATCGACAGCACCTGAGATGCTTTCTCTCTCTTGGCCAACTCCTGTGGTCTCTGTCCAATGTTATTTAACCAGCACAGCAGTTAAAATCTCAAATCATCTTTACTGCTGTTGCAGATTGTACCAGCTGCCTGAGAATGATCTTACCTCCACATGATTAGTAAATGATGAATGGTTGTCTCTTCTTCCAACATTTTCTCTGGAGGATATTGATGTCTCGGAGAGGAGAAAATTCCAGAAAATATGGTATCCTTAGCCACACTGGAGTAGCCTTGTAAAGATCAATCTAATAGTAAAAACATGATCTATGGAGGCAATAAGCAATGGGACAGAGAATGGTAAAAGTCGCTGGAGAAAGATAAAATTGACCTCACCATGGGAACAGGAGGTACCGTAAATGCTCTCATAACTGTCTAGAATCCTGCAAGTGTTGCTGACCACTTCTTGCCAAGTCGATGTGTTAGCTGTTTATCTTCATCCCGTATCAGAATGGTCTAGACCAGGTTATTTTGGTTGAAGTGTTTTTCCTTGCCAGTGGCGGGCAGTTGGCACTGTGGCCACACTGTGCAGTGAGAGAGGGATGTGCTATGTGCAGAATTGGATTTCGGCTGAATAAATGCCAACGGTTTCCTTCTGAATTAAAGAGAAAGTAGATTTGTTAGGGACAGGTCTTCTACTCTAGGATTTCACAGCAATTTAAGCCAAATTCCCCTGAAGTCAGATATGATAAATAGTGGTTTCCACCTGGTGAGCGTTAGATGGGACCGTGGTTGTGCTGTGCTGGCTCTGTTTGATGGAACATCACATTCTGTTCTTAACCTTTAATTCCAGAGGGAAAATCTGCTTTGTAAAATTAGTTCATTTCTCTAAATGGACCGTGATGGCTAATTTTATGTGCCAACTTGACTGGATCAAAGGGTGTCTGGATATGTGGCTAAACATTATTTCTGGTGGCTTCTGTGAGGATGTTTCCAGATAAAATTAGCATTTGGATCAATGGACTCAGTAGAGCAGTTTGCCCTCCCCGGTGCAAGCGGCTGTTATCAAACCTGTTGAGGGCAGGAATAGAACAAAAAAGCGGAGGGAAAAAATAATCTGTCTCTTCCTGCCTGCTTCCTTGAGCTGGGACATCCATCTTCTCCCGCCCTTGACACTTGTGGTTCTCGGCCCTTTGGATCTGGGCTGGAAACACACCGCCAGCATTCCAGAGTCTCCAGCTTGCAGATGGCAGATCCTGGGGTTTCTCAGCCTGCACAATCGCATGAGCCAATTCCTTATAGTAAATCTCCTCCTCCAGATGTGTCCTGTTGGCTCTGTTTCTCTGGGGAACCCTGACTAATACACGGACTAACTGCTCTGGTATCAACAAGCATGTTCAGGAAGAGCAGACACTCATGCCTGGATCACCTTGGCTGGGTCACGTTCATCAAGTTGTGATGGTTTTGCTTTGCTTAAGGAGACCATGGACTACTATGAGATGCCCCTGCCCTTTAATTTGGACTTATCTCCTCTTCCTCCTACAGATACCCAGGCTCCGGCTAAACTTCACGTCTTCCTTTTCCTCAAATCCAATCTTTGCTATTCCAACTCCATCCCTTTCCTCTTAAAAACACCTCCACTCATAGCAAACGCCTTCTCTAAATAGAAGTCTCTTCTGATCCCCAATGTATTTGCTCATTCATTCATACAGCAAATATGTATCGCACCCCTTCCACGTGGCAGGGACTTTGCTTGGACAGACTCTTCCGAATTCCCATAGCACTTTGCAGAATGCTTAACATACTTAACAAATATTTTATGATTGAATGAATAATTGTATAGCGTGGTTTTAGTTTGTTAACCCTTCTCACTTGGTTATAAACTAATAGGCTTAATGCACGTTATCACCCCTACTTCCCTGTGAACGTAGTAGGCAATTGATTCATTGTTAAAAACTAGGCAGAGAGAACCCTGAGGTCCATTAAGTCAGTAAAAATCCATCTGTCGAATTAGCCATCACCACGTCCTAAAGTAAGAACAATCAGGCCACATTCACAATTGGTGGTTCGTGCCTGGTTCCCATTCTTGCTTGGTTGACAAACAGCCAACTATCCTAATATTTTCAATTCTCTTCATTCATTACCTGACTTGATGAGGAACAACCATTCCAATGTCGATAGGCATTTAATATTCTGGTCCAGCCTCTTCTGTGAGAGACTGTAAATGGGGTAAATTGGAATATTTCACACAAAGCTGAATAGGACTCAGTTCTGCCATTTTCATTTTGCGGCTGCCGTCCTCATGTGGTGTGAGCTGTCAGTGCTGTCTGAGCACCCAGTTCAGTAAGAGATCCTTGTCATATTAGCTCTACCCGGTGCATTGCGAGGAGAGCAAACCCAAGAACTAAAAAGGATTGCCAACTTTTGAGAGGAGCAGAGCACACCAGAATCACGGGAATGAAGGTTAAGGAATGACTGGAAGCCATCTACACGGACAGAGACCAGCACTTGCCATGAAACACATGTTCAGTAGGTATTTGGGGAATTAATAAATGACCCAACATATCCCTTCAGCCTGCGTCCACGGTTTTCCTAAAGTCCTTCTTAACGTAAGGATGTCCCTTGGAGAAAGGAGGGATTATTTGGAAAGCAAACACAATGTTTTTATTTTAACCCTGGCCCAGAAAATTATCTACAACACTAAGGGTGCTTGATAAATTTTTGTTGAATAAAGAAAGCAATGAATATATCCTCTGGGAAGGTGACAGCCAACTGTCCCTCCAGTAAGACTCCAAGAAGTAAATGTTCTGTCGCTGAAGTGACAAGGTCCTCTACGTTTCCATTAACCAAATGAAATGATCTCAAGAATCCTGAGAGAACAGGACAGTATGTAGCTCAATTTTATTCTAATATAAAGGTGCTTTTGACTCCTTAAAGGGTCTGGGGCAGGGGGTGTATCAGGTGTCCTGATGCGTTGCTCAGACGCCACGTAATTCATTATTACACTTCATGCCCCTCTCAGTCAGGTAGCAACTCTCCTTTGCATACTGGGGGCTGAATTGTCTATGGAACTCTCAAGCTGCTGTCCTGTAGGGACACGGAGAAGTCCTGGTTTTCTCCAGGGTGGGTAACATCAGCATGTCATGTCCATTTTATTTCTGTATCATGGTTGTTCAAACTCAACACAAGACCTCACGGAGTCCAGTCAAGGTACGACAGGTGGTAGCTCGTGGCGTGGAGGAAAGGCAACCTCCCTGCTCATTGGAAGTGAACACCCAATGGAAAATCTCATTTACTATCAGGCCACTCTGGCTGTGCTTGGGAAACTCTTCGGGAAATTTTAAAGAAAGAAAAGAGTATCCGGCCCTCACACTGAGCCAGGAATAGTGTCCCCCGCCACCAGCAAGACTGGAAAACCTCATTATTCAAAAGGCAATGGGTAAACCCTTCTGAAGGGTCTTTCTGCAGCTGTGGTAGATAATTAGCCCTACACTCAATGCTGTTCCGATCTAACTCACACATCTTACAAGCAAGACTATAAAGGATTGAACTGTTTGTGTAAATATCCAGCACCCAAAAGGGTAAAATTTGCAATGTCTAAAATCCAATCATAAATTACCAGCCAGGAAAAAAGCAGAAAAATATGACACATGAGGAAAAAAAAAAACCACAAACAAACAAACAAACAACAAACAAAACCAACTGAAATTGTCCCAGAACTGATACAGATTACAGACTTAGCAGACAAGAAAATTAAAACAGTGATTAGAACTCTATTCTATGCCCCCCAAAGCTAAGTCAAGACATAAAGCGTATAAAAAAAGGACTCAAATTAAATTTCTAGAGAATAAAAGAACAATGTCTGGGATGAAAAATTCATTGGATGGGATAAATTGCCAACTAGACATTGCAAAAGAAAAAAATTAGTGAATGTGAAGACAGTAATAGAAACTCTCTAAAATGAAACACGCAGAGAGAAAATAATTAAGGGAAGAGCGTCAGAGAGCTGTCAGGCAACTTTAACTGGACTGAATATATGTATAACTAAGGTCCCTGAGGAAGAGGAGAGAGAAGGACGGCCGGGGGAAAAAAATTGAGGAAAACAATGGCCAAAATTGTCCAAATTTGATGAAAATTGGGAACCCACAAATCCAAAAAGCCCCAAATTCAAAGAAACGTGAAACACAAGAAACGTGGTAACTCAGGAAATTAAATTGAGGCTTATCACAATCCTGTTGTTCAAAACCAGCGATGAAGAGACCAAGAGGAAAGATACAGGGGTTAAACGTGGGAGGAAAGAAACAGATACAGCGCGCTCACACTACCCAAAAGAAAGCCGGAGCAGCTTCCGGGCCGTGCAATTCTGCAGTTCTGCTCAGCCATACAGAAGCATGAACTAAGCAAACATAACCCACGAGCAGAGCTCAGAGTAATGATGCTGGGTGCGAGAAGCCAGACCAGAAAAACGCAAGCTGTAACATCCCAATTATATAAAACTCTGCAAAACACAACACAGAAACAGTGGATCCGTGGTTGCCTGGGGGATGGGGCATGCGGGAGGGAGGATGGAGGGGGGATGGTGAACCTTTCGGAGGTGATGGACATGCTCACTCTTGACGGGGATAATAGTATCACGGGCATGTACGTATGTCAAAGCATATCAAATTATATGCTTTAAATATGTGAAGTTTATTGTATGTCGGCTGTACTTTAATTAAAAAATGAAAGTCATTAAACCATTAATGATTCCCCACTTGTGCAGACTCTGACTTAATTTGTCCAAGGCGGGGGTGTGATGGATGGAATTGCGCTCCTCCCCAGTATGTTGAAGCTTTAACCCCCAGGGTGACTGTATCTGGAGACGGGGCCTCTAATGAGGCTAAATGAAACTGTTAGGGTGGGTTCCTGATTCAATCTGATTGGTGTCTTTACAAGAAGAGGAAGGGGCAGCAGAGACGTGTGTGCACAGGAAAGGCCGCGGGAGAACCCAGCGAGGAGGTGGCCGTGCGCAGCCGAGGACAGAGGTCTCCGGAGAATCCAGCCATGCTGATGCCTTCGTCTCCAACTCCCAGCCTCCGGAACTGCGAGGGAATAAATCTCAGCTGTTCGAGCCCCGCGCTGGGCGCTGTTCTGTGCGGCAGCTGGAGCGGACCCATCAGGGGATTCTTGGTAGCAGTGTTTTGGTAAGGCTCCCCCGGAGAGCCTCGTGAGTAGCCAGAACCATGACACACGACATTAGGCCAGGCCATTCCCCCTCCGGCTGCAGACTGAGCTGGACGCTGAGACCGGTGTGGTGTCCGAGCGTGTTCACCCTTGCTCGGACCCCAACGTCAAGACTTCGTCAACCGCCCTGGGCTTTCTGCTTCTCTGTCTGTGTCTACACCTATACTTTCTCTACATCTTTTTATCCAACAATGAGCCACGTAAGTTCTTTGTCAACAAATCGACCTCATTCAAGTGCACGAAGCCTTGTGCACACCCCAAGGCAGGTGTGGAAACGGGCATTCCAGATGATGAAAGGGGCGAGGCTTGGCCAGACGAGAAACATATATCCCTGTTGGTGAAACTCCGCGCCCTCTCACAGCATATGGAATTTTAAGCAAGTTGAGTCTCCTGATGTGGCTTGATTACAACCAGTTCCTGGATATTCTATTTATTTTTATTTTTACATTAAAAAAAAATCAACGAGCCACTTATATACAAACCATTGAATAAGTGTGAAAACATTCAAGCTTCCAAAATAATTGCAAAGGATTTGAGTTTCAGAATTAAAAGTAGGTTCAGTCGAAGCCTTCAAGCCAAGAGTAATAATTAGTGTATGCACCATAAAACTGGGTTTTAATTAAATATGTCTTTGAATAAGAAAGAAGCTTTATGAAGTGTAGTGCATGCACATAGAAAGCTTTCAAAATGGCACTGATAACATCCAGAGAAATGTCAAATATACTTGAGAAGTTTAAAAATGTAACTCATTTTAAAGTGAAGCGTGATAATTTACTGAGACATACCCTGACTTTATTCCATTTATTCTTAAATGCCCAAAATATCTTCCAGGGAGCTTCTCGAGTGGTCACCCAGCATCTCGCACATTGTCTGCTCCCTTTTGCCTCCAGCACCGTGTTCAACTCCAGTGAGCACTTGGAAAAGGGGTGCCTCCGTGAGCTGGGAGGAAACAGAACTTTTCTTCTCAAACAAGTGCTTGCCGGAAGGGTCAGATGGAGAGAAGTTAGTGGCTGTCACTTCAGCATTTCAGGGACAAAAAGCACCATTTGTCACCCAGGTACATTGCTCTGTTATATTGTCTCTGATTAAGATGGTCCTAAATGAATGTTTAATGACGGAACATGGTGTCTCTGCAGATTTAGAAACTGCAAATTAGGCTGGCCATCTCCATCAGAAACATCTGCCCGCTTCCATATGTGTCGCTCGTAGATGGAGAGAGGTGATCTTTCCCTGGGTCCCTGCAGATGTGTGGTTCCATTTGGTGGCTCCTGAAAGTCCTGTTCCGAATCCTAATGGCAACCAAGCATTTAAGCTTTGCAAAATGTGCCAGCTTGATTTCCTTATGGCTCCAAATTGACATGCCAGATAGCTGACATCTTTGTTGATGAACAGTAGAGAAATGGAGGTAGTGTGGTTCTTGCAGATGGCAAGACACCCACCCTCAGGCATAAAGACAGTGGACAGCATCACCCTCTGGTGGCCTGGGGACATTGTAAATATTCCCCTCTGCGAAGGTTCTGCCCACCAACCAGCTCATCCTTCCTCAAGGCAAAAACTCAAAGATAAAAGGGAAGTTGGAACACGAGGCACTCCCCACCCAAGCAAACAGCAAGTGGATTTCTTTTAAAATTCAAAATTCTTTTTAAATGTACTTCCTATTTAGCAAATCACTTCTGGCTCATTCATACTGCGCACAATGTAATACAAAAAACCTCTATTTGATATGACAATGTCTGTGATGTACTGTTTCATTCTATGAATAAACAGTAGCTTGCGGCAAAGATAAGGCATTGCTTACACACTAATAGGGATTGGAATTGCCGTGAAATTCTAAATGGACAGTACTTATGGTAATTAGTTAAAAACCACCGACAGAAACAAAGTCCCCAGCTAGAATAACATCGTTCAGACTTCAGCCTTCATTAAAACGGAAGCTACTGATTCTTTGGGAAAATGGTCTTTATAATTTCTTACTTATCTTCCAAATGAGAGGAGTGCCTGCAGCTGGTGCGGCGTCTGATCTCTTCTGCTCCCCTCATGGGGCTCCCCACCCCCAGTTATCCCTGCTGGTCAGAGACACCCTCTTGGGTTCAGGATGTGGCCATACCCACCAGCATCTCTCCTGTGCATCAGTGTGTCAGCCTCTTGGCTCCTCTTGCCCACCCCAAGCCCCCCACCCATATATTCTTCACACAGATGCGTGATGGTATTACTATTCCGTGCTGATCTCTCCGCACTTTGAATGAAACCCAAAAGCTCTTCCCTGTGTGTCTCCAACCATTATCTTCCCCATCCTTCCCTGTCTCTGTGATACTAGCCTTCTTCTTTACCCCAAAGCTCAGCAGGCATTCCACGTCCTTCCCCTGGCAAGCCCTTCCTCCTGGTCCTCTCATGACCGGCTCCCTGTGGGCATTCAGGATGCCCTTTGCATCCTTGCTGTCCCACGTTAAGAATCAGATATGTCCAGTACTGCCTGTCTTCACAAAGATGGCTCAGTTCCCAGTGCCTCACACGGTGTCCCGGACAGAGAATGCCCTCCGTTCATAACATTGACCGAATTAGACGGGATGCATGATACTGAAAGCCTGTCTGTGCGTGGAGTTCCCCAGGGTGCAGGCCTGCTACAGACTCACCAACATGCCCCAGGATGGGCCGTTTCAGCTCCACGACCCTTATCATTGACAGCTTACCAGGTGGTGAGAGTGGGGAGGGAAGTAAATGAAGCCCATGGAACCCTGTCTCCATGATGAGGTTGTGGGATATCGGTGAGGTTCCGTGGGGTGGAGTCTGGAGCCAATGACCAAGAAAGAATTCTTGAGGAGTCTTTGGTGCAAAATGGTCGTTTATTAAAGCACGGTCACAGGACCCGTGGGCAGAAAGAGCTGCAGCCCCGGGTTGTGAGGAGTGGCTGATTCTATACTATGGGGTTGGGGAAAGGCAAGGAAACAGAGAGGTTGGGAAAATACTTTCATATGCTAAAGAAAACTCACAGGGTACTGGAGGCCTTGCTATTGTCAAGTTGAGGCTGTTTACCCCTCCAGCGAGGCGTTAACATGAAGATAGTTGGGAACTTCCTGGAAGAATGTCACATACATCCCATATTGGGGGGGGGGGGTTGCAGGCTGCCAGTTTCTGCTTTGTCCTCAGCTTGCCTTGTGTTCCCTCATCATCCAGATATGGTGAAAGTGCTTCTGGTAGAAGATGTTACAGACTTGTGAGTTGTGTAGAGACACTGGTCTTTTAGAGTTGTCCCGGAGGCCAGTCGTTTCACAAGCTAGACGATGAAATATTCATAAGTGGGTCGGGCCTTCCGTGAATGCGCTCCCCAAAGACCTCGATGAAGGAGCAGCTTGGCAGTTGTTGTCTTGAAACAGTCAAGAGACAAAGCTCTTTATGCAAGGAATATGTTTTCCTCCACTGGAACAATATAAGGGTTGCAGTCATTTGATTGAAATCAGAGTTTCCTAAGAGAGACAGGAAATGGAATGTCTTGTGATGAACATCTGTCCGATGCCCGGGCCACGCTCAAGTTCTTGGTCCATTCTTCCTCCGTGCAATTTACGTCTTTGTGACTTGGGTACCAAATGGGAGGCTCCAAAACTCCTGCTTCCCCAATGCCGTGTGTGTGTGTGTGTGTGTGTGTGTGTGTGTGTGTGTGTGTGTCTGTTGGGCGCTGGGGTCAGAACCCAGCTCAACTTCACATTAGCTCAATTCAGGTTGGTGTGGACAGGGTCTGGCTGTGACCTCATGTGGCATGCTTAAGGCCTCACGGTACAACTTAGTGTCAGGAAACTGTACATTAACAAATAAAAAGGTGACTACAGTGGGTGGATTAATATCCTGTAAATAAATCATCATTTTTAACAAACGATTCCTAGAAATCAGTGTGAACAGTGCAAACCAACCAACTGGGCAAAGCAAGTAGCAGACAATTGGTCCGAGCAAACCTCCCCGGCCAGCCCGCGTGGAAGGACACCTAACCTCAGTGATAATTCAGGAACTCTGTATTCAAGCAGTCCTGAGACACCGTTCTATGTCAGTCGTATCAGCCCCAAACAAAACAAAACACTTGGTTATACCAAGTGTAGATAAGGAATCATACGTTTCGGAGATGTGTTTGCTTCTCACTCCGTAAGACGCAGATCCCATGCGGCACGACGACCCCACTTCTCAGGATCTACTCTAAGGACACACTTGGACCTGTGGGCTGCAAAGTTATGGCGAGATTGTTGTAACTAGGTGATAGGAAACTACGTCAACGTCCGCCAGTACGGGAGTGGATGGATAATCATGGTGTGCTCACAGAGAGAAATGCTACACAGGGGTTAATAGGAATGGGCGAGATACGGGTTAACCTGGAAGCAACATTCAGTGAAGGAGCAAGTAGAAGGAGCAAGATTTTACACTCATCGGGAAGAAAAATAGGGAGCAAACTGAAAAGTGTAAAAGGAGAATTGAAATCTCTCCTAAGCCCATATCCCAGACATAATTGCATTAGCCTGTGAGTGCACCGCCCTCACGTTTGTATGTCTGCCCACGCTTCCTGTTTATTCCTACGAAATGAGGTTCAACTTGCTTCGTATGTAGATTTACATCTTTTCTTCAGAAGCGAAGTCATGTCACATGCTTTTCTCCATGCTGTTAATATTCTGCAAAGGCCAGCTTTCCCAGGGCTGCTTGATAGACTCCTCTCTTGCAAGTTTTCATGTCTCAATTGAACTGTGTCTGCAGCGAGAGTGATTTTCCACCATGGGGCAGTGGTCACCGTGAGTTCATAGATAAGGAGCAGTTGAATTAATTCCTTAAATCCCCACTTGCTTCCAGCAAAGATTAGAGGTGAATTAAGACCAAAAGGACAGTAACTAAGTGATGAAATCTTTGAGAATGATTGGGAGCAGGGGAAAAGAAGGAAGGAAGTTAATTGTATCTGAAAAAGTTCTTAAGAGAGAATGAGCTTCGACAGGGGAGCATGAAGCTTTGCTCTGAATTTCCTGGCAGCCAAGAAAAACGGGTGCGCGAAGAGGCAGGTAGCTTTAGCAGATCAGGAAAGCTCAGAGCAGCTCCTAAGAGGAATTTGTCATGGGGGTCATCACAGATGACACCACAGTGACCCCATCTCCCATGCCATACGTATGATTGTTTCTTATAGGACCTGAGGTCCTGTCAAAGGGAAGCTATAACTTGTCATTTATTTTAGATAATCGGGAGCTGAAGCGGAAGTAGCTTCCCATGAGTCTGTGCTCATAGGGAGGGAAGCTCTGAATCAGCAGCCAGAATGACCCATTGGTTCTCAGTTATGCCCGCAGGGGACTCGGCTGTGTGTTGGCAGGATGCATCTTCAGGATGAAGTCTCTGCCGAGGACCCAAAGTGACGTGTGGTTACTTGTCCTACCCTGGGACTGTTGTTCTATCTTACAAATCCTACCTGCAAGGTCCCTTCCTTAGGGGAACACTACCTGGTCCCAGTCCTGCTTCTGTCTTTGCAAAGTAGAAGCCAATGCACGCCTGTGTCCCATATCACATGTTCCTGGAACTTACTAGTACTACCCTTATCATGTGCTTGAGTTTTTCACAAATCCATTGTCTCCTTGTGAGCAAAGAGCTCATCTATGAACTCCTGATATCAATTAAGTAATGAGTAAGCACCTGTGGGATGGAAGAGCGTGCTTAGCATGTCAGGGGACATGAAGGAAACACAGTTCGTGTTTGGGATTAGAGCCAGACCTGGTATTTTTTGTGATAAATGGCTAACTCACCTCTGGCATGAGCGTGGAATATTCAAGACCTTCCCCAAAGGGCAATTTTGGATGAGACACCCTGGGAGAGTGGGAGTTACCCAGCATCTGGCTCCATCACGGAAGAATCTCTACAGGACCCTAGTGCATCATGCAATATTCATGGCATATTAGGTCCGACTCCAGCATAAAAGTTTTGCAGACGCATCCGTGAGCAACACAATGAGTTTAGTTGTGCAAAGAGCTCTTGGTAGGGGTGCTCAGCCCCTTGTACAGCCTCCCCGCCCCCACTATCGGGGAGCCGAATTTGCCTTCCTTGCCTCCTCTTCCTCCCCACTGTGAATCTTGTGATCTGCGTGAAGGGCCAGGGAGCCATAGTGAAATTTTACAGCTTGGCTTTTAACTGGTTCCTGTCTATAAAATTAAACACTGACAATAGATTAATAAGTGCCGTAAAATGTCTTAAATTCTTAACCGCTAGCTCAATTAGGTGGAAAAAACATAACAATGTCTAATAGTGGATTGCCCAGGATTCGTGCAGAGCATTACATTTAAAGACTGTGGTTTATGGAGAGGAAAAGGCTGGGAGAGAACTCAAAGGAGAAATAGGAATGATTCTTTCTGGTAAAGAACAGCCGTGATGGCGTTCTTATCTCCAAGCCAGTCCCCATCCGCTCTCCCGGATTATAGCAGTGGCCTGTGAAACTGGTTTGCTGGCTTCCACCCTGACCACTCCCCCAGTCCAGCTCTCAGTCCTGTGTCCAGAGGGACCCTCCCTGCCATCACGGCCGGATGGCTTCTCTGCTCAAATCCACCAGTAGTGCCCTATCTCACAGTCAGAGCCAAAGTCCTTAACATCAGCCATTAGAACCTTCACAATAAACCCCCATTACCTATCCAACCCTCGAGGATTTGCTCCACTCCCCTTCACTATCAGGCTTTATAGGATTTGCCTCCTTTCTTACTTCTTAGGCCCTAAGGGATCTGGTCCTCCCCATCTTTCAGACCGTAGAGGATTGTACCCCCTTAACTATCAAATCCTTCTAGACTTGATCCCCCTTACCCATGAAACTCCATTACCTATCAGACGCCATACACTTCTGCTCCCATCACCTCTCTGACTTCATCTAGTCCTCTTCACGTCTCATGTGCTCTGCTCAACCACACTGGTCTCTTTGCAGTCTACACTGGCCTCGGGCTGCTCACACTTCAGGACCTTTGTACTCGCGGTTCCTTCTGCCTATGAAGCTGTTTCTGAAGATGCCCACCTGCTCACTTCCTGCAAGTACTGACAGATATATCCTTATTTGTGAGGTCCTCCCAGTTACTTCATTTGAAATTTCAACAGCTCCCATCTGCCTGTCTCTTCCTTTGCTCTGTCTGTTTTCCCTAGGACTCACCTCTGGCATCCTTCATATCCTACTCATTTGTCTTGTCATTGTTCCTTGGTCTGGAATAGAAGGTCCGGAGGGCAGGGACGGTCACCTGTTTGATGACCATACCCTCGCACCTGTGCCTGGCACAGAGCCGGGACGCAGTGAATACCTGTGAACAAATGGGTCTGTGGGTGTGTCCACGTTTCGCACGTGTTCTGCATCACACCCACTCTGCGGAGCATCAGGGGTTGTCGGTAATCAGTAACAAAAGCCCCAGCCACACGTATGTGGGAGGAACTCTGAGTGGAGCAGCATTCTGTCCTCTCAGGATTCCTCTGAGCCTCCTCCGGGTGCCACCCAGAAGCCTCTGCAGTGCTCCCAGACGCACCAGCACGCGAGCCTCTTGTGGGACTAAGGCTCTAAGGACACACTCGGGAGCACGTGAGGTGACGCTGGAGTCTTTGCTGGCAACCTCTCCCTATGAAGAAGGATAAATACCTCTGCAGAGATTGGGGCTGCTGTTCCAGTCATATCTTAGAGCCCCATGGGCATCTTCCTAAGTGTTCTTGGACTTGGCCTGATGGAGGAAGTGTTCTTCACAGGGGACGCACATCAGACCCCAGTGGAGATCTAGGAACCTACAACGGTACTGGAACTCCAGGGGGAAGGCTGATGATACTTGGTGAGGCCTCACGTGTTCATGCCAGGTGAAGGTCAAGCCAGGTGAAGGTCAAACCAGGTGCAGCTTCTCCAGATCTCCTCTTTATGGGCAGACCCTGGACCTCTTGCTGAGATCCTTGCCAATCTTCCCTTTAAAAATGATTTTCAATACCCAGAGTTTGGTAACTGCTATCTCACCTTTCTCTGAGTTTTGTGTGAGATGCTCCCTGGTAATTCCCCCCAGGCTTCTCGTCCTTTCTGCACAAGGCCACCATGACCTAGGTGGAGGGCAGATGGACAGGTGTCTGTCTCTCTGTGCCAGAGGGTCATAGCACTCTAGAGAGGGCCAACTAGGAGAGAAATGGATTAGCTGAGGGTCCTGGAGTTAATGGCCAGTACTGAGGCCAAGGCACCCTAATGGGGTGGAGACAGACCCTGCTGGCCCTCCCCACAAATCAAGCTTTGAGGGCATTTTTCATGGCAGGGGGTTGGACAATCCATTTTCAGAAGAGATATATCCTCTTTGAAACACAAAATGTTCTCTCTTTTTCCAGAGACCCTGATTTATCCTTCACCTGTACCCTCATTTTAATCCTCAGACTCTCCTCCCAGAGGGAATGGAGACATTCAGGATCCCAACCCATATGCTCCCAACCCAGTCAAGAGAACTGCTTGCAGGTAAAACGGTACTTCGCTCAAGGAATGCCAACTGTGTTGGGCGGGATTGAATGTGGCCCCCACGGCCCCACCTCCCATGTTGTTCACACCCTTTCACTCTCTTCTGAGTGTGAATGGAATCGGGGACATGGTCCCGAGCAACAAGATGCAGCAGGGTGTATGAAATGACTTGTACGATTGTAAGGTCTGTCTTGCCAGGTGACTCGCTCCAGCCCCCAGCCTCCAATCAGCAAGAAACCAGGGTCCTCAGCCAGGCAGCCTGCCGCGAACAGAACTCTGCCAACCACCACGAGTGGTTGGAGACAGACCCCTTCCTTCCCCAGTTGAGCTGCAGCTGAGCACTCGGGCCCCGATGACAGCTTGACTGCAGCCTCGCATGGAACCTAGCTATGCTGTGCTGGGTTCCCTGACCCCCCAAAACTGCAAGATGACAAATGCTACTTCTGAGTACTGAGTTTGTGGCAACATTGTCATGCAGAAATAGATAATGGATCTGTCTCCCCGCCCTGGTCCACGTGTCTCCCCCGCCAAGTGCTTTCACTTACTCGCTTCTGTTGACACTTGTCAGCCACTTCTATGTCCATTGACCTCATAGTCCTTTGACCCTGGCATTCCAGGATGGTTCGAGGGGATGCCTCCACCACCCTCCACACACATGCCTGGGGCCCGAAATGGTTTGAGTTCAAGGTGGGTTCTTCAGTTAAGTTCTCTGTTCAGGGGGATGTGAGGGATCTCTGGTGCCCCCTGGGGGGTTGACAACCAAAGAAGTCTAAAAACATGGCACCCAACTTCCTTTTACCTGCTGGGGGGGGGGGTCTAGCTGACAAATCGTGAGTCCTGTGCCGTCATCACAGATGAAGCATTCGTGATACTCCAGGGTCTGAGCGCCAGAATCCTGGAACATTTTTAGCTGATGCATAAAGCACGTTCTTCCGCTACGTGGTTGAGAAACTGTCTCACTCACGGGTTGCGTGATCACAGGACTAGGCAGATATGCAGTCAGTTTTGAAACACAGAGTGAGGAACGAAATGTTGCAGAGCGACAGCGTGCCAGGTGCTGAACTAGGTGTTTTGTGCACATTTGCATTCAATTTAGCCTGAGATAGACTAAGGAACGCACTGTGGGGCTTTATATGCCATCACACAGCTAGGAACAGTAAGTGCCCATCCGTGCTATTAGTTTTAGATGCTGGTCACTGTGCAGGATGCTTTACTTGCATTATTTCATTTAAATGTTAACAAGAAGCATTTGAAATGGGATCAATGACTTCCTCCCTTTCCTTTTTGATAGACGTTGAAATGGGCTCAGAAGTTCAGCTCTCTGCTCGAGGGCCTTGGGGTTGGTGCGCAAACACAGGCTGGCCTCCCGGACGCATGCCTTGACCATCTCCCTGTATTAACTCTCTGGGAAGGACTCCTCATTCCGTGCTGCCCTACATCCTGGTGGCCCCCCTCACTGGAGCTACACAGGAAGCAGTGACCCTGCTGCCCAAGGCTCTTGAAGCTCTTGCTCCCCCACCGCCAGTCAGAATTCCATTTCAGGCATATTTGTAGCTATGCAATTCGGGGAGCTCATTTTCTCCCCCACGTTTTTGTTTTCTCTATTCCTAAAACCAAGGGGTGGCATGGAATCACTGATATATAAGCCATCCACTCCCCTGGTTCAACTGATGTAGTTTTGGAATGTAGGTGAGGTCCGGAGCCAAAGGCCAAGAAAGAATCCTTGAGATGTCTTTGGTGCAAAAAGGTGATTTTATTAAAGCACAGGGACAGGACCCCTGGGCAGAAAGAGCTGCTGCCCCGGGGTTGTGAGAGTGGCTGATGATACACTTGGGAGTTGGGGGATGTCAGGAAAAGGGAGGTTTCAAAAGTATTTTCATATGTTAAGGAAGACTCACAAGATACCGGAGGCCTTGCCATTGTCAAGTTCAGGTTGTTTTCCCTCTAGCAAGGCATTAACATGAAGACAGTTGGGAGTTTCCTTCTGGAAGTTAGGTTATTGTAAGAATGCTTTTTTTCTTGTAAATCACTGTAAACTGAGAGAGGCTTCTGTCCTGTAATCTCTGTAAGTTAACCATTTGCTTTTCCTTTGTAGCATTGAGGCAGCCAGGAGTGCCCGAAGAATGTCACACATTTCCCACCTGGGATTGGGGGTCAGGGGGAGTAGCAGGGTATCAGCTCGTGCTTTGCCCTCAGCTTGCCTTCTGCTCCCTCATCAGCTACAACCAGTTCTTTCAAGCTGGTGCCAACGGTCCACCCCTTTGAGAAGCCGAGACTCAACATTGTTGGCTGTAGTGTATTGGACAGGACAGCCTGAGAACAGTCATCCTTCTGAACGCAGCGAAGCGCTGTCAGCTACGTGGAAATTAACTACCGGATCAAATGATGGAAAGTCACGTCTTTTGCCTTAAGATTTCTCTTGAGGGAGGGCAATTTGTCATTTATGGGTCTGGTTGAGTTATATTGTTTCCTATTAAGATAAGTCTAAATGAATCTTTAATGACAGAACACTGTATCTGTACAGATTTAGAAGCTGCAAATTAAGCTGGCCATCTCCATCTGGAACATAGGTTTCCTTCCAGAGCTCTCCGTCACCCGCTGAGTGGCTGAGCCGTTGGGGGTCCCCGCAAGATGTGCCAGTGCAGCTGGAGGGATGGCGCCCCTGAACGTAAATCGTGTGGGGGCTGTGTGATTGAAGGGGGCTCCTGGGGCTCCTGGAAGACAGGACCTCAACGTCAGGGCCCCAGGCTGTCTTCTCAAGATTTCTGGATTGTCTATAACCGTCTCCATCCCGGACAGTAGCCTCAGCCTTCTCTCTAGTGTCTGTTTCCATCCTCACCTTCTCTACCCAGTCCCGCAGAGCAGAAAGCAGGGGATTTGAGAGTCCCCTTTGCCTGACATCTTCCCACACATTTCAGGACTTTTAGAACAAAGATCAAATTCTTGGACTTGGCCTCCAAAGACTGGCTTGATGGCCCTGTCTGCCCCCCAGCCCCATGTTCCTCCACTTCTTCTCTCTCGCCATCCTTCCGGGCTTCCATGGCCACACGCTCCTTCCTACCATGTAGGCTTACCACCCCTGTCCTCCCCGTTTGGAGCAGTCCTTCCTTCTGCCGACTGCTCTCAGCTCCCGATCGCCTTGCTACTCACTCCCCGTACTCTGGCCTCTGTGGACACATTAGTTCTCCAGGGGTGCCTCCCTCCACCCTGGGGTCCCCGTCACTGGAAGACCACAGGCACCTGTCCTGTTCAGCCCAGCGCCCACCCCAGCTCTGAGAGTGATGTTGGTCACTCTGTTCTTGTGGTCCATCTTCCCCACGACACTGTGAGGTCTGGGAGGCCTGGTCGCTGTCTGTTCTCTGTGCATTTCCAACCCTGATGCCAGCACCATGCCTGACACTGGGCAAGTGGGGATGGTCCCTACGATAGAACCCTGGTGGAGACAAAGCTGTGGCTTCTCCCAGCAAGACACATCATGACTGCGTGCGGTCTTCAGCTGCCCCTATCACCCTTCCTTCATGGATGTGTGTGTTTAAATATGGATAAAGCAAACAGGAAGTTCAGGATAAAGGGAAGTGGCATCGTGCCGCAGAGCGAGCTGCAGACACGGCGCCTGGCATGACTGGTGACCAGCTGTGTGTCCTTGGGCAAGCCAGCTCACCCTCTGGTCCCTATTTCCTCATAAGTCAGATGGAAATAGCAGCGGCTGCTCTGCCTACCCACGGGGGTTCTAAGGACCACACGAGAAGCTGTGAAATAGCTCTGCAAAGTACCCGGAGCTCCGCAGATGTGCGGTGGAATCAGCATATTCATTAATAATACAAACACCGCTCGTGTTCGTGGCTCACGGACGCTAACCCCACAGAAGACGGCCGCGTCCGCAGCCCTAGCTCTGTGCGTGAGCACGGGTCTAGCAGACCACGCCGGACAACTGGATTTGGGGTGACAGTAAGCAGAATGTGTGTGAGGGTCTCCCGAGTGTGACGTGGCCCTGAGTGAAGCTTTAGAAGGTGGGCGCCGTTAGTGTTCCCAGCATCACATGGAAATAGAACTGCAGGAAACATTAGCTGACCCTTGTTCAATTCGCACCTTCAAGAGGTTAATTTATGGGGGTGACCTAGTGACAACGTGGAGAGGCTCGTGCCCTTGAATGGTTTACTGCTTACATTTCCCAGGAGAAGATGAGCCCCACATAGGGCCACGTGGGTGCACCGGGTTCTGGTTAGGGCACGGGCACAGGAGTGAGTGGACAGACTAGGCCACAGCCTTTATGGGGGGGGGCGGTTTCCGTGGGCAGGGCAAGGCAGGGGACAATAAACATTTAGGATTGGCCTGTTTGAATAATTCTGGTGGGCTTTGGGGTGCTGGTGCCTGAATCTGGGATGATTTAGGGTGGGGGAAGTGTTGGCTTGTTGCATGAGAGGCAGATGAAGGGGGTGGCTGGGGGTATAGACCCGACCAGCCCCAGGTTGGTTTGGGTATGGAAGGCATGCCCCCTTCCAAGCGCTCACAGTCTCTGAACTGGCTGGTCTTGGAAGGGGCAGTCGCTCCCCAGCCGGCAAGATTTTTAAGTTGTCAAAGCACCAAAAGATACAGAAAGTAAAATCATGATTAATACAGCCCTCTATTGACAAAATGCAGACAAAGAAGGAGGAGGCATCATCCTCTTTCTCAAGACTCCTCACCCCTTCGTGGTACTGTCAGAGTGGAGAGGACTCTCCAGGTGTGGTTTGAACCTTTGACTCCATGGTGGATGGAGGGAGCCCGCAGGAGAGGAGTACCCCAGGATGTCCAAGGACCCGGGGTGGTATGCTTGAGGTGCTGGTGAGTCTCCTCCTGGGTGAGGAGTCTCCCCGTCTAGCTTGGACTCTGGCGGGGCTCGGCGACACCTGGCACCCCAAGCTGATGTCCCTGCTTCTGCCCTGGGCTCCTCCAGCCCCACTTCCACGGGCAGCCAGATTGCTCTAGTGTCCTTGCCCTCAGAGCTGGGCCTGCGGCACGTTTGGGGCTGCAGCTGGAAGCTCTCAGCCCCATCCCTGTGACACGTGGTACACGGTGATGGCATGTCTGATACGTGCCTCTGAACATGTGTGTGCACACCCTCCAAGGTGTTGTGAGGGCGTCAAATACTCCAATGATTCCCAGACTCTGTACATTTTAAAGGCACGTACGACTTGGGGGGGGGGTTGTTTTAGGTAAAGCAGGCTGTGGCTTCTGTATAGTTCCTGGGAACCGGGGATATGCTTCCAACTCTTCCTGCTTTGCCCCCGTCCAGGCAGCTGCACTGGGGACAAAGGGACATGCTCACCACATCTCTTCTCCTCCTGACGTGCAGAAGCCTACAGCCCCAGACATCTAGGCAGGGCCGTTTGACTCATCCTGGCTGCTGGGGTGTGGGTGGAAGGGATGTTGGACACTTCCAGCTCCGACTTCTCGAATGTCTGAGTTAGACTCTGTGCTCTCACCATTTGCTTGCTGGATGTGGACGATCTTGGGAAGTGCTCCCAGAGAGCTGAGGCTCAGGATGCCGTGAGAGGAGACTGGCTCCCTGACTCATCCCTTAGAAGTCTGTCCTGGAGCACCCAGCAGGATGCGAGCCAGATACAACGCTCTGGTGTTACAAGCCTGCTGAGATGGGGACCCCTTTGTCATGGTAGCCGCAGTGATCGCTCTAACCAATCCAAGGGTGTAAGATTGCAAAGGAGTCAGTGCCACCTCCGAACGCAGCTAACCTTGAAACTGTCCTGATCAACCTTTTAAAGAACCGACATTATAATTTACGTGCCGTGCGATGCACCCATTACGAGGGTGCAGCCGGGTGACTTTGACAGGTGTATTTACCCAGACAGCCCCCACCACCGTCAAGCTGTACAACACATCCATCGCCCCCAAAAGGTCCCTCATGTTCATCAAACTTTGTAAAGGGAATCGTTCACAGCATTTTATTCTTTAATTTCCATTCATGACAAGTCACTTTTTCTAGAGGCAGCGAATTGACAGTACACTGCGAAAACTGCTTGGTGTTCAGCAGAACTGGGATGCTGGGGTCATGACCACGAGCAGGGCTGAGCTCGATGAGCGCTTGAGCAGACCCGCGAGTTAGGGGCTTAGCTCCGGTGGCTACGCTCAGGGAAGACTGGATGCAGGATGAGAAAAACCTCGCTGAGGCAGGAGAAGCAGGAGAAGGGAGGAGAGGTCACCTGTGGGCGCACAATGGAGCCAATGAAGGGAAAGAACTATGCTCTAGGTGTGGGTTATGGGGAAAGTAAGGGACAGGGTGAGTCTGAGCTTCCCTTTCGGTAGAGAATTGTACTGGGTAGAGTTTCGGACACGCCGTGGTGTTAAGTGGCTACTTGGGGACACAGAGACGGCATGCTCTGGTTGGCGATCAGAAGCATGGTTGACTCAGGACAGTGGTTAACATGGGAGGTGCTGGTGACACCTGGTGACTGAAACCCCAGGACACACAGAGAGAATATGCAGGGTGGTAATAGGACTGAGGTTGGCGTCCCGAGAACCACAGGAAATGGGGCAGAAATGACTCCCAGAGTAGAAGGAAAGCCTGCTAACCACATTCAGCCTGCTGGCCACCTGCTGACCCCCCATGGCGCATTCTCCCCCCTGCTGCACCTGGCTCTGGGCCAGGGAGGCTGCCCTGTATTTATGGACCCCGGGCCCTTGGCTGTCCAATGGGACTGGCCAGTTGGGAGCACTTACAGGAGACAGGGCAGGAGAGCAGTTGGGTATCTATCCCACTGGCTCTGTCTTGGGGTCCCTGTAGGGCGGGACCCTCGGCAGGAGACATCAGCTCCCAGGAGACACTTTACTCCCAGAAGCTGCTCGATGCCTGTCTCTGAGGCCTAGAGACCAGCTGTTACTAGCACAGGACCTACACACTGCTCACACCTTTGTGAATGATTTCTTCCCTAAATTTTCCTCCAATACCCATTTTGAGTGTGCCATCTGTTTCTCATTAGAAACTGATACAGACATCTGTCACTGGTTTCAAAAATAAACCTACATTCTCTATTTTCTATCTGTTTCCCCAAGAATCCCGTCCCGATTTCTGCCCGAGCTGCAGGGGGCACCAACAGAGAACTTCGCTGTCTGAGAGGGGACCCCTTCTTGCCTGGAACGGCTACCATCACAGGTGGCCTCTCCAGACAGTGTTCCCCAGATGGGAGCACCCCAGGACAGGTGCAGAGCGCAGGTGCTCTGTGGGTATGGCCCCAGGTAGCACAGGAACCTTCGGAAAGGCAGGAGGCAATGTGCTTCCCCAAAGACGTTTGATGCCCAATTATACTGCAGGAATTATTGAGAATTTTAAAATGTGGCGTTTTCCCCCCTCTTCCCTTCCCTTTGGGGAAAGGGTCAAAGTTCCAGACACCTTCTCCGAACGTTAGGTGCCTCGTAAAGCCCCTTTAAGGTTCTGCTCATTTTCTAACTTTGGATGCTGCAGGTCTGGAGCTCAGCTCCCCTCTCCCCTGCAAGGGAAGGAAGGGGTATGGCCTATCCTCCTGCCTGTGGCAGCTCCAGTGCCCAGCAGGTAACAGGCCACGAATGCTCCATCAGGTGCCTTTGGGGAAGAGCCCCTCCTTCCGCCTGCAGGGCGGGCTCTGCTGCTGTTCATTGTTTAAATGTCAACAACCCGTGATGGGAACAGATACACAACCTGGGGAAGAATTCTAGAAGCATATGAATTTGTCGCTCCAGCCATTGTGCTTCCATTGGGGTCGGTAGAGGAAGAAAAAATTAAAAGATAAAACTCACACGGCCACCAAAGAAGAACCATAGTCATATTTTGGCTAACTCGTTAAATAGCTATCGCCTCAAAAAAAATCGAATTGTCCCAAGAAGAGAAGGAAGCAACCAAGAGGCGGATAAATGCCAAAGGGGAAGAAAGCCGCCCGGCCGGCGACGTTGCCAGAGGGACTGAGAGTCGGAAAAGCAGGAGAAAACGATATGATGTCGGCAGCTTTGTGTTAAATCCCTCGTAATGTGTATTCAGATTTGTGCGAGAAGACTCATTTTTAAGGTAAGTTCAAAAGCCCATTGAAAGCACGCTAGTCACTGCTGTAAACTCAGCAGGGCAGTTTGCAAACGCAAAGGGGATTCCTGCACCTTCTGCACGTGTTCCTACTCCCCAGACTGCACCCACTGTAAGCTTGCAGATACTCTAATCGCTTCGTGTGACATACGAGCAGTGCGCGATCTCCACATCGAAACCACAGCGCAGACAAGTCCTCCATTTCTTTAAAGGAAGTTCAGAAAGTGCGTTAAAATGATGGGGGTGTCGCAAACGCCTGCGATGCGCCACGTTACAACCCGGTCCAGGACACTTTCCGCAACCCCATCTGGCGCCCCCATCATCGGTCCCTCTGTGTTGGCGTTAAGAGAATTCAATGACAACTGCTGTTTTCCTAACGTGGCGTGTCTCTGAACGGCCTGAGCCCATGTGCAGGACCCAGAGGGATTTCAGCACCGTGCGGTGTCCCGCGGCAGAGGGCCCCGCGTGAGCGCACCGGCTTCACACGTAACAGGACCCCACCCGGGGACAGCGAGCCTCCTGCCGCGTGAACACAGTTCCTTCTGGAAAGGCCTTCGATCAGGACGCCGACCCCGTGTGCCCAGACGGCGATCATCTGAATGGACGAATCGTGTAGCGCCATCGTCATCGCGGCCCATAAGTATGTTTGTGACGTGCACACACTGCGAGTGTTTGGAATTGGACGTGGGGGGGCGGGGGGACACAGGTGTTTCGCTGTTTACCTGAGGAGCCCTCGATGGCAACAGTGGGCAGATTCTCGGGAAGGACCACACATGTCACGGTACCAGAATCTCTTCGGTGTCAGGTTGCGATGTGAGAAGGGGACGTCGGGGAAGCACCAGAGAGAAGCTGGTGTCTGGACGGCGGGTGCAGAGCGGCATTCAGGTAAGCGTGGGACTGGAGCGGCATGGGCTCCGGGGCGCGGCCGCCCGTCTTGGCTCGCTGGCTGCGCCCAGGCCGAGTCTTCAGTTCATAGTGACTCTTTACCGAATGCTATCATGGGGCAGTTGTGTTCCCTCAAATTCCCCTGTTGAAGGCCTAACCCCCAGGACCTCATAATGTGACAGTATTTGGAGACAGGTCCTTTAGAGAGGCAATGAGGGTAAAGGAGGTCACGAGGGCCGGTCCTCATCCAATCTGATTGTCCTGGTAAGACGAGGAGGTTGAGGGGCCCCTGGGTGGCTCAGTTGTTAAGCGTCTGCCTTCGGCTCAGGGCGTGATCCCGGCGTTACGGGATCGAGCCCCACATCAGGCTCTTCTGCCGGCAGCCTGCTTCTTCCTCTCCCACTCCCCCTGCTTGTGTTCCCTCTCTCACTGGCTGTCTCTCTCTGTCAAATAAATAAAATCTTTAAAAAAAAAAAAAAAAAGAAGAGGAGGTTGGGACACAGACATGCAGCGGGACGACCATGCAGCGACAGAGGGAGTGGTCGGTGTCTGCACGCCAAGGAAAGAGGCCGCAGGAGGAACCTCTCAGACTTCCAGCCTCCAGGACTGGGAGAAATAGACGTCTACCGTTTAGGCTGCTGGGTCTGGGGTGCTTTGCCAGGTCGGGAGGTGGGGGAGAGGAGTCAGGTGGCATCGTGACTTTATGTCCTGCACAGCAGTTCATAGCAGTCCTGGGGTGGGTTTGTAAAAGACACGGCCACGCTGAAGAATGGGCTTGGCTGGGACAGACATGTGGATGAAGGATTTATCGAGAGCAGAAGGGGCTGAGGGGCTCTGACCCCGTAGAGGGTCCAGAAACCACTCTCCTGCTGCTGTCTGACCCTGGAGTGAGCGTCAGGCCTTCCTCTGCCCTCCTGAGGTCCCCAGAGGCCACCAGCTGCCACCCTGCCTTCTTTTAGGTTTATCTACAGTGAACATAGGCTGTCTCCCAGGTGCCGTCTGCCCTGTGATGAGCCCACAGCCCCTGTGTGGCCCAGCCCCTCTGTAACCACACATGACGGGGCCGCGAAGGGACTCCGTGCCCCCTCCCTCAGCAGTTTGGAGGTAGTACTGGAAACTCCATTTTTCAGAGTGCAGACCCGTCCTGAGCCGAGGGAGCCAGACATCTTCCGAGAGAAGGGGAGCAGCTGATGTGCCTGGAGGACCGGAAATGGGAGCCACGGGGACACCACATCCCCGTCCCCAAAACCCCCTCCTGAAGCCCCAGGCACGCTCACTCCTGGGTTCTGAGTGACACCCCCGTGCTTCCTGAAAACCTCTGCCCCTGCCCCTCCGTGTCTGGGGCTCCTGCCCTTCTTGCTAGCTTTCACGGGCCCCCCTGACTCGCAGTCCTGGAGTCCCACCTCACTCTGGCCACACACCAACATTCTTTCGTCTCCTGTGTACAGACGGAGGCGGCAAATACGCCTGATTGTAGGGCTGGTTTCTGATTTGGTCACTGGCAGAGATGTGCCCTGGCCCCTTCTCTGAGTGATCCCAATGGCCCAGTACCTCAGCCACCCCTCATCGTCCTCACAGCCCCACCTGGGGGTTCAAGGGGACCCTGTCCTAATTTGTTACAGGGCTGGCCAGAGTCCAGCGGGTCCTGGGAATCCGGCTGCTGGACCAGAATAGAAGCCACTCAGATGCCATCTGACACCACGTGCGTGCTGTGTGGAGTGAAGTTGTCTCCAACATAAATACGGTTCCCGTGAGGGCCCTCATCGCTCGGGAGAGGGCCCGTCAGCCAATCAGCTACTACCACCCCGCTCCACTTTACACGCGGGGCAGGTTTCTCCGGCTCCAGCCCCTCCGAAGCATTTATTCTGCTCCAAGAGCTGCTGTCCCCTCGGGGCCTCTGGGGCTATTTCTCACTTCCTCTGTGCACACACCCCGAAACGGGAGCCTCCAGCCCCCCGAGGCCCCCTCTCCCTCCGTCTCCCACCCTTTCTCTTTGTTTCTTTCCGACACTTCTGACATAAGAGAAAACAGAACCAAATATTCAAAAGGCACTTTTCCATTTTAATCAGGTTTGGGGGAAACATGTCTAACGAGCCTCTTCGCCCAGCTGGTGGGATGCGTGACATTTACGAGGGCCGCGCGAACCTCGTCCAACAGCCCCATTTAAAATGCCACTCCAGATGCCCCATCTCTGAGTCTTAGAAAGCACTTGTCCTACAAAATGTCATCATTACCAAAAATATTAAGCCGAGTCTTCATCCACTCAGAGTTGCCGCGTAGTTTTGCTGGAATACAAATCACCCTTCTCAGAGAAAGCGGTCAGATGGCTCCTGATGAGGTGCACCGGCTGGAGGAGGACGCAGACCCGGGCTGCCCGGCGCCCTGCTGGGGCCTGACCACGCCTCCTCTCACAGGTGTCCCTGTGTGTCTCCCGCGCGGTGCCTGGGGTCCTGCGGCAGCTCACGTCTGCGTCCAGGGCCCAAGCAGTGGGAAGAGCTTGGCTCCCGAGTCAGGCGCTTGGTGCCACTCCCTGGCCTCCCACGGCCACCTGCAGGGCCGTGCATCTGACCTGTCACTGCTTTTGCAGTGGTGGTCGGCCTCCAGGGACAGAGGTGAACAAGCTCGCATTGTTCACCAACCGTTCAAAGTGGGGCTGGGCTGAGTCAGCTGGAGGCAGAGCAAAGTCCTTGTGAACAGTTTGAGCGTAGAGAGCGGCTCTCGTGGGATCGCCGTGGTTTATGTGTCCTCTGCCATCCCAGTGCTTGGGTATCATTCGCGGCTGCCCTCGGCGCACTCACACACTCAGGGTATGAGCGCGTCTTTCCTAATCCCCACCACCACCTGCTCTAAAGCAGCACTTGTCCTGGCGGGCTGCACACTGGAACCCCCACGTTACCCACGTGGTGTTGAGAGAATCCGCTGAGGGAGCCTTGCACGCGAACCGGGCGTCCCGAGCTCCAGGGCCGACCAAACTCCACCTGCTGCTCCTCTTTGTGTCAGGCAGGGGCTGGGGGCCTTGCCGCTGGGACGGTCAAAGAAGGGGCTCCTGCTACGGGTCCCGGACTGGATGACTCTGTCCGGCAGGTCATGGGGGTTATTGAGTGTTCTGAGCAAGGAGCAGTTTCAGAGTGGTGTTCACAGAAAATGAATTTACCCGGTCGAGCTGAAAGTAGGGTACAGAACGGCGTGCAGGGGACGGTCCTTGTCCACGAGATCTTGAACACCGGGCTGCGGGTGGGACCGCAGTAGGGAAAGTGAGGAGATGTGAACCAGGAACGTGAGGCTTGAGGTTTACTATGGGGTGGGGGGAGCAGGGGGCAGGAGGCAGAGACCCCCGAGGGCACCAGGCATTCCGCGGGTGTGTGGGGTCTGGCAGAGATGAGGAAGGCCCGTGTGAGGGAGAAGGGCTGCTGTCTGGTGAGCGGGGCTTGATTAAGCCATTTTGCCTTTGAGCTGATGGGACCTGACCTTGAAGTTTTGCCTTCAAGCTGAAAGGGATAGAGTAGCTCTTCCTCTTCCTCTCTCCTGAAGGCGTCGTCAGGCCTGATAAATGAGAGCAAACACGTCCTCTTCTTCGCCCCCGTGCACGGAATGATGTCTGCACGTTGGGTGAAGAGCTCGGGATGTGGCAGAGGTGGGGGATGCGTGTGCACGCGTGCACACTCACGCTACCCAGCACCTCAGGGTTTCTTTGGACCAAATTTAGATTCTTAGCTCAGAGTACATTCGGATGAACTTGGCCATGTGGAAATGTTGATTACATGCACAAATTTTGCTTTGGGAGAAGACTGTTTGTGTGTATGAGCTTTTGTGTGTGTGTGTGTGTGTGAGAGAGAGTGACAGGGAGGAGGTATATATAGACTGATGTAGGGACACGTGTCTTTGTGGGGAAACAGATGGCCTTGAGCGAGGGAACCGAAGGCAGAAGACCGTGGGGCTGCAGCTGCTTCCCCGGCGAGCGCCTCCGAAGACACTTCAGCAAATTCCGTCTGATTGCGCTCCCTCTAGCACTTCTTACCCAGATGAAATAAGTGTGGAACAGACTCTTCTGCCTAATGAGAATTTAAATTTTCAACTTTGCCAGAGACGTGAGCCTGCAGACTCGGCGTGATGCCCATTTCTGAGCGCGCGGCTCGAAGGAGCGGAGACCCGATGCTCGCTTTCCCTTCCCTCCTGAGTCCCCACACGCGACCCACACAGCGCACAACGGCCCCCGGACGCTGATAAGGGCACCGCAACAATGAAAGCCCCCCGGCTCAGTGTCCAGCGGGGCACATGAGTCCGAGAGCGCTGGCGGCTGAGTGGACTGAGTGTCTTCTGTGGGCAACAGGACAGATGCCAAGGGAGACACATCCGTGCAGGGGCAAGAGCCCTGCTGCCCTGACTCCCGGGACAGCATAGCGCCCGCAGGCTTGAGCTGTGTGACCTTGAGCAAACCACTTCACCCCCGCTAAGCCTCCATGTTCACATCTGTGCGATGAGAATGACCTGTCCCTGGGGGGTCTGTGGGGATTCCACAAGTGACATGGGGAGGACATCCCCTCCAGAGCCAGAAGCTCAGCCGACATGCAGCTACCCCCAGCCGGGATCGGAAGCAGCCCGCTCCTGTGCCTGAGAGCACCGCGCGCCCTGCAGAGCACAGGCCCTTCGGATTTGCTGAAATGACTTTTCAGAAGCATTCATAAGCAATTTCAAAGCACTTTTGCACATCTTTGTTCCAAGTTGTCGTCTTATTTTGATGTTTTATTAGCTCAAGCCTCCTGGAATCAGTGTGAGAAGGAGGGTTAGGAGTCTCAGATGGGCTGCTGCCCTCCACGCTTGCCAGATAAATGCTGTGAGCGCTCGGAGGGCTTGAGTGTGCGGTGGGCAGATCGAGGATGGAGGGGTGAACTGCGGGGCCTGGAGGGGCACCCCCCTGAGTGGGGCCGCACCTGCGTCTCTGGCTTACGGATCGCAACAGTTTCTGTCTGTTCCCCACGGGGTTTTCTCTTTCCCAGCCCTGTCTCTTTGGTTTCTCTCGGTGCCTTTGCCCTGCAGAGTCCCCGCCAACCCTGCCTGCTCTCTGGGAGCAGAAGCGCAGGATTGCGGGGTAGTCTCCGCTCTGGTTTCCCTCCTATTCCGGGTCTCTGCCCCCGGGCTGGCTCTGCAGCAGGACCCTGGGTCTTGCTGGTTGTACCAGGATCACAAATAGTAACGACCTCCGACAGGTACGGAGCTCTCCTCACTCGGCCCGGGTGTGCTGCGGGGGGCTTCAGAGAGCGTCGCTGCACCGAACCCTCAGGTGACCGAGTGCAGCAGAGTCGCTCCTACTCATGTTGGAGGTGAGGGGACGCACAGAGTGGGGAGTCACCTGCCAGCTGCACAGCCAGGGCGAGGCCGAGCCCCCGTGCCCGCGCTGGAGCCCCTCGCTGGGTCCCCTCCTGAGCCAGCAGGGCTGCGTGAAGGGCTGCTGGATTGCAGAGCTCAGACAAAACCTGGGCTCGTTTGGTTTTCCGTAGAAGGAAGGAGCAAGAAAAAAACTCACCCCTTGGGGCCTGGGGGAAGTTGATGACCATCCCCCTGATTGTACTGCCCCGTTTCCAAAGCACCTGGGCATACCAGGTTTTGGTGAAATGTTTGCTGCTAACTTCACCTCCCCTCCAGACCCCCAGACGTAGATTCTTGAATGTGCTGCCCCTGTTCAGATCATCTCTGCAGTCACACAGAACAACCCTTCTTTAAGACCTCAGTGTTTCAGCACCAACCCAAGCACCCTCCTTAGGTTGGAGGCTGTGAAACACGCTTCTGGAAATCCTGTGGCTGGTGTGTTCATTGGCCACAACTTGCCCTGCGGGACTCAACCTCGTGAGAACTTCTTGGGCATTGACTCTGGGCCCATCACTGTGCGATCAACACCACAGGGCTGTGGTGTGACCCTGCGCACCTGCTAACGGGCACCTGCAGACGTTTCCCAGGGGTGAGGGCGCACGCGGGGGCCATGCCTGTTTATGTAAAAACCGTGGCTCTGGAGGCACAACTCTAGCACTCCTCCCACGGCGTGAAGACACCCTACCAAAGGGCTTTGGGAACGAGGCTCTTGCTGGCTCTCATATCCCACATGATTACGAGGGTGGTTTGTTCTCTGGCTCTCCAAACTTCATGAATATATACAGTACACGTTCCTTCTAAATGTTTGTTATGAAATAATTTTTGACTTACAGAAAAGTTGCAAAAGTGGTACAGGGCATTGACGTAGACCCTTCACCCCACTGCCCTGTCTATTAATGTCTTATGTAACCCTGGTACCATTACTCAAACCAGGAAATTATCATCGATAAAATACGCGTAGCTCCAAACCTTGGTTGATTGGCCCCAATTTGTCCACTCACGTCCTTTTCTGGCTCTAGGATCCCCTGCTGTATTTGGTTGTGAAGGAGTAAGTTTAATGGGTCCCACCTAATGGTAGTCACGTGATTATCATCCCTTGATTGGAGGTTTCTGCACACGGGCCTGTGGACATCTGATTGTACGACCTCTTGTTAGGTGTCCTGATCCCAGAATTTTAAAGGGAGAGTCTTAGTTTGACACTTGAAAAATATCAACCTTTAGATTCTTGAACTCCCTGAAATTTTCAGGGAGATGCTTTTCCTTTGGAAGCATTTTTCGGCTCAGTTTTTGACACTTCTGCTATTTTCCAAAACAAATAAACTTGAGGGGGCACCTGGGTGGCTCAGTCAGTGAAGCGTCTGCATTAGCTCAGGTCATGATCACGGGGTCCTGGGATCGAGCCCGCAGTGGGCTCCCTGCTCACCGGGGGCTCTGCTTCTCCCTCTCCCTCTGCTTCCCCCCGCCCCGCCTGCTTGCGCTCTCTCCCTCTCCCAAATAAATAAATAAAATCTTTAAAAAACCCAAAACAAACAACAAATAACCTTGAGCCTTCTGCCCTGCTTTCCTGATGGTGAAGCATGACCGTGGGTCCTTCACGATACATCCGTAAGTGGCAGTTCCCCGCATAGATACAGCCTTCCTCCATGGTGACCAAATCTAACTTTGTTAGAGGAGCGCTTGTGTTCTGTTGCAAGAAAGACAGTGAGAGGGTAATAGCAGACTTGCTGACAGCAATGTCTCTTGACTTATTTTAAAGAATAAAAATAAAATATAGAGAGAGATATGCATTTTTTTCTTAAAGAAAATGAATTATTCTTTGAAAGTTAGTCAATCTCTTGGGGGCACAGGGTGGAAAATTAGATTTTAATGGCTTTGAAATTGAGGTTCCATGGGTCAATAGTACTGGACACTTGAAGTCAGATGACAAATCTATTAGAAGAAAATCCAACATTTTGTTGCTCATCAGAAAGGCGGCTGGAGGACAGCAGGCAATGTCTTGGAACCCTTCTTGCGCACAGAAATCATCCGAAGAGTTCCATTTCTGCTTGGTGTTTTGAGCTCCTTTGGAGAGGATCACTCATGGATGTCTTGACGCTCCTGGAGTCAGAAAGGTTCCTGGTTTCTGGACTGTTTGCAACATTCAGTTGCAGGCGGTTTGGCCAGAGGGGCATTTCATATGCATTCAGTCCTACGGTGGCATAGAATGGATGCCGTTGTTTCTCAGCCGACTTTCCACAGTCAATCCTGGTTTGCATTTGTTTGGCTGACTTATCCCCATCTGATGCACTCAGCTTTTACACTTCCGGTGGGTTATGAGGTTGGCAAGGCTGCCATGTGCAAAAGCCAAGTCTGGTTTTTGTCTTGTGTTACTGACTCAATCTTATTTTGTAACATTTTACAGAAATGAAGGCACAAACCATATATGAGTGCATCAAATCAGTAATTAAGTCACGCATTTTCCTGCGTCTTCAACAATACTTACTCTGCAGGCACCGAGCGCCGGACGCCGTCCTGGGTGATTGGGACGCACATGTGGGCCTTGTATTCCTAGGAGCGATGGTCTAGAACGAGAGAGACAGGCAGAAGTAAAAATGCACACAACTGCTTCTTTAGTACCTGGTGGGATTACAGGCTGTAAGGGAGTCAGGGCGTGTAACTGAAGTGTGGGACCAGCTGAGGGCGACTGGAAGCCAGCCAGGAGGACCTCCCAGTGAACAGCTCAGGCGTAGGACTTTCGGTCACCTTGACCACACCCTGAACGAAGGAGGAGTTCTCCTATGTTCTGGAGGAGCCCAGTGAGGAGTGGAGAAGCAGACTGGCTGGTCCCTGGTCACGCAGCGGGCGGGGGGCAGGGTGGGCAGCCTTCCCATCTGGCGTGGGGAAGGAAGAGGATGAGATGAATGCCCAGAACACTCTAAAGCAAAGCAGACCATGTCAGGTGATTTGCAAGCACGTGATTTTGGAAGAGAGCCCAGGTGTGGGGTGCCTGGAGCTCTCAACCCGCTGTGCTTGAGGATCGTTAGTGTTCAGGGCCCGTCCTGCGCAACCTCTTATGTATGACTTTGGAGCTCTTTGGAGAACTCATTTCCAGATGACGGGAGCCATGGCTGGAAAGGGGGAGGCTGATTGATTCAGTGACAGAGTCAAGATCTCAAATGCTCTTGTGGGTCGCGCGCCCCACAAGCAGGGGGTTCCCCCATGTGTCCCCTGCTCCATCATTAGCACTTGGAAGAATGCCCTGCAGCCTGAGGTCTGTGGAATGAGGGAGGGAAGGAAGGGAGGAAGGGAGAGGGGAAGGGAGAGAGGAGGGGAGGGGGAAAGGAGGGAGGGAATCTTTGCTAAGTGGCATTAATAGAAAAATATTTGACCGTTGTCAGGAAAATCCTGTCTCAGCTCCAAAATGTTAACACACGTGGTGACAGTCTGGAAGATTGCGTTTACTGGTAACGGAGGTAAAGGTGCCCAGTCTTCCAAAGAAGCGGAAGTATTTGCCACGGCTGTCGGGCTCAGCACGGGCCCCAGGCCAGGAGCCACATTTTAAGGAATACTGAAAAGCAAGAGCTTGTCAAATGAGAAATGAGACAGCTTTAGAAACAGGATATTTTGGGGAGAAGATGGGATGAGGATGGGGGGCACATCCCCAGCAGCAAAGCAGCAGCCTTTGATGATTTGGTGGACCACAAGCTTCCCCCGAATGTGCACCCACGGTCTCTCGTATCCCCTCCCTCCCTCCCTCCTCCTCTCCTCCTCCTCTCCCTCCCGCTCCCTCTCACACACACACCAGGGCACCCCACAATGGGGTGAGTTTGAGAGGCGAAGGCAGGCTCCTTCAGATACGGTGATGGGAGAGACGGAGTGTGTGACAGGAGCTTGACGTCCCCTCCAGTCACTCCTCTGCATCTTTCGGGTCCGCGGCAGCACCGTGTGCTCCGGCCTCAGTGTGGCGGGGTGCACAGTCCGAGCTCCTCGACCCCCTCGCTGGGCTGCTCTCTTGACTCCTGGGGGGTGAGACCCCACCTTCCCTGCCCCCGCTCAGGACCTCCCTCTGGGCTCTGCACATTGCTCCTGCTCTTCCATCTGGAATGTCCTTCCTGGTTCTATTTTTAAACACTTCACGCATCTTTAAACCCAGCTGGATGCCCCCAGTCCTGCACAACCCTCCGCTCCAGTCGTCCCCAACTCCATGGGTGTCTCCCCCCCCCAGGAGCAGTAGCCCACCCTGCACTTAGGAATCGAATCTCTGGGAGCATACCTGGAGTCCAGCTCGCAGCCAGTGGAATTGGGGCCCTGAGGGGGGGGCAGGGACCCCCAGGAGGCCAAGGTGAGGAGCCCAGGGCTGGTTCTCAGTACAGCGCGAGGGGTAGGGTCCTAAGCAGGGAGTGAGGCAGGCCAGTTCATGTTCGGAAAAATAGAAATAAGACGGCACTTTAGCTGTATGGAAGCTGACAGGTAGGGGGGCGAGGTGAGGGCAGAGCTGGCAGGATGTCAGTCCACACACCAGGCTGGAGGGACAGCCTCTCGGATGTGGGGTTTCAGATACCATCTGGAAGGAGAAAACAGCTACATTCGGGTCTGCTTTGTCGACCTCCTGCCTGGCTCATCTGTGGATGGTAGTGCTGGGTGATGGGGTTGTGGGATATCGGGGAGGGTCAGTGGGGTGGAGTCCGGAGCCAACGACCAAGAAGGAATTCCTGAGACATCTTTGGTGCAAAATGGTGGTTTATGAAAGCACAGGGACAGGACCCGTGGGCAGAAAGAGCTGCTGCCCCGGGCTGTGGGGGGTGGCTGATTCTATACTATGGGGTTGGGGGAGGTAAGGAAAAAGGGAGGTTTCAAGAGAGTACTTTCATATGTTAAAGAAGACTCTCAGGGTGCATATGGCCCTTCTCTTCACTACATCTGTATCTTTGGGGTAAATACCCAGTAGTGCAATTGCTGGATCATAGGGTAGCTCAATTTTTAACTTTTTAAGGGACTCCACACTGTTTTCCAGAGTGGCTGTACCAACTTGCATTCCCACCAACAATGTAGGAGGGATCCCCTTTCTCCACATCCTCTCCAGGAATTGTTGTTTCTTGCCTTGTCAATTTTTGCCATTCTAACTGGCGTAAGGTGGTATCTCAATTATCATATGGTTTCGCTCATTTATGGAACATAAGAAGTAGGAAGATCGGTAGGAGAAGAAAGGGAAGAAGAAAGGGGGGTAAACAGAAGGGGGAATGAACCATGAGAGACTATGGACTCTGGGAAACAAAGTGAGAGCTTCAGAGGGGAGGGGAGTGGGGGACTGGGATAGGCCGGTGATGGGTAGTAAGGAGGGCACGTATTGCATGGTGCACTGGGTGTTATACACAAGTAATGAATCATGGAACTTTACGTCAAAAGCCAGGGATGTACTGTATGGTGACTAACATAATATAATAAAAAGATATTATTTAAAAAAAGAAGAAAACTCACAGGCTACCGGAGGCCTTGCTATTGTCAAGTCGAGGCTGTTTACCCCTCTAGTGAGGCGTTAGCACTGAGATGGTTGGGAGCTTCCTGGAGGAACATTACACTCTGCCCGCCTCAAGTGTCTGTCTGTGGGCCGCAGGTTAGTTCAATTGTATCTCCATTCCCTTCCGGAAGCTGGTTATTGCTGGAAATGCTTTGTTCTTGTAAATCCGCTAAGACATTTGTAAATTGCGGGACTCAAGTCTTGCAGGATTGTGGTCTCTGTAGGTTACCATTTCTTTGTTAGGGCCCCCGGGAGCGCCTGAGGAATGTCACGTCATCCCGTGGGGGAGGTTGCGGGGTGTCAGTTTCTGCTCTGTCCTCAGCTCGCCTTCTGTGCCCTCATCACGGGCACCGGGCTAGCCTGCGTGGGTGCTTACTAAATGCCGGGCTACACGGGTGCAGCTTGACAATTCTGCAAACGAACCAAATATTATTGCAAGTTACATGCCCGTCTGGTTTTTATTTTAATGGGTCTTCTCATGAATAAAATCAGGAATGTAAGAGTACGGAGCTTCCCAGGCTTTTCTGTCTCCTTAACCACACCACTGATGGTTACACATAAATACGTCATGGCCTCTTCTGATGCCATTCGAAAATAAATTTTCGAACAGGTATAAAGTACATCTATGGAAATGTTGGATTCCCTTCCCCTGGTCCGCAGAAGTCTCCTTCTGTTAGAAAACTTCCACAGTTTCTGTGGCCCCTTACATGAATTCACTTTTAATAAAAAAGATTTTATTTATTTGTCGGAGAGACAGCGAAGCAAGGGGAGCAGGAGAAGGAGCCTGAATGTGGGACTTGATCCCAGAACCGTGGGATCATGACCTGAGCCAGACAAAGGCAGATGCTTAACCAACTGAGCCATCCAGGGGCTTGTGAATTAACTTTTTAAAAAGACGGAGATCTTCCCAATCCCTGCCCCCAGACTCCCGTCATGGGTCCACTCCCCTCCCTGCCTCTGTGAATCTAGCCTGAGGGCCTCAGGTTGGGACATTTGCAGCGAAGGGGGGCGTTTGTCCTGGATCTCACAACCGCCTGGGGTGGGGTTTGGGATGCGAGCAACTCTGTCTCCCCTCCAGGCCCTCTGCCTGCCTCTCCCTCTAAGGCAGACTTGCTTTTAAAGCAGAAAATAACCTTTCCCAGGACTCTTGGGTGGTGCCAAGCTCCAGAGCCTCTGCGTCTGTTTAACTAACACGTACTGTTTTCCTAAGCCCAGAGGTTGACCCGGTGCCCTGACTTAGCTTCCAGAGGAGACGCTGAATGAGAATGAATTATCTGAATGGGCGGTTTGGTGAGAGCTGCCACCCCGTCCCTGGGAGGCACGAGCTCCAGGAGAAGGTGGCAGTTAGAGAAGAGCCCCCTCTGACCTCCCTCCTGCTCTTTCTTTTGCTAATTAAAACACAGCCAATGCCAATTAAAACACCACAAGAACTATTATTGCTTTTTTGTTTATCCACAGACCAGGGATAATGCAGGGAAATGGAGTGGAAACTCCCCGCGTACCAGCTTGGCCACCGGTTCACGGGAACAAGGGCTGTGTGCTTCCCAGAGAGGGGCCTGCATTGTCCTGCAGGGTGCAGCTGCCGGGGCCAAGTGGCTTTGCCTCACGGGCCAAGTGGTGCTCAGCCCGGCAGGTGCCAGCAGCCACTGCCGGAGCCGGCCGATCCACAGGCTCTGAGAGAGGTGCCTTCCAAGCCCCTGGGCTGAGGGATGCAGAACCGGTCCCTTGTCCCCACCCACAGTGCAGGCCAAGCGAGGGGAAGCCAGTAGAGGGCCCAGTGACTATGAGGGTCGCTCAGCACACCCCCAAGCCTCTCCTTTCGAAGCTGGTAGAAAGTGACCAGAAGCTTAACGGTTACTTCCCAGCTTCCCAAATTCCCCATATGTCCTCAGTGGAGTCCTTCCTCCTCCTTCGGAGCAAAGGGGATCCTGCGTTTGTTCCGTGCGGCTCTGGCAGAAGCAGAATGACGAATGGCCAGAGACAGAGGCTCAGCAGCGATGTGAGCCCGGGTGTGGATCACTGGCTGGCCGTATGCCCCGGGCCTTCTCACCTCATCTTGAAAAGGGAGAAGGATTGACCTCTCCCTCGAAGAGTTACTGCAAGGATTAACACCATTAATGTGTGAAAATGCTTTGCCCAGCATCTGGCATAGAGGAGTGCTCAAAACTGTCAGCCAGCATCATTATTCTCCGATGGCCAGACAGACACCGGCCGCCTGGGAGGACTCGGGGTTATGAATGCAGGTGCGTGGACGGTGCAGTTACCCTGGGGCTAGCAACCTTTCTCCTCTAGAAGCACCTGCCGTGGTTTTAAAACTCCTAATTCCTGGGCCATGCTCAGACTGCACCCAATTAAATCAGAATTTCCAATGTGCTACCCAAATTCGGAAGGACTGGTTTAATGAATGTACTGTCCTTCACCTTTGCTCGATGAAGCTGGCAGTGCCTGGAGGGCATTGATGGAGCCCTGTTATGGACGAATGCTTGTGTCCTCCCCAGTTCATATGTTGAAGCCCTAACCTTCCACATAATAGTATTTGGAGCCGGGGCCTGTGGAGGTGGTTGGTGTTAGAAGAGGTCATGAGGGTGGGGACCTAGGATGGGATTAGTGCCCTTGTGAGACGAGGAAGAGACACCAGAGCTTGCGTCTCCACCGTGTAAGGACCCAGTGAGACGGGACCATCTACAAGCCAGGGAGTAGTTTCTCACCAGACCCTGAATGCTGGCATGTTGATCTGGGACTTCCAGCCTCCAGAACTCTGAGAAATCAATGTCTATTGTTTAAACCACCCAACCTGGGGTACCTTGTCATGCCAGTCTACACTCACTAAGACAGGTGCAGGATGAAGGTCATGGGACCACTCGCATTTCACGTAAGAATTCTCTGGAAGCTGATAGGTGGGGTCTGCCTTGGAATGCCCTGCTCTGTGCAGAACAGATGGACTTCCCTTCCAGATGGACTGCAGCCACGTAAGTGGTCCCTTCAGGGCCCAGCAGTGTGGGCAGGGGCCAGCTGCAGACCACAGAGAGGGTCTCTGATGCCCTGTGAGGCCTCTGCCACTACCAGAGTCGGAGAGTGGAAGCTGACGGACAGGCAGAGAGCGTGATCTCCGTGGTTTGTGTTCAGAGAAGAAGGGCCAACACCATTTGTGTAAATCCAGCTTTGGGGAAATGACATTAAAAGACAAACTCGTGCAATAGGGGTAGGAGACAATAAACACTCAGGACTCAGGCTGAGTCTGCCAGGTACAAGGCCTCGCAGTGGGTGTAAGGGTTCAAGGAGATATAAAGGGCAGGTGACCCCAGACAGTCATAAACACCTCCTGCCAGATGTCTTCCGTAAGCTGGGCAGAGGCCCTTCAGACCAGTGAGAAATGGCGTGTGTGTTCGGGTAAGTGTTAAAGGCCCGTGGTTGGAAAAGCAGCAGGTACAGATAGAGAAGCTCTTCTGTGAACCTCTGTGACCTTGAGCCAGTGACCAGGTTTATCTGGAAGCTCCGTCGTGGGCAAGCCGACTCGGGCGAGGTGTTGGTCCCAACACCAGCCAGACTCACTGGGTAGATTTCAAAAGGCAGCAAATCTTTTGATGAGTTAACGTAAATATAGGCTGCAAATTTATGAGAACCCCCCAACTGGATATAGAAGGATTTCTTCTTTATAGGAAAAAGAGAGGTAATCCAATTAAAGAAACATAGTTAAGGCCCAGGACCGCAAGCAGATTTCATTGCATATCCCGTTACCTGGCGGTGACTACCTGGACTGTGGTGCTGGGGAAGACCGTGGGGCCTGATCCTTGAGCCGTGGGAAACAGTGCTGGGATCAGTCAGTGACCTCTGTCTTGGGGAGAGGCTAGCCCAGAAGAGAGTCATTTGCCACACCCACCCCAGGGGTCTGGGCTGGATTTTTGCAAAGAAAAAAAAAAATTCTGTATTTTTGCTTAGCCAGAAACATATTGTGACCACCTGGCAAGAGGTCACAGGCATTCCTAAGAAGGCTGCCGTCCTCCAGGTTGGTCAGTCTGCAAATCCAGCCCATACAGTGGCGGTCGGCATGGCCAACAGAGGTAAGAAGAGGCAGCCAAGGAGACGCACGCGGAACTGATTCCAGGTTTGGCCGGAAGTGCCAGTGCAGTGAGGATACCGGGCAATCCGTGTGAGAGCCACAAGTGTCCCAGTGATTTACTTGGCGTAAGACAACACAGAAAGGAAAACTCCTGTGGAATTTCCAATCTGCTTACTCACGTCCCATGTCCTCGAAGCAAGAAGCCCTCAGCACTAAAGACTAGGCTGGCTTTCTAACAAGCATGGTGAATCAACGTCCTCTTACTCTTCCTCATTTTATACCAAGGTGATTACCAAGTATCAGTGGCTTAAATATTTATAGAAATGTGGAGAAGCTGCTAATGGCTGAATCAGCTTTGAGCGGCAGGTGACGACAACAGATTTAATGAACACACAGATTCCACTAAACACACACGATGAAGAACACTCGGCGACGGGGACCTGCCGTTGAACACATGAAGTGAGACTCCAAGGAGCTGCTGCAGTGGCTTGGCTTCCATCGGAGAGGAGGCCAGGAGGCCAAAGTCTTGCCGACTGTGGGAAATCGTGCCCAGTGACGGATGCCCTTGAAACGGACGCCCGTCAGGAAAGACGAGAGCCAGAACATGGACGCCTCCGACCGTCTGACCACAGAAACAATCCCTCCTGTCACTGCACCCGGTAAGTGCTGCCGGTCTCCACTGCATTAAAGGCTAGTCCCCAGTCCCACTGCACACTGAACAGCTTTCCTCCTGTCTTGCAGATGAGGAAAGTCATGCTGAACGGGGGACTGCCCAGGTCCAAAGTCACATAGCGCATGACCTTGGGTGTCAGACAGAGGTGAGCCCAGCACGCTCTGACTCATGGTTTCCTACTGGACTCTGTGCTGCTTACAGAACACAGGAAACCAGCTTCCAGGTGACATCTGTCTCACATCCCCGGCGTCGTCCATGCTGAGCTGTCTTCTTCCAGAGAAACTCCTCAAACCCAAGTTCCTACAACCTACACCCATCCTCACTCCCAGAGAGCCGCGTCCTGCGGACACCCCAGCTTGCTCATCCCGCCCCACATGGTACAAGTATGTGAGCTCAGGGCAGCACAGAAACCCCTTCTTCGAGGAATTTACACTGGAGACAGGAGGTGGGCTTGGTCTGGAGCCCCGCTGACCACACTCACCCCTGCCCTTCCACAGCCACTCAGCGGTTTGCTCCACAGTCGGCAATGCGGAGTCGGGGGCAAGCCCACCGCCAGGCCTGTGACTCCCAGTCCACGCGTGCTATTGGGTAGTTTATATTGTATTTAGATCAATTCTATCTAAATGAATGCCCTTGGGAAAAAAATATATTTCAAGCTTACATGGAATTAAGTTAAATGACCTATAAAAGTAAAAAAAGAAGAAAAAAAAGAAGAATGTATTGTGCTCCAGGTTCTTCTGACTGCCAACTGTCTGTTCAGATGGGGCATGCAGGTTATTAAACCAAACCAGCACCAGGCTGAACGCCCTGCTTGGGGTCATCAGGACCGTTGAGAGGAGAGGAGGGCGTGTCCTCGTGACATGGCACTGTGCTCTCCAACACTCAGGCGCTCCCCCATCGACTGTCTCTAAAACATCGCCCTGGGTGGAGCCCGTGTTTTGGGAAACACCATCCAGGAAAACTGCTGGCATGGGCCTTCTGACGTTCATGGCATAACCCGGCAACAGAAGGCAATTCTGTCCATTAAGCCGAAATGGTAAAGAATCATTTAGCCCATCCTATCTGCTCCAACTCGCCTGGAAGCATTCCTCTCCCTACCACCTGTGTCTCCTGAGAACGGATTACAGCAAGTCTCCACGTGGTGGAAGACCCACTGTTGCAGGTCACAGACTCTCCGGGTTTTAGAAGTCACCTGCTTCATCAACCGTATAATGCTCGAGTTCTCCTCCCGTGTTCTTGGCCGCAGGAGAAGATCTGGGGTCATTGAGCAGAAGTGAAAATCCTCACCCCAGGCATATCCATCACCGTATAGGGGCCTCATCAGCATGGGGCCCTTACAACGCTCCTGAGCACGGAGGGACTGCGAGCCAGCAGACACCAGCACTGCGGCTTTAGGGCAGCTCCAAAGAGGCCAGGCTGGCTGGCATCCAGAGCAAGCATGGCACTTGCTGCCCCTGCCAACTCAGGCCCTTGACCTAATTCAGCATCCAGTTGTGCCTACACCCAAGAAAAACGAATGCAGATACTTTGCTGCCTGTCAGCACCGTTAATTTTGTTGTGATTGCTCATTAAAATGGTTTGTTTGCACCGGGCTGCGTTGGCTGACTTACCCTAATTAAACAATGGAGCAGAATCAGGGGATCATTTGCTTGTGGGCTAGTTTAAGACATCGCTATGATCTGTTTCACTCTGGCTGGGTTTGAAGGTACCATTTTGCTTCTAGTCATCATGCACGCCTCTCCCTGGAGAATCTTATGTTTACTTGTTGCTTTGGACTTCTTCCAGGTGAGTTGAGGATATAATCATGCTATTACTACCTTCACTAAAACTATATTCACTGCGAAAAAACGTTGCCTGTGAACTCTAGGGACAGGAATGAAGAAAAGGCAAAACGTCTTGAAATAATGTGGTAACTTGGCTCAACTTTTTTTTTTAATAAGAGAAGAAACAGTAACGGCTGGCTTTTCTCAGATGTTTATTGTGAAAAAGCACTGCACCAAATGTTTTAAAGATACCGTCTCATTTCATCCTATAAGGTGGGAGCCATTATTATCCCTATTTTGTAGGTAAAGAAACAGATCTCGGGAGGATGTCCGCTGCTGCACAAGGACCCCGGGTTAGTGCCTGAGGAACCTGGAGCCATCACTCAGACTCCAGCGGTCCCCCCCGGGAACAGTGGTCTGTGTCCCTGCACGGTTCATCCAAACAGTTGCAGTCTCGCTCACCAATGGTTAGTAAACTTGAGTATTTGAGGGCTACCAAGCCAGAGGACTTTACAAAGCAAGGCACCCTTGATCATTCATTGCATTCGCTCGTTCCTGCGGTAGCTATCTCCTGAGCACTTATTCTGCTTCGGGCTCCGTGGTAAGTGCTGGGAACCAGGGGATCCATTCAGACAAATAGTGCCTATCGTCAGGAGCTCACAGGTCTGAAAGGAGAGGACCCTGAGAGAGAACCATAGTTAGCTCAGGTCTGAGCTCCGTGTGTGTGTGCACACGTGCATGATGCGTGAGTGTGAGTGTGTTTGACTGTGTGAGTAGGCAAGCTCGTGCGTGTGTGAAAGGTTCCTGATCAGGCAAGCTCATTGGTCCTTGACGCTGATCTAGTGTTATTGGTCCTGAGGTCCTGTCTCTTCCCAATGCCTGGAATCCTCCTTCTGGACTTCAGAGAGGAGAGATCAATGCTTTTATACATTGAATTATGCCAACCATACACATTTTATTAATTTATGGAAATGTCAGATTGCTTTAACTATTATACTGAACTTCTGTCCCCCAATAAATGGCTTAATTTCCTTCCAAGGATAAAGTACTCCAGTATTTTCGGCTGACCAATTCAGCTCAGGGCGCTCTAATGTTTTCTGTCTACTCAGAGGACACATACTTCATCAGGATGACTCTGGGGTAATGACACCAAAGGCCCATTTCTAATGATTGTCACGGTCTTGGCAAAATGCATTCCATATATTAAGGCTGATGCCTCTCGCCGAGCTGGGTGCATCGTCTGGGGGAATAAATGACCTTTTCTCTCAAGCTTTCCTCTGCTTGTGACATGGAAGAAATATCTCCCAGTGCAATGCCAGTGTTGAGAACAGACCCTAACGTGGGGAAGAAGGTCCTGGTGCTAACGCAGCGGACATATCAAAACAAAGGACTATCTGCAGACATAGCCAAAGGCTGTTAGAAACATCAGCAAACCCTCTTGGAGAGCAACAGATCCTCATTCACCAAGGACCTAAGTAAGCTTGAGTTTCAGAGCCACATTAGAGCCCTTAAATCTAAATTTCCATCTGTGTGGAATTCTCTTTCTTAAAGAGGACTCCCCCTCCCAACTTCAGTAAGCGCAAGACCCCGTGACACCTGGATCTGGCCTTGGGGAGACGAATGTCAGGTGGGAACGGAGAGTCCACTGTAGACAGTGCTGGGATTTTGTGGGGAGAAGATTGAACAGTGAAAGTCTTGTAGGGCAGCAGGACATACTAGCCCCAAATATGCCACTTCGACGTAAGGATTAGTTTGAGCTGAAGACAATTGAAAAGAAGCAGATATAAGAAAAGCTGTCTGTCTGCCTAGATAAGAAATCAGTTTGTGAAGACGTTCCCCTCCCCTCTGTGCCAGGAAGGACGGAAGTTAACCACCAGAGACAACGCCAGACCCTGATCAGCACCAGAGACAGCACCAGAGGTGTCTACACAACAGACCTTGCCCACCACCCCTTGTCTTCCACTTCCCCGTGCCCTTGCCTGAACACAATTTGCCACTCAAAGCCCGCTTCATTTGCCGTCACTTCTCCACAGATGTATTGTTCTATTGCTAAGGTTTTATATAAGTCTGAGTTCTAACCATTGGTTTTGGTTACTCATCATTGGATGCTCCCGTGTGTGTGTGTGTGTGTGTGTGTGTGTGTGTGATACATATATGTTATTAAACTTCTGTCTCTTTTTTTTTCTCCTTACTCTGTCTTCTGTTAATCTGATTTATGGGGCACAAGCCAGGGAATCCAGGAGGGCAGAGGGAAAAGGCCATTTACATCCTCACAGATTCCAGACCTTGCAGCCTCTAGGACTCCAACCTTCTCAGGGAGAGGGAAGCAAGCCTGCTCGAGATCATTATGCTCCCTTAACACCCAGTAACACAATGGACGAAGTCCAAGTCAGTGCTTCTCCACCGACCTCTGCAGCAGAATCACCGGGGAGGATTTTAGGAGTCCCATGCACAGGTCCCACCCCAACCACAAGAATCAGAATTCCCGGAGGTGGTGGTCCCATGTGTAGCACACAGTCATGGGGGTTTCTTATCCTTGCCAGATGATGGAGTCTCCTGGAAGGTTTTAAAAATGCAGATGCTTGGGCCACATCCCTGCCCACACCAACCCAAATCCCTGAACTTGGATCGAGGTGCCTTCATACATAGACTTCCCGGGCCCTTAGGTGATTCTGATGAATATCCAAATTGTGATTTATTGGTCTAAGCAAGATAAATGTGAGGTGGGGGGAAGGACGTATAAAAGCATGTTTAAAGGTGAAGAGGGGCAGAATAATTCAGGGAGGGCTTCCTGAGAGCTGCAGTTGAGCCGGTCTTTAGGGGAATAGTGGGCTGTGTTGATGTAGGTGAGGGGAAACTCTTTTGTTAATAGTAGGGACTGCTCAAATTACTATAATAATCAGGATAAAGGTTAATTGGATGAAAGTCATGGTTTCATCACTGAACAGAACACACCATTCTTCACTGAATGCTCTGACAGCTCTGCAGACAGGAGAGGAACAGCACGAACACCACCTTGAGGGCATGGAATGCAAATACTAATGATAGGGGGTGGGTTGTCAGGGGATAATGGGAAAGTCTCTATCAAGCCATGGCTTTGACATCTGGATGTAGATGTGGATGTATCCTTTTCCATCCAAATAATGAATAGCTAGTCCAAGATCTTTTCCCTGTCCTTGAACGAGAAGCCCCAGGACGAAGCCCCAGGGGCTGTGGGTTCTCAGCTGTGCAGGCAGGAACTGATCCAGAGTGCAAATATGAATCCTATGTTTACCCTCCGAGAGCAACAACTAATAGGAGACGCCACCTTGACAAGAGTTTATTGACTTGATCTTTAGAATTTTGGGAAACTTTAGGTCCTTGAACAGTAGACCCCTTTTCCGAGCCTACTCAAGGTGGGAGGTAAAGATCAAGAAATCTTGGGCAGTTGAAGAGTTAATTTCCACTGGTGTTATCTTGTCTCTACTGTTACTACCTTCATCATTCATTATTCGTCAGGCTTTTTTTTTAATACGACCACTTGGGTATAAAAATCAAGAGGCGTAGTCAAAAATATATTTTGATCGAGAACGTTTGAAGGGGAGGCTGAGAGATCTTGGCCATGGCGGGTGCCAATGCGGGTGGGGAGTGTGGGGTTACTACGGGTTAAGAGGGCATCAGCTGAGCTGAAGGAAACAGGCCTGGAAAATGTCTTGATCAAACATTCCCGGGAGGAATGTTTCCCTGCCCTCATCCTCCTTTCACCCAGAGAATGTACAAAAACAGCGATGCCTTTAAGAGCAACACATAAACCAGTGACGCTGGTAAAGATAATAATAAATAGGGCGAGAGATCATTTACCGTCTTGTGATGAGGCCCAGCTCAGGTTGGAGAAGAAGCAGGTGGAAACTGCCATTGTTGCAGGAAATGAAGAACGCGTTCATTAGCGAGCAGTTTAAGCCGTTCGGAGGTAGACGACGACTTCCCAGATTTAGGAGGCAAAGGATCTTGTGTTCCGTCCAGCTCGTTTTTCCTGGTCCTTAACTGGTCTTGATAAAGAAATTCTGCAAGTGACTTACGGTGCGGGGACGATGACAGGGAATGATTTTCTCAGCACTGGTAAATGAGTATGACCTATAAGAAAAATACTCCGGGTTATGTTTACTTGGGGAATCAATCTCTCCTGTGTCCATCTTTCTTCTCCGTCTAGTCAGAGGAGAATTCACTTTCTGGTCTCATTTTCCTCACGTTTCCACCCACTCCCGACGTCTCTGGCTAGAAGTGAATGAGAAGTACACTCGCAGCCTCCGGCTTCACCCATTCCAGCCCGAGTCTATAATTTCAGAGAGCAAGCCTGGATTTGCCTAGAGGGTGGACTGTCTCCAGATGCCAAGTGTCCCTCGGCCCTGGGGTTGGGGCAGGTGTGGTGTGTCTGGGCTCTGAGAGATGTTCGCGGTGCGTCCTGTTGGGCGGCATAAACCCAACACCCAACCAACAGAGACTCAAGAACGGCGGCTCCTCGCTTCCGGTGGTCCAGACCTCTCACTAAGAAATCAAATGATGGCGTATTTCTCAAAACGTATCTGGTTTTTCATGCTTTTCTGTGGAAATGGCCTCTGCAGGGCCATGTGGCGGGGATGGGGGGGTGTGAGCGCCCCAGGCTTCTGCGGTTGGAACCTGTCTTCTCATGCAACACTCCAGACGCATGGGCTGTCGATCGGCTCTTCGGTGCAGGCGCTGGGCTGGAAGCCTTCCGTCTCTCCCTCGTTTCATCACCACTCCTGTCACGGCCTTGTGACCCCACACATGTCACTTCTGAGGACACTGAAGGAAAGGACAGCGCAAAAATTTGCCCAAAGCTGCACAGCTGATGAAGAGGGGTTAGAGGGCTAGGTCCTGCTCTGATGCACCCCGAGGCTCCTGCTTTCACGACGGCACCAGCCACACCTCTCTGGTCTGGGGGAAGCGTGGGCTCCCCTCAGCAGTTCCCAAACCTTCAAGCTCTGAAAGTCCTTCAAGAAAATCACATTCATTCAAGCCCAAGAGGTGTCTTTTTTTCTCAACTAAATGATCTGGGTGCAGTTTGGATTGGGCGGGCGTGGCTCCCCTTTCCTGCCGGTGGGCCAGCTGCGGAGTAACCCCCACCAACATCACAACGTGGAACGTAGTGCCGGCATGCAGCTCCTGAGACACCCACTTGGGGTGCACGACCCACATCCTCATGAGCGTGCCCGTGGGCCCCTGCGTGGACGAAACCAAAGCCATGGGCTCTGCCTGGGAGATGCAGACCCAGGGAACAGGCTGGCAAGGCTTGGGTGCTCTAACTGCCCAGCTTTATTCACATGGAGTCTAGAAGAGGAAGCTTGCTTCCCATTTGGCCAATTTCCAGAACTTTCTTCCTGCAATGTATATAGCATTCCCTCTAAAAATTACTCACCTGGGGCTTTCGATGTTTTTTGAGAGGTTGTCTGTGTTAACTGCTCATTCTCCTAGGTTCCCACACCTCGTCTGTGGGTAAAGTCAGACTTTTCAGAAACATTTTACTTGGAGACTATAAACACATTTGTAATTTGTGTGAGATGTCCTCATGCAGGCACGATATCCCACTATCTCCTCAACACTCTTCGAAGGGAAGTATAAGCAATGTTTGAAAATATTTTATTTCCCCCCCAAGCCAACAGTCAGACATTACCTGTTATGTTAACCCCATCTCTTTCATCAGGATTTATGTGCATTTCTCCTGGAAGGTGGCTCCGAGTTTCTCTCCACCAGCATTTTTATGCATTCCTTGATCAGACAAATCCTACGTTACATAAAAATCATCCTTTTGGGCTTAGCTACCAAAATACTTAGCCCTAAAATTAGTGCTCAATTTCAGAAGCAATCTCATTCTAGATGCCTGGGATGGATAAATCTTCCTCTGCTTTCTAACTTACGAAACGATAAATTAAAAAATATATTCACTTCTTTGTTTTTTTAAAAAAATGCATGCTTATGGTAGAATATTTGCAGGACGTAGAAAAGAAGAATGAGAGGAAAAGTGGGCTCCCACCCGTGGACACCCACTCCTCTCCAGCCCCTCTGCCATCATCACACAAGTTCCAGGTGCAGAACAGACACCTGGTACATGCGTGTGGGACATGTCAGTGGACGGGCTTGCTCTCCCCCCTCAGCTCTTCCAGCCCAGGCCCTCCACCTCATCCTCCTTTTCCTCCGTCTCTGCTCCTAAGTCAGTGGAAGATGCAGCTTTTTCCTGGCTAACGGTAACTCTTCTGCACACTCTCTGACTTCTATTTTTCTGCCTCTGTTCACCTTCTCCAGGACTTTAATCCCTAATTAGTCTCCCTCTTACATGTTTTCAGCCAAGTCCCTTCTCATCAGCATTTGAACATGAAGGCAGACTACTACATCTTAAATACCATTCCTTGGGCCCCACATTTTCTCCAGCTGTTACCATACGTATCTGTCATCTGCTGTCAGTCTTCTCCTAAGCTGCCTCCACTGTTCTGTCTCCTTCTCAGCCTCCAATCATGGCTTAAACATCTGAATGCTCGCTGTGGCTCTTGTCTGCACTCCAGTCGCACTGGCTGGAACCCTCCTCTGGTGGGAACCCTCCTCTGCCGGTGTTCAGCCTCGCTCAGGCAGGATCTGGCTCTCCTTGGCACTTGCTCATTTCAAAATCCCACCTCGCCCTCACTGCTGTAATGTGATGGGTAATCCCATCAATACTCGTGGCTTTAATTCCCATTGATCCCACCGAGGACACCCAGATCTATATATCTATCCACACGGCCCCTGAGTTACAGATGTGTGTGTCTCTGGATGTCAGCGTAAGTCACGCGGGGCTGCCGTAACAGACAAAGAGAAGATCACTGTGTGTGTGTGTGCCATGCAGACAAAACTGCATGCCCTGTGTCCTCTCTCTCTTTGTACCCACGCCATCTGCAACAGCGGCCTCCAAATTCATGACAGCAATGGAAGACGGGACTGGATGATCAAGCAAGATGTCAAGGCGGACAGTGACTGTTTTGAGCTGAATTGTGTTTCCCCCAGAATTCATATGGTGAATTGTCATATGTTGAAGTCCTAACCCCCAATACGTCAGAGCATGACCGTATGTGGAGATAGGGTCTTTGAAGAGGTAATTAAGTTAAAACGAGGTTGTCCAGGTGGGCCCCAGTCCGGTCTGACTGGTGGGAACTCTCTTTCTGGCTCACGGGTGGCCTTTTTGGCTGCACGTATGTCCTCCTCTTATAGGGACATCAGTCCTGTTGGATCAGGTTCCCACACTTAGGACCTCATTTCAACTTGGTCGCCTCCTGAAGGACCCCCATCTCCAAACACAGCCACGCTAGGGGTTAGGGCTCTGTATGAATTCCAGGGGGACACGATCCACAGAGCCATAGGAAGAAAGTGTTTCTACTGCTTTCTATCTGCCGGGTGCTGGAAGGCCTTCCTGTGCGAGGGAAGCCCATAGTTAGTCATCCTGGGGCCAAGGAAGGGCAGGTATTCCTGATGAAACAGTATGCATCTGCTAGCTTTCCTAGTTATGCTGCTGTAAGAAACAGTCCCCAAAGCTCAGTGCTTATGAGTAAAAACGATTACTCCCAGTCGCATCCCAAGGCTTTCTGCAGGCTGACTTCCACGTTTCCCCCATTCATGCTGAGGCAGCTTCCCTGACCTAGACACTGCATCTCAGCCCAGCACCGAGAAAAAGGAGGCAAGGTAGAACCATGGGATGGCCGTTAAAGTTTCCGCCTGGACGTGGTTCACATCACTGCCTCTCATATTTCATTGGTCAAAGCAAGTCACATGAGCAGGCCTGGCATCGGTGGGGGTATGCTCTTCTCATCTCGAGGAAGGGGCATCAGGGGGCCTGAACAGCAGGCCCAGCGAGGACAGGTAGCAGTTACTTTGTATAAGTAAGTCAAATTATGAAACACTGCATATGTATGTCTGGGAACTTGAATTTTTAAAAAATTGTGGGGTGAGGGAGAACATGACTTATGGGAACAATGGGATCAGAGCAGACCATCCAAAATCTATGCCATTTTGTAACTAGAGCATCGAAAAATACATAAATCCTTACAAATCACCTACACAGTAGAGGCATCTGGGTGGCTCTGTCGGTTAAGAGTCCAACTCTCGATTTCGGCTCATGTCATGGTCTCAGGGTCATGGGATCAAGCTCTGCATTGGGCTCCAAGCTCAGCAGGGAGTCAGTCTGTTTGGAATTCTCTTTCCCTCTGCCTCTGCCCCCACTGCCCCCTCCATCTCTCTAAAACACACACACACAACCCTAAAAAACAAAAAACAAAACTTACACAGCTGATATATATTGAATGCCTATTAAATTAAAAAATACTCAAGCAAATGCAGTGTTTAACCAAGGCGGTGAAGGTAATCTGGCAGGTGGAGGTGAGACAGGGTTCAAGCTGATGAGATGTGGGCTCAGAATGTGCTGAGGCACGTCCCCGCTTTGTGAGATGGCCCAGGTGTCCATGGTCTTGTGCTTCCTTAGGACACAATAGGTTAGCGCCTTGAAGTAAGTGCTTCCCAGTAGGCAGGGTCCATAGCCAAGCTGGGCCAGGGGAGAGGCCAGTGTAGACAGGCATGTGTAGACAGTGTGTTCTAACATGGGGGCTGCTCCCAGCTGGCAGGTGTCACATCCAGATGTTCTTACTGCTGGATGGTGCAGGACTGCTGTGACAGGAAAAGCCCATCCTAACCAGATGGCCTTCTCCAGTGTCCTGACTTCTCTTTCAGCAATCACGTACGATCTGAGGGACAAACACAGAAACACGCACTCTCCCCAAACAGAATGCCAGCCTACTCCAGCTGATTCGCAAAGATGGCAAAAATGTGGCACATTGTCTGAGAATCTCAACCAGGCAATCCTGTGGGAAAAAAACAAAAGCAGGTATAGACCCACATTTGTGGTTGGCGTCTGATTCGGGGCTCTGAGGCTTCACTGGGTCTGAGCTCTGCAGGGTGTTCAGCTTACATGTTGGTGCGGACCCTGGCGGCCTGTCAACTGGGAAGGTCACCATTCTTTATGCAGGTAATGGCTTACATTTATTGATCACTGTCCATGTGCCTGGTATTATTGCAAACAGCAGACATTGAGCATACCCAAGGGTGTGAAATGGCTTTATTTCTAATGAAATCTAGAGACGTTTCCAAAATCAAACTGTTCTTTAAAGCCATTGAAGAGCTGAGGGTACAAAGAAATTTAAAAATAACTAAACTCCAGGGGGGCAAATCCTTGCTAGGTGAACAAAAGCTTTGGTAAAACAGAGCATCAGCCCACCAAAGAGGGACAGCCTTGGTCCAGGTGAGGAGAAAGTAGCCACGCCTATTGGAGCTCGGGGTGGTTTTTGGAGTTGAATTTGGAGACACCCCAAACATTAGGATATGAATTTTCCCCTAGGTCATATTCTTCCATGCAGATGTTGCCGAGAAGGTAAGGGCTGGGGCCAGGGCAGGAGCAGGAGCAAAACCTCATGGCTTTCTCTCCGGGTTGGGGCGTCGCCATGTTGTGACCCTGCCATGCCCAGACCGGCAGCTCCCTGGTGCACTCGTCTCCCAGAAGCCCAACCTCCAGGCGCAGAGACCTGAGGGCTTATAATTCTCAGGTCTAATAATATCACAGCATTTGGTCATACGGCCCTTCCGGAGAGAAAGCTCTGAATTCACCGAAGACTAAGTGAACCTTTAATAAATGCCCCAATCAACATGTTAATACCACTCTCCACCCACTTGAATGGCTGAAACGACCACGGCAGACAATCCAAGAACTCTCATAGATCGCTAAAGGGAGTGGAAAATGCTACTACCATCTGGAAAACTGTTCTGTCTGCTTCATATGTGGTTAAATCTGCCGCGGGACCCAATGATTCTGCTGCCAGGTAGCAGTACAAGAGAAATGGAAAAGCATATCCAAAATATCGGCTCCTACAGATGCCCAGAGAAGCTGTGTTCTCTGTAGCCCAAACCTGGAGATAATTCTAATGTCCATTCAGCAGGAGAATGGGGAGGGGAAAAGCAATGTGTTACATTTATAAAGTGAAATACCCCTCAGCAATAAAAAAGAATAAACTACAAACACATGGAACTATGTAGGTGAATCTCAAACGTGTGATTTTGAGCGAAAGTAGCCAAAGGCAAAAAAATATATATGCAATTTTATTTATAAGAAATTCTAGAGCGGGGACCTCGGCTGTAATGACGATCAGATCGGTGGCTGTCTGCGGAGCGGAGGGGGTTGGCTGAAAAGGGGCCCGAGTGCATGATTTAGGGAGATGGAAATATGATCTACCTGGAGAGAGCGGTGTTTATAGGGATGAATTCTTCGGTCAAACTTTCCAAACTGTGCACTTGAAACAGGTACATGGATGGTACGTAATATTACACGTCTGTAAAATTAATTTTTCCGTGTCTGTTATAACCACGAGTTGAGGGTTTCCCAACCTCAGCGTTGTTGGCATTTTGTTCCGAGTGAGGCTGTCCTATGCCGTGTCCCTGGTCTCTACCCACAAAATGCCATTAAACCCCACCACCCCACCCCCGCTCCCATGATGGTGACAATAGTCGAGAAATGCCTGCGCACGTTGCCGAACATCACTGCAGGGGAGGAAAATGCCTCTCTGCTGCTCTCTTAAGTTTGCTTGTGAATTAAACTCACAGAAGACAGATTAATAGAAAAAACCCCGGAACAATTTATTTCGATGTGCAACATACACATACACTGGAGAACTCAGTGATGTGCAACTCAGAGGGATGTTAGAACTTGGGGCTTATCTACCATCCTGATGGGTGAAGGAAAGAGGAGAAAAGGAAAAAAAAAAACCAACCTTTTTGAAAGACAAGTGCATTTCCAGAGAACAAATGAGTAAGAAAGTCTGTCTACACAGGTGTGAATGACCTTTCCATACGCTTCAAGACCATAAATCTCCCCTGGAGAGGGGGTTTGGGGTACGTTTTATTTGTGTTCTCCCTTCTGGGAGTAGACCCACCCTTAAGAGTAATTGATGGCAGCTTTCTTTCCCCAAAGTTGTTGCTTTTGGTCAGTAAGGAAAGCTCCAAGAGGGCTTTTATTTTTACATCTTTTTAACCTTCAATGCCTCTAGTTTAGCATAATCTTTATACCAAAGTGGTCTGTTCTGGGGTGGCATATTCTGACCTCTTTCACCTCCTCCAGTGCAGAATTGTCCTCCTGCTTGAAAACCACCAGGCTAACTTAGCTCTTCTCGCTTAGCTCATTCATTCACTGATTCATTCAGCAAAGACTTGTTGAGTTCTGCCCCGCATTGGGCATTGACATGAATGTCTAGAGGCACATCAGGGAACACAAGAGGCCAATATCCCTGTTCCCATGAATCTTACATCCCAGTGGACCTAGGAAGACAAATTTAAATAAGCATTTACTTAGAATGGACAAAAGATAAAGTTGAGCTAAAAAAGGAGGACTCGGAATGCCAGAGATGGAACTTGGGTTGCCATTTTTAAGGCATCGAAAAGGGACAACTGAGCAAAGGCATGAAGGAGGTGACCACATCAGCCATGCTGTTATCTAGGGGTACAATGGCCCAGGAAGAGAGGACAAGGAGACAGTTCATGCAAAACACTCTAAGTCAAGCCCATGTCTCATACACTCAACGAGGAGCCCAGAGTGCCTGGAACAGACTGAAGGAGGAGGAGAGACATGTGTAGCAAAGTCAGAGAGGACAAGGCAGGACAAGGTCCTGAGGTTCTTATGGGTCTCTCTAATGGACTATGATTGCTTGTGCAGAGTGATAACAATAGGGTGGTGAGAAGCGGTCAGATTTTGGGTGTATTTTGAACATAGGGTCAACACAATTTGCTGATGGGGTGAGTTAGTTCCCTAGGGGAGAGACAGTGTCTGTCTTGCTCACTTTGCTGTACGCATCATACGATTCCTCATCTGTGGAACGGCATTCAGTAAATCGATAGACGGACAGATGGATGGTGGATGAGTGGGTGGATGTGTGGACTGTGGGAGGAAGGTTGAATGGAAAGCTGTATTGAAGGACGGCTGGCAGATGGATGGATGGGTAAATAGGTAAATGGATGGATAGATGAGTGGACAGACGGATGGATGGCCCCTAAGCTCTGAGATTTGTTATAATGATCAGATATATTATATATGAAGCCTCTAGCACAGTGCCTGGTGCTTTTTAGCCATTTAATGAAAAAATGTTTTATTCATTTTTATGTTTTAATGTTTTATTATTTTAAATAAAGATGCCATTGAATTTCACTCATTGAGGACATCAGCCCCCTTACTTCCAAACTAAAATTAGTACCACTCTCCTCCCTGCCTGCAAAGAACCTTTATTCCAGCAGAACAAACAGGTTCTGAGCAGAGCTGAGTTCGTCTTACTTCTGGATCAGCCATAGAATCAATGCACAGTTGCTAACTGCAGCCGGAACGTGGAACCTTCATGCCAGGTCATCAGTCAGGCAGTGGAAATAGCACAGTCGGGGTTGGGCTCCCTGTCGGGTCCTGCTCCAGCAGTCAGGAGTAAGAGCATCAGGACTTGTCTGGGCTTGTAAAGTGAGCCCATCGGAAGTAGAAGCCACGGCCGCTAGTGAAATCTGATAGGAGGCACAATCCCGGAGCAGCATTGCTGCTACAGACAAGCTTGCTTTGACTAGAAAGGTTCACAGCATGTGATCAGAATCTTCAGGGCACAGTTCACCCTGCAACTGTCCCCTGCAGCCGCAAGGACACCAAGCAAGGACACAGTCCAGCCCCTGTGTCTTCACAAAGCAGCCCAGACGGACACACAACTTGGTAACACAATTGTGCTTTGTCCTAAAAGTGGTCATTGTTATCTCGTACACAGGGTCCTGACTTAAAGGTGTTTGTACTGATTAATGTTCTCTCTTCTACATGTCGAGATGACATCAGCGATTCATTCATTTGTAGAAAAAAATAACGTGCTTCTGAGGAAAGCCGCATGGCCTCTCACGCCCTTCTGGGTTATCAGATTCTAGTCCTGACAATTACCTCTGAGCTATTTTGCAACCATTTGTAAATTGTAGCTAACTGATAGCAATATAAATGTTACCCTGCCAGGTAGGGGCTTCAACTGACTTCCTCCCTCTTTGAAAAAAACAACTGCGTCTCTCTTTGCAACTCATCTCAACATTTCTTTACGGGATGTAAATTTGTGCTGTCTGAGTTTTCCTTTGAACCGAATGTAATGTCTGCCTGGTTTGCTCATATCCTATGAGTAAAGTAAGATCTTTAACGAGCATTCATTTTTATATGTGCATGCTTGTCATGATTTTATCTTTTTCTGAAAATGGCCTCGTCACACATTCCACAAATACTTAGTGAAGAGCAGGTATCCACCAAGAACCGTGCTAGGGACTAGGGTCCAATGATCAAGACAGCCCCTACTCGGAAGGTGATGACACTTGCCCACCGTGCTAGGAAAGGCTGGCAGGGAGCCACGGGCTCTCTCACCAACCTGCAGACCGGGCACCTCGGAGCTGACTTCCTGAGCACAGAGGCCAGCCTTTTCTTCCGAGTACATGTCCCTGTGGCGGACACAAGCCATACTTTATGTGGCTGCCGTCGTACACGGACTATACCTGATTATGTATGCTGTTTTTAAAATATAGCTTATGATTAAGGAGAGCAGTGTGTGCTCATTGATAGAAACTTTGGGGAGTCCAGAGAAGTGTGAAAAAACGTAATCCATAATTCTCCCCCTCATAAATACAAAACACCCTTCATATTCTCACCTCTTTTCCTGACCACCGAGCAGATTGCCTCCACCTTCTCCTTACCTAAAATTCCTCATAGGATTGTGGGGACCCTGATTCTCCGCTTTCGCGTCTGCTAGTAGACCTGGCTGTTTACACCGAGTAAACATTAAATCCAGCTGCGGAGTCACCTGCTTTCAAAGGCAAGGAGGACTGCAAACAACAGATTCATGCGCATTTCCCCGACCCATCTGTTGGCTGTTTAAAAAGAGGAGTCGTCAGATGGTTTTCGTTTCGAAGTTAAATCAACGCATACTCCGCTCTCATGTTCCTTCGCGAGAATATAAAAGCCAACAGAGGAGCACCTAAGATTTGCAGTGAGTGCTAAAACGACTGTAATATGATATAATCCTGATGCGATGGCTGCACAGAGTCAGAAACGGACCCAGCCAAGCCCGAGACCTTTGTTGCCTATAGCACACGTGTCCTGAAGAAGTTTGCCTGTTTCTGTGGTGTCGTGGGAGTAGGTATGAAACTGGCCAGACTGTAAATGGGTATGTGGACAGGCGCAGACTGCCTGGTCTGCGATGTTAAACGGAGGCGTGTAAATGAATGTGGGTAGGGGAGCAGATCTGTTCTCAGCTTATTCGGAGGTGATTATCCAAACTAATATGTTGGGAATGTCTTCAGTACGTTAAATTTTGGGATAGAACCCATCTGAAAGCGTATATCATTTTTATTAAATTTTAAACCTGCAGCATCTCTGAGGTCCCTGTGTGCCATCCTGGCATTCCACAGACCACAGATGGAAGATAAAATTGATGGAACAAATTTGGCCATTGTTTAGCAAATACAGGAGGCATAGAACAAAAACAGGTGTTTCTATTTGTTTGCTTATTTGCTTTTTAAAAGTTTTCTGATATCCCAGAAGAGTTCATCTGACCTGTGGGGTAAAGGATACCCTAAAGGATCGGTACCCTTATGTATTGTAGAAGCAGATGAAGGACACTTAACTAGTACTTGTCAAAATGTAACCTAATTTTGCTTCTGAGTTTGGGGTCAAGAGGACAGATTTCTTTAAAGCCAGGATTTCCAGTTTCTTGAGTTCTCCGTGTGATGATCCGGTTGGTCAGATGGGATAAATTGTACATGAAGAATATGCTTTCTGAGCATTTATAATTCGCATGGTACCTTTCAGTTCCCTTCATGCACTTAAGACAACTTTGTGAGGCTCAAACTGGAAGAGCAGCAAACACTTACCTTCAAAATCCTGTGGCCATTGTGGTACTCATGCGGAAGAAATGGAGCAGAGAAAAGATGGCACCCAACGTGATTTTTTCTTCCTTTATCCTTGACCAGACTCCCTTGACCCACTTTTTTTTTTTTTTAAAGATTTTATTTATTTATTCGACAGAGAGAGAGACAGCCAGCGAGAGAGGGAACACAAGCAGGGGGAGTGGGAGAGGAAGAAGCAGGCTCATAGCAGAAGAGCCTGATGTGGGGCTCGATCCCATAACACCGGGATCACGCCCTGAGCCGAAGGCAGACGCTTAACCGCTGTGCCACCCAGGCGCCCCGACCCACTTTTTTAAATAATAATTTTTCCCCAGGTACATCTAGATATAAATAACTTTTCATTAATTTTGTCTGAAACACTGCTTTGAACTGCATGATCGGAATGATTTTTCGATGTAGGATTTTTTCCCATTATGAAATATTTCTTCTCTATCAGTGATTCTTCTCTTCCCACCCTCCCCACACCCACACCTGCGCAGGAAAGAACCAGCATTTTCAGACAATCCGGAGACCCTGTTACCATCTCCTGTCTCCTCACGTTGAGCTGCTTGTCTTCTTCCTCTGCATCCTTGGGGACCAAACCAAGTGTTCCCCCCACGTCATTTATCTGCTTTCCCATATGTCAGGTTTACTTTTTATTTTCTCCAGTGCTGATTTTAATTTTACTATTGGATAAGTTTTTGTGACTTGTGATATGTAGCACACCCACAAAAGGGTGGGTGAAAATATTTATGAATAAGTAAAAGATCCATTATACCATGAACATGCAGGGGCGCCTGGGGGGCTCAGTCGGTTAAGTGTCGGCCTTCGGCTCAGGTCCGGATCTCAGGGTCCTGGGATCAAGCCCTGCATTGGGCTCCCTGCTCCGTGGGGGAGCCTGCTTCTCTCTCTCCCTCTGCTGCTCCCCCTGCTTGTGCTCTCTCACTCTCTCTCTTTCTCAAATAAATCAAGTCTTTTTTAAAAAAATAAAATGAACATTCACTTTTCCATGCCTGAGGCCAAGAAATAGATCGTAATCGTAAACCAAACTCCCTCCCTCATGTGTTCTTTCTTCTCAATCCACTGGACCAAGCTCTCTTGGACAGCCACATTCTCAATTTGCTCTGAACCATTTCCTTGGCTTCCCTGGTAGTTTTCCTTTACTGCCTGGTTGTCTTGTACTTATTTTTGTCAGTTCTGAGACTTTAGACAAGTAGAATAATACTGTGCATGGTCTTCCCTGAGTTTGTTGTTTTCTCCGTATAATATCAAGATCTCTCCGTGCTGGTGCATACGGCATAGTTGATCATCCTTACTGCAGTGCAGTCAGGGTGGGCTGGGGAGTCTTTAACAACTGGCTCTCCAGAGAACAAAAGCTCTGATTTGTACCCTTTGCCCATTTCTGGAGTGTAAATACTTCCACCACGGCTGATTTCAAGCTACTCCGTAAAACCACTCCAAGCAGATTTGGGAAGAAATGTGCACGTTGGCTCTTGCAAGACAGTATGAGCTGACTCCAGTCCTCGCTTTAAGTATTTCGATCTGAGGATGTACAGCTCACTATCCGTTCTATAGTGGGTGGACATTTGCACCATTTTCTGTTACTGTGAAAAAGAAAAACAAGTTTGGATACGCTTCCTCGTGCGTATGTGCAAGAGTCTCTTCATGACCTAAGCTTGGTCAGAGGGTACGCACATGTTCAATATTGCAGGGCCTTTTGCGGGGACAATGGTGCTTCCCCACATTTCTGCAGCCCCTCACAGTCAAGTGGAGCCATGTGACAGATTTCAACCAAAACCAATGGCTCTGAGTGGAAATGACACGTGTCCTCTGGCCAAACAACAGAAGGGCCACACACTTTTGATTAGAGTTTCAAAATAGGGTTCCACTCTTTTTCAATAGGTTTTGAATGGAGTTCCATTTAATTGTTGGCAAGGTTCAGAGCCTTCTGCTGTTGAGTCTTCTCTCTGGAAATTTTAATATTTTCATCCGATTTATGTCTAGGTAGTTTATATTTTGGATACTGTTGTAAATCTTTTCACTTTAATCTAAATGTCTCCTTGTGGAGCTTGTTCATAGAAATGCAGCTGAATCTGTGTATGAATGTTAGCTCTAGTAATTTTGCTATGTTCTCATAGCAATTTTGATACCTAATCTACATTGTGTTCCCTTTTCAATATCAACAATATCTGTAGAGAATGTAATAAAGAGTCTGACTCCACTTTTGATGTTGGAGTGCCCCAGATTTTAAGCCCTCTCCCACTTGCTGTTTTTGCAACACATCTGAGCAAACTCATGAGAAAGTCTGCTGCTTGGGTATGGAATTCAAGCCACTCAAGCCAGGTCTTGCCTATGGGAACTTTCAGGCTAGTCCCACCACCTAACCACCACCACCACCACCACCACAACAACAATAACAAAAACAACAAAACGAACAAAACAAAAACTCGTTCACTTTCCTGATTGCTCAAGCCACATTTGGACCAGCTTGGGAGATGCCCTGCTCTCCACGGAAAGCCTCATTATGTGAGAAGTCAACCTTTCCGTGTGTGTGTGGTTTCATCTGTATCTATGCCCCAGACAAATTTTGGATAGGGAGTTGATCCCATTTCTTTAGGGTAACTACAAAATACAGTAACAGCTCTGTTTCTTTTATTCCAATCTTTATGTCTTCAGTGTATTTTTCTTGCCTTACTGAGCTGGCTAAAACCCTTACTACCATGTTGAATATAAGTGGAATGGTAAACACTCTGCTCTTCTAAACAGGCTACTTCTCAAATTTCACTATTAACAATGAAATTTGCTGTAGTAATTTTTTCAATTTGTTCTATTTTAAGGAAACTCCATGCCACATGTGGGGCTTGAATCCACACCCCCAAGACCGAGTCCCGTGCTCCACCTACGGAGCCAGCCAGGCACACCTGCTGCAGTATTTCTTAAGATTTCCGTCTAATTACAGAATTTCCTTCCCCTTAGTTTGTTCTAAGTTTTTGTCATGAGTTGATGTTAGAAGTTACCAAAAACTTATTTTCTGCATCTGTTGAACTAACGATAGGGCTGCTCTTTTTTAATCAATTAACGTGGTAAACTGCCACAATATCTTCATGCTAAATCCACCTTGCATTTCTGAGATAAGGCCAACTTGCTCATGATTTATTAACATTATAAATCATGCTGCATTTAGTTTGTTAATATTTTGTTTAGGATTTTAAGCAGAAAGACAGGATTGTAATTTTCCATATACTGCTTTAGTCAAATGTTATAATTAAGGCTGTTGTGCTAATCTCATCAAATAATTTGGGGAACATTATATCCCTTTCTATATTTTGGCATTTTAAAAAATATGGAATTATCGGCTTCTTAAATGTTTGGCTGGAGATTTTCATTTGTCGAAATTTTTTAAAAATGTAATGTAGTGGGATGAATTCATTCACAGAATCTTCTTATTAGCTTTCATATTGCAACGTCATCCTTAACATTTTCCAGTAGCACCTTTCCCCTTTTTCTAGATAAATCTTGCTAAAGAGTTATCAATTTTATTTGATTCATTAGAGAGCCAGTTTTTAGCTTCGTCGAGTCTCCATATGTTTCTTTTCTAATTTTAAATTTCTTATTTTATCTTCATTATCTTATATCACTTATTTTGATTTATTCTTATTCTTTCTCTACCTTCTTTAAATGAATTATTTTCCTGATTAATTGTACACTTCCTTTCTAACATCAGCCGTTAAGAATATATGTAAATGGCCCTTCTATGTTCTGATATGGGCTATTTTTACTATCTTTGTGTTCTACATTTATTTTAATTTCAATTATGACTTATTCTATGGCTAAAGAGTTATTTAGAAGAGTATTTATTGATTTCCAGACACAGGATTTTTTAGTTATCTTTAAAAATTGATTCCCCCTCTTATTTTTATTTACAAACACAGTTCATATGCTACTCCTCCTTTGTTACTGGTTGAGATTTGGCTTGGTGTGCTTGCAGACACTGTGTGTTCTCTTAAATGCACTATTCCAATGCCCATTAGGTCAGGTTTTTTAAATTGGCTGATTCAAATCTGTATATATTTTTTGTCAGATTATTCCATCAATTTCCAAATAAAATGTTAAAAACCTCCCCGTATGATTTGTATTTGTGTATTTCTCTTTTATTTACTTATTTTTCCATTCTGGCTTCATGCGCTGGGACTGATGCTACCAAGCGTGTGTTTCTTTAGACTCCTGAAGCCTTCCTGGTCAAATGAACCTTATGTCACTGCGGGTGACCCTCTCTCTCTCAGGTGATTATTTTTTTTCTTTAAGTCCTATTTGGTATTAAAAGAGTGATACTAGCTTTGATTTATTTGTATTTGTCAAGTACATTTTGTTTTCTGCCCTTTTACTCTTAACCTTACCATAACCTTAGATTTTAGATATGGTCCTTACAAACAAAAATATGACACTATTTCTTTCATGTGGATTGTAATTATGAAAAAGTGTTTATTTCATACTATGTCATTTTATACTATGTCATTTTATTCTTCCAATTTTTTTCTGACATTTTTCTTTTCTTTTTTTTTCACTTTATTTTGAATTATTTGTTTTCTGATTCCCCTCCTCGTACTTTGGAAGCTATGTGCTTTAAGTCGATTCCTAAGTGATTATTGCAAAAATTATAACATACACAACTAAATCTTCAAATTATAAAATTGACCCATGGTTTTTCTGTTCCCTTGCATAACATAATAACCTTAGCATTCTTGAATTGAAGCATCTCTTATATTTTTCATAAATTTTAACTTCATATATTTTTAATTCTACAAAGCATAGGCTTTATGATTTCCTTCAGTCAATGTTTCTTTAGCTCTCTCACCTTTTTCCTCTTTATTTTATCTCGCACTTTAGACCACCAAACTGCAGTTATTTATGTATTTTTTTGGTGCCACAAGAATATAGACTTTAAAGATTCCTTCAGTAAGAGTTCGCTAGGAGTGAATTTCATTTCCCTTTCCTGAAATTTTCATTCTCTCATCTGCATTCTGAAGCGTGTTTACGCTCCGTACAGAGTTCTGTGTTCACAGCATCAGCGAGGTTCTCTTCCCACGATTTGGGCTTCCGGTGCTGCTTTCGCAGAGTCTCCTGTCCGGGGAATGCTCCTTGGAGGTCATCTGTCTTTTCTGTCTAGTTTAAGATTTTCTCTTTGTGTTCGGTTCTGCCTTCATGTCTATTTTGCATGACACTGAAATAGCTTTGCCATCTTTGATTCATTATTCTTTTTCAGATAGATAGATTTTTCTACCTGGCTGTGTTTCACTGACATAGATCTGTTTTACATCTCAGTCAAGATTATCTTGGCTGCCCTGTGGTACAATCAGTCCCTAGTCTCAGTGACGTAAAACAAGTTTACTTCTCTCTCCTGTTACACATTTATCGACGGTCAGCTGAGTCTCGGCTCCTGTCATTCTTACTTTGAAGCCCAACGTGACAAGGCAGGCTCTGTCTGGAACATTGCAGGCCATTGTGGTGACTATAGTGATTACAGTGTCCCCTTATCGGTGGGGGATTCGTTCCAAGACCCCTCAGTGGACACCTGAACCCTATACTGTTTTCTCCTATACATACATACCTATGATAAGTTTATTTTATAAATAAGGCACAGTAAGATATTAACAACAATAACTAAAAAATGGACAATTATAACAATACACTGTCATGAAAGCTAGGTGATAAATGCCTATGGGCTGAGATGAAGGGAGGTGAATGACGTAGGTATTGTGACACAGTGATACGCTGCTGTTGGCCTTCTGATGCTCCGTCAAGAGCATATCTGCTCTGGACTGCAGTGGAAAGTGAAACCACAGGTGAGGGATGGACCGTAGTGATGTGGAAGACATGGCAGTTAGACCCGCGCTAACCCGTAAGGCTCTCGCCTTAAAATAATGCAGACCATGCTGTTTAGCTTCCATTGGCCAGTGCAAGTCATATGACTACGCCTTAGTTCAACATGGTGAAGCATACTCCTATGGTAAGAAGAGGCACAGAATATTTGTAAACCATAATAAAAATCTATCCATCATGATTATGTACCGATTCCCAACTGAGAAGAATTTCTGCTGTCCTGTGTTATCTTTGATCCCATTTTCTCTCTCCCTGAGCACAATTGGGGCTTCATCCAATGAAGTACGGATGGAAGGTAGGAAAATGGGCATCGTCTATAATCCCAGTGTCTTCCTTGTAATGCAGCTCTGCTAGGCTGAGGTGAAATTTTCTCTTGGTCTCGTTACCTGTGGTCATACCTGCCAGGTACGCCTCAGTGCCAGAGCCACCCCATCTTCCATCTTCCTAAATTTTGTGCTATTGTTCTGGGGGACCTGCAGTTCCTGGCAGGGCTAGGGAAAATGCAAAATACCTCTCTGCTTGACAAAACAGCCACCCCCATAGTAAAGGGATGGCTGTCCAATTTTCTCATTGGTAGAGCAAAAAGTCAGAGAGGCAAAAATTGCCAGTCATTTTCAGCCAAGCAAACGCACCAATTTTTAGTGACCTTGTGAGGCTGGGTCACTAACTGTGCTTTCTTAACCACTGTCCTTAGCTTTGGAAGTAATTTCCCCCGGGATTCCAGCAAAATGTTGATTATCAAATCCGGCTCTTGGTGATGGAGCACACTCTCTTCCCTTTTAGAACCATCCAAAGTCTTTCCGTGAGAAGCCCCTCCTCACCAGATGTCATCTGTAACCAGAAGACCTCGCAGGCACACACGCCCGGAAAAGTCGGCATCCTTGCGGCACTTGAGACTCAATGTACAGCACAGCTTCCAGAAGCATTTCTATGCTGTGAAATGGCATATGGCTGCTGCTTGAAGCAGGACTGGATGGTGTCCATGTGAGCATGAACTCCTGTGCCCACTGTGGGGGGTGTGGTGCCCCCGTCTCCCATCGGGAAGACTCCAATGCCAAAGCGTTGGGTAATTACGACGATGATGGTGTCATTGTTATGATGATGATGATGTAATCAACAGACTTCTTCCAGATTGAAATGTCTCTCTCGACTCACCTAGGGTTCAGTAACTACTTGCAAGAGACTCTCGGGTGAGTCTGCTCAGTGCAGTTACTTTAATTAAATGAAACTCCTGATATTTTGGGTTTCCTCACTGTTTGATCCATGACTGGAACTAATGGCTACTAATTACATGTGGTGTTTACAAGAGACACCCAGGGGCCCCGACAGGTGCCCTGGAGGGCCCTTTATGTGAAGGACAAGAGGAACAGGCTGAGATGGAATGGGGACACAGGCAAACTGCCTGGAACCTGAGCTTCTCATCTTGCAAATATTTATCTGGATAGCAGACGTGTTAAGATGAAGCATTATTGGCACTTCCCTTCCCGTTTCAGAGAGGACAAACAGATAGCCCTTCTGACAGCGGGAACTCAAGGAAATACATGGGAAACACACAACAGGACTCTGGAAATGTATGGGAAACACACAACAGTGGGGCCCCGGCAGGGATTGGAACAGAAGAGGAAAGAACAATGCTGCGAGGAAGGTAAAGATCTTAGTCCTGGCATGTTGAAATACTGATGGATAATTGTAATTAGCTTTCAGAATTTTTTAATTATAGAAGTGGTATAAATAATCACCCGGCCCAGCTTTGCTAATGAGAGTTCTTGTGCTCAGATACACAGGGAGGCTTTTGTTAGGTGCCTTTCAAAGTGTGGCTGTTAATTAGGTGTCTTGCAGGCTGCAGGGTTTCGAGGGGAAAAGTGACATCTTTACACTGACTCATGGGAAGAGGGAACCGATACCAATGGAAGGTCTCTAAAGTAAAACCCCAGACATTGCTGGGGCTTGATTTGGTTTTGGTTTGGTTGAAAGATCACATGACGTCACACCTGGTCAAAGCGGCAAACGCCAAGTTCACACCCAGGTCCTGACTTCAAAGCTCCTGCTGTTTCCGACACATCACACCGTCTCGCACAAACAGGCATACAACACATACTGGCCATCTGGTTAAACGTTTTCTGCAGCAGGGTTCTGGTGAACTTGCTGCTTGCATGTTGTGTCAAAGAGAGAACGTTCTCCGGATCACCTCTCGCTAGCGAAACACAGAAATAACCAGAGTCCTGCTGGTATGATGCCGCCCACACTGGCAATCGTTGTTGCTTTCCATTGTTACGCTGTGTCTTTTACTTTTGCCTGTGTTCTGATTTCCCTGTTCTCTACCACTGATATTGTTCATAAGATATACCAGTAAAAGGGTTAGCTTTATAAACTCCTTCCAGAGATAGTTAGTTAGAGAAGGATCAAAGACCTTTTCCCCAATGCCTATCCTGCTTTTCCTCCTTTGGTTAAAAACAAACAAAAACAAAACCAACCTTTATATATTAACTTGACAGTGATCCTGTTTACAGCCTCCCATGCAGCGGGATGTGGCTTTGTGACTAAATTCTGACCAATGATAAGTGAGTATAAGTAATACAGGCTAACTCTAGACTGTGCCCTAAAACCGAGGGTGTGCTCCTTTACCTTGCCCCCTTACCTAATCCTACTGGCTGGAATGTGGACGTGTGGTGGACGGATCTCTAGCAGCCCTCCTGGGCCATGAGAAGGAAGCCTCATACAGAAGGGATGGTGGAACAAAATGACAGAAGAGCCCAAGTCCCTAATGAGAGTGGAGCCACCATACCAGCCCTGGACTGTTATCAGAACTCGAGATGCAAATAAAGTATCTTGTTCAAGCACCCCACTCTTACTTGTTTGTCTTGTTACAGCCAGCAAGGCTATATCTCGAATATTAAAGATAAGCTTCTCAGTGAGGCTGCTGCAGGTGTCAGTCTTAAGCACAACATTGTAGCAAGGCTGCCATACAGCGATCAAGTAAGGTTTGTCCTTGTTGATTCCTAGGCACACTTACAAGGGCGTAAAGATTGCTAGGGATGATTATGAACTAAAAGGTAATTCAGAGAGCCCCAAAACTCTTCCCTGGAAACCAGAGATCCTTCAGTGGTTAAGAAAAAGTCTTTCTGATCAAACAAGTTTGATACACACACACACACACACACACACACACACACACACACACACACACACACACTTGGGGACTCATAGCGTGTGTTTTGGTCTCCCAGAAGTCCCAAAGTACAGGAACCTATCGAATTGTCTTTTTTTCCCCTTTTACAAAACTTAAAAAATGTAAGTTGTGTATCAAACAGTCCAGAAAACCTACATTACATCTCCATGAGTTATCACAAAGCGAGCACTGAATTCATCATCGTATAGGAAATAGAACGATGCAATCCAGACGTGTCCCACACTTCCCCCAATTACCATCTCCTCTCCTTTTCTCTCATCTGCCAGGTGGTTGTTGTCCTCACTTCTAGCACCTTTGTGCACTTGCCCAGTTTTGAACTGGATATAAAAGAAGTGCAAAATATACATTCCTTTGTGTTTGGCTTCCCTCGTTCAACATCTTGCTGGTGAGATCCATTTGTCTGTTGGACGGAGTTTGGTTTATTCATTTCCTTCGCTAATTTGCTCCACAAAGACAGATACCACTTTTGGTAAGCAGTTCGGGGCAGTGGCAATTAGAGTTTATCTCAATCCAATTTCAGAGACTTAAGATAATGTAAGTCAGGCTTAGTCCCTGAGAGAGAGTTTATTACAGCCCCCCTTACTGCTGGGGTGTAGCTCTACAGGGTCTCAACACCCAAACAGATGGATATACCAGGGCTCCCCGCATTGAGCCCTCAACTACAATTCTTGTCTCTCTTGTCCTCTGTGATGCTTAACAATATTAGTCAGTTGCTTAGCTTTTCAGCTCTCTCCTCCAAACTGGCAGACACCCTCTGGGCAAAAGGGCTCTGAACCTCAGGCTTACATCTGCGCACTCCCTTTCTTAGACTTTGGATACACAATTTTTGCATTGTTAGCTCAAAATTTTGTGTTAACGGGTTTCCAGGTCTTCTATTTGTTTTCAGCAAGGAGAACTGGTTCTGGTTTCCAAACCCATCACACAAAGGCAAATCCCTGTTTAGCTCTCTTGAGACCAACATACTTTATCACAAACACCTTTTCCATCCAAATTTTGTGAAAAGATTGAAGAATGCAATTTTGAGAAACAATAATGTGATTTATCTTGTATCTGGAGTATACTTTCTGTATGGTGTTTTTGGATAAAAATGTTTCCAGAATATTATATTTACCATTTTATTTGTTGAGAGAACACTGAACTTTATGAAGGCTATATTTCTCCCCGTAACGAACCAAGGTCATAATTATTTTTACATCACTATTCGCATTTTAATAATGATGTATTTTTATGTATATTATATTTTATTTATTATTCTTGAGTTATATTTTATTCACCATCCACCTGCTGAGAAAATACTGAATAGTATTTATCTTAGGCAGTGAACCAAGGTCATGATCATTCACATCAGGGACTGCGGTTTTAAGATGGAGGTCCCTTCTGGAGCTGCTGTGCGTTATTCGTCCTCCACACTCATGGGGCTGTAACACGTGTCAGGTGCCGTCCTAAGGGTTTGCTTTTAGTCCTTCGGTCCCAGCAAGGACCAATGCGGCAAGGGATATTGTCATCCTTGGTTGTCAGGTAAAGGGTACAGAACGCAAAGGGGTCCAGCCACACTGGGTGAAGAAGGAGAAACGCCCCCTCCCCGCCCCACCTTGTTTTAGGTATTATGACACCGGGGTCCTACAATACGTACTGTCTGGAATAACCGGCCTAACAAAGCCCATCACTTTCATTTTTCAAATGGTTAATCTTCATTTTCTCCCCCATCCCACCTGTGTTGAGCAGACGTCATTGAATCTCGACAAGTTAGGGACTCAGGCGCCGCGTCTCCACTCTGCCACGGAAGGGTCGGGTAAGTCCGTCTTGACAAGCATGGGAAGGTGGGTGTTGTGATGAGAGCACAGACTCCCAATGTCTACACATCTGCTTCAGCTGCTCACAGGGTTATCCTACGTTTTTGTTTCTGCTTCCTTCCTCAATTTTTGAGTATAACAATTGTTACGTTGATTGCATTAAAAAACAGAAGATTGGAAGATTTGTTCTTTTTTTTTTCTTTTTGACTATATCTGCATACTTATTACACTGTTTCTCCATTTCTTTGAAGACTTATTTATTTGAGAGAGAGAGAGAGCGAGAGAGCAGGGTGAGGGGCAGAGGGAAGGGGAGAGGGTCTCAATCAGACTCCCTGCCAAGCTCAGATTCCGATGTGGGGCTCGATCTCACGGCCCTGAGATCACGACCCGAGCTGACATCACCAGTCGGACACTTGTTAACTGACTGAGCCCCTCAGGCACCGCTGTATTTCTCCATTTTGAAAGAAGAGCCCCCGTCGCAAAAACTTTTGATCTAAAAAGGCAGGTTTATGGACACAGTGCAGCTGAATAGAAGTGCCGGCTCTGGCACGGCTAAGAGCAGCAATCCAGCGGCTTTGTGACGTTCCCGCTATCGGTCCTCCAGAATTGGCAGTTTGAGTCTGGGGCGGAAGGGACCGGAGAGAGTCATTCTGGGAATTACAGGTTGGTGTTTTGTACCTGAACATTAATCGTATGTCGAGACCACAGAAGGTTCGAGGGGATACAGGAACACAAGGACAGCAATTTCACCTGGTGCCCTGGAGCAGCCCTCAGACAAGGGGCCCAGGTGGGCCGGTGTCCACTGCAGCTTTGCCCGTGAGAATATGAAATTGAAGAGGCCCACACAGCCATCAGAAGGATACAACAAACCACAGCACGGGAACACAATGGAATCACATCACTGAAAATGAATGAAATGAGATCGGCGTGTATCAGCATAGGTTGATCTCTTAAACAGAATGTTGAATTTAAAAAGGCAGCTTCAGGACTTTATATATACATTTAAATATTGCAAAAGATTTTTTGTTTGGCTAAGACATGCTGAACAGAGCTGAGAAGTTTGTATGGGTACACTAATTTATACTATAAAAACATCGATGGGAAGGATCCAACCTGCTTCATGGCCGTATTTGGAAATGGGAATGGGATCAGGAAAGGGTGCCGAGGGAGCTTCACCTTGGTGTGGACTCGGCCGTCTTTGGGAAGGCCTCGCGGCCCAGCAGCAGGTGGCGTGTCGGCAGAAGGCTGGCCTGGGCTCCAGACCGGCCTTGCCTGAGTCCCGTCCCCAGGGGCAGCACGCACTTGGTGGTGAGGGAGGAAGGGGTTTAAAGGCCTGGCGGGGAGACTGGGACACCCGCTCCTGGGGCTCCCCCCCCCCCCCACCGTGGGCTGCATCAAGCCCGAGAGCTCTTCTGCTTCCTGCTCTGCTCGGCGCTGCGTTGTCCCGTCCCCTCCGACAAACACCCTGTACCCCAAGCTCACCCTTTGTGCCGGCTCCGGAAACCCTCTTCAAAACACTTGTTATGACGGTGAGTAAATACATAGCCGTGGGGGTCCTTTGTGACGCGTGCACACCTGTCCGGTAGGCATCTCAGCCTGTGTCCCCCAGGAGAGGGTCGCTACTGGCTTGCAGCTTGTGTTTTATTTTCCTTTTGTCGACTTGGACAGGGTCACTTTTGCTGACTGAGGTTCAACTCTGAGAACCCGGCTTCCTCCTCGAAACCACGGCCGTGGAGACCGAGGCTCTGTGAACGAGCCGACAGAAGGGCAAGTTCCTCGGTGGGAAGAGCAGGGGCGCCTGACCTTAGCAGTTTCTCCTTTACAGCAGCGTCTCCTCATCAGATGCTCCCAGATACACAGTGACGGGCAGCGAGGAGACTGCGACGGCGGAGGGGGTGTGCGGGCCTCTGCGTGTGCGCGTGCGCGTGTGCGTGCGCGTGTGCGTGCGCGTGTGCGTGTGCGTGTGTGCGTGCGCGTGTGCGTGCGCGTGTGCGTGCGCGTGTGTGCGCATGTACGTGTGCGTGTTACCGTTGGTCTGTTCTGGCCGCCTTAACAAAATACCATAGACTAAGCCGATTGAACGACACGTCTGTTTTCTCTCTTCTGGAGGCCGGAGGTCCTGGATCAAGGGGCCGGTAGGTCGTGCCCCTCGTAAGGGCTCTTTCCTTGGTTCGCCTGGGGGGGCTGCCTCCCCTCTGTGTCCTCGTGGCCCTTCCTCAGCGACTGCCCGCTCAGAGAGCGCTCTGGTCTCTCTCCTTGAAAGGTCAGGGCCCCACCTTACAACCTCACCTTGGTTGCTTGCTCCGGGCCCCATCCCCAGGTCGAGCCACACTGGAGTTAGGGCTTCAAATATGAATTTGGGAGGACACGCGCCTTTGGCGGGGAGCACGGAGGATTGAGTGAGAGGCCTGGGGGATCAGCCGCTGAGCTATCGACAGGGAAGGACGTGGTGGAGGAGAGCGGCTCGGTGGCAGGCAGACGGCTGGACAGGCCTGGTGCGCCTCCGGGTCTCGGCACGGGCGGGAATCCGGGCGTCAGAGGGGCCGCTGCCAGGGGCCGCCGTCTGCTCGCTCAGGGAACTCGCGTGTACAGCAGCTTTAATTCCCACGCAGCATGCACACACGCACACACACACATGCACACGTGCACACACGCCCCACTGGTAATAAGCAGGAAAACCTCCCCAGGACGTCATCGGTGAAGGTAAAGGCAACATAAAATGCAAGAGTACAGTTTTTCTAGGCAAACTTTCTTGTCTGGGTCCAAAGCAGGACGCCGTTGGCAGGTGGCAGTAGAGACAAGAAGTGTCGTTCTCACTCACCTGCCAAGGCCCGAGGGGCTCATTTCTCTTGGGGTTTTCCAGAAGGCCTCCGTTCCCCCGTATGGCTTTTAGGCTCTGTCACAGCAGTTCATGAGAGTAATTATGTTTACCCTTTATTTGGCTAACGCTAATGAACCAGTAATAAACAACTCAGCATTTTCTCCCTGTTGAATAATGAATATTAATTAACCCGTCAGAAAAGGGGCTGGCACTCCTTACCAACTATGGCTCCGCCTCATTTGCACGCCCAGGCACGGGGACCGCCGCAGCTCCTGAGGGGAAAGGATGTGCAGATGTTCTCAGAGAGCTTCCATGGCGGACGGACCCAGTTGGCAGGCTCGAGCTACCAGGGCCTGAGTTTTGGCTCCAAAGAGCTGATTAGAACTTGAATCTTCTGATGGCATCGGAGCCTGTCATCCAGCCTCTCAGCAGCTGATTTGAAAACGCCTGTGCTCGGGAAATGCATCACCAGCAAGCCTCAGGAACTTGGCCAAGGGCGGCCTCCGTGCCATGTTTGGTGACATATGGTGCTATCTGCAGGCCTGATGGTGCCAACATATGGGTGCGAGGCTTCTCCTCTCGGGAGGAGGGTCTGGTGTGTTTAAAACCATGGATCGGGTTTCTGCATAAACACAGCAATGCCTGGGCATTGAGAGTTGGCTTTTTCTGAGCATTCTCTGGGTAGTGTTTATTAAGGCTGTATCTCTCTAGATAAGCAGTAGATGGTCTGATCTGGCCAAAAGGAAGCAGTTAAACAAAGAGGGGTTCCATACCGTTTTTGTATTTTTGGACTTCACAATTTTTTTTTCTTAAATACAAAAGAGATCTGACTTGAAAGAAATAGTAGGAAGTTAAATTGTCACATATTATGGGACAGATATTTTTAATCTAAATTAATACGGAGTTAATGAGAATGCACAGAAGCTGATAAAATATTAACTTTTCTGCTGTCGCGAAGGAGGACTCACACCCCCCACCCCCAATCCAGCCACCGCTTCAAAGGGCCACGTGGAGTCAAACCAGATCAGCTGGCACCTCCCTTCTTGTCTGCTCACCACTGGGGTCCAAGATTTCTTGTTCTTCTCTTTTTTTTAACCAAAGGGAAGACCAAGGCCACAAAGCATTTATGAATTAACCTGACGCTGTTCCTCGCTTATCTACTGGGTGGGACCAGTTTGTACTACGTCAGTGTAGTTTCACAGCCTTTAGGTGTGAAAAGGATTATGCCAGTGAATAAAGAGGAGAGAGCTAGAGAGAGAGAGAGAGAATGAGAGCGGGACGGCACAGATCCTGTGAACCGCTTTTGTGCACACTGAGATGGTGTGCCATCCAGGGCCCATGACCTGCTCTCCCGTCCAACACTCAGTGCAAGTTCTCAGGGTTCTCAGGCCACCTTCAGTTCCAGTGCTTCTCTAGAAGGACTCACATCACTCACCGAAAGGGGTCACATGCACAGCTATGAGTTATGGTTTATCCCCATGAAAAGACACACAGTCAGCAATGGGAAGAGACACAGGGAGCAGAGCCCTGCAGAGTTTCCAGGTGTCCTGTCCCTGTGGAGTCACGGACAGCAGTCCAGCACGCCACGACTCCTCCTGGCAATGACACGTGACAACATGCATGGAGCGAGCAAGGGAAGCTCACCCAAGCCTCAGTGTCCAGAGTCTCTATTGTGGTGCCCTGGTCAGCTGCCCATGGGGCTGTCCTTTAGTGTCTAGGCCTGCTGGAAGTGCGTGGCTCCTGCGTGACCCAAAACCACCATCATGGATCCTGTTAGATGGTCCAGTGGCCACAGCTCCCATGGACAAAGACACTCTTATCAGACAGGAAATTCCAAGGACTTACAGAGACACGGCCCAGTAACTGAAGACACGGACAGACCTCTCTTTGGGGAAAGTTAAATCCTTTACAACCCAGGAAGTGATAATCATTCTAATAATTCCAGACAGTATCTAGTGAGGAATTAACCGAATCGAGGATGAGAAGCTAGACAGGCAGCGTGTTGTGAAGGCCCTCGTGTGTCATGCTGGGGAGCTGAGCCTTTACCCTGAGAACAGTGGGGAACCGGCCCTCTAGGTGGTAAAGCAGAAACACACGTGGGCATCGGGAAGCTGATTCCGGTGGCAGGGAGGTGGGTGATTGGGGTGTGGGAGAGAGAAGAGGAACCAAACCAAAAAGACTAGACATGTTTCTTAACCTCTAACACAGCCAAACTCATCCTCCAGGGAATGAGAACTTTGCCTCTACAATCAGACCCAGAGTCAGAGTTGATCAGAAAAACAACAGCAACAACAAACCATATTGGTTTTTTTCATAGTTTACTTATTGAAAACAGAATTTCACCTTTAAGAGAAGATAAAATGTAGAGATATTAACAAGGCCGTGCGGTTTCAGCGGGCTGGACGGTCAGCGAGAGCGCGTACTTCGTGCAGCACGGACTCAGGGGTGCGAGTGCTGGTCCAGCAAACACAGAGGACGGTGCGGTTGAGGAATCCTGCACCGGAAGACGAGCGTGTGATAGGAGCTCTGACAGCACGAGTGCAATGCTCCCCCTCGGAACATGGCGATGGGAGGCAGAAAGCATGGACAGAGAGAAGGGCAAAATCCCCTGGGGGAAGCTCTAGGTCATCTGAGGTCTCCTAGATAATGATGACTTCATTTTCCTTCCATTCAGAATAATTTTGAAGACCTCTGTGTCTCTGAATATTCATGAAAAAGTCCAGTTACTTTAGCAATAATATTTTAACAACATCTCCTGTTAACCATTAAGAATGGTGTTTCATTACCAGTCGTTTGCAGACAGGTCATTGGACTAAGTATTTTGACTGCTGTTCTGAACTTCCCCATCCTTGGAGAACCACAACATATTTTGATGGGTGACCGAAGGGGAGTAAAAACCTGTAAAACAGACGGCACTCAAAGTCCTGATTATTTGGGTGGGAACACAATGGAGTCCATCTGGGGCTTCTGGATACAGGACGAGCCATGGAAGAGCTCCAAAAACTTCTGGGGAGACACCATTCTACGCACAGAAACAGCCGTGATAGCCCTCATTGGCAAGGCGTGCTGCAAGCCGCTAGGAAACAGAAGGAAAAGTCACGAAGTCAGGGTGCCAGCTCTCTGAACAAGCAAAGCCTTTGTGAGTTGCTGGGGTGGAACCCGTGTTTACAACAATGTACTGTTACCATCTGATGAAGTCGCAAGAAACGACAAGAAATGACTGATTAAATCCTAATGGGCCGAGGTTCTAGTGTACCGTTCCGGGGAACAAATCAAGCAGGGTGATCGCTTGACACACCTCTCCCCCAAAGACAGAAGCTCAAAGCCCAATGAGAGGTGTCTCCAGGGCCCTTGCCCCTTGGGAGGCAGAGAGAGAGAGAAGGGATCGTGACTTGGAAAAGCAGTAGAGGCAACCACTGGAGTAATTGTCGTTTCTGTGCCACGGGTCGTCATTACAGATGTAATTAAGGACTGGAAGATGCTCTGTTGGGGGAAGCTTGGAGTGGTTATTTAATGAAGGCTCGTAAGATAGGTTAAAGGAGAGGGTATTCTAAAAATAAGCAAGCCAAATTATCCGTCATGTTCAATTTATTTAGCCACTGATGGGAAGGAACAGTCCCACGCAAAGAAGAATAATTAGGGTTTCAGGAGATTGTTTTGGTCATTGTGACCGTGGGCTGCACCACAGAGCGGGGCTGGCTGATGCCGTCCACACTGAGTCACACTTGTGTCGGCCTGTGCAGGCCGGTCTGTATGGCCGGAGCTCCAAGACGTACCATTGCCTGGCTTTTGGAACCTTCCCCCTCACCACCCACCCCCTGTGGATGATGCCTATTGCCAAGGGAAAAGCTCTTTTAGAGAAACAATGGCCACTTGCTCAAATAACCGAAATGTGTTGCATGCATTTAACAACATTCTTTTTGCCTCTTTTCTGGTGAGGTTTTCATCAGTTTCCGGGGCAGCTATAAAAAAAAGGCCACAGGCTGGGGGCTTAAACCACAGACACCTATCCTCTGTCACTCCTGGAGGCTGAAGTCAGAGGTGCAGGTGTGGGCAGGCTGGTTCCTTCTGAGGATGTGAGCGAGAATCTGGACCCCTCCCAGCTCCTCGTGGTGTGCGGGCATCTTTGACATTCCCTGGTTTGTAGTGACTTCACTCCATCATCCACCCACCATTTGTGCCTGACTCTGTGTCCAAATTTCCACTTCTTGAAAGATACCAGTCATATAGGATTAGACCCCGCCCTCGTGGCTTCATTTTAACTTGATGACCTCTGTAAAGGCCCTTTTCCAAATAAGGTTACCGTCCCAGGTTCTGGGTCTTTCTTCTTCTCTAGGGAAGTATAATTCAAACCATAACAAGGTTGCATTTGATTTCTGTAATGTTTGCCTTCGAAGGGTACCAGAATGCATCACCCCAAAATAAACCTCTTTGGCATATGGATTACTTTGAGCTAAAGGCCACTGAGAACAAGCAGACACAGAAAAAGTCCTAGCAACAGGACAGAATTTCCTATTTTAAAAGAAATTTGCATTTGTAAAGCCAATTTTTATTAGTTGAGAAGTGCCCTTCCTTATCAGGAAGAAGTGGACTCTTAACAACCCCTATCCATGGAGAAGGCACTGATGGTAATCTGTGTAAAAACCCTTGCTAAGCCATATTTTTTACCATATTTTTCTCCTTACCTTCCATAACTTGCCTCCTCCAACCACAAGCCCAAAGCTCTCCTCTTTTGTTGGTGTTTTAGCCCAAGTTCTAATCGTTCTTTTGGGTTAATTCTCACTGGGGGCTGCCACATGCCTACACAATGCACGTGTCAACTTCTGCTTTTCTCTTGTTAAGCAGTCTTTGGCCAGTTTCATTTACAGAGCCCCAGCCAGGAACCTGGAAAGGTAGAAGGAAAAAATATCCTCTCCCCGCCAATTTCTTCCACAGTATAGGAGAAAGACTTGAGCTTGGATGACCACATTTCACATGAAGCAGTGAAAGGTCCAGGTGGAAGCAGAACCCTTCAGGAATGCTCTTGGGTGGACAGCTGCTGGGTTTGATTGCCTATTTCCTGCTGGCCATCTGATGGCTTCTCCCATCTGCCCATGTAGAATTGCTCTGGAGGGCAAGAGTTAGCTAGGAAGAGAAGCCCTGACTCACAGCTGGTAGTGAGAGTGAAGAGTCCTCTGTGGGGGCTGCCAGCATAGGGTCTTTTCCTGTTGTAGGTTCAGGAGAATTAGGGTTCTATACCATGTTCTGCCATATCACCAAGGGAATTATAGATTTGCATACAGCAGCACAGAACCATCCAAAAGCAATGATTATAATTATAGTGTCTTCAAACTTGATTTCCTGGCACTAAATGGACTGTGACTGATGTATTTCTGGAGAACATCGCCCGAATCTTCCTTGGTGGGGCCTACGTATAATGATGTTTTGTCCCAATTGAATCCAGCAAATTAGGTGCAATGGAGCAAGCCCTGGGCAGCTCAAAGTTGCCACTGCGGCTTTGGAGGGAGGGATGGCTTGGAGAGAATAAATAGGGGCAGAAATGTAAAAAGCTGGTGGAGAACACGGAAGGCTGCTAGGGCCATCTCCCTGCCCACATCCTGTTCAGGCTCCTGGACCTCTGGGCACTGACCTCAGGGTCGGGCAGGCCTGGATCTGAATCCCAGTGGGGCACATCCTAGCTGTGTGACTTTGTACAAATGTCTGAGCCCCCTTGTCCTTTTCTGTAAATGGAGATGTTAAGGCAGGTTGCAGAGATCTAGGATGACATGTGATAAAGACGTGTCGAGGTGCACTGACAACGTTGAATCTGACTTAAGCCCTGTGTTCCTGATAAACAGCGACTACTCAAGAACTCCCACCTTTACCCCCAGCCTTTTGTGTTCCTGGAGATGGCTTACTGCAAAGATCCCCCCTTGCCCAATGACACTCATGAATGGCCCCCTTGCTTACCCATGACAAGGCCAGACACAGACCCTCCCGAGTCCTACTCTCTACCTCTTCAATGAGTAGCTGAGCTTCCTGTACCCACAGATCAATGAGAACAAGATGCTTGTTAGCAAACTTTAATGAAGCTTCTCTCCTTCCCCCAGACCCTTGGTCTTTGGCCTCTTTGACTCAGCCTGAGGCAGCCCGCAGCCCTTCCTGAAAACAGGCTCGCCTTGGGGTGGAAATAGTCTCTGACCCACTGTGCCGTCGGCTCCACCCTTCTTCCCAGTCTGCTGACACCTCTTTGGAAAGAAAAACCTTTTCCTGCCCAGCCTTTGAGACATCTGCAGATCTCATGGTCAGAGTGTTGCCCCCATTGCCCCTTGTTCCCCTTCTTGCAGTAATCCTTTCAAAATAGAGTCTCTGCTAACCTAACACCAGGTTTGCTTTCTACCAGCAGGGTCTGACAGACCTGGATCTGAATCTCAGCTCAGACACTTCCTAGCCGTGTGACCTTACACAAATGTCTCATTTTCCTTCTCTGTTAAATGGAGATGTTAAGACTTGTCTCACAGAGCTGGTATTAAAGATAATAAAAGTGGGGAGATATGAAAAATGTATGGTGCATGGGGGAATGAAATGGCTCTTGTTATAAACTGGTGCTTTGATGGTAGAGTGGTCTGTGCTGGTGAATGGATCAAAGCATGAAGACCCCAGGATGGGCACAGCCATCTTTGGGCCACTTCAAAGTCCCAGCAAACCTCACAGATCTTTACCATCTATCATGTGCTGGTGGAAACAGCTTTAATTTGAGATTCTGGAGATAACAAAACAAAAACAACACAAGCACAACAACAAATAAAATTTACCAAGTACTCCTACCAGGGTTACAAATAAGCCTATTGCATTCTTAAAACTGTGTGGCGTATTCTGTCTCAGATCAACTTTCCTGCCAAGCCCATCACTCTTCTGTGTATATGGAATTTCAGTGTAAATCAGCGTACCTTGGAGTGAAAGTTCAAAATTAACTGGCATCTTGGTATGTAAAGAGACATGTGCATAGCTAATGTCCTGTCATGGTAAATCAGAGCGCAAATTGCTTCAGGAATATTGATGTGCCACGAATTCTGGAATGGCCAGAGAGAACTGGAATTGCTCTGTGGATGGGACTCGGTGGGAGAGGCACAGCCTTGCATTTCTAGTCTCACATCACTGGGAAGTGAATGAAAAAACTTCTTGGCACCGAGGTTCCATATATCTGCACCGTTCTCCAGGGTTCAGCTCAGAAAATTTGGAAGCCCCCCTCACTTAAACATACTGTGTATACTGAAGCATTTGTGCTCACCTTGACCTATGAAGTTGTTGCTTACTGGTCAACATATTTTCAAAAACTTAAAAACATGAGTTTTATGTCAACATAAAACAAATACTATATTAAACTTAAATTAATTAAAATGAACACTATATATGTTCAACACATTAATTGTTGAGGAAACGAAGACAGTGGTGACATTGATTCAGGTAGCACTTAACAAACAGGAATTTTACAGGCCAACAGGGAAAATCAGAAACAAAACCGGTTAACATCCTATAGGACAATAAGACTGTTCCCTTTGAGGTTAGAAATACATGATAGAAATCTCCAAGTTCGCATGTGGCTTCACAGAAGCCAAGCAAAGTCCAACATAAGTGCTTTCCTGGAATTACCACTGCCCCGTAACGTTTCCTGTGGTGCTGGAAATGTTCTGTGCCTGTGTTATACAGTAGGGTGGCCACTAGTCACACGCGTCTGCAGTGCACTCGAAAGGGGTCTTTATGACTTGGAAACTTAAATTTAATTACCTGAATTTTATTAATGATCACCTTAGTCAGAATTTAATTTTAAATAGCCACATATGTGTGGTGGGTACATGGCTAGACGGCAAATGCATAAGTATCTTGGGGTGACAGACTGCTGAGCAATATTCCAAAATGACATGGAAAGAGCTGGTTGTCCCCCTTCGTGCCTTACTTCCAAGTCCACCTTTTCTTAACATCACCTTTAGAGATACAATGATTCTGGTTTGCCTTTGGCTTAAGAAGATGCTCTCGCCTTCCCTTGAAATTCATGTGCCCAGCACCTATGGAACTATTGACCCTTTTGTAACCGACTAGATGAGAGCACGTTCCTTGGGGAGAAATCAAGCAGAGAAACGGAAGGCGCAGAGCAGGCCTTCTGAGTCAGTTGAATGTTGTCCCTACTGTCTCAGGCTTCCTCCTGGCATTTATTGCTCTTCCTCATCCCCAGGTGAAGGGTAATTATCTCATCAATGTGGCAACTGACAGCCAGGCAAGCAGTTCATTATATTTACACAGTATTAACCACACTAGCCTTTGGTGGTGAAGAGCTCTCAGTAAGGGCAGGTGAACGAGCCAACTGACACGCACATTGATCCACGTTAGTGGTTCTGTTCCAAATTGTGGATTTTGACGGGCATCTTCCATATATCTATTTTGGGTGGTACACTAAACATTCTCAATCATAGGTAGACTTTTGGGGACTTGTGGGTCTTGCCTTACCAGAGAGAAATATTAGGATCCACAAAAAATGTTGAGATGCCTTATTCTGACTTTGAAAGAGCAAGGGCAACTCTTCTCCAGACAGAGCCTAAAAAAAATCTGCTTTAAGACTCAGCGGATCCAACTTCTGAAACTGAGTTCTGTCACAGGAATGAATCAGATAACTGGGCGTGTTGCCTGTTCTTGATTCTACATATATCTGCCTTCCTGGCAGTATTTTGACATTCCTCTTGGGCTAGAGTGATTACTTTATTGTTTTCCTTCTTTGGATACAGTTAATAAGCAAGTGATGGAGCACTTTCCATGTGTCAGATTCTGTTTCAGGCTGAGATACACTGGTGACAAAACAGGACACGTTCCGCTCCAAGAGAACCTGGATTCATAAATAGGTCATGAGAGTGACTATGGAACGTGGAACCAATGTCAACACGCCAAAGACATCTGTCTCCATGCACCTGAAACCTCCATGATGCTTTTAGAGTTTTCTAAGGGTGCTAAAAATCATCTGGTGACTTTTTATTATCTGGTCCTTGGGTGAGTCTAATTATGTCCACCTCTCAGCCCTGAGCCCATATTCAATCCATGAGGAAGCCAAGGGTGCCTGTTTGTATATTATTTATCAGACACTAAACAAGTCTCCATAATGAGACGCTAAGTGCATCTTCTCATAAAATATACTGGGAAATATCAAGGAGAAGTGAAACACAGAGAGCTGTTAGATCTTATGAAAGATTAAACATGTTACCTGCTCCACTCTGCCAGCCCACATTCCCCAGTGATAAGCCCCCCTTTGCTGGAAGAGGAGGTGGCTGTCACTGAAAGCTTCTATGGAGAGTGGGCCACTTTCAAGAGCCACCCGAGCCAGGGAAACCAAAGACATTGAGTGGCATGAACCAGTCTTCCCCCGGGAAGGTGCATGGCACTGCTCATCTACACGCAAACCGCGCTGGAAGAGGTTGAAACAACCCAGAGGAGTGAAACCGTGAAAGTAGCTAAATGCTCATAATTCGCTTTGCCTTGGGAGGAGGAAAATACCTATTGCAATTGTTGACTTGCTCAGTAATACATTTCAAAGGCTAGGACACACCGTGTAACCAGCGCTCAATCATTAACCAGAACATCATCAACATCTATGAAATCCTCTCATTTCCTTTAGCTACTAGCCTCTTCAAACATGCATCCACCCATGGGGAGCCACCTTCCTGACTTCTAACACCAGGTTTGGTCTATTTTTGAAGTTTCTATACATGGAATTATACAGTGGATACGTTTTTGTGCCCGTCTGCTTCCAGTAAACATTTTATCTGTAAGGTATGTCCATATTATGTGTGTCGTCGGAGTATTCGTTCTTACTGAGACTGTACCAAATGTGTGTTATTGCTTATAGGCTCTGGGGAAATTTTCAGGTTGAGTCTACTGAACATATGCTACTATGGACATTCTTGTGTATGTCTTTTAGGGGAACATAAGTATATACCTATTTTGGGTGTCTGACTATGAGTGGAACTGCTGGGACATACAGTTGCTTCACACTATTCACATCATATTTCCTACAAAGTCACCACAAACACAAAATTAGCAAATACTGAGCCGTTGCTCCTGGGGAAACATAAGGCTAGGTTCCTGTAAGCCCTTCATTAAAAAACTTTCATCAATACATAACCTTGTCTTATATGTGCTTCGGTTTAAAGACACCTTGTGTAATTTATACTGTTGAGTCATTAACATTGAACTCACTGCCAATAGCACCATAACTCACGCCTGAATGAAGCTTAGCGAACACACGTATTATTTCCATAAGGCCTATCACAACCTTCTTGTTCTTAGAAACACTGGGAAGTACTTCAGCACTATGCTTGGGAGTGTTTTTAAAGCAAAAACACCAACAAAAGGCACTCAGATGTGAAAAACACGGCACTATCCATACACCACGAAAAGGACATTTGTTTGCAGTACCAAGAGCTGAAACAAGATGGCAGAGCATCATCTTGCTTGACCTCAGCTGTTCTGTGCACACCCACAAAGGACAGCGGAAATACTGTGGGTATTGGCTTTTGGGTTCACAAATGAAGCGAGTAGGTGAATTTTCAAATATGGGATATACAAACAATAAGGAACAACTGTATACTCAGTTTAGTAGATAATGACAGAGAGTTTTCCAAAGTGGTTTTACAAATTAAATTTTTGAGAAGGCGGGTAGGTGAAAGTGATATATTACTTTAATTTTCATTTTTCTAAAGATGAGTAAGACTAAGTTAGTATGGGAGAGATCTGGCTGGGTCACATTCTCGTTGATATTTGGTATTTTTTGTTTGTTTGTCTTCATTTCAGCCATTCTAGTAGGTGTAGTCGTACCCTAGTGATATGACTTCGCATTTACGACAACAGATGAGGTTGAGCACCTTTGCATACCTTTGTCCGCCATGTGGATATTCCCTTCTGGAAGTGCCTATTTACCTTACTGCCTATGTTTGTATTGAGCTGCCTGCCTTTCTAATTGATTTACTGAAGTTAGTGAGTTATTTTAGACATGAGGTCTTCGAAAGACCTATGTATTATAAATCTATTCTCCCATTTTTTGGCTGCTTTTTCATTTTTAATGGTGTCTTTTGTTGAAAGAGGTTCTTAATCTTAATATCGTATAATTTTATCACATTTTTCCTACATGTTTAGTGCTTTTTGTCTCCTATTTAAGAGATCTTTGAATGCCTCAAATTTACAAAAAAGTTACCTTATGCTTTCTTCTAAAAACGTTACTGTTTTGCCTCGAACATTTACGACTCTTATGCATCCGGAATGGATTTTTCAGCATTATGTGAATTAGGGATGAAAACACATTTTATTTCACATGATGTCAACTTGACTGAGCCTGAGCTCTTGGAAAGAACATACTCTCCTTACCACACTGCCGTATCAATGATAGCAATTGAATTGTTTATTCAGCATCATTGACCAGAGAATACCCCAGCCACAATTGGCTTCATTGGCCAATTCTTCAAAATATTTAAGGAAAACTTAACCGTCATCTCATGCAAACTCTTCCAAACAATGGAAAAGGTGAGAACATCTCTCTATTCTTTTTATGAGTCCAGCATGTCTTTGATAGCAGAACCAACAAGAACATCATAAGAAAGGAAAATTGTCTAGATCCAACAGTACAATTATATAGATACTGTTTTTTACACAATTGCTTTTTAAATTAGTTGAGAGAATAAAGGAGATAAAATATGCCTTTATCTTTTGTAATTACGTAAATACCTTTATTTGTGTTTTTTTTTTTTGAAAGTAGATTTGAATTACTGTCTGTGGTCACATCCTTTGAGCCTAAAACTCATTCTTAGTATTTCTTATATGGTCGGACTGCTAGCAACAAATTCTCATTTTTTATGTATTTGAGAATGTCTGTATTTCTCCTTCATTTTTGAGAGATAGTTTTGCTGGATATAGAATTCTTGGTTGATGTTTGTTTGTTTGCGTCCCCAGTAGTTTGAATATGCTGTTCCAGTTCTATGTGGCCTTTATGGTCTCTGATGTGAAATCAGCTGTCACCTCATTGAGGATAATTTGTATGTGATAGGATGCTCTTATCTTTCTGATTTCTAGAATGCTTCTGTTGTTCTTTGCTAATTTAATTAGAATGTGTCTCAGTGTGAGTGTCTTTGGGTTTATCTTACTGGAGTTCATTGAGATTCTTGAAGTGTAAATTAATTTTTTTATCAATCTGGGAAGTTTTTGACTATTATTCCTTCAAATATTGTTTCTAGTCCTTTACCTCCTTCTAGAACTCTTATTATGTGTATAGCAGTACCTCCATTTTTCTGAGATGGGTTCTGTTTGTATGTAGGGGTGTGCCTTCAGCACTAAGCCAAGCAATTTATAAACTGTCTTAGCATTCACTTCCTGCTTGAGCAGTGCTGCAGGTAAGGCATAGGTGAAAGCTCAGGATTGTTCCATGCATGCACCCAGGCTTCGTCATAGGGGTTTCCTTCTAGATTTCTATGGTATGTGGTAGCTTTTCAATGTCCTTATTCCCCAAAACAACTCATTCTCCAGACTTTTCTCTCAAGATTACGGTTGGTCTATTGTTTGCCCCAACTATTGTCCATTGTCTCAGGCATCACCAGCTAACAAACACATCTGCCTCTAAGTGTGTCAGCAGAAGTCCTGTGGGTAGCTGCCCCAGTACCAGCAGAGTTGCAAGTGAGGGCAGATAAAGGCAAGCAAGCCCTTTGGGTCAGTCTTCTAGGGAGGCATCAGACAGGCCCAAACCAACAACCACCATCCTTTGTGAATGAGGTCTGCTCTGCTCCCTCTTCTACTGGGATTTGAACTGACATTGTGAACCCTTTTCTTCAGAGTCACCATTGGACTTAGGCATAGGAGGTAGAACCAGGGTAAGTTAAAACACCTCGAAACTTCCTATTCTTCCTGAGATTCCTTGGTGAAGCATTCCTCTGATTGCTATAGGATTTTAGTTACTTTCTGGAGTTCCAAAGAGTTGATTCTGACTTTCTGAGTTTTTGCCAGACTTTTCATTGCCTTGTTGGAGCAATGGACTCTTGGAGGTACTTACTTTTTCATTTTCTCTGACATCTCATAACTGACTTTTGATTGCATTAATTTTTCTCTGTTTTTTCTCTAGGTTATTGATTTCAGCTCTTAACTTTTTTAATTTCTTTTTTCTACTTTTTTGGATTTGACTTAATCTTTTTTTATCTTCCACAAATGGAAATTTAGATCTTTGACTTCAACCTTCCTTCTTTTCTAATGTATGTATTTAAGACTAGAAATTCCCCTCTAAGTGTTACTCCAGTAGTCTTTATTTGCTATATCATTCAATATCTATTAGCTAACAAAATTTTAGGGAGAATGAAGAATGATTAAATATCGGACTAATCCTAAGTAATACAAGGAAGCAGAAATGAGGAATATTAAACAACTGGGTCAAATCGAAAGATGTTGTAAGTTGGCAGATATAAACCGAATGTATCAGTCATTATATAATACATGAATGGATTTAATGTCTCAAGTAAGGTAAAGATAATGATGTCAAACTGGAAAAAAAAAACCTTGCATGATGCTTATAAGAGGCATATACTGTAGACATAAGAACTTATAAAGATTGAAGGTCAAAGCATAAAGAAAAAGCTACCCCATTGTAGACATTAACCAAAGGAAAGCTGACTGAGCTACGTCAACATTATACACAGTAAACTGTAAGGCAACCAGCATCCCTGGAAATCAAGACATTTCATAATGTTAAGTGAATCGATCAGTCAGGAAGATATCGGTCTTAAATATGTATATTCCCAATAGCATCAGAATATATGAATCCACAATGGACAGAACTAGAAGAAGGAAGATCAGCCTATAACCAATGTGGGAGATGTTAACAAATTCTCTCCATAGTGAATAAAACAAGAAAATTTAAAACATAGAATATGGATTTGGGCAGGACAGCTAATACAAGACCCAGCTGAGCTATAGAAAACCCTGCCTCCAATGACAGAATGCACATGTCTTTTTCAGGTACACAGGATCATTTACCAAGATCGACAGTATACCGCCCCAGTAAGAAGCCTCAACAGATCTCGTAGGATTAAAATGATCAAAATAACTCAGAGTAGATTCTCTGACTACAGTGGAATTAAGCTCAGAGCCGGTAGAAAACCCTCTACTTCCTAGAAGTTAAACAGTTCACCTCTAAATAATCCATGGGTGAAGAGGAAAGGACTCTCGAAATTATATATATATATATATTTTAAAGATTTTATTTATTTATTCGACAGAGACAGAGACAGCCAGCGAGAGAGGGAACACAAGCAGGGGGGGTGGGAGAGGAAGAAGCAGGCTCATAGCGGAGGAGCCTGATGTGGGGCTCGATCCCTTAATGCCGGGATCACGCCCTGAGCCAAAGGCAGACACTTAACCGCTGTGCCACCCAGGCGCCCCTCGAAATTATATTTTGAAAAGGATGAAATGAAGTTTTGCCGTGTGTGGGTGTCCCCAGCCTCCAGCAACTTGAGGCTTAACATCGCTCAAAAGTAGATCTTTAAGAACGTGTTTCAGTGTCAGCGCCTCTGCGTATTCTGCGTATTCTGATCGACCCATTCATGCCCGCCGTCTGCCACAAGCTAACTATTGAAGTATCTCTGCACCCCCCCCCTTGGAACCACTACCATATATCTTCTACAGAACAAATGTACTGCCCCAATTCAGTGGGCACCCAGTAGGTCTTTGCTGGCCACAAATTTCTAAACCTTCTGCTTCTCCTTGTTAGGACTGTCTTTACAAGGTGAAAAATATTCATCTATTCTAAGAAGGAGTAAAAATTTGAAAGCTTTAGAAGCCCCTGGTTACCCAAATAACTATTTCATGGTATTATTCATCCCTTCCTGTCCTTTTAAATTGCCACCTCAGAAATACTTGACTTCCAAAGAACAGACTTCTTTCAAGAGGAAGTTTAATTTCAATTACTATGTGCACAGCTCCTATTCAACGTACCCTCAAGCGGCATACTTAACATGAAAGCCTGTTTAATTGCTAGCAAATGGTAGAATAATCTTTTGAAACAATGTAGCAAACATAATTAATTGAAATAATCTCAAATATGTTTCATGTGGTAATAACCACTTATGTAAGATTAACACCATAGGAAGAAAAGAAGAGACATAGTGGTGTGTTCCTTCTGTCGTCTCACCCACCAGTAATTTTGTGTACTTGTATACTGTTTTTTTTTCCTGAATGACATAATGAATTGCCACCTTATAAATTGTCAGTGGGACTGAATTACGACAATGTGCTTATTATAGCGCTTTGAATTGAATGCATGAAACCAGAATCCAAAAACTGAGGCAAAAGACAAAACTGAAGAGGAAGATGATTTTCATAGGAACCAGGAAAACAACAGATTTATTCATTCATTTACTCATTCATTTATTCATCAACAATTCAAGGCCCCATTGAATTACTGGTCATACCTGGAATTAATAATTTCATCAGACTCTACCCCAAAGCTATCTGATTCCAAGATTTGTACGACAGGTAATAATAGGATGAACAATAAAACCCAATAATCTGGAGCACCTGCTTTGTCCCAGGCACCTTCTCATATCTTCTAGCACTCTGTGAAGCAGGTGATGTCACCTCCATTTTGTAGTTGAGGAAGCCCAGGCTCAGACACGTGGACTCACTGAATGTCTAGTTAATGTTTGGTGCCTTCCTCATTCTTCTGGGCTTTAGGCGTATGGAGAATCACAAAGAGGACTATGTTTTGATTGCACCCAGGATTTGTTTTAATCAAGAAGGTAAGATGACAGACATGAAGACAAGTGTCTTTGAAAGATGAGTTTGTTACTGACCATTCCCAAGAGGAGGGGCAAACCATGCCACACAGGCCACATGAGGAAGCACCAGGGTTGGTCAGGAGGCAGAGGGAACCAGGGGAAAGCCTGGGTAGGAGACTTTAGTGTAGTTTCCCAGGAAGGAATGGATGAGGCAGGGTAAGCAAGTTTGAGCAAGCTTAGGATTGGCTTATTTGAGGAATTTCAAGGGCTCCTAGCTGTTGGAATGGTCTCCAGTTGTCTCGTACCTGGCCTTGGGGTGATTTAGGGCAGAGGAATGGTATATGAGAGCTGGTTAAAGAAGGAGCTTGGGAATGTGGGCTTAAGATTGGTTGATAAAAGATGTTTAGAAAAGATGTGCCTACTGGCAAGTTGTTTGCTATCCCTAGGAATTAGCTAGCCTGGGAGGGGCAGTCTTTCCAGGATTAGCAAGGCTCCTAAAATGTCAAAACATCTTAAAATACAGACTTTAAAAAAATGATTAATTCAGGGAAACCTATAATTTCTGTTCAGATTATAAATAAGTCAGGGCCTTCCAACTAAGGAATTGCTTAAGAAGTGATGACAGAGGGTCCAGAGCTGGACAGCAAATTCTGCTTTGCTTGAGAGCAAGCTGTGAATGGTCCAGGTGTGGAACACAGCCTCTGTCTGAGCTTGTGTGGCAGACGGGAGAGAGTACTATAGACACCTTAGAGGAACAGTCAGTGACTGTCTTAGGTCAGGTTTCCCCAACCTAAGAGACAAGGACTTGAGACAATGACTTGAGAGCAGATAGTTAATTTGAGAAGTGATCCCAGGAAGCACAAGTGAGAATATAGAATAGTAAAAGAGGAAGGGTAAATTCTAATAGAAGACACACCAACAAGTGAGCTATCCCTGTGGGCAGCCGAGGTTCAGTCCTTTAGGGGAACTTTGGGGAAACCATGTGTACCATGCCTCCGCATTCTCACCTTCACCAAGATGGGGAGGCTGGGCATTCATTCACCAGTTCCCATCTACTATTCTTGGAGGGAGGCCCTGGAGGAAGGGATACTAATGTCCCTTCATTTCTGGGCCATAGCTGCATGCAGGTGGGGAAGCTTGCAAGGTGTAGAGGAAGCCAGCAGGCAGAGAAGAGAAGAGGTACAGGCATTTGAGGGGAGAACTGCTCTGCAGGTGACTCCAGGTAGGTTGAGGGCATACGGGGGAAGGTATCAATAAGATCTGTGATAGCTGCAGAAGCAGGGAAAAGATGGGCTCCTTTTGAAGTACATGGATATCTGGGTTCATTTTCATTCATCCAGGGATGTAGAGTTTATGGAAGGCAATAGTTATGAGTACTGCCTTTCCTGTCTGGTCTTGGGAGCAAGAATTTGTGTGCTTCTCCTGAGTGTTTGACCTGCTTATCAGCTTGTGTGAACTATGCATTGCGCAACTCTCAGGGTTCCCTTTATGTGTGAATTGAAAGAAAAAAGCTTAGAACCAAAATTTATGTCTTAACTCTTCCAAGTGAGATAGTTCAGATGTTACTATCTTATATTCCTTTCTAAATCCTTGTATAATCTTACGCTCATTGTTCTTACTCTTTATTCTGAATTTGGATTTATGATGTACTGCTACATTTTATATATCCTCTCAAGATGTTTTGAGTATTTTCTTGAAGAAATTGTTGTGTTAGTGAGGAATCTCAGTTGCAAGTTTCAGAAATCTAGTTCAGAGTAGGTTAAACAAGAAAAATGGGAATGATCTGGCTAATATACCCAGTAAAGTCAGGAAAAATGTTTTGCTCTAGGCATAGCGGGATCCAGGAGTTCAACTAATATTATTAATACTCTTTCTCTCATTTTCCATCTCTCTCTCTCTCTCCTGCTCTCCTTTTTCTCTTTTTTCTCCCTCTGTTTCTTTTCAATTCTATATCTCCACCTTTTCCAGTTTTCCCCTGTGTCGGTTTTATTCTCTGGCAGAATCTTTCCATTTAGTGGCATACGGTGACAACTGGCCATTCTAGGCTCCTATCAGACTTACAGTGTATGAACCCAGAACCACAATAAAAACATGGATGTCACCTCTTAACTGGTAGTTGTAACAAATTCCCCTGAAAGTCTGATGAACTCTGTTTAGGTCAACTTCCCACTTGTATGACATGGTCTTCAGTACAGGAGACCCTTGGAATGAGTACCCTGTAAGAAGAAGGAAGAGATAGGGGAAGAGTGTTGTCCAGACACAAAAGAGCTTCCCCTGTCCATTGTCATAAGAAACACATGGTCTGATAGCTAGATAAGGTAGCTAGAAGGTGAAGGTGAGAGGTGGCAAAGGTGCCACCATGTGTCATGTATTGAAAGCTTACCCTCTCCGGCTTCATGTTGAGCATTTTATATGAGTTAAATCATTTGATGCTCACAAGAGCCCTATGAGATGAGGTCAGGTGTTACCCATATTCTAAAAATGAGGCAAACAGGACATAACTAGTAAGTGACTGAGCTCAGGTTCAACAGCATGAAGGCGGACTCCAAACCTGGGACTCTTAGTCACTAAGCTAAAGCCGGTTTGGGCAGCGAGAGAAAAGGTGGTGCTGTTTACCCAGAAGAGGACCAATGTGATTGGCTGGGAGGGAGTGGAGCAGAGAATGAGGCTGCCCTTGGACATGGTAGGTTGAAGTGCCTTTGTAGCATCTGTGCATAGTCATGAGTAGAAAGATATATGTTCATGCAGTGGAGAAGGTATCTGGACAACAGATAGAAATGTGGAGGCATTGAAGTCATGGGCATGTATGAATGCTCCTGGAGAGAGGAATTAGTGTGATAAAGAACAGCAAAGAACAGGGCAACAGGCTCAGACCTTGGAAACCTCCAACATTTCATGGTGAAGTAGAGGAGACAGAGAAGAATTTTCCAGGGAGAGAAAGAGGACACGTGTTGATCAACAGAAGCCTAAGATGGTGTTTCAGAAAAAGAAAAAGGGAGGGTCTACAATCTCAAATATGCTTTAACAAGATGAAGATGAGAAAAGATCCTTTCGGTTGAGGGGCATGGTTACCATAACAAAGGCTGCTTTGCTGAGTGATGGAAGGCAAACTGGCTCAGAGCATGTCAAGGTCAATGTGCCTGTGTGTGAATAAATAGACTTAGCAAGTATAAAGTCTTTGCAAATGGTTTGCAGAAAGAAAACTGGGTGCTGCCCAGGAGGGTGGTTAGGTAGGAGAAGGGGGGAATTTAACATGTTAGAAATTTGAATCAATTTGAATTAGAAGTATTGGTGCAAACTCATATTCTTTTTTTCTTTCACAAAACACATATTTCCTGGCTCTTTCCACTGAAAAAGCTTAGGAACAATAATGCCCCAATAACAATTAGCACCCTGCCATCCAGACTGTGGCTGCTAACTATCATTTTCCCACAAAAGGGACCAGGGATTCTTGCAGAAAGGAATGTCTCCAGGTCTGAAGTACAAAACATTCACTATGAGCCTAAGCATCTTGTGCTTGAAGATAAGGAAGCTCTCAAAGGCCAGTGAGTAGAGTAAAGGACACAGGAACCAAAAGAAGGGCTTTTTCAACTGAAGATGGAACAATTTCGGGTTGGCGAGATGTGTGTGAAATAATGGGCTAAGAAATCTGCAAACTGGGAGAGTATTGAGGGAAAGAGAGGCCTGAATAGCTGGGAGGAGGTGGGGGTGGGAGATGACAGGAGGTTCTGGTGAGAGTTTGAGGCACGTGGAGTAGTAGGGGCTTGGGCCATGGAGGGAGTTTTGAGAGTAGTTATTGGAGGTGGCTGATTAAATGTAATGATGATGGGGGACAAAGGGTAACAAGGAGCCCAAAAGGTGACAGTGGGTACAAGAAGCCAAGGAAGGCTGGAGAAGATAAAGACGGTGTAGGAGTCTACTTGGGCTGTCATGACAAGATCACAGACCGTGCGGCTTGAACAACAGACTTGCATTTTCCTACAGTTCTGGAGACCAGAGTCTAAAAGAAATGCATCAGGGCTGGTTTCTGGTGAAATCTGTCTTCCTGGCTTGCAGATGGCCACCTTCTTGCCGTGCCCTCTTGTGGCCGATCCTGCATGAGTGTGTGAAGAGACAGAGAGATCTCTGGTGTCTTTTCCTCTTTTTATAAGGATACCAATCCTATCTGGTTAGGGCCCCACTCTTATGACCTCATTTAACCTTAATTATCACTTCAATTATAGTCACACTGGGAATTGGGGCTTCAACATACCAACTGGCAGGGGAGGGGGAGAGAGACACAATCCAGTCCATCACGGAAGGCAGGGGATACAAAGGCAAGCGTGTTGGACAGGTTTCTCTGTGAAAGATAGAACCAAGAAGTTGGCCATCAGACAAGGACTTGGGTCAACCAGACCATTTTACAAGTGGGCAGAGATTCCTGGCACCTCTAGTGGGGATTGATGAAAAGGTCTAACCTTCTGTAATGCATGGGATTAGTTGCCTCTACCTGAGATGGGCTCAGTGGGAGTTCACTCTGGAAGTGCTTCTGTGCTTGGCCATCCTGGTTCCACTGGAGGGGCACAGCACAGGTTAGTAGAATAGAATTAATCAATTCACATCTTTTTGCTCAACATGATCTGGAATCCCATGTTGAAAAGACTTGTCAGGTTTGGTGGAATGAGTTTAAGGGTGGGACGTGGAGACGGAGAGCCTCTTTCCCTATAGGCACCACCCAAGCTTTCACTATGATTGTTATTCCCTCCTGAGTCCTAGAGATTTTTAGAAGTCTGGACCATGTTCTCCATAGCAATGATGTGAATTCAGTTAAATGGCCTCACTGTTTATAAATGCTGGTCCAAGCAGAGAGGTGTCAGGAAGCATCTCTTAATTATGCTGCAGTGGGCAAACCTCTGGAAGTTGAGATGGACAATTTGGCCTCCTGGCTTTTTCCCTTTCTGACTTGGGGGCTTTCTTTATATTTAAAGAAAGCACAGAAGCATTTTCTGTGCCAATGAAGTATTTTCCAGCATTAATTATTTTCATTATTAGCTTCAGTCTGTCGCAATCACTCATTAAACTCATTTCTTTGAAGTATGAGGATGAAATTTCAAACGGGATGTTCAAGTCCCTTTAATTGCACTTGAAGTAAGCAGGAGCTGTGAGGTCTTTTCTGGAAGCATGGGGGTCTTCTGCCATACCAGATAAATCAAAGCCCAGGCAGCTCTGAGCCTTTTCCAGCAAAGCACTATAGAAAAGGGAACGGGGGAGAAAAATGACAAATCAACACAATTAAATCTGAAATTGCTGGCTTCCAAAATAAATTCATTCTTCTGAGTCAACACTGTTTTGATTTTTAGATTAGGTTTGTTTTTCAAACCCATGTTTTCCACAAACTGATTATTTTTGGTATTTCGTACGCCCTTGTGAATTTCCAACAGAATGTTAATATCCTTGACCTGTTTCATGAGTCAGTCTATATTGGAGAGCAGTTCCTCCATGCTGGCAATCACAGTAAATGGTAAGGAATGGCGATGAGACATGCCCCGCCTCAGTTTCCAAAGGCTCCACCATTCCTCCAGATCCCCGAGTGCACTACCAACATTTAATGAGCGGAGCAAGAGCTCGCGGTCCAGAGGGGCTATGAGAGGTGGCCCTTGTAAGTCTGGGAAGAGGATGAGAAGGACGAGGTGTCAGCGATGTTTAAAGGGGTGGTTTGGCATCCTGGGATTTCAGGACAGACTTCACAGGGGAAGGGATCCTTGGGAAGCAGGCCGGAAAGTGTGCATCAGAGTTAACATTGAGCTGGGAGGTGCCCTGATGGATGGCTTGGGTTGTGCCAGGTCCCTGTAAGACTGAGACTGAAGAGTCAAGGTGTTATGGGGTTTCTTACCCTGTATAGACTGAGAGCCTTATGTCCATCTGTGAAAGCCTCTTCATCTCCCCCCTCCCGCCCGCCTGTGAGTGGGTTGCATGCTGGGATGTGATTTATGGGACGTCTCACTGTCCAGCACAACCAGCTCTGCACATGCTTGAGGCCAGCCTATTTAATGCCATAATTTAATAATCAGAAAGAGTCGAGTGAATTTGTTATTCTGGGAGCTTTTTGAAGACCATGGAGTCTGTTTACAGTTCATTTTGGATTAATTATAAGTCCTGTAAGGGAGAGAGCAGGACAGACACTGGAAGACCGATGACTTCCTTGACAGGCTTGGGCTTAGCTCATGAGTTCATAAAAGGTAGCAGGATCTCTGCCTAGTTCCATCCTATGGCATGAAGAATCAAACACGCTGACCCGTTTCTCCCTGCCCAGCAGGGAGCTAATGCGTGGGCGTGCACCTGTGCTCTGGAACACTACACTCGGGCAGGTACAGTCCTGGCTTCCCCGTCGAGATGCCCTTCCCCGGTCCTCTTTCTAACATGTTGCAAGACTGTGTTATAATAATAATTATGAATAATGATAAGACACATTGGCTCTTTGTCCCTGGTTCTTGATGCGAAGCTCCAAAAACCGTTGGAATCTCCCGAGTAGTAAGAGTGTTTGAACACTGATGAGATGACGCATGGTTGGCCCCTCGGTAGCTTCAGGAGAGGGCTGGTCACCGGGAGCACCAACCAAGTGATCAGAGGGTTAGAGTGTTTAGCTCCACCCCACAGCCCCTCTTGCAAGGGGCAAGAGGTTGAGTTCAATTATGTTTATGTAACAAAACCTCAATACAAAACCCTTAAAAAGGGAGTTCAGAGAGCTTCTGGTGAAGACGCTGATGTGCTGAGTGGGTGGCTCGCCCAGAGAGGGCGTGGCAGCTTCACCCCCTCATACCTTGATCTGTTTGGCTGTTCTTGAGTCGTATCCTTTATCATAAAAGTGTCATAGCAGAAGATAGTGCTTTATGGAGCTCTGGGAGTTGTTGCAGTGAATTATTGAACCTGAGGGGACGTTGTGGTAACCCCCGAATTTGTAACTAGCTGGGCAGAAGTGTGGGTAGCCTGGGGACCCCCATCGGAGCTGGCATCTGAAACGGGGGCCATCTTGTGGGACTGAGCCCTCACCCTGTGGGGTCTGCACTGACTCTGGGTAGTTAGTTTCAGAAGTGGATTGGATCGCTGGGCACCCAATCGGTGTCAGAGAATTGGTTGTTGTTGGTAAACACACACACACACACACACACACACACAGATCGTATATATTTGTGGCAAAGTAAAGGTGGCTAGCTTACAGTGCCACTGAAACTATGACTCTATTCCAGTCAGAAAGGCCCTTGTTCGGGGGTGTCTCTGTGTATCACAGCCAGACTAAGACTTCGGCATAGTAGCTCTTTTTGTATGTTGTTGTCTTTTTTTTTTTTTTTTTTTTTTTTTTTAAAGAGCGAGATATTAAGACACATTGCGCTCATGGACAGCAGTGAGTCCTTGCGGGTTACAGTGTGGAACTTGGAGGCTTGAGACGGTCTCACTCAAACAAGCCCATCCTCAAGTGGCCAACGGATCTGTCGGGTGTGAACTTCCAAGAGGGAATTAAGGACATGAACGAAATGCAGTGATTTTAAGATCCTCGGGGAAGTGTTTCTAAGAATGCAGTCACTCTGAGAGACGCCGGAAATGCTCTGCTGTCAGGACAGGTGTTGTCTGGGGGAGGGGGACGTGCCGGCGTCTGGATTGGCCCACGTCTCTGCCCGTGCTCTGCTGCTTCAGAAAGGAGCGTCTGCAAAGCCATTGAAGAGCCTCCGAGAGAGAGTTTCTGGCTGCTGCTAACATATTTCTTTCTCTCTGCTCACTAAGGAGAGATTTCTATTTCCTTCGTGGGTCAGTTCACAAACCTCAGTAACTAATAAGCTCGGAGCAAAACTCTAGTGAGGAAATGTTTACTTTTCGTTCCCGGGCCATCAGAGCTGGTTTTATTAACACAGACCTTATAATTTCTACATCTGCAAAACCTTTGTACATTAATGTGCGGGAAAGATCGGACCCAGCACACAGCTTGTCATGCTCCATAAAAATTTAATGGAAAATAAAATGCACTCTTCAGAAGATCAATACTGTTATTCTCTTTCAGCAAACTGTGAATTATTGTTTTCATAAAATAATAATAATGCCAGCATATTGATATTGAATGGGGACCAGGTCTGTTGTCAAAAATAAAATCATACTTAATCTTTTAATGCCTTCCTACATAAACACCCACGTCAGGAACCGGGGCATCTGTCACTCTCTAAAGAGTATGAACCAGTGATAATTCAGCTGTTATGTTCCTTGTTGTTTCAGTGGTGTGGATGGTCAGTAGCCCATGACTTTTTCCCAAGCGGGCAGAAGTTAAAGACCCGTATTGGCCATCCCCTGGCCATAGGAGGAGCTCTAGAGATGTGTTTGTGGACAGGGAGAAGGGGACGGAGGAGAGAAGCACCAGGGGACTGGGGGGATCTGGCTGATAGTCTCAAGGACCCCTTCTCACCTGAACACCCACGACCCCAGCCCCCCCCCCCCCCGGGTGATGCTCACTTCATGGGAGAGGCACGGCAGCCCGTCAGCCTGCAGCCCGTCAGCCTGCAGCTCGTCACATGGCATGGTCGGCAAATTTCCTCTCTGAGCTCCGGACCCATGCTCAGCAGTGCTCTTTCTCCAGACTCACTCTCCATGCTGACCTGCCCTTCAGGTCACCTGGTGGATCCACTTCCAAGGTCGGGACCTGGCTTCTCGTGTGCAAACCTCTTCCCCACACTTGCTCAGTGTCGTGTCTTCACATTGATGACTAAACACACTGACTCTGAAAAGCATTAGCTGCTTCCTGTCTGCAAACTCGTGACAGACATTTGGACAGATTGAAACCCTGGTGTTAATGTTGGTGTGAAACGATGACAGCCTGAGGTTGCCTCCTGGTGCCCTTCCTTCACCCCAGCTGGAATCCAGATGCACAAGTCAGCCCTGAAGCTCCTGGGCTGGGAGGCACGTGAACCTAGGGGGTTAGCCAGGGCTGCAGGCTAGTGGGGGACCTGGCTGCAAGAAGTTGTGCAGCGTGTGATCCCTTCTGGGCTGGCGAGTGCCCGGGGTGAGGACGACGGTGCCAGAGATCCCTTGGAGGAAGGGGGAGCTCTGTCGAGCACATTACCTTATGAGGCCTGCTGGCTCCCCAGATCCCCAAAGGGCTGGGTGCAGGTGGAGGGAAGACTGAAGGCCACTGCCCCAGAAATCCCAAACTTGTGTCATGAAAGCTTGGAAGGAAGAAGTCCTGCCCTTGTGCCTGGTTTCTGGACAGAGGGCTGCCACCCGGCCACTCGCTGCCCATCAGAGCAGGGACAGCTCAACATCAGCCACCAGGCGTACCTCCAGGCCCAAGGATCAGGACAGCCATGGGTGGTCAGAGAAAACTAGTTAATGTGCCCAAAGGACCTGACTTCAGCGTGAGGAAGAAACAGAACACCCCAGGCTGAGGCAGAGCAAATGGGACAAAACAGTGCACCCCACGGTAAGCAGACCCTGTAGAAAGCAGCCAAGTAACAGAATGTGTTCCAGATTGAATAGAGGAACGGGATTAGAATGTTAGGAGCCCACTTAGTGGCCTGAAGCAGAGCCTGCAGGCTGCGGCCCCAGGCCCCGATCTGGCCCCTGCCTGTCTTTGTAAATAAAGTTTTATTGGAGTGTGGCCACACCCACCCATTTATGTAGGATCTAGGTCAGCAGAGCTGAGTGAGGGGACTGACCGCATGGCCCGCAGAGTCTAAAGCCTTCACCTGGCCCTTTGCGGATAAAGCTTGCTGACTGCTGGCCTAGATGAAAGGGAAGAAAAGACTCAAGCAAAAGCCAGAGATGAAAATATTAGATAAAAACTGATGATTTCGAGTCTGCATCCCAAACCCTACTCTAAGAATATCAGGAGTTCCAGGAAAAGAGCAAAGACCAGATGGAAGAAGGATAATAATACTAAGATAAGTCACAGCAGTCAGGCTGCTTGGGTTAGTCAGAGGGGCGCTCCACGGGGTGCAGGTTTCCCTCCTGGCTCAGCCCCAAGCACCTGGGACAACAGCTCACACGAAGCTTGGCTCCGTAAGCATGTGCAAGGCTGGATTTCTCCTGGGCCGCGTCTGCCATGCTGTCCGCCTTTACCCACCTTTTCTCTTTCCCAGGAAGCTGACCTGGTTGAACAAAATATATGGGCTTTTTAGCCTGCCTGCTTCCTATTGGCTTCTGCCAAGGGGTCAGGAGGGCAGAGGCAGATCAGAGGGAAAGTGAATAAGAGATACTGCTACTGCCAGGACAGTCAGGTTCCGGTAACTCACTGCTCTCCCGGCTTCAGGGTTAAGAGCGAACAGCTTCCAGCACTTTCCAACCCACAGTCCTCACCATCCTGCGAGCATCTGTTACCTTGCCTCACCTTTGCAGATACTCCCTTATTAAGGCCCCCCAGTGACCCCTCAGGGGGTGATGTATACACATATGTTTCATTCTGATAAAACATACATGACACAAAATGTACCACGTGAGCCATTTTACGTGTATGATTTAGTGGCATTAAGAACACTCACGGTGTGTGACCATCACCACCATCCATCTTCAGAACTTCCTTGTCTTCCCCAACTGAGACTCTGTCCCCACGAAACACTAAGCCCCCACCCCCTGGTGCCTTCTGCTCTCAGTCTCTACGGATACGATTGGACAGGAAAGGCAACAAAGCGTCTAGAGGTTAACAGGGGAGAGTCTTTCCACGTGTGAGGATACTCTATGCCATCTTTTGGAAGGATATGCTTTTTGCAGTTTTCTGTTTGCCTGTTATACACCTAAAATGTGCTTAAAATATGGTTCAACAATTTTGCAATGAGTTCTACCACGTATCATGAGCAATGCTGTCACAAAGTCAGTCTGCTGGTGCTAACGTCGCCCGCTCACACTTGGAAATCTCCCTCGGAGGCCAGCCCATCCCGCACTGCTGTCGACAATCTGAGATGCTCTTTTTCACTTCCGAAGAAACCCCTGGGATTATATCTTTCCCCTTTATCACCTACCTAGCAACAACAGTGAGCGTAGAAGCACCAGAATCAAACACACACGGTAAACAAGAAGAGGGAAAGGGGACCTGGATTGGCATCGGTTTCATCCTTCACTGCTGTGCGAACTAAGCCCTCAGAATAACCTGGAAAGACCACTGAGGAGGAAGGACAGCACTTGACAGGTGAGAAAAATCTCCAATGTGCCAGGATACCAGCTCCATCCGTGGGTTAATATTTAAATATGGCGTAAACCTTGGAAACACACACACACACCAAGTTAAATATAAATGTATCATGATTGAGTGAGTGGGCATGTGTAAAACAACTAAATAACTGACAAATATCAATTCTTGAAATAGAAAGGGCTGCTTGCTGGCTGGGGCGGACATGCTGGCAGACCACGGAGCCACCTCGGCAGATCTGAGCGTGGGCGAGGGGGGGGCGGGGAGAAGGTGGAAGTGCCCTCGAGGCTCACCTAGGTCCGGTCGGAAGGGGCAGTACTATTTCAGTAGGGAAATTAGTTGGTGCCTTGTTTTCATACAATAATGAGGAAATGCTTGTTTGATTATGAATACAGCAGATGGAAAGTTCTTTGGTATCAGTCACATATTGCTGCATGACAACGGCCCCCAGAACATAATGGCTTAAAACAGCGATGATTGGTTATTTCTCACAATTCATGGTTTGCCTGGGCTTGCTCCTGTGACTGCACACAGCAAGGGCTTGAGGACCACTGGGCCTCTCCCTCTCCGCATGCTGTCATGGTCCCTCAGCGGCTCTTCACTGGGTCTCTCATCCTCGAAGAACATAGCGTGAGCCTCCATGGACAGGTGCAGGACCAAGGTGGCAGGGTCAGAAGTCCCAAAGTCCAGTCCACAGCTCTGGAATTTGCACATCACCTGCCCCACCATCTTGGTCGAGTCAAGGTGCAAGTCCAGCTCCGATGCAAGGGAATGAGACCCGGGCACCATCTCCCCACGGGGAGTATGGTTGTGCCTCATTGCTCCTGCACACAGCTGGTGGGCGAGATGCCCTGGGGGCCTTGGTCACATGGATCCATCACAACTTTCAAATAAACAAGGGGAAAGAGAAATCAATAGTAATTTGATCATACTTGAAAAATAAGTAGGAAAAAGTAACAGGGAAAAACAAAGTAAAAGAATCAACATAAAAGATGGGAGGAGTGGGGGCGCCTGGGTGGCACAGCGGTTAAGCGTCTGCCTTCGGCTCAGGGCGTGATCCTGGCGTTATGGGATCGAGCCCCACATCAGGCTCCTCCGCTATGAGCCTGCTTCTTCCTCTCCCACTCCCCCTGCTTGTGTTCCCTCTCTCATTGGCTGTCTCTATCTCTGTCGAATAAATAAATAAAATCTTTAAAAAAAAAAAAAAGATGGGAGGAGTGAAGTCCATGGTGGTACTAATGCTGTATGTTGATCATGGTGGTTCAGTCTTCAAGCACAAATCATGTCCACATAAGGAACAAATACAAAAAACAATATTATTAAATATTGTAAAAGTAAATGCAGCATATCAGCAAAAAGATACATACTTATTTTATTTTAAATAATTTAAACAGGATCTGTTCCAGTAATGCAGGGTTGACCAAGTGTTGTAAAATCTACCAACCTCATCCACTGTATCAAAAAATAAGGGAGGAAAACACATACAATCAAACTTGGGATGCTAAATAGGCAATTATTAAAATTTAGATCCCACTGATAATGAAAACCCGAAGTAAAATAACACTAAACAAAGAACTCCTTAAATATGATGACAACTTGACCCAAACTAGTAACAAATAGGAACAAATATTACATTATTCGAAGTGGCAAAAAACTACAGCTGCTTCAATTAAATGGTAATGAAGAGGTTTCATCGTCACCATCATTGTTCAACATGTGTCAGCGTTGCAGGAAAGGCATTGATAATGGAAATGAACGCTCAGGGTAAGCGTCGGAAGAGGAGAGAGAAAACAATTCTTTTTTGTTTAGTTGTGTTTTGCTGATGTCACTGCCCACTCGGAAAACCCAGGAGAGTTAAGTAAGCAAAGTACTGGGATTAAGAAAGAAATTTGATAAGATGGGTGACTGAGTGAGAAACACACAAAACTCAAGTATTTTTTCTTTGTTTTAGCAAGAAGCACCTGAAGCAAATAAACCACAGAAGAGACGTAGGACTTCATGGGGAACAGAGAGAGACAGAGAGAGAGAGAGAGAGAGACGGAGACAGAGAGATGGAGAGACAGAGGCAGGGAGATGGAGAGACAGAGAGGAGAGGTGGAGAGATGGAGAGGCATATTTGGGCTCAGTAATGTTTGTTTGTTTGTTTGGTTGGTTGGTTGGGTGGGTGGGTGGGTGGGTGGGTGGGTGGGTGGGTGGTTAGTTGGTTGGGTGGGTGGGTGGGTGGTTGGTTGGTTAGTTGGTTGGTTTGGGGGGTTATGTTGGAAATTAGGAAAAAAAACCCTTGAGGTTCACGTGGGGGAACTGGTACTGGGAATAGCTTGGAACAGACATCTATTCTCATGAAACACCAGAGCAGACGGCAAGCAACTCACTCAGTAAGGTTCTGGTGGGGGAGTGTGTGGAGGACCTAGACAAGGATCTCGGGGGGGGAACATCTCACTTTCCTGGGAGGAAAATGGACTAGTAAACGGTGCCAGTACTGTTGTTTCCGGAAGGAAACAAACCTGAGCTCCTCTTACGCTCTCTTCCCGAAAATAGGAGCTACACACGCATTAAAGACACCTGCAAAAATATGAAACATCTAGGAAAAGAGAGACTCTCTTACACAGAAAACCCCAAAACCCAGATTATAAGATGAAATCAGGTCTGATGAGATGAAGAGAAAAGCTTCTGATGGTAAGGAGTTAAAAATAAAAACAAGGATTTCAAAAATGTTTGCAGTGCGTATGGCAGGCGAAGGGTTAAGAACTGTAATATAAAAGTCTCTTGAAAATTGACAAGCACTGGAAAGACAACCCAGTGGAAAATGGGCCAAGTATTTCAGTCGGCAATCCAAAGATGAGCAAACCCAAGTGATTAAGAAATGGGGGAAGAGTCTCGTACTCATTAGCAGTCAGGGAAATGCAATTTGAAGTTAAAAGGAGATCTCTCTTTACAACAATCAGGCCATAAAAATTAAGAACTTTAACACTTTCTGTTGGCAAAATACTCCAGAGAGAATCTAGGTGCCAGTTTCTGGTATAAACGTGAATTTGCACGGCCGTTTGGAAAACATTTGACGACATGAATCAAAAATAAAAATATAAATCCCATCCTCTCACATAAAAATGCAAATGCCAGTACCTAAAGTGCTTTATATGTATCAGACCAAAGGAAACCAAACTGAACAAAGAAACCTTAATGCCTCCAAGGAAGAAACCGCTGAATGAGAAGAGGTCCGATCACACTGATGACACAGGAAACGCCTGCAGGGGTTAAGAGAAAGACTAGTTGTACAAAGACCTTATTTTAGAAAGCAGTGGCAGAGGTTTTGACATGCATGACAATACGGGTATGTTTATAAATAACTAAACGCAATTGTGAAAAATACGGAAGGATAGACCGCTATTTGCAAACACAGGTTAGCGTGGGTGGGTTGGGAATACTGCGATTAGGGTAGGTGGGGAAGGACAATGGGGGTTAGAGGCAGGTGGGGGGTGTGTGTGGAGGGGAGAGGAGGGTGGGGGAGGACTGTCTCTGCATCTCTGGGCAATTTTTCCCCTCAGTGCCTTCTCTCATCATCCTAAAAATGGGGATAATAATTTTATCCACCTCCTGGCCTGCTTTAAGGATTAAATGAGGTAATCCATGTGCATACAGCAAACAATTTCTCTGTTATTAGAATTATTTATAAGACAAAGAAGAGCTACTAATGTTTTTTTATTTATCTTTGATTTGTGCACCTGATAAAAACTTCTCACTAATACTAGAGTTCTTTTTCCTGGAGCCTCTTTGGTTTTCTATGTATAGAATCATAATGCATGGGGAGGGGACTTTTATTTCCTCTTTGTCTTGGTTTTTAAATTTTTCTTGTCTTAGTACATTCTTTACAACTTTACAAAGATGGTGAATAATAGCAGCGATAACAACTATCTTGTCTGGTTCCTGATTTTAATGGAGATCATTTCGGTTGTTCATCATTCAGAATGATAATTGATGCTTGTTTCAAAGAAACAAAGTTGGTCATATTTAACTAGTTTCTTCTAAAAAGTTTATCGTGAGTGATTGCTAAGTTTTGTCAAATGTCTTCTCAGGATCTTTATATGACTTTGTCCCCCCTTTTATAGGTTGAGAAAAAAAATATAGTTAATTTCCAAAAAATGGTGTATTTCCGAAAAATAAACCATGTTTTCATTTTTTTAAAATAAACCCTGCTTGATTATTGAGTTTTATTCTTTTGATACACTGCCAACTATGAATTCGCTGAGCCATCGTTCGGAATAGCCGTCTCTACATTGATAAATGAGGCTGGTCTGTCAGTGTCTTTCTATGATGGTTTCAGAGTTAGGGTGCACTGTTCAGAGGAGCTGTGTGCTTTGGGAAATTCAAAAAGCTACCAGGTGGGACAGGGAGGGCTGAGACCCAGCCATCCAGGGGCCATGCGGCACCCTTGGGTGGATGTCTGCATCAATAGGCATCACGGGCAAGGCTGTGTCCCCCCAGAGGTGGCATGCCTTTCTAATTTGTGTGAAAACACCACAAGGACTGGAGGTAGCTAGGATATCGTAACTGATAATTTCCCATACTTTCATATGTCTGTAAAAGTGTTTAAGTTGTACTGGAATTATCTGTTATGTATCAGAATCTAACTATGGACTCATTTACTCACATAATCATGGCTCCTTTATAAATAGTACATCTTCAGGTGTCTTTCTAAACTTTTTCTTCTCAAATTTTCTATTTTTTCTGGGGTCAGTTTTGGTATCATCTATATTTAAAAAAAAAAAAATTCCACAGAAATGGAAGCACCATTACCTAAGGAAATGTGCCAGATTTTTTTCAGTTGCAGTGCTTATAGGGAAAAATCTTAACACAAAGGTAATGCCCACTAATAGGGCAGTGATTAGACTCTACTATGGAATGTCAGTGGTGTGGAATAGCATGCAGCCATCAAAAAGAATGAGGTAAATTATATGGGTCTTTGCCATGTGTTGCAACAGGTAAGGAGTAAGATTCAGACAAGTATACATAACATGATCTCGATTTGCAAAAAAAGCAATGCTCAAGAAACTCCTCCAGAGATTGGACCTGGAGTCCTACTGCCTCCCTGCATTTGAACCTTACTGTGTGAACTTGACCACATTCCTTAATCTGTCTGTACCACTGCGTCTTCACACGTGATGATGGAAGTCAACTCAAACATTGTTGTGAGGATTAAATGTGGGCACGCCTGGAACAGGTGTCAAGTGCAAAATAAACACACCGTACGAGTCAACTATTGTTTCAGTAGTGTGTGTGAGTGTGAACACAATCACATCTGTGATCACACGAGCACAAGAAAGGCATGAATGGGTGCACATCAAGTTACTTGGGGGGAAGGGTGGTTGGTGTGAAGAAAAATTTAGGAAGAAAAAGACTCTAGAGCAAAACAAACAGGAATGATGAGTCTCCATTTCTGTAGAACTGCACCCATGTACATATACGTATCTGTGTAGAAATGGATGAAAGAATTGCCACTGTGCGTATGAGAAACAAGAACGAAATGTTGCAAAGAGATCATGTAGAAAAAGCTCTTTTATTCAGTTAAAAGAAAAAGAAGGGGAACAATTTCTGCCAGGAATAGGAGAATATCCAAAGCAGGGTGCCAGGAGACTTGATAGCTGTATTTTCTCGAATGAGAGAAAAGTTGAGAAAATAGCTTTCTCCTATAAAAACAAACAAACACATGTGTGAAGGAGGGGGTGAGCCGTTCAGTAGCAAAAGGTCAGAGAACATCAGGATCTGCTTTGTGACTGTGCTTTGTGAAGCCCATGTGATCAGCATGACAGTGGTCACCATGGCGAGACTGCAGATCCTGGGGCCGGATACTGTAACTAACGGACCCCACGGAAGTCACTTTATGAGCCCCTTAGAACTTGAGGATCTACCATTTCCATCATCTTATGGGGAGACACCATCATGATTTTTTAAGCTTTCATTTTAATTTCAGTGCGGTTAACGTGCAGTGTTATATTAGTTTCAGGTGTACAATATAATGAGTCAACATTTCCATACATTACTCAGTGCTCACCATGAGAAGTATACTCTTTAATCCCCATCACCTATTTCCCACATTCTTCCCCACCTCCCCTCTGATAATGATCAATGTGTTCTCTATAGGTAAGAGTCTGTTTCTTGATTTCTCTCTCTCTCTCTCTCTCTCTCCTTTTTCCCTTTGCACATTAGTTTTGTTTCTTAAATTCCACATATGAGTGAAATCATATGGTGTTTGTCTTTTTCTGACTACTTATTTCACTTAGCATAATACCCTCTAGCTCCATCCATTGTGCTGCAAATGGCAAGATTTCATTCTTTCTATGGCCGAGTAATATTCCATTGTATGTATATACACCTTCTTTATCCATTCATCAATAGATGGACACTTGGGCTGCTTCCATAATTTGCCTATTGTAAATAATGCTGTTATAGACATAGGGGTGCATGTATCCTTCTGAATTAGTGTTTTTGTATTTTGGGGTAAATACCCAGAAGTGCGATCACTGGATCATTTTTTGAGGAACCTCCATACTGCTTTCCAGAGTGGCTGCACCAGGTGCCCCAGTTATAGTAATTTTTTGATGGCGTCATTAGAGTTTCTTATACAGAGTATCACGTCATTTACAAATAGTAAAAGTTTTACTTCTTCCTTATCAGTTTCGATACCTTTTATTCCTTTTTCTTATCTGAGTCCTGCCGCTAGGATTTCCAGTACCATGTTGAACGAAAGTAGTCAGAGTGGACATTCTTGTGTTCTTCCTGACTGTAGAGGGAAAGTTCTGTTTTTCCCCATTGAGTATGATGTTGGCAGTGGACTTTTCATATAAGGCCTTTATTATGTTGAGGTGTGTTCCTTCTAAACCTACTTTGTGGAGGGTTTTTATCATGAATGGTTTGTACTTTGTCAAATCCTTTTTCCGCACCTATTGAAATGATAATATGGCTTTTATCCTTTCTCTTATTGATGTGATGTACCACATTGATTCATTTGCCAATATTGACTATTATCCTGGGAATAAATCCCCCTTGATTATAGGTGAATGGTTTTTTTCTTTTTTTTTTTAACATATTGTTGGACTTGGTTTGCTAGTAATTTGTTGAGGATTTTTACATCTATATTCATCAAAGATATTGGCTTATAGTTCTCTTTAACTGTCTTTATCTGGTTTTGGTATCAGGGTAATGGTGGCCTAATAGAATGAATTTGGAAGTTTTCCTTCCTCTTCTACTGTTTAGAATAGTTTGAAGAGAATAGTTATCAACTGTTCTTTAAATGTTTGGTAGAATTCACCTGTGAAGCCATCAGGTCTTGGACTTTTTTGTTTGTTGGGAGATTTTTGATCACTGATTCCATTTCGTTGCTGGTAACTGGTCTGTTCAAATTTTCTGTTTCTTCCTGCTTCAGTTTTGGTAGGTTGTATGTTTCTAGGAATTTACCCATATCTTCTAGGTTGTCCAATTTTTTGGCATGGAATTTTTCATAATATTCTCTTAAAATCCTTTGTATTTCTGTGGTATCTCTTGTTATTTCTGTCCTCTTTCATTCGTGATTTTATTTATTTGGGTCCTCTCTCTCTTTTTATGTGTCTCGGTTGATCTTTTCAAAGAACCAGTTCCTGGGTTTCATTGATCTGTTCTACTGATTTTTTAGTTTCTGTATCATTTATTGCTGCTCTCATCTTCATTATGTCCTTCCTTCTGCTGGTTTTGGGTTTTGTTTGTTCTTCTTGTCCTAGCTGCTTTAGGTATAAGGTTGGGTTGTTTATTTAAGATTTTTCCTGTTTCTTGAGGTAGACCCGTATTGCTAGAAACTTCCCTCTTAGAATCCCGTATGCTGCATCCCAAAGATTTTGAACTGTTGTATTTTCATGTGTTTTCATGGAATTTTTAAATTTCTTCTTTGATTTTTTAGTTGACCCTATTATTGTTTAGTAACATGTTATTTAACTCCCATGTATGTGTGCTCTTTCCATATTTTCTTTTGTGGTTGATTTCTGGTTTCATAGCATTGTGGTCAGAAAAGATGCATGCTATGGTTTCAGTCTTTTTGAATTTGTTGAGGCCTAATATGTGATCTATTCTAGAGAATGTTCCACATGCCCTTGAAAAGAATGTGTATGGGGAGACACCATTATCATATGACTATTGACAGATGAGAAAATGGGGGTTCAACAGGTCACATGGCTGCCCCAAGGCCACCCAGGTAGGATGTTTAACATTCAAATCCACATCACTTGACTCGTAATACTTCTGCCTTTTGCTGCCCCTGCATGGGACCTCTCATGTGGAGCATTCCCTGTGAATATGAAATTATATTAAAATAAAACAAAAATCACACAGGGGTGCCTGGTTGGCTCAGTTGATTAAGCATCTGACTCTTGGATTCAGCTTAGGTCCTGATCTCATGGCTCGTGGGATCAAGCCCCACGTCAAGCTCCATGCTCAGCAGGAGTCTGCTTGGATGTTCTCTCCCTCTGCCCCTTCCCCTGCTCTCTCTCTCTCTCTCAAATGAATAAATAAATCTTTTTAAAAAATTACACAAAATATTTCTCTCTTTAGCTTCTTGAATAGGCTTAGTTTCAGCCGGCCTAAAAGAGGTAAAGATTTACAAAATGTGTTTTGCTTATTTATCAAGATTATCTTTAGCATCTTAAGAAATAGGGCCAGTGAAAGCAAACCCTCAATGAAACCCATGACGTTTCATTAATAAATATTTGGGAATTGTTTGCCCAGAGAATCCTCTCTTATATTGCAAAACAAAAGCAAAATATGCCTCTGAACTGGATCAATTTTTTTGGAAAGTTTTCGTGGATCACAGCTACGTCTTGTGAAATTTCCCTGATCAAGCAGTTTTTTGCTGTGGGGCAAAATCCCCAATCAAGACCGTTCTTCAATACTCTCGAAACACCTCACTTTATCTTATATAAGGTAATTTCATTTTGGAGTTGACAATATTATGAAGTTGGAACAAATCCCAGGGACCCAGAAATAAAAGCACTTAAAAGTTTGTGACATCTGTTTTTATTAAAAGTTGACATCGTTTATCAAATAATATTTATAGCCACCCCCTTCTCCAGTTCAAGAGGGGTCTAGGCCCAAGAGAAATCATCGCTTATTGGCTTAAGCTATAAAAGAGCCACAGTAGATTCACATCCTGAAATAACAATGAGATGAAGGAATTTCAAACCCTGCAAAACACCACTCCACACTGGAGTCCCATTCTGAAATCAGCATGTTCATGCTCGGAAGCATGGATGCTTACTCCAGGTGCAGAGTTTGGACCAAGGTGTAGACCCCATAAAACACTGACAGTATCTGTCAACCGTATGTAATTTCTCATGTTCTAACCCTTTATATTAGCCTACAAAAAGGCACTGAAGTTTAACAAATGTTGGCAGAATCCAGAGGGTACTCTACTGAGCTTTAATCTGGTGGACCCCTAGCTCATGATATTTCATAAATGTCACTTATGACCTCTCTCTTAACAAGCCCATCTCTGTGCCTTTGAAAACTCAAGCAGGAGTGATAAATGTATTTTACCCCAGGATGTGCCTAAATGCCTATTTGCTCCTCCTAGGGTGTGAACAGAAGGGCCACTCCCCTGCCATGGGGGCAGGGTGGCCCTGACTGTAGCTCTTCCCATCAACCTTCCTGTCCCAGTCCTCACTCCCCAGACGACCATTTTCCATGTCATACATTCACTCTTTCCTTTTCTTCAGAGTATTGCTCAATATTCACATGTCCATAAACAGTAGGTTTGGTTCTACATGTTTTAAAGCATTTACTGATCTACCACATATGGAGTCCATGCTAGTCCAAGCTACCCATCACCTCTCCCCCGGATATGCACAATAAACTTTAGTTTTTCTCTATTGCCTATGCCTCCTCTTTGCTGAAGACTCTCCCATCATAGGACCAAAGCCACATTCCTCATGTAGCAGCTCTGCAAGCCCCACCCACCTCTTCCATCTTCCAAGCTCCCAGGTCTCCATACCCAGGCTTCCACTCCTACTATTTTCTGCATCGTTCACTCTGCTTCCATCTTCTGGCATCTTGATGTTCTTCTAACACTCCCAGCATACTTGTTCCTCAAGGTCTTTACACGTGCTATTCTCAGTGCCTAGAATGCTCTTCTCCAACATCCACATGGTCCACTCTTTCACTTCTTGGTCTTGACTCAATGTTGCCTTCCTCCAAGGCCTTTTGGACTGAAATTTAAATGATGTCCCTTCCTGTCTGCCTTCCTCCTTGGTGCCTTCCAGTACTTAGCTCCGTGTGACAAGCACATACTTAATCATGTATGTATTTATTTATACCAGAATGTAAGCTTTATGAAGGGTAGGATGGTGCATGTGTCTACTGTGTGTGTCTACACCCCCAGTGCTTGGAAGAGGGCTTGGTACTTGGTAGACCCTCAATACAGAAATTTTTTGAAGAACAAAATCTTCTTTGAAGTGCACATTCTTCTATAACTTGCCTTTTCTTGGTCTCAGCATGAATCCTTCCTGCTGAGTTGTGTACCTGTGTGTCTCGCATTTCCACAGCTGTGTACTATTTCACAGTACGAACATACACACTTGGGTACCCACCAGCCTGTGCATGTCATTTGAGATGTTTCCACTTGTCTTGAGAACTAAAAATGCTGTCTGAAATATGCTTGCATGTTTCTCAGTGGACAGGTACAAGAGTTTCCAGAACATTCCCCTCTGAGTTCACTTTAATCTACACTCCAGTTGAAATTCATTGTCTGGCACTGGGATGCCCTTATTTTCCATCGCTTTGCCTGGATTGTGGTACTAACACTAAATGCTGCACCTTGACCATGAGCATCTTTTCTCTGAAAAAGTCCAAGTTCGTCTTAAAACCCAAGAGCCAGCCTCGGGCTGCCTGGACAGGACCTGGAAGGAGTGAAAAGATCGTCCTTCAGCACCTGCACCATTTCAACCCCCAGGGGTGCTCCAGGGTTGATCAGGATGATGGTTTCCACAGCTGTCAGTCCTCCTGGATTTGATTCTCCCAGGCTGTGCAGCGCCCCTGAGCCCTCTCTGCAAAAATTGCTATCAGAAGAACCGCAATGTGTTTTGCAATTATCTTGCCCCTGGGCGTCTTCAGTTGTCCCCATCAGTTCTGCTCACTGAGTTGGCCTCTTTGGGGAGTGAATCGCTCTCTCCACTCAGCTCTACCTCTCACGGTTTGCTCTCACAAAATGCATTCCATCTACTTCTTTTACAGTCTCATCAGTCCAGTTTATGACAGAAAGAGTGAGGCTGGCATGTGATGGAGGACCTGCAGGGAAGTCCTCAGAGCTCTGGACTTTGAGGAGATATGTCCATTCCTTCCCAGGAACAATGCTGAGATGGCTGTTCTCTGCAGATCCAACATTTGTGCTGTAATTCAGGGACAGCTGCCAGATTTATTGACTGGTTCAAGAGACAAACTAGAGAACCATTTTCTGCTCCAAATCATCTTAAGCTTTGGAAAGTGACATGCTATTTTATAAGCATGTGTGAGGGCCTCCGAGCACTCAAAGTGGGGGAAAGAAAGTTAGTAAGGTGTCTCCAGTGTCTTTGTAGATGCATTTGGATATTGACTTGGCTGTTGTAAACAAGAGCTGCCAAATAATACCAGGCTAAATAACAATTCGTATTTTCCTTTCCCATAACGTGCAGGACCCAAGCCTCTTCTCTGTTATTGGACGTCCCTCCACTGTCACTCGGATGCTGTGGTGCTCAATGGGTGCTGAGGCTCACTTCTAGATGCTTCCATTTAGCCAGAAGAAAGAAAGAAAGAAAGAAAGAAAGAAAGAAAGAAAGAAAGAAAGAAAGAAAGAAAGAAAGAAAGAAAGAAAGAAAGAATAGAGGGAGGGAGGGAGGAAGGAGGGACCAAGGAGCAGGCATTTCCTTGCAGGCACAAGCTGGAATACGCACATGTCCACAAGCACTCAAGCCCGCTCCGATCTCCAGCCAGACAGCCGCATTCCAAGGTGAATACTATTCCTCTGGAAGAAGGGAGAGTAGAATGCAGGCTTTCTGCCACAAAGGGGAACACCATCGTTCAGCGATTCCTTGTCTCCGTCCTATCCAGGGTTGGTCAAGGAGGCAGAAGAGCCTGCTGTTCTGTAGACAATGGAAGGAGAGACCTAGACACACTTCCCGGCTCTGTTCCAGCCAGAGACTTTGGGCACGTGGTCTAGCTCTTAATCTTCAGCTGCCTCATCTGTACAATGGAAACATAAAGCCTCCACCAGAGAAATGGTCTGCTGTTCGAATCAGCCTGACACGTGGAAGTGCCCAATAGCCATAGCTCCTCTTTAATTTTATTAAGAATATCCAAGCTTAAGGCTCGTGTGGTAACCCACTGGGTCAGCCCTGTGCACGGGGAAGGGGGTCTCCATGGAGGCGTTGCTTGAGCTAAGACGATATATCCCTTTTCCCTCAAGTCCTCAACTTGCACGGAACCTAGAAAATCTGGGTGCCAGACTCTCTCTCTCTTTTTTAATGATATCTCAGGGAATACCCATAAAATGTTGTTTGCCCCTGAAATATATTCTACCTGGTGCTACATAGCAGGGGTTCCAAGTGTCCTTTGAATCAGAAATACTTAGTGGCTCTGTTTTCGCTACATGGCCCTGGGCCTTCCTGGAAGCACCACGTCTTTCCAAAAGAGGAAACTATGCCCCTGATGCAGGGATGGTCCTTACATTTCTGGATTATGGTTATAATGAGAAACGTAATCATAAGTTTTGGCATTGGTGTTGGAGTTGAACCTGGGTTTGCGTTTTGTCTCAATGTTAGCTCTGTGTCCCTGGGAAAACTACTTTAGTCTCTGGGCTGTGGTGTCCTCATCTTGAAAATGGCTCAAGGGTAAGATTCTCCTGCAAGACTGTGGAAGCAGTTTAGAAGGAGTGAGTGTCAGAGCGTGGAGAACAGGGCCTGGCACACAGCAGGTCCTCCCTGAGTGCTGACAAACTAATTTAAAACCCTTAGAATCTCGGTGTTTGAGAGTAGGTGGGATGGTCAACTTCCACCTCCCCAACGGTACGCGGTGAAGCAGGTGCAGCCACTTTGGGTCACATGGGATTGCCAGAGGGTGTGTTTGGGTTCCTTGTATCGCCATGACACTCAGCGTTGGACTGGACTCCTCTCTTTCCTGTGATACCAACTCAGAGCCAAGGTATCTGCAGGGGCTCCTGTTCTCAGTTCCAACAAGGCTGGCAAGGAGCCCTGTTTGCCTTACACTCACCCCCTCTTCCAAGACTCTGCCTGTCTCCTGCTGCCCTGAGGATCCTGGCTTTGAATCCCAGATGGCCACCTGCTGCACCTCTGAAGACTGAGGCCCTGACTCCTCTCGGGTCCCATCAGCTCTGTCTAAGCCCCTGGCTCTCCTGCTCTGTGTCTCGTGGACGTGCCCCAGAACAAAGGCAGGTTGGCCCTGGGAGCAGTGGATGGTGAAGGAGGGCTCTCCTCCTCTTGTTAGCTCATCTCTGGGGTTGGACAAAATACACGTGGGTGTGGTCAGGGGAGACGTTAGCAGAAGACCTGTGCTCAGGTCAGAGGTCGTTTAATGAAGCAGGCGCTCTCACGCAATCTCAGTCTAGATCCTGCTTCGTACCCAACCCCAGGCGGCTTGGATTGTGGCTTCGGGGTTGAAGTGCAAACCCTGGGCGAGGCTGCGCCTGGTTCTGCCCATTAACGGGACAGCCTCAAACGATGACGTAGTGTTTCTGCATGGAGTTCCCTCATCTGCAAGACTGGGGACATTGGTAACACTTACTCCATTTCTGAGATTAAATGAGATGATGTACGAAAGCATGTAGATAACAAATGATAAGTCAACGACACCTACTGTCACCGTCGCAAAGAGCAAAACTTCAGTAACTCAATCATCTCCCGCAATTGTCACGTATGCCATAACAAAGAGCCACAGATTGGGCAGTTGAAACCACAAAGAATTACGTCTCCCACTCCTGGTGGCTGGAGGTCCAAGATCCAGGTGCTGGCAAACCTGGCTCCTCTTGGGGACCCTGTCCCTGGAGTGTGGACGGCCATCCTCTCCCTGTGGTCGTCCCTCTGCGTGTGTCGATCTTTGTGTCTTAATTTCCTCTTCTATAAAGACACCGGTCCTATTGGATTAGGGCCCATCTCAATGCGCGGGTCTCATTTTAACTTAACTACTTCTATAAGGACCCTGTCTCTACATATGGTCATGTTCCCAGGTCCTGAGGGTTAGGACTTCAGCATAGGAATTTGGGAAGAGACACAATTTGTCCTGTAATACCAGGTTTCTGAGATTTTGAGTTGCTTAACAGATGTGTTTGGGTGAGACTTTTTTTTTTTTCTAGAAACCATTATGTGTATTTTTCCTTAATTAAAAAAAAAAAAAAGCCCAGGAGGTTTCCCCTTTCTTATTCAAATAAAATTTGCTTTCAGATACGAGTAGAATGATAGGAAATGGACCCTGTGCCATTAGAGATAAAAATGGTAATGAGTTGTAATAGTTCATGTTGGTTTTCAGTATTGAAATGAACTGGGAGAGAAGGATCCCACAGCCCCGAGTCATTAGCTATCGGTCAGACAGCAGGCAGCCATAGATCTTCAAGAAAAAGCCCCAGAACAAACACCTCCGAGCACCTCTACCCTCAGCTGCCGGCTCTGAGGCCAGGCTGCCCACAGCGTACAGCGACAAGCTTACCTCAGTTATTGGTTATCGATTTAAAGCACACGCATACGGATTGAAATAGAGCCTCTGAGAATCTGTTTTATAAACTCGGGTTATTTGCTATAGAAACGTGAAGTCTGAAGTGGCGGGGAGAGCTGGTTTAAAGATGCTGGCAGAGTACGTAAGTTTTAAAAGGGTAATTGTCTGTCTTGGCGGCTGGGACAAGAGGCCGTGTAGGTGGCCGAAGGTGCCACCCAGGACAGGCCTGGGGATGGTCTCCTCCCCGGCGTCCGTGTTCAGGGAGCGAGTGTAGACATGCCTCATGAGGAAGAGCAAGTATCCAGGGATATTGACCCCTGCCTTGAAGTTATTTGCACAAATTTGTACCTTCTGGTGCCTTTTCATGATAAGATTATGTGTTTCTCCCAGGAAGAAAAATGGCTCAGAAAGTGAAGCCATTACTATTCTAAATGTGGTAAATCTCTGAAAGGATAGTCTAAGTAGCGATTTTGAGAAATCCTTTCAATAGAAATTCAGTTACAAGGAGCAAAACTGGCGCCAGCGACCCCCTGTCCACTGGGTTAGAACGGGTCTCTCCCTCTGGTGTTTGGTGAGCTACCTGAGCTGACGTTTCCAAGATTTGAATTTGCTCGTTCCCACCCATGCCCAAGCCCTGTCCTCTGGCCCCACTCTCCTCTGAGAACCCAGGTGCCCACCACTCCCATGGCTTTGTCTGCACGGTCCCCGGGTCACCACTCCTCCCCACACCCAGACCCTCCGGAGTCTGCAAGGCTCACTCCAGGGGCCCGTGCAGCGCTTGCTGCTTCTGTTCCACCCCTCCCAGCCATCTGATTTCATCTCAGATATTCATGTGTCTTAGCCCCAGAGACCTGCAAGTTCCTTGGAAAAAAAAAAGAAAAGAAAAGAAAAGAAACAACCCACCACATCTCTAGACAGTGGTGCCTGAAACAGGCGAGAAATGAAGCTGGTATTTGTATGGAGGAAGCTAGGTTGCTTTTATGTTTGCATGCAGAGCATTCTGGAAGAAACAGCGCCCCAGCTTCTATCAGTTGTTCCCTAGAGCGGAGGGCAGGATAACTTTCAGCTCTGGGTATTCAGACTATGTTTCCCAATGGAGGCTTCTGGGTTGTTGACAATGAACAGAGATGATGGAGGGGCGGTGGATCTCAGGTGGCAAAGGCACAGAAACTTGCCCAAACCACTGGGGAAAGGAGGACAGAGAAATCTGGTTGCTAAAACCCACAGTCTAGGGTCCCCGGATCTTGGGGAGAGTGTGCATGTTGAATCAGAAACTGTGAATATGAGAAGGGAAATGTCAGCGTGTTGGTTTCCTTATAAAGAGACACCTGCAGGGGTAGAAAAAACAGCGATCATGTCAACACACAGGGAGTGGGAGAAGGCTGGTGGGAGGCGGCTGTGGTCACGGGTGCAGATGGGGACAGCCAGCAGATGGGTGGCTGGAGAGGTGAGTGGTGAGGAGGCAGGGAAACCTGCTCAGGGCACCTTTGCTCTGTGGTCTTCTTTCCCTGGGCTGTGCCCTTAGAGACAGAGGAAATTCGGGACACTGTGTGGGTGGCCTGTGGCTCCTTAGGGAAGCAGCTTTGCGTAATTCGCCCAGGGAGGACTAGAAGCATTCCTGTCTTCAGTGCGGTGCTCCCTGTGCCTGCTCTTGAGTGCCTTCCCTCTCCTCTTCACCTGCTCAAAAGATACTCACATCCTCTGTGCCCATGTCCTGCCTGCAGGCTTGCTACTGAAATGCCCCTCCCAGCACACTCCCAGAGCTGTTCCCTCGGGCAGTATTCACGGAGTGCCATCATCAGTGGTCGCCTGGGGCCCCAACACCATCTAGACTCTAAATGTTTGGAGGGCAGAGGCTGTTTCAACACCACTTGCAACACTTCTTCGAGCCGTCAGACACAGGAGACTCACATTTTCCTGCGTCCCAGACAGAACCTGCCCAGAGCTGATCTATGCCACGCGCTCTAGGCACTTGCCTGTGATGTGATAGACAGTTGAGTAGCAGTGCCCTTCGGGATTGCTCCTGGGGCTGGCCAGAGGCACCCTGTGCTGATGGCCCACCATGCTTGCCTCCCTCCCAGGTCACCATTAGGGAACGTATGAGCTCTCAGATGCCCGTCCTTAGGGGTGGAGTGGGTGGGATGGGATGTTCCATGAGCCCAGCCATCACCTGGAGTTATTGGTTGGTTGAACACAGAGTGCATTAGAGTCAAAGTTTCAGCAGTAAATGATGAAGGTCCAGGGTCCACAGGTGGGAGGTACCCTCTGGACCTTTCCTGGCTCTTCCAAGAGTCTCATAACCCAAATTTCATAAGGATAACAAGTTAGGGAAACATGGAGTGACTGGAGAATACATCCAACTTCTTAACCGGTAAGGGAAGTCGAGTTTGACGTGCCCCCAGCATGATGTGTGAGCTCTGGGAAGCATATTGTTTAAACGTTTGGTTTCAAGGGGCTACACATTGGCAAGGGGTATCGTCAGCAGCTCCCCAGTTTCCTGAGCTCCATGACAACGGTCAGGAAGCAGCACTGCTTACCCAGGGACCCAGAAGAGGCCTGCACCAACTTACCATGCAGAAACCTCTGTGCCTCTTCTCCGAGGATGTGGAGGAGAAGATCAACTCCAGCGAGGAGGAGCAGCTGTGTGAGTATTGTTGTGGGTCTAGTACATGGTGGGCTTTTGGTAAAGTTAAAAGCTAGTGTGTGTGTGTGTGTGTGTGTGTGTGTGTGTGTGTGTGTTCAGATTTATACGTATGAATTTGACAGTCCACCTGCAGACACACAACAAACACACGCCCATCCACCCATCTTGAGACACATACACGTAAACACACACTCACACGTCCATCCATCCATCCACCCATCCATCTACCTAGATAGGTGGACACACATATACACACTCACCTGTCCACCTGGTCGTCCATCCATCCATCCCCCCATGTGAACATAGGCACATACATACACTCACACATGCACATCCATCTATGTAGACACACACAAGCATGGATTCACATGCCCATTGTCCAGACACACACGCATCCATCCATCCGCTTATTCACCTAGACACACACACACACACACACACACACACTTAGGCACACACACCACTTTTTAACTGCTAGCTAGACTGACAGAATCCCACATGGCACTTTGTGTAAACGTTTGGTTTCAAGGGGCTACACACTGGCAAGGGGTGTCTTCAGCGGCTCCAGCAGGGGTGTCAGGAGGTCAGCCAGCAGGGCCTCCTGAGCTGAGTGGGAAAGTGACTTTGATTAAGACTGTGGAGGCCCCTCTCCTGAGCTTTGGTGATCTGTGCCTGATTTAGGATGAGATGTTGGAACCCCTGCTCACTGGCCCACTGCGATCCTGCCATCCTGCGTGTGATTTAATTGCTTGGTGAGGAGGGAGATGCTGTCTATGTTAGCTCACAAGGGGAGGGAAAGAGGATGTGTCACTGTCAGACACTGTGGGATTCAGCAGTTTCTCACAGCAATAGCTACCCCTTCTTCTCATGCAGAGCAGGAAGCCCTCCGTGATCGAATTCTTACATCTCAAGAGGAGCTGGCTGCAAAGCGCGGCGAGGGAAGTGATGGGGTCTGAAATACACCTGTTAGCAGCAGCCCTACTGTGAGCAATCAAACCTCGGACAAAGAAAACAGTCGCTTGATCATCCTGTGCGCTAATGTTCCCACCTTGATGTTCCCCAATGTTTAAAACAACAAAAAGTGCTTTTGGAACCTATTGGAAACCACTGGAGCCTACTAATGCGTGCCAGCTCCTGGAGAGCCTTGAAATTGAAGTCAATTTGCCTTAATAAAGCTGTTTAACTTTAATTTAAGGTGGACCTAGGCCAGGTTTAAGAAAATTAAGAAAAATGCAGTGGGTGGGCACAGCCGAGCATCCTTCTGGGTTAGGAACGGAGGGGCGCCAACTGCCTCTGCTCCTTCAAACTATTAAACACTATTCTGGGCCCCATGGGAAGCAGTGTTCTCCCACTCAAACCTCGTGTTTAGAATTTTGAATCCTCGGGCTATTTTGATGGAAGTTTAATCTCTTTATGCTGCTACTGTAGAAATAGCTGTTATTAAAATGTTGTATAAGGTCTAGTTGACGATCATAAAACCTTTTCAATCTTTTGAAAACGCTCTTTCTTCTTTCTGGCAGGAAGTCATATTTTTGTAAATTAGAACCATGGTAGTCGGTGACGTGAAGTCGGGGACTGGAGGGAGGTGACAGGAAGGGGAATTTTGCATCTGCCTTTCCAGCTGTTTCTACATGAGAGCACGTTGACCTTGCCAGAAAGCTCACCTCCCAAATTCAGTTTCTGAAAGTTGCCGGGATTCAGAAACTGCTCTGCTAAATTCTCTGATGTAGAAGGGATTTATTGACAAAAATCCCTTCATTCTCTGTCTTTGTTCTTGAATTCAATCTCACCATTAAAAGTGAACTAAATATTTAGGAGAAATGAAAAGGTAAGCTGAAGTGTGCCGTGGTGAAGCATAGCCTCATTCGTTAGGGTGGAACATCCTAGAGCACTCGCTCTGAGAGCCCAAGATCACCATCGAGGTTAGCTGAGTGCTTGGCTACCTGGTGGTGGGCAGACCACAACCGACTAGCTCCCCTGGCTTCCTAAAGTGATTTTAAGAGTAAAAATGCTCTTCCAGGGAGAAAAGGTGGGTGTTCGTTCATTCCTTTGTATCATGTTGCCACATAGAACGCTTTGTCATCCTCCCACTATAATTTCTGGTTATTTGTTGAGTTCCTACTACATGCTGAGAACTGTGCTAGACATTTCAGAATCCATCAAATTATGTGTTCCTCACAATAATCTGGCATGGGTGGTGTGATTATCCTATTGTGTACATGAAAACAATGAGATTTGGAAAGGGCAAGTAGCATGGCCAAGGTCAGGTGGCTGTGGATGCAAATTTGCATCTACAGAAAGCAGGAATTTGCATCCACAGAAAAGCTCTGTTCCATGATGGGCTCCTCCTCATCTCCATAACCGTCATCATAGACATCACCATTGTCATTTTGTTGTTTTGCTTAGAGACCTAACATGGGAAGAATCACTTCCTGCAAACTACGCATTTGCCAGGGTAAAATATTAGTCATACCAGCATAATGGTCTAATGTGATGTGCTCGGAAACTTCCCAAACAAGTTGTGAGGAAAATAGGAGCCAAAGGAGAAATTCTGGTTACTTAAAGAGACAGCTGGGACCCCAGACCTGGAAAGGCTTAAACTGTGGTTCGGTGAAGACAGAACTCATTGAGATTAAGACCCTCTACACATATACACACAGAAAATAAATAAAATGATTTTGTGTGCGTGCTCAGGCCCAATGGCACAGTTAGAGTGGTGTCAGGACCCTCCTATACTCATTCCCTCAGTCAACCTCTTCTGGCTTGGTAGGGTGCTAAGATCCAGAGATAACACACTAAAAGAGAGCAACTCTGCTTTCACAGAGCTTGCATGCTAGTGGGAGTAGAAGACAACACACAAGCACATAAACATATATTCTGTCAATTCTGTAGAAACACAGAGAAGAGTTAGACATCATCAGACTGGAGCGGGTATGGGTAGACACCAGACTGTGTGTGATGAGGTTGGGAGGTCCCCCAATATGTAACCAGAGGCCTGAGGAAGAGAGGGGACCTCTAGAATATCTTGGAATTTCTTGGAATATCTGGGAGACTTGCATTGAAGCAGAGAGAGCAGGCAATATAAGGCCCTGAAGCTGAAGAACGCTTTGTGTCTTCGAAGAACAGCAAGAAGACAAATGAGGTTTATGGGAAGAGAGTCACAGAAGAGTCTTATTTCTTGAAGTCAAAGACATAGCCAGGAGCCCATTGTGTAGGACTGCTTGGACTAGATTGAAAGCTTTGGGCTTAACTGTAATTGAGGTGGGAGCCATTAGGGCCAACACATGGCAGTGCAGGTGCAGACCTGGGTGGAATGCTGGGGCAGGGCATGAGGGGTGTTCAGATTCTGGACATAATTTCAAGGTAGAAGCAGACGTTCGATGAGGGATTGGCTGTGCAGTGTAAAAGAGGGAACAAAAGGTGGGTTTTGCCTGAATCCAGAAAGATGGTGCTGCCATCAAATAAGGTTAAGGAGGACAGTGGGAGGAGCAGGTTTTGAGGGGTTGATGATGACACCTGGGGTATGAACGTGTCAGGAGTTGTGGAATTTAAAGTCAAAGGGTGGAATGTAAGGAGAAGTGGCAGGTGGCTTCCCCCATCTCCACCTCCCAGGGGTCATGACCTCGTGGGATCCCCTTTCCCTGAGGGTGAGTGGGACCTGTGACCTGCCCCTAACCAACTGAATACGGGAATGGTGATGGGAGGTACATGATTATGTTACCATGTGTTTCTACATTTGTCACATTGTAAGACTACAGATGGCCACAGTGTCACACTGTCAGTCATCTCAAGCACTCTCTCACTTTGGCTTTGAAGAAGCAAGCTGCCATGCTGTGAGCTATAAGTTGGAGGGGGCCACGGGGCAAGGAGCTAGCAAGCATCAAGAAACAGAGCTCTCAGGCAGGCAGCCTTCAAGGAATGGTGCACTGCCAACAACCCCGAGTTTGGTGGTGGACCCTTCACCAGCCAAGCTTCAGATGAGACCACAGCCCCAGTTGACATCTGGACTGCAGCTTTGTGACATCCTGAGCAAAGGATCCAGAGGAGCTGTGCCTGGACTCCTGACCCACAGAAACGATAAGACAATACTTGGGTGTTGCCGAAAGCCTTGATGGCTTTGTCAATTTGTTATGCCATGAGAGAAAATAAATACCGGGAGAAGAGGAGATGTCAAGGGGAACTCCAGAGTGAAAGCTGGGGCTTTTCTTTAGAAGGGGCACCTGGGCCAGGCTGTTTTCCCAGGCCAGCCCCTGTGAGGAGGGCCTGTATTGGTGGTGTAGACAGCAGCCCAGCAGATGGTGCAGACAGCTACCACCATCCCTACATGTGCTACTTCAGATCTGCTCCAGCTGATCTAAATGCAGTAAACTGGTCAGTGAGGGGCCAACTGGCAGGTGCCCAAAAGCCAGCCTCTCTCCCTGAGGGCTATGCAGTGTGCACTGCAGCAGATTAGCTCTAAATAGAAAAAGGAACATACGGATCAGGAGATAATGTTCCCTTATAAATGAGAGCCCTCTGGGCTACACTCCCTCCAGATCAAAGAAGGATTCTTTCTCTCTTTTCTTTCCCCATCCTACTTCTCCTCTGAAGCCAATAGCAAACCCACCCCTCCAGTCAGTGTTCTCTGTGGTTATTTGCAATGGGATTTTGATTGTAATCTCAGAGTTTTTCCTGTTTGTCTTCCAAGTTGTAAAGGGCAGAAGCTCTCAGCATCCCTGTTGACTGCCCAAGCAGTGGCTTTTGGCTTCTAGCTATTGGATTCCAAAAAGTGCTGCCCAGTTTCCACGCCAGCTCATTTTGTTGTTCCCCCGGGCTATGTATTTTCTCCCCGATGGGATATTTATAGACAACAGGAGAGGAGGCTATGCTTTTTCTAATTGTATACCATTTGACAAGCTTTTCCATTCATTCAACCAGCATTTACTAAGTGCCAACTTAAGCCAAATGTGGTCCTTGACCCTGAGATTCAAAGGCAAGTGACATACAGTCCCTGATACGGGCATTGACATCACTGTCTAAAGAATTGATTTCCAGACAATTTTAGTTACCTGAGGACTCATACCAGAGGGGCAACAAGACAAATGAAACATTGGAAAATAGGGAGAAAATTGAACAAAATCCAAATCAGGCTATTCCATCTCATCTATTGACCACAGATCTTGTTGAAACCCATAGATTGGTCAGGAAAGAGGCAGATGTGTCACAATGACTGGGCAATGGCTGGAAACCTACCACTGTTCCACTTTGTAATGAGCATGTGATGGGAAAATTATGTCCTTTAGCAGAAGGAAAACAACTTCCCTGTTTTTTTTTTTTTAACTTCCATAAAGGATAGTCACATAACCATAAAATTGATGGGTAAAACATTTGAAGTTGGATTAGATTGAATTTATAGAAATTGAAAAATGGTTATTGTATAAAGGGTAAGCTATGTCTCTACAAAAGGGTTCTAGCTCCTTGTAGCTGTAATGTAAGATCAGAAACATGGACCCAAAAGTTTTGTGCAGGGGTGGTCTCATTGGGTACAAGAGTAAGTCATGCATTTTTTAGATAGATCAAACCTTCATTCAAAAAGTCCTGTTGGACAACCATTGTGTCAATCCCTGAGAGTGTGTCAGGCACTGTTCTAGGTGCTGAAGTTGCAGTAGTGGCCAGAACACCCCTCCCGGTTCACACTCTTGGTGCTTACAATCCAGTGAGTCCTGGGTGGTGCCGACGTCTACTTAAAATGGGATTTAGGAACAGCCATAGTGACTGATTTTCCATTTTCTGGGGCATTGGAAGAATCTTCCATCTAGAGTTTGCAATTTTTCAAATTGAATCCATTTCTATGGTGGATGTGAGTTAGAAACCTGGAGGCAGAGACATGCTGTGCTTGTCAAAAGGACATCCTTGTTTTGCACTAAAAGCACAAGTCCCTTGCCACAGATAAGCAGATCTTTAGTGCACAAATGGGCAAAGTCAACATGAAGAGCCCATTTGTCTTCAAAGCCATAATCCCACTGCAGTTCTGTACACGTGTCAGGTGAGTAACCAGTGAGAGACTCCACGTCCCAGGAATCTATTTTCACATAGTTAAAAAAAATGCATACAAATGATGTTCCTAAACAAAGCATGTTAGGTGTTTTGGACACACTTTAAATGAGATTATTATAGACTGAGAAACTGTTCCTGCCTTAATTAGAAAAAATCTTGGCGCTCATACTGGGAAGCTAATTGGCACCATCAAAGCACTGAATGATTCCTAATTTTGCTAGTTAGAGGCACACCTGGTGACTTGTCTCTCAGTGGTACCCAAAGATTTGGGCAAAGAAGCTATAAAAAGTAACAGCTGTGGTGATGCCAACTCTTCAGATATGCACAGCGTTGAGAACTTGCTCGTGGGCTCAGTCTTCTGCGTGGAATCGGTCAGGGGGCCTGGGGGGCGCCGGACACAAGAAGGCTGCAGACAGACGGGCAGAGAGCAGAGGGACACACCCAGCCCAACACAGCCCCATCTTTAATGGGACTGAGGATTCTCGGGCTGACATGGAATGTCTTTAAGGTCAGGATTGTGAGGGGGACCCAGCCACCTGAAATAGTTTCCATCCTTTTCATACAAAGGTAGGAAGGCAAGAGGAACAGGGATAAAAATATGTGAGGACACAAGGCTTAGCCACTGTGACTCTCAAAGGAAGGGAGGAAAGAGCAGGTGTCTAGCCTTTGACTGGCTGCTTAGTAAACTGCAGTACGTGACTCCCTCCAAGACGATCCAGTTACAGGGAACCTGATCCACAGGCTGGGGTGGGCTCTGCGAGGCAGGGGTGCCTCCTCATCGACCCCATCAGGAGACCGACGCAGCTGGCCTTGGCCCCTTCCCTGTTTCCTGGTTCCACAGGGTGATGCTCGGAGGCCTTCGGGATATAGAGTAGGTTCCACGGGGTTACAATATGAATCAGTCTGTGTTACACGGGGGTGGGGTGGGGGGGGTGGGGGGGTGACGATGCTCCCTCCTCAACACAGCCCTTCAGAACTGACTTTCAAGAAACGGAATAATTTTGTGAGTCCCACCCGGCACTTTGGCAGGATGGCTACATCATGATTCTGTCGAAACAGAACATTCCCACCCAAGATGATGAACATACAACAAAAAGGGCTTTAGCTCTGGGTCTTAAAGGAACTTTCTATTTCCGAGCTGTGTAAAACAAGCAAAGATAGCACCACACCCACCCACCCACCCACACACGTGCACGCACACATGCACACAGCAAAAATTGACCATCCTTGACCACCTCATTCCTTATGAAATGCTCTAATTTCTTCTTTCCCCTGACTTGCCTTATAGTTTGGGGAAAATCCCTGTGGCAACCGCCCCCTCCCTCCACACACTCATAAGCACAAAAGCTGTGTAGATGCCTTATCTGAAAACAGATGTTGGAAGCTGGCTTCTCTCCCAGGAGAGGGTCTATGGGTGAATTTGTCTCTCTGAATGAAGCCTTGGAGTAATTGGCACATTATATAAGTGCACACCAGTCTATCACTAATAAGGAAAGTTCTTGAAGCTGAAACTAGCCCAGTGGGGGGGATGATGCCTTACTCCCCTTCTTCTCCACGGGGCTTTTTTCGAAAAGGAAGATTTGTCGCCATCAAGCTAAAGACTTCAAAAACATTTGCCGAAGTAGGGCACAGGTGACTTAACCAGGTCAAATGACTTTTTAAAGGCTTATACTTAAGTACTAGTCTTCTTAGTAAATATCCCTCAGACTTCAAAAGGTGTAAAAAAGATTCAGAAGGAAATTGAGTGAACCCAGCTGCGGGGTGGGGATGGGGAACCTTAACTTAGACCATGATGACCCAGATCAATTGTAATACCAAGGAATAGCCGCATACTTGAATTTAAAAGGGTTTCTTAATTTTTGGACTGGTTGACTTTTTAAAAAGGTACTCCTTTCTTTAAAAGACACAGAAAAAGTGTTTTCGCCTGAGATGAAGGCTTAAATGGGAGTAACTTTCTCATGGTTCCAGAGAGAGGGAGGGAAGAACAGAGAAGGAGGGAGAGCCAACACAAGGACACATTACAGACACAGCCCTACCAAGATCAGCCGGCTATCAGATTGAGCGAATAACAATACAGGATGCCCAGCTATACTTGGATTTCAGATAAACAACAGACACATTTGTTTTTAGCACAAGTATATCCCATGCGACATTTAGGAAATATGTATACCAAAATTATTTGTCATTTTTCTGAGATTCAGATTTAGCGGGAATCCGGTACTTTATCTGGAACCCTGATTAGGTAGGACCTTCTTTTTTTTTTTTTTTTTAAGATTTTACTTATTTATTTAACAGAGATAGAGATAGCCAGCGAGAGAGGGAACACAGCAGGGGGAGTGGGAGAGGAAGAAGCAGGCTCCTAGTGGAGGAGACTGATGTGGGGCTCGATCCCGTAATGCCGGATCACGCCCTGAGCCGAAGGCAGATGCTTAACCGCTGTGCCACCCAGGCACCCCTAGGTAGGACCTTCTGATCAGCCTCATTCAATTGGTCTTAGAACTGCCTGCTTAGTGGCAAGTCAAGAGTTGCCACATGGGGTGTTTACTCCTCCATACTTCTGGTTGTGGATATGAGATTGCTGAGCAGTTTAGTATAAGGCTTCCACACTCCACTGGGCATCAGAGAACCCTGGGAATGGGAGTTTAAGGTGTCCCGTGGGCCTGAACTAAGGGGCTGTCAGGGTTCACCTACAGAAAGCTGGCCAAGATTGTACAGAACTGGTCTCCATGGCAGTGGCTGGAAGCAGCGGCCAAGAGGGACCAACATGGTGTCCAGAAGATGTCTGAAACATGCAGTTTCCTGGGAAGGATGGAGAGCAGGTGTATGAATAAATGATGCATTTATTGGTTCACTCAACACTGAACACGGGCCTGCTATCGACAAGTGCTACAGACCCAGACCTGCTGTCCTGCAGCTTCTTCTTTCCTCCATAGACGCATGGACAGCTGAGTGACAGTACGGACTGTGGACCTCACTGCTTTTTCCTCTTTGCCTGGATTAGGAGCAGACCTGGCCCATATAAGGTGCTTGTGGACATTTGTTGTTCTAAAACCCTCACTGTAAATAAACAAATCAGTAAGGAACTCCAGCTCTCAGGAATAGGAGTGGGCTTTGCGAGCCCTGAGGCAGGAAGGGCACAGTACGTTTGAGCACAGAAAGCACAGGAGTCAGTGTGGTGGGGGCACCGGCAGCAAAGAGGAGCTCATGGAAGGGGTTGAGGGTGATAAAGACAAGCTCACATGGGGTCCTGAGCTGAGCTAAGAGAGCAGTCTTCTTGCTGTGCAAGTAGGAAGCCCAGGAGGGGTTTTTGTACAATGCAAGTAATAATCAGATCTACCTTTTGAAAATTACACTCTTTAAATCTAGAAATAATGGTAGACTCACCTGTGGATCCAGAGACATCCCGTGTCCCCCAACGGTAACAAGACTACCGCTCCAGGACACCGGCATTGATGCAGCCGGGACACAACATTGCCATTTCCACAGGGTCCCTCTGGTGCCCTGATAAGGCCACATCCACCTGCCTCCTAGCACCTCGCTTCCCCTCAATCCCTGGCAGCATTACTTTGTTCTCTGTCTCCGTAATTTCGTCATTTCAGGAATGTGACGTGAACGGAACCGTAAAGTACGCAGCGTTTTGGGACTGGCTTTTTTCATTCAGCATAAATCTTGGGAGATTCCCTCGGGCAGCTGAGCGCATCAGTCATCCGTGCATTTCTAGTGCTGAGTCGATTATGTGGGATGGACGTCCCAGTTTGTTGAACCACGTACCCATTGATGGGCATTGCGTTGTTTCCAGTTTGGGGCTATTGGGAGTGAAACTGCAATAAACATGGTGGGCAGGTTGTTGTGTGGACCCAAGCCTTCCTTTCCAGGGGACAGGTGCCCAGGAGTGCAAACACCAGCTTCTATGATAAATGTATATTTAGCTTTCAAGAAAATTCCCCAACTTTTTTTCCAGAGTGCCTGTCCCATTTTAAATTCTCGCCAGTGATGTGAGTGATCCAATTTCTCTGCACCCTTGCCAGCATGTAGAGTTGTCAGTACTTTTTATTTTAGCCATTCTGATAGGTGTGTAGTGGTCACCTCATTGTGGCTTTAATTTGCATTCCGTGATGGCTACTGATGCTGGACACCTCCTCGTGTGCTTAGTTGACATTTTTCTATCCTCCCCGGTAAACTATCTGTTCATCTCATTTGCCCATTTTCTAACTGGGTTGCTTTTTTTTTCTTTTTTCTTTTTTTTCTAATAATTATTTTTTATTATATTATGTTAGTCACCATACAGTACATCCCAAGTTTTTGATGTGAAGTTCCATGATTCATTACTTGCGTATAACACCCAGTACACCATGCAATACGTGCCCTCCTTAATACCCATCACCGGCCTGTCCCAATCCCCCACCCCCTCCCCTCTGAAGCCCTCAGTTTATTTCCCAGAGTCCATAGTCTCTCATGGTTCATTCCCTCTTCAGTTTACCCCCCCTTTCTTCTTCCCTTTCTTCTCCTACCGATATTCCTACTTCTTATGTTCCATAAATGAGTGAAACCATATGATAATTGTCTTTCTCTGCTTGACTTATTTCGCTTAGCATTATCTCCTCCAGTCCCGTCCATGTTGCTAAATGTTGTGAAATAGTTCTTTTTGACAGCTGAATGATATTCCATTGTATACATGGACCACATCTTCTTAATCCAGTCATCTGTTGAAGGGCATCTTGGATCCTTCCACAATTTGGCTATTGTGGACAATGCTGCTATGAACATTGGGGTGCATATGGCCCTTCTCTTCACTATGTCTGTATCTTTGGGGTAAATACCCAGTAGTGCAATTGCTGGATCATAGGGTAGCTCAATTTTTAACTTTTTAAGGGACCTCCACACTGTTTATCAAAAAATGGGCAGAATATATGAACAGACACTTTTCCAATGAAGACATACAAATGGCTAACAGACACATGAAAAAATGTTCAAAATCATTAGCCATCAGGGAAATTCAAATCAAAACCACATTGAGATACCACCTTATGCCAGATAGAATGGCAAAATGGACAAGGCAGGAAACAACAAATGTTGGAGAGGATGTGGAGAAAGGGGAACCCTCTTATACTTTTGGTGGGAATGCAAGTTGGTACAGCCACTTTGGAAAACAGTGTGGAGGTCCCTTAAAAAATGCTTTTTTCCCCTTTTCTTTCACTTTCTTTCTTTCTTTCTTTCTTTCTTTCTTTCTTTCTTTCTTTCTTCTTTCTTTCTTTCTTTTTCTTTCTTTCGTCTTTCTTTCTTTCTTTCTGGTATTGAATTTGGAGAGTATTTTATTTATTTTAGATACTAGTGTTTTGTCAAATATGTGATTTGCAAATATTTTCTGCCTATCTATAGCTTGTTTTTTCACCTTCTTAATGGTTTTCCAGAGAGCAGAAGATTTTAATTCTGATGGTGAGTACTTTATCCATGTTTCCTTTATGGATTGTGCTTTTGCTGTCAAGACTAAGAGCTCTTTGCCTGCCCTATATCTGAAAGATTTTAGCATCCTGTGTTGTTGTTGTTGTTGTTTTCCTAAAAGTGTTATAGTCTTACACGTTACATTTAATTCCATGATTCATTTTGAGTTGTTTTTGCAGAAGGTATGAAGCTTCAGTTGGGTTTATTTTTGAATATGGTGTCTAGTTTCTCCAATGCTCTGGGCTGCCATTAACACAGCACCAAGACTGGGGACTTAAACACAGACATTATTTTCTCCCAGATCTGGAGGCCAGACGTTCAACTTTAAGGTGTTGGCAGTGTTGGTCTCTTCTCAGGGCTGTGAGAGACAATCCCGGGGTCTGCTGGCCATCTTTGGTGCTCCTGGGCTTGTGGAAGAATCTCTCTGACTTGTATTTCTCCTTGTTTCTTCATCTCATCTTCTCTCGGTGTGTCTGTCTTTGTGTCCACATTTCCCCTTATTGCAGGATTAGGGTCCACCCCAATGACCTCAATTTAGTTTGATCACATCTGTAAAGACCCTGTTTCTAAGTTCTGAGGTACTGCGTAGTAAGACTTCCATACACCTTTCTTGGGGTGGGGTGGATTTGGTTCAACCTATAACAACTGCCGTTTGTTGAAAAGTCTATCTTTTCTCCATTGAATTATACCTGCACCTTTGTCAAAAATCAATCAGGAATATTTGTATGGTTTACTTCTGGATTTTCCGTTCTGTTCCATTCATCTATACGTACACAAGAGTTTGAAGTAGGGGTTCCCTGTCCTGCTGTGAAGATAAGGAAGCTTACAGAAAATAGGTAAGAGAACAAAAAGATAAGACTTAAAGGAGCAAACACTGAACACTGTTGGCAAGCTCAGAGTATGAAACATGAACAGGTAAATCTGAAAGGAAACCAAGGATCAATTCCAGAGGACAAAAGTGTGAGGAAAGAAATACATATATTCAATAGGTGGATTGAAGATGAAACTAGATAGAGCCCAAGAGAAAAATCAACGAAGTAAAAACACGTGAGGAGCCGCAGTGCTGCACAGAAGATCGGAACCCTAAAAAAGTTCAAACGTGGAAGAAGCCAAATATATTTTAAAAAATTCAAATCTAGTAACAGTGTAATGAAACTGCAGAGAGTTGAAAAAAAGGACAGGGAATTTTTAAAGGTTTCCAGGAAGAAAAAAAAAAACAAAACCCAGGAAGGAATGACAGTCACAATGAAAATGCATCAACTCCCTAAGACGTTGGAAAGATAATTCAGGCAGCCAAGGGAGGAAGGAATGACCCATTATTCAAGCTTGAGGCGTAAATAAGAACATTCAGACATGTATTTCAGACATAAAAAGTCCAAGAGATCTTATATGCATAACCCCTTTCTTAAGTAACCTCTGAAGAAGGTTATTTTTAATAAAAGATATAAAAGATATAAATGCATCTAAACGTCAAGTGTTGGCAAAGGTGTGAAGAGACAAGAACTCTGGTACACAGCTGATGGGTCCGGGATGTGACACTTTCCTTCTTAGGGGGCATTTGGCATTAGCTGGTAAAGCTGAGATGTGCAACCCTCATGCCCCCAAATTCTGCTTTTCTTTTTATAATCTGCACTAGAAACTCTTGTGTGCATGCACCAGGTGTTGTGAATGAGGATGTTTCTTGCAGCATGGTCAGAAAGAGGGAAAATGTGAAATAATCTAACGTTCGTGAACTGGGAAATGTGTAAATAAACTATGGCATAGTCCTATGATAAAATAGCATTTAGCCTTTGGAAAAATTGATTTCAGTTTTGACTCAGCCTGTCTAGTGCTCAAGAAATGAAGCTGAATTTTGAAAAGCATAAAAGAATTATACGTACAGGCCTGTCACAGTCACGTAAACAACAAGTCACACATAACAACACTAAATAGTCTCAAAGATTAACACTGTGTGTGCCTATTTGCATAGTAGGTGTATAAAAACTTTGACAAAGGGATACTTACTGGTAAAGAAAAATTATTCTGACCCCTGTTAAAACAGAAAGGAAGAATTTATTCAAAACTTTTGCAACAAGGGAGGGAGATTGAACTGCAGTCTGAATACAGCAGGGGCAAGTGGGACCTTCAGCCCAGGAGCGGTGTGAGGGGGGTCATGGATGGAAAACCGAGAAGAGGGGCCATCAAGGGTGGGGGATTTTTGCTGAACTGAGTTCTCAGCCTTCTTGCGGAAGGCGGGCCAGGATGATCAGCTATCCGTGGTGGGCGGATTCTTTCCTAACAGTCAGCAGGGTTCTTGCTATAGCTGGATTCCGTAGGCTGAAGACAGGGACAAGGACGAGGACTAGCCGAAAAGCAGGCTCAGAGGAGCCTGTCCAAAGTTTTGTCAAGGAGAGCCTGTCGCCACCAAGGCTTTGATGCTGGTTCCCACGGGAGTACTTCCTATGGAGAGGATACTGGAGAAAGGCTCAAAGGGAACTTTAAAACATACACATTATTTCTTTCATATTCACAACAACCTGAATTGAAATGACAAATGACATTTTTAAAATACGTTGAGGGCAGAGGAGTTGGTTACATTTTTCTGAGTACTTTTCTACACCCTGGATTTCAACACAGAGTGGATTGGAAGGGGACATACAGGCACCCGTGGGAACCTCTGGCGGAAACGTCGGTGGTCCCATCAGGACGGGCGGGTGGAGCGGAGGCGGGGGGTGGGGGGGACGTCTATGAACCAGCAGGAAGCACAGAGACCCACAAACAGCCACGGCCGTCGTTTCACTACATATTGCTGCATAAGAAAACAAAACACCCCAAAACATCCCTCTGTGAAGCCACCCACTCTCTGCTAGGCTCACCGGCTGCAGCGGCTGGCGTGGCTCACCCACTCTCCCCATGTAGCCTTTCACGCCATCACTGTCCCTGAGCAGCGTTCCAGGGGACAAGTCCCAGAACAGGAGCACTCACCGAGTTTCCTTATCCCATTTGCCGATGTCCCATGGCCTGGGGCAAGTCACACTGTGAGATAGGAGATGGTGGTGTGAACCACTGGGGACAGTTATGGTAACTTACCCGGACAATCCTAAAATGATTAAGATAGTGTTGTATTGACATAGAGATAAACAAGACGCACCTTAAAATCCAACCAAACACTGCAGAAGAGGATGGAACAGATGAAGCTATTGGACAAGAAGGCAGGACGATTTGCCCTACTCTGAATCAAGAATTACCGTAAGAGGGAAGATGGGATTCTCTGAGCAAGGGAGCCAGCATCACTAACTATGGAATGAAGGACCCATACATTTGATTCCATTAAATTAGAGATGTTACTGTATGGTGACTAACATAACATCATAAAAATAAATAGTTAGAGATGTTTACCTAAAGCAGAAGAAACATGCCTTGTCGTGGGAGAAGAGCTCTCAACAGACACAGCAGTAGAGGACCCATGTGCAGATGGTCGTGTGGACCTCTGTTAGTCAGCCTGGAGAAGAGGGACAGCCCAAGAGACTCCATCCACAGCCTCTGCTTTGTCTCCTTTATGAGATGGTCGGGCAGACGTGACCCCAGAGGAAACAGGAGAGGCTCAGAGTAGACGAAGTGGGGAGGGCTTAAGCCAAGGCCTTCCCGGGAGTTTCTGCAGGAAAGACACAGCGAGGCTGGGCGAGCCGCTTCCGGTAGACTAGCGCGAATGATTTCAGCGGGCTTTACATGAAGGGTTGTCTAGTTGCCCAGCACCTGGCCGTGGGATGGTTAAAAAAGCAGAGGAATATTGCTTCCTGGGATGTAAGAGCCAGCTGGGGAGGTATGGCTCTGGGAAGGTCACTTTGTATATCAAAGACATGGTCCCTGCTGGGTCCTTTGCAATCTTAAGAAATGGCGAGCCCTCTGGATGAATGCGCAGCCTCTCCCCAGTCAGAAAAAGCTTTATGTTTTTGTGCTGTTTTCAAGATGTCAGAACAACATAATATACAAGAAATTAAAAAATATTTCCGATACAGTTCCTCAGACAGTACATAGGAATGCCAGAAGAGAGATGAAATCCAACTGACCAGTAACCATATAGAAAGATACTCCAGTGTCATTACTAATCTGGAAAATGCAAACTAACAGCTCAATGAGAGACACATTAGCACATCAGCTCGGTCAAAGCTCAAGTATCTGAAGCCTGCTACTTGCTGAGCAAGATGGAGTGTGTCTTAGGAGGTCCTGTTTCCTGTTGGGAGGCTGTGGATTTTTATATGGGGACCTGCACAGGGAATTTTCGAGCAGCAAACAGACAGCACCCCGATGTCTATCGGCTGCAGAGTGGATACATAAACCGTGCAATACTCAAAATAGGAATGAAGAAGTTACAGCTCTGCACACCACCAGGGCCGAAACTCACCAGCAAGCGCTAAGCTGAAGAAGGAAGTCACCGAGAACACGGGTGGTCTAATTTCTTGCATATAAAGATCAACAGCAGGCAGAGTCGGAACTCCGCTATTTAGGGACACCATGTAGGTGGCAAAACAATAAATAAAAGCAAGACAATTGCCATCAAAAAGGAGAGGGAGGAGCCGTGGTTGGCGAGAAGCATGGAGGAGGCTCTGACCCTCTAAGACCTTGGTCAAGGTCCATCTCTTGGCCTGGGCAATGACTATCCAGTTGCTCCCTTTATAATTATTCCTCAAAAGATGAAAAGGAAGCTTGATGGGACAAGAGTGGGGAAGATGAGGGAAGGGACGCTTGCAAAGAGGTCAGTGGCTTTGATGCTTGCAGGCCAGGTGCAAGGACCCAGAGGGGGTCCCGCAGGACCAGCCAAGAGGGCCCTTGGGTTCGTGAAGGATGGAAATCAAACGTGAGCCAGCAGGAGGTGAAAGCAGGATTTATCAAAGATATAGAGAGAGAGCAGATACAGATGCAGCGAAAGTCTGGGAGACTCAGAAAGGAAAGGAAGGAGTATCGTCTTTGTTAGGGATCTGGGAGTTTGTAATGAGGACCGTGGTCTCTGGTGTATGTGTCCTCCCAAGCTTCTAGGAACAGGTTAGAACAAAGATGAGGGCCGGGGGCTTATTCCTTGGAACCAGGGGATCTTGGCATTGAGATGTCTAGTTCTGGCAGTCTAGAACGTGAGTATGATAGCTCTGTCCAGTCATTTTCCCTGGTCCTTAGATGTTATCTTTCTAGAGCAATCATTGACTACTGGTCCCTTAGGGGGACACGTGCTATTTGCATTACAAGGCACGCAGTCATGGTGGTGGTGGGGGGGTGGAGGTCCCAGCAAGAATAAAAGCCAGAAAAGAAACAAAAGGTGAAAAAACAGCTTTTTCTCTCATGAGGTCCCTTCAGTTTCCCTGTGTCAGCTTTAGGGTGCAGTCGCTGGACACAGAGAAAGCCCTGTGAACAGGACACATGTCTAGAGAAACGATCGGGAAGAGTCAGTGGTGAGACAGGTGTTTCGGTGATGGAGAGAGATGGCAGGACTGATTCCCAGATCCCTGGCTTGTGTGCTGGGCTCGGTAGGACCCACCTCCCAGGTAAGTAAGACTGGCTCTGCCATGGAAAACTGGGCTTCTTAACTTTGGGACTTAACTTTGGGGTGGGTTTGAGAAGGTGATGGTTTAGTGTGATGACCCCGGAAAGACGGGGCATGAATTCTGAGAGACGTGCTTTGGATTTAGAAGATGAAGATCATTGGCGGCTTCAGCCGGAGCCTGGATGGTGTGATGGGCTGGATGGCACATTGGGCAGATGCCCTGGGCCGGGGGCACAGGGGTGGTTCCATGCATCTGCTAGCAAAGCAGGGTCAAGAACCAGGCTTCCAGTGTCTATCACCTGCACAAGGTGGTCCAGGGGCTGTTTGGTCTGCCCTGTGTCCGCAGCACCGGGGAAGGGGTCCTGGCACAAGGTGGGTCCTCGGTAAAAGCTGTTGGAGGCGGAGTGAGAGCATCTCAGGGGTTCCAGCCCCAGACTTTCCAAAATTACTGATGTCAGCTAATTCCCGTTTTATGCAGCTGCCTTTTAAATATTTATACCTAAGCAGAGATGCGTGTTTATGGAAAATTCATTCATTATATGTACATTGTTTTCAGCAGCCCTGTAATCATGAAATGAATTCCTAGCAAGCCGAAAACTAACTGCATTACAGCATGTCAGTAACTGAAGGTTCATACGACACTCGCTCTAGCCCACGGGCTTGGACACCTGGCAGTTTTGAAACAAACGGCGGGGATGGGAGAGCAGTGGCAGCCATCAAGGGCCAGATCGGAGCCCGCCCAGCGCTGTGTCTCAGGCCTTGGGTCCTCCCTGGGAGGCAGACAGGTGCTCCCCCAACAGCAGGCAGGGGGCCCCATGCTCAGGGCCCCATGGTGGGCACTTGGCAAAAGTGGGATGTGGGCCCACACCGTCTGAGCTCACAGCCTCTCCACTAAGAGCCAACACCTTCCAGAACCAACCATTTTCTAAGTGGTGCCTTGTGATTTCACACACACCCAGGAGACCTGCTTCTCTCCAGCTATTTTATCCCACTATCATCTTGCACTGTTTCTCCACATCAACGATGAGCTCCTGGAGCGCTCAGTGATGGGCCAGCCCGCCCACGGGACTGCTTAGGACAGCAACATGGGCCGCAGGGTAATGCAGAGCTAGAATACTCTCTTCGGTTTGACCAAACCAGGCCCCCGCCTCTTCCAGGAAGCTTTCCTGGATATTCATCTCAGTTTCCGTGATACGTGATCTGTGATCCACAGGGCGTGAGCATGCTGTGTGGCTCCCCATTGTCACCGTGCTGTTTCAGGTGACCTTGCCAACTCAACCAAGGACGTGGTTCCCCGGATGTCCAGGAGGGACCAAGTCCAGTATGATGAGCTCCCAGCCCCACCACCGGGGCTCCGGTATTTCTACAGTAATAAAGGTGCGGGTCCTAAGTGCTTTACATGGGTTATTTCTTTCAATCATACAAAAAAAGGGGTGGGTTGTTGTTTTTTGGTTTTTTTTTTTTTTTTTTTTTTTTTTTGGGGAGAGAGAGATGCTATTATCGAGCCCATTTTACAGATGAGGGAGTAGGCCTAGGGAGCTTTGATGACATTCCTGAGTCACACGGTTTTTAGAGCGGGGAGCCAGCCTTCAAACGTCCGCGTCTGAAACAAAGCCAAACTTTCCTTACGTGTCAGCCCCGCCTGACTTGCTACCTGTTGGCTTCTGCCGCTCCCGGACCTTTCGGAGCAAGGAAGGGCTGGAAGTGAAGCCGCAGACCAGCCAAGAGTCTGTCCCAGCTTCTTGCGGAAGAGTTGTCTCAGGTTTAATCAGGTTTAATCTGGAAATTTCTGTTGCCGTTTGCTGTGCCCCTCAGCTGGAGCTCTCCCTCCGAAACGAATGCAGAGGAAGCAGCTCATTAGGAGAACCAAGCACATTTGTTCCTCCGCTTGACGCCGCTGCGAGAGCTGGAGATTGAAATCCGGGAGAGTTGAGGGAACAAAAGAAACCGCAATTGTGAGAGCGCGCGGATTAGCCCGGAGGCCGTTCTGTTTTCAGCCTTGGCTTAAGCACAGAGGGTTTCAACTGCATCTCCTACTTCTTTTATGATTATTATTTCTCATCAATTACAGAGGCCCATTTGCAGATACTACAGCGAGTAGAGACGGTGCTGTGGATGCTTTTATATGCCAAGTGTGCATCTTAAAAATGGAAATGACAGCGTTGCTGGGGACAAAGCATTTGACTTCAGTGGTGCAGAGTCGTTCCTGACTCTGGATCCCCGCGTCTGGGGATGTCTGCATCCAGTCAAACACGAGATGACCCAGATTGGGTCGTGGCTGCTATTTCTGGTTTTATTTTTATTTTTCAACTCCAGATCCCATAGACTGAAACACGAATTTGTTCTCGGAATCAATTCCTGGAATGTCTGTGCAGGTTTTAGGTGGTTAGAGACACAGTAGGCGAGAGAAGAACATTAAAGCCACCAGCAGAGTCGTTTGGAAGGGGAAGAAAAGTTTTCTGTAATTTGCAAAGCTTTGATTTATTGCCGTATTCAAGAATTAATTATAGCCGGAGGTCCCTGAAATATGCGGGGGGGGGGGGGAACAATACGGCAATTACACATCTGGGCAAAGGCACAGCGGCTGCTGCCTAGGGACGCTGCCCCCACCCGGTCCTTCCTTGCAGGCTGTCTCCTGGGGCCAGAGAACCATCAACATTTGGAACATCATTAACACCTCTTCTCCCTGTGGGTCCTAGGGAGAAAATCACATTCTCAGTACAGCTGCCATCTGTGGCTACGGTTTTTAAAATGAAGATATACAGCCAGTGGTGTCTGGTCTGTGCTCAAGGTGGCTCGTGTGGGGCTCAGTAAGATCCCTTGTCCGGGCAAGGAAGAATGCATCTGAGTGGAGGTACGTGCCGGACTGAGTGAAGGAAGAGGAGGAAGGCAACCGTCTTAGAAGCCAGACCACGAGCTGTTCGCCCCTCCTCGGAATCCAGGGCCATCACCTGCCATCCGCCTGGAGCTCTCCCCGCCATCACCTGTCCAGCCAGCGAAGGTTCAGAGAGGGAGCCACGGCCCTCTGAAAATAAAGAGTGTCTCCTCTTTGCAGCCGACTTGGAGAAGTTTATGGCGGAGTTCTTTCCCAGCTCCGATGCAACAGGTGCACCGAGGATGTAGGCATGCCCGGCCTCTGCCACACAGGATGCTGGCATAGTACAGGAAACAGGGATTAAGAGCACTTTGTTTTTTGTCTGTTTGTTTTTTTTTTAAGAGTGTGGGACCCAGGCAACAGATTTATAAAAATGCCTATTTAATGTTCAGCCATAAGAGCGATGCAAAGCCATCTCAAATTTGACGCAATCTTTGAGCAGCTTTGGATGAGTGAAAGAACGTAGGACGCGGTAGGGAGGGACAGCGCCGGGAGGCTGTGAATGCCACCGGAAGACCGAGGAAGGCATAGGGTTGCAGATACTTTACGTCTGTCCTCTCGGGTGTTTGTCTGGGCCCAGGAATGCAACAGAAGAGCACACAGATCTTTACAGTGACACGGGAGCCCCCTTAGGGAAATGAAGACCCAGAGAAGCCACAGAACCCAGTGCTCCCGGACCAGTTTGAGCAGAGGCAGCTGTGGAAAAGGGCCGTGGGGGCGGCAAAGATGGCAGAGAGTTATTTTCAGGAGGTCTGTCTGCACAGACTTATCTCTTGGCCTCGACTCCCCTCCCTGGTGATTAGAACGTTTCTTTCCTCTTGGTACAGGGATGGCATCTTCCACATGGGGTTTTATGTCCTGCTTTCAGGAAGGAAAGGAGATTCAGAGAGTCCAGGATTGTGCCCCGGCTGTTCTCCAGGTGCTTCAGTTCCAAATAATCCTGGGCCAAAGTGGTGTGTCTATCGTGGTGTCACAGGCTGCCACCTTTCGAAGGGATTCGTGAGAATCGGGTCAAAGCCAGCTCCGAGGATCTTGGTTGGAGCTCGGCGTTCAGGGAGGGGAGGGCTACTGCACATGAGCCATTTCTGATTCTGCCGTGTTTGGTGCCCAAACCTGGTACGTCTGGAGCAGCCCAGGACCCGCCGGTTGGGAGCTCGGGCCCTTTGGGGGGAATCACAGGAAATCGGAATGCATCAGAAGGGTGGAGCTGCCCACCACCTGTGACCACCCTGCTGGGAGGAGGTGGCTAAAATCCAGTCTATACCGCCCTGCAATGCCAGCCCGCGGCAGAGTCTCCGACATCAGGTGCCAGCTAAGTGACATCACTCGCCTGTTCCTGTTCAAGCACTAAAAACCGGATGAAGAACAGCATCTGGTGTCCCCCAGATGATAGGACAGCTTTGGGCCTTCCGTGGGGCGGGGACTGAGGCAGGACCGTGCAGGAGGCCTGCCCCGCCCACTGCGTGTTCAGGGGGTCCTTAGCGGCCTTTATGGTAATCTTTCTCTAACTCCTCCTTGCCATCCTGCCTGCTTCCTCCTCCCACGCCCAGCCGCCTGTCCGCCTTCCCCGAGCCCCTGGGGGATCTGCACACTGCAGGCTTTGTGTCAGGATGTTCTGTGAAATGAGGTGGTGCCCAGATGCGGGCTCCAAGCAGGGCATCCCAGGGGCCCAGCTGCGTGGGAGGTTCTGCAGCATCCAAACAGAGAAGGGAAACGGAAGGCAGTGAGACAGACTTTTGGTCCAATTTTTAAGGTTGCTATCAGAATGGCCCTAATCACACTTCACAACATCTGGGAGACCAGCGAATACGGCCATCCCGAGAAGGAGGGACAAACAGGAACCTCGCTCGGGCTCAGATCCATCCACCAGGTGAATGGGCCGCTGTGCCACGCCCGATTCCCAGCCTGTGTGACTGGCCTGGGGCAGGATACTCACATCCTCCGGGGCCTTTTCCTTCCCTGTTAAGAAGGAGAGTCATTTTCAAAAGGAGAATGTCCAGTGGGGGCTCAGAGCCCTGCTCCGTGGAGCTGAGTAAATACTGGGGTCTTGGCACCGGGCTGTCAGGACACCCCAGGCTTACAGGGGGAAGACAGGGAGATGATCCAAGGGACTGGGTTGTCAGCCTAAGCCTCTTTGTGGCTAGAATATTCTCTGCTCCAGCAAAGAGCAACCTTAGGAGACGATCAGACTGTAGCCCAGACTGTGGACGGAAGGGGCCGGAGGCCTCCCCTCGCCCCACAAGGCTCTTCCTGCTCGTTGAGCTGAGCAGAGACCAGTGGCCTTCTCTTTCTCCCCCACCCCGAACGTTGACAAGGATTCCTCCTCGAGCAGACTTTGGTTTTAGCAGGAATCCTCAGCCAGTTTAGTGAGGCTCCACTCTCCTTGGTGTCCAGACAAGTTGTTCTTGGTCATTTTCTACCCCATAACCACCCCGACCCTGCCCGTGGCTATAAATCCCTCCCCAGCTGTCCTGTTGTAGGTTGAGTTGACTCCAGTCTCTGTCTCTTGTTGGCATAGTCTGGAGCCCTGTTGCAAGAGTGTTGAATGTGCTCCTCCTTTCCTGTTTACCTCCTTCTACTGTTGGAAGTTTTAAGTCATCAATCGAGGTGCACCTATAGGGTCATGAGTCATGAGGAGTGACTGCACAGTCCCCGGCACGGGGTGGGGCAGCCGGGAGTTCTCAGCGCAGGTACACCCCCACTGCCTGCAGCGGTCAGCGGTTAGAGCACGGGAACGGGGCGCCTGGAGAGTGCAGGATGCCTGCGAGGACCAAGTCTGCTGCCCGTGGCCTTCCCCCCATTGCCTTCCAGCAGCACAGCGCATCCAGCCGGACTTCCCCGGCCTCCGCCAAGATTCCTGGACCCGAAGTGCAAGGGGGAGAGCGTCACCAGCCTAAAGGCCGAAAGCTGGATTCCAGAAGCCAGAGGCTCGGGATTGTTTCCCACGGTATTTGCTGGACTAGAGCTATTAATGAGAAGCATTCTCTGATAATTGTGTTCTGATTATATGTCTTTATACCTGTCATCCCACATGACAATCAGCTATGACATGTTTGAAACTTGACACACTGGGAAGGGAATTGACAGGGATATGTCAGTGGAAGGAGTGCCAGCCAAAGGCATCCGCCGTGGCGGCACAAAACCCCGCATTTGTGCATCTTCTGTGTCCCCGGGTATGGGATCTGGGCGATTGTAGGCACGATCTAATCCACACCGAGCCGCATGTACGTACTGTAAAATAACCCGGAGCTCTCGGGGAGGGTAGCGCAAATGCTCTGAAATCATCTTGCATTTGTTTCTGCTTCCGGATTTTTCTACCTCCTACCGGCATCTTATTTCCTGCAGAGCATTACCACCGTACATAGACGTGTGCGTCAGCAATCCGGAAGGCAAACCGGGTAAGGCATTAGGTATCCATCTCTTCAGAAAACCATGCATTTGCTTTAGCCCATTGCCCAAACAAGTTTTTCCAGGCCTTCAGTTTTATATATCATTTCTCTTTACAAATACATGTTTGTATAGGAGGCAATTAAAATCCTTTCTAAGTTGCTTGTGCAAGGAAAATGAATTGGTGCTTTTTTATTTCAATGTAAATAAAATGAGCTGTAATAACCCCCAATTAGCACATTAAAATAAGTCGAAGATTTGTTTTATCATTTCACTGTGGGGGGAAAAAAAGGCAGCAATGAGAACCTTCTATTAGTGACAAAAACAGAACCAGTTGTTTGCCTTGAAGAACAGAAAAAATCTAATTTAAAACTCTCTGCGAATCTTTGGTAATTAATTTCACACCAAACACGCCATTAGAAGGTCTATAAAACATCTGATAGTTTAAAAAAAAAAGCCAAACCAATGATTTTTCCTCTAAACAAGAATGTCGACAATAAAAATTTAATATGCATAATGAAATTAGGAGGGGAACACAGCCAAATGAAAAGTTTTGTCTTTCTTTCCTTCAAAGTTGGGGACTTAAGGAGTGGATCTGAGCTTCATCGAGTCGAGGGAATAACTAGGATCCTTTAGACAATGAAACCCACCAAAAAGTACACGACTAATCAGCAAAACCAGGTGTGTGCGTGCAGATGGGTGTGCGTGTGCATACACATGTGTGCAAGTGTCTGTGTGTCTGTGGTGTGCAGTTCGGAGACAGAAAAGGTATCAGTCAGATAGTGCTTTGAGTGTGAACAAACACAAGTGAGTGGGAAAATCGAGGTAGGTGTCTCCTTTCCGTGTCTACAGTTACGGGACTGCCAAGAGCAGGTGGCCGTCACTATTGGCACCGTCCCTGGGTGAGCTCACCTACCATGCAGAAACGTTGGCCCTGATTATGGTCAAGGCAAGGTGAACACTCCAGGTCACATGCATACACGGCTTAGCATTCAACTTTGTTCCTTCACCAAAACCAACCAAGTGAAATGACTTCTCAGATTTCCTGAGAACAAAAAACCTGCAAAAATTGCTCAATAGAATTTTCGCATTTAGTTGGAGCTGTGGATACAACTCCCGGTCTCAGGGTCTCCCCCCAACCCCCCGGCCACGTTCGCATCCAGCGAGCTGACCTACAGCTGTGCAGCCAACCCAGGATGTCTCCCCGTCTGCCCAAGTCTGAGTAAAAGTTTGATGGGGTCTTGAGACCCCTTGGGAGGTCCTCAGATGGTGTCAGCTTCTGACAACGTCGTTCTTATAAAGATCTTTCTTCATCTGAGAGCAGCTTCTGGGGGAAGCAGCTGTGGTGTGGCAGAAAGAGGACAGAATTTGAAATGAGGAGAATTTAGCGCAAAGCTACACTCTGCTGCTTCCCGGCTGTACGTCCAGGGACAAAATCCTAGCTTTGCTGTTTCTCATCCATTGGGCTTCTTCGGATGTAAGCCTCAGAAAATGACTGGCTAACTGAAGCCCAGCCCCTGCAGAGAGAAGGTTCCTTAGATTCTGTGGGACAGTAGGATCAAAGTAAAATCTTGGAATAGAGAAAGCAGGGCCGCCCCAAGCAAGCAGGAGGAAGGACAAATGCACAGTCACTTCATGGTGCCTCTTGATGGAATGAATCATGACTCTTTTGGTTTGGTTTGTCTTATTTTAGTTGAAGAGAATGTCTGCGAGAGAGGAGGAGGGAGAGTTGGTCTGCGTTGGGCCCCGCACCTTATGTCGGCCAATGGAAAGGAGGACTCTTGACCCACAGGACGGCTCCATAGACAAGACCGCGGTGCTGTTACTGAGAGTGGGAGCTGGCGTCCTCCTCCAGCTCTCTCTGAGGCCCCTCCAGGACCCTGACACAGTCCCATTGCCAATCTGCCCAAAGACTGACATTCTTTGGCCTGAGGCAGACTTTGACCCCATAAGCCTCCCCCACTTTCCAGAAACACACCTACACCTGGCTCATTCGTACCCACCCTTAGTTTCTTCCTGCTGCCTGGCTGCTTCTGCCCCGTCCCAGGACAGAGGGACCATCCCTGTCCGGCCAGACATCCCCACCTCTCATGTTATCCTGGAACACATCCCATCCCTTTACAGGTCCCACCCCCACCCTGCCTCCCTGGGTTTCCCCCCAACACAGCACCCACGTTCCACACCGTACACAGAATTCGCCCACACAGACAGGTCAGGTTCCCGTGTGCCCAAACCCTACAGCTGCTCCCAACGAGCTCAGAATGAAACCCCGAAGACTGGCACGGGTCCCACCCACTTGCTTTCCGACCTCATCCCCATCTGACTCCCGCGACCTCACCACTGACCTTCACGTTCCCCGTACCCCCCACCCTCAGGTGTGCGTCCCCTCAGTGCTCTGTCGCCTTCGGCGCCTTGGTCATTGGGCACGCGCTACGTGGGGCCCTTCCTGACCATCACTTCTTCATTCCTCTCCGAATTCATTACCGTATTGCCCACGTATTACTGCTCTTCTCCTTTGCTCCGTAGTGCCCCTCCCCCAAGAACAAAGTCAACCCCAGAGGGCAGGGCGCTCTGCATAGTTCCCTATGCTTGGTTCACTGTTTTATCCCCAATGCCAGAGTAACAGGCAGCCCAGGCTCAACACTCAATAAATACCCAATGAGCTAAGGAGCGAGCCCATTGGGAGAGTTAATAATACAGCATAGGTTAAATTGGCAACGTGCCAGGCATAGAGTATGCGCTCAATACATGTTGGTTTATTCATCAATTTATTGGGTAAACCAAGGGGAGAGACAAGCGGTGATTTCCAACCACTTTATTTTGTGTGAACAGTTTCTGAGAGGAAATGTGTGTTTGATTGACTAACACTGAGACCTTCGCACAGCGCAGTCTCACGTGGGGAGAGCCCGTTCTATCCGGCGGAGGCAGAACCACCAACGGAAACCCTGCTATGGAGACTCGCCCCTGCGTCCCCAGGTTCTGCATATTGCTGCTACGTCCTGAGCGCTCTGGTCCGAATATCACACAGAGCACTAGATACGGAGTAATTACTGAATCCTCGTAATGCCTCTGTCAGTTTCCCATAGCCGCCGCACACAGAAAATTAGCAAAAATTCGGTGGCTTGAACACAAATGTATGATCTCCGTCTGGAGGCTGGAAGTCCAAAATCAAAGTGTCCACAGGGGTCTGTCCCTCAGGAGGGTCCTGGCCTCTTCCAGCTCTGGGGGCAGCGGGCAACCCTTGGCTGGCAGTTGAACCATGCCCGTCTCTGCCTGTTTCTCTGTGGGTCTATCATACGGACAATTATCAATGGATTTGGGGTCCACTGCACTGGGATAATCCAGGACAATCTCTTCTCAAGATCCTTAACTTAGTTATGTCTGCAAAGACTCTTTTTCCAAATACGGTGGCATCCAGGTACCTTTGGAGGGCGTTTTTAGGCTACGAAAACATCCAAGAGGGCAGTGACCAGGACACCTGCACATATTAGGTGGAGACTGAGTCCTATGGAAGTGAAGTAACTTACCCAAGGCTGCTCAACGACAAGTCACAGAATAAGTGACATGTGTGTGTGTTCTGCTGCAGCCCAGGTGTTGTTAGCACATGGACTGGGTGTCATTAGCACATGGCCTGGGCGTTGTTAGCGCATGGACTGGGTGTCATTAGCATATGGCCTGGACATTGTTAGCACATGGACTGGGTGTCATTAGCACATGGCCTGGGCATTGTTAGCACATGGCCTGGGCGTTGTTAGCACATGGACTGGGCATCATTAGCACATGGCCTGGACGTTGTTAGCACATGGACTGGGTGTCATTAGCACATGGCCTGGGCGTTGTTAGCACATGGACTGGGCATCATTAGCACATGGCCTGGGCATTGTTAGCACATGGGCTGGGTGTCATTAGCACATGGCCTGGGCGTTGTTAGCACATGGAGTGGGTGTCGTTAGCACACGGCCTGGGTGTTGTTAGCACATGGACTGGGCATCATGAGCACATGGAATGTCCTGTTCTGCTCAGGTTCCAACGTTCTAGTTCTCATCCTCACCGCACACCCTGTTGCTTTAGATCCATTTTGAGTCACACCTTCTGTCAATTGCATCAGAACACTACCAGAGGATCTTCAGAACCCACAGCCAAGTAAGGATGCAAACTGGCCAAGGAGACCAAACCGCAGTCCCTGCCTAACAAGACCCCAGGCACCATGTTCTGACATGTCCTGGACGTTCTCCTTCTGCCCACACCACCCACATGGAATTCAGATTCACAGTCAGAGCAAGAGTGAGCACCCTGGAAACAGAGCAGCGGTGAGTGCAGACAAGAATCTTTTTCTGTGCTGCTACAGGAAGCATACCCTATGGACGTGGACACACTGCTGTCCGTGTCTGGAGGCTGCCAACTGGAGGCCAGGACACTCGGAGGCAAGGCCACACATCGCTGGCATCCAGCCAGGTCCGTCGACAATACGGCTCTGTTCCACTGAAGGCCACTCCCGTTCCCTGTCAATGCACAGCCCTCTTGTTAAATGTCATCTTATTTAGAGTTGAAAGGACATAGGCACTGCTGGTTTCAAGGCCCTCATTTAGAGGCAGGGCGTTTGAGTGACCTCACCCAGGACACAGAGAGGCTCATCCAAGTCCTAATTCAATGTGTGACCTCGATGGTGAGGGTCATTCTCTGCCCATTTCTGCAGCCTGGGTAAAAAAAAGCAAAGATGTGCATTTATTCCCCAGCACGAGAACAAGTTCCCATGAAGTCTTGGTGCTCTGAACCCAAGTCTCTGCAAAGCATCGGGCTGTCCTCTTAGGAGATGGTTCTGTGCCTCCCCTCGGTTCCCGTGGTCCTTGTCGGTGCCCTTGTGGGAATGCCCATCCTCAGACTTCCAGCTGGGTGGGGGCGTGGAGGAGCTGACCTCTACTTGCAGACTCATTGCAGGAAACCTAACCTCACTGGTACCCACAGAAGCCCCAGCAGTGCTGGCCCGCAACGTCTCCCCGTGCCTCTCTTTGATGGCAGCATGGCCCAGCCTTTCAGAAGGACGTTGAATAAGAGTGAGAGAATGTATTCATACATCCACGGCCCCATGTCAGACACTGGCAGAGACGAAGTCCCTGTCCTCAAGGAGCCCTTGGTCTAGCTGGGGACAAAAACACGTGGAGATGGTGGCCATGCAGGGTGCTGTGGGAGGGGCGAGGAGCAGAAGGTGTGGTCCCAGGCTTCCTGGAGGAGACAGTGAGCCTTGAGGGACTTGTAGGGATCGTTAGACACCGGAGGGTGGAAAGTGTTTTCTGGGTAAAAGAAAGCAATGCGTGTAAGAGCAGGGGGTAGAAGGACCCATGCGTGTGAGGTCTTGAAGCTGCCGTAACGAACGCCTACACACTGAGCGGCCAGAAACAACACACAATTATTCTCTTACATCCGGAGGCCAGAAGTCCAAAATCAGTTCATCAGCAGGGCCATGTGCCCTCCAGAGACTCTGGAGGAGAAGACGTCCTGTGTCTTCTGTCTCCTGGTGGCTACCGGCAGTCCTTACCTTCCGGGAGAGTCACTGCACTCTCTGTGTCCATGTCTGTGCATGTCAGGTCTCCTATAAGGACCCACAGGCGGCATCTGGGTCCACTTAGATGGCCCGGGATAACCTCTCCATCTCAAGGCTCTTCAATCATTTACATCAGCAAGGACTGTTTTCTTAAATCAGGTAACATTTCCAGGTTCCAGGGAAGGAGTTGACGTTGGGGCCACTGTTCGGCTGTGTGGTAGGACCCGGCATCCGTCCAGGCAGAAGAAACGGGCGCTGAGTGACAGTGAGTACGGGCGTACAGGAGATGGGGCTGGTGCCGGTTTACTGGGATCCTTGTATATCTTGCTAAGGACCGGCTTCTAAACATGTCCTGAGCCAGACGTCACCTACCATGCTTCTGGCACCAACTTTGGGCCATGTGGGGTTAAAGACAACCCATGTGTCTGAAGCTACTCAGAAAAGCCTATTGCTCTCACCACGTGCTTTTTAAATCAGAAGACAATTTCCGCTCCCCCAGCTCCCACCACTCTGTTCTCGGTGTGTAATACAGAGATGGTTCTGGAGGCGAACACATCTGGTCGAAATCTCAACTTCACTGCTTACTTGTAATGGGCCAACTACTTGACCTCTGGAATAAGAACGGCCACGTCTGTGAGCCCATGCACGGCGAGCATGGACGCATTTAAAGCTCACAGCAGTCCCACGGGAGAGGTAATCTTATTCCCTGCACTTTACAGGTAGGTAAAGGAAGCTCAGAAGGGTCACCCGTCTGCACAGCTGGGGATCCGTGGAGACCAGAAGCTAACCCTGAAGGCAGGCTGCCTCCTGCTCCTTAAACTGCCATGCCCTAAAGCCTCCCAGCTTCACCATCTTCCAGCAGCACGGGAGCCAAAGCATGGGCTGCCCCCCGAGAGTCTGAAGACGTAAGCAGATGACCCCACGTGGACATGCAGGGAGCCCTGCCCCTGCGGACACTCAGGGAACCGTTGTTAGAACGACGCACTCATGTGGGTGCAGTTGGAGGGGGTTCTGCTAACATTTGGATAGCTCCCCCCCCACCCCGGTTTGGTTCCCTTGTGCCTGAGTGAACAAGAGGCATCTGGCCCACTACTCCCTCTCACGGTGCCATCCCTCCCTTCTGGGTTCAAAAGCAGCAGCCGGGGTCACTGAAGGGTCCCTCCCTTGGGCTCCCAGGCTGCGGGTTCCTGGCACGTGTGCCCCCTCCTGCTGGGATAGGGGAAAGGGTCTTCAGGCTGGGAGAGTAGAATGAGATGTTCTCTCTCTAATTTAATTGCATCTTTGCCAGTAATCCGGGAGCCATCATTTGCACACACATTTCTGAAAGTCTTTTCAAAGAATTTAAACCCGCCATTTAAAATTCTCATTATGATGGGAAATGGTCCCTTTGGGGCCCAACAGGGTTTTTTTTTTTTTTTTTTTTGGGTCGCACACTTCCTAGAGGTACGGATTTCAATTTAAAGCTTTCCACGTGGAAACTGTGAAGGCGCCGAGCCTCACGTGTACCTCTCTCCCCCGAGTTGGGCAAACTCACTCATTTCCAAGTCATATGAGCTGAAGCAAACATTCATCCAACTTCCGTAATGTCACGGTCCTGCTTCTGGGACCGAAAGCAACAGGTCGATAGAATTACACTGAAGGCGTATTTATTGGCCAGTCTCTCCGTTTGCCAAAGAACATTAGTACAACTGCTAACAAACTTCGTGTTGGTTTATACGAGTCCGTACAACCCCGAAGGGACCCGCGCCTACCCCAAATCATGACTGCATTTCTCAGGAGAATCTCACTTTCAAGTGATCTTGTTAGATATTGTTAGAAATTGATACATCTGCATACCATGAATGTTAAAACTCAGAAAATTCTCAACCTCCAATTAGCACCCCCGAGTCTTTCCCTAATTAATCAGTCACGACAGAGCAGCTCCAGGTGCCTTTTCTGTGGCTTCGTATTAGCGAAAGCCTTTGTATTTATTAATCTCGACGGCCCGCCAGTCAGCCGCCTCCTTCAAGGTGATGGGAACGGAGCGCACTGGGGACTCCAAGCTGTGTCAAGCCGTGAGTTCTTTGGACAGTTGATTAAGTTATTCCCAGCTCTGTCCTTACTTCTTGACACGTGAAACTTCAGAACTTGCTCCCAGCCCAGAAAAATCCAGCATCCTTAAGCCTCTTGATGCATTTCCTGAGTAAGCCAGCGAGCTCCGTTCTGCCCGAGTTTGCCGCATAGCCGTCATGCGCCCAGCCCTGCAGGCAGGTAGATGGAGAGCAGAGGCCCCTCCGTAAACTGGATGGACGTGCTCGTTTGGGCAGCAGACATGGTGGTGACTTCTGGTTCAGAATGGGTGAGGCCACGTTGGGGAGAGTAATCTAAAGGAAAGAAGCAGGAAAGCAATGTATCCTTGACCCAAATCCTCCAGGAAATGAAGCTGGTAAGACAGAAGTCCATCTCAGGAAGGTCAAAGACTGTGTCCGTAGACTTGAGAGCTTTGGAGAATATTCAAAACTCTTACACACACAAGTGGGGCAAGACATGCTCAAGGGAATGAGGGACGCTTGCTCTGAGTGGAGGTCACATAGCATCAGTGATGCAGCTTCCCATGTGTACCCAGACAGGGCAGGACACCGGCCCCATCGGAGGTCACCTAGCTCACCGGCAGCCTGGCCACTGGCGAGAGCAAATCTTTCAGCAAAGGGAGCACTCTGGTCTTCTTCCTGGCCAACAAGCCTCGGGCTTCCCTTCCAACCCTTACACTGAGCTACCTCTTTCCGATTTCTTCTACAGTTAGAGCCTCTCCATGCAGAGAAAGCCTACATCCCAGAGGATCTGATGTTTGGGACTCTGGTCTAAGGCTTAATTTGTCTGTTTCGGGGAGAGAAATGCTGAGCAGATGGAGTAATTGGTCACTGCTTCCCAGAAACCTGGATAATGAATGGACTGTCCCCCCCAGCTAAGTATTCGGCAGCCAGGCCCAGCAACCCGTCCCCAGCTCCCACCAACACTGCAATTAGTGATTCCAGCCCCGGAGCTCACAGTTTGGAGAGTTTAAAGTTTATTATGAGTTTAAGTAAATCCACTCATTTAGGTTTACCTTAAACAGCTTTCTGTAATCACCTTCATTACATTTTTAAATGGGGTTGGGGAGGATGGCAATTAGGAAAATTTGCTTCAACCAGGGGCATTTTGCTGCTGCATGGGAGTGTCACCCCTGCACATCCTCCTCCCCCCCCCCCCATCATCTGGAGGTGACTCAGCCCTGGCCGTGAATCACAGCCTACAGAGATGTAGGGACAAGCAACTCCAGAGAGAGTGTTGTAAGGAACGGCCCCGGCCGGTGAGCAAGATGGGAATGTTTCCACTTTGGCCTCCAGGGTAATGATATTTTTTATCGTGCTTTACTTCCGGCGCTGGTCCCAGGAGTTTCGCTATCTTTGGCTAGCGTTGCCTCTGTACCCACCGTGCCCATAAAGGTTTGAAAATTGACTTGAAATCTTCTATTAGGATTTCCAATGACGGATGAAGGCGTTGGGCAATTGCTCCGTACTCGGTCTACCTATGTGAAGTCATAGTCAGTATCATTGCCGTCTGGTTAGTTTAGACATTTCATTAAGTAGAGCATTGCCAGCGGAATTAGGAGTACAACGTGAGTCCGTAAGACAGAAGCAGCTAAGGCTTTAAGTAGACAGCGGTGGGGACCTGCACGGCGTGGATTCAGTGCTGAAACAGGTAGGTCTGTGTTCCTAGACACGGTGTAATTTGCGTCACAAACTAGCTTCTAATTAAATCTGCAAATAAAATTTCTAACGCGGAGCACCTGCCATGCAGAGTGGAAATTTCCCGAGCTTCTGGCTTTGGAAGCTTTACTTTTGGTTTTCCCAGCGGGTTGACTGGAGGTATTCCGGTCTCCTTCCCAATCAGAGACGATGATGATCTGCAGAAACCGCGGGAAGCTCGCGGGGTGCCCGGGGTGCAGGCCCACCTCAGTGATGCGATCACCGTCCGGAGGCAGAGGTCCCCCAGATAAGCCTGCCTCTCGCATCCCTCCCCTGCCCAGAGCCGGGTCAGTGAGCTCGACGTCACTCACCCCTCGGTGTCAGCATGGGAGGCTCACATTTCAGGCCAAATGAGCCTGGTGCTGTGTTTCCTCAGGAGAGCACGACACAGACTCACGGATCCTTGAGGAGCACTACTCTATGCCAGCATCCCGACGCACCTGGCGCTCCCCTTGCCCCACCCCACCTACAGGCGAGGCCACACCTGCCACGTCTTGGGATCTCTCCGACATGTCCTCACCGACGAAGGACATCCTCAGCCCAGGCGCCGCTCCCGGGCTGCCTTGGGAAGCTATACTTCAGCGTCTCCCCGGCTCAAAATGACTCGGCAAAACTTCAAAGCACAGGCTGTGTTCCTGCCCCGAACACACATTGTACATCTGCTTCGTTAAAGAAAATAACCAAAACAGAGCATTCTGAGCACAAAAGATAAGAAAAAGTCAGAAATTTCCCCGGTTCCCCTAAGATTAAAAGACAGCCATGCGTATCCTAGAAACTTAAGGTCTACAACTTTCTGAATTGTTCTTTGTCTATGGATTTGTAACTTTTTATGGAAGAAAGGTACATAGCCCCGTGCTAAACGTTCCTTTGCCGGAGCAGGGCTCTCTCCTCTCTGTGAAGACTGTGTATCCCCCGCAGCCGACCTCACCTGGGCTCCAATACAACGACTGGGCTCCTTTCCTTTAGAAAGTCTAAAAGGCTTTTCGTTTGTGTTGACAGCACATCGCTCATCTGTATCCAGAGTCTCTCCGGTTTGCGATCCACTGGAGGTTGGGGCCCTCTGGGCGGCCGGGGCGTATTGACCGCAGACCTGCATCACTCACCGTCTGGCGGCTGGAAGACCACAGTCGAGGCTCGGGCTGATTCGGCGTCTTCAGACCCCGCTTCCTGGTTCCTAGACGGCATCTTTGGGCTGTGTCCTCACGTGGCAGGAGGAGTGGGGGAGCTCCGTGGGGCCTCTTTCATGAGGCACTCACCCTCACAACCCGATCACCTCCCAAAGGCCCCCGTCCTGACACCACCACCTTGCCGGCTAGGATCTCACCATATGAACTTGAGGCGGGGCACAGACATCTAGTCCATAGCAGGGACGGGTCCGTAGTCTGGAACGGTCCTGTTAAAACGTAGTAAGTGTCCAGGAGGAGTCACACGTGTACACACTGACACTGTCCCATCTCTGCCTTGGATGGTGCTGGATGGGGGCCAAGACCCCGCACCTCACCAGGGCAGCGTCGGACAAGAGAGGGGCTGTGGGTCTGGACACCCCCTGAGCACCATGCCATCCGGCGGGGAGCAGAGCCCTGGGGTAGACGTGGCTGGACTGACGTGGGGGGCCCGTGGACAGGTCGGAGGGCAAGACCCTTCGGGAGAAGGTCTAAGTGGTTACAACAACAAAGCAGGAGACAGCACTGGGGCCGTGGGCGGCCTGGGCGGGGGTGAGGCCCCGAGGGGGGAACCGGGAAGCGTCTCAGTGAGCACTGCTGAGCAGCCATCTGCCTTCGTCTTTATTCACATGGTCTCTGTGAGGTGGGAGGGGTGGTGATCCCCAAGGAGCCTGGGGGCGAGGCGATGGACCTGGGGTGGGTGCTCTCTGAAGGTCATGCAGAGGACAAGGCATGCAATCTTGCATCAGTTTGAAACTGTTCTACAGATTTGAAACATCCCTTGCCCCCCTTCTGCATGCCCCTTCCATGAATTCTGAGCAAAATTTATGCCTCAGCAGCGCTGCCCTGGTCAGGTAGAAGGAGGGATACTGCACCAAAGAGACCGCGGGATTGCCTGGGACTGGCAGTCCTCGTGATTTAGAGTGATTACGCCCGGCTGTAATGAATGCATATTAGCCTTTCCTTCAGAGCCCACAGAACATTTGAGTCATAAACAAATTACTCTGAGCCCGTAATGCAGGAGAGAGAAATAGCAGCTAATTTAACCAGTGAATCAATGGCGAGACAGCACAACGTAGATCACGTAATTTGAAGCATAATGGAGAAAATGTAAGTCAGAACAAGAAGCCCACATGCTCGTAAGGACAACCCGGTTCTGCAGGCTCTCCGCACCGGATTCCAGCTGGAGCTCCACAGGGAAGCTCTGTGTCGCTCTGGAAGACGGGAGGAATACAGCGGGGCTTAAGGTGGCTCCACTCCAATAGGATGCCTTCCCTGGGAACAGGAAACCCGGGTAGCCCTCACCGGAGACCAGCCGGCTGTGCACGGCAGCCAGCCCAGCGAGGTACGTGTCCCAGAAAGAGCGTCAACTATGGAGTCAGCCAGTCAGCGTGTGAGTCTGGGCTCCCTCGCTGTCATTGTGACGCCTCAAACAACTACTGGACCCTTCTCAGCTTACGTACCTGGAGAATGGAGGTATGCCTACGGAGTAGAGCAGGTGTTTGTAAATTAGAAGCAACCAGCCCAGCGTGAGAAGCAGAGTCTCCTGCTCTGAATGGTGGCCCTGCCTCCCTAGGCAAGTGCCAAAGACTTGGCTCTGCCCCGTCTGCAAAACCGGTTGATGCAGGATTAAGTCACATGGTCAGCAGCTAAGCCCGGTGCCCAGCAAGCCCACGATAAACCAGCTGGTGTCCGTACTCCTCACCAATATGACACTACACGCATACGGCCCAGGTCCTGGCTTGTTCCCCACAGAACCCACAATAAATGCCATTTACGTCTCTCCCCCAAAGTCCCGGATCTCAGCTCTGCGTGGGGGAGGGTCGGCTATGCTTTCTTGAGACAATTCTCATTCCTCCGTTTGGATGTCATGGGGATTGTCTTATACCAATTGTTTGAACCTCCATTTCTGTACACGCTTCACACCATTTGGGGAGAATTCTGTTCCACAGAACGCGTCTTGTGGTGCACGAATCCTTCTAGGTGACGTGGTGGGGAGGGAAAAGAAGCCGGTTCCCGGAGCCCTGTCGAGTGCCTGCATGTGGTCACGGGACATGGTGCTTGACTTGGAGGCGTTGACCTCTGCTGAGATGACGCGTGGAGCACGCTACAGGTGGACTCCCTTCTACCCCTTTACCCCCGTGGAGAAGCAACTACCATGGGACTGGCAACTCCAATTTCTTTTCTGGGGGGCCAATACTCCACATTGCCCAGGCCATATCAGTTTACCACTTCGTGCCTGAACATTGTCTTGAATTGCTTCCCTTGGTGAACCCGTGTCTTCTGACTCAGAACCGGTTTCATCCTGCCTTGACTCATCACTTCTTCCGACTTCAAAGGAGAGGGGGGAAAAAGCCCGTTTCTGGCAATATTATGTAAATGCCCGCATGCCAAAAATAGTTTGCACACCTCGGAAGGGCACGCAGAAGCATCCTGTCACATTTGCTAAACCTCTAAATCAAAGTTTTATGACACCAGAGAGTTTGCTCAGACACCAGTCTAGCGATTTCTATGGGATTCATTTTCCTGAAAGAAAAGCGGGAGGTGGAATAGGAGTCTTTAGCCAGGCCGTTCGGAAGGATAAACATGGAGACCCAAAATGGGAGCGAGGAGAGTTTACAGGTATCCGCACCAACTGAAGCAATCAAATAGACAATAACAAAGCTCAGCCACTCTTGGTCAATGTCAACCACATCAAGATGGCGCACTCCGGGGGATCAGGTCCCCTGAGATCCCCGTCAGAGCCCCCAGTTTTGTTGGGTTTTACAGTTCCAGTTCCAGTGGTACCCGTAAGAGCCTGGAGGACAGCCTTGCTTGAGATGCAGAATGAGGCCTTGGGTGTGTTCTTTCCTCCTCAAAGGAAATGAAGGATAACCACGGAAGTTTCTCTGAAGTTAAGTGTGGGTAATGCATGCATTAATTCTGAGCGTCTGACACACTTCACCATGCAGGGTTTTTGAGTTAAGAAGGATGGATGTGCATCCCAGGCATTGGAACTGAACTCCCAGCTCCTCAGGGAAGGGAGCCCTGGTGCTCACGAGCCTGGACGCCATTCACGTGAGCATATATGACGGGCGTGTTGAGGTGCCAAGGCCTGCCCGCAAATCTGACAGAAACTTGAGAGGACAAGCAGATGGCTGGAGGGGCAGCATGGGGCCAGGTTTCTGAATTTGAGTCTGGATGGTGTGGACTTCTTGTCTACAGAATTGAGTGGGGGTGTTGGAGAAACTGCCTGAGCCCTATAACTCAGCACCAGGAAATGAGTCGGTGGGTGGCAACCAGTGGCATACTCATGCTGGCTGGTCTGCTGGTGGATCCGTGGTCCTGGGTGAGGTCCCTCCTCTTGCCCCAGGCTCTTCTTTAACACTCGTACCATCCTGCATCCTTGAAGCTCCGCCCCTCAAGACCTCCCTGAATGTAAGATACGGTTGTTCATACCCGTGACAGATTTCTCCACAGCCCTGAGCCAGGCTGAGCGGGCCTTCGGTTGAAAGAATGAATGAATGAATGAATGAATGATCAAATGTGGAGCCATAAGTGGACGGTTATCCCAGTCTCTGTGAAGGTCTGGTGCACGAGGACGGTGCTTGCACATTCTATGTATTCCATCCTAGTAACGACATCGCTAGAGACTGAACATTTGCGTCCCCCCAAATTTCACATGTCGAAATCCTAACCCCCAAGTGATGGTATTGGGAGGAGGGACAGTTTGGAAGGTTGTTAGGGATGAGTGCCCTTACATTTGAGGTCCCCAAGAGCTCCCTTACCCCCCTCACCCCCCCCCCCCCCGAAGCAGGTGAGGACAGAGTGAGAAGACAGCCCGGCCATTGATGAACCAGGAAACAGGCCCTCACTGGATACCAGATCGGTGCTTCCAGAACTGTGGGAAATAGACGTCTGTTGTCTGTAAGCTTCCCAGGCTCTGGTGTTTTCGTTGTAGCAGTCCGAGGAGACCAAGGCACACGTCCAGCACTACGGAGCCTGTTATAACGGGGGCTCTGGAAAGCCTCTGCCCACATCATCTGTGTTAATTGCTCATGACAACTCCCAGATAGGAGTCACTCCTCTCCCCACTGTGGACACAAGACAGCAAAGGCTCCGGGGGCTGCGTCTCAGGCCACAGATGGTAATTAGCTCCTCCGACTCTGAACACTGCTGCTGCCTTTCCTTATCATCGAAGGAGGAGAATCTGCTCACATCACACCTGACATCTGAGGCTTCAGTGCTTCCCAAGAGAAAAGAGGGAGAGAAGCTTCTCCAGGAGATGAGCCCTTGTAACTGATGGTGGGGGCTCAGTGGTGGGGCAAGGCCTTGCAGGAAGCCCACAAGGATGCTGACTTGCTCCCAGCTGCAAAATGACTCCTCATTGGTCCCTGCTTTCTCCTCAAAGCCATCTATCCATTCCTTCACTCATTCATTCCTTCACTCAACAAAGAGTTCTGAGCTCTGTGTTAGTCAGGATTCTCCAGAGGAAATGTATACCTACGGAGAGGTGTGTTGTAAGGAGTTGGCTTATGTGATCATGGAGACTGACAGATCCAGAATCTTCAGGATGGGCCAGCAGGCTGGAGACCCAGAAAAAAACAATGATAGGGTCCAAGTCCAAAGGTTGTCTGCTGCAGAATTCACTCTTGCTAGGAAGAAGTCAATCTTTTTTTTCTAGGAAGACCTTCCACTGATTGGTTGAGACCCAACATGTCAGGGAGAGCACTCTTCTTTACTTAGCGTCCACTAATTAAAATGTCAGTGTCATCCAAACACACCCAGAAAAATGGTGACCATATCCCTGGGCCCCATGACCTAGCCATGCTGACACGTTAAATGGTCCAACACAGGCTCCTATTCTAGGTCACAAACAACTCCTTCCACTGTGGCAGTGGTGGTCGATTAACAGTAAAATAATACAGAAGTACATACAATGCAGAGGGCTGGGCAAGGAGAGATGCTGAGCAGGACAGAACCAGCAAGGTGGGGATCAGGAGTGCGTGAGGGGGAAGGGGTGACTGGGGTGGTCAGGCTCACCGTTTGCACCAGAGTTTACGTGTCCGCCCCCCGATATGGGAAACCAAGGTTCCTATCAGAGGGAGGTTTTGTCCATCTACAAGTCTCTGCATTTTGCTTTTGGTATTTTTCACTCTCGTTTCTTATTGATTTTGCTTTAAGATGATGAAACAAGACCACTTCAGACGTGTGAAATAGATGTATACTAACACGACCCCGGCGTCCTCTGTTGTCTCCATGAGGACTTCCGTGAGGAAAGGGCTGTGCTGGCTCAGGGCGTGTGGACGAGGATTGCGTCCCCCCTTGCTGCCAGCCCTTCCCTCCTCCAGTTGCCAGCCAGCATTTCCTCACAGATGTACAAAGTGGAATTCCGTGTCTGTGACACAGGTGGGAAAGAAGGCCCCGGGCCGCACTGTGTCTTTGGTGGTTGTGGGGCCACTACGGTGTTGCCCTTGTCTTTTCCCATCCTCTTGCAACAGGCTCAGGAGTCTGGATCACAGAAATCCAGACGTGCACGTGGAAGGCTTCTCCCATCCTCAGGATCAGAGAACCAAGACCCAGCCAGGCTGGCACTCACCTGAGACCCCATCGATGAGTATCGGCAGGGCTGGGCCCCTTGTTGATAGGCGGTCACCCAGGCTGAGAGGATGGATTAGGGGTTCAGTGGAGGCAGTCACCAGGTGACAAAAGGCAAAGAATAAATGCCCTTCATGTCGATCCATCCAATCCTAGGTATGTGGGTGGCAATCAAAAGAAGAAGAAAATTGATAGTAATAAGTGGTAGTAATTAATATTTTTAGCGTTCTTGACAACCACGTCGGCCCCTGTCATTTCCTGTGGGCTGGTTCCATTCTAGGCATCGCACTAGGCAGTTTGTATGAGCCGTCCTGAACCCACGTCCACCCAAAGAGGCACTTCGCATCATGCCGCATCTCAGACCAGGGAACCGGGGCTCAGAAAAGTCCAAGACCTCACAGCCTCAGTGGTTAGGGCTGATGCACGCGGCCCCATTGGGGTGAGGAGGGTTCTCATCATGGACAAGGACGCTGTGGAAACAATGCCCATCTCTAGGGTTTCTCTTTGTGGCCCCCCAAATAGTTGGCTGTTTGGTAAAGGAATCCAGAGCCAAGGAATTAAAGGAGACCCAACAGCCCTCCTGAGACCATGACTGAGGACTTTCAAGAGGGAAAATTGCTCATGGGACACTTGCCTCCAGAAGGCATCAGCTCTGTAGCCGCCAAGTTCCCACTTGGACCCTTTGCTTAATTCCAGGATGACCTTCTAGGGATGGCCACTGAGCATGACTCTCGAATCATTTAGAAGCATAGGCGGGACCCCTGGCTGCCTTCTGTTTATATCTGAGCTTCTGGTCAATTAGTAGTAAGACTATAGTATGGGTTTGGAGAATGTGCCTCAAAAGGCATTCACACACTTGCAGGTTGGCTCAGTGGTCCAGCTAACATCATGAGAAATGGGTGGAGGGCCTGGTCCCTCTTCGGCTGCCACCCTCTAGGCCCGGGACAAAGGGGCTCATACTTTGATCTTTCCATTTGAAAAGGACCAAAAATCTACTCTGAAAACTCAGAGTTCCACATGGATCATTGGTGTCCATTCCGTTGCCATGTGTCACCTTCCAAAGCATGCGTGTGTAGGGAGGGAAGTGAGCGTGTGTGAAAAAGAGAGACGGAGACAGAGACAGAGACAGAGACAGAGAGATTGATTGAGATTCACTCCCATTACTGGCAAATGTCTAGAATAGAGTTTCTTGATGCCTTATTTTTGTCTGACATTTCAAAAAGATTAGTGTGTAGGTGTCCAGGTATTAATATTGATCTCTGTTCATTCCTTTGGGTAAACAGCTGCGCAAACACAGCACCACTTGATTACTTTAATTCAGAAATAGAGGGAGAAGAAAATCGCCTGTTTTCATCTTCATTTGATAGCTGCGGTAGGTTTCTTGATGAAGCAGGTGAGGTCAGTGGTGGGCACAGGTGATTTTCCTTGTAATAAAGGCATTTTCGTGAGCCCCATTCCTTGCAAAGGCTTTGTGGATCCTCGGTTTCCCCGTGGTAGAACAGGCAGGCTGGGACATGGCTGAGTTCCGTGGCTCCAGCCTGTGGCTTCTTTTCCATAGGAGCTTTGTGGTCTCTGGACCACAGAGAAGAACACTGCTGCTGTGATCCATTTTCTCATGTGTCCCCGACCACATGAGGGGGCAAATGACCTGTCTGGCTGCCCTCCAGGTCCTGTCAGGAGAGATGTGGCTTTTCCTCGTCTTCCAGTGAGGAGCAGGACCTGCGAAGTGGCTTGGAGGTGCACTCAGAGGTGCAGTTGAGGAGCACAGAGCGCAAGCCCCGCCAGCCTGAGTTTGGCAGTCCCGGGGACTCTGTAGTCAGACTGGGGAGCGCGGGGTGCCGATCCCATGCCTAACATGCTGGTGTTAACTGCAATGTTTATTCCTGTAATTATTCATTTATTTAGCCTGTGTGATGGAGAATTATGTGCTTTGGCAGGGTCTGTCCTGCTGATGGGTGGTGATTAGTGTTAAGGGGACAGGTGATTAAAACTCATTTTCGCTCTGGGGTTTCTGGGAAGGGCAGCACATCATTTGTGCTCCATGACAGGCTGTTCCTGGGGGCACAAGCTTTGGGCTAACCCAGGGCTCCCCCTCTAATTGCTTTCTGGAGTGTTTTTGCTTTAATTGGTTTCCTCTGATGGTCTCAGGGACCAGAGGCTACATCATATCAGTAGCCAAGGATCTCAATTTCCAGCGAGACTCAGTGCAGAGACTTCCTCTCCAAACTCAGTTCTTCCAACCAAGCAGCAACTAAAGATCTCAGCAGTGCCCTCCTAGATCCTCTCTAGAGGCAGTTTGTCCCTCCTGTAGCACTGTGGTTAGCCAGAGCCTCTTCTAGGCAGACCCTTGGGTTGGGACAGGCACCATATCCATCCCACAGCCAGGATTCCCCCACAGCACCCAGAACCTTACCCTACCAATAAAAGTTTTCTTGGGCAGATGGATGGACGGATGGATGGATGGATGGATGGACAAACAGATCTCAAAGGGGAATGGTATCACGCACATATCAAAGGCCAGCAGGTGACTGCTGGAGGTTCCTACCTTGATGGGTCCCAGGCACGTCTAGTTGAAGTTCTTTAACCCAGGAGATCTACAGAACATTTGTTGGGCATCAGGGGTTCAAGGGTTTCTCTTGCCCTTGGGTCACAGAACTAGTAGAAGGGCTACCCCTCAAATAACCACGGATAGCCTGGAAACTGCTTGCTCCTCAGAGTTAGTATGTAGCCTCTGGAAGAATTAAACTGACACATATCTGTGACCCCATCCCAGTTCTAACTGCTGTAACACCCCCTCACACGCAGTCAGCAGAATGACAGCCCCTAAACATGCCCACACCCTAATCCCTGAACCTGTGACTATCCCATGCTATGCACAAAAGGGACTTTGCAGGTGGAATTAAGATCATGGACCTTAAGATAGTGACATCATCCTGGTTTATCTGAGTAGGCTCAGTGTAATCCCACAAGCCCTTAAATGAAGATGAGGAGAGAGGAGGGTCATTGGGAGGGAATCAAACTATGAGAAGGCCTTCATCCCCTGGTGCTGGCTTCAAAGGTGGAGTTGGGGGCATCTCAGCTTGCATAGGCCAGGCAACTGGTGTCAACAGATGGACGTTTAGTCTCACTGTTCTGGAGGCTGGGAGTTCCAGGTTGAGGTCCTGCAGAGGGGATTCCTGGTGGGTGAGAGCCTGCTTCCTGGCTTGCATGGGGCCACCTTCTTACCATGCCCTCACAAGACAGAGAGACAGAGTTCTCTGGTGGCTCTTCTTATGAGGACACCAATCCTATCAGATCAGGGACCCCACCCTTATGTCTGCATTTAGCCTTGATTACTTCCTTAGAAGAACCAACTCTAAATACAGCCACACTGGAAGTTAGGGTTTCAACATATTAATTTGGGAGGGACACAGTTCGGTCCGTAGTAGAGGCCAAGAGTCAAGTATATGCGAACTTCCAGAGGCTGACGACAAGCAGGGAAAACAAGAAACACAGAGAAAAAAAGGGAAGGTCTTGTTAAGACAGAAGCAGAGAACGGAGTGACACAGCTATAAACCAGGAAGGCCTGGAACATCAGAAGCTGGAAGAAGCAAAGAGCAGATTCTTGCTTAGAGCCTCTTGGGGGTGGGGGGGGTGGGTCGTGGTTCTTCTCACACTGTAATTTTATATTTCTGGCCTTCAGAATTCAGACAGAATAAATCAGTGATGTTTGAAACCCCCAGTTTGTGGGACCTCATTAGAGCAGCCCCAAGAGACTAATACAGGCCCAGATCACAAACTTGTGGCATTAGAATTGTCTGGGTGGGCCCTAAAACCAATAACAAATGGCCTTCTAAGGGACACACACACTACTTGCTTTATCTTGCACGCTTTCCTCCCTAGCTGAGATTAGCCTGAATGGTTCATGACACACTGTATTTGTATTTCCAGGTAGATCTGGGGAGAAGAGCACCATCACCTCCATTCCATTCATTAGAATAATGAAATAAACCTACAAAATCCTAAGAACAGTAGGGACATCCTCATGCAACTTCAGTGTCTGTCCCTTGGTCCTCCTCTCCTCTTAGGTAGAAGGAAGACTTCAGTCCCCTGGATGGGGTCGGGCATAGAGCCCTAAGAAGCAGCTTTGCTGTTGGTAGTATGATTACTGTATCAATATTACTACTAACATTTAGTTAAATTAAATCTACTCTTCAACCATTTTTGTAAGAAATCAATATATATCACATGTATCTCTTTGTCTTGTCTTATTCTTTTCTATTTGGGTACATTTTGATGGTTCCATATAATTCAGAAAGGAAATCGAAAATGAAAGCTGCCAGGATTAATTTGTCACAGATCAATTTTCTTGTATTTGGGACAATCACTAATATGTTGGAGCCCACCCACTCCTGCGCTCCAAGGTTGTCATAATGGACTTTGGTCGATACAGCTTTTGATGGTAAAATGCACCCTTTGTGACCTTCTTGTGGTCCCTCCTGTCATCCTGTCTGTGCTGAAGACAGTAACTGGTTGTGATGAGCTATTTTATGTTATGACACACATTCTTTAATCTGAAATGTGTTCGCTGCTCCACAAATCCTACTGCAAAATGAAAGTCACTTTTCCTCATTGATCAACAAGAGCCATCACTGATGGTCACTGTGCTGGGAGCAGATGTGGTGGTGAAAGACTCACAGTCATACCACAGTCTTAGTAGGGGACAACAGGAACCCAGAAGTTCCCAGCATAGGGAGGGCTGTGCTAGGGTTAGGCAGCTGGGGTTTTGGGGGCACAAAGAGGGAGCCCCACCACCAAAGGGGAGTCGGTTCAGGCAGGGTTTTTCAGAGGTCTGTAGTTCAGTTAGGGAGGACCTCTACCTCTCTCAGCAAAAGGGAGGGAGACTGCTGGTGGGGGCCTTGAAAGCACAGTGGGCTCCATGGTTTTGTATTCCCAAATCCCAACCCCACAATTAAATAGAATTCCATCCTGGCCCCCAGCATATTAGGAGACCAGAGTCCTGGTCCCAGCTCTGTCACTAACTCCTTATTTGGGGTTATTTGGTGCATGGATAGTAAATAGCCCAACAGTATGGGTTAGGGATTGGCGGGCCTCCCCTCCTACTTCACCATCTCCTCCTCCTTCCTCTGGGTACCATGCTCAAAGCTGGGTCCAGGCCTCTTGAAGTGGGGGTGCCAATATCTTTATCTTCGAGGAAGATGACACTTACTGACATTCTATATTTTTCACTCCTCATCCAAGCTCCCTGCCATCTTGGAAAACCCCAAAAGGGTAACAACTTCCTCCTTGTTTTATCTTGCACGCTTTCCTCCCTAGCTGAGATTAGCCTGAATGGTTCATGACACACTGTATTTGTATTTCCAGGTAGATCTGGGGAGAAGAGCACCATCACCTCCATTCCATTCATTAGAATGAAATAAACCTACAAAATCCTAAGAACAGTAGGGACATCCTCATGCAACTTCAGTGTCTGTCCCTTGGTCCTCCTCTCCTCTCAGGTAGAAGGAAGACCTCAGCCCCCTGGACAGGGTCATTTCTGAGCTCTAAAAACCAGCCATTATGATTCCTATATTCCTAAGCTCATGTGAAAGTGAAGATGGTAATGGTATCCTCTTGGCAGCGCTGTGATGAGGTTTAAATGAGATGATCCATGTAAAGCTTAATGCCTGGTGCTTGCCCAGGAGACTCTTGATGGATGTTGGCTGCTGGCCTCAGGATCACAGACACTGTTGCCATCATTGTCATTGACTTCATCGTCCATAGACCCATAGTTCTCCAAACATCCTGGCAGCTCCAGCGACCTCATACATGGGGCTGCCCTGCCCTCCATCAGGTAAGGGAGACGGTTACTTGTGAGATGTGCCTTCTTTGTCCAGATGATGCCACTTACCCAAAAGAATCATGCATGTACATTCAACAGGAAAGGGGATCCAGGGACTTCCTACACTACAGGACTGATTTTTGTAAGAGTTCTGTGTGTGCATGAGGAGAGTGTTTGCTCACTTTTTGGGCACAGGTTTCCATACATGCTCCATATATCACACTCACCAGGGACATTATTTAATTCTTCTATGCCTTTAGAAATGTTGCTTGCTTCTTTATAATTAGGTAGGGAATTATGATGTCTTCCAGTAAGATAGATTTAACCATTTCTCCCATCAGGCATTGCTTTATATACTTTAAGGCAATTTTATTAGATGAATATGAATTGGAATTGCTGCATCGTACTGGAAAATTGAACAATATGTCCTACTGTGGTGACTTAGTTAATGCTTTTTTGTATGTATGCTACTTTTTGTCTGATATTAATATAGTGACCCTGCATTCTATTGGTTGTTAATTACATAGTCTAACTTTTTCTATCCCTTTATATCCAAACTTGTATGTCCTCAGTTTTTAGATGAGGTTCTTATAAATAGCATAAGGTTGAATTTCCTTTTTTAAATTGGATCTCACAATCCAGGTCTTAAATTGGCAAATTTAGCCCATTTACATTTATTGTGATCACAGAGCTACAACATTTGTTTCCACCATCTGACTTTTTTGCCATTTGTCCACTTTTACCATATTCCCCTCCTTTCTTGCCCGTTATTTTATTCAGGTGTTTTTTCCCCCCTATCTGTGTGACTCTGGGCAAGTCACCCAACCTCTCAGTATTTTTCTCTGTGAAAGTAAGGATAGTAATGGCAACTTACATCAGAGAAACTGTGTGAGCGTTTAATGAGTTACTATGTGTAGAATTTTAAAGCAGCATCTGGCATATCATGTTTGTAGTTTCTTACTCCTTTTTTCCCCCTTCTGGCTTAGAATTTCTACTTTTTTAGTGATTTTTCCTTGGTAATTCACCATGGATACTTAACAAAGTCTAAGGCAATACCATAACCCCCTTCAAACCAGTGCAAGATCTTAAAATCATGCTTTGCCTGACTTTGATGTTTCTGTCCAAAACTTTAGGTTTGCCTTTTTCAGACTCCCATGAATTAGAAATGTTATTATTTTACAGCGATGTTTTTCCTATTAAAAATGATTAATCACCACTTCTGTGCTGGACATTGATCTGGGCTCTGGGGTAACAGACAATGCCCTTTAGATTTATCCATTTCCACTTACATCATTCCTTCTGAAAACTCACACCTCCTTTCTGGGTCATTTCCTTTTCCTTACAGTGCATCTTTAATTACTTCCCAGATTAGGTGGGAGGATAGCGCATTCACTTCACTTTTATTTATCAAACATGTCTTTATTTTGCTCTTATTTCTGAAAGATAATTTTTCTCCATCCACAGTTCTAGTCTGACATTTATTTTCTCTCCAGAGTTTGAAGATATTCCACTTTCTGCTATCATTTTGGTATGTATGCTGCCAAACTAATTGTCATCTCTTTGCAGGTGATCTTCCAGAGTTCCTCTTTTTCCTTTGTGTTCTGAATTTTACCACAATGTGCCAAAGGAGTAGGTTTCTTTTCACTTACTCTACTTGAGTATAGTGTCTTTTATCACTGATGTAAAATTATTGGTCATTACCTCTTAATATATTGTCTCTGCTAATTTTTTGGCCATTTCCCCTTCTGAGACTACAAACAGATTTATATTAAAACCCCTCACTCAATTGTCCATATCTTTTGGTCTTTCTTATTTTTTTTCTCCTTAATTCTCCATAGTATGTCATAGGTGTTGTTTGAGATCAATCTTCCCATTCATCAATTCTTTCCTTAGTTGTGTCCAATCTGTTTTTTTTTTTAAGATTTATTTGTTTACTTGAGAGAGAGAGCATGTGAGTAGGGGGAGGGGCAGAGGAAGAGGGAGAGAAGAGAATCTCTAGCAGACTCCTCAATGAGAGCAGAGCCAAACACAGGCTTTGATCTCATGACCCCGAGATCATGACCTGAGCTGGAATCAAGAGTCAGCCGCTCAACTGACTGAGCCCCCCAAGGGCTCCTCCAATCTGCTTTTTTAACATATCTCCTAAATTTTTCATTTCAACAATTATACTTTTCTGTTCAGAAAGCTCTATCCCAGTTCTGTGCTCCATCTGCCTCTTGTTGCTCCCTCATCTTGTAATTCCATTTTATTTTCCTTAAATGCTTCTCAAACTACTATTTTGTATTCTTATTATGATAATTCTAGCATCTCATTTCTTAGGAGAGCAACCTGAAACTGCTGACTCTCACTAATGCCTATTTGTTCTGGCAATGGCTGACCATGAGCTCAGACAGGTGGACTTTAACTGTAGGTCCCCAAATGGAGACTATTTTCCTCAAAAGAGAATTTTAATTCATTTCAGCTTTGAACCTGGGGAAGCCACCTCTCAGGGTGATTCCAGCCCTTTCCACATTCCCAGACTTAATGTGGAATCTGAGTGTTACCCTTTCTCCTTACCGCTGACCCAGAGTCCCCACTGCAAGGATGCTTTGCTATGCACATGGCTCATGGCTCAGGGATTTTTGTTTTTGTTGCTGGTGTTGTTTTCCCTCTTAAGGTCTTCTCATGTTTTCCATGCAAGCCCAGCAAGGCAATAAAAATTATGTTTTGTGCAAGAATGAATTGTTTCATGGCAGGAAACCTCCCCAAGGTATCTCTCCATTTCTCATTGTCATCACCTGTGATTGAACAGTAAAGGGAAATGTAATCATGAGTGTGATGTCATTGACAAAAAACGGTAATGAATCACTTTCCAGATGATTCCAAATGAAGCCTTGCTCCATTTCTCTCTGCTTATGCTGTCTTTTAAACCATTATCATGGTTTAAAAGTGGTTCTGTGGGATTGTAGGATCCACTAGAACGTAAACTGCAGAAGGAGAGGCATTGTCTCAAGGTTACCCATCCATGGTTCCCCAGCGTATACAATGGTTCCTGTCATATAGTAGATGCTCATTAAATATTTGTCTCCTATTGAGCAAAGACTAGGTTGACTTGCCAAGCCTATTAAGAAGTAAATTATGAATCCCCATGTGCCATCTCCTTATTCCTCTCATCACCACTACCACACACACACAAACTGCTAGTATTGGGGGGATTGGATGTAATTTCAATACATATGTTATTGTACAATGACTTTCTTCAGGTTGTGTATACCCACAGGAGACAGGCTGCCCTGTAATTGTGTCACGTGACCATGCCTAGACCTGTCTCAATGGGAAAGCCTCCCCCAGAGTGTTGATTCAGGTCACCAGTTACTTTTCAGGAGTGTGGGCTGGAGCAGTGGTTCTCACACCAGAGCTTGTAGAAGGGTCATCTGCAAGGCTTGTTAGGACACAAATTGCTGGCCCCACTGTCAGAGCTCCTGATTCAGGTAGTCTGGAGTGGGTGTCAGAATTTGCACATCTAACAAGGTCTTTGACGCTGCCAGCCAGTGGCTGCACCTTGACGACCCCTGACCTGAGGTTTTCTTGCACCGCCATTTGCTTGGCACATCTCACTCTTTTCTCATTTGGAGGGGTCTCCAGCTTGAATCTGAGAAGCCTCCGTGACTCTCAAGGGGAATACCGATGCTTGCTGCATTTTTCTGGACTTTCTGTAATGGGGCATGCTAACTTTAGAATTAAAAAATCCAGTGAAACATATGCCTACACCCAGCAGCAGGTCCTTCCAGCCCATTCTAAGGCCCCCTCCATGGTTTGGGGCTTACTGAAAATTAACTTAAAAGCCATGCGCCAAAGCGAGCCCAGGAGAAGCCAGTTTGATGGGTACAAATTGCAGGCTCTTCTATGCAAATGTGTAATCATCAGTTGGTTCAGCAGCACATCTTTTATCTCGTCCCTTCTGGAAGGATGACACGTCTTGCCTCGTTTCATTGAGGAGATTGATGGTCTAGTGTGGGGATACAGACAAAGGCTCCCAGTGTTCCCTTTCATCTGCTCCTCATCCCAGAGCACCCCCATTGGTAATAAATGCAGGGTAAAAGATGGGGTGTCAGTGTAATTAGTTCTCAGCAGCAAGATCGCCGGTGATTTATAGACAAGGGTCCATATGCCCTTTGTTCTCAACCTAAAATCAATAGCAAAATGAGAAAAGTCCAGTGGACATTCATGGACAAACCAGGTTGGTTGTCTTATGGACACAGTGTAACATATCAATATAATATTATTAACATCCCAAAAAAGAGAGAGATTAAAAAACCTTCCCTGTTTATCTTTGACCATGTACTGTATCTGAACACTGACACTTAGGATGCTGTTCAGAAACTCCGTCTCTCCTCTCCTCTTCCTGCCTCTTCGCCTCCCTTTCCTCCCTCCCCCTTGGGCACAACCAGGGTGTGAAGATGTTCCACACATCGGATTCCTTGGGGCCAGAGTCCACGTGCACCTGCTGTCCGTGCAATGCGGCTAAGGACCCCATCGTCCCCTGCATCTGGCTAAGAAGAAGAATATCCCAACAATGCAGGCTATCAAATCCAGGCTGAAACCACAGAGGGGAATCTGAGCCAGGAGGGCTCTTCCCACTGTGTCTGCCTTCACCACGCTGCCCGCTGTGCCGGCGGGGAGGCTCCGGCAGTGGCAGCTGGGTCCAGAGCTCACCCCAGGTCTGTAGGGACCGAGGAGCAAACCGAGCTCCTGTACCGGATAAAGCAGGTGTTGGAGCACGTGCTTAGGGCTGCGTCAACAGCACGCCTCCTCATTCTGACCCCCAAGTGGAACAGACACAGGCGGGGCATCCCAGCCACGACGAGCAGGGACACAAAAGCAGCAAGGTGAGGACGGAACTAAGCCCTCTGAGCCGCTTCCTTTTCTGGATTCCTCAGTAATTCTTGCTGAGGACGTAGAGGGAGGCCTTAAGGGTTACCGTCATTAACATCCTTTCCCACCGAAATGGAAAGCTCGAGAAGGAGGTTCCACTTCACCTGCTTCGTGAAACAGCTTCCTAAGCAACTTCTGGGATGGACTCAGGAAACTCTGAGGAAGAGGGTCCCTCAGGTCTTCACGGGGGCTGGGGGGGGGGGGTTCATGGGGAGGGGCACACAATGAGCGAGGATTTCAGGGGGAGGAGGGAGCTGGAGCTCCGGCGGTCTGCTGAGTGTCCAGCTCACCACTCACATCCTTCTCTCAGACATCCTCTGCGGTGTCACCCCTCCTGCCAGAGGGTGGTGTGCGCTTGTCGAAAAAGAAGGGTGGAGGTGGAGGTGTGGGGGTGGGGGGCTGGGGAAGAAGGGGGAGGCGGAGGTGTGGGGGTGGGGGGCTGGGGAAGAAGGGGGAGGCGGAGGTGTGGGGGTGGGGGGCTGGGGAAGAAGGGGGAGGCAGAGGTGTGGGGGTGGGGGCTGGGGAAGAAGGGTGGAGGCAGAGCTATGTGCGGGCTGTGCCATGAAGGCTTCCTGGAGTCAGCGTCTGCAGATGCGCTGGTCTGACCCGCCAGGCAAAGGGAGCCTCTACCAGCAGGAGAGGAAAACTGGCCGGGTTCTTCCTAGGAAACGTGCCCCCTGGAGTGTGAACGCCCCACTCAGATTTCCTGCCGCCACCCCTGCTCCGTCCTTGTTCAACACATTCATATTCATCTCAAAGAAAGGGAAAAGTCTCTTTTGCTTTGGCCTGGTGTCCATCCGGCCTCTGAGATAATGGATTAGCCTGTTTTTAGAGCCATGATTGGAGGTCAGAAGAGAGACTTCCCAGTGGAAATATTCAGGGAAAATAGAACTTTCAACGAAGAGATGGTGATGAGGGAGGAGGGGATGGTGCAGTGGAGAAAGGGGTGGGGTCCCCAGGGAGGGTCTCCCTTCTTAGGCAGTGATCTCGTAGGAGGCTGGGCAGCAGCCCTGAGCTGGCTGAGCTTGGCAGCTGTCTCCAAACACAGTCCACAGCTTCCTCCTTCTGGAACTGTCCCTTTGAAGCCACTCCACGCTCTCCCGCACCCTCTGGCTGGGCTCTGTAATCTCACAGGTGGGACGGGAAGCTCCCCTTTCCCGGCAGGTGCTTTAAACATCTCCCAGGATGCTTAGTGATCAGAGAACAGAGCACAGTGCCCCCCACCCCTGCTTTACATGGAAGGGCCTGTAGTGCCCCAGACCATGGACACATCCTGGGAACCCATACTCTGATAAATTTCAGAAAGGTGGGAGGGGAATGAATGCATTGTGGGAGAAAACCTCTTGCTTATTGGTTTTCTAGCATCCACCCAAACCCCCACTTTCCCCTCGTTTTATCTCTTTGTCGCTGTTGCACGGCGAATGTCTCAATTCATCATTTCCGTCCCATCCAGAATGTGGTGCTTGGAGGAGGAAAATCCTCAGTCTTGCAAATCGCAGTGCTTATGCAGATGACTGGATGAATTTATGCCTTTAATTAAGGAGATGTTTCTGGGGACGCACTGGTTAAACTACAGCGCAGATGTGGCGTCGTGCAGATTAGAATGTGCTTATTGTATTTTTCTTTTTAATTACAGCTCCAAGGGCAGCAGTGAAGGAAGTGTTTTTGGTGGAATCAGAGGACTGCGGAGACTAGGGTTGAGGACTCCTGCTGCGGGTCCTTGTTGTGTTGCTGTCTCCCTACATTGTCCGTGGGCCTTGCCTTACTTGTGGTCAAACAGAAGCATGCAACCAAGTCCAACCAGATCGCATGCAAGAGAATTATGCGCATTTTCTAAAATAAAAACCGCATCCCCATATATAAGTACAATTGCATTCCCAGTAGCTAGCATTATAGTAATAGCGGAAAAACAGTTTCTATTATAAGTTTCTTTTTGATCGATAATAACTCATCCTGAAAATGGCTTTGAGGCCAAAATCATTTCCTGTTGGTCTTGGCCAGAAAACAGACTCTTCTTCTTCGTTCCTTTTTAAAAGCTTTTAGAACTTAATCCCTGTAGTCATCTTGGGAATAATGAAAAGCCATAGGAAAAAAACAAAATACAATGGTCATGATTCTGTTTAGTGTTCACATAATTTACAAGCGAGCCAGAACTGTAGCTCCCGGTGGCGACGGTGGCAGCTGTATCCACACACGAGGAAGCAGCCGTCCGATAGGAATAGAGACTTACGGGGCTTTCCCTGGGGGCTTGAGTTGCTCTGACGCTGAGCCAGCGTGCATAGTAACATTCCGACCTTACCTTAGCTGGTCCTCTTCTCAGCATTTGACCAAATCAGTTCCTCACTGAAATCAACACATCCTTCTTGTCTCATGAAAGGGAAAACACAGGTTATCTCTCATCTTACGACAGGGCCAATAACCCAGGTGGGATGAAAGCATCCTCAGCTGGCTATGTGGCTGATGTTCACACCTCCTGCTCCGTTCCCGTCATTATTTAGTCTTTCCTTTGATTCCATTTCATGCAATCTCATTAAACTCCGCCAATATCTTCAGACCCCTTTTATAGGCAAGGAAGTGTCCTTGGTGCAGACCCAGAAGCTCCTGGGAGACTCCAGTGTTTGATATAATCTACCATGAGAATATGCTCCCAAGGTGTTTTCCTTCAAAGTCTCAAACGAGGGTCAAGTCTACATTGTGGATCGTGGTCACTAGCTGAGCGGGAGACCTAGGCAAGGGTCTAAGAGTCCCCTACACGCGTCATGAGCTCCAGGGCACCCATCCCTGTTTCAAAGTGAGAAGCCCCATTCTCCTGCCTGCAGATGAGCTCAGGGAGACGGGTCCCAGCTTATCGCTCCTTATGGGAGGGTCTGTGTCCATGTCAACGAGGGACATACTCTGAAGTATGAGACTTGCACATTCTCTGTCTGTGATGCTTACTTGAAATCAGTGCAAAAGCTCATCCGACACTCTCAGAAGTCACCCACATGCATACGTGCATATTCCCACATACGTGTACACACATAGCACACACATACACACGTACACAACCCCTTACACATTCATGCACGCACGCACATCCAGTTACGTGCTGCTGAAGATGTTCTTTTTTTTTTAAAGATTTTTAAAAGAAGATTTTATTTATTTATTTGACAGAGAGCGTGAGAGAGCACAAGCAGGGGGAGCCGCAGAGGAAGCGGGGGAAGCAGGCTCCCCGTTGAGCAAAGAGCCTGATGCAGGCTCAATCTCAGGGTCCTGAGATCAGGACCTGAGCCAAAGCCAGATGTTTAACCAACTGAGCCACCCAGGCGCCCCTGAAGATATTCTTATGACACTATGGCTTCCAGGTCCTTGCTTGCTCATAATTCTGAGCCCATAATTTTGAACTATATAATGTTTTAAAAAATTATAAGTGCTGGGGCGCCTGGGTGGCAGCGTTGTTAAGAGTCTGCCTTCAGCTCAGGGCGTGATCCCAGCGTTATGGGATCGAGCCCCACATCAGGCTCCTCTGCTATGAGCCTGCTTCTTCCTCTCCCACTCCCCCTGCTTGTGTTCCCTCTCTCACTGGCTGTCTCCATCTCTGTCGAATAAATAAATAAAAAATCTTTAAAAAAATTATAAGTGCTTAAGAATAGAATAAGGAAGATACAGATAATTTCAGATTAAATATTCCTTCTTTCCTATAATAAGCCTGTGTCATATCATTTTGACCTTGTGGTTCTTCCTTGTTCAGAATTAACTTGCAAAGGACGGTTTCCCATAGATCTTGGAAAAGCTGTTTGTCACAGACCTGTGCCTACGATATCCAAGATGACCCTGTCGGCTCCATCATGCATAAAGGATTAGCTTGGAGCGATTTCCCAGTGGGGTGCCTTCGCCGGGACTGACACTCGGGTCCCCGTGGCAGCCGTGAGAGTCATCTTCATGTTGACAATCTATGTTCATGGAACAAAGGAGGTCTGGGCCACACAGGCCCCAAGCCTGCAATTCACGAGTTTTAAGTCTCTGCCGTCCTCTTTGTGTAACTTTGAGAAGCATCCTGGCCTGGTGGATGGGATGCAGGGCTGGAGCTCAATGTTCATCCCTGCCTGAGTCTTGCAGCCTCAGCTGTGCGGGCAGAACTAGACAGGCCTGGGAGCAGGTGGGGGGGGGGGTCATCTGAAATTAGCTGTATCTCGTGTACTCTATTAAGCCCTTTCGATTTTTAAAAACATCATACAGTTCAAAGTTATCGCTCTAAGTGGTTCCTAGAGATCAAAGTGTTTATAGGACCCAGGAAGAGGGAAGACCGCATTTTCATGAATTGTATCTGATCGAAAGTGACCAGAAGTGTTGGGAGAAAGGGAACAGGGTATACAGTGGTCTGGTTGGAATCCACTCCTGTTTTGTGAACACCATTCCGAGTATCTTCATTCACCCTCCCACTGCACCAGGCAGGACCCAAGAGAGAAAGCGAGTAAGAGACAGTGAGTTCACGTCCATGTGTGTTAACACAGGTCAGCCTGTGATGTGTCCACACCAGCCCATCTGGGAGCTGGTCTTGCAGGAAATGAGCCTCTGTGCTTTTCCACTCTCCGCTTCACCTCCCTGCCTGGTTCCAGGAAAGACCCTCCTTATGCAGGGATCCAATTCTCCATGGAGATTTCTTGTAGGCTTCCATGTACGGGGGACCCTGGAAACACACGTGAGTCCACGCTCTGCAACATTAGTGGGCAAACATGCCAAATCACCCCAACTCACCTCATCAGAGGCTCAGGCAAGGACAAGAAATGTGCCCTTTCACGGGACACTCATAGCAATTAAAAACAGAGTTCTTTCCAAGAAAACTGACTGGCAGTAAACGGGAGCTAGAGAATTCTTTCACTCACTCAGCCACCTCTACTGCTGTTTTGGCAGCAGGCACATAAGACCCCAACTTGTAAACCAAGCAAACCTCTGAGCCACAGACACCGCTTGGGTACCAGCCAATAGGTCCATGAAATTTCTCTCAAATTCCTATTTAGCTACAACTTTGACCAGCCCGGCAATTAAGATGCCAAGAACAGACGCCCTTGTTCTTTGGGAATTTATAAATTAACAGTTGGTAACGATCGGAAATGATGGAAGTGCCACCAAAATCCAAGTTCCTTAAAACACAGGATTCCCCAACCTGGTGAGGTACCGGGAACGCCGCAGACGCTACCGCGGTACTGTTGGCCATGATGATGGTTGAACTGGAATACCCCCACCCCCTGGTTCTTTACAGCCTGGATGAATAATTCTGCTGATGAAACACGTAGTAGATGAGAAGGAGCCATGCTAGGGGTTCCGCGGCATCATGAAGGGTTCTCCAACAGCTAACCTACAGCAAGTCCTCTCCCGTCTTCCTACTTGTAGAATTGCTGGCGAGTGCCGACTGTCTTCCCACGCTGGGCCAAAGTGACATGAAAGCTGAAGATTGGCCTCCTGTGGGTCTCCTGTGCCCAGAAAGGGCACGCCACTGGAGTCCTGAGACTCTCTGATGGTTAATTTCATGTGTCAACTTGACGGGGCCGTGATACCCAGTTTTTAGTCAAACATGAGTCCAGGTGTTGCTGCGAAGGTATTTTTTTAGATGTGATTAACATTTAAATCAGTAGCCTTTGAGTAAAGCGGATCATCCTTCATACACGGGTGGGCCTCATCCAATCAGTTGAAGGTCTCAAGAGAAGAAGACTGGAGTCTTCCATAGAGGAAGGAGTTCTGTCTCTAGACTGCAGATCTCAGACTCAACACTGCCTCATCAACTCTTCACTGGGTCTCCAGCCTGCCAAGCTGCCCTGCAGATTTTGGACTTAGGCTCCCACAATCTTGTGAGCCAATCCTTAAAATAAATCTCGATAGATAGATGATAGATAGATAGATAGATAGATAGATAGATAGATAGATGATAGATAGATGGTTGTTCTACTCTTGATAACAATTAGGAGCAATTGATGGGCTACCGAAATCTAAGTTTCTTAAAACACAAGGATTCCCCAACCTGGTAACAGGTTGTTGGACAAAAATTTATAGAGACAGATACAGATATGGTATAGACATTGACATCCCATTGGCTCTGTCTCTCTGCAGAACCCTGACTAATGCGGAACCCAAGAGCCATCCCACTGCCATTCTCTGGGGTGTGCTCTCCTTGGGGTGTGTTCTCCCGGGTTTCTTTCCACCAGCCTTCAGACAACCTTCACCCCAGTCTTGGTGAAGTATGCTCTGGCTGCAGAAAAGCCTGTGCACTCCACACGGATCTCGGACCTCAAGCAGGAGGCTCTGAAGGGCGCACCCTCTTCTGGAACATTATCTCTAGATTCTGAAATCAGTCCTCAATCCCATTTATTTGTGTTCCTTCCTCAATTTCTCGGGGATCCAAGGATGTCAGCAACCAGAGGGCGAGCCCCAGGGCACGTGGGTGGATACCACAACAGGCAGTATTTCCCACCTAATTCTCCCCCACCCTTTCTTCCTCGGCTGCTGCTTTTAGTGGAATTGGGTTTTCCTTCAGCCAAAGCTATGCTCAGGCTTTTAATTTTTGCCGTGCATACTAATGCTGCAGTGCTTGATAAAAAAAAAAAAAAATCAATAAACCAAGACTGTGTAAGAAGAAACGTTACAATTTAACATTTTTGAGCGTTGCTAATTTATTTAGGAGTTAACTTGAACCGAAATTCTCAGGAACGGTTATTACCATTCTGCCCCAAAGGCCATCCACCATGAGCGAAGACAATAAGAGTTTTGGGCCCTGCAAGAGCCCCATTTGTCACAGAGCTCATAATGTGGCTGCAAATCTGCTGTCCTCCTTCTGCCATATGTTTGCATTTTCAGTTTGCCGGGTGCTTTGGCTGCACTTGGTCAGACGGAAGCTTCCATCCAAATAGCCCATTTGGATGTGTCAATTTCCCAAGCGGGGGTCTGTTAGGCTCTGAAATAGAGTCATGGAATTTAGGATAAACGGAGTGGATGAAACATCTGATTTGGAAATATGTCATTGAAACATGTCCAGTCACAAATTAAAGCTCATCTGAGCCTCCGGTTCTTCTGCCAAAGGAGAAAGAACATTGCACGCAGGGGCCCTGGGGCCGCCGTGTGTGGGGAAGGGAGTGCAGCGTGAAGACAAACCCGCGTGCTTGGGCAGACGGGACCTGGGCACCTCTCGCACAGAAGCTGTCCCTCCCCACGGGGCTGACCCCGTGAGTGTCCCCAGGGGCAGCTGTCTATGCTGTGGGGTGGATGGGTACAGAGCACCAAAGGGTCACAGGTCCCCGAGGCACCTCTGCTCAGCCACATTCAAGCTGTGAACTCAGACAAGTCGCTTTGGAGGTGGACGAAGAGGACGTTACTGACTTGCTCTCACTCTCAGGGAGCTTGGCCAAGTCGTTTACTCGTTTGGATTCTCTGTCTCCCCTTCTCTCACATGGGGCAAGCAGTGCCCACCACATGGCGCTATCAGAAGTCAGGAAGGTTGTCTGGAAGGTGTCTTGCTTGGTGGTCAGTGCATGTCAGGGACAGTAGATAGAGTGGCCACTTCGTCTCACACAGATCAGACAGACATGTCACTCTGGCCTACAGCAAGGAAGCCTCGATGGGGAAGAGAAGGAGGGACGTGGGACTGCCCATTAGGGGATGAGGGGCAGTGATCTTTCCCTCTACTCATCTCAGGCTGTCCTGCCAGGCCCTGCCAATGAGACAGGGTGAAGACAGCTCAACAAGAGGAAACAAACAGAAGTGTCTGAGCACGTGCGTCTGGCGTGCACCAGTGGGAACACCCAGCGAGGAGTCACCCAACGTGGTGGCTAGAACTCGGGCCAACACAGGAAAGGGGGTTGTGGGCTTCAAGGTCGGGAGTCAAGCTATAGGAAGGTCTCTAGGAAAGGTGTGGTGCCCGAGGGTTGGTTAGTAGGGTTTGTTAAGCAGATGTAAAGCCTGCCTCCTCCGGGGCTAGGAGTGGTGAAGACTCCTTCTCTTCCAGGTACGGGAGACGGAGACATCACACGAATGGGGATTTCCTTTATAAATGAAATTGCCTTTACAAAAGGAAAAGTACCCTCTGTTCTTAAATCTTTTCCTGTATCTGCTGGTTCTCAATGGCCTTCAGCTCAAAATAGTCCATGTGCCAAAGAAGCTCGTTTTCTGGTGGCACAAATGTACCCTTTGGGGGCTCTGCGGTTGCTTCTACACTTCCCCTCCCCCACTCCGTTCCCTGGAGGCTCCAGCTGCTGGGAGGCTTGTGAGTCGAACGAATGTGGAGCCCGAGTGTACCCTGACCTCTGCAGGGGTGTGGCCCACGTGTCCTCCAGCTGGTGTCCCCAGTGCTGCTTCACAACATAGCCCGAACGGATGTTCACGTTACACTTGCCTGCTAAACAAACAGGGTCCTTATTCTGGGGTGCTGGTGGAGGAGAGGACAAGGGCCGGGGGCTGCTTGGGGCAGTGACTGGCAGGGCATGTCGTGGAGGTGGCAGCATGGCCCCGAAGACCAGCAAAGAGGGTCATGAGTGTCTGGAATCAAATCACATGACCCAGCGCTGCAGACACAGTAACAGACTCCCAGGAAGATGCCGCATGGGGTTGAGGAGACCATGAGCTTAGAACCACTCACACCCAAGTCTGAGTCTAGGCTGTGCCCCTCCTGCTTGCACCATCCGTAAAATGGGGAGACCCTAATCCTGCATCCCTGCACCAACCGGGCACCGTGGGGCCCCAGGAAGCTTGGACTGAGGCTGGCAGCTGGGGCATGAGAAAATCTTCTGGGGTCTAAATTCTACAACTGCCAGTGGGACTCACCCTTAGAAGAACAGTCCACTAGATGAAGATCTTGCCTACCGCTCTCTGGGGGCCACGTTCACTGGCTGCCACCCTTCCAATTGGAAAAAAACATTCACATTGACATGTTGGAGTCTCGACACATTTCCTCTCCCAGGAGTCCTTGCAGCTGAGAAAGAACGCCTTTCTGGAGCTGCTGGTAGAATTCTGGGTATCAGATGGAGACAGATTTTCAACAGAGGGACCCCCTGGTCATATCCTTGGAGTTCCTCTTGTCCTTCCCCAGAGCGAGGCTGCTGGGGTGGGTAGGACTGCGGGAAGGCTGGGGTGGGCTGGGCTCTCCCAAGTTGTTAAAAGACACAAAAGGACTGGTCAGTGAACTCTGGGGGATCAAGTGTGGGGATTTCTCCTGGTTGGGCATTTTCTCCGCAGAAAGTACCCGCTGGGCAGACTCTGCACAGGCTTCCGTGTCCCCACAGACACCTTTCCACCCACCCCTCTCTCCCCAAGCTTGTCGTCACTGGCCTTGAATACTTAAGGCTGGCCACAGCCTGACCATCGCTAAGCAATCCTCTAGGTTTCAAATACTTGCTGAGCGATGCCAGGTAGCCGGCTGGCTGGTTACCTGCACGGCTGAGCCGCACGTGTTAGAGAGCTGGCTTGTTATGCATCACCTGTGCAGAGGTCATAAAAGTCGCTCTCAGAGCATGAGGTGGAGTTAAATGTGAAGAATTTAGTACAGAGCCGGAGAGAGGTGGAACGGTAGCATAAATATTCTGCTAATGCGATCTACAGCCTCTTCCCCGCCAAATCCCCGGCCAGCCCGCCGGGCCTCTCCACACCAGAACTGCAAAGTTTCCCCCTAAAACCCAATCTGTATTCCGCCTCTCTCCCTGCTCGCTTTTTTTTAAGACTTAATTTCCTGAGTGATTACTTTGGAAAGGAGGGATGATCACTGGTTTACTGAGAGGCCATGCAATTCCTAATGGCCTTTCCAGAAAGTTTTTCTTCCTGCGTGCAGCAAACTTTCGTCCCAGGACCTCTGTTATCCCTCCTGCCCCGGCTGACTTCTCTTCACCTCAACTGCAGCAGAGCCGTGGCCTGGCTGACCCGATCCTAGAGATCCGTGCCCCTCCCCATAAACCAGGAGGTCCTGCCTCTCCTCCCAACCTCTTCCCCAACAACCACCTCCCTGCCCCCTTTCCATGCTCCAATTCCACTGGCCTGCCTGCAATTCTTGAAAAGTGTTTATTGAAGCGTCATTGCACGGGTCTTGATGAGTTCGGGCGTGTGCAAACCCCCACGGTGCCATCACACAACCACGGTACTAAGCGTATCCGTCACCTCCCAAAATGTCTTTGTGTTCTTTTTGGTTTTAGCTTTTCTTTCTTTCTTTCTTTCTTTTGGAAGAACACTAAACATGAGATCTATCCTTCAGCGTATTCTGAAGTGCATAGCACCGTGTTGCTAACGATAGACGGTGCTGCACAGCAGATATCTAGAACTTATTCCTCTTGCGTAACTCAAGCTTTTTACCTATTCACCAGCATCCCCCCCGTCCTCTCCCCCACGCCCTGGAACCCGCCATTCTACACTCTGCTTCTATATGTTTGACTCTCTTAGATTCCACTTACAACTGAGATCATACGGTGTTTGTCTTTGTCTGACTTATTTCCCTGAGCCTCGTGTCCTCCAGGTCCATCTGCGTTGCTGCAAGTGGTAAGCTTTCCTTTCTCTAGGGAATACCCCACGGTGTACGTATACATTTTTCTTCATCCATTCATCTGTCGATGGACATTGACGTTGTTCCCATACGTTGGCTATGGTGAAGAATGCTGCAATGAGCATGGGCGTGTAGATGCCTCTTCAAGATCCTGATTTAATTATTTAGATAAATACCCAAAAGTGGGATTGCTGGACCCTAGGGTAGTGGTACCTTTACTATTTTGAGGAACCTCCACGCTGTTTCCCACAGTGGCTGCACCAGCTTGCATTCCCACCAACAGTGCAGGAGGGTCCCCTTTCTCCACATCCTCCCCAGTACTTGTTACTTCTCGTCTGTCTGATAACGGCCATCCTGACAGGTGTGAGGTGGGATCTCACTGTGGTTTTGATCCGCATTCCCCTGACAGTGAGTGATGCTCAGCATCTTTTCGTGTGTCTGGTGACCATCCTTGTGCCTTCTTTGGAGAAATGTCTGTCCGAGTCCTCTGCCCACTCTCTCCCGGTCTTAGCCAGTTTCGTTCCCTCTGCCCCCAGGCTTCGCACATGATGTCACCCCCCTCTGGAAGGTTCTTCTCTAGATCTTTCCATGACCAACTCCTTGTGTTTGGAGTCTTGGCTGAAGACCCAAACTCTGCTGAGCCCACTGCCCCAAGTACTTGCCATTGCATGGTCTGGCTTTATTCTTCATGGCACCTTCCCTTTCATGTACAGGTGCGTGTCCTGCTGCCGTCCCGGGAAAGGAAGTTCTGAGTAATCACAGACAAGCCTGTCTCGCTCACGGCCATCTCCACATGCATAGATGGTGTTTATTCATATTTGCTGGGCTAATAAATAAATCTTCTTTCAAAATGGCACGTTCTTTCGTTTACCTTCTCCCCTCTCTCTGCTTTCCAGCCTCTCTCTTCATGGTCATCTTTTAAGATGAATGGTCTAAACCAGACCGATCTAATGTGCCTATAAATCTCCTGACGCTCTTACTGAAATGCGGATTCTGGTTCACAGGTCTGGGGCCTTGGAGACTGCATTTCAGAGGAGCTCCACTGATAAACCAGCTGCAGAATCTCTGACTCAACCCAGCCCCCCGAGCAGACGGTGTATTTCAACAAGCTGCCCAGGTGGACGCTCTGTGCTTTTCAGACCAAGAACCATGGGCTCAGCATTCGTCTGGCTTTCCTCACTCCACTTTTGTGCACCCCCATTCCTTCCTACCCCACCCCCACTCCATTTCAACACACGGAGCCCACCCAGAGCCCTCTGAGGCGGTGCACCAAGGCCGTGGCTGAATTTACAAGCCTCGTTCACCTCTCCTTCTTCCCCTTTCTGCAAGGTTGTTACAGGCCCTCCTTGGGAACTCATGGCCCCAGGAGCCTGCAACAGCCAAGTCCTACCTTACTGACCAAGAACCAAACCTTCTTCCTATCTCTGGACTGTGGCTTGGCCATCTTCCTTTCTGTTCTCTTTTTCTCTCTTCTGCGGTGGGTGTTCAGCTGCAACCCTTCATGACGACATCCCAGAAACCTCCCCACACCACCTGCCTTCTCCTGCATCCCATCCTAACTAATGGATATTTCCTCTTTTTGGCTCCCTCCTTTCTCCTCTAGCACCATTGTCAACTGCAGCTCCTACTCCGAATTGAAAAAGGAGGGAGGGAAGGAAGGAAGGAAGGAAGGAAGGAAGGAAGGAAGGAAGGAAGGGAGGGAAAGGAGGAAGGAGGGAAGGAAGGAGGAAGGGAGGGAGGAGGAAGGAAGGGAGGGAGGGAAGGAGGGAGGGAAGGAGGGAGGGAAGGAGGGAGGAAGGAAGTCTTGGATTGCTTCTTTTGACTTCTCTTTCTTTCCTATGTTCAGTGTTTCCAGAATTGCCCAGCTCAGGGCCTGGGTGTAGGCTGCTAAGCCATGTTCTGGGATCTCCGATTTGCTGGCGTAGCTGTGATAGGGCGTTCTGGTGGAAGGAGCTTCTACCATCTTTTCCCTGAGCCCCGTTGCTGGACCAGCACGGTTTCCTGCAGAGCTTCTGTCTTACAGAACAGGATACAGGACAACCTCCTTTTATTTCTAGCAGCTAAACTTGCTGCCACTTATTTTTTAAAAATTTTAATAGGCAATAGCTTCACTCTTTTGAGAGAACTGTTCTTTATGTAAATGCAAATCTAATGAATAAGAAATAAACGTCTCCCATAAAGCATTTACTGTTATGATTCAAAACACAAATCAATTTCTGTATCTTTCGGGTTTGATGGAAGTGCGTTTGGAAGGAAAATGGAAAGGCAGCCTCTTTTTTTGAAAGGAGTGTGTTCCCATCTGCCACGCCCCCACCTTTCTCTCATTTCCATGGTGAACTCGTCCAAGCTTACCTTTAAATGCCATCGAAAAGAGCTTTGCTTGTTCTCTTTCCGTCCTAAGCTAACCATGCCACCAGGTGCATCCAAAGAGGCACCATCTCCCCGCTGAGCGGGGAGAAATGTGCCGGTGGGAGCTCTGCAGCCCTGTGCTGGAAGGCTTGCGTAATCACTGCACTGACGTAGTGATCACACTGGGCAGGAGGCCGTGCACAGGCCAGTACCCAGATTTAGTGTTATTAATACAGGAGAATCCGCATAATCACCGTTCCCTCAACAAACAGCACGTCTGCTTAACTGGGACAATGGCCAGGGGCCTTTCCGTGTGCTTCACATCCACTCGTTTTCATGAGTCCAAAAGCTTTCCCTAGGCGTGGCCGGCAACCTACCTCTTGCACCTGAACCTCTGGTGTAGCCAGAAACCTCGGTTGCACTGGCCTCTTAGCTCTGCCTAAGTGTCTCAAAGCCTAGAAAGACTGATGTCAACAACAGCTAGAAACACACATTGCTCTGTTCCAGGGACTTTCACAAACGTGGTCTCCTGTGAGCGTCACAGCGGCCCTGCCAGGCTCGATCCAACACACTGCCCGCTTTGCCTGTGATGAACAGGAACCCGGGAAGATGCCAAGTACCCGCTGAGGTCCCACGGTGGGGAGCAACAGATGGGGGTCTCCACTGGGTCTGCGCGTGTCACAGCTGTGCCTTCCTCCTTCCCGACATGCCGTGATCCTTATGAATGCAGGCGCCCTCCTTCCCGTGGCCTTTCCAGAGCAAGGGGGATGCGTTGCCGAGTGAAGTCCTTTCTCGGTGTGTGCGTCAGCCGCATAAAAGGAGAGGGTGGGAGTAACGAACGAGCTGTCAAGTGTGGGGTGTGATTTTTATTTTTTAAGGCAAATGCAAAACAGATCAAAACATCCTTTATTCCCCCACCATTTGCCGAAAGAAACAACCTCAGCCTGAAGGTAGAAATCAATGTTCAAAGTCCTTGCCCATTTTTTAGAAAGATAAGTGCTGTGTTTAATACATAACAGAACGGCTGTCAAGGATCCACGACTGTCAGAAGTGAGGCAGCGGTAGGACCGTGTTAGACCATGTCAACATATTGGGGGAGAAAAAGGAAAAGAAAAAGAAAAATTAGGCGTGGAGCAGCAGCCCCGTGAAGGCAATCTGATCTTCTCGAACCAGTCCTTTGCGTTCCTGATTCACGCTGTTCTGAGCGTGGGGGTCCATTGGTGCCGCCAATGAGCAGGGGAAGGGGTTTCATTCAACTGAACTCAGTGATGCTTGTAATTTGCCTATGTGTGCTGCAAAACGAGCTAGATGCTAGAGGGCCTAAAACACGGACAGAACAGGGGTCCTAACCCTTGCGATCAGTAAGGAAAACAAATGTAGTTATAATTGAATTCTACCCGATGCATGGCCACGTAAGCATCGCCTCTGCCCAGAACAGGACAACCCACATCAGCCTTGGGAAGAGCCCAGTTTGGAAAGCAGATGTGCAGCGTGGCGCGTGGGTACGCCGTGAGCGAGCGGTGGCGGAAAGGGAACACCCTCTCTCTTCTCTCTAGGAGCGCACTTTTCTAGTTGCCCCTAGTCCAGCACAATTAACTAAGTCGGGGACTAAGACTTGCTCCGGCCTTAGCAGTCCACGCAAAAATCTCAGCTGCTCTCAGGTCAGCAGTGCACAGCTTCTGGCTCAGACTCGGGGCGGGGAGGGTTCTGCCTGCCTTCCTCCCCCCACCCCGGGGCTGGTTCTTGCTGGCTGAGGACACAGCAGCTCCTCTCCAAGCTCACTCCAGACTTGCTGAAGGATGCTCTGTGACCTCAGGTAGGTCCCCGGCCACTCTGGGCTCCGGATCCCTCCCCGTGAGGCCGAGTAAAGCCTCCCTTGTCCCCCAGGCAGTGTCTTCAGAGTAAATGATAGAGATGAGAGTGGGGTCAAAGTCAGACTGCATTTGGCCATTGGCCATGGGAGGACATGCTGAAGAGAGCAGACGATGGTGCCACTTTCAAAGTGAATAATTCCAAGCCACACATTAGGATGTCAGAGCACTCCACGTGCCCTCCCCGCTCACCCTCCACCAACCTTGGCTGCCCGGGGGCAGGTCCCTCCTGGGGGACTAGATGGAAGGACTAGATGGCTCGTTGCAAGGGCCCAGGGGAAACCGATACCTCCGTGCGGCATGCTGAATTGGTTTTCTAGGGCTCCCATCTCATGGTACCACAGAAGGGGTGCTTCTACAGCAGAAATTGATATTCTCAGAACCCTGGAGGCTGGAAGTCCAAGATCAAGCTGTCAGCAGAGTTGGCCCCTTCTGAGGTCTCTCTCTTTGCAGACGGCAGTCTTTAAGAGTCACACCTGCCTTCCGAGCATCCCCTGTGTGCCTTCCGTGCCCTGCTGGGGTGAAATCCAAGCAAGGCCATGAGGGCAGAGCCACCCTGGATCACGGCACCTGCCGTGTTCTCTCCCCAGAGCTTGCTGAGGAAGCACCAGGCTGGGTGGTTGCTCTCTGATGGGCTGTGAGCTCACTGCACCTGTTGCTTTGCTCAGAGCCAAGCAATCTTCAGGCAGCCAGCAGTCTCGGCCCCACTCCGGCCCCACGACCCTCCTCCGGACCAGGCTGGGCCAGTCTCGATGTGTCACAGCCCAGGTGTGAGGAGCTGAGAGGAAGGAAGGAAAGTCCCCGTTAAGAAGCATCTCTTTCACTCAAGAGGACACCGTAATGACTTTTTAAGGGTTTAGAAACTAACAAGTGTTGGCCAGGCTGTTGGAGAGACTGACAGCTTCGTACGATGAAATGCTGCCAGTTCCTTGAAAAGCTGAACGTAAAATTACGGCATGACCCGCTCCCCAAAAACGTCTTCAAACAGAAACGTGTGCACGCACGTCCGTAGCCGCACCTTTGCGAGAGCCCCATGTGGAAGTAACTGGAACGTCCATGACGGCGTCATGAGTCACCAGGCTGGATGGGTCCATGCGCCGGAGCACCGCTCGGGTGTGCGAAGGAAGCAAGTGCGGACACACGGTGCAGCAGGGGTGGGCCCTGGGGGCATCCGCGGAGCGAGAGCAGCCAGACCCGCAGGACACACACTGTACGTACAGCAAATGTCCAGAACAGACAGGTTTGCAAGAACAAGGGACGAGGGCTGCGGGCTCCAGGAGACAGGAGCAGGCCCAGTGATGGCTGATGGGCACAGGCTTGCTTTCTGGGGAATGAAACGTTCTGGAATTAGGGGTGATGTTTGCATAGCCCTGCGAGGGTTCTAAAAACCACTGCACTCTGCACTGTAAGATGATTAAAGTGGAGAATGTTATGTTATAGGAATTTTACTTTCAAAAAGTGTTATCTTTTTGGCAGATTATGGAAAAAAATTTCAAAAGAAAAAGGGAAAAGTCTCTGGAATTCTTCTACAGCTCTTACCCCACTTGGCCCTGTGCTCAGTACTTTTCCCTGGGCTGGGTACTCTGCCCTGTGTTGAGTACTCTGCCCTGTGCGGGGTACTCTGCCCTGTGCTGGGTACTCTATCCTGTGCTGGGTAACTATCTTGTGCTGGGTACTGTGCCTTGTGCTGGGTACTGTGCCTTGTGCTGGGTACTCTTCCCTGTGCTGGGTAACTATCCTGTGCTGGGTACTCTTCCCTGTGCTAAGTAACTATCCTGTGCTGGGTACTCTGCCCTGTGCTGAGTAACTATCCTGTGCTGGGTACTGTGCCTTGTGCTGGGTACTGTGCCTTGTGCTGGGTACTCTTCCCTGTGCTGGGTAACTCTCCTGTGCTGGGTACTCTTCCCTGTGCTGAGTAAGTATCCTGTGCTGGGTACTCTGCCCTGTGCTGGGTAACTATCCTGTGCTGGGTACTGTGCCTTGTACTGGGTACTCTTCCCTGTGCTGGGTAACTATCCTGTGCTGGGTACTGTGCCTTGTGCTGGGTACTCTGCCCTGTGCTGGGTAACTATCCTGTGCTGGGTAACTATCTTGTGCTGGGTACTGTGCCTTGTGCTGGGTACTCTACCCTGTGCTGGGTACTCTGCCCTGTGCTGAGTAACTATCCTGTGCTGGGTACTCTGCCCTGTGCTGGGTAACTATCCTGTGCTGGGTACTATGCCCTGTGCTGAGTAACTATCCTGTGCTGGGTACTCTATCCTGTGCTGGGTACTGTGCCCTGTGCTGGGTAACTATCCTGTGCTGGGTACTGTGCCCTGTGCTGGCTAACTATCCTGTGCTGAGTACTGTGCCCTGTGCTGGCTAACTATCCTGTGCTGGGTACTCTGCCCTGTGCTGGGTACTGTGCCCTGTGCTGGCTAACTATCCTGTGCTGGGTACTGTGCCCTGTGCTGGGTAACTATCCTGTGCTGGGTACTGTGCCCTGTGCTAGGTACTGTGCCTGTGCTGACCAGTCTGCCCTATGCTGGGTACTCTATCCTGTGCTGGGTACTCTGCCCTGTGCTGGGTATTGTCTCTGTATTGGAGAGCTTGTTTTTGGCTCCCTTCCAGCTGCAAGCTCCCTGGGGACAGGAGGTACAATGGGTGAATTCTCGTGTCCCCCACGAAGCCTAGCGCATCTGTATGCAGAGTCAGAGCTCATAGGCTGTTTGTGGAATGACCTTGAATACACAAAGGTCCTACTATGTGCCCAGAGTCATGCTACATTAGTATGTGGATGAGGGTCACCCAAGGAGACAATGCCCGGGGGCTTGAGGGAACACACTACCTCTTGGTAAAGATGAGTTTCCTGATGCAAAACCTTAGCAAATGAGTAAAACCTTCTAACGCAAAGTGCAGCTTTCGTGGATTGATGAACAATCTAGACTCATGCCCAAGACCAGGGCTGTGAGAAAGGGGAAGAAATTCAGTGGGACCCAAATAGCTGTCCACCTGCCCTAATGTCACCTGTCGTCTGTCCCTTCCCTCCTGCCACATGCAAACAGGGGAGAACGGATTTGCTCTGAAGCCTGCAGATGCCACCGCACCCCAGAGAAAGGAGGGTCGTGGTGAGCAGGGAGGTGGCTGGAGGGTCTGCACACACAGACCCAGGCCTGGAGCTCTGGGAAGTTAATTAGTTTTCTCCCCCTTCTATGTGGACTGAGAAGAAGCTGGCTGCCATCCACTTTGAATATCGTCCACCACAATCCTGTACACATCCAGCCTAATTTAATTTTGAAATTGCATTTGGAAAAAAAAGTGTGAAAATACCAATTGTATGGCATAATTTAGAAAACCCATTATCTACGGGTTGCCTGCCAATGCAGTGATGTGGTTATGGAGACTGTATCGCGTGACTCCTAACGATGGTACATCCTTTGAGTTCTCTGCCTCTCTCGGTTAGCAAGAACGAGAAAGAGAACGTGTCCGTGGACTGATCCTAGGCAGCGATTTATGTGGGCCCCAGGGCATGAGTCCTGTGAGACATGTCGGTTCTGACTTAGAAGCAAGGGCGCTGGGACCTTGTTCTTGGTCCGGGAGCTGCCCAGCCGGCCATCCCTTACCGCGGGCGTGCATCCCCATCGCCGTGGTTTGGAAAGAGGAAAGCAATAATGCTCACATGGAATGACGCGACGTCCCAGACTCATCAGTTTCTCCTCTTAGAATTTATTGCAAACGAGTTGTCAGGCTTTGGGGAGCTTAAATTTTGCACCATCAACTTTCGGCATAAAATATCAGGAGGAAATGGTTTATATCCTCTCATCAGACCCTTTGAGGGTTGTAATTCTCCCGATGCCAATTAGAATTAGACAAATCAACCGGGGGAGACACCAAGCGACCCCAGACTTGTCCTGAATCGCCAGTCAAATCCCAAACCTTTACACCATGGCTGACGGAGTCCAATTAAGCAAACGTTTTTATCTGTACATTGCCAAGATTCGATGAGAGCTATCTTCCCCCATCAAGAGAAAACCGTGGACATATACGGTATCTAAGCAAATCGGACACCGCCCACAGAATTCTAAGTATTCTCAGAAATCATATCCCTCCACTAAAATGCTATGTGATGCAAATTAATTTACTGAACAGAAATATTCCAATAACGTTGGCTATAAACCGAGCATCTGTATTTAAAAATCGTATTTTCCCACTCACCAACGTGATGAAAATCAGAATGTATTTCCTCAAGGGAAAATCACGTCTCCAGTAGCCTGGCTGAGACGCGCTCTGCCACGGGCCCTGTCACACCTCAGCATCCTCGCCCCTGGGGCATCCGTCCACGGGCCTGTCCTCACCTGCTCCGCCAGTCTGTCCGCAGCGACCCATGAGCGCCTACCTCGTGCCTGCCCCTGGTGACACAGCCATGGGAAACCCAAAGTCCCCTGCCCTCCCCAGCTTACATCCTAACGGTTCACAAGGTGGGGACATGGGATATTTGCGAGGTTCAACAGGGCCGGGCACTGAGGAGAAAAGCAATGCAGGCAAGCAGGTAAGTGTGGGTGGTGGGAAGGTTGCAAGTTCGTCCTGGTGCCCAGGGAGGCCCTGCAGCTTGAGAAATTATCTGGAGGGCGAATGTCCCCGTGCGCCCCCGCCATCTCTCCCTGCGGCCACCACACAGTGTCCTCTGCCCCCCTCCCCCCCAGCTGCATGGGGTTCCCATGTGGGCCGTGCACAGGGATGAAGCCGTCAGAGGGAGAATCTGGGATCTGTTCCTGGTTCTCAGAGTAAGTTGTCGCACATGGGAGTGACGTCGGACCCCAAATCCATCTCCTTTCTGCTGGAGAAGGAGAGCCTAGGGAGTCTATGATGGGCTAATTTGGGCTACACACCCCCCAAAAAAATTCATATATTCAAGTCCCATTACCTCAGATCATGGCTTTTTGGAGACAGGATTCTTACAGAGGTGATTACTGGAAAATGAGGTCAGGGCGCCTGGATGGCTGAGTCGGTTAAGCATCCGACTCCTGATTTCAGCTCAGGTCATGATCTCAGGGTTGTGGGATTGAGCCCCTAGTTGGGCTCTGTGCTCAGCGCTAAGTTGCCCCTCCCCCCGCTCACGCGCTCTCTTTCTCTCTCTCTCAAATAAATAAATCTTTTGAAAAAAATAAAAGGAAAGTGAGGTCGCGAGGGCAGGTGCTGAGCTAATCTGGTTGTCCTTGTAAGGAGAGGAGGTTAGGACACAGACACAGGCAGAGGAACGACCGTGCAGGGACCCAGCGAGGAGATGCCCGTCTGCACACCAAGGAGAGAGGCCACAAGACAGCCGACCCGGCTCACACCTGATCTCAGACTTCAGCCTCCAGAACCGTGAGACGAGACCGCTGGGCTGTGGAAGGTGCCAGTCGATGGGGCTGTCGCGGCCACTCCAGGAAACACAGAGCGCGTTTCCACACGGGAAACAGGGCATGGTCACGGCGGTAGCCGCAGGTGTCAGTGGCTGTCTTCTCGCCTCTGCCCGAGCTCCAAACCCCAGTTCCATCTGGGGAGAGCTGTCTTTGCGGATGCGGCAGGGGGAAGCGGGCTCCCGGATCCTATCCTGAGTGTTTTCCTCCTACGAGGCGTGTCCTCACCAGGCCGGGCTGAGGCCGTCCATCAGCCTGCAGTCCTGCCACTTCAGCTCAGCGTTCTGAGCAGGGAGAAGTTTTCAAATGACTCCTGAGCAGAGTAATTTCATTTGCTGTGAAGTAAAGTTAAAAGTAAATTGCACTAAATTAATATTGATTCAAATTAAGCCATTTATCTCTTTATGCATTTCAACTCCACATCAAATACAATCATTGCGTAAGCTGTTCCGCGGCAAATAGAATTACAAGTTAAATTGCATCTTGCGGTGGTTTCCCTTTTCTGGGAAACGAAATAAATAAGTAAACGTGCACACGCATGCAGTCCAAAGCTCACAGCCGAACCCACAGTGGTTTTCCAGCTGAATGAAACGGGAGGCTCTGTTCACAGGGATCAGAGTTGCAAGGTGGCTGGATTGCCTCACCTTCTGACGCGATGCTGTCCTTTATTGCTCTGAGAACGGTTCCCCGGCTCTGGGAGGCTGCAGGAGCCGCGTGTGTGCTTTCCGGACGCAGGCAGGAGATGCTGACCTACGCCCCCCGTAGCCGAGTCTTCGAGGGGCTCAGTCTCTGCTTGGCAGTGAGCAGGGAGAACAGCCTGTCCTCCCGTCCCACGTGCTGCTTCCGATTTACTTCTGCGCTCCTCCTCGGGGGCGGGGCCCTAGGAAAGGAAAACAGCTCGGTCGGGGTGGCCGAAGCCCCGAGTCACAAAGTCTGTTCCAGGCTATTGGCCCCATCAGTGGGTGCACACATGTGCACACGCACCACACACGCGTGCCTGGCCTCTCCCGTTTGAAGACCTGGGACGACACAAATCAGTATACGATGTTGGAGGCCAGTGCCAGATTGTCCCTACTGCCCAAAGCCCAGCCAGCCGCTGACATCACCACCGGCTCCTCGCTGGTGTGCCAGCAGAACAGCTAGGCCGGACCGTGAATAGTGTCAGGGACACTTGTGAGTGAAGGCCTTCCTGCTCTGCAGAAACTAAAAACCTGATCCTCCCGGAGAAGCTGTAGGGATCCCTGGGTCATGCCCTCCGTTGGTCTGTCGCCTTGCGATCAGAGCTCGGTTCTTGAGCTTCCTTCTGGCTGCGCCGAGGGGACCCAGGAACCAGCCTAGAGCACAGCAAGGCGAGAGGTGTGTCTCCACCTGCTGGAACAGGGCACTGCAGACGGGGGCTTAGAAACCACTGGAGTCTGTCCCAGGTCAAGGTGCAGGTAGGACCTGGACTCCTGGAATCCTGGTGCGAATCCGTCCTTGGGAATCAGCTACGGAGCCCACGGTCTGTGCATATCCCCAGGGCGGCTGCTTCCCCCATTCTCCTACAGGGGATTCGAATGGTCTCTACTCCCTGTGCTCGTCTTAAAGCCACCTTTAAACTGCTCGCAAGGGCACAGGATCCTTGAAATCAGGCGGTTATGCACCAGGAGTAATCACACAAACTGGGCATAATAATAAGTCAAATTTCTCTGCCTCTTTCTTTTTTTATCAACTGATTCCGTTGTCCTCACCCTGGAAGCATTGAGACCAGCGTGGCTTGAGGAGGCTTCTGGCTAATGTGTCCTCCTCTCCTGGCGAGCACGGTGTGGCTCAAGGACAAGAAATCACCAGAGCGCCCTATTACATGAGGGTCTTAGCTAGGACCTGGACACGGGACAGCTGTCTCTTTACCGAGGGACCATTTGCTGGTGGTTTGTCTGTTGGCACAGCTCCCTCCCCTCCAGACAGAGAGCACTGCCTCATAACGTCCTAACGAGAGTGTGCTTACCTCCGCGGATAAGGCCTGGTGTCACCTGGGTAAACGGTCAATTGATAATGAATCCATGCATGGGATTGGCTGGTCAGGACAATCTGCTCTTCCTGGAACCCAGCCCCCACCCCAGCATGATCAGGCACCGGTGACGGGGTCCAGTCCACAGGCCTGAACTTCCACAAGAACTGGGGCCTGTCCCCTGCTGTCTGCCCAGGATGGACCTCGTTCCCCACCAAGGACGTCTGTGTGGCAGCCCTTCCCCCCACCCCCAGCTCCAAAACCATGTGGGAAGCAGGTAAACCAAGTGCTTTGAACTTTCCAGGGCAGAGCTCAGGGGCACAGGACCTCCGCCCCCCACCCCAAACCCGCACACTCCCCAGATTAGATAGAACAGAAGGGAGCCTGAACTGCAGCCCAGAAAGAAACCCAGCCAGCGGTGATGACGCTGTCATTCATGGCAGCCAGACCTGGCGTGCGCCTGTCCTCCTCCGAGAGCACACAGTTGATTAATGGCATTTGGAAGATGAATGCTAGGAAAAGCAGCCCAATGCCATGAGACCGTATCTTGGGTAATGTCTCTCCTGCAAACTGCATCCTAAAGCACTTTCCTGGGTTACAGGAATGCTGTTACCGAGGAGCGGCAGGCAGGCCTGAGTGGGCCGGCGGAGCGGCACCGGGAAGGGGCCAGGCGGGGTCTGGGGAGCTGGAGTGTCCAGCCCTGGCAGGACAGGGGCACACAGCCCTGGGGTGGGAACTAATTCGGGAAACATCCATGGCATCGAGCTGCAGGATGAGGAGTGGGGCAAGGGGGTGGGTGGGAGCCAGGGTTAGGGGGTCGAAGAAAGAAGGAAAAACCCACGTGTGGCTCCTGCCTTCTCCGGGTCAGACACTGGGGGTGCTACTTACCGTGACATTTTTCGTAGAAGTCTCCAAGCAACCTGGAGAGACCCGATTGTCACAGAGCAGTTATGACTCCTGCCAAAGCCATTGTGCTGTGGGGACACCTGAGAAGCTGAGAAACCAAGCAAACCGTCCAGGGTGAGGGCTGCCCTCCTGCCTCCAGCCTCAGGCTGTTCCCGAGACTGCACCTCGTCCAAAAAGCTTGTGTCTTAGTTTCCCGTGGCCGCTGTAATGGATTATCCCAAAGTTGGTGGTTTAAAACAGCACATTTATTCTCTTGTTGTTCTGGAGGTCATAAATCCAAAAATAAATCCAAAACCACTTTCACACGGCCAAATCAAGGTGTCAGCAGGGCCACAGTCCCTCCAGAGGCTGCAGGGGAGAATCGGTTCCCCGCCTTTTCCAGCTGCTGTCCACGCTTGTGACCTCGTCCCCCCTTCTCAAAGCCAGCACTGCAGTAGCCGGCTCCAGGCCACGTTGCTCCTTCCCTAGTCAGTTCTTCCCCAACCCCGTCCACACAGGCCCATCGGATGATTTTAGTGTCCACCTAGATAATCCAGCGTAATCTCCCCATCTCCAGATCCTTAACTTGGCCGCCTCTGACAAGTTCCTTCTGCTATCAGAGAGCACTCCCAGATTCCAGGGATTAGGACGTGGGTACTGTTGGGGGGATTCCTCAGCCCAGCACACGGGCAACCCCAAATCTTGGCTACGAGCCATTGATTTCCATCCTCCAGAGAGGTCCTGGTCATGTTCCCCCCCTCCGCCCCCGTGTCTCTCCAGCACCATCCCCACATCTTCCCGGGGTGTGAAATGCCACAAAGAATTCAGATTTTGCTTGTAACCTCTCCTGAGTCAAAGAATTACACAAGTACGGTCAGCTCTGCGGTGAGGTGACATCTGGGTTCCCACCAGTCGAGGCTTATGCAGGAATGAGTCCTCACCCCACAGGGTTTGTGAGGAATGGGGCCGGGGGTGACAGTCAGGAACCTGGATAGTGACAGTTGCAACGACATCCAGGAGCGCCCTGTTCTGTAGTTACAAAATACACAGATACCACAGCCAGTGCAGCTCCTTAGCTTGGAGAAGCCCCGCGGGGGCTTATGGACGTGGGCGGTGGCAAGGCTGCCTCTCCGGAGTGACTGTGGGGGCGGAAGGACGGTTGTCTGAAGTCACACGGGAAAGTGTACCAGCTGCCAGGGACGGGCGTGGCTCCCGGCACACACGGCGCACGGAGGCGGGCATGGATGCCGGCTCCGCTCAGCTGGGTGCAGAGAACGGCATCTCCTCCACCCCTCTGTCTCTTCCAGACAAATTCGCACATAAGCACACCCGAAATTCGGGATTGCATCCTGCTCCAATTGCTCTCCAGGCTCATTGGAACAAAGTCCTGTTTGCAAAGCCCACGTTCGAGCAGAACTGACTGTGGGAAGGACAGCAAGGGGGCCTGCATCCGCTCTTCTACCTGGTGGGGGGTTGAAGGTGAACTGAGTTCCTTGGAAATCGGGGAGCTGGAGGGGAGCAGGGTGTGCGTGCTGGGGGTGGCGTGTGCGTGCACGTGCCTGCCCGCACACACGCGCACCTGCACACATGCATGAGTGGGAGGTGCTCAGAACCACCTTGTTCCTTCCCCAGTTACACCTCCCAAGACCTCACCACCTGACTCTGCTGTGACTTATTCTCTCTGCTTATAAAGCTTCCTCCATTTCTTAACATGCCCCGGAGGGACGAGGCCCTCGACTTTCCTGGATAATATGAGCCCATCCAAAGGACCCAGGTGGTGAAAACTGCAGACAGAGTCAGAAATGCAGCCACAGAAGAGTGGGGCATGGCCCAGATACGGAGGCCAGGGTGATTAAAATGACCAATGTGTCAGGCACGAAATAGTAGCTCCTGATATCGACCAAGCGTCGAGAATAAGGCCCCTTATATCACTACAGGAAATGGGCAATTTTATGCCAACTCGGAGCAGCGTGTCTTGAGGTAATGGTGGGTATAATTCATGTCGTTTGCACTGCCCCAGACCTACTTGCAGAGAGAATTTGAGCCAGACCTCAGGTTTCCTGGCTTCTGGGTTTTCAAGCCAGACCCTTAAAATATATACTGAAAATGCTAAAATATTTGCTTGGCTCTAAAGGGGATTAAGTACCGGTGAAAATGGCCGGACTGATGGTCCCCGGAGATAAGAGTTGTCCTCTTTACGTCTGGATGAATCAGCCTGGACTCAGTCCCTGGTTCACACCCCCTGCTCACACACACACACATGCACACACATGCATGCATCCTGCCCCTTTTTTGTTCTCACCCTTCACTCCAAATTTACTTGCCCTTTCGAGCCGCTCACCTGGGCAGGTGCCAGTGAACGCCTGAGGTGATCCCACCAAGCAGGAGCTAGAAGCTGTTAGATCCCGTAAGGCTGTCCCTGGAGTGCGCCGTTCCTGCAGCCAGCGCTCCATCCCTGGAGCAGAAGACCTGGCTCCCAGAGCGGAAGTGGGAAGGCTGTCTCCCAGAGGAAAACTTAGGAAGTAAGACTTAGCAAAGCGATCCAAGGAAGAAGAGGTCTGGTGGTCTATGTTACTCTTGAATGCTCTGAAACAGTACATATTTTTCTGTTTTGCTTTTGGTTTCTCCCGTGAAGCCATGTTATAAATACCTAAAAACAAAAGAATGAACTTTTAAATATGACCCCAGGCACCGCTGAACAGAAATAATCACTGTCAGCAATTTGGTGCATTTCGTTTCACTCCGTTTTCTAAGCATATGCACACCTGTGTAACCATTATACATTCGCACACAAGACTTTCAGTGGGGACCACATCGTAAATAATTTCGTCATGAGACTTTCTGCATAACGTTCTGTTACATCCACTTCCCAGTAGATTGGAAACACGCAATAGTGTAGTTTTACTGTAGAAGCTCTCACCTAATAACATGCTGTAGCCATTGTCCCACCAGTTAAGTAGTTTTTAAACCACAGTTTAAAGGTGGGCCTCCCGAATTTTTCAGCTGCTCCTCTGTTGAACACATGGGTGACCAGCAGCTCTGAGCCACCCCCTCCCTTGCAGGAACGCCGCCGCTGCCACGAGAGTCCCCCGCGGGTGGCACAGGTGTGATGGGTGCTTTAGGACATGTCGTCCACAGCAGTTTGCCAGAGGAGAGCCTTCCGCTAAATGGTCTTCTCGGAAGGCTTTGCTGACCTCTGTTCCCACCAGCAGGGCATGGTGGTGGGGCTTCGCTCAGCCTCTGCAGCCCCGAGGAGTATTTTCCTTCCTCCGGCCAGCCGGAGAGCACGTGCACGCAGGCGGAGCTGAGTTATGTCGCATGCTCTCGGGCAGTGCTGAGGGCTTCTGCGCATTCTTGCACCTGTTGGGCTGTGCTGTGTCTCCCTGACTTCATCTGCCCCAGGGTCTCTTGATTCCATTTTCTGCTCTCTGGCTAAGGCCAAGCCACCATTGCCTCCTTGGTTCAAGCTCCGTACCAAGCCCCTCCATCACCCTCTCCCGGCCCCTCCGCCCTCACCTCTGTCTGGTGCTGCCTCCAGCAGGTGTACACTCTCGGTTTACTCCCCATTAAATCCCTGAGTTCAGCACGATGCCCGGCAGGTGCTTAATTACTGTAGGCGAGTTGAATAAATGGATCTTGGGGTCTGAAAGCATGGCTGCAGCCTCAACAATGACCAAGAGTAAAAAGCCAACTGTTGTGGGTTGAATTGTGTCCCCCCAAAAGGAATGTTGCAGTCATAACCCCCAAGACCTCAGAATGCAACTGTACTTGGAAATGGGGTCATTGCAGATGTCATGAGTTGAGATGAGGTCATGCTGGAGTAGGGACGGCTGATCCAGTGTGACTGGTGACCTTATGTGAAGCGGAGAGAGATGCTCAGGGAAGACAGCCGTGTGAGGGTGGGCGCAGAGATTGCAGGCATGCGTTTATGACCAGGGACCACCAAGGGTGCCCAGCAGCTGGGAGAGGCTCCCCAGGGCTTCCAGGAGTCAGCTCTGCCAATACCTTGCGTTTGGCCTCTTGTTTCGAGCCATGAGTCCATGGTTATTTGTCACGACAGCTGCAGGGGTCTCGTATGCCATACCCGGCCATCCCTTAAAAGACAGCGCATGCGTATTTCGGGGGGGGGGCACCGTGACCTGCCAAGGGTGCTGAAGGCGCTAAGCTGGGAAGACGCACCACACTCATCAGGCAGGCTGGCCTCTCTCTGGAGCTCATCCGGGGAGAAGCTGGAAACGAGAAACACCCAGTCCCGTGGGTGGGGGTGGGGGAGCTGACCTGGGCCACTGAGGCCTCAGGGCCCCTTCCTTCCAGGAGGCCAAAGGGGCTGTCTGCTGTGTCCAGGGACGCTGGCCTCCAGCCTGCCACCCAAGGGCTGCTTGTTTCCTGTCGAATATTCGAGCCGGACTCTGGTTGGGTGGCTGGCTCTGCAGGGAGGACGTGGAGGCTTGTTGCAGCATCCCCCCCAAACCTGCTTTCCAGAGTGAGGAGCGAGCACGCGCATTATCTGTGCCTCATGCATATGTATTTATGGACGTTGAAGGAGGCCCGTTGCAGAAACGCGCGCTTAGCTGCTGCACACGGTGTTTTATTGCCCATGCGGGTCCTTTGTAATATCCTCTGGAAATTCACATTAAAGGAGATTTCAAACCCAAACGACTGACCTGGCGAGCCCTTACGGTCCCTGTCTGTGAGGAGGTTTTATTTTATAACAGTGTTTTATTCAAAGTTGTGCCTGCGGATGAGATTGCCCACGGAGGCGCTAGCATTTCTGCGATGCGGTATTAGACGTATTATTGGCCGATCAACCATCGTTGCCTCTGTCGGGACAATTTCCCTTTTATGTTCTGGGTGCTTAAAAAGCCTTAGAAGATCCTCAAGTATTTTTTAGCCAAAACGTGTTGCAGATTTTCCCCCCTTTTTGAAAATGAGAAAGGCGATGTAAATCACGTCTGAAAGCAGCCCCTCGAGCTTCAGTGGAGATAATGCACATGGAAGCAGGAAGACGTGTTCTCTTCGCTTCAGTGCAAGACTGTGTGCACACAGGAGCATGTGTGAGCCGGCTGAGACCAGGGTCCACTGAGATTTAGAGAATTTCCTGGTGTGGGAACCCCCTGCCCCCATCTGATGTCAGAGGATTGAGAGGAGGGGGCAAAATAAAGTTTTCTCTTAGGGAATGGAAAAATAATTTCTGAAGTGTTTCCTGTCCCCCACCCTGCCCGCAAAACCCTGGTGCTGTGGATTGAATTGTGTCCCCCCAACCCCTGGAAAGATGAAGCCCTACTCTGTGTGGCTGGATTGGGAGCTGGGGTCTCCAAGGACGTAATTAAGGTAAACTGAGGTCGTAAGAGTGAGGCCCTGATCCTATAGGATTGGTGCCCTTGCGAACTCTCTCTCTCTCTCTCTCTCTCTCTGCATCATGGCAGGACACCGTGAGAAGACGGCCTTCTACAAGCCGGGAGGGAGGTCCTCACCGGGATCTGAATCTGCCGGCACCTTGATCTGGGACCGCCCAGCCTCCAGAACTGTGAGAAATAAACGTGGGCTGTGAAAGCCTTTGTGTCCGTGGCGTTTTGTTACGGCGCCCGAGCCGACAGAGACGCTGGCTCTGGCTCACGCTCCCTGGGGCCTGCCCACCCTGGCCCCTCTTGAATCCTGGCCAACGTGGGTATGTGGACACCTCTGAGCCCCCGAGCCCCGTCTGCCAGCAGCCTGCAAGCAACAGCTGCTACCGTGGAGACAGATGGCGGGAAGGGATGGTTACAGGTCCGGCCTCACTTAGTACACGCTCGCTCTTCACTCGTACATATTTCCCCGCTTAGATGAACACCAGAGGGAGAGGACGTCCAGTCCATGCCCTTTCGTCCCTGTACGAAGAGTTTATTTAAGCCAGTGAGTCGAAAAGTCAACATGGAAGGAAACAGAACCAGAAGGGCGCGGGGGGAGACAAGCCCTTTCTCTGTTTCATCGCACAGACAATTATGCAGGAAAGTGACACCGTTGGCTCAGGCGGGGATCGGCCCTGAATGGCTGATAATGTCTCTGATTCACCCTCTGTGCTCCTTTGGCCACAATTTAAAAATGCAGAGTATGTCCAATGAGAGTGGCCCCTTGACCTACACGCCGGAGAAAATGAGAACCAGGTAAGGGTCATGGAAACTCATGCTCTGGGGCTGTCTTCACGTGTTCTAGGCGCGGGCTTCTCCGACGAGAGTCTTAAAGATGCTGGGGGGTGGGGGCTGGCCCTCATTCAGCCCCACGGCAGCTCGCCCCCTGGACCGAGCCCTGGGGCAGGTGTGGTTTCGTGCTTCACCTGCAGGGGAGACACTGGTTGGCATCAGTAATGCTGTCTTCATGCTGAAGGATGCAGGAAGGTCTGAGCGAGAGGCTCCATAGTATATAATAAAAAATATTCCATCTTTGTCCTGGGTTTCTGGCAGGAGCTCCAGAAACCCTTGGAATGACCTAAGTGATAGGAGTGTCTTTGTTCTGCTGGTGAGCTGACTCCGGTAGGCCCCAGGGGGTGTCAGGATCGGGGCTGGTCACCAGGAAGACCAACTACGTGGTTCTAGGGCTGGGGCTTTGAGCCCACCAGATCTCCAGGAGGGGAGAGGGCCTGGAGGTTGGGCTCCTTCCTACGGCCAGTGATTTAATCAATTGTGTCTCCATAATGAAAATTCAAATCACACCCTGGACACCCAGATTCGGTGGACCTTCCTAGCTGGTGGACACACAGATGTGCCCGGAGGCTGACACACTCAGGCTCCCTGGGGAGAGGGCCCTGAAGCTCTGTGCTCCCTCCCAGACCTGCCTCTGTGGGTCTCGTGGTTGTGTACCCTTTACAGTAGCAGAACTGTAGCATGGTGCTTTCCCGAGCTCTGCCTCAAGTGAGGGGTCTGCCTCAGGAGCCCCTGAACTCAGAGCCCGTTGGTCAGAAGAGCCAGTGGCCTGGGAGCTCCACCGGCAGCTGCATTGGAAGGGGAGCCCCCTGGGGGGAGGATCCAGCCCTTCATCTGCGGGGTCTGACGGTGACTCTGGGCGGTGCGTGTCAGACCCGTATGGCAGGCCACCTGGTTGGGGTGGAAACACAACAGACAGAGCAAAGGAAGAAGGAAGCTCTGTGGGGGTAAATCCAGCAGAAGGGGCTGGCTTATCTTAGGGGCTGCTGCCATTTCCACAGGGGGGTCTCCATTCTGAGAGAGCATGGCACTGCCTCCCCGCCATTGACAAAGTCACTGGTCACATTGGTCATCGTGTTTCCCCATCATCGGAGCTGAGCCACTCAAGAGCAGAAGTGCTCAGATTACTGTCACAAGGAAATAGTTCTGGAAAACCAGCTGTGCCACTGACGGCTGCTGGTGGGGCTGAGACGTGGTCCGTGTGTCCACCAGGCGCTGGGGCTCGTGGAGCTGCCTTGGGGGCCGAGAACCCTGATGACATCAGTCCTGAAAATTTGATGATGAGTGCTTTGCCTGAGGAATTCGGAGAGAATTTTAAAGAACAAAATCTGCATACACACCGCACAGGAGCCCAACCGGGGGGACGACAGGGGTCTTACTCTTGACAGCCACGTAAGGACACACAGGATGGTGGTGAGGTTTTGACTTTGGAATCAGGCAGCTTCAGATCAGAGCTGCGCCCTCTGTCCGCTCGGTAAACTGGGGTGCCCTCCCTGACCTCGGGGGGCCTCCTTGTGGGTATCGTTATCGTGGGGTCAGTAGTACTACTATTTCCCAATGCATGGTCCTGTCTCAAGGACTGGGGGAGAGGACCTGAAATCCTCCTAGAACCTGGTCTGACAGAGGGTGAGCGCGTAGTAACCGCTAAGTGTGTGACTGGTTCTACCTCCGTATTTAAGTTGGGAAGACCAGATAGTAACCCAAGCCTGGATCTCAGTATTAAGCATGGAAATTATCATCCAAAGGCAGGAGAGAGCAGGGAGCCCGAGGAACGGGGCGGGCAGGAGACACCGAAGGCATCCGTCTGCTGGATTCTCTTTCTGCGTTCTTCATGCCCACTCCCCACAGGGCACCAGCATTTCCAGCTGCGGGGTGACATTTCCAGGTCCGGTAAGAGCCAAGGGGAGTGGAGGCCACAGACGCAGGTGCGGAGGGAACCAGCTTCCCCGCCCACCCCCTCCCCTTACAGGGCCGTCCTAACGAGCAGCTTCCTCCCTCGACTTTCTCCTCCTGGGCGCCCACTCCCTTCCTGCGAAGAAGAGGCTACCCGAGGATTCCGGAACGTGGCTCGGTGAACAAACTCCTGGATGAATGGACAAATACCTACCGCTGTCTTCATAGTCACGGGGGAGGGAACATCTAATTCTTTACTAGGCCAATAAATTCTGTGTCCGATTTATCTTCCATCAGGCCAGCATTAATATTAAAATCCTCCATGAATCATAAATCTGTCATACATCAAGAAAAGCAGCACCAGGACATCAAAAGAGCCCTCATTAACAAAAACGGAATTAGTCCTTTGAGGACCCTACTCGATGGCCAAACAGAACATTTACAGTCTGGTCATCGTCCTAATGGGCCATGCTCTGTCGTTGGGTCAGCGTTCTGAATCTAAATTGGCCAGTGATGGGCTGGTAATCGCTGTCCGGGGTGCCCAGGGTGACTTGGGGGCTCAGACTCTCCACACAGAAGATGAGTGAGGAGACGCACGAGCGGGTGGGTGAGAAGGAGCCCCTGGAGCCCGACTCTGCAAGAGGGACCCCATCACCTTGCGGCTCAGCGTGACCCACACCGCATGCTATGTGCCTGTGCTCAAGAGTCTGCGTCCACGAGGTCGCCGCCAGGGGGAATTACGGCTCCCTTGGAACATGCCAGAATGATCCCAGCAAAACCGTCCCCTGGGGGACCCAGACGAAAGCTGCCCGCCGCAGCACAGGCTGGAGGTTGGTCTTTGGGAACCTGCCCCAGGGGACATGCACCACTTTTTCTTGGAAGTGGTTTCCATGACGGCAGATCCTCATGTGGGTTTTATGGAAGTAGAGGCCAAGACCTCCCGGCTGATTGTGGGGATGGGGCGCCGGTTCCCCTGGAAGGAACTGTGCCTGGCCTCCCTCTGGGGCTCATGAATGACCTCAAAACACAGCTTCTACGTGGAGAGTGACAGCCCCATTCCCAGAGCTCGTCGGGTCCCCGGCCTAGATTTAGGATCTCTTCCGGGAGTAGCCCCTGTGTGTCGGAAAGTCAGCTCTGTTCGTGTGGAAAGGAAGTTTTGGTCCTGTCTTGAGAGTCTCCCTTGTTTCCAGAAGCAGCTCACGAGGTTTAGGAAACAAACAGATGTTTATAGTGAAATCTCAGCAGCTGCCTTGGCCTAGATGGGAGGAACTGAGTCACTCGTGATCGCAGAACCCTGAAGAGGACGTTCCCAACATTTGGGGAGAAGCCATTCCAGAGTTTCCTCCATGCATGCATTATACATGTGCGTGTGTGTAAACCCACAGCGGGACCACCACCATCTGCCTTCCAAACGTGTGGGTAACTGAGGACGGACAACGGGTGTCAGGCCGTGCTAGCGAACATTCTTTCCTCCAGCTTTACTGAGATATAACTGACACAGAAGTGTGTGAGCTGGACGTGCACAGTAACGGCGGTGACACGTGTGTATCGTAGAATTATTACCACACTAAGGTTAGCCAGCACAGCCGTAACCTCACGTTACCACCTCCTTTTCTTTCTCTCTCTTTCTCTCTCTTTTTTTCTTTCTTGTAGTGAGAACATTTAAGATCGACTCGTTCAGCAACTTCTGAGTCTAGGACACAATATTATTAATTATAATCACCACCCTACACATTAGGACCCCAGAACACGTCCATCTTACAACTGGAAATCTGTACTTTCTGACCAGCATCTCCCTATTTCCCCCAACCCTCCACCCCTGGCAACCACCACTCAACTCTGTTTCTACCAGTTGGGTTTTCTTAGATCCCACGTGCACCTCATACCATATGGTATTTGTCTTTCTCTACCTCATTTCATTCAGCATAATGTCCTCAAGGCCCGTCCATGTTGTTACAAATGGCAGGATTTCCTGCACACACACACACACACACACACACACACACACACACACACACTTTCTTCATCCATTTATCCACCGATGGATGCTTGGGTGGCTTCCCCTTCACCCTGCGACTTGGCTCCTGGACCCCTGTGCTGACGCAGCCTCAGGTTTTATTAATGACCGAGGGAACACTTTGTCGTGCTCGGTGCTTCCGAGGTGCCGGCTGTATTCACCATGTCTGTCCCTTAATGGCTAAGTGACCAGGACAAGTGCATCCCCGTTTGAAGGTGGGAAACAGGCATGCCCAGGATCACGTAGCTAGTGAGTGGTTATGTGGCGTGGTGTGTCCAGGCCTTTGGACTCATTTTGTTTCTCTCTTTCCATCATACCCAGCAAATGCACCATGTGAATCCCGGTTAGCTGCTCTCTGCAAAGGGGCAGTGGCGTCTGCCGGGGTGAGAGTGAGGAACCCCCTGCTCGCCAGCAAATCCTTTCCTGCCCTTTGGGAGACTCCTGTCGGCGGCAGGCAAGGCTGACCCAGAAAATTACCCTGGATGCCAATGGACACAGGAGGGGCGGGGCTGTCGTGGGGGCCACACTGATAGTCACACGTCCACATGGAAGGTGGCAGAGCTGGCGAAGGAAGGGGGGACAGGTGAGCGATCGCTGAGTTGCACCCCCAGCTCTGCAGCCACTCCACGACGGGCATGCATGGATATGGGGGGCACTGCAGAGACAATTGCCATCGTTGGCCACTGTGAAGAACGTGGGTCACCTTTGGGGAAAATCCACCATCCGGAGGAGGGAGTCTGTCAGAGGGGAGACCGGGTCACGGGGGGCTTCTCCATGTCCACTGGCAGCTGCTAGAGAGTCAGACCAGGGCTCGGGGACCAGTCTGGTGTGACTTCTGGTCACCTGCTGGCTGCCTGGAAACAGGGCCTCGTGCCCTGGACCCTCCCAAGTGAGCAGGACGCATCCTGCTGGCATTTCAGCTCTGCAAACACATTAGCTCACCCTCTAACGGGTTTCTGTTTGACCGAGAGGAGGGAGCAGCTGTTCCTGTGGCAGGAGGAGGAAGGCTGTGGCTCAGAGGGCCCCGTGGCCCCTGCCTTGTCTCCAGCACCTCCCATTCCCCAACACTTTCCCGGCCCTCCTTCCTGCCCCGCGCCAGGCCTCTGCTCAGCCTGCAGGCTCACACGCTTCTTGTAGCGTCTGCCGGATGCCGACAAGACTCGGAACCCCGGAGCCTCTTCCGAGCCAGTGTCCCGGCCAGCCCTGCTCCTTGCTCCTTCTTCGCAGGCTCCAGGCATTCAACTCGTATTTCTGAAGGGCAGCCGTGTGCCCGGGCCCTGTCGAAGGGCTTGAGAAACAGTGAACCAGAACTGGGAACCCCCTGCCCTCTTGGAGCGCACACCCTGGTTGGGAAGACAGACCGTGAGCATTCCGAACAAAACGAGGAAGTCCTGGTGCAGGTCAGGGTGTGCGGGGCACGAGGGGCTGGCGGTGAGTGGAGCGAGACATGGTGTGCCCAGAGCAGGGACATTGATCTATCGAATGGGTGGTTGTTATGGACTGAATTTTGTGTCCCCAAAACTCCTCTGTCAAAACCCTGACCCCCAATGTGACTCTCCGGAGATGGGGCCTTTAAAGAGGTAATTAAGGTAAATGAGGTCATACAGGGGGTCCTAATCCAATAGGACTCGTATCCCTTCCAAGAGGAAATCAGGACACAGACACACACCATGTGAGGACACAGGGAAAGGACAGCCGTCTGCACACCAGGGAGAGAGGCCGTGAAAGAAAACAGTACCGCTACACCTTGCTCTTGCCTTCCCGCCTCCAGGGCCGTGAGGGGTACCGTTCTGCCATGTAAGCCATCCAGCCCGTGCTGCTCGGCTGTGGCGGCCCGAGCTGCAACCAGGTGATTGAGGAGAGAGCATCTAACCAAAGCCTGGAGGAAGGAACGGAGCTGACCACGAGGCCATGCGGGGACGGAGGGAGCTCTCGGAGCAGTAGGGAGGAGCTGGCAGGGCTGCGGAGGGAGAGCAGGGGCTATGGGGCCAGACCAGCTGGGCCTTCAGAGGCATTTGCGAAGCTCTGGGCAGCCACAGAGGCACGATCGTACCGCTACCACGCAGCCCTTCTCTCCTCCACGATGCTGAGAGCTTCTTATTGCTGGATCCAGGCCGTCCTCCCCCCCGGCAGCCCCAGACCGACTCTGGAACCAAGGAGGGCTGCCCCCCGCAGAGAGCCCCTGTGTGAGTCATTGTGTGAGTCACTGCGAACACACAGACCTAGAACCACAACCCGGATTCCACAGTGACCTCCGCATAATGGGAATCGAGGTGCACAGGGCAGGGGGCACGGCGTGGGAGGGGCCGTAAAGATCACATTTCTCCCACCTGCGCTCTGAACCACTTGAGAAATGATATAAGAAGCAATGTTAAGACAAGAGGTAGAGACCATACTGGAGAATGTCACCTCCACCTGTCACCATGGAAACATCAGGAGAAAAGAGATTTCCCTACCCTCCACCCCGACCCCTGACACACAGCATGGAAGGAAAAGCAGGGGAGAGGATTCCTCTTCCCCCTCCCAACCCCCACCCTACAAAACACTGTGGTCACTTTGGGCCTCTTCACTCAGGTAAGAAATCATGTCCTGGGTCCTGGGAAGGTCTTTTCTCCCTCTCTCTCTCCGCCTTCAGCTCTCCAGGTGGGTGGGCTCCCCCGGGGGTGTCCATGAGACAGCACCATCCGTGGTCCTTATTGATGGCGGACCCCCGGGCATCACTCACAAGCTGCTCTGGCAGGGTGTGTGGTGACGAGTCAGAAGCAGCGTCCCCGGCCACCCCTGCATCCAGCCACCTTTGGAACCACCAAGACAAAGGGAGGTGACACATTTCATTTCTCCAGAACCTTCCACGATGGGAGCCCTGTGTGGGTGGTAGCTGGCCCTGTGTCCTAAGCAAGGGAGGACAGAGGACAGTGCCACGCACGGGCTGACGTTCTGCACGAGTCTGGTGCAGGCACAGATGTGCATCTTTCCACCTGCCTGTCCTGTGTTTTGTAAAACAGGCCCAGCCTCCTCCCCCCACGCGGTCGCTGCTGGCACCACAGACGTGAGGGAAGTCAGGGTGGCAGAGTCCTTTGAAAACTGTCTGAAGCAAGAAACTAAAAGCACAAACTATCATTATTGCTGTCAGCACCGCTAATCCTTTCACTGGGGATGCCAGGGGTCCTGGACGGAGAACAGAACTCGGAGGTGTGATTAGCTAAATTTAACTCAGGACACAAAAGTCTGCAGCTTTGAGCTTCTCGCTTTGACAAACGATGAGCTTGGAACCGCTGCCGATCTTTTGATTTCATTCCCTTGGTGGCCGAAGGAGCCAGGAGAGAATTACTTTCAGACAAGGATCTTAGCTGTTTGCATAGCACACATTTCCATGAGGCTGCAAACGCATGCTTTATTAAATTTCCTTTGAAATATAAGGCTTTGATTTAGGGGCAAGAATGTTTCCTATGCCTTAAAAATGCCATGCAAGTGAACACCAGAGCAGAACGTCCTTGCAGGGTGAGAACCAGGCAGGACCCCCTGCTTCCTCCCCAAGCCTGGGCGCAGAAACTCTGCTTTGCGAGAGCTACAGAGAGCAGCGGGGACACACTGGGTTAGTCTGCGGGGGTAGCCTGGGTGTCTAAATGGCAGATATTTATTCCCAAACAGTCTGGAGGCTGGAAGTCCAAGATCCAGGTGTTGGCCGGGCTGGTTCCTCCTGACGCTTTTCTCCTTAGCCCGTGGATGGCCGTCTCCTGTTTCCTCGTGCGATCATCCCTCTGTGTGTATCTGTGTCCCCCTCCTCTTCTTATAAGGTCACTGTTCCTAGTGGATTAGGGCCCACCTTACTGATCTCATTTTACTTTAATCACCTCTGAAAAGTCCCACCTCCAAATACAGTCACATTCTGACTTGCTGGGGGTTAGGAACTCCAGCAGACGAATTTGGGGGGGTGCCCAGTGCAACCCACGGCACCTGGTGTCGGGGGTGCAGAGCAGTAATGGAAAGCCAGTGGGGTGAGTACAGCTGGCCCCCCTTCCTAGGTTCTGAGGAATCACATGTCCAACTTTGCATGATGCCCCACCAGCAGCACAGCTCTCCGGTGGCCTTGGGTCTCCGTTCACTTCTACTTCCCACCTCGCTGATAACATGGAATAGGCTCTCATCGAAGTAGAAGAACCACCTGTTTTCCTGGCAGGGGGTGTTTGACCTGAGACGAGGGTCTGGACAAAGGCCCTGCCTCTGCTTGTCCATCACATCCTTGAGACTGGTGTGGGTAACTGCTCCTTTGCGGTCAGGAAAGGGATAGAGGTGGCAGGGGACTCACCCACCCAAAGAGCTGACTCCAGAACAGGGGCAGTGAAGTCCTCAGTCATTAGCAGGGGAAAACACCACAGCGGGACCCAGGCTTTCCGAAAGAAATCAGCCAGTGAGGTGGGTTCTCCGTCCTCTGTGCCCGCTGGGACAGCCACCCAAGGGGACTCAGCCAGCATTCAGTCATTCTAGGCACTGCAGTCCTGGCCGGGGACCAGGGTAGGACAGGAGTGCACGTGTGTGTGTGTGCATGTGCGTATGTATACACATGTGTGTGCATAGATGCATATGTATATATGCATGTGCATGTGTGTATGTGTGTGAGTGTATAGGTGTGCATGTATATATGTATGCGTGTATACACGTGTGTGTGCATATGTATACCCGTGTGTGCACACATGTGCATGTGTGTACATGCATCTGCGTGTGTGTGAGTGTGTAGGTGTGCAGGTATATATGTGTGTGTATACACGTGTGTGTGCATGTGTGTGCACAGATGCATATGTGTATATGCATGTTCATGTGTGTATGTGTGTGAGTGTATAGGTGTGCATGTATATATGTATGCGTGTATACACGTGTGCATGTGTGCATATGTATACCCGTGTGTGCACACATGTGCATATGTGTACATGCATCTGCGTGTATGTGAGTGTATAGGTGTGCAGGTATATATGTGTGTGTATACGCGTGTGCGCATGTGTGTGCACAGGTGCATATGTGTATATGCATGTGCATGTGTGTTTGTGTGTGAGTGTATAGGTGTGCATGTATATATGTGTGTGTATACACGTGTGTGCGCATGTGTGTGCACAGGTGCATCTGTGTATATGCACGTGCACGTGTGTATTTATGTGTGAGTGTATAGGTGTGCATGTATATATGTATGTGTGTATACACGTGTGCACACGTGTGCACATATGTACGTGCATCTGCGTGTGTGTGAGTGTATAGGTGTGCAGGTATATATGTATATGTGTGCATGTGTGCATATGCATACATGCATGCATGTGTGCATACATGTGCACGTGCATGTAGGTTGCACCGTATGTGCATTTGTGCATGTGTGTATGCATATGCGTGCTTGCATGTGTGTGTGTGTGTGTGTGTGGGCGTGCACATCCCCTGGCTTCCCGGGGAGACTTCAGTCACACCCGCCCCCTCAGAACATCCTATTCTGACAGCCTGGAGGCCTGTTAGCCTCCTAGCAGACAAAGCGCTGAGGTGGGAGAGATTCAGAGAAGAGTCGCAGTCAAACACAGTAACAATAACGCTCTTTGATGAATGTTCCCCATCAAACCTCCGGAGCATAAGTCTGAGAGTGTTAAGAAGGCAATTGTCGGGGAAAAAAACTGCCACTTATCCCTTTTAACCTATAGGCTCCATTTAGCCAATTAATCTTATTTAAAAAAGGACAAGCAAACAATTTAAGTTTATGTGGTTTTGGTTTTGATCATTTTTCTGCTGTTAACAGACAGGGTCATTCTTCCTGATAATTAAGACTCTTATAGTCAATAAGCCCTCGCTATTAAATGTAACTAGTATTGATGGCCCACACAGCGGTTGCCATCTCCACTGCCTGCCGCGCGCTGTCCCTCTGTGCCCACGGTTCAAGCACCGCTCCTCCACGCCTCCAGCCTCATTAAACACCGAGTCCTTATGAATCACAGGTTTGGGCTTCTGTGACCACTGGAGGAGCAAGGGGTCGCTGATGCACGGTGCTTCTGGTCACCTGGTCTCCGCTGGGAAGTGAGACGTGGAGGCGAGTTGTTTAAGTCAGACCCAGAACTATTTACAACAAAACAAAATAAAACCCTTTGAGCCCTGCTTCTTAATCTTCCGTCTTCCGATCTCTCTTCTTGCTTCTGCCATCTGACTTCTCAATATATAGGTGGTACAACCTATAGGGGAGGAAAGTCCTCTCCTCTATCCTCTTAAGTTCAGTCCCTGGGGGCCTGCGAATTAAAACTGGCAACAGACACTCTGAGAGGAGAAAGTCATACACACTAATTTTCAGTTTTCGAGTGTAGGGCATCACACAAATAAGTGAGATTTGAGAGATTATATACATTTTACTAGGGGATGGGAGGAGCACAGAGGCACATCTGGGAGAACAAATGACTGAGGTGGAGGACACTAATGGAAACACCAGTTACTTTTATTGAGAGATAAATGGGCCCTTAGGGAAACAGGTGAGAGACACGATCGCCCAGAAGAGGAGATCGCAGCTGCCCCTGGGGTTGGGGATTAATAGTGATGGTTCTTTAGGGAAGCTTTCCTTTTAGGGAGAAAAGGGACTTCAGGAACTCAAAGGCCTTTGACGTAAAATAATTCTTGGGTCAAAGTGGCATATTTTGGGGTGACACATCCTGACCCCCTTGATGGGCCCCATTCTCTGCTTCTGTATCCACGAGGGTGCCCTGCCTCTAACCTCTACGTCCGGCTTCCAGGTGCACTGGTGGGAGGCAGGAATCGTGGCGGGAGGGGGTGCTGGGTAGGTTGGGTCCATGCCTGGCAGTGAGATGTAGGGAAATACTGGGGCGGGGGGAGGATGGGGTCTGCTGGGAAATGCTGAAGTAGACTCTGGATACCAGGCTGAAGTGCTGGGTTGCTTCCACGTGGTAAACAGCAGAAAGACTCGAGATGGTTCTGGAAGTCCGATGGTATGTGATTCAACCAGAGCAGTTTGGGGGGGTTGTATGGGGGGGCACAGCATTAGTAATAATTGTGAGAGAGAGGAAGTAGGACTATGCCAGGAAGTGACTTTGGGGGGGGACTCCAAGGTGCATGGATGCAGAAGGGAGTAAATCAGCCAGCGGCTGCTGGGCGACGAGCGATCAGGAGATCTCAGGTGCACAGCAAGGACTGTCGCCCGTGCATTTTCAGGTCCCTTGGGCTGAGCTTTGCTGTGTCACTAGGCACCAGGCACAGATGCAGGGAGGGGTGGAGAAGGGAGCCAGTAATTCCATCCACAGCAAATGTGCTCATACAACCTGTTCCTTGTTAATCAGTGGGGTTTCTGAGTTTAAAGGAAAGTCGTACCTGGAGACCTTGATTACTTCCGACAACACACGCACACACATATAATTCACACCCGCTAAAGGGCCCAGGTTTCAGTGTCCAGTTGGATGGCTTTTGACAAATATATGGACCCATGCACATTGTGAAGACAGCACTCCGATCACGATATAGAAATTTTCCCTCACTCTAGAAAGTTCTCCAGCCACTCCCGGTCAATCCCCCACATCCATGGGCAGCTGCCCCTCTGATTGTAATTCCCGTAGAGTTTTGCCTGTTCTAGAAATTCCCATCGGCAGAACCCCACAGTGTGTACTCTGGTATCCCTCTTTTCTCAGCGTAATACCTGTGTGCGCCCTATGTTGTGCCAAAGGTCTGTTCCTTTCACCGTTGAGAAGTATTCTTTCGCACGGACGTATAATTTGCCCAGGCTCTTGTGGGTAGGTGTGTGGATAATTCCCAACTTGCACATGAATTCGGCTGCCATGAGCACTCATATCCAGGTGGGGGTTTCTAAACATTTGTTTTCGTTTCTCTTGGATAAACACCTAGAAGGGGAACCATGGCATCACAGGGTAAATGTGTATTAGCTCTGGGGGACATGAGGGTTTCCAAAGTGTTTGTACGATTTTACCCCCACCTGCAACACGCTGCTGCTTGCTCCGCACTCTTGCCAAAGTTGGGGATTTCTGAGGCTTTTCAAATTAGTGTTTTATGTTTCCTTATGGCTTTAATATTTCATTGTTTTAATTTGCATCTTTTATAACTAATGATGTTCCCTGTACATGTGCTTTTGGCCTTATGCACATTTTCTGTGAAGTGTCTATTCAAACATTTTTTTCCCCATTTTTAAAAAAAATTGTGGTTTTCTGTCTCTTTGTTATTGAACCGTAGGATGACTCCCCTTTTGGCTGCTTACCCACCAATCCCAAAGAGCATCATCTGCAAAGCCAGAAGTTAGGGCCCCCTCGGCTCCCCAGGAGTGGCCAGCCTCCGGGAGAGGACAGGCCTGCGTCACGGACCCACGGAAGCTGGTGGCCCGAAGAGAGACGCCTCCCACTGTGTAGCTGGAAATCCTGATCAGAGGGAAAACCTGAATCATTAGATCAGAGGGTTAGTTATCGGAGTTTGTTGGTAGAGAATATAAAGAGTCATTCGGTTTAGGGGAACGTGCCCAGGTCCCCCACAATCTTACGGAGTCACACACAATTGGGGAAGCGAAGATGCACTAGGACTGAACTGAGGCAAATCCAGCCATGCGGGAAGTTCACCACATAGAGGCGAGGACTGTAGTCACCAGACATAGAGACGCCCAGGTGCCCTGGCAGCTGAAGACTCATCATCTTGCTGGTGACGTTGCAACAGGACAAGAGCGAAGGCAGAGAGATAGGTAGCAGCGATGGTCAGCGTCACACGTGGCGCCCCTAGCTCTCCGGCAGCATGTGCAGGGAGGGCACTGTGAGCGGTGCTGGGGTCTGCGCCGCGGAAGCAGGGCCGGGAGTGCGCGAAGTCAACCGCGTAATCCAGGGGCAGCCTGGACGGCCCCGCGCTCTGCTCAGACCAAGTCCGTGAGGCTGCACAGAAAAGCAGGCTTCTGAGAAAGCATGTCCCAGGTCCCTGAGGCAGGGGCGAGGGCAGCACCCTGAGGGCTAGAAAGAAGCGGACGTCTGCAGGGGTGGGGAGAGGGTCGGTCAAGCTCTCAACACCTCCATCGCGTGCCGCAGGGGCTGGGGTGGTACCCGTCTCATGAAGCTGCTCCAAGTTTCAAATCAGCTCGCTGCCGCAGAAGCAGCCAGCACAAGACAATGCAAAAAGGAGGCGGTCAGTGAGTATTTGTTGAACAGAAGGAATAAATGATAGCTTATCTCGCGGGGTGCCTGTCCTGGAAACCTGCTGACAGGAAGGAACAATCTTTGAGACACCCAAAGACAGCCATCAATTCTGGGGTTCAGAAGCCTCTAGGCTGCCTTAACTGGGGGACCTCAGAGGACCCAAAGAACCCACAGAACCTCCTAGAACCCCTTGACTTATGACCCAGAGACTTGGTGTTACCCAGTGTACAATGCAGTGTACTATGATTTTCTTTTTATCACCTACTGTGATTTTGATTCATGGAGACGATATTTGCATTCTGAGGCGAAACCTCCCGCAAAGTATCAATCTTTATTACACCCATGTTGGCAGATCCACCCAGGACTCATTTACCACATTTTTTATTTTTAAACCAGGCAATGAGGTGCAGAGAGGGATGGTCTGTGATCTGCCGCTTCCTTCCAGGCACATGCAAAAATTCTAAAATATGACAATACTTAAACTTATTCTCTAGGATTTCCAAAGTCTGCTACGGGGGGATTTGTGTGGTCCTGCCACTGAATTGGATAGTGGTTGGGAACCCCACATCCCCATCCTCCCTCACCCTGGTTGTGGCAGAGATCTCTGAAAACCTCAGAGATGACTGCCAGAATTATCTCGGGAGTAGAGAGCCCTGACTTTCCAATACCCTCAAATCATCAAGTCTCTTAACGATTTCCAAATGGGAAAGTCCTTGTGGATGCCTGAGTCCCATCTCTGGCATGCTCTTGGAATGAACAGTGGGGCTGTTACCAGCATCACTGGCCTATTGACTGCTCCCAGGGAGAGGAGCCCGTGGCCAGCAAGGACCTGAGTGCCCATCTGCGGTACTGCGGGAGTGCAGGCCAATGACCAGCCCTCCAGGGCACTGGGGAGCTTATCCGTAATGTTTACTGGTTACCTTGTGTCAATATTCCCACCAGGACTAATTCCAAGCTACCGACACGGCATCATTCAAACACGGAGTTGGGAAGAGATGCTCTCCATTGGCCCTTGCAAGCACGTGTGGGCTGGTCCCAACCACCACTGGGACCATTCTCTTCCTCCAGATTCCAGACAAACTTTCCACCTGCTGTTTACCCCTGCTGTCGGATCTGTTCCTTATTGAGTGTCTCCCCTGTGTGTGACCTTCTGCAGCCACCCCCCAAGAAGCTCACAGTGGAATGGGAGAGACGGAGATTTCACAACCATAAGGATGAGAGTGGGGCTCCCGGACCCTCTGTCGTGGGGTATCTTTCTCGGACCCAGATCTGTTGAGGGCATGCAGGACAAAGTGTGAAGGGGAGAGGGGAGGGGGTCCCACACTGGTCCACACAGCAGAGATGTGTGTGGAAGCCGGACAAGAGAACCATTCACGGTCCGGTACTTCCGATGTTCTGAGACAGCACGGGGGAGTCCAAGAGGCACCCACCAGCCATGTGCCAGCAGCAAGGGCAGCCTCCCGTACCATTCTCTTTGGATTCTTCGGGACTGATTTTTTTCTCTGCCAGGTCTTGTCACTTCTGTCCACCACCTGCCATTCCAGAAGCTTATGCTCGGCTCCTGTGACCAGCAAGTTGCCATGGGTATCATCAGACGTCAAGAGGAGGGTGTCCCTGGCTGCGAGCAGAACACAGAGACCTGTGCCCACAGCTGACTCCATGCCCACCAGGCTGCCGTGAGCACTGTCGCTTTACAGGGGCACGTGTTCTCCTCTCCTCTTTCCATGACCCCAGGAACCTCACCACATGACGGAAAACGTGGGAGACACGTAAAAGAAGAATCTTTAAAGCACCCCCCTCTCTGCCCAATCACCTTTAGTACTGGATCCATTTCCCTCACGTTTTTCTTCTGGTTTTATTTGTTTGTTTGTTGCAGACTTGAAGTCCTGCGCTTCACCCAACACCACGTGATTCTCATTTGTCGTGTAACCAACACCCTTCAGGTTCATCATTGTTTCTTTTATTGAGTTTTCATTGTAATCGGCTACCTGGACACATAGTTACAGAATCAATTGCATCTGTAAGATCGATTATAAAAATCAGTAGCAGCGCCTGATCGAACTCCTGCCTGTTCCCTCCCCACCGAGTTTACCATTTTCCAATTTTTTCTGCCATTTTTTTGGGTCTTTACTCCATGTTTGTTCATAACATTCCTGTTGATTTTTCAACTTCAGCCTTTATTTACTGGTTTACTTGCCACTAAGGACAAGAAATGCACACGTGCCCCCTCCCCACTCCCCCACCATCCCGCCGTAAGGATGGAGTCACCACCCTGATCAGATCCGTGTTCGGTTTTTGTGTTTTTATATACATGCAAACGTGGAAGGTAACACGCGTTTCTGATTCAGTGGACACTTTGAGATCACTTGTCTTTCCCTGAACGGCTGTTCATTCTCAGTACAGTTAACCGTCTTGGCTGCTGTCTCCCGGTTTGTGTGTCTGCTTTCTTTCCCTAATCTTGTAGAAGCAGACTCTGCCTGGAGTCCCCGCTCAGCTCACTCAAACACGTCTGGTGAACTTCATCTTGGGGACGTCCATCCCAGCCTCCTGACCTGCTCTGATCTGGACACGGTTCTGATACATGACCGTCATCCCAGAATCTCCTTCCCCACGACCCTAGGGACCCAGCTTTCCTGCGTGCCCCCATTTACTGATGTCATGCCTTCCTCTCTGGTCGACTCCTTCAGGTTCCAGGGAAAGATGCATGAGGCCGATTGTATCTAAAATGCTATTACTCCACATTTACACTTGACCACCTGGTGGGGTATAGTCTGCTAGTCTGACTCCCTGTCCCCCAGAACCGAAGGCAATGCATTATTCCATTTTCCCCTTGTTTCCAGAATTGCTCTTAAGAAGAAGTCACATGTCATCCTGATTCTTGATCTTATAGGAAATGTGTTCTCTCTCATCTCTCTCTCAGCTTTTAGGATTTCTGCTTTGTCCCCAGGGTTCTGAAGTTCCACCATGCTATGGTTTTATGTCTTAGTATGCATGACATTTTATCCATTGTGCTAGACACTCAGATGGTCTTTTCAGTTTGGAAATTTCAGGTCTGGAAAACAAACTTGAAGTATTTCTTGGATTTTAGAAAGCTGTTTTACTGAGAGGCAGGCTAATGAAGTGGTTAGATCTCAGAGAAGACAGCCAGCCTGCCTGGGTTCAAAACCTTGCTCTGCCATTTATTAGCTGGGTGACCTTGGGTAATCAGACTTCCATCCTCTCTGTGCTTTACTGTCTTGATTTATAAAGTAGGATAAAAATCATGTCAACCCCAAGAGTTTTCATTAGAATTACATGAGCAAATATGCAATGCTTGAGTTAATAAGCAATGCTTGGAACACTTTGAGGCACCTAGAATTACTAGGTCACGACCAGTTATCTCTGCTGTTCTTTGACGATTTATCCCTTAACCCTTTGCTACATCCATTCTCCTTCCAACTTCTCCTCCTCTGTTTTATTTTTGTTGTTGTTGTTCATTCTCCAATTTTCTTTTTTTTTTTTTAAGATTTTATTTATTTATTTGACAGAGAGAGACAGCCAACAAGAGAGGGAACACAAGCAGGGGGAGTGGGAGAGGAAGAAGCAGGCTCCTAGCGGAGGAGCCTGACGTGGGGCTCGATCCCAGGACCCCGGGATCACGCCCTGAGCCGAAGGCAGACTCCCAACGACTGCGCCACGCAGGCGCCCCAATCATTCTCCAATTTTCTTATCTTTTAAAGTTGCTTCGGCATTTTGCTACTTCCTCAGCTTTGCTAGATACTTTCTTCTGAGTTCTCAATTTTTGCCGTTATCTTTTTAATATCCCCAAGCCATTTTGTTTGTTTTCTTTTCTAAGTGTTCCTTTCTAATGACATTCCGTTCTTATTTCATAGATGTAACATCTTCTCTTATAAGTCAGAGGATATTATTGGCATGTTTCTTCTTTGTTTGGCTTTGGTTTTCATCTTCCCACATAATTGTTGTCTCTCTGGGGCTCTGTTTGCTTGCTTGGTATTTGTCCATGTGACAAGGCTTCTTCAAATATTTGGTGATTTTTTTTAAAGTTTGTTCATATTTAATAGAAGGGCCCTAAAAAGTTGATTAGGAATCCCAAGTAATTCTGATTTGTCGACTGTTCTTGAAACGGGGCAACCTGCCTGAATGTCACTGTGGGGACCCTGCTGTTTGTGTCTTTAGGTCTTTTCTCTTCGGCTGGTGAGATTTTCCAGAAAAGAATCTTCTGGTCTTCTCGCTGGAAGGGAGAAGTCTGATCACCAGGATCCTAAGAGGCAACCAGGAGAAAAATCTCCATTTAATTAAATCATCATATTTTCAATTTGGCTGTTCATTTAATCCTCACATGTGACCCTCTGTTTTTGCCTCTCCAGAGTAGACCTCTAGTCTCTTGTCAGAGCCAACACACTGAGAGGGGGACGAAGGCACATCTGGGGGAGGAAGTGGTCAAACCCCAGATTTGCTTCCAGGGTGCCAGGGGCATTAAGTCCTCGCCCACTGGGGGTCTTCTATGTGTTGCATGTTTTCCTTTATGTTTGTTTTCTTCTGTTTTCTGTGTTTTAGGTACTATGGGTTAGATTCTCCTTTCCTGGGTGGCCCGGTCTATAAACACTTGTCTGTCTGCCTCTCAGCATCCACAGTCATGTTACCATTTCCTTTTCTGTCCTCTTTGTCCTTGCGATCTTGGGTGTTGCTAAAAATTTCCACTGAATCTCCTTTTTAGTAGGATTTAGGTAGGGACTGAAGATAAATGTGTTTGCATTCACTCTGACATCTATAACCTACAATCCCAGGTGCTATTTTGAAGTGATGGTGTATTGTTTCGCCAACATACTTCCGAGTCTTCACTATCGTAAATAAACTAGTGAGCATCTTTGTGTCAAAGTCGTCTTGGGATGGCGCACCTAGGCTCCTTCACAGACACAGGCAAATGAGTAAGTCACATGGGGCAGGAGAGGGAGGGAGTTGAGGGAACTTGTCTTGAGTTAAATGCTGTGTCTGTCACGAACTAGCTATGTAACCTCGGGCCAATTGCTTGAGCTCTTTCTCCTGTTTCTCTACTTGGAAGACAAAATGAAGATGATGGTGTATCTGCTGGAAGAGTCATTGCATTGGCTCCATATGCCTGTGTGTCTACGGTACTTAGATTTGGACCAGGTGTCTAGTAAGTGTCAACTATTCTTTTCATAGGGCTTTCTAATAAATATTAGAAATATTAAATATTTCTTTAATAAATATTGCTCAAAATATCTGTGTGCATAACCACCAGCAGTGACTAAGACTTATCATTTCACTAACTGGTCACTAAAAATGTATGTGGCTCCTTCTAGTTTGGTAGGCAAACACACACACGTCCTCGTACACACATATTTGAGCTATTGTTTGATTTGCAATTTTTAGTGTCGAAATTGATGTTTTTTTCCATTCATTTACTTCCTAGATGTATGTTTGTGTTTGCGAATTGCCTGCTTGTGTCTTTGGCCCATATCTGTGTGTGTGTGTGTGTGTGTGTGTGTGTGTGTGTGTGTGTATTAAGATTTTATTTATTTATTTGAGAGAGAGAGAAAGAGAGAGCATGAGCACGGGGAGAAGCAGAGGGAGACAGGCCAGCAGGCTCCACACTCACTGCAGAGCCGGACATGTGGCTCGATCTCACCACCCAAGATCATGACCCGAGCTGAAATCCAGAGTCAGATGCTTGACAACTGAGCCACCCAGGCGCCCCTGGCCCATATGTATTTATGTTTTACTCATTGGTTGGTATGACATCGCCAACATTTACCAAGACTAACTATAATACTGAGGAATAGTTCATTGCTGTCGGCCCCACCTGCTCTCCCTGGAAGTAAGTTTCCATCAGACGGATTCAAACGTCTAGGGGGCAGTATGGACACCAGTGTGGACGGGAAGAGCTGTGTCCACCAGAAGCTTCTATAGACCCGCTTTGGAGGTGCTGTTGACCTTTCGCAGCATGGGGAACGGTCTGCAGCCTCTTGTGGTGAGCACACCGGGAAAGGTTTGGAGGCTCCCGGGGCAGAACACTCCTGGATTTACATCCCCAGGCTCCTGCCAAAATGATAAACCTCTTTCCATCTTGAAAATCTTGAGCAGATCCTCTCGCTGAGACCCCAGTGCCAAATGGCTTTGAGCTGTTCTCATAGATGGAAAACTCTGGGCCGGAGACGCAGAATCGACCATCTGGGCGAGAGCTGTCTTTCTTTTTGACAACTGTTGCTGTGAAGAGAAAGCAGCAGCCCTTGTCTTTTGCTTGGGGGAATGGGAGGGAAACAGCCTCTGACAATTAAGGCCGACCGATTTTTCAAACCGAAATGCAGAGGCCCAGCAGAAAGGTTGAAATGTTGAAATGCCACCGATGACAGATCTCTTCCAAGTAGCACGAGGTAAAGGCTTCCCAGGGTCCGTTTGCCCTGGTGCAAATGCAGAAAGGAGGGAAGTTTGTTTTACCTTCCACACCATCTATGGGGGAGGAAGGCTGATATCCTTTTCTTATTTTTTTAAGTGTATTTTCTCAGGGGCCAGATGCTACTCAGTCTCGTGCAGTTAGTAGGCTGCAGAGATTTTAAACCTGCAGAGGGCCTTTGAGAACATCAGGACACTTCCCAGCAGTCTTCCTTTGGGAACTAGTGAGATGCTCCCATAAAACTAATACTCCGTAGTCAGACCCACCCAGGAACAGGCGTCCCACGCCTGCTCCCAGCGGACACCAGCCTACTAAAGGCCAGAAGATGCTGTTCAAAGTGCTTTGTTTAGTCCGGGATTTGCCAAAGGATTAGATCTGAGAAACCTGTTTACCTATAGGAGCTGCCAGCAGGCCTCAGAGCTCCAGGTCCGGGGAGAATCTATAAGAGCCTCTGAAGACTCATCCTGCCATCTGATGACGTCAGAAGGAGGAGGAGCTGCCCAGCCATAAACGCTCCAGGGCAAGACCCTGGATCGGGAGAATCTTGGCCCCAGATCCTTCCCAATTCTGGTTACTCCCCCGACGTCAGGAGCCCAGGCATCACTGCTCAGCCTGTATCTCCCGGGGCTTGGAGAGTAACAAGCGGCTGGTGCGCGTGATGGGGGTGAGCTCAGGGCGGCGGGTGCACCCAGGGGTGCTCCAGAATCATCGGTTGCCAAGTACTGAGACTCTTGGTTACACAGTAAATGGGGGTGAGCTCAGGGCAGTGCGTGGCTCCCAGCAGGTGCTCGAGGCAAACCGTGCGGCCAGCGCCGATGCAGAGATGTGCTCTGAAAGGTGACTGTTCCGATGTCTTTCCTGCTGCCTGAACAGAGCTTCTGTGACCAGACTGTAGTCAGGGCCTGCTGCAATCTCCTCCCAACGGGGCCACTACCTTTGGATTTCCACGTCCATCGATGCAGCACCCCGCTGGAGCAAGAACCCCTTTCGGTCCAGTCGGTTTAGCCGGAACCCCGGCCCTCAGCATCTGATCAGTCTGTATTGATTTGTATGTGATCAATCCCTCATACCCTGGCCTGCTTCCAGCAAGAATCCCATTGGGTCAGTTTACTGAAGAATCACCCCGTCCTCTCACCAGTTTTCCAGCCACTGCCTCTCTCCAGTCCTGCTCCCTTGCTGGAAGTCCAACCTTCTGTCTTGTGCTCAGAATTGAGCTCAGACCACCCCCTGCAGAAACCCCTACCTTATCGTCACGTCGTGGCCCCAAATAGAGCCTGACTTTCGAGTTTAAACAAGTGTCAGAATCATTTTGTCCTTAGCATGCCTGCCTCCAATATTTCTAAAATAATTAAACTCTCACCCATCTTGCACAATAATCAAGGACACATGCCTCATGGTCATAGGCCCAGATCTCTGTACTTCATGCATATTAACTCACTAACCCCTCAAACCCACAAGATGCAAGTTATTATTACCCCGTGTTGCAGGTGAGATCACAGAGACTGCAGAGGAATTAAGCAACGTTCCCACAGACCCGCAGCTAAGCTGGGAGCGGAGCCGCGGATGTGCACGCGGGCTGCCGAGCTTGCAGCACGTGTCCTTGGACGTGGGTCGCACGCCTTGTCCACGTGCCACAGCCACTGTCCACAAGCAGGGAGCTCTGTCCCCCTTCCTGAGACAAAGTGATGGCCCCCGCGAGCCGTGGCTGTGCACAGTCACCAACAGCGTTTGTTAGAATGAACGACCAATGAGGGGAAAACACGCGGTCCTGTAGGGGAGGGACAATCCTTTTCCTCCTACCCTTTCAGGTACTCAGCTGGCACTCCGACAGAAAGCAGATAACCGGGAGAAAAACGGGCAAACGTATCTCATGTCAGTGTTCTGTGCCAGGACAGCCTTCGTAAGGAAACGAAGATCCACTGAGTGGTAAAGCCTGGGTCTTTCCAGGCGCGGTCTGACCAAGAGTGGAAAGTCACCAGACAAAGGGCACGAGCTCGGGGTGCTGGACTGGGACAAACTCAGCGCAGCCTCTTCATTCAGATTCCTCTCAGCACCTCTCTGTCTTTTCAGAGATAAAGCTCTTTTCCACCAGGCACAGTGAGGGCACCTCTCGCAGGGGGGCCTGTGACCTGCTCTGGGGAGAGGATAGGGCGTCCGTCCCACAGCTTGCCATTTCTCAAGTTCCTTCAGCTTAAAATATTCTATTTGCCAAATTGCCATGTTTGGAGTGGTGTGTTCTGAGCCCCGTCAGTCCGCATTTTAAATAAGTGAAGTCAGAACAACGAGCTAGGCGTGGTTAACCCATTTGCTCCCAGGGCGGGGCGGGGGGGGGGGGGCTGGCATCTCAGCCTCAAGCATCCACGAGGCACAGAAGCCCCACACTGACCCGGTGCCCCTGAGTCCCAGAGTCCTATTTCCAGATCGTTCCTTAGGCCGCCTTCACTCTGCAATGTTTGGGGGAAGCTTCTGTCTCATCTGTTCTCGAGGTGTCAAGGAGCAGCCCGTAGGACGGTCTCTGTGGCAGGATGTGCCTGGATCATCCTTATCCTTCCTCCAGGTCTTTGGGTCACATTAGGAGAAGGGTCTCACTATCTTCTTCCTGTCCCCAGGGTGGTTCCTTGATGTTTTCATGCTAACCCTGAGAAAACGTCTCACAACCCTCTCCCAGTTCACGCATCTGGCCAACATTCCCCAGAGAGGGATGGCCATGCGCCGTCTCAGAGACCACCGTGGTCAACACAAAGGAACGTATCTCTCATGGAGAATGCCAGCCGGTGACCCCACATCTGTCTACAAATTGGGAACCCAGTCTGTGGGTCATCTCAGAGGTCCATGGGGGGGTGTGGGAGCAAGCAAAGTGGGGGTAAATCACCCCATGCCTGAAGGAGAGTGAAATGCCTTTGCACCTGGTGATGAAACAGAATGAAACGAAGTCTTAACAGTTTCCAGTTTCACCAAGCCAGTCTCGGGTGGTCCTTCAGACTGAGTCACTGGGAGAAGGTTCTGAGCCTTTGCTTGAAGCCCGTGTCCTGCTGCCAGATCCTTGCAGCTTAAAGGAGCAAAAGTCCTAATCGGACGACAGTGCCGCCCTGTCTGCCTGCCTCCGGGCCCTGCTGACCGGGCGAGTAGCCTGACCAGACGAGTCTCGCTTCTAAGCACACACACCCTGAGAGCTATCATCAGCGAGCCTTTCAAGAGCATCTTTCCAACTTATCCTTTAGGATCTGGCTTCTGTCCCTCGATGAAAGTGGGCCGAGATGGTGTTTTTGGCCTTGGAGTCCCCAGGGTAATACTTAAGGTAGAGGCGCTCAGTTCTCTATCCTCCCTGAATTTCCATCCGTGATCCCCGTGCAAACACCGCGTCCCCACCCAAAATCTCGGCACTGCTGTCTTTCCGTCCTCCGCCAGCTGACGGCAGAGCTGCCGCTGCACCCCCACATTATGAATCGGAGTCCGAGGACGACTCCTTCACCCCCTCTTACGTCAGCACCCAGTCTTGTGAGGGTCCTGTCCTGAACGTGAGTGCCTTCTGTGCCCTCCTCCCTGCCTTGGGAGGCTGTGCCCATCCAGGCTCCTTGAGGACCCCTCCCACCACTCACTTGTGCTCAGGCTGGCTCTTAGCACTGCTTGAAAGCCACCAGCGTGCGGTTCTGAACTCTTCTTCGCTGGGCTGGCGTGTGTCTACTTGGAGGAGAGGCGTGGGTTACCGGTGCTGGCGCTGGACAGGCCAGGGCCCTGGACTGAAAGAGAGAAGGGGCATCTTCCCACAGACCAGGGATTCATTCCTTGGCCCTGCAGTGACTTGTCTTTCTAGGGGCCCGAGGACTTCTCAGCTTGGGGAACCTGGGCGCTGGGGCTGATGTCTAGCGAAATCTGTTGGGATGGAACCAGGCTTAGCCCAGGGTGTTTGTGGAAAATGCAGAAGGAAAGCCCCGAAGGACTTCCCTTCTGGGGTTTTAGGAACACGCACAAACCTCCCAGTTAACTGACGACAAGTTCACATGCTCCAAGCCCCTTCCACACCGCTAACGTGCTCATCAAAACAGAAGGTCGAGTTGTGTTTGCTGTGAGCCGAAGTATGTAGTAAGACTTGCACCGGGCATCTCTCTGCTCCCCACTTCCTAAGGAGGGGTCCAGAGACTTGGAGGAACAGCCCAGTGTTGTCCCTTACAACACACTGGCCCTCAGCGGTCGAGTCCCACATCCCACCTGCCGAAGGTTTCACCGTCTGTCTGGTCCTGTAAGCCCACGAGCGTGATCCTGTCTAGCTGTTGGTCAAGGAGTCCTCTCTACGTGCCAAGCGGTGCACAGATTTTCCCTCTGGAGACTTGTTGGGTGAGGTGGCCCTGTCACGGGGGAAACCAGCCCACCCAGGGGAGGCAGGGCGCTCACATCTGTGACTGGGTGTGGGTGGGGGTCTGCCACCCCTCCTGGACCTTCACCCTCATTCTTTTTTTTTCTTTTCTTTTTTTAATAATAATTTTTTATTATATTATCTTAGTCACCATACGGTACACCCTTAGTTTTTGATGTAGTGTTCCATGATTCATTGTTTGCGTGTAACACCCAGTGCTCCCTGCAGTATGTGCCCTCCTTACTACCCTTCACCCTCATTCTTCAACTTGCCGCCCTGACTCTCAGTCCTTCCATCTCTCTCTCCTGCCCCTTGTGATTTAAGATTACAGTTTTAACTTCTGCTGTCCAAGACTGCCACCAGCAAGACTCCAAAGTTCCCCCCGGTCCCCGGGGAGGGGGGGTAGACAGCCACAAACCAGCCAGAAACAGGGGCTTTTGGAATAGATGAAGGGAAAAACCCACCCATCTGCCTTGCAGAAACCCTAAAATGGAGCTCACAGGGACCCCTCTGCAGTGGCGAGATCAGATGTGGATCTCTGTACCACCTCATCAATAGAAATCCCGCTGGCAGGCCGCCAGGCAGACAACCTTGGGCTCAGGCAACCACAGTATTCGCTGGCAACAGTCTCCACGGGTCTCCAGCTCAGCCCATCACTTTGGGGGAGGGGGATGCTTGACCTTGGCTTTGCCGTATCCAGCACGTGCTATCATGTTGGCATGAGGGCCAGATTTACCAGCTTCTGTTTTCCTCTAAAGGAGGTTGGGTTTTCTCTCACGTTAAAAGCTACCACCACCAAGCTGCCTGCATGGTATGAGGGCGTAGGGGTGGGGGCAGGAGGGAGAACCCCAGAAGGAGACCTAGGTGCTCTTTTACCCCAGGGGGGGGATGGCTCTGCCACGACTTCCTGGGAGACCTAATGAAAGGAGGTGTATCCCTATCAATGCAGTGAATGAATGAATGAATGAATGAATGAATGGACAATGTTTTCCATCCCCATCGATGGGGGACTCACTCACCCACTCACCACGCAGCCGTGCAGTGAGCGAGTCCTCTGTAGGGCAGGCTGTGCTGGGCTCTGGGAGCCGTGAGTTAATTTTAGTTCCGTCCTAATTACTAATGAGCCCTGTAACAAGCGCGGAAACAAAACTGCCAGTACTGGCTAGTACAGACGTGCTGCCGTGTCTCCCGTAGCAGGAGGCGGAGCCGCGAGGCTGGCACTGGAGCAAAGAGGTACGGACCGAACATCCTGTTTAAGGAGAAGCACTTGTGTTTGAACATCTCAGCATCAAGGTGTCTGCGAGTGTCCGAAACCCACGCAGGGAGCACTGGGCTGTGAGTCCCGGCTCCACGTCTCCCTGGCTCTGACCCCGTAAGCAGGCTCCTGGGCCTTCCTGAGTGTTTCTCCCCCGGGGAACCAGGACTGACGTGCGCCTTGGTGTTGTCAGGGACCCGTTAGGTAAGGATGTGAAAGTCCCCTCCCCGGGAAGACCGGCTCTGAGGACCAGCTCCTTTCACTCTGCTTCTGTCTACTCACCCAGCGGGGTCTGCATTTTGAGGTGGAAACCGCTCATCCTCCCTTCAGACGTCAGCCTGGGAAGATGTGCCCGTGCAGAGCTGATGGCCCGTTGCTCTGGCTCCGGGTTAAACGGCTGGCGGGAGGGTGAGCCGAGTGCCAAACGGCGTGAGATTCCATCTGTGAGTGCGGGCCTCGCCGAGGGCCCGGGAGCTGGGAACGGCGAGTTTTGCTGATGGGCCTGCCGAGGGGTTGGCTCCTATTGTCTCGTGTCAGAGCTGCTGGCGGGGAAGCTGGGGAGCAGGCTGCTTCCTCCTGTTCCCGCAGACTCTCGGCAGGTGCTTGAGGGGCATCCCCAGCAGTAATTAGGGGCCTCAAGGACTGATGAATCCCCAGGGGATGGCCAGGTCCCACAGGGTCTGTCTTGGTTGCCATTCAAACGCCGAAGGAGCACGGGGCTACGCAGGCACGGGGGAGCCAACCCGGCCACCTTCCGCAGGCTCGGGCTGGCTCTCCCTGGAATCTTAAATCTTCTGCAAAATGGAGTCAGCGAAACCATAACCCAGGGACATTTCCGAGAAATTGCTCTCTAGAATTAGCTGCAATATGGCTCTAATAAAGAGAACAGTCTATAAAACATTATCAGTTCTAATTGATAATTGGATTTTTTGTGTTGCCATAAGTAAGGCTAAAAGCTTCAGATATTGTATTTAAATTTCTGCTTTAAAAATCCAGGGAAACCCAGCCAGACTCTTCCATTAGAGAGACAGAGAGAGGGAGAGAGATTTGCATAATGCACATCGGAGACAAAACCGTGTGGACAGCAGGGGAGCACAGCTTTAGTAATCCAGAGCTCTTAAAAAATTTCACTTCGATGTAGTCTCCTTAATCACCTCCCCTCCGCGTGACACATGCTTAGTGCACTGTCACCTGAATGTGGCACAGGCCTGGCCCGCTCTCCCCAGGGTTGGTTCCAGTGGGCGTACTTGGGTTGAGAACGGAGAAGGCCCTACGAGGAAGCCTCAGGCTGCAGGACGCCGCTTGGGAAGGTCTGGGCCCGGCCCCGGGCAGGTGAGCGCCTGTGGACGGGCCAGTGTTGAAGGCCGTTTGCAGTGAGGTTACCCATCCTGCAATCCTGGTGCCGGAAGCGTCCCCAAGGACCATCCAGCTTAGACCCTCATTCATGTGACCAGTGTGGTGCGGAGCCCAGTACCTTCAGAGTGCCCTGGGGGCAGGGAGGGACACCAACTTTAAGTCCCAAGAGGGGGCAGTCAGCAGTGGGTCAGCTGGCGCTCCAAGGTCAGTAACTAGGCGAGAGGACACGCAGCCATTACATAAAACGTGGCCATCCAAGCTTTCTGGCAAAGAGTCTCTAAAGTTCAACATTCTACACTGAAAGATTAATGCTTCAGTTTCAGGCCTTGGCTTCTACGCCCCATTTGTCAACGCTGAGAAAGCAATGGCACCATCAGTGCCCCTCCCCAGGGCCACTGAGTGGTCAGAGCAGGACCAGGCAGGGGTGGTCCAAACACCAGCGCAGGAGTTGGTCTACCTGACAGGTGTTCTCTGTTAAACTGATGAGGGTCTTAGGGACACAGTAAGGTTGGTGGTTAAGGCTGGCTTAACCCAGATCCTGACTGAGGAGAAGCACGACCTTGCATGACCTTGCATCACCCTCCATGACCATGGATAGGTCCCGCTGGGTCTCCAAGGGCAGATTTCTCAGCCCGAGCAGATGGGAGCAGGACCCAGGCCACAAAACACTCACAACATCTAGTAATTCTGCGTCCCTGTGATTGTATGAGAGGACCCTGACCTAAAAGGACCGAGTGAGCACCGTGGGGTCCAGCACAGAATGAGGGGAGAGGTCACAGAAGAGGCATGTGTGCCTGTGTACATGCATGCTGGCTGTGTGATGTGTCTGTAGGAGCCCAGACCGAGAGCCACGCAAGAAGCAAACCCTGGGTCTTTGCTGTGGTTAAAGATGGCCCATCCGAGGGTCCCTGACACCCACAGTCTTGAGTCTGAGTCCTGAAAGCATCTCCCTCCACCGTGGAAGCAGGAAGCTTGGGACCATGCAGAGCCAGCAGGGTGCCCCCTGGAACCCACCCGTCTCCCCGTGCTGCCCTGGCACGGCCCCCCGCGTTCGCCGTGAGAGGCAGAGCCACGGAGCCAGCCTAGCTTCCAGCCGGATGGTGCAGTCCTTAAATTTGCCAAATTGCTACAAATCAGCCTACAATCACTTCTGTTTGCATTCCAATTATGGAGGAGGTGAATTTCACCGACTAAACAATTCATCAACTGAAATTCCCCTGGAGAAATATTTCTGTTGTCGAGACTGTCACCTTCGGATGGAGACCCAGCACCCGTGGAGCCACAGGTATAAAGCCCTGGGGAGGGGGGGCGGCTCCCAAAAACCTGCCCCTCACTGCTCACCACGTGGTCCAGAAAATCAGAGGATGTAACCTTGGAGAGAGCCACGTGCAGCCCCAAGAGAAGGAGTCACTTCAGTGCAGCACCCTGCTGAGCCCTGCAGCCCAGACGGGGCAACCGGGTGCCCTCGCTCCTCTCCCGTGACCTTGCTCACCCAGGACCATGACCGTCGCTGCCACTCCCACCCCATTCATGCCTGGCTGGCCGGTGCCGGGCGTGGTCCACAAGCCGCTGCCATAGACACAGTAATAGGGTCACAATCTGCCCTATTAGAATGGGTCTCGCGGGTGGTCTGGCCTGTGCCAGCCTCCTCATGAGGCTGTGACACAGGCACTTAACACCAGAGATCTATCTTCCCCAGTTCTGAAGGCCCAACGTCCAAGATCCAGGGGTGGGCTTGGCCGGTGCCTCCATTCCAGAGCCTGCCCCAGCTCCTGGCCGTCTGCCAGCCTCTCTGGCAATCCTTGGCTTGTAGAAGCCTCATTTCTGCCTCATGTCCACACAGCATTCTCCCGGGGGGTCCCTGTGTTTACATTTCCCTCTTAGAAGGACACTGGTCACATTGGACCAGGGCCACCCCACTCCAGCAATCTCATCTTAACTGATGACCTCTGCAACGACCGTAGTTCCAAATGAGGTCATATCCTGAGGTCCCGGAGGTTAGGACCTAGCGTTTGAATTTAGGGGGGGTGCACGACTCAGTCCACAGCATAACCCACCTGTCCCTTTGGTACGTCCGTGACGGAGAGCTTCAGGACATGTGCCAGAGAGGCATGCAAATTTGAGTGCCATCCTGTCCCTCAGTCTTGCAGACTGGTTCCCAAAGGGATCCTCCCCCTTCCCAAACATTAGTGTACCCTCGTTGTGTCCCGGGGAACTCAGCGGAGCGTGGCCAGTGTTGTTTGTGCGCTGGGCTGGTCCCTCCCACCTTGGTGAGCCGTGGTCTCCTTATGCGTAAAGGGGACGTGGGTCTCCCTCCAGGGAGTCACCTGCAGATGAAATAGGGCCGGGTGAGTCCTGGCACCTGCCTCCTGGTGCCACCCCCAGACACCTGTGCTCTTGTCCTCACGTCCCCCCTGTGCTGAGGGGCTGGCCTGGGATCCCGACGACAGAGCTGCCTCCGCCCACAGACAGGCTCTCAAGGCTTCCCGCACTTACACCATGATCTCTGCCTGACTCTCCATCCTCCTCCCAAATTCCAGCCCCGCTTCCCAGGACCCCTCCTCCAATAGTGATGACAAGCTCCGGTGACCTTGCACTGAGAGCTGCACTAGGCCTGGATGTGTCTTCGGTCACCTCGAGGGCTCAGGATCCAAACTGAATGTCCCCTGTCTCTGGAATTGGGATCCAATCCCGCTGGCCGACATTGGCAAGCCCCTGGGGACCCTCGGGGGGCAGATGCCATGGGAGCGGCTTGTGTTCATACTGAGGGAGCTCCTGCCACGCTCCTCATTCAGTAGAGACCGTCCCGCGGGATTCGCCCCAGCACACGAGGCAGGGCAGGTGGCCCCTCGGCAGCCGTGTCCTCGTCACACTAATGAGGAGGAGAGAGCGTGTGCAGGGAGAGCTCCTCTAATGGGCGTCCAGAGCAGCCAGCTCTAAATGAACTGCCTCTCCTTTTCTTATTCTCACTACTCAAAAGAAGATTCCCTTAAAAAAATTAAAAGTCGAAGGGAATTTGTCAAAGGGCCATTACCTGCAGACACGTCTACCAGGTGCCTGTCTGAGCACTCGTGCATAATTAATTAGCAGCACAGTCCCTACATTAAAGTTAAACACCCATTTTACCATGTTCCATATTTTCTGCTCGCATCACATCAAGCGGATTTCAAGGGAGACAGGTATGGGTATACAGTGCCAGGCTGGAGCTCTCACAGAGGCAGACGTCCCCAGAGAGCTGAGGACGGGCTTCGTCCTCACTTTTGGGTTCCACCCGGACGCCGTGGGCGAGAGATGCATGTGGGGCACGGGCACTTTCCAGTGCGGGAGCTAGAGCAGCTCCCCGTGGCCAGCAGTGCGTGCAAACAGCAGGCTGAGCTTCCCAGCCAAAAAAAAAAAAAAAAAAGAGATAGGTGATTTGTAGTTACAGTTTGGGATTAAGCAAGAGAAGTAGGAAAGGAGTAAGAAGACAAGGAAGAGGAAGAGAAGGGGAAGAGGAGGAAGGAGGAGGAAGGGGGAGGAGGAAGGGGCATCTCTTTCAACCTTCTTGTCAAGGAGAGATGGGGTTTTCTTTCTAAAGATCCAGGCTCCTCTACACCCAGGAGAGTGGTCCTAGGAAGGGGGATGATGGGGGAAGGTGGCATGAGCTGTTTTGCAGGGGGAAGCCCATCCTGGAAGGGAAGGCACAGGGGTCTGTGGTTAGGGGAACAAAGAAATGCCCCAAACCTTGGGCATGCAATGCCCCAAGTCCAGGAGAAGGACATCTGGTCGACTCCCTGAGGCATGGAGGGGACAGGACCCCCTCGGCAGGCACCTATGGAGGGTCGATCTCTGAACATGAGGCCTCAGGGTCCCCCGTAAGATGCCCTGTGGCTGAGCTCAGGCAGGAGAGATTCCTGGGAATGGGGTCCAAGCCAGGACACAGAGAGCAGAGGCTTCCAGACTCTGTCTGGGGGTCACCCAGAGCACCCCATTCCGGGGGACACTGGAGCGGGACAAAGAGGTAACAGGAAAAAAGTGAGCAGTGGTGGACTCATCTCCAGGCTTGGTTCTGAAGGAGCTGGCGAGAGCTGCATTTAAGAAATGGCATGTGTTTAACCGCACCTCTCACACAGAGGAGCTAGTCTTGCCACTACACGGGGCGAACACCGGTGTAGCAGCTGGTGAAACCATGCGTTTGAGAAACCAAGGGGAAGGAAGCCCCCCCCCACCCCCAGTGCACAGTACATACACTTTACGGGACGAGAGCCACGCACGTCATACCTTTCAAGCCTTCGGTCGGTCTGGAAATCAGGGACTGCACCTCTGTTTTCACTCAGTGAAACTGAAGCAAACGACTTGTCAAAAATTCCACAGGGGGTCATTGGTGTCATCAATGCTGACTTTCAAGAGTAATTCAGGATTGCCTCAAATGGAAGGATCCCTGAGATGTCTCATAAGAGAGACTAAACATTCGGGTGCCGGGGTTCGGGGGCTCATCCTGGCTCTGCTGCGAGCTAGCTGCATGTCAGAGACACACTTCACCTGTGCTCCCTCATCAGGGACGTGGGGGTGAGACTGGGGTCTCCCCCTGGAGAGGGGCTGTTCAGACTGTCACAGCCATGCAGGGCGGAGGGCAGAGCCAGCGCATGGGTGCCGGCTGGGGGCGGGCTGCTCTCGATTTGGTGAGACACCCGTGACACACCCCGTGCTCTCAGAGATGATAGAAATCCCTCCCGCAAATCCTTTCCCCATACTTAGCTTCCCAAGACAACTACCACCTTCTCCAACCTAATGAGAGATCTTGCTTTGGTGTCTCTAATGGTCAGTCTGCTGAGTCAGCCTGGCTGAGCTGTCGTCCCCAGTGAGTCAACCCAACACAATACAAATGCTGCAGTGAAGGAGTTCGGCAGGTGTGGTTAGCATCGACAATGAGCTGGCTCTCAGTAAAAGAGATCACCCTCGACAATCCGGGTGGGCCTGGCCCAATCAGGCGAAAGCCTTTCAGAACAGAGCTGAGCTCTCCCTGAGGAGGAAACGCTGCCTGTGGGTGGCCTCGCCAGCTGCTGGCCGAGAGTCTCCAGCCTGCTCTTGCTGATGGCCCACGGCGTGGATTCCAGACTTGCTTAGTCAGACCCACCACGGGGGAAACCGATTCCTTGGGGGAAAAAACCCTTAATATATGTATATCCAAATATTTCTATTTCTACTGCAGGTACAGATCTGCATCTCAGATCGATACAGATCACATATGCACATATCTACATTTCACATACCCTCAGCTGTGCACACATCCACAGACATACAGAAACAGAGATATTGTACAGATGTGGACGTAGACATGCAGATACGGGTGTGGATACACGCCGACAGGTGCAGGTATGGGTATGCAGAGAGACGCAGATCCAGGTCTCTTACTGGCTCCTTCCCCCTCCCCCAGAAGTACCCTGACCGATGCATGTCCTAAGTAAGCAACAAGCTCAGCAATCGGGAGGGACTCCCTTCAGATCCTCCCTACTCTTCACTGTCACACCCTGGAAGTGCTTTTCTCTTGCCCAAGGGGAAATTGTATCTGGAATGAAGCTCTTGGACGTCTCTGAGTCAGCCGGCAACCAGTGCGAGCCCCGCAGCTCCCGGAGCCGAGGCCCGTGTTTGTCTCGGTTTCCCGTTGCTGACCCAGCAGCCGCTCCAGCAGACCTTCCTGAGCCAGAGGGAGAGCCTTTCCTTGAACGCCTCGCTTTGATTCTGAAGAACAAGGCTCCATGTCAAGCCATTTCATCAGAGCCGCGTCCCTGTCTCCTGCGTGTGCCGCGGGAGGCAGGCACTTCGCCTGTGTTTATAAACACGCATTAATCAGGGGCATAGGGCTTCCTAATTGCCATCAATCTCTGAAACCCCACAATGAACACAGTTTTCTTCTACATTATTTTACATCTGAAAAGGCTTGTTAGGGCCTCGTGTTTCTAGGTGATGCATACAGGCAGAAAGGAATAAAAACGCAGTCGTTATCGTGAATTATAATCTCGCGGCTCATTGTACTGCGGAATACGTAATAGCAAGAGCACAGGTGAGCATCTCTGGATACTTGGGCGGTGAATGGGGTCTCATCAGGGAGGATAATGCTGCCTGATTAACAATTACAGAATTTACTATAACACAGTGCCACACCGCCGTGCTTAATCGACACCTTCTGTGCCGTGCCATTGGCCGCGACCATGCGTCTGGCCCGATGTGGGCTGTGGCTTTCCTTCCTCTTCCCCGCTAGACTCCTCGGAACCACGCTGCGCCGCGTGACGCTTTGTGAGGCTGGCTGAGTGACCTGCGAGTTTGTGCCGCCATCATAGCTCCACCCGCGGGTTCACCGAAGCCCTTTCTTTAGGAGACAAACAGGCACGCAGACCCTGCTTTCTAAGGCTTGGTGCAGCGGAGGCTGGGCTCATTTTCAAAGTGTTGGAGGGACGCCCTGGGGCGGGACGTGATGTTTTTGATGGAAAAATAAAGATTGGAGAATAGCACACCTATCAGGGAAAACCCACGCGGGGAAACACGATTGCAACCTACCTGCTTTTCTCCATGTTTGACTGTGGTTGGAGGAGAGAGTTGGCTGCTCACTGACTGTGAAGTAACCCTTGAATAGTATCGACGAGGGGGGTGAACAGCACAGGACTCTCTTGTTTGCAAAGATCTTCACTTATTTACCTAAGGAATCCTCATATCCATCTCATAGGCTGGGGAGAGGAGGAGGAGGAGGAGGGCAAGCTTGGCGCAGGTCCCCGCTGCCCAGCACGTGGCCGTCAGACTAGCATGGCTCGTGCACTGGCCTCCGCAGTACTAAGAGCCCCTAAGACGCAATTTGACTCCCTCCCTGTCTTGCAGCTGGGGAAACAGAGGCTCGGGGAGTTTAGCCAGGCTGCCCTAGACCCCACAGATGTTTAAGACTAAGCTTAAAAGCCGCTGAGAGGGAGACTTCCATGCTGAGCAGAGCGTGAGTGTGTGAGGGGACTGTCCTGCAGATGGGAGATAGGGTCATGGGGCTGAGAACCCCAGGCAGCTTTTGCTGAAGAGCAATCAGCTCGTTTGTCTGGGGGGCCTGGTGACAATGACCCATGTGTTGAGCTGGTGGCTCCTGAGTGCACTTGGGACATGACATCACAGCAGCCTTTGGTCAACGTGGAAAGGGATTATTGTACGGTTTCTTCTGCAATCTGGTCTAATTTAGAGGGTTTTATTAACTCTTCTCTCCTCATACTAAAGCCCTCAAGGGGGGTAGATTTTAAAGTGAATTTGGAAATCGAGTTTGGAACAGAAGCTGTCCATGAATTGACCATAGTGGGGGGTGGGAAAGGCTGAACAAAACAGGTGCATCCAGAAAGGCTCAGGTCCGGAGATTTTTAAAAACGAGTGGATGGACAGGTTAAGATGATTCCTAACGGAAGCTTAGAGATACGCTAAAATCTTACACGTTTAAAATGCCCTGGCTTGCTGAGCACCAAGCCCCTCTAACACGTCACCCTGTTCAGCCTCACGCTAACCCAGTGAGGCAAGCAGTATTTCACCCCCACCACAGATGAGGGAACTGAAGCTCAGAGATGTTACATAACTTTCCTCCAAGGGTCACAGGCTACAAGCATCAAAGGCTGCGCCCCACCCCAACCCCACTTCCACCCCTCCATCCTGACTTCCCACGGTGTGTTATAGAGGTCATGCCCCATGGGTCCCCCCATGCCCAGGTCGGGGCAGACTAAAGAAACCACTTCAAAGCAGGGAGTTGTCGCTTCAGGATGGGGGAAACGGCGTCACATCCTTACCTCGTAATTCCAAACCGGCGGGTGGAGGCCTTCCCATGGAGGCGGTCTCCATGGAAGCCAAGTACCTAGATGCCCTTGAGCTTAGAGAGTTTTGAGCGTAAAGCTGTGTTTGTAACTGTGTGAGTTGGACCTTCCGAGTACCCTCTGGACAGTCCTACATGCGGACAAGTGCTCACAGCTTTATCAGCCATGTCAGCAGAGGGAGTGGTGTGCAGTGTAAGCTGCAGAAGTCAGGAGAGCGACGGGGAGCCAGGCTGGGGCACCTCTGCAGTGTGCGCTGATCCAGAACGCCCACGAAGCACAGAGGACCCAGGCTCAGCAATCAGTCCAGACAACTCCTCTCCTCGCCCTATGACAGACAACAGCGGCTAACTTCAGTGGGCTCTTACCTCAGGCCGTACACTGGCCCTGAGCACCCAGTCTGCAACCCTGAGCCTCATATTTACTCTATGCAGTAGACACCATCCCTTTTTATAGATGAAGCCCAGAGAGGTTCAGTAACTAGCTTAAGGTTGCAGAGCTGGGGGGAATCCAGGAAGCCCCTTAGACGTTGAGTTCTTGACCACCACATTCTAGAGCATATCCCTCTAGTTCCCGTGAGTTTGTGAATGGCAAGATTCTAGAATCCACCTGCAGAAAAGACTCATTCCTCCAGCTCATCTCCTGTGAGAGGCAGTGAGGCTGGAGCTGGCTCCTCCACGCTGCCACCAGGAAGGGAGAGCTGGCACTCCCTGGTTAGAACCGACGGATGGAAAATGGGGCTAAGTGACAAAAGTTCTGAGAGCGTTGTTTGTGTCTTGGTTATAATTCTGTCTGGAGCTGAATATATCCCAAGATTTTCAGTTGCATGAGCCAATAAATCCCCATTTTTGCTTAAGACAGTTTCTATCAAGTTTTGTCACTTTCAATAGAAAGAGCCTTAACTGATTCAATATTCTCTCATTTTTCACAACTTAAATAGCATGTGAAATCTCAAGATGAAGTTGGCCTCTTTCTTCCTCAAGATAGAAGCCGAAACCACAGAAAAGCTGAGCAAGACATTCAGCATCTTGGGGCTAGCTCTGTGATGACAGGCAGGTGTGCTGGCCCACCGATAACCCTAGGACTTGGGCTATGCCTTTGCCTCTGATGTCAGCTTTGGGCCACCCCAACTCTGGGCATGTGCAGGAAGGGGGTGACCACCCACATGTTCCCCTGTTGAAATCTACTACTCCCCTTATGGGCACACAATGAGATTTCAGAGGAAATCTACTTTGATACGTTTTGAAACTTCAGACGTGGATATCGGCAGGAGCCTGGGACAAGAAAAGAGGTGGCGTGAGAGAGAGGCGGATGTGATTTTTGCAACAGTGGGCACACCGCCTTTTTAACTATAAACAAGAGAAAGCGAGTTGAAAGCCCTATCCACAGGGGACCAGACATCTAGTGCTGCTTGTTATTAAGTCATTATTGCTTTTGCATGCTCCTGACAACACGATATGCCTCCAAACTGTTTCACCCACAGCTGATTAATGTGTTTTAGAATTTTCCTCCAACTATCAACATGGATGAGTTGATTAGCTCATTAAAAATTTTCCTCTTCTTTCAGAGTCCAAGAAAATCACATTTGTTGTAATTCATTGATTTAAATAGAGATGGTTGCCCTCCAATAAGTCCTAATTTCACAGAGAAAAATAATTGGAAAAGTTATTTATCTTAATGTCAATTGAACCTAGCTAATTAGACATAACCTCAGTGTTTTGTACTTACCGAACACTGGGCCCCTGAGTCCTGTAATGGGGTTTATGGATTTGAAAGAGTTTTGAGGAATAAGAATTGGAAAGGAGTAGGGAACTGGGGTCCTGGCTGGCCAGTCTGGTTCATTAGTTTGTGATGGTGTCCGTCTCTCTCTTCCTCTGTTCCTGCCAGTGAAGTTGCTAGATTCTTACCAGGCGGAACCAGCCGTGGTAACAATAAAGGGACAGTCAGTTAAACCCATCCTGCATGCTCACTCTGCATCCCTTGCGACGTTCAAGGCACTTCACACAAAACAGCACGTTTCATCTGACAGCAGGTCTTTCCTCCTTACTGTGGAGGAAATGGAAGCACCAGGAGACACCATCACTCAGCCCAAATCCTACAACCAACCAGCAAGTGACAAGCCAGCATTCAAATCTGCATTTGCTTTCTCACATCCACGTTGGCTCCTTTCCCATGAGAACAGGGGTTGGGGTTAAGGGCCAACCACAGACGTGGAACTTGGTGCCAGCACGCCTGGGCGAGTCACTGGAGCCTGAGTGTCCGCCATCTTGTTTGGAAAGCAAGGATGACAGAGTCTAGTTCGTGGGGCTGTTGGCAACACCAGGGAGCTTGTGTATTTGGAAGGTGTCTGGCGTAGGGAAGGATCTCCACATATGTGTGAATGTGACGGAAAACTGCTGTTGTGATCAGGATACATTAGATGGCCAAGGCGAGGAGATTCTGCAGGTGCCATTGAGGTCCCTTAGCAGCTGGTATTGAGTCATTCAAAAGGGGGACCATGCTGGGAGGACCTGGGTTCTAGAGAGAGAGAAAGATATATGGATACATAGATAGAAAAACAGATGCAAAGAGAGTTAGTTATACTGTGTTTCAGTTTTCTCCTGCTGTGTAACATATAACCACAAATTTAGTGGCTTAAAGAACCACAGATCTGTTATCTCATCGTTGCTGTGCATTGGGAGTCTGGTGGAGTTAGCCGAGCTCTCTGCTCTCGGGGTCACCAGGCTGACATAAAGGTACCCACCAAGGTGAAGTCCCATCTGGGACTAGAGTTCTTTTCCAAGCTCTCTGGTGGGTGATATTCTGCTTCTCGTAATGGTAGGACTGAGGCCCTCGGGTTCTAGAGGCTGTCCACTTCTCCCTGCCATGTGGTCCCCTCCGGAGCGTGACAGCTTGCTGCTTTCCAGACCAGCAGGGGAGCACCTGCTGCTTCTCGCCTTGTTCGAGGGATCGCCTGATTAGGCCTGGCTCATCAAGGACGATCTCAAGTGGGTGCTAGGCAGAATTCTAGGATGGTCCCCACAGTTTCCACACCGTGGTGCACACAGTCTGTACATCCTCTCCCTTGAATGCAGGCAAAATTTATGAATATGCTGGGATCACTCCTGTGAAGGAACAGGTTATGTTATATGACAAAGGTGAAGGGATTCTGAAGATGTAATTAAGGTCCAAACCAGATTATATAACAATGAGGACCATCCAGAAATGGGTGGTTTCCAGGTATGGCTTGATCAAGGACCAGCTCCACTTCCTTAGGATAATCTTGATTCTCCATTTCTCTATGCAAAGACTGGCTTCCCTCACGGAGGAGAAATTACTGGAGGAAGTCTGCGTGAGTGTCTGACCGTCCTCAGTGCAAGTGCACACCTCTTTTCCTCCAGCCGTCAAGCAGCAGAACGCCCCAGTTAACCGATGTCCGAGCCAGGACAACTCTATGTGCTGATCCGCCTGTGTCCAGGCTTCTGCCCATTCCTGAGCTCATGCCTGTGGCAGGGTGGGCAGAAACACTCAGCCTGACGCACACCATTCAGGGCCCACTCCCGAGCCTGGAGCTGCGGGTGGTATAAACTCTGCTCAAACCAGAGCTGCTGCAGAATGGGGAGGCTGCGTGGTTGCCTGAGTGGCTGTCCCCGGAGTGCCACAACGATGCTGCTGAGCGATTGCACTCATCAGGGCCTACAACAGCCACCAAGCAGTTCAGTGCCGGGCCGGGTGCCAGGCTAGACATGAAAGACACAGTCCCTGCCCTCCAAGAGCTCGCAGCTTTCTGGGAGACAAGCCAGTGCCAGACAATTCTAATAAAGCATGAACTCACCCAGAGTTGTGCCACATGAAACCCCTCCTTAAACTGGGACACACTGGGTTGGTACGGGGAGTGGGTTTGTGGCTCTGCAGGGAGAGGGAAGGAGGGAGGAAAGATGGTCCAGACCCTCCCCACTCTGCCAGCCATGCATCTGTGTATGGCCATCGGGGTTCAGGCCCGCCTCCTGTCAAAAGTCTCTATTAGTTATCTAAGCTGTGTAACAGATGACCACACATTTGGAAGCCCATAACACCTTCCACCGATGATCTGGGGCTTCCAGAGGTCAGGAGTCTGGGCACAGCCCGGCTGGGTTCACACAAAACTGGGATCAAGGCATCAGCTGGCTGGGGCCCCTTCCTGGAGCTCGGGGTCCTTTTCAAGCTCATGTGCTGTTGACAGAATTCAATTTCTTGCTGTTGTAGGACTAAGGTCCTTGCTTTCCTGCTGGCCCACGGCCAGGAGCTGCTCACGTGGTTAACACCATGGCAATGTCCTCTGTCAAGGCCAATAGGAGAGCATCTCTGTGGCTCTGGGTCTCTCTGACTCCTTTCTCTGATTGCTAGACTCTTATTTCAAAGGGCTCACTTGATTAGGTCAGGCCCACCTACACAAGGGAGGGAGTTATACAGGGTATGCAAACCAGAAACCAGAACTCCTGAAGGCCATCTTCAAATTGAGCCTGCCACAAAGTTCCACCCTGCTGGTGTAGGAGAGCTTCTAGACAGAATGGAGACTTAAAATGAACGATTTCTTTTTAAAGGAGCAACTTTCTGGAGGCCACGTTCATGGGTAAAAATGAAGCAGCAGACCCAAAGCCAGAACGATCTCCTTCCCAGAATGATTGTAAGGGGTGGGGAGCGCCGTGGTGGCCCCGTGCTGGCTGTAGCCAGCCAAGGGCAGTTCAGCCCAGTCCTGCTGCAACGGATATGTGAGGTCCTTTCTGTGCGGACTCTCTGCCCCAGGGCTTTGCACCTTCTGTAAGATTCAGGAAGCCCCCGGGACCTACCTACCGTCCTTCTATCCCATGTCTGTGGAGGGGCACAGAGGTCTTGCCTCTGATGTAAAAGGGCAAGCTGCTGCGAGCTAGCTTGGAGGAGCCCAGTGCCCCACAGAAACCCCGCTGAGGTCAGGAGATGTCACCCTGTGGAATCAGTGTCCAACTTGCCGGCAACCCACATAAGCCCGAGTTCAGGAGACAATCAGCCGTTGAGTTTAAAAAGACTAATAAGCCCGACTCAAACCAACCTGGGTAATTTCCATGCTCCTTCCTCTGCTACGGCTTGCAAAGAGAGGCTCCCAATTTGTGGGAGGCGGAGGAAGCTGGAGAGAGGATCAAAGGGGTCCTTTCTCTCCCTTCATTAAAAATGACACGTCTCGTTCATTTTGAAGGGAATGGGAGCTGTCTTGAGGTTCCTGTCCTAACACTTTGAGATTTTTCTCTGTTAAGAACTTGAAAAATATGCAAATACCCTGCATAGAACCAGGCACTCTGCTTTTTTTTTTTTTTTTAATAGGTTGGTTCTGATGAAGACTGATTTTGCTCAAAAGTAGCTGGTTTTCTTGAGCTCAGAGTCTGTTATCATTCTTCTGCCTTAAATGAGTTTCTGCTGTATTTCAACCCTCTGCTGAGGGAGATTGCAGGTGCAAAAGGCTTATTACAACAAATTACCTTGACATCAGCTCTTTCATAACATTAGCTCCTTCCTAAGAGCTCACCTCAGCCCCAGGTGAGCCGCTCTGGCCCCAGAACAGGAGGAAGATACCTTATTTCAGACACTCAGTGTCTCCGACTCAGCGGTTTCAGCCTCGGCTGGACTAATGCACACTGTCCCCTGAGCACAGCAGATCGTCAGCTTTCCAAGGGGACTCCTTTGCATAGCAACATGCACGTGTGTGCACACACACAGGAACGCATGCACACATGTTGTATGCACATATACCGTGCACGTGTGCTGCACCCATGTGCTCACTCAGTCTAGACCACTGGGATCAGTGGCTGAAATTAATGGGCACATGGAAGTCCCCAAGCTCAACTTTTCTTGGAGGGAAACCAAGGATCATCCAGCAAACATACTTCTTCCTTGCTGCCTTCCCTCTCTTCTTTCTCCATTCTTCTTGTATCAGCCAGGAAAGACGAGGTTAGGCTGCTGTAACAAGCAGCCCCAAAACTCAGTACTTCAACATAACCAAAGTCATTCCTCATCACTCAAGGTCCTCGCAGGTGGGTAGGGGATCGGTGATGACTGTCATTCCTCGGGGAGGGTGAGGCTTTGTGACAGCACAGCTCCTGCTTTCACTGCACGGATGAAAGAGGATGCGTGAATACACATGGGGTTGGGGTTGTCTGTCAGAGTTAACACACTCCTTTTGCACGCCCTGTGCTGCACTGACCAAATCACATCCCATGGCCACTCCTAACTTGAACGGTGCAGGGAGCCATGGTTCTACCATGTGTGCAGAAGAACCAGATATACTTGGTGAATACAGCACAAATACTTACCACACCTCCTGAATGAGTCGCTAGGGCGGCCATGACAAGCACCACCTGCCCAGCTGTAAGCACCAGAGCTACCTTCTCCCATTCTGCAAGCTAGAGGTCCAAGAGCAAGGTGTCAGCAGTTCACTTCCTTCTGAGGCTGTGAAGGAGAATCTGGTCCAGGCTTTTCATGGCCTTTCCAGCTCAAGAAAGCCATGCAGGTGCCACGGAGAATCAAGTATCATCCATGGAGCGTGACTTTGGAAATATGTGTGCTTGGGAAATCTCTCAACTTTTCAAGCCCTTACTTTCCCTTATCCATGAATGAGGGATAAAAATACGATCCTTTGGGGTTCTCCACAGAGCAAAATAAAAGAAAGCATGTAGAGGACCGAGTGTGCTGTGAGCAGAATGGGTGACAGGCGTCCCTGCCGCCCAGGGATGGATTCATGGGTTGCGCAAAGGCCTGTGCTTAGAAGGGCCCATGTGTGGTTTCATCTCTTGCTGTTTTGAAATTCATAAGAATTCATGAACAAAGGGCCCTACATTTTCCTTTTGACCTGGGCCCTACACACTTTGAAGCCATTTCTCCACCAGAAAGTGGGCTTCGAGGTGAACACTTATTTCTTGTTATTTTCTTTTGCAGGGAGGATCCCAGGGAGAGATCAGAACTCCACCATGAGGAAGGGAGGAGATGCCCATGCACCCAAGGCACGTCCCATCCTGGCTGGCAGTCCCTGAGGATGGATGTGCTGAGCAGAGGCGTGAGGGAGGGATTGGCAGGTGCACTTGGAGAAGGGGCCCCTCAGAGCTCCTGTCACAGGGGACATCGTGCTTACGATCAAACAGCTCTTGCTCATCTGGGCGGGGCTTAGCTTCGGGAGCTCAGTGTCCCGACTGCACGTCGTCCTCAAGCCTGCAAGTTGGCATCATGACCCCCAAAGTTATAGATGAGGAAGTTAAGCCTCAGCAATTAACCCCCAGCCCAGGGTCGAGCAGCTGACAGCCGGGTCGGAGCACGACTCCCTCCGCCTCAGTGTCCCTCGGTTTCCTCAAGGCCAAGATGTCGATTGCTCCGAGACCACAGCTAGCTGGTAAACGATGCATGTGTGAAAGGGTCCTGCCTGCGTGCAGTGCTGAACAAAAGTGCCCTCAGGTGTCACTTAGGATGTTTTCAAGTAAATAAAATAATAGAAAAAATTAGGAGAAGAAATGGAAGAGTCAGGAATCCTGAACAGTCGTAAGAGAGACTCACAAGAACAAATTATGTCCCGCGTTCTTTATTGCGTGTTTCCTCCCAGTAGAATTTCCAAAAAAAAAAAAAGAAAAAAGATGATTAGACACAGTTGGTGCTATATATTTAGACTCATAAAATGTTTGATAGCATCTTGTGGAATTTTTACTGGTAGAATTATTTAAATTGGCCGGGTCGAGAACATCGTCACAGAGATTGAAGGCTGGATTATTGCCGGTGAATACAGGGTCATAATAAATGGCAAAAAGAGATCATTTGAAGACTGGTGTTCTGGGGTTTGCAGAAATTCCATGTTTTAGTTAACTCCTCTATCAATAATTAAAATAAGTAATTCTGGCTCTCTGGGAAAGGAGGCTGTAGTTGATGTGTTTGGACACAGATATAGTCCAAACATCGGCGACCACCACCACCACCACAATCATCAACCACCATCGCCATCATCAACCAGCACCGGCACCAGCAGCACCATGACTGCCACTGTTACAACAGCCGCACATCTACCGGCACCACCAACACCAACACATCATTATCAGGAACAACCCCCACCAGTACAACAACTGCAACAACAAAGTCAACAACTGTAACCACCACTGTCACCACCACCACATTAACAACAACCACAAGAGGAAGCCTGGGTTGAACATCAGGATGGAACTGTGCAGAGACCGCCGTGATCGTGGCTCGTCCTGTCTTCGACTTTGGCTCCTGGCAGAATGGATTCCAGCTGGACACTGTCAAGCAATGAAGAACGGCTGGTCCAATCTGATCTCCTTCGTCTCCGGGCTTCCTTCCAAGACCGAAATACAAACCCCTTGAAAGCAAGAACTTTGCCGGCCTCTCCACTCTGCAGCGCTGGTGTCTGGAGGGGAGCAGGTGCCTCAGGCATATTTCTGGAACAACGGACAAGATGAAGAGGGGCTTTGCAAGTGGACATGCCCAGACAAGTAGCCTCTTGGCATCGAGGCTGCCCTGCTGGTTGATCCGCGGTGATGGAGGGGCTCTATGGAGGCTGATGCCCACCTTTCCCCCGTGCACGTCAGCATCGATAACAACTGAGCTCCCTAGAATCCGGCATGGTTTGCAAAGCACTTCGGCAGTGCTCAGAGTTCTGATCCTTGCAGCAACTGGAGGGGGTACATGGATCTGGCACTCTCGCTGCCTTGCTTTGCTCACCAGGGAAAGGACACACAGAGAGGGGACTGGCACAGCAGGGTCTGGGGGAGGCACTGGGGAGGTGGGGTCCGGCCTCATCTGAGGTGAGGGCACCTTCCTTTTCCATCTCTCACATCACCTCTGAGCGTTTCCGTCACCGGGACACCAGCCCCAGAGCTTTGCAATCGCTCTTCCCTATCCTTCAGCTCTGCCAGGTTTCCTTACTTACATAATCCGTGGGTTTTTCGAGGGTTGTATGGTGGTGTGTGTTTATAGGACCCACGGAAGACATTGTAAGCGCAATTGTGAGCCACTCCAACTTTCCCCACCTGTCTGGGGACGTGGCCGCGGCCACAGGGGTGTGGCTGAGGGGTATTTGAATTGCAGGGGGGGGGGGCGTCCTGGGGGTGGTAGGGTGTGTTACCGGTGTAGGGCTTGTGAACTCTGGCATGGGAACAGCTTCTAGAATCCCCCCTGCTACCCTGTGTACCCACTCACTAAGACTTGTGAATTAGAATTGCGTCTGTAAGGTCCAAGCTCGTGCGCGATGCCATCAGCAGTATTCGTGTGTGACATGCGGGTTTCACACATGTTGAGATATTGGGTCAAGTCTTGGTATATCCAGTGTCTCTTGTCTTCACCAAGGCTCAGAGTTTTAGCTGAAGGAACACACGTTGCCACCGAGCCATGTGAAGCGTCTCGAAGCAATAAATGTCTCAGTGACAAAACTATACAAATTCATCAATGATTCAACCTGTACCGTGTGGGGTAATTTGACCGCGGTGATACCGCTCAATGCAACGCGGCAGCAGCAGCAAGACGCACTGGTTTCTAATTTTTACAATTTTTTCAGGTTTATGGATTACCCTCAAATTCAAATATGAGGAAAAGCAGTATTCTAAATGAAGCCAAAAATGTAGACCAGAGGAAAATGCATTTGTCAGCCTTTTAATATTTCAAAGGCATTATGATTTTTTCCCTCATTTTAGATATCCATCCCATAATCTGAGTTTGTATATATATATATTTGTGTTTTAAATATAAGAGGGTCCTAAAATTGTATATGTTTCTTGCACCCCCAAACGTGGATTCGCTCCTGCTGGTGATGATTCTGAAGGTTCCCTGTCCCCAGAGTAAGCACGATCACTGGTCAGATTCTGTGTTTGCTCTCCAGAGGCTCATCGCCCACTGCCCGAGGCCTCGGCTTCATCTCTGGGCTCCCCTGTGCATCTGGGGGAAGGGTTGCGGTATGCTTCCCTAAAGGCTGCCGTTTCACGGAGGTCGGGCTCGCTTTAAGGTGCAGGTGGTCATGGCTTTTGCAAGCGAAGGTTGCCTTCTATTTGGTAAACCAGTTTTCTCATAACCTCCCTGGCTTGCAGTGTGTCCCAGGCCCGAGCAACCACAGGCAAAGCCGTCCTTCCTCCTCGAGGCTTAAGCCTGCGCTCCTTACTCATTTGGGGGCCTCTGTGTTTGGCTCATCTTCTCCTGAGTGATGGCTTCTTTGAGACCATCGGAAGCGCAGACATGGGTGGGGAGTTCCCACCCTCGATCCGCCCACTGCCCCTGGACTGGCTCTACCATTCGGCCAGGCAGTATTAATGCGGGAGTTTTGTGGAAGGCAGAGGCCCCCACGCCGACCCCCAATTGTCTGTGGTTCAAAGCTGTTGACCTTCCCCAGCCAGCAAGGTCGTGGGACCTGGAGACTCGGGCACTTGGTATGTGGGTACCGGCAGAGCGCCTTCCCCAAGCAGAGCTGTGGGCCTTCCCCGCACCCCTGCCCGCAGGGCCGCTGGGACCTGCCTGTGCTCCTCCCTTGTGGGACTTTGCTCAGACCGAGGGGAAGCTGTCCACTAGTACTAACTTTCTGACTCTTCTCAACTACTTCTTCTCCAGCGGGGGGTGGACCGTCCCTGGTGTCGCCAGCGTCCTGAGACTGCCCCGCAGGGTGCCCGGACCGGCCGCCACTCCCAGCCTGCGAGACCTGGGCCTCCCTGAGTCAGTCCGCATCTCCTGGGTGTAAGTATGGCAGCTCCCACTTCTGTATTTATTAGAGAACAGTCTGCAGTGCTCTAGCTAGGGGAGCAGACTGACGGGGGTAGAAACGTTCTCTCACGTTCTAGTTCAAGGGAAGCAATTCACAGCCAGCCGGCCATGTCTGCACCGTCCTCTGGGCCACAGGGAGGCACCAACGCCTGCCACCCCCAGGCCAGGCGCATGAGAGAAGGACCAGGGAGGCACAGCTGATCCATTTCAGGGAAAGATCCCAAGATGCAGCATGTCTCACTCCCACTCACGCCCACTGGCCTGAACAGAGCCAGATGACCGCACCGCGTGCAAGGACGGATGGAGAAGACTGTCTAGGCGGCCGTCTACCGGGCTACAGTCCTTTCCTGAGGACCCCGAGCGGGTTAAGAGGAGTAACGGGCAGCCAGCACCTCCCACACGTGACCGAGGCTGGTTCTCCCCACCAGGCCCCGGGGAGGGCAAGCACAACACCGCATGGCAGTCGAGTCCACGAGCGCGGGCCCATGCAGCGCGGGGAGCGTGTCTGCCACCCCGCCAGCAAGCCTGGGTTACCAGCCTCATCCCCGCCAGCTCCGCTTCCCGGGACCATCGGTCTGGGACAGACCCTCGTTCAGGCTCTTTGCACCTAAAAACCAGAACCACAACAAGGCAAGCGGACTGCTCGCCATCACCCGGGACTGCCCCCCCCCCCAGGTTGTGCAGGTGCCCAGGGCGTGGGGCTGTCCAAGAGAAGCGTGGATGAGGGGACTTCTCTCCGTCTTGTCTCCCGTGGGCCTGAGGCCGTGTGTGGCGTGTGTGCATGACTGCGTGCACACACGCGTGTGTCTGTAGGTGAGACCCCGGGACACATGGTTCCCTCTTCAGGCAAGAACGTGAAAATGCCGGAGAAGCCACGCCTCTCATCCCCTAGATAAAGTCAGGTCTCTCCTCTGCTGGAGGCGTGTGAGAGGAGCTGGGGCTGAGGAGGAAGATGCCCGCGGGGGGAACGCAGAGACCATCTCACAACCCCACGCCAGGACGGCAGCCACGTGACCCCATAGGTGCCATAGAAGGGACATGCCGGCGGCCCCACGGATGCCCCCCCTCAAATCCACAGTCTGCTCCGTTAGTGACAGACGGACTCTTGTGGCCCCGACCACAGGCTCGTGGACACACCGTCATCATCAGAAGTCACGGCCACACACCCCTGCACGAGGGCACACACTTTCCTACACACCCACGTTCCTGCAGCTGCACACAGACCCCACACCCTTGCGTACCCACAACACCCTCTACACACCCTCACGGGCTCCACACCTGTGCAAACACCCCACAATCACACCTCCAGAAACACGATTCTCATCAGGAACCGGAAACCATCCCAACCCATCGGTACGTTGCTGCATTGACATTTATGCCCAGTAGGTGTCAGACAGATATTACCGGCTCCTGAGGGGCAGTAGCCCCTTCAGTGAGTCCCCAAAGGCCAGAGTAATAAGATGTGTTAACACAAGAAACAGGAGCCAAAAGAAGAGTAGAGGCGCCAGGACTCTTGGCTGCAACGTCGTCCGGAAGAGCCCGTTACCTGGGCTCTCCTGGCTCCTGAATTAATGCGTGCACACGTTCCCCAGGTGCAGGAGGCCAGGTGCTGGTGGAGTTGGGGCGTCAGTTCACAACCTTTGGGGGTACCATCTGCATACAGTGCTCAGGATGGGTGGGGTGTGGGGGTGGGGGCCTCCTAATGTATTTGCACAACCCTATTGAGTGTGTCTGTCGGGGGTGGGGGAGCAGTGAGTGCAAACCCAGTGCATCGTGGTGGGACTGGGCAGGCCTGTCTGGGCACTTCCAGGTCTCCAAATGTGGCCCCAGGAGTCAGCCTGAGCTGATGGCTAGCCTGCAGGGGGCTGAGGGCGGCGGGCTCCCCTCAAGCCCTTGGTCTTCCTGGTGTCACCTGGGGACCTCACGGGGCACCCCTGCTCCACGCTATGCTGGCAGCTGGTCTTGGGTCTGAGTAAAGGGAAACGTGTGCTGGGAAGCAGAGGTCCCTGTGGTTATTTAGGAAAGGAATTGCTACATCGTATTGGGGTTGCTACCAGCGGCTTCCCGATCCTGTCTCCGTTTCTCAAAATGATACGTTGACTGTGGCTTAAAATACCCCAGACATTCCTCTCTGCCTTAATCACAATCATTAGGTTTGGAAAATAGCTAATGATGGGTGGGTTTTGTTGTTGTTGGAGTTTTTGCGTTCTTTGCTCCGCTTTCATAATAAGCCAGCTGGCCTCTGGCCCACGTGGACCAGAAGTACTGTGGCCCCTTCCTGACCCAAGGACTCGGCATCCCATGCCACGGTCTCTGCTCTGGGGTCTAATAGCCCAGGACGGCTTACGGGAGCCCTGAGAGGTTTCACAGTGAACCCCTGCTTGTAAGTGAGCCGTTCCTCCCCAACCTTGGAGCTCCTGACCCACCCTGAGCGCTCAGTAAACGTGAGCTGTTACTTGGTATCATTATTAATAAATTACAGAAGAGAATTTCTCCTTCCTCTGTCTATGTCTCTCTTCCTCCACACCTCCCTCTCCAAACCGCGGGGTGCCCTCTCCCTCCCACAGCACAGTCAGGGCCACGCTAGCTTTCGCAAGTATCAGCTTGGGCCTCCAATGGGTTGATGGGGGTAGAGAGCATCTGTGAACCCCCTTAAAGGAGGTGCACAATTCTGGACTTACATCACCTTCTATGAGGTGGTGGGGGGAGGGGCGCAGCTTTTCTCAAATTTGCAGAGTCCAGAAGCCCCAGGCACAGTGCGGCTTCACCTCCTTTCCTGGGAGCTGGAGTTTCTTCCACTGGATGCGGAATTCCTATTATCATGCTAATATGTTAACAGAGTAGTGGTTTCTCCCCATCAGGAATCCTTAACCCGAGTTAATCTGCAAAATCAGAATAAGAAATGGGAAGGCCCCTGGGGGCACCGCCTGATGTTAAATCCTGGACCCTGAGGAGGTGACCACCTGTCTCTGGGTCTTGGTTTTCTCCCCCATAAAATGAGGGCCCTGACTGGCAAGGTGACGGCAAGTCCCCATTTACAGGAGAGGCTGCGGTCACGCCTTTGGTCACTTTTATGGCCCCCTCACTCTTTGCTTCCTCCCTGGGAGGGCCTGAGGCTCTGACCCCTGCAGCTCTGATCTCAGTGCCCCTGCGCTGGAGGGGATTCTTGTGGGGAAGCTGGAGGCAGCACTCGGGAAGGGAGCACTGGGAGGAGGGGCGGTTCTCTCGGTGTGGCCTCTTGAGGGGCTTGGTCTCTCTTCCAGGCTTCTCATTCTCCCCCCTGAAGTGTCTACCGAGGTCTCAGACCAGGACCTGGGTTCTCCTCTCTTGCCTCACTTTTGGCAATACTCGTGTCTGTGTGAGTGGCTCCCACTGGTGTTGTGCAGTATACAACCTGTGAGGCAGTGCATGGTGATCCCGTGCGTCTGAAGTTTTCAGTGACTGCCCCGTATTCTGCTGACCTTTTAAATATACATAAAGGTGCATAAAACATCACTGCTCAGATTACTAAATGGTGGTAAAGCATACATCCATGTAACCATTGATGGGGTTTGGGAATATAGGGAGGTTCAGTGGGAGCCGACGACCAAGAAAGAATTCATGAGATGTCTTTGTGAAAAATGGTGGTTTATGAAAGCACGGGGACAGGACCCGTGGGCAGAAAGAGCTGCTGCCCTGGGTTGTGGGGGGTGGCTGACTGTGTACTATGGGGTTGGGGGAGGTCAGGAAAAAGGGAGGTTTCAAGAAAGTACTTTCATATGTTAAAGAAGATTCACAAGAGGAGGCCTTGCTATTGTCAACTTGAGGCTGTTTACCCCTCTAGTGAGGCGTTAGCACTGAGATGGTTGGGAGCTTCCTGGAGGAACATTACACTCTGCCCGCCTCAAGTGTCTGTCTGTGGGCCGCAGGTTAGTTCAATTGTATCTCCATTCCCTTCCGGAAGCTGGTTATTGCTGGAAATGCTTTGTTCTTGTAAATCCGCTAAGACATTTGTGAATTGCGGGACTCAAGTCTTGCAGGATTGTGGTCTCTGTAGGTTACCATTTCTTTGTCCTTTGGGGCCCCCGGGAGCGCCTGAGGAATGTCACGTCATCCCATGGGGGAGGTTGCGGGGTGTCAGTTTCTGCTCTGTCCTCAGCTTGCCTTCTGTGCCCTCATCAACCATCACCCAAATCCGGACATGGACTTGGGCCCAGGAAGATCTCACGTCTCCCTTCCACAGAGCCCGGGAGGTCAGGACTTTCAGGACAACCACTTCTTGCTTTCGCTGTTGCTGTTGCTGCAGTGAGGCCAGCCCAGCGCACGCCCCAAACACCACACCTGAGCCTCACGGCTGCTGGGAACGCCGTGTAACCTGAACCAGGCCATGGGTATTCCGGGTCTGGCTGCTTTCACTCAACATGTGCATGGATGTACTTGCGTTCATCTTTATTGCTGCTTAAGTCTTTCAGTGAGAATACACACCCTTCATGTATCTATTCTGCTGATGGAAGTCTGGCTTGTTTCCAGTTTGGGGCTATTGTCATCAGGGTTGCTATGGTCAGTCTTGCATACGTGACCAGGTGCTTTTATGCACCAGGCTGCATGCCGGCGAGTGTGAAATCAGCAGGTCACGGAGAATGCGTCTGTTCAATTTCAGCAGATAACGTTCCCTTTGTTGGAAAGTAGCTGGAACCATTAACGTGTGTTTCTGTCCTACATCCCCAACAAACAGTAGATAATGTCACATTTTTGCCAAACACGTAAGTTCAAAGGGGTATATTCTGGGATTCCTTTTGCATTTCTCTGATGATTAAGGATATTGTGCACTTTTTCTTCTGTGTGTTGGCCATTTTTAGATCCTTCTTTGTAAAGTGTCTGTTCAAGATGTTTGCCTTTTTGTTAATGGGCTATTTACCTTTTTAAAGTTTTTTTTTTTTTAACTTGTAGATTTTTTTTAAGTATTACCTCTCCCTCACCCCTCCGCAAGTCAATTTCCAAAGCCACCTACTTCTCATTTAACATGCATTTTCATATTTAACTCCAGACCCTGGTCTTCTGTATGGCCTCTTAAAGTTTGCCATCCACGCAAGTGCCAGATGTGAGCATGAAAACCAAGTCTCCATACGTCAGTCCCTGCGTCAAACCCTTCATCAGCTCAGCATACAGGAACTGATCTCTTAGCGGCTGCTCGAAGGCCTCTTTCTACTGGCCTCACCCGCCTCCTCGGCAGCTCTGGTGAGACTTTCTGTCCACGTTATAACACCAGAATACTCACCTGGCTGCAGGTGTTAGTTCACTCGTCTCTGACGCCAGCCGCTTGTCCCTGGAATATCCCGCATGCTTTTGAAAACCAACATTATTGAAGTCAGTTTGCAAACAATAAAAAGCACCCATTTTAAGTGTAGACTTTGATGAGTTTTGACAGATGTGTAGGCATGTGTAACCACTACCAAAAATATATCTAGAATATTACAATACTGCAAAAAGTTGCCTCGGGCCGCCTTGCAGTAAAACTTACCCCTCCCAGGGCCTCCCACCAGGCAAACTCTGATCTGCTTTGCGCTTCTCAGTGCCTGCTCTAGGATGTGACGGACTTGGAATCGTCATCGTGTGTGCTTCTTATCTTGCTTCCCTGATTGTGCTCAGTCACATCATTGTCTCCTGGCACTTGCATCCTTTGCCACACAACAGCGTTCCTTAGTGCGGAGACGCCACGATGCCGTAGCCCTGTCACCTGTCAATGGACAACTGGGTCTTTTCTGCTGGGGACTGTTAGGAATACAGCTGCTATGAACACGCGTGACTTAGTCTCTGTGTGGACGTGCCTTCATCGCCCTGGCATAATTGACCAGGAGCGCAGTGCTGGCATCTATGCAAACTATGGAGGCTGTCAGACTATTTCCCTAAGTGTTTGGGTACCACCAGCAATGCGTGAGCATTCCAGTTACTCCACACCTCACCACTCTTGGTGTCTTCACGGCGAATTTAGCCGTCCCGAGGTATAAAGGTGTACCTCATTTCACAATTTTAATTTGCATTTTCTGATGACAAAGAGGCTGAGCGCTTTTCATGTGCTCACAGGCCACTCATCTATCTGTTCAAGCATCGTGCCCACTTTTAAAAATCAAGTTGTCTCCTATTTGGTTCTTTCCAATATATAGTGTAGATACTTTCTCCCAGTCTGTGACTTAACTTTATTTTCTTAACAGTGTTATTGTTTTGGGCTTTTTTTTTTGAAAAGCTGCAGTTTTAAATATTGAATTAAGTCCTGTTTACAGCTGTTTCTTTTCTGCTTTGGCCCCTCTGTGCCCTATGAAATCTTTGCTTACGTCAAGAGGGTGAATATTTATTCTATATTTTATTCCAAAAGTTAATACTTTGAGTTGTTACTTTTAATTCTGTGGTCCATTTCATATTAATTTTTGAATATGTCATAAAGTGAGAATCAAAGCTCATTTTCTTTTTTTTTTTTTGCATACGGGTACTTGGTTGCTTCAACACTGTTTTTGAAGAGACTACCATTTCTCCACTAAATTATCTTGACATCTTTATTGAAAGTTAATTGACCATATAAGCATGATCCTATGTCTTGCATCTCTGTGCTGTTCCGTTGATGTATACGTCTGTCCGTATGGCTGTTCCTCTCTCTCTTGATCACTATGGTCTTACAGTAAGTACCAAAATCAAGTGGTAAGGCTCCCGCTTTGCTATCGGTTATGGATCGCATGTTTGTGTCCTGTCCCCCAAATTCACCTGTTGGAACCCCAACCCCTAATGTGATGACGGTATTCAGGGGTGTGTCCTTTGGGAGGTAATTAGGATTAGGTGAGGTCATGAGGGTGGGGCCTTGGGGATTGTTAGGGTTACTGCCCTTCACCAGGGAGCTCTCTCTCTCTCACCAATCTCCATCCTCAATCCCTGCTCCCGCCCCACCCCATGTGAGCTTGAACTTCCCAGTCCCCAGAACTGTGAGAAACACATTTCCGTTGTTCAAGCCACACAAGCCACACAATTCATGGTGTTTTCTTACAGCAACACCAACAGACTAAGATACTTTTTTTTTTCAAAAGCATTTTGCCCACTCTAGGTTTTTAAAACTTTCCAGATAAAGTTTAGAATCAATTCGTCAATTTCTTTTTTTTTTTTAAGATTTTATTTATTTATTTGACAGAGAGAGAGACAGCCACGAGAGAGGGAACACAAGCAGGGGGAGTGGGAGAGGAAGAAGCAGGCTCATAACAGAGGAGCCTGATGTGGGGCTCGATCCCAGAACGCCGGGATCACGCCCTGAGCCGAAGGCAGATGCTTAACGACTGTGCCACCCAGGCGCCCCAGTTTGTCAATTTCAAAAAAAAAAAAGTCTGCTTGAATTTTTATTGGAATTAAATTGAATCTATAGATGGATCAGAAAGAATGAACATGTTAATATGGAGTCTTTCAGTCTTTGAACAAGATATCCCTCTCCATTTATGTAGGCTTTTCTTTCTTTTATCGATGTCTGGCAGTTTGCCAGTGGATAGTTCTTGCATGTGTGTATGTAAACATATGTATATTCCCAAATATTTACATTATATATATACACACACACTACGCTATACTATAGTGTGTGTGTGTGTGTGTGTGTACTATGCTAAGTATAGATAACTGTAGTGAATAAGCATATATCCTTAAATATTTTGCTTTTGTGATGCAATTTTTAGAATTTTGTTTTCCCTTTGTTTGTCGTTGTGAAATATAGGGCCAAACTGATTTTTGTATATTGATTCTGTTTTCAGGGTACTTGGTAAATTTGGTTATTTGTTCTAACAATGCTTTTCTAGATTCCTTAGGATATTCTATATACATGACCATGTCATCTGCAAATAAAGACAGTTTAACTGCTTCTTGTCCAATTTGTATGCCTTTTATTTTTCTCCCTGTGTCTTTTTTGTAGTGGCCAGGACTGCCAGTGAAACAGTGACGAGAAATGGTGAGACTGGACATGAGTCCTACATTCCTGTAAATGTCCAGGTTGTCACATTAACCATACGCTTCGTTTGGTTGGTTGGGGTTTCCCTGGAAGCCCTTTTATCAGTTAAGAATGTTTCCTTCTATTTCTACTTTGCTAAGAGTTTTTAACATTATGAGTGGTGAATTTTGTCAAAAGATTTTCCCTAATCCACTGAAAGGATTGCGTGTTCTTTTTTTCTGTCAATTTAATGAACTATCTATTGAGTTTTTGAATATTCAGCCAACCTCACTTTCCTGGGATGAGTACCAGGTGGCATCATCCTCTTTGCATGTGCCTGGATCTGATTTCTTGAAATTAAAGATTTTTGCACAAAAATTAATAAAAGATACTAGTCTGTAGGAGGTTTTGCTTCTGTATTTGTCTAAACTCCACAGAACACTACTGGGTTGTTGTTTTCTTCCTCCCTAATCGAAACAGTAAAATATCTTTTTAAAAGGCAAGATGAAAAGAGCTTATTTTAAATTTACCCACATATTTACCATTTCTGGTATAGAGCTGAGTCTCCCTGTTATCATTTTCTTTCAGCCTGAAAACCTTGAACATTTCTAGGATGAACCTGCTGGCGCCACATTCTCTCAGCTTTTGTTGTCTCTGAAGGTATTTATTTCCCTTTTTAAAGATGTCGTTCTGGCATCTTCTGTCTTGCATTGTTTTTGATGAGACATCTGTGGTAAGTCTTCACTTCATTCCCCTGTATGGGGCCATATCTTTTCTTACTCTGAATATTTTTAAGATTTTCTCTGCCACTGGTTTTCAGGAACTGGGTGACAACTTGCTTTCATACGGTTTTCTTTATGTTTATTCTGTTAGGATCTGTGAGGTTGGTTAGACCTGTGGGTAGTAGTTTTATCATATTCGGAAAATTTCAGCCTTTACTCCCTCAAATATTTTTCTGAAACTTTTTCACCCCCTCCTGGGACCCTAATCATACATGTTACATGGCTTGGATTTTTGGTCTCCAGGTCACTGGAGCTTCTGCAGTTCTCTCCAGCCTTTTTTCTTTTTCTGTGTTTCAACTGGATAATTTCTCCTTCTGTATCTTTGAGTTGACTGATTCTTTCTTCTTAAGCATTTAATCTGCTGCTAAGCCGATCCAGAGAATTTTTTTTTAATTTCAGATATTTTATTTTTCAGCTTCTCGAAGTTCCATTTGCTACCTTTTTATACCTTTCACTTTCTCATTGTTTTCCTATTTCCCTGTCATACCCTTGAGCATACTGACAATTACTGTTTGAAAGGCTGGTTGATAGTGCCATCATCTCTGTGACTTCTGGATCTGTTTCTATTATGTGTGTTTTCTCCGTGTAATTGGTTATATTATCCTGCTTCTGCACATATATAGTAATTTTTATTGGATGCTAGACATCTTTACTATCGTATCGTTGAATGTCTGCATTTTGTTTTCCTTTAGAATACACTGAGTTTTGTTCTAGGTGCAGTTAGGTTACTTGTGGATCAATGTGATCCTTTGGGGACTTCTTTTTAATTTCTTATCGGACAAGTCTGGAGTAGCCTGTAATCTATGGCAATTCATCCTTACTAATGAGACATAGCTCTGGAGTGTGTCTGGAGGGTCACAGATGTTAAGCAACTTCACTCTGGCTGATCAGAGTTCAGGATTCCAGGAATACTGTGTGGGGTTCGGAAAATATTTGCTTTGCAGGGTCTTGGTAGTTCTTCAGAAGTCTTACAGAATGTCACCCTTTGCTGCTTAGCTTAGCAATACACTCTTGAGAACCTCTAGGCTGATTTCTTGAGCTCTTTGTTTCAACATGACTCTCTTCTCTCCAATCCTGAACTCCGACCAATTCCAGCTTCTCTGTCCTCACCTCAGTGAGCCTGCGGTCTGCTTGGTTCCCCTCCCTATGCCACAGTATGGGAAGTACCTCTGGGGAAGAAAACAGTCACCTCGCTTGTTGCTTCCTTTACAGATTATAGTCCTATACCGCCAGTTCTCCGATGTTTCATACATTTCATCCAGTTTTCTAGTTGCCTCTCGTAGGAGTACAAGTCTGCTACTTTTTACTCTGGATTGGTGAAGGCAGAGATATATCTTCCTGCTCACTCTGGAGTCAATAAAACCAGCCCAGCCTTTTAGTAAATGTCTGGCTTCTCATCTCTAATTACCTAGGATACATCTCCTGCCCTGCCATTATCTCTGAGTCACATGTTCCCAGTGAATTCCTTATCTTTCCCTTCCCGTCTCTCTTCCTTCTAGTTCCCTTTTGTCTGCTAAGCTCAAAAGCTTGGCCATCTTTAAACATTAACTTAATTGTCCATCTCTAAAATCAATTCCAGTTTCAAGTCATGCCAATTCTTCCTCAAAGATCTTTTAAATTTACTCTTTTCTCTCTATTTCTACTCCATCCTTACTGGGACAGGCCTTCATCCACCTCCTAATAGCTTTCTAAATGCTACTGTAGGGGGAGGTTGAGGAATAGCGTGTATGTCAGAGGCAAAGAGGACCCCACAGTGGTCAGCAAGGCTCTTCAAACATGTCCAGTCCCCTCCATATCCTGTGTCCTGGGTACTTGTAGGGCCATATCAATCCCCTCCACTACATTCTCTCATCTTCCCACATACTGTTCCCTCTTCTTCGACCACTCTTCTTCACCCCACACCAGTCGTACTTTGTCTCCAAACATCTACTCATCCTTCAGTTCTCAAATCAGATATCCCTTCTTTCAGAAAGCCTTCCCTTCTCACCTCTTCCCACAAATGACGTTTGGTGTCTTCTCCCTGGGTTTCTTTCCCTGTGGAGCATTTCTTCTATTTCTCAGTTTCGTAATTGTCTACATCCTCCATAGATCCTAGGATGATGCTTGTGTGCCCCATGTATTTCCGGTGCTGCTACAATCACCATCCTTTCATCAGTGCTTGGCACAGGATCTGGCATCTACAGGATGCTTGGTACGTATTTGCTGAATAAATGAATGGCCAGATAATTAAACAAGAGTGATGTTTACATTGTAGGTTTTTGATCCCATCAATGGATCCAAAACAGACTTAGAGACTTACAGAAAGTCAGAACTACAAAAGACCTAGAAGCAACTTAGTTAAACAGACTTAGAGACTTACAGAAAGTCAGAACTACAAAAGACCTAGAAGCAACTTAGTTAACCTTCCATTCAGTACACGTGTCCCTTTGTCACTTCCTAGTAAATAATCAGATAGGCTGTGCTGAACCCACTTACAATTGGGAATTTAATCTTTGTCATAGCAGCCTGTTCCATTTCCAGACTATTCTATTGTTCCAAATCGCACCAGAATCTTCTTCTACACAGCTTGCACCCACTGGTCTCAATCTTCCCTCTGAATCTGTGTAGGCAAGTGTTATCTTATATTTCAATAATAGCTATCGAGTGTCTGAAGACTTCCTATAATCCCCAAATCTTCCTGCGGATGACAATGATTATCACTGTATCAGCTGATATTTCTCAGGTGTTTACCTGCTTGTTTGAACTTCACAACAATCCCACAAGATGGTTCGTATTATCAGTACCATTTTAGAGAAGAGGAAACCAAAGCCCACAGGAGGCCCACACAGAGATAGACAGAGATGCTTGAGGAGCCCCAGCTGTTCAGGGCTCCCCAACTCAGCTCCAGACACATGAATGAGGATTCTGGAGGATTCCAGGTCCAGCCACCATCGGACTGCAACCTGGTGAGATGCCTTGAGGGACACCATCCAGCTAACCCAGATGTCTTAGAGATAAAAAATTTTTGTTGTAAGTCACTAGGTTTGGGGTGGCTTGCTATGTAGCAATGGGCCGCTGACCTCATCTTGCACCGCCCGTCGAGGCCAGAGTCAGGTGTGCACAAGGTGCATGCTCAGTGGAACCCACCTGCTGCTACCATTTCCTTACATAAGGTCATGTCAGTAATAGACGCTGTTCCCCACTCATAAGATGAGTAGGGAAGGAGGATGAAAAGACCAGGAAGGTAGGCAGGAGCCCGTCCAATCTGGTGCCTTTTGAGGGATGAGGGCAACTTCCCACTGGCAGGAAGCATCCAGGCTTTGGAGACCTCTTCATTTGATTCTCCTGCGTGGTGCTATCTTACCCCAGTGTCAGAAACAAGAGAAAAAGCCCCACTTATCTGAAGAGTGAACAGGGGATTTATGAGATTCCAACAGATGGGCTACAGCAGTAAAAGATACGTCCCTGATTTGGTCAGTGTCCCACCATATTTTCAGAAGTTGACGTTGTAGGGTCTTGCTTGGGCAGATTCTCCTTCTGTGCTCAGCCCGGAATCCCCAGCTGCAGGCCGGGAACTGCAGAGTTCAGGCCTGTGCTTCTGGAACACAGCCAGAAGAGTGTGGAGTGAGGCTCCCTCTCCCAGGCCCCCGGCACCAGGCCTCCCAATGCCTGGTGGTTTGATTTTTATGCTTTTGGTGACGTTTGATACTCTTATACCCGTCCCCAGCCAAAGCCCAAACCTTAATAGAAGGGGAAAGAAGAAATCCTTTTTTGGTGATGAGTTTCTCCCCGGTCGGCTCTCAGACTGGCACAGATGACAGAAGAACAGCTTTCAGAGAAAACCACAGGCCTAACCATAATTAAAGTAGATCCAGAGAATCTGGTTGCACCTGAGAAGTAAGAAGCCACCACCAAGGGGAAGGTAGGAAATACCCCTAAAATAATTAGGCTTTATCTTTTACTGAATAAAATATAACTTCTCCTGGTTGTCAATTTCCAAAGGACTGCTCTTTTCTAGGCAAAAATTGAATTCAAGGGTGTTCATTCCCTGGGTGAGTAGATGAAACAAAACCCCAGCTGTATCCAGGATTAACACAAAGACAGGAAATGAATGGGTTTGGAGGCTCTGTAAAGGTATTTGGAACCACTGGAGATTTTTGTCAGGAATTATTTAAGGCCAGCTTTGTGATGGGCAGAAGAGGGGAGCGATTGGGCAGGCCGGTGATGGATGGGTGAAGGGCAGTGCTGCTTGATCAGAATAATGCAGGAGGGGTGGAGAGAGGGGTGGTTGCAGAGTCAACTCTGAGGAAGATGGCCTGTGGGGAGAACGGGGCTCCCCAGTGATGGGATCTTGGTGACCCACCTTGTGTTCCTCAGCCCTGGGCAGCCCTCACACTACCTCAGCCCCCCTCATCTCTGTTCACCTGAACACAACCCAAGACCCTTCTTCACTCACTGGCACGTGTCCCTTCCTTCTCTGTGGCCACCCCCTGCCAGGCAGAGACAGGACTTCCAGTGGGTGGTGGGTGAGAGGTAGGCAGTCTGGGATGATGGGGCTTTCGGGGCCTGGCTGGATCCCTGGTGTCTGTTTACCCAAGATCATACCAAAAAACCTTCCACCCCCACCTAGCCCCACCACCTTTGGGATTTGTGGCTGACACAGCCTTGTGTGTGGACATTTCCAGCATGGAGAGCTAGCTTCCTGGCAAGCACCCCTGATGGCCATCGAGACAGCTCCATGTTCTGTTCCTCCCACGGACACTCCCCTTGGGCCATGGCTCTGCCTCGGATGTCCTTTTCCCTTGGCTGACTGCTGGCTTGGGTCTCATTTCCCTCCAACCCACTGTCTGCCTCCTTCTCCCCAAACTCTGCTCTGTCCTTGTGAGCCCTATGCTCAAAGCCCCAGTGGCTCTTCATCACCTGGAGAAATGATTCTGCCCCAGTGGGTACATATGGCTCACCTGGGACACCTACCGAAACCACAGCCATTTAGTCTGAATGTGAACTTGTTCAGGTGATCCAGTGTGTGGCAATTGAAAGTGTCACACTGGTCCACAGAATGAAGTGTGAATGTCTGAATCCACCCTTCAAGGCCCGGACCTATCTCCTTAACCTCGTTGACATCATACCCTGGACAAAGCTCTATAGCAGACGGGTCTCCTTCAGGTTGCCTCATGCGGCCACCAAGCTGGGAAGCCTCCCACCCACCCCACACATGGAAGCCATACTTTCCCTCTGAGACCCAGCTTTATCTTCACTTGGATTCCCTAGAAACCAGCCTGAGGGGGACTTCTGGGCTGATGCTTTATTGGAAGAGGTGGATTCTAGAAGTGCAACATTGGGATGGGGGAAGGGAGGTGTTTGGAAGGGAAATGAATGCAAGACGGGTGGTAAGTTACCATGTTGGCCACAGCTTCCCCAAAACACACACAGCGGGGTTGCCTGGTCAGGCAGGGCTTCTCCAGAGACACACTGTGGGAAGAAAGGAGAAGAGTTGTTCCCCCAGCCCCTTCTTTCCTTCCTTACTTCCCCCATAGGGTGTTAGCTCCCATATTCCACTAGCAAACCTTGGTCAGGTGACCTAGAGAGGCAAACAGTTAGGGTGTGGCATCCTCACTCCTCTTGGACCCCTTAGGTCTCCCAGTCCCACTCAAATGTAAATGTCAGTGTGTGAAGCACACGTGGTCTTGGACTTCACATTTTGATTCTATCTGACTCAGTTTTCCTCCTGCACCTGTCAGGTGAGTCTTCTTCCTGGAACTTACAAGTCCTCCAGGAATGCTGGTCGAAGAAGACCTCTCCTCCAGAAGACTTTGCAGGATCCACCCAGCCACCACCAGCCAGTGACATTTTGGAGTGGCCTCCTTGGCAAGTGGCTTAACAGAGTGGTGAGTAGATAGGCTCTAGAGTAGGACCACTGGGTCCAGGTCAGCATGCATGACCGTGGATGAGTTACTAACCTCTCTGTCTCAGTTCCCTCATCTATAAGGCTGGGATGGCACTAACGTCTCTTTCCTAGTGTGGTTGTGAGAGGTAAATGAGGTGATGCAAGTGGTAGTGTTGTGCTTGGTGCTGGATCTGTGGTCAGGAAGGGCTCTGTCCCTCTTAGGACAGCACCATGGAGGAGGAGGGGGAAATTCAGGTCTCCTTGGAGGTCTGCATGCTTTCTGGCCTCAAGACAGTTCCTTCTTTCCCTCCTCACCTCCAACACATTGCTCCATGGGGATACATTGTGCCTTCTTGCTTCTATGTGATAACAAGACACAAAAGGTGAATGCTGACCATTGCAATATGCTGCTCACTTTGGGAACCACACCCTTGGGGGGTTGGCAGAGGCTTGACTGTCAAAAAGAGCCCTTCATCAGCAAGACTGACACATTGGTTTTGACCTCCTTTTTAGAAGAACAAGTAGAAAATTCTTGATTTGTAATTGAATCATCTGCTACCTGGGTTGGACAGGCTAGGAGAGAAGACATGTCCAACACGGAGGTGGTCTGGGGGCCAGTGAGACCCGACTGGGAGAGGTTGGGTCTGAGTTGGCATGTTCTCTCTCATATTCCCCTGGCTGGTTTACCTTTGCCCCTTGGCACCTGGCCATATGCACCACCTCTGCCCCTCAACCACAGGAGACAAGTCTATGCCTGTTGACATTCCGAGGAAGAGCCCTGGTGTCACACTTCCCATCCACCATGATCATGGAGCTCCTCTCCACACACCCTTCAGCCTGACTTGAGCTGGGGCTTCCTTGGAAGATGCAGAACTCCGCACTGCCCCCCATGCTCTTCCCCAGTGCCACATCCTTCCAAGTCTGTTTCCTGTGTCATTGATTCCAGAATGAGATGTTCATTTGCTCTTTGAAAATAACATTCAGAGCCATTCAAACAAGACTCTTCAGCTCAGATAAATCACAGAGAATGGAACAGGAGCTCAGAGTTGTTTTTCATTTAGAGGAACTCTGCTCTCCTGGAAAGCACCCAGGGCTTCCCAACTGAAATACAGCCTCCTCCTTGATTTCATTCCACAAGCCCCCTGCCCACTGTCAGTTTGATTTAAGTGGTAATTCAATCTCAAAGTGAGCAGCCCCTTTCAATGGTTCTCATTACTTTTCTGCATAATGTTATCATATATAAGGACCTGGGCTGAGGGACGCTCACACCCCAGCCATTACTCATGCACAGTGCCTGGTCTGGGAGCTTGGTGGGGGTCTGGTTTAGGGAATCAGGTGTCTGCCTCATTCTTGGGGGCAATTGTGGTGTGATTTCTTCTCTCAGGGGAAGAACAAAGCTCAGCTGAGGATAACAATTCATTATTTTTTTTCCTCCATGACCCAAAGTGATGTAGTATAATGGGGACCCCTTGCTGACTGGGGAGCACATGATAACCCAGGTCTCAGACAGAACTGCCCAAACACAGAACACAGACTTCCATAAATCAAGGATGAAACATTCTCAGAATGCTTGGGTGCTCGCCTGACTCAGCTGCTTTTGGTGATGATAAGCCCCACCAAGCCTGCTGGTATTGATGAGACCAGCTGGAGGTGGCTCGTGTTCCTAGGAAGATTTGCCCATGTCTATAGCTCAGGCAGAGTCATTATCAAAAACTCATTGTCTACTGTTTTTCAGAAGTAAGTTCTCGTTTGTGTGGAAGTGTTCTCAGTGACCACACTCTGGGCGACTGTCTCGACAACAATCAGCAGGATGTCCACACAGCTAGTTCTTGTCAAGATGTCTTACCAAGCCAAAGAGAACAAGTAAACCGACCCTAGCATCTCCAGCACCAAGGAGAGCTCCAGGGGCCTCCTGGACGGGTCCTGGAGCAGAGCGGGAGGAACAAGAGCAGCTCGAGTAGACTCATTGTGTGTCACAGATAAGATGCAGCTTCCTCCGCACCATCTTGCCCCCGCCTCTGGCTCTGGCACCTCCAACCTCAATCCTCAAACCCTGCAAGCCTGGAGAACAGCATCCTAAAAGGCCAAAGATTTGGCTGCATCATTTCTGCCAAGTTCAAAGCTTTATAGCTAGGAAGCACAGAGAGATGAGAAAAAGAGGGAGCACGAAGCATGGGGTCCGGACAGATCCGAGAGGAGAGGGTCCTTTCCATACCCAGACTCTCTTGCCAAAGGTGAGCAGAGGGAGAAACGTGGGGAAGAGCCCACCGGATCACAGGCCAAGTTGCCACCAGTGTTTGCCTCCTTCTAGATCGGTGCAGCGGAGTCTAACGGTGGGCCGCGATACTGCAGGGCGGAGCGCGCAGCAGCAGAATAGGGAGCTCAGAACGTCAGGGATGAAGTGAAAGGAAATACGGAATCGCAGATGCAAACACGGGGGAAAAAGAGGCACATCTCTGCTTGGCAGCTGCTCCCTGTGCAGAGAGATGTGTTCAGAGTTACCCTGTTCTCTAAGTTTTATGACAGCGTGTAACCGTGGCAGCTGCTTCACCTTTGTCTGGCAACCTGAAATCAAAACAAAAACACTATTCTGGGGACAGTTACTTTAGAAAGGAAGCTCTGTCTCCTTCTGAAGCCCAGCTGGGCCTCCGGTAGAAACCCAGCTGCCGCAGAAGGCAAAGGTGACACCACCACTGCTCCGGTCTTCCCCGGACCAGCTGCTAGCCTCACAGCGGGAGGAGAAGGAGCTTGAACCTCCTTCTGGATTCACCTGCCAGACCCCCCACTCTTTCTTAGGGCAGATACTGAACAAGGACATACAGATTTCAAATTAATGATAGCATCTCCCTCTGACTCCCCGATGCTCTGGGCTAAATTGCGTGCCCTCCCCCATATTCACATGGTCAAGTCCCAGCCTCCAGTAGCTCCCAACGAGACCTTATTTGGAAATAGGGGTACTGCAGCTATAGAAAGTTCAGATGAGGTCATATTGGAGTGGGGTGGGGCCCTAAACAAAATGACTGGTGTCCTGATGAAAAGGGGAAATTTGGACACAGATACACACACACACACGCACACGCACATAGGGAGAATGCCACAGGAAGATTGGAGTTCTGCTGCCACAAGCCAAGGAAAGACCAGAAGCCAGGAGAGAGGACGGGGACAGATGCTTTCCCGGAGCCTTCTGAGGGAGCACAGTCCCGCTCACACCTTGATTTTGGACTTCTGGCATCCAGAACCGTGAGACTACAATGTCCTGTCGTTCTAGGCCACCCAGTCTGGGGTACTTTCCAGCAGTCACAGCAAACCAATAATCCAGGTGAAAACCCAAAACCCAAAACCCCAAAACAAACAACAAAACAAGACAAAACAAAACAACAACAACAAAACAGGGAAAAGGGGCCTATATTTCACTTCTGGGGATGCTGTGACTGCCTCCTGCCCAAGTTGCTGTTTTAGGGAAGATTGAGTGTGGGTCAGTCCTGGAAGCCAACCATGGCAGACCAGATGTCTTGAATGACCAACATCCAATCTATTTGAAATCACCCTCTGCAGGAAGGAGGCAAACTAGAATTCCCCTAAAGCGGGGTCTCACAATGTGGGCACGTTCCCATTTGGGGCCAGATCATTCTTTGCTGGTGTGTGTGGGAGGGCGCTGTCCTGTGCAGGGTGGAGGAGTAGTGGCATCCTTGGGCTCTGTGTGCCGGATGCCAGCATGCCTCTCCCCAGCTGCAGTGATAACCAATCCCAGATGTCTCCTCAGGGGGTTGTGGGGGGAGCAAATTCCACCCTTGTTGAGAACACTGTCCTAAAGGAGCCATCATGCTTTCTTAGACCCCACGCTCTTGCTTCTGAAGCTAATGCATGGACGAGAGGGCCCGTGCAGACTAGAGAGGCCCTGTGGGCCGTGGGGTCTGGAAGCCTGCAGTCTTTCTCAGCCTGGGCCATTGCTTTGGCAGGTTTTGCAGGAGACCCAACATACACCTTTGATTGCTGGACTCCTGAATTGGCTTTCTCTTGCAGGAAGTGACGTGGGGATCCCCAGCTTCCCGCAAACCTATGTTCCTGCCTTCTTGGTCCGGAGTTGGTGGGGGGATACTTGCTCGGGAGGTCCCGTGTAACACTCCACAGTCCTGGAATGCTCCGCCCATCTTCCCTGCACCTGGAGGGAAACCTCTCTAGCCCTTGTCCAGCCCCAAGAGGCTTCTGCTGTGTTTGTATATTTGGAAACCCATCACAGTCAACTCTGCTGAATTCATTCAGCCATTTCGGGTCCCCGTATTTATTTTCTTGGCTTCAGTTCAAAAGCAAGAGCTCTATGCACTAGTAAATGGATGCTAGAATCCCAATTTCCTCCTCTCACTGGTGCGCAAATTAAGTTTATTTTAATGGTATCCAGGCTGTTGATTTGTTTAAATCAATTAAATGACCAAAGTGGTATTGTTTTTTCTGCTTGTTAAAGACAGTTATGTATCCCATTCATCATTGTGTCTCAGGGTATTAAGCCCCTCACTGATTCAGGAGAGGTTTTTCCCTGGGGAGCCCGTGGTCACTTCAGCCATCTGCCAGCTCCCAGCTTCAGAAACAAACAGAAGCTCCTGGGATGTGTACGAGAAGCAAGGACAAAGACACCACTCCGAGCTAAGACGGAAAGGAAGCTTGTGTGTCACCACAGGTCCTGGGTGCTGGAGAAGGCAACACGTGGTTATGGGGTGGAGGCAGGAGACAGAGAGCCACCTGCTTTCCTGAGCTAATTAGGGGGAAAGAATGCTCACTCCCAGTTTCAAGGAACGCTTTCAATTGTTGGTCCATCTGCATGTTTAAATGTTTTCCTTTTAAGAGAAGGTGGTTTAGACCTTCTTTATCCAGCTCCGCAGACCTTTGGCTGGGGTCCTGACGTGTACATCAGCTCTTTTGTATTGACTGATCCCTAGGACCATTACTCCCAACTCCATCCTTCTTGTCTTTCTGGGATTGGTCCTTGGCCTTGGCAATGACTTCACCCAATAAAGAGAACCAGAAGACTTAGCAACGGGTTAATCATGCCATAGATATGTTTCTCTGGGGGTTGGGGTGGGTGAGGTTCTGGTTGAATGGGGGTAGATTGGGTGAGGTGTTGGGTCCAGCGCGGCCCCACCCATCCTGGGCTAGAGGCTGTTCACGAGTTATGTGCCCTCATGGTGCCTTGGTCTGTCCCATTAAATGGCATAGGACTTTGGTGGTATGTTCAAATAATTCCAAATATGGGAAAACACATGCGACATGTCCAAAGGTGCTTAGCAAATGTAGAATGCACGGGGTGTGAGCAGCGTGGCTTTACTGAAAAGGAGGCTGCCTCACTGCCCTTGCTTTCTTAGACTAAGCCTTAGTGCCACTGGTCTAGGGGCGTGACGAGCTCAGCAGCTGGGGCAGGGACTTGACCTTGAAATCCACATCAGGATGAGCAAAGCCACCGCCCAACTTCCTGCGTCTCCTGAAGGAGGACAGCAGCATTTCTCAAGCTCAGCACTATCGACATTTTGTACTGGGTAATTCTTTGGGTGGGGGGGCTGTCCCGTGTACCATCAGGTGTTTATTGACCTCCTGCTTCTATCCAACAGACTCTCCAGACTTTGCCAGAGGTTCCCTGGGGCCAAACCCACCTGTGGTTAAGGACTGCTACGCTGGCTGCAGGACCCTTACTCACACATCAACAGCCTCACCTGCACCTGTAAATTCTGTGTGTTCCATGCACCCCTGGCTCCGATAAAGGAGGCCCTTTGGAATTTCTTGCCTGGGCAGGGGCACACGATTGTAAGCTTTGGGCCCATCTTTTCCCTAGGAGGTGGTTTCCTCTGCAGGAATCTCTGCAGACATGAGCTAGACTCACACTGTTCATAAAAGTGCGATGGAAATGCCCAAGCCTGCTCTTGCAGACGCTTGTGTCTTGGGCACGACACTGCGGGACGGGCTCAGTTGGTCCAGACTCGGTTACACCCAACCCCAGGACCCACACATGGAGACCCGGAAATGTTTTCTTCCTCGTTGAAGTAGGAAAGCTTTTTCTTGAAAAGAATGCAGACCCAGGGAGGAAATCTTAGAATCTGTGAACTATGGCACAGAAACACGAATGCCCATATTCTTAGAGTTGGTCTCAGATAATATTGTTAAAAAAAATAAATGAACAAATAATCTTTAAAAAAAAAAAAAAGCCCTTTTGAGGTCATTGCCTCAACTCATGGCAATTCTTTTCTCATTTTTTTTCCATAGTATGTTTTTTTTTTTTTAATAGCAACATCAGAGTACTAAATATACACAGGAAAGTTGGTATAGCTGTGGCATGTACAATGTTTTCCAAATACATAGCTTTGAGATACAGAAACAACTTAAAAAAATCCGGAATAAAAGTTCACCTGTATGGAAATCACACCCAGCCCCCCACCCCCACTCAAATATATCATGTCATTTCTGTTTATTAACATGATTATGGTATGCATGTAAAGAAAAACACAACAGTAAACTACAATAGTTGAACTTTCAAGAGGATGGCATATAAATACGTCTATAAGGACAGCGTGGTATAGATATATGTATAACACTTAAACAGAGAGGCTCTCGTTTTGCTGTTGAAAAATCAGTGCTCCATGTGAAAGTATAAATAAACAGTTAACAGTTTATTGTATCAGAAAATAATTTAGGAAAATCAAAATAAACCCAGCTTTACTATACATGAGGAAAGGGGGGAAATAAGGTTCTACAACATTTAACTTAAAACCTGTGAAAATAGGCCACTGCGGCCACCAGCATTTCTCGTCCTGTGGTTCAGGTTCGTGGTCTGTGGATTTTCCAGTTCCGTGGGTGAGCTGGGGGGGAGGAGGAGAGAGATGGGCCCGTCTTTAAATGTAGGTAACTAGACCTGGCAAATTCAAGTGTCAATCAGGTACACTAAGAATGTGGAAAATGGAAATGGACCCCTCTGTTTCCCAGACAAGTGTCACAAAGATGCCCCGTGTGAAAAATCCAGCCAATAATCTGGATGTTTCTCTGGGTGTTCTGCTTATCCCACCCTAACGCCCAGGTGAGCCCAATGGCTTGATGATGTGAAAGGAAAACATCCAAATGGTTGACTGCCTTTCCTCTCCTGGTGGCACTCTAATGATCGATGGTGAGTTTAGTCAATGACAAGTTAAATCGGCAAAGAGGCATTCAAAAGCTGATTGGGCTTTTTTGGTATAAAACATACATAGGAGCCAGATTTGTCAACTGTGCAACCATGGACAGATTTCTGCAACCGGTCCCACCGGTTCAGTGTTGAACAAACAGTTTCCATTAAATGAAACAACAATTGAAGGGTTTCAGATATTTCCCTTCTGTTTGGTTATTGGTAGTTTCTAAATGGTTTGCAGTAAACATATACTCCTTCTGGGGAAAAAAATGTAAAAATAATTTAAAAATATGATCCATGCTTCCTCCAATGTCCAGTGTAACACTTTCTGGGTCTAACTCATGTTCGAGAAGAGTCCTGATCAATGGCAGGTATAGAGAGACTGAAACCTTAAGGTCTTGCTGACCCATACGTCAATCACAAGTGAGGTAACCTAAAACAGCTTCAACGACGAGTTAAGGTTGTTAAAGCTCAGGGAAGGCTTTGTTGTTGCTGTTCTGCTTTTCATTTGAGTCATTTTAACTGAAGGGTAACCGAGCTCTGGGCTCCAGCACCCGCCATCTTGCTTTTGCAGGGAAGGTGGGAGAAGGAAATGATCCAAACGGGGCTGCCAGAAGTAAGGGAAAACAAAACAAAACAGAACTCTAGTCTTTAAGAAAACAATTACCTGCAGCTCAAAGCTGGTCACATGTTTCCCCAAATCTCTTTTTCATTCCAAAACTTCACAAGTTCCCACATGTCCCTTTCACCACGACTGGTGAGTGTTTCAGGGAACAATGGATGCCATGGGTGTTGTTTTGTCTTCCCACCGAGCAGTACAAACACGGGGGTCTCTGACACATTCGCTGAACCTCAAGCCATTCCATGTCATCTTAGGCTGGGAATCCGTCTTTAACGATCGATTCTATGGTCAGTTGACTGAAGACCAACCTTGCTAAGGACCTTTCACACGTCTGAGGAAGCAATCCAAATGCAAGTGAAAAAGCAAACAAAAGGCCTATTTTTTAATGTGTCTGTAGGTCATGACAGTTCAGTTCAAGGAGAGTGTGACCAAATATGGGATCTGCTATGCCTGCTGACTTTTCAACACCAGCTGCCAATCCCTGTCTTTAATGCCCTTCACTGGGAGGACAGTTGTGCTTGTATGCGGAAGTGGCGTAGTACCTTAGAGCACCTTAGACCCGTCCTCTCCAGGATTTCCACGTAAGTTTGTGTTTTCCTGCTGTACACTCATCAAGAAAAACACTCATGTTGCTTTGTAGACCTTAAGTTGTAGGCACTCACATAACATATTAGAAATCGATATGCATAAGAGAGAAAATGCCGAGTGGCGTTCCCAGCCCAAAACAGACTTCGGAGGCAAAGGGGGAGGGTCCCTTCCAGTGGCAGTGGCTGCCTCACAAAACCTGGTCAAGAACAGTACTATGGGCTTGCTGTCACACCGTTCTGTGGATTTCAACAGCCTACGACTTCAGCAAAGCCCCTCTCTCCTACTCCTGATGGTCCCCCAGAGTTTGGAAATGGAGGTTGGATGTTATAATGGCTTTGAGATTGGCCCTTTTGGCTTGCAATGATTGCAGAGTGAAGGACGGATGGTTGTCTTAGAAATGGGACAGTGGCCCAGGAGGGTGGTATATGTCTGCCTTTACGGTTCCCTGCATAATGATGTGAAATAATTATATGAGGGTCCTCAAGGGGTTCCCCTTCCTTGACTTTTGTAGCTACGAGTCTTCGTGGTACGTGATGGTGCCAAAGAGTAGATGTTAGGACTGCACAGTGTTCTCGCTTCTCCCCTGGCTCAAGTTCTCCCCAGAATCTCTGGAAGCAATAAGTTGCCAGATTCAGCAAGGCTAGAATGAACTGACAGTTGCCAGCCCAAAAGCTATAAGCATCCACACTAGGGCATTTGATTGCAGAATTTCAGAAATCGGATGAAAACGAAACCAGTGTGATGAGCTGCGTTAATGTCCACATAAGAACGAAGCTTGTAGGGATTTGTAACTCGGTGTTGCAGGTATTTAGATGCTGATGTATGTGTGAAAATCCAGGTCTCCAGGGGATCCTATTTTAAGAGAGAGGCCACCTGGGACAACACTAATTAACTTTCCTACAGCATTTCCTACAGTCAGATCCCCTGCATCATTCCCAGCACACGTTACTCAGCAGCTGTTTTGCTGTGAGATTCAAGATATCGGCGAGAGTGAACTCAGCGCCAGGGGATGTCTTAGCAACTCTCTAGGCTTATTACATTAACCTATTTCACACTATTCATAGCACATGTGTGTTCTGATTCTACCCTACACGGAAGAGATAACATGACTACTGACACAGCCCTGACCCTCACCCCACTACTCACTAGCTGTTCAAGCTCCCCGCACTCCGAGTGCTCAGAAAGCTGTACGTCCCAGGTGGGCAAGGTCAGCCTGGGGAAACCATGTCTCTTAAGCTGAGGTTGTTCCATACATGACTTAGATTTATGGATTCATTCAAAACCTCTCTTGATTCTATGCACACGAACTCTTGGAGCATTTCGCAAGGAATCCAGCAAGTGGGAAATGCAATGGAGCTACTGGAAAGGTTTGTTCTAGCATTCCAGCTCCAACACACACACGCATTATAACCAAGTTGACTATTCTCTTCAGTTGCCTTTACAACTGGGCACGGGCTGTGCACTTACAAGGGTGGAGTGTAGACCTGTCACTGGCATGGTATCTGAAAATCAATGGAGAGAAGCCCCTGGCCTTGATGCCCCTGCTGTCCATGCACTACTGTCTTAGAGCCCGTGGCAAGCATCTGTCCTCTTGCTCCTGGGTCGTTGGGCACTCATGGTGCTTTTGCGTGCCCAGCTTTCTCGTCTGCTGCAGCCTACGTGTTTAACCCGCTCCAGCCAAAGTGAAATGGAGCGGAGGGGAGTGTGTGCGGGCCCATCGGAGCTGGCTGTCCGCTCCGGTGGGGTGGATCCTCTGATTAAACTCAAGCACTACTAACGGCCCTTTGGCAGAAGACGGGAGATTGTGTGGAGTTGAATCCCTAGCCAGGGATGGCCTGCTCACACGGGGACCGATCTGAATTCCAGAAATCGGCTATCATGTGTTTGCTGATTGAGATCTTTCTAGAATCATTTGAGGCCCAAAAGAAGTTTACTTCTGTTTGCTGATGACTGGGGCGATCTGAACAATGATTCTCTGTCTACGCCTCTACTTACCTACTCCTCACCCTCGAGTGCGAGCGCTAACCCCAGAAAGGCAGAACTATGCACAACCACGCTCCACACTTTTCGGAAGGGAGGGCTGGCAGCATATTTCAAAATGTCAAACAACTATTTAAGACCTCGCCAAAACCCCACGAATTATGCTGAGTGTAACACACAAATCTTGGCTCAGAGCAGGGGAGGAAGAGCAAGCTCGTCTTCATGGCCGGAAGCACATCGATGTAAAATAAGTCAGGAAGAATAATCAAAAACTCTCAGATGGCGAGAGTTTTGCTCATTTATGTGGGCTGTGCTATTTACATGGGAAAACAAACAAACGATCAAAAAACAGGATGGCATAGCCAATTGACAAACTGCACCAAAATAACCATTCCAAAATTACATGAATCATGGCGTGTTTTGGAGTATCTGCTTACTTAAAAGCAGATGTTGTTTAAGAACTACGTTGCTAAGTGTGATCGGTATTGAGGGTGAGCTTTGGAAAAGGCAGCTGCCTTCTCTTCTTTACCAGGAGGGATGAGTCTCCCTGGGGCCCCCAGTGCCCTGGGGGCTGCGTCTCTGTCCTTGGATTCCTTTGCCTCCCTTGAGAATTGGTTGCCCTAACTAAAACTCGACAACGTGCATATGTGCAAGGGGAGGGGTCCACGGAGAGAGGCAGCACTCGGGGAAGAGGGAAGATCATTGCCTTGCCTCCCTGCTTCCCTGCAGGGTCACTCCCTTCTAGAATGACGAGGGGTTTGGTGGGAAACAAGTGGATGGTTTGTAGTGACGGGGGCATCTCCTCCGTGGCACTGCACTGTATTTTCATCCAGGAGGTAGAAGCAAGGCTTCCTGGTTCTCTTCAACCCCAGACCAGCCCTCGTTAAGCCAGTAACAGTTCCCAGGAGATGCGGACAGCTCCCTCTTCTCCTCCTGCTATCACTCTGCCCCATACTCTCCCTATTACTTATCCCTCTCTCTGGAAATCATTATTTTTTGCATCTATGTTAATTATCTGCCTCCTCCCAGAATGGAAAGTAAACCCATGAGGGCAGGATTATGTGGCCAACGTGATGGGAGTTCAAGTCTTTGCATGAGCAGATGAATAGCAAATTCTGGCAAGCCACAAAGCTTCGTTCTCTTCCAACTGCATCTGGGAGTAGTGTCTTCTTAAGGGACTCATGTGGTGAAACAAGAATGGCCCCAGTGCCCTTCCCCACTGTGACGTGTAGGGTGACTCGGCGGAGACAGGGCGGGGGGGAGAAGACGGTTCAGGGGAGTGCCAACATTCACTCCTGCTGTGACCTCCCTGATAAGACAAGATGACGGCCACAATATGGCAAAGAAAGGTATGTGCTGTTGCTATGCACTGAGATGAAAGCCATGGGAAGACCCAGCCTGACCCAACAGGGCTGCAGGTCCTGACCCTGAAACTCAGGCCTGGCTCCTCATCTTATCTCCCAAGAGACTGGGGTCAGTCCAGCTTCCTGAGCTGCTGATAATGCTGGACCATCTGGAAGAAGAAGCAAAAAAAAGATGGAGTAACTCCATGAGCAATAAGAGGCCAATGGAGACCTTACAAGGGCGAAAGGGTCAATTCTCCGATAGGTGCATTTCTTAATATGACAAATGGGAATGGACATCCTCACACAAAATTCCTGAAGACCAGAGCCTACACAGAAGATTCTGCATGATGCTGAAATGTGGCTGAGAAAGAGCCATGTATCTATGAGAAGGAAGAGCGCTCGAAGATGTCAAGGTCATGGGAGTAACTACTGAATTCCTGGGGGTCGAATTCAGAGTTGGTGGGGTTTGCTGATAAGACCAGGTTCCTAAGTGTCAAACGCTCCATGAAGGACTGAGATAAACATGTAGTCAAATGCAGCATGAGATGTCCACCCAAACTCAGATGGGAAGGACCAGAAACACTTGAGAGAAACCAAGGCTTCCGAAGTGGCGTCTCCTTCCTGCACACGAAGGACACTGATTGCGGAGACTAGCAACCCTCTGACGTGCCCGAGGGGTCCCTACGCTCCCATACAGCTGCAGCCAGGGAGGAAGATGCGGTGGGCTCGCAGCCTGGCTTTGCCCTGGATGCTGCTGGAATCCGAGCCCAGGAGACTTTTCCGGCCAAGCCTGGAGCCCCCTCCTCTTGGCACTCAGAGCTTGTCACCTGTTACACCCATTATTTCAAGCAGGTAAAAAGGACAAATGCACAGAGATTAGAAGTAAGCAAGCCTAGAAGCAGACTGGACCAGACAGCAGAGTGCCCAACGCCCAGCCCGGCTGTCCGAAAGCTTTAATGGTAGACGACGGACAGTGGTCTCTGTGTGGCAGGGGCCACTACCATGATGTCAGTCACTGAAGGGATGAGATGGAGGTGCACTTACCAAACTATGCTCTTCCTCTGAGTGCTTTTCTTGAGGGGATAAAAAAAACTACAGCAAGTATAAGGACCGGGCGGATGGAATTCTGGCGGAGCACTGCAAGGAGCACTGCGGGGCGGCGGGAGGCTGAGGAGAGCAGAGGCCACTGCAGAGCATGGCCCCAGGCGGCTGCACCCAGCCCATGGACACATGACACGCCCGGACCTGTGACCAAGGCCTGACACCGGAAACTCCCGTGCACGCTCACAGTACAGACGTTCTCACGGGCAGAGCTGAATTCCGTAAGCCTGCTTGCTTTCCTTCATCATCCCTGTGCAGAGATGATGCCTCCACGTTTCCAGGTGACCATTGAAAAACTAAAATCCCTACACACTCTTCCTCAATCGTCACGAAACAGTAGCCTTCCCTGAGGTGGATTTCTTTTGACAGATGGCCACTCCGAGCAGACCTCCTGGTGGGGAACGTGCAGGCACGTGCTGGCCGTGCGTGTGCATGTGTGCGGCGCCCGGCCCTGCCCGGAGCACGTGCCAGGCGGGCTGTGTGTGTTTGGGGGATTTTGTTATTTTAAACTTCCTTTGAAATCTCGGGGTCACATGGTGTTCTGGAAAGAGTTCAGGTGTCGGCAGTGCAGCCCGAGGTCCGAGGAAGGGACCGAGCAACAGCTGGACGTGAGGTGTGGATGCCAAATTGTGGCATCATCAGGAATCCTGGGTTCCTACTGTCGGCCCCCTGCCGTCACCTCCCTGGCTGGGCTCCCTGGAGCTCAGGGTGTCGGAGAGCAGAGAGCAGCTTCCGTTGCCCCGGCGGGTGCAGACAGCCCTTGCCTCGCACTCACACAGAGCTGGGCCCGCCTGAGTCGGGAAGGCCCCCCGCCACCTCCAGAAACCTGGTGATGAGATGGGTGAACATGGCGATGGATGGAGAGAGGGGTGCCTGCCGGCGCCATGCAGGTGAGCCCCGGGAACCCACAGACGCCAGTGGCCGGCGTGTGCAGTCTCCACACGTGCCGAAGCTTCGGGGGAAAATGACAAAGCCAAAACCCAAACCAGAAATCGGACTTGCCCACGTGGTGAGCAGTTCCAAACAACACAGACCTAGCACCATGGTTTCTTCCTCCCCTGGCATTGCTGTGGTCTCCCAGATTCCAAGACGTGCAGAAGCATGTTTCAAGATGTTGTGGAGGGAGACTGAGCCTGATGGAAGAAAGAGGTCACCAGCCTGGCCAGTAAGTAGACACAGGGTTGGCTGCCCACCTGACCTTCAAGCTTTTGACCTGGTCTTCAGGGCGTTTCACGAGATGGGTTCAGACACCCTACTGGTGAGATGAAAGTCACACGGGGGCCATTCATAGAAGACAGGCCACACGCACCCAATCTGGGATCCCTATGAGGAGAGCACAGTGTCCTACGGAGCCTCCCATCCTCACAGCGCCCCCTGTACACGGCACGATGGGGCACCAGGGCGCCATTACGTGGCCAGGATTGGGAGAGAGGTGCCCGCCCCAGACACGGCACTATTTCTAATGAAGTATGTGTGGTTGGGATTCCCTGTCCTGAGGCTCCAGCCTCGAGCCCCTGCTTCCACTGGGAAGCCCCACTGTAGGGTTCTTGATGGCAAAACACAGGTGCTGACCAACCAGTGCCAGCGAGAGACAGCATCTTTGCTACAGGTCCCACCAAGATTCAAAGCCATGCTTGGGTTCTAGAAAGAGCAGCAACCTGTCCACCAACGTGTGTGAAACAAATATGGAACGCACGGTAGGGCACAGCTCCTGTGGCAGCAGCCTGGGTCCTCTGCACATGATTTCTGCACGTGATCTCTCATTCTCAAACGAACTGGGGCTCTTGTATATTCTTGAGCTCTGTTCTGACGTACGCACACACATTATAAGGATATATTCCTTTAATTTTTGGAACTGGAAAATTCTCTTTAATTCGGTCTATGCTTATATAACACAAAGATGGTCAAGAATCCACCCCCCACCGGATCTGACACTCAGCCCCACTCGTAAGCCGCCGGCTACAGAAATGTGTGCGTGGCTGTGACGCAGCTTCTTCAAACAATTAAATGAAAAAAAAAAAAGGTCGTATTTATGTGTGTGTGTCTCTCTCTCTATGTATGTATATAAACCACAGCATTCTCAATTCTGGCCCAAGATAATAAAGTATACAGCTAGGGCTACTCACCAAATACCAGCAAATGCAGGAGGTGTCGTTGAGGGGGTGTTTGCGTGGGTCCAGGCTGTCCCCCGGGGTGGACGGCCATGGGAAACCAGGTCACCAGAAGGGTTATGCTCACTCGTGGAACTGCATTTCCAATATGTGCACACTTATGCGCGTGTGCGCACGCGGGTGTGGGTGTGCGTGCCTGTGTGTGCGATATGTTGCCACAGTAGAAAACACCATCTCTTCTGTTCGTACGAAGCATGGTAAGTAAATCAGATTCTGTAACTGATAACATTTTTTTTTTAAAAAGGAACATTGAAGATCTTCAAAAATTGCTACAGTACAAAAAAAGTGTGTGTGTGTGTGTGTCGGTGTGTATTTATATATTTATATATGTATATTAACCAGAAATAGCGACTCTATTGGAAGATTCCCACCCCGTGTTCGGTAAGATTTCTACGCGTGGTTCGCTTGGCTTCGCCTCGGTCACCAAGTCCTTCGGGTCAGTACATGGCACATAATGGTATTATTGGCAAAGGTTCGGAATCAGTTCACATCCCAGGCTCCAGGTGCTTCCTGCTGGCCTTCCTTCCCCGTCCCCAGCTTCTTCCTTGCTTTTCTTCTTTCTGTTCTCCAAAGACAGCTCTGGCAGAAGGCAGTCCCCCATAGGCGTGAACATTTTTATAAAAATATATTTGGCCTATAGCGTTCTGCTCTTTGAGCTCCCCACCGGCAAACTCAAGCGGTAGGTATGGGGACCCTCCCCGTAGAAAGTTTACTTTTAGGTTTTGTGTGTGTGTGGTTTTTTAAAATTTTTTTAACTTTTTAAAATTTTTTTAACTTTTTTTTTTTTTTTTTTTTTTTTTTTACAGGTTCACCAACGGAATCCTGTGTGGAAAGAAAACAAGAAGAGATTAAATAGCAGGGAGACAAGGGCAGGATGAGTCTGTGCAGCCCCTCTGAGCCTCCACAACCGAGCCCCAGTCTGCTTGCTGACACCGGGGTCCCCAGTGCAGGGAGGGCGTCTGCCAGCCCCAGCACCGGGGATTGGAGCCCAGGCTAGCAGTGCCAGGGACCTCGTGCTAATGACGGCAGTTGAGGCAGGAGCCGTCTCTTCTGCCCGCATCAGGAGCGGGTCTGGGCTTCCTAAGAGGGGCTGGGACCACCCCTGCATTAACTATGAGGGGGCCACGCACCCCTAGCTTGCGGCTGACTGAATGTCTCTGATGCCAGGCTGACTCCCTTTCCAGCTCCTACCCGCCCCGTTCCTGGATGGCAGGAAGCAGTGGGGTCCCTTTCAACCCACTGCTCAGCTGGAGGCTCTCTGAGGCTGGGACTTGGAGAGATTAACGGATCGCATCAGAAAACCACCCCCGGGTCTCCCCAAGAAGTGATCTTGCTGAAGAGAGAAAGAAGGCGAGTCACCTGCTTGTAAGCCAAGCCAGCTGACTGCAAAGAAGGGCGGCTCTCCCCCAGCCCGGGCAGAGCCTCAGAAAGAAGAACCCCGGTCTTCCTGCCTCAGTGACAGAGCCCAGACGTCAGCATCTCCCAGAGTCAGAGCTGCGGCTGTTCCGGGCATGGCCAGGGGCGCTGGAACACGTCAGGGCTCAGCCTGGAGGCGCTTCTGCTGGAAGGATGGGGCACGGTTTCTCTCTGCTGTCACTTGGAGCCCCCCGCACCCCACGACTACAGGAAACGAGGACCCTCAAACAGTACGAAGGGGGAGGACGCTGCGCCCCCCTCATCTATGCCGGTGAGACAGCTGGAAAGGGGACAACAATCCCAAGATGCAGCATACAAGCCGTGGCCGGAGCTCTGGCACCTGCACGGCTCCCGGCACAGCGGCTGGACTGGCCCGTCCCAGCCCCTGCTGAGCGCCTCTGAAATCCTCACTCCGGCCCCGCCTCCGGAGACCCAGACGCTGCTCCTCAGGGACCGGCCTGTGGATCCGGGTTTCTACAAGCTCCCGGGGGGCGCTGATCCTGTGCCAGGCCTGGGCCCCTGACCTCTGTCTCACCGACGAGGGGGAGTGGGCTTTGTCCTGAATCGAAGAAGCCTGCGGGGTGACCCTCCCAGGGACTGGGGGCTGTGGGGCACCCAGGCCGGGACTGGGGGGAGGGGGCTGCAGGCCAGCATCCTGCTCCGCACCGTCCGCACGGGGAGCTTTAGCACCGACAGCCTCCTCCACTCGGACTGGGGGTGGGGGGGCTCTTTTCTCTGGGGGAGCCTCCTGGTCTGGACAGCAAGGCAGGGCCCCCGGTTGCCTCCTCGCCTTGGCTTCTACCTCCAAATGACACGTTTGGGCAACTCCGGGGGGCCTAAAATGGAGCATGTACTCTTCTCCCGTGGGACTGCGTGCTCTGTTGTGGCCAGGGTGTCACCGCGTGGAAAGGAACAGGACATCCCGTCGGCTGGGTGCCGGGCCACCCGCGGCAGCGTTACTCCAACGGTGCCCTGCCCCCGCTCACCTCCACTCTCCAGGATGTGGGGGGCGGTTTCAGAAATGGAGAGAAATGTCCCTCCTGTTTGTCTGTCCTCGTTCTCATTTTTGGAAAGCTAAAAAACGAGGAGACAAATGCGCCACGACTCCACGCGTATGAGGAGTCAAGTGCGTGGAGCCTGAGAGGAGAAGGGGGCACCACGGGCTGGGGGTGGGGGCTGGGGGCCGGCGTTTCGTGGGGGCAGAGTTCAGTTCCGGACGCTGAGGCAGCGCCGGAGGCAGGTGGAGGGGAGGCGCGCACAATGTCGTGAATGTGCCTGATGCCCTGAGCTGCTCCGTCAAAAACGGTGAAAATGGCCCATTTCATGTTATGTACGTGTTACCGCAATTTTAAAAGTTAAAAAATACACATAAAAAATATATGGGGACACTAAAGCTTGTGCCTGGGGACCGCCGGCCCAGATCAGGCGGCCTGGGACGGTCTCCGGTTTGAGCAGCGCCCCCTCCTCGCTGGCAGAGGGTCCTGGGCTGGAGCACAGGTCAGATGGCTGTCCCCTCACGAAGGGGGGTTTCCTGTGAGGACCGTTGCAGGGCTGCGGTCTGATCCCTTATTCCGACCGTAACCAGACTGACGGAGGAGACAGGTGCCGCCTCGCCCCTTCCCTCGAGCCTGCCATCTCGTGGGGGGTCTTCCGTATGGAGTTTATGCGGCCGCTGTCCCACCTTGAGTCTTCAGTGCTTCCCACACCGGACAAGGTCCTGCCTCCTTGCCCCGCATCCCTCCGCCTCCACGTTCCACGTCCTTCGAGTGTCTGCGGACGGTCACCTCCCTGGGGAGGCCTTCCCGGACGTGCCCTCCTTTCCTAAATGCGATCTCTAGTTCATCTTTGTCCATCCGAGCGTGCTGTGGTGGGACTTCACAGGTGTAGGCGAGCTACGTGGGCTCTCCCTGAGCGTGTGTGTGCCACATGTCATCGCAGGTGTCACAGGGTGCCTGCTAGGTCCTCCGAGGCTCCAGCTCTGTGCCTGGCCAGGAGTGGGCCATCAGAACCGGACGCAGTTCAGGGAAGAGGCATCTGGGTGGAAGTAGCCTTGTCCTCAGCCCCTGATGAATGACCTTGACGTGCAACCTGCAGGGGTTATGACGGGGAGAGCTGCGTCCCAGGATTGACGGAGGGGCCCCTGCGCTGCCTGGGGGTGGAGCCTCTTCCAAATCTACGGGCATCTGTCTCTACCCAAAGTCTCAGGATAAAAGAGGCAGAGAGAGAGGGACAGGGAGATGGCTCCCACCCTGTGCCCTGAAATGCTGCTTGAAGAGCAGTGCTGGCTTCCTGCAGAGGTCGATGGGTTCCCTGCAAGGGGCTCTGGCAAGGGCGGGATCACCCCGTCAGGCCAGGAGGACGGGCGTGAGGCTACCGGCGGCCACCTTCCACATCAGCCGGACGTTCCTGCTGCTGGCACTCAGCTCACAGGAGGGCTTGTGGCTTTCTGTTCCCAAGGCTCGGTGTACGAACCTCTCAGCTGGGCACTAACCCTGAGAGGGACCAGAGAGGGACGTGGATCCCAGGCCAGTGGGAAAAGACAGCCAAGGAGCACGCCCCCCTAACTCCCGGCTGGAGAAACACAGCAAGGGCGTCCACACCTGGTCCTCAGCTAGAAAGGGAAGCTGCGTGTTGCAAAGTGATCAGAGAGATTGGGATCTGGGATGAGTTCTGACTTTGGAGAAGCTAGTGCCCTCTGCTGCCCGGAAGGAGATTCTGGGCTCGCCTGGCCCCACCAGCTGCAGACCGCACCTTGGGTCCCAGGCTCCAAGATCAGTGTCTGCTTTTGCAAACAAAGAACAGACTGCAGCAAGAGCCCCCTGCAGCCAGTGGCTGCTAGTTAATTTCTCTGTGTCCTGCAAGGGGTACTTGGCCACCAAGCTCGCCTCGCCGCCGGTGCTCAGCTGAGACAGGCCGGGCTGCCTCGCGGGCTGCACGTTGCTTTGAAAACAGTGCTCCTCTGAATTGCAAACGCTGGATATGTTGTTAATGTATTTTTTAGAACAAAGCGGGAAGGCTCAGGTGCATTTCTCAGTTTTTATTAGTTATGTCTTCAGTGTGTTTTTGAAAATAATAATAACACATGATTTATTTCTTACTGGCTTCAGATGCGAGAACTTTTATTACTTTTCGGGCTCTGTTGGGAATAAAGTGGCCTTGGCAAATGCAAAGATCTGAACACTAATGAGGTTTTCTGAAGTTTACTTGTTATATGAAAAATGACAGGAAATTAGCCCGAGAGCCAATGGCAGGCGCGTGTCCTCGGCCCCTTTCCTCGGTGTGCAAGAAGGTCGGAACAACTGGGCGCGACCGTGGAGATGGTCTGACGCAGGAATTTGCCGGAATCGACTCTAGACGCTGAACCAGGGAAACAGGGTGGACATCTGCCCAGACTGGGGTGCCTGTGTCTGGGAGCCGGCAGGGCAGTGAACCTGGCCACTTTTGGGTCCCACGTGTGCGTGGGGGTTGGCGTGAGCGGACAAGATGATGTGGTAACAAACTGCTATATCATCATTAAAAACGCATTTGGAGAGGCTCAACAGCTATGCAAGAGATAAATATCTCCGCTGGCTCTTAAACCTTAATTAAATGTTTTAGTATTAATTGCTATTTATTTAAGGGACAATAAGTACCCTAGTAAATCTGAGCGATCTTTCTGGCCATTCTCCGCTCGACGCTCATGTCTCAGCATTAATTGCGAGAATCAGGGATATTTAGAATCCGAATGTTTTCCTCCCAGTGAGTGATAAACGGCCTGTCCAGCACGTGGTGAAGGAATCTTTAAGCATTTATCAAAGGCTAACAAGACTGTTTGCGTAGCCCTCCTGGTCTGCGTCTGCGGGAACGTGACGTGGCTGGTGCACCCAGGGGTGGCGGCTGCGTGTGGCTGGACTTGGGGGAGGTCCTGTCGGCTCTTCTCACCTCCCCAGACGGCCCTCCTGGGATCCAGTGTGTGGGTCAAGCTCGTCGGACACAGATGCGTCCCCTCCTGCAAATGGAGGTGGTCCTGAGACAGTTCCTAGGACGACCTGGCAAGTGGAGTCCAGACACCCTGTGAGGAACGTGGTCCAGGCAGGGCCCACCCAGGAGTGGCAGATGGGGAGAGCCCACCAACAGTTGGCGGGGTCCTTCGATGCAGTGTGTTGCTAGAGGAGAGAACTGAGACAGAAAAGCTTTCTGGAGCAGAGGAGTCCATAAAAGCGCTTTTCTACTTTTTTTTCCCCCCCCAATTCAGGGCTGCGGCTCCCGGTTCCAGTGTGGATGAGGAGGCTGGCGGCTCAGGCTTTTGGGGGCTCAGGAGCTGGTCTCCCGTCGACGCAGCTCCTGCTCCGCAGAATGGAGCTGAACGTCCCAGGACGCCAGTTTACTGGGAAAGCCCACCTCCCGCTGCACCAACTCTCTTCCCATCGGGGCCGGGCTGAGGGTGGCACAGGGGATGGAGGCATAGCGCGGGGGGGCTGCAACTGAGGCTCTCTGACGGTGGGCAGAGCCAGGCCGCCTGGGGCGGATCCGGCCCCACCACTTGCAACCTGACTGACCTCAGGCCAGTCGCTTAACCGCTTCATGCCTCAGTTTCCCCTCTGTAAGGTGGCATTTCTGGGAGGACAGGATGAGTCCCTAGACGTGAAGAGTGCTCCATAAACGCCCCCTGGAAGTCCACATTAGGGAACCTGCTCCCCAGCCCCCGCGGGTGGGGGGGTGCTCCCTAAAGCGAGGGCACGCCCACCCCGTGAGCCCGCTGCTCTTGAAGGAAGGGAGCAGAGGCCTTGATGTGCAGGGTCAGGTCAACGTCTCAGGCTTTCATGCATTTTTAAAATCCTAACAGGGATGCTGGCGACCACGGGGCCAACCCACAGAGGTTTCTCCAGGTGGGTGGGCACTCCGCGGCTGATAAGAAGCTTCCTGTTGCTAGCCTGGTTGGAACTCCCAAGGGAGCTCCGTCCCTGGCCTTAACGGGGTGAGTCACACTGAGGCAGACAAAGGCCCCGGGGTCTGATGGATGGGCCGTGCAGGGCATCTCGCCCTTGAATGGTCGGGGACAAGCGCCTCTTACCTAACTTGCCATCTCCGTCTCAACAAAGGCCTTTTTGGGGGGGGGCGGGGAGCACTTTCCATTCTAATCTAATCAACGTTTCTTTGCCCGATGGCTGAACACCGTGCTGAGGACATCATTTTGGCTTCAGGACGGAAGTGAGGGCTGGAGATTTGATTTGGAGCAAACACTTGACTCATTAGGGCTGGTTTAGAACTGACCTGTTCGCTCCTATTTCTGAAAGCCGTGGGTTCCTCCAGCCCCCGGAGGAAGGGGCACACGGCCTGCGAAGGGGCACATGGGTGCCCCCGGAAAACACCCCCCACCCGCTCTGACGATGATTTCTGCATCGGAAGGTGGGCAGAAGGGAGAAGCAGGATTTTCAAATATCGATGACCCTTCCTAGAAGCTGGGTTCCCTACTCAGGGAAGGGATCTGAGGTCACAGAGTGTCTGAGGACGAGAAAAAACGAGGATCCTTAGAAAACCCAACATCAAAAAGAAAAACAAAACCAAAAAGTCTAAAGCCCGGGCTGCGTCTATGGGCTGCGTGTGGACGATGTGTGGTCATGGGGGCAAAATGCTCTTTCTCCCCCAGCAGCCGGAGTGTTCGCGAGACTCGGTGCAGAAGAAAGCAATTTAACGTGAGCATTAAAGTTAATATCACTGAAAGCAAACCAAATGTTCCTCTCCAGCAGAGCGTGGAAACTTCATCCTGTTTTGGTGCCGGTCCCTGGCTTCAAATTAGTAGATGTCTCAACTCTTTGCTTCCTTCCTTTATCATTTCCCTTCTTATCTCTTATTTTTATATTCCAAAATCATATTTTAATTCTGCGTCGTGCCCTCCCCCTGATGTAGAGACACCCGATGCAGGTGTGATGCCCGCCCACGCGGCCGCTGCCCCGGTCTCTGGCTGTCGCGAGGCTGGGTTTCCCTGCCGGCCGGCTGTGCGGGCTGGGGCCTTCCCAGGGGCTGGGACGGCGCTGTGGTTCCTGAGTGTCTGTCCCACCCTCCATGGGGGCATTTCTAACAAGTGCAGCAGAGAGACCACAAGCCCAGCCCTCCTGGCTCGCATTCGGGATGGCAATACCATTGGAATTCCACCTGCCATGTCGAGAAGGGCTCCTAGTTGCCCCAGAGTGGAGGCGGGGGTGGGGAAAGTGAGGCAAAGGGGGAAAAAAAATCAGTGTCCAGAAAAGGACGTACGTACCATAAAACAGACACATGGCGTCTGCCCTGCCCCCAGGAGGTAAACAAGACTTCGGCCAGTCAGCAGGAGATTTCAAACCATTTCTCAGACACAAAGGCCACAGGAATAAGATGCCGATCAGAAGAAGAGGGTCTGCAGCGAGCAGAAAAACAGGCTTGCGTGTGCTCGTACGGAACACCTGACAGCAGGCTAGCTCGGGCCTGCTGCCGAACACGGGCTTGCCGAGTCACAAAGAACCCAGAAAGGTAATGCTCAGCTTGGACCCACTGGCCTTCGGCAGGAAGGGGACCCCCTCCCTGTGGCCAGCGAACACTCACGTCCACCCGGGAAGGCTTTGGAGGACGCGGAGTCTGAAGGAGCCGTGCACAGAAGGAAGCTTAGTTTTTGATTTGCAGGACAAGTGCAAAGCCTGGCATCTCCCCTCCAGGGGCAGAGATTCCACCCACTTTACTACACATGATGGAGTGGGCAGGGCCTGACTCCTGAAATGGGTTTCCTCTCATTTGTCACCTTTGCGACCTAAGCTACCATTTCCAAAGGCCAGTGAGAGCCAACAGAGCATTACCTTAGGACAAAAAGCAAGAACCCGTTCCATCCGATGCTTCTGAGCCAGGGCTAAGCGTGCCAGCTGTGCCCACCTTGGGCCCACCTTGCGCATGGACAGGGCAAGGCCAGAGTGGGACCAGCGGGAACAGCCATGGCCGCTCGTCAACCCACCCCCTCCCCCAAACTGAAGCACTGGTCGGCCTGGATTCATATCTGAACCAACACACATGCATTCGGTGAAACGGTTTGAAAATCCTTTTGCCAATTCTTTGTGAACTAGGCCTTCTGGAAGGCTGGGATGCAACCAGAGAGCTCCCCGGATGTCCGCAAACATGGGCTGCAAGGACAGTCCCAAGGCTCCTGCTCTCCACTCACGGCCAGGGTAAGGACCCGTTAGCTATAGGCACCACAGCCAGATGTCACCCCGATGCTCCTCGGCCTTGGTTCTGGGAGGAAGGCTTCTGGGCCCCTTGGGCACTCACCCCTTGCTGCTACTCCTGCCGCTGACACCTGGGTCCCTCGGGTCCGCCTGGTTTCCTACTCATTTCTTCCTAATGTCTGAGTGGTTGGAGAATTTTTTTTTTTTTTTTAATTTACAGAACTATGCCTATGAGCGTGCTCACTTAAAAAAAATAGCATATTGATATTTTAATCTAATTCCAGATAAACCCTCGGAAGCTGACTCGAGGGTTTCGTAAATGTTCCCAGGGATGGTTTTAGGGTCATGTCTTTTTTGAAGGATTACCCATGATTAATAAAAAAGAGTATTTAATAACCAGGGGTCTGGTTGGTATTTGATATTTTTTCGAGATGCGCTGCTGACATTTTATTGATGGGCGTTCAGAGAGACTGACGGGAGTGCGTTGACTTCGGAGGCCCAGTGCTACGAAGCCTGCCGGGATGCCTGCTCAGCCTTCCCCACAGTGTCCAGGATGGGGAGGGCCTGCCGTCCGCTCACCAAGGGTGCGGTCTGGAAGCGAATTCTGGCTGCTGCTGTGTTCTGTCTCTGGTGTGAAACACCTCCTTTTGTCTACACTGCCCGCCCCCCTCCTTTTGCTAGACTGGCTGCGTGCATTTGCTCAGCACCCCCCAAAGACACGTGAAGGGTGCCCCCCACAGGTCAACAGTGCCTGGCGGCCATGCGGTGACGCCAGGGGTTTGCGGCGGCGGGTCTGGCCCGGGCCTGAGCTTACCGGTTCCCGTTAAAGGTGGATTTGTACTCGGCCGTCGGGTGCAGCGTTTCGTCGGTGTACACGGGCACGGACGCCCGGACACACTCGTGGGAGCACTGGAGGGTCTCATTATAGGCCGTGAATATGTCCAGGCTGCTGGGAACCCGGGCAGGGGTGAAGTCCGTCAGGTTCTGGCAGCTCTCCTCCTGCTGGTTGATCTTCCGCTGGTGGCTGTTCCGACGCGTGTTCCCGCTTTGGGCACAGCTGGAAGACAGGGGAGTCAGGGTGGGGGTGCGGCGGGCAGGTGCCAAGCCAGCACCTAGACGTGGAAGCTTCGTCTCTGGGCATTAATTATTCCTCATTTAATATCAGATGGTAATTCCCAGCCTCTTCAGAAAGATCAACCACAATCAAACAATCAGCTCACTCGCGCTCTCTCTTTTTTTTTTTGTTCATAAAATTTGAATTTTAAATGTGGCCATTACTGCAGGGAAGATTATGAGGTAAGTGTCTGAGCTGTGTTATCCCAGAACCAAGGCCTTGTCTGGCCGAAGGACGTCAGCCAGGCAGGGGTGCTGACTCAGTTTCCCCATGAAGGGATGGGTACAGGTGGGGCTGGTCTCGTGGCTTGTTCTGGAAGGGGCTATGTAACTATCTTTGGGGAGAATTATTACGTGGGGAACCCCACGTCCTCAGCCCTGCCCCTTCCCATGCTCCCAAGTTGGACTTGAACGTGGATCATTGTCCATCCTTCATGGCCATCAGGTCTACGGAGAGAACTGTTCTGCACACCCCATGGATGTTTCCTGTTCCTCTGGACCACAGAGCCTTCCCAGCACCACTAAGGATGGACATGGGAATCCCACCCTTGTCAGCCAAGGGATCTGGGGGAGCGGACAATCGGTGACCTCTCCCAGTCACTTCCAGCAAGTCACGAGAAGGATAAGTGAAAGTCCCATCCCCATGGAGGAGGGCAGCTAGGAGGAAATTTGGGTAGCCCCCAGTTTGGGGAAGCAGTTCCCCTTCTCCCCTTCCCTGCTGAGCTCAGAGCCAATGAGGAAGGAAGAGGCAGAGAGGGGTGAGGGCCCATGAGTTCGTCTTCTTGTAAGTCATGGACAGGCCCCATCTCATCTTTCCAACGAGAGGAGGCCTGCTTCCTGGAACAGAAGCCCCACCCCATAAACAAAGACAGGAAGATAAATGCAAAAGCCAGGGGACCCCCCCAAGGTCATGGAACTCCCTCATACACTGGGTTGTCCTCCCCAGAAGAACTCTCTGAGGCTTCACTGCAAACCCAAGCGTGGGAAACCAAGAGGGAGCTGGCCCGCCTGTCATACTGCGGGTGACAGAGGCCTCCGTCCCCTCAAGATGGTCGATGGAATTTGTCCAGCCACACGTCCATGTGGTCCTGGGCTCCAGAGTCCCTTCCCCCGCTGGCCAGCCCCTGCCCAAGACGCCCTGTGGCGAGCTGAGTGTTGTCCTCATCACCTGTCCCAGAAAACACCTGGGTCTCGGGTTTGCTGGCCTTCGGGAGGCCTCACTGGTCTGCTGTGAGGTCTGCTTTGGGGTTGCACCAATTCCTGCCCTCCCGCCTTTGCCAACCCTGGAGACCGGCTTTCTCTCGGATCTCTGTTATCTGGACCCTCGGGCGGAGGGGGGGCAGTTGTCACCCATCAGCCCCATATGACTTCCTATCACCACCTGCCGGCATCAGGGATCGTTTGGGTGTATTACTCTACAAGGGAGTCTGAGCTTTGATGCTAAAAGGAGACACAGTTGCTGGAGGAGTGGCTGCAGGCAGATGGGGCCTCGGAGCGGTGTGTGCAGCAGGGTCACCCAGCAGTGCCCCGATTCTCCCGGGGTGGAGCACGTGTGTTCACCCAGCAAGGCCAACCTCAAAGTAGGCCAATTTCCAGGAGGAAATAGGCAAAGACAGGCTGCCTGGAGCAAAGCAACAACCTAATTCAGCAGACACAGAGCGGCCGCAAGAGGAAGGAAGGATGCAAAGCGGCGGGCCGGGCACGGCCCCTGGACAGCTGGGGGCACGAGGGGTGGGCGCGGACCTGCCCAGGCTGGTGCTGTGTTGGGTGGGAGGCATGGAAGGGCACACGTGCATGCAGACAGAGGCTTTGGAAATCGGAACACCTGCCGCCCGAGAAACCGTCACAGAGGCCGGGCTCACTGGCATTCTGCAGAGAAAGCCCAGTCAGGGGGATGCCCCCCAAGGACAGTATCAGGGAATGTGGCGCCTGGGGCCGGCCAAGCTGCCCAAGAGCTGCACCCCATTCTCTGGCCCAAATGAGAAAAACAATGCGCTGGGATGCGATGTGGGACCGGGTTTGAGAAGTAGGAAACTCTCTGTGCACACTTCCCAGGGACCCCCACAGCCCCCGTGTCTAGGCCAGAGGGGCCGAGGAGCCTTACCAGTTTTTTAAGACAAGAGTTGTAATCAGAGCAGCTATGACCATGATGAGGGAGACAGTGATGGTGATAATCTGATGAACAGCCAGACCTGGAAAAGAGGAAGGGGGGCAGCCATGAGACCAGGGCATGAGACAGAGGAGCCTAGGGAGGGCGCGGGCCTGCTCCTGCCAACTAGGGTCTCTCCTTCCCCACGGCAGGTGCCGCCAGGTGCCCTGGGCAGCAGGGCTACTGTCACCTGGAGTCCAGGAAGAGAGGCCCCAGCTCCGGCGTCTCTTGCTTCCCCTGCTGTGACCCGGCCACGGGCAGCTGTGTCCTTTCTGCACCAGCCAAGCCCCTCACCTGGCCCAGGTGAGCTCTGGCTGAGGCATGCCCCCAGGACCTGTCATCCTTCCCTTGCCTCCTCCCACCTGGGTAAGTTCTCGATTCCGAGCACCAGGCCTTTGACTGGGAGCAGGTTTGGCCTGACACCAGAGGGGCCAAGGCAGCCCAGGATTTGTTGGGAAGGTAGGGGAGAGTGAACATGGGTTGACCCCCTGGCAGACTCGGGGGTTAACTGGATCACTGGGCTAAGTCTTCCTCTTTCCAGAGTCCTCTCCAAGATGCTCACTGCCTGATGAGTTTCCAGGAATAAAAGGCCCAGGTCTCGTGGTTGATGGTTCCCAAAGGCCCAGAAAAAGATCTGCAGTCCGGCCTCGCTGCCCTGGGTCTGCTGTGGGTGTGAGCATGGGGTAGGAGGATGCAGGGGTGCCCTGGCGGGTGAGGAGTGGAAACAAGAAGTCAGGGACGGAAGCAGGGCAGCCTGAGCCCCACCTGAGAGCTGTCTGCCAACCCCATACAGGGGCAGCAGAGGACCAGGATTGCCTCCTACACTGTCCCTCTTCTTCCAACCCCTGCACCATCTTGCCCTAACCACAGACACTGGGGGTGGGCGGCGAGGCTCCTACCTCTGCCCTTCCACCTGAGCCTATGTTTCTCCTGACAACAGAGCTGTCACATCCTTCCTGGAACATGGACCCTGGGGCCATGCCCAGCAGACTCCACTGGTCCATAAAAGCCACCTGCAAAGGCCCCGTCCTCCTCTGGTCAGGAAGATCCTGAGGAGCTGGGCCACAAGGTCCGGGGGCTCTGCAGTGGGCCGTGCAGGTGGCAGCAGCTCGTCCCACCGGAGTGCTGATTTCCCGTGTTCTTGCCCCAGGGAGGTGCAAGCACTTGCCCCTCTTTCTCCCGGAGTCCATCAGCAGAGGCCCGCCCCTCACCCCGAGGAACCCAGCGGGTCCTGGGGTGAGAACAAGACACACGTGTGTCCCAGTGTGGAGGATTTCAGAATATAAGATTTTTCTGGCAGTCTCCCAAGGACACAGCCTCGCAAACAGATGTTACCTCTCTACTGAATATGATCCTCAAGGGGGAAATTGCTAATAAATGATTCAAAGTTGGCATGACCAGAAAACAAGCTTTCTCTTCCTGTTTGCCCGTCTTCCGGGCTATTTCTGTTTGTGGTGAGGGATTTCCGTCCTGAGCCCACAGGGTAAGCACCACTAGGAAGACTGGATAAGACATGAATGTAATGGAAATCTCTTCATTTTTTCTCTTATCCACTGATTCCAGAACCAGTTACGGAGCACCTACTGCCCGCCAAGCAGTGTCAGGTTTGGCAAACTCGGCCACAGTGCCCCCTCTGGGGAGCAGCTTCTCTGGCGCCCATTTTTTCACTTGATCTTAGCCAAAAAGCTGAGAAGCAATCCAGGGGCCATCTTTCAAAATGGCAGCAATCACTGCTGGTTCTGGCTAATGGCTTCGCACATGCCTCTGCCCAAATTGTGGCACCTGCTATAAACCTCGGGGCCAGTTTGCTCTGTCATCTAAGACTGCCAAACCAGCTTTCCAATAGGACTGACAGCTGATTATGCCGCAGGGAACACCCTCAGTCTCACCAACAATGGACTACCCATCAGCCTCAGTAATCCTTAACTCTTCAGCAGCTTCCCAACACCCAACTCAGCCCTGCTGGCAGAGCAAGGGTTGGAAAGGATGGTGATGGTGATGGTGGTGGTGGTGGTGGTGATAATGGTGATCATGATGATGGGGGTGATGATGATGGTGGTGACAGTGGTGATGGTGATGATGACAGTGACGATGGTGATGATGTTGATGGTGATGATAGCGATCATGATGATGGTGGTGATAGTGGTGATGGTGGTGGTACTGGTGATGATGGTAGTGATGATGGTGATGATGATGATAATGGTGATGATGGTGATGATGGTGATGATGATGATGATAATGGTGATGATGATGATGGTGATGTTGGTGATGATGGTGATGATGATGATGGTGATGATGATGGTAGTGATGATGGTGATGATGGTGATGATGATGGTAGTGATGATGGTGATGATGGTGATGATGATGGTAGTGATGATGGTGATGATGGTGATGGTAGTGATGATGGTGATGATGATGATAATGATGATGATGGTGATGGTGATGATGGTGATGATGGTGATGATGACGGTGATGGTGATGATGATGGTGATGGTGATGATGATGATGATGGTGATGGTGATGATGATGGTAGTGATGATGGTGATGATGATGATGATGGTGATGATGGTGATGATGGTGATGATGATGGTGATGATGATGATGGTGATGATGGTGATGATGATGATGGTGATGATGATGGTAGTGATGATGGTGATGATGGTGATGATGGTGATGGTGATGATGATGGTGATGGTGATGATGATGATGGTGATGATGATAATGATGGTAATGATGGTGATGATGGTGATGATGATGGTGATGATGATGATGGTGATGATGATGATGGTGATGATAATGATGGTGATGGTGATGATGGTGATGGTGATGATGAGGATGGTGATGATGGTGATGAATGTGGGGATGATGGTGATGATGGTGATGATGATGATGATGATGGTGATGATGATGATGGTGATGATGGTGATGATGGTGATGATGAGGATGGTGATGATGAGGATGGTGATGATGGTGATGAATGTGGGGATGATGATAGTGATGATGGTGATCTCAGGCATGCTCAACAAGTGGTAACAATTGTCAGAGGTGCATTATCCAAATTATTCCTGGCAACAACTCTCAAAGGTAGACACTAGCATCATCAGTTATGGAAGTGAAAACTGCATGGACCAGTTTGTGGAAATTCCTTGGATCACACAGCATCCGCTGGCTCAAAGCCCATACTAGGGCAGTAGTATAATATGATTCTGAGCTCAGACTTGATTAATCTGTTTTTGCTCGGGCCTTCTCTAATCTCAGTTTTGGTCTCCTTATTCCAAGGCAGAGGCTGGGGCCTCTCGCATCTACATTCCTGGGGGAGAGCAAGCTTCTACATCACGAAGGCAGGTTCTCGAGCCTCACCACCTCCTCCATGAGAGGAACCCTCAGGAAGTGCTCCAGGTCCATGCCAAAAGCTTCTCAGCCATTTGTTGGCAGGTTGCACCCCAATCCCCATGGCAAGAACTGAGTCTTCATTTCTTGGACTAAACCTTCCATCTTCTAGGTCGGGAGAATTCAATTTATGGAGGCTGGTGATGTAAAAGTCCACAGTGAGCAGGGGAGCCAAGAAGAGCGGCGGGGGCTGGTCCCACTGCTAGGTCAGGCCCAGCTGAAGGCTTGAGAGCCCCGCAAGAGCAGAGTGCTGTGCCATTCACTCCCCAACATCTGCAGGACCAGAGAAGGCCCGGGGCACTGCCAGATTTTGACCTCTCATCTTGTTACTACAGGAATTCTGTTGGGTTGAATATCTGCAGTGGCAAACGTCCTTGGAAGGGAGGCGTTCCATGACCAGCTGTATCTTAGATGTTTGATTGCCTCCCCTTCCCCCAGTGGGTGCGGATGGGAAAGCACTTAATCCCCCCCAGAGATGTAAGAAACTGAGGCCTGGGGGCAGAACGGTTGTCTCAAGGGGCCCTCAGAATGGAAGACCAGCCCTTTGCCTGAGGGCCCCATAAGTCCCTGAGCCCCCTTAAGAAAGGGGCCCCATCATCTTCATACCCACCCCTAGCCCCACATACAATCTAACACAGTCCCTTACAACTGTAGCTATGTGACATATTACATTTACAACTGAAAAGTGGAAAATAAAACCCAGGAGGATAGGGAGAAAGGTAATAATATGACCCTAAGGTTTGCCTTATTCTAGAGGTCCTTCTCTTGCCTTCGGTGTGAAACTCCTCCATAGAACGTACCAAATTAAATTTTGGAGGAAATGATAAGGGGGTTAATAACCAGCCAAGATCATCTGCTATGCTTTCTAGAAAGACTTCTTTATGCCAGGTACTTGCCAAGTCTTCACGTGTGATCGTTCTAATCCATCACCACCCTGCACTTTTGCACCCGCCTGAGCGATGAGGGGCCTGACGCTGAGGAGTAAGGTGACTTTCCCATCATCATTCGGCAGAGCCAGGATGCAAGGCAGTTCTCTGCTCTGGAGCCTCAGAGAAAAGCAAACATCGAACGCCAAACTAACCCATCTGTAGCTACATTCTGGTCATAGAACTAGCTAGAGGCAAACATCTGACTACTCTGCGCATACTTTCCTTGCAAGCAAACAGCCTTATGCTCCAACGCCTGGCGCATGAGTGCCGATGGGCCCCTGGGCTCATGCATAAAAGATCAATAACTACAAGAAGATCCCACAGACCCCATGCTCATGCTGGTGGAACAAGGATCAGGCCATTTGACATGTGGCAAGAATAACAGTCGTAAGAAGCAGGTTGGAAGAGAGAAAATCCATAAGGATGCCTCCTCACTTCCTCTCTCTGGGAGGTCAGCTACTAAGAAGAGAACAGAACAGCAAGTGAGAAGTGGTGTCCCCTTTCAATCACCTGCCCTGTTATTCAGTCCTCCTCAAAACCAGGAGTCCTTTCTTCATCTGTGTAAACCCCTTAAGTCTTTGCATGGATGCTGGGTGGGCAAACCTTGCCACGAAGGGCCACAGGGTAAATATTTCAGGCTTTGTGGGCAGTGTGGTCTCTGTCGCAACTTCCCAATCCGGCCATTACAAGGCAAGAGCAGCCACGGGTAATATGCAAACAAATGGGTGTGGCTATGTTCCAATAAAACTTTATTTACAAAAACAGACAGCAGGCAATTTGGCTCATAGGCTATAGTTTGCTGGCCTCTCATTTAGGCAGATAGCTGAGGGGGGTTTGCCTTATAAATTAAATCAAATATATATCTATTTTAAAGATTGGCTAAAGCTGGGACGCAACAGCAATCCTTCAGTTCTGAAGACTAGAACCTTCACATTCCGTCATCAAAGGTTCACTGAGTCCTGAGAATTTCCCTGGCCACTGCCAAGGTGGCCTCCACCTCAGCGAGCTGGACCGTTAACAGTCAGCAATGGGCAGCTTCGCCTTGCCGGGTCTGTCCACGTGGGGTCTGTCCACGTGGGGTTGGCTCGAGAATAGGTCACTTTGTGTGACGGTTGCCTCGAGAACTCAATTAGACAGGATTCTTGATTTTTGGAAACCAATCTCCAGGGAGAATTTTATCAATTTAGTTCCTCCAAGGACCCTCAGAAATATTTCAGCCACACGTCTTTCAATTTTCTCCGTTAAGGTTGAAAAAGAGCTGCATTTTGCAAAAAGACAAGAGCGATCCTATCTCAGAACTGGTGTGTCGAGCTACTGGCTTTCCCTGCCGCACGCAAGTGGCAGGGTTCTTAGGAGTTTACCCCCCCGGATTCTCTCCTTCCTCACCAACTTCTCCCAGTACTCACACCTTAAACAGTGTTCGCTCACGTCAGGTCCCTGCGGACTTTGCATAGCGCAGGTAGGAACATCTGTCCCACAGACCCTGCTGGCCCGGGGCAAGGCAATCCTTGCACAGCGTCTACACCAGCTGTCAGGCAGGCTGTGATCTGCGGAACAATAATGTCACCCGAAGGGGAGGTACACGCTATACACCCAAGAAAGGGAAGGAAACACAAACTTTCTCCTCTCCGTTTACAAGGTCAATTTTGAATCCATCTTCAAATCCTTTGCAATTCAGACACGGTCCCAGAGTGCACAGCACGCTGTGTGGGGTTCTTGCTTCCCCTTCCTGACAGGTGTTATTGTTCCTGCTAATTTAGGGGCTCTTTCTGCTCCTGGTAATTGCCACTGTATACTAATGTGCGAGGAATCAGCTGCCATCCAGATAATGAAAAATTATACCTGGAATAATGGATGGGGACAGATGGATTAGCAAACTCCGCATCAATCAATAGGGCTTTTATGGTTGTATTTGTGGTGGCTCGTAATAAGATCAGGCCCTGGAGATGGATGTGGCGTTGGTAATCCATCTCGGGTCTGGACGACTTTCTCATTAAATGAAGCTGAACTGAGCATGGGCCACTGTCCGTGGCAAAAGCTAACCCGTCGAGGGCCTTCCTTCCTAGCGTTGAGGGGCGCTGGTGGCTTACCCAGCCACACACTTGGACGAAGGGGGGCACGATGGCGCGGGGATTTGCTGAGGTGCAGGGACGACATCTCTTTGTCGACAGCAGCTCGTCGTACAATGCAGGGATCTCATGTGCCTGCACTGTGGGAACCAAGAACAGTGACCAACGGACCCAAGGACGTCTGTCTCCAGGGGCTTGGTGGGTGAAAGGTGACAGGGGTTCCCAAAGTACCGGTCCCGCTGCAAAAACACCACTCCTTTTCCACAAAGGCTGCAAAACATGGACTCCACAGCACATCCCTGACAAACAGTCTCTGGGAACTCGGTGACGCTCGCAGTGTCCCCTGCGGGACGGGTGAGGGGCTGGCCCAGCTTGCTTGAGAAGGGGGCACTCCGAGGTTTGGGCTCATTCTGAGGTACTTGCCAGCTCCTGGGGCGGGGGAAGGCTGCTGAGGGAAAACGCGTCTTCCCAGACCAGGGTGTTCTCAGAGAAACAAGGCCGCGAGCTTTTGTGGTGGGGACACAAAGGAGCGTGCCATTTTCTGAGTGACCTTGTAGAGCTTTCCACGCGGTGGGTGATGGGGGAGCCTGCAGATAAAGTCGCCTCTCATTGGCATTCTCTGCAGCTTAGGGCAGGACCCCCCATACAGAGAAGAGAGCCGCGCTCCGGAAACAGCTCTGCTAACACCACATGAGAACATGGTAAGGTGAGTCTGCGAGGAATCACCCAAAGGACCGAAGCCACATTGTCCTCAGCCGGGGAGGGGTCCTACTGGCATGGAGTGGGTAGGAGCCAGAGATGCTGGCTCTGTCCTACAACGCACAGGACAACTCCATGAGAAGGAATGATCTGGCCCAAAACGTCAGTGACGCCGAGCTTCCCCACTAATGAAAGAACGCATGACTGACACTAGGAAACAGGGTCCCCATCTCAAACCTGGTCACACCGTCCCAACTGACTTGCTGGGACACCATCACTGTGGGGCATGGGGGTAGCGGGTCAGAGATGTCTGGATCACGCCCCATGTGGCCACAGAAGGGGAAATGGGGGCTTCTGCCCATCACGTCCCCTGTTCTCCCTCCAGCCACTTCCTTCTTAGTGGCGAGGCGAGGCTTGCGGAGGGCACGCAGGACTGACCTCCGGCCACTGCGGCGAGGCCGCCTGCGTAAGGAAGTCACACTCATCTTAGCAGTCGTGGGTACCCTGTGTTGTTTTGGTAAATCGGTTCCTCTATGCTCCCCATACCTCATGAGGCGGGTGAAGAAATGCTCCGCATTTCCACAGGGTGAGCCTGACGCCCTCCTCTCCCAGCGGAGGAACACGGGCAGCCCTCACCTCCCACCCGCAACGTCGCGTGACAGTACGCTCAGGGTGTCGCCAGCCAGGGAAGCCCCCTTGAGCCTGGGTGTGGCTTGGTCGTGTCGGTGTGGTTGGTCTTAGCTCCAGCCTGACCAGGGGTGGAGCGGACGCCCTGGAGCCCAAGGCCCCCAGCACAAGTCACATTATTAGCACAGGCTATCTGGTAAACCGAGACACTCTTATCAGGCAGGACGGTCAGGGGATTTACAGCCCAGGAACTGGGCTCCAGGTCATCTCTTTGAGTAAGGTTAACCCTTTCCTGCTAAGAAGAGCAGCTGAGACCCAGGAAAGCCAGGACTCAAACGCAAGCAGGCTTGCTCTGGGGCCCGTCCTTCAGCTGCTCTCCTGCACAGCCCGCTGGAGAACAGTGGTCCTTTCACCCCGGGGGTTGGCCAGTGGCCGTGCTGCTACGACCTAGAGAGGAGGTGGGGGTCTTCATGTGCACCTCACCGACGAGGGGCTCTGAAAGGGACTTGAAGTTGGCCTTAGTCCCCTGATGTTAGGCTGACTAAAGCCATCCCATCGCCAGGTCAGCCACTTCGAGGAGCAAACTCCTTGGATGAGGAGAACTTTCTCTGCCTTTGGAGACTCCCCTGAATTTTAGAGCCTAGTGGGGAGACAGTGGGAGCTGGGGGCCAAAAAGACTGCTCAGCAGTCAGACCCAAATGCATCGGGGTCCATGGAGAGTTTGGGAAACTCCACTCACCCCCAGTGGTGTTGTCCTCATTCTACGGATTGAGTTGTGTCTCCCCAAAACTCACATGTGGAAGTCCTAACCCACCGCCTCAGAATGTGACCTTCCTCGGAAATGGGGTCGTTGCAGACGTAATTAGTTAAGATGAGGTCATAGTGGGGTCGGTGGCCCTAATCCAGTATGACCGGTGTCCTTATAAAAGGGGGAGATTTGGAGACACACACGCCCACAGGGACAAGATTGGAGCTGTGCCGCCAGAGCCCACGAACCACCAGAGGCTGGAACACCCTTCCCCGGAGCCTTCGGCGGGAGCGTGGCCCTGCCTCGCTCTCATCTTCTGGCCTCCAGAAGTATAAGTAAGGCAGCGACTCTGTTGTCGACACCACCCACTCTGTGGGACGTGGAGACGGGGGCACCGGGAACCGCACACGCCTCAGCTGAAGTGCTTCGTGGAGGCCCAGCAGCCTTGAGGGGGCAGTTCGAGTCACGGAGCCCATAACCCCCCGCAGCTGACTTCAGCCAGCCCGAGACAGCTGGTGCCGGGTCCTGGGAGTCCAGAGCCTGGACAGGAGACCTGGTCCCCCCTCCCCCCCCGCCTGGATTCCTGTCCACCTGTCCAACCTCAGAATATGACTTGATTTGGAGAGAGGGTCTTCATCGATTTAATTAATTACCTAAGGACCTTGAAATGAAATCGCCCTGGATTCAGGGTGGGCGGTCAGTGCAGTGGCTGGTGCCCTTATACAGCCCCGAGGTGGGCACAGAGAAACGTGGAACAAATCCATGTGATGGTGACGCGGGGGCTGGAGGCGTGCGGCCGTGAGCCCAGGGCCGCCAGCAGCCACCAGGACCTGGAGAAGGCAGAGAGGACCCTCTCCTAGAAATTTCGGAGAAGGCGTGGCCCTGCTGGCCCTTACTTTTGGCTTCAGTCCTCCAGAGCCTCGAGAGAATAAACTTCTGTTGTTTCAAGCCCCCGGCGGTGGGACTCGGCCCCTGGCGGCCCCAGGGGATTTGCACACTTGCTTTGCCTCACTTAACGCATCTGCAGATAAGATCCCAGGAGAATTTATTCGGAGGCCAAGGGAACATCGTTGGCCGCTTGGCCTCCGCACAGTGGGCCTCAGCGAGGGCAGGTGTCTTCCCCGTGCGGCCGTGAGGATGGGTCTCTAGAACCCCCTTCTCCTCTCTGCACACACAGAAATCTTCTGGGGCGCGTGGCAAATGGGGCTGAGGTTGGCGTCTCTCCCACTCCCGGGGTCGTTGACACTGCGCTGAGTAGGAAGGCCTGGAAGCAGAGGTCCGAAAACTGCACCCTGAGGGCCAAATGCAGCCCACCCCCTGATTCTGTAACCAGAGCTTTACTGGCACACAGCGACATCAGACTAAATGTCTGAGGCTGCTTTTGTGTTACCAGGGCAGGATTCCATCGTGTGGCCCGGATGCCTAAAATATCTGCTCTCCGTCCCTTCAGGAAAGAGTTGAGGACCCCTGCCCTAGAGGGCCCCCGAGAATTCCACAGTGGCTGCTGCTGCGTGTGCCTGGCGGGGCTGGGGGTAGGGGCGGCTGGGGAGAGAGAGGGCTGGCCCTCCGTGACCCTGCCCACCCCTTGACTCAGGGCCTCTCCCACCGCGGGACCACACGCGCAGTCACCCCTCGAGGGAGGGGGTGCAGGTGGGATACGCATTTCTGAGCTGAATTTAATGGTTGGGAGAAAGGGTTACACACAGAGGCTAGGCCCCAACCACCTGGTCCCTTGGACTCACAGTCGCAGGGCAGCAGCGACCAGGATGCGGAGCTGGGGCCCAGGAAACATGCCTCCCGCCTTGAGTCCTGAACACCCCAGAGGCCGGGTCAGACCTGCTCGTTCACAGGCAGCGTCGCTTCTGAGCAGAAAGACCAGTCCTGAGCGAGACACAGCCCCTCTGAGAGAAGGAGAGTCTCAACTTCCGGAGCTTTGAAAGCACGAGCACCGGGGCTCCTTCAGCTGCCTCGGCCTCCACCTCTCTTGCGTTGTTTGCCGCTCCCTCCCTCCTACGTCCAAGCACGCACACACGGGCACACACGTACATGCATGCACACACACACAGGCACATGAGGCACCACACACACGGGCACACATGTACACATGTGCAGACACACATGCACACACATGTACACACGGGCACACATGCAATCACACAAGGCATGCATGTACACATGTGCACACAGGCACACATGCACACACATGCGAGCACACACAGGCACACACACATGCGAGCACACAGGCACGCATGTACACACATGGGCACACACATACACATGGGCACACACAGGCATGCATGTACACACGTGCACACACAGGCACACACATGCACAGGCACGCATGTACACACATGGGCACATACGTACACATGGGCACACACAGGCATGCATGTACACACGTGCACACACATGCACAGGCACGCATGTACACACATGGGCACACACGTACACATGGGCACACACAGGCATGCATGTACACACGTGCATGCACACACGGGCACACATGTGCATGCACAGGCACACATGCACAACTGAATTTATTGCTCATCTCATTCAAGAATAGACGCTGCTGATGTTCAGCTTTGAGCTCAGTAGCCAATATGGAAATGACCCACTTCTTTCACTTAACTCCCAAGAGCATGGGGATATTTCAACAAAGGACGGCAGGCGAGGAAGGAGTGTGCAGCGGGAAGCCAGCACTGCTCCACGGTAAGGGGGAGTCGGGGGCTGGGGCAGGACAGCCCCATGGTGCCTATCAGCCAGCACATCTGGCCGGCAGAGGGGCTTGTGCTAGGAAAGCAGCGTGGTCCGTGGGCGTGGGCTGGTGGCTGGGGCTCTGGGGCCCACGAGTCAGCTGCGGAGTCTGTGGCTGGATCACTCACCAGCAGCGCCGGCCCCGCCCTCAGTAAAGAGTCCACATTTAGCCCGTACAATGGTGAATGGATCACACCTCGAAGCGAACAGCGCAGCCCTCCCCCACAAAGCCTGGCGCCCTCCCCCTCGGAGCACCCTCGCCGTGTGGCCTGGGTATTCCCGGCCCGCGGATGACGCGCGGGCGCTGCCGGCTGCTGCAGATCGGGAGCTGGCGCGCCGTGGGTGTGCGGACGCCAGAGACTCCCACCCCGGCTATTGTTCCCTCTGTGGGGTGCGGGCAGAGGCTCCGGCCCCCTTCCTGGCGCGGGTCGGCCGGGGCCGGGCGTGCCCACCGCGTGCACGGTCCCAGCGGACGCTCGGTAAGTGCATTCTAGATAAAGGGATGCACCGATGCCTCAACTGTGTTGGAAAGCCCAGGATGTGCTCCATGGCCAGATTCCCACCCTTGTCCAGTCCTGAGGCCTTAGCCCTGCTAATCTTTTCATCTGGGGCTCCCTGTGCTTCAGACGCCCACCTAAGCCTGAGGGGCAGGGCCCACACTGGAGGGTATCGGGCTCCCGCGGCTACGCACTTGTCTCCTACTGACTTCCAGTGACATGTCGGCACGTTGGCCGTGGCCCGGGACAGAAGCGCTGTCAGCGGCTGCACCAGACAGAGGCAGATCCAGGCATGGCCTCCCCCCTCCACAGGCAAAGACCCCCCAAGGGTGGAGCGGCGGTTCTCAGATGCTGGCTGCGTACCGCAGGTGCACGCACGGACGCCCGTGAGAAACCCCTTACCTGTCAGGGCGTCACAGGCAAGGACAGAATCACAGGACGCCCACAGACATCAGGGCAGGCTTGGCCCCGCCTGGAGTGGGCTCCCTGGCATCCTGTCCCAGCACGGCTCTGTGGCTCCAAGCCGCCTGCCTCCTGACCTGCCCCGGAGGCTGCAGAGGACACACCGGGAGCCCCCAGCCCGGCGCCCGGGGCAGAGGAAAGCAGTGTCTGGACTCAGCCCCGAGAGCCGATTTCTGGTGGAAGCTGCCCCGTCCCATATCCACGGGGGTCACTCATGAGGGGACTTCCGTGCTCCAGCCGTCCCAGGGGAGCCAAGCTGTCATGCGGCAGTGGCATGCCAATTTGCCCTTCGTGAAGAGTGAGGCCGGGGGGAACGTTTCCCTGCGCTCTGACACATCTCTTCCCTGGAAGGTCCCTGTTGGATAGAAAAGTGCTGTGTCCATTCAACACCTGTGAACCTACTATGTGCAGACACTAGGCTAGACACTAAGCTGCAGTCGGGGACAGCAGCAGCCCAGCCCCCACCCCGCACGAGCCATGCTCCAGGGGCCAAGGGGCAGGCGCCCACCAAGCGTGCTCAGGAGCAGACGTGCCCTGCATCCATGATGAGCACTTCAGTGACGACAGGAACCATGATGGCCCATCACGGAGCCGATACCGAAAGTTGGGGAAAGGGTCCTGGGAGACTGAGACAGACACCCCAGGGGAGGTATGTCACCATGGGGGAGCCCACGACTTCACCCCTCCCTCCAGCCACACTCCACTACGTCACTTTGCTGTGCCCCCCACCCAAGAATGGGGTGCCCTGCCCCAGCTCTCATCGCTGGGCCGGGCCGACAGTGGGGGCAGACATTGGCCCTGGCATGTTGGGGGGCTGGCTCCTTTGAACTTTTGGGGTCACCAGGAGAACAGTCCCAGGCCAAACACATGGAGCAGGGCAGACAGCCTCAGTGACAGAACTACGGCCAGCCCAGCTGAGTTGAGAGATGGACGGCCGCCCCGAGGCTGTGCTCCTGCCGCCGTTCAGCCTGAGGTCGGTGCTGTCTGTCACGTGCTGTCATTGCTGGGACCACAGCTAACTGACCCACTACGTGGAGAGGGGCGGGGACGGTCCTCCAGGCAAAGAGAAGGAGCTGCATGGGCAAAGGTCAGACGAGAGGGCCAGGGAGGCCTCGAGGCCGGATGGCCCCACCAACACCACACGGGGGTTACGCTCCCGGCGGGCCCGGCGGCTTCAGGTCTGGATTGCTCAGAGCGTCAGACATCACCAGGTGCCGCAGCGCACTCCCTGTGTTGCCATGGCCCTGAGCAGCCCCTCACACATGAGCCGCGGTCACAGGGTCTCCCTGAGGGAGCTGACTTCTGACACGCAGGAGGGAGGGGAAGGGATAAGGGACAGACCAGGTTTGCTTTGTAGAAGAGAAGGGTTTAGGGAGGTGGCTGTGGGCCCAGAGGGGTCGTGAGGGACGCAGGCCACGGCCTTCCTGGAGAGCCGTCGCAGCATTCCAAAGCAGTTTTGTGCTGTCCTTGGAACCGGGCACTCCGTACAGGAAGCTTAGCTCCCTGCTGGGGACTCCTGGTGCACGAGTTTGAGAACTGTGCAGTAAAGAAGCCTCTTTCATGAAGTTGGTCTGACCCAGCATCCCCCAGACAATCTGACACACGCGTTCTCCTCCCGCAGAACTCGCCCGTCCGGACCCTGGCAAAACTAGCTCTCCGTGGAGCTCGGCGACACATAGGCTCGGGCGAGGGATGAGCCCCCGTCCTGAGGGCCTGCTCTCTGCTGCTCCTCCAAGGGCAGAGCCCACCTGCTGCCCCTGCGGCCCTCAATAAACATCTGTGGGGTGGAGAGAGGACCCTCAGCTTACGAGACACGGATCCAGGGAAGATGCTCCTTGCTGCCTGGCCCTGGCTTGGACACGCGCTGCTTTGGCGGTCAGAGGTCAGAGAAGGGCTGTCCATGACGCACGTTGATGACAAGGGCCCCCCCCCGAGCCTCCCGGAGCACTGGTCCTGGGCTCCAAGCCGGGCGGCCCCACGGTGCAGAGCTGGCCATTCCTCCAGCCACCACAGCGCTGTTTCCTGCAGTGCCAAGGCCGTCCCCGTGGCTGGCGTCTGGTTTAGGGCCCGGGCCACTGCTCTGTCTGCACGCCGAGAGACACTCGCTCACTGACGGAGCTACGGAGCCCCCTCAACAGCTCCCTTCCAGCGACCTGGCGAGCTCGGAGTCCAGCCTTTAGGGTTAGACCGAGTCCGAGGGGCAGGTGGGAGGGTCCAGCCCGGTCTCCTCAGAGCGCCGTGCAGCTTGCGAACAGAGCCCGGTGGCTCAGCGGGCTGGCAGCTCTGCCTTCAAAATTCACTGACAGCGTCGACAGAGCCAGCAGGACGGAGATGCCTATCCCTGTGTTCCACTCAAATCCCTGTGAAGCCCTAAAGTTTGGGGAAATTGCAATGCAGTTTTGATGGGGTGGGGAGTGTGGGAAAGAAGGGCAAATGCAAGCGTGCCCACCAGCTTCGTACGGGGTGCTCTGAGCACTTTTTAAAGCTTCCTCGTGGGAATGTCCTTAATCCCAACAGCAGCCACTGTTTTTATGCCACTAACTGCTGTTTTATTAAAAACAATAAACAGACAAACAGATGCATTTAACAGGGCCTCATATCCCCTCCCCCACCCAGGGGCCCTGTGTGGCCATCCCATTGCCCTCGCACAGTTGTCTGATCCCCCTTTTCCCACAGGGAGGGGGCACTTGATGAGGAATCACTGCTGTCCTCACCCCCCACCCCCAGCTCCAAGGCAGGGCCACCTGTAGGGTCAGCTGGGAAGGGCAGGACGTGCCAGGCCTGGGCAGTGATGGCTCTGGGCACCAGTCCCCGTGATGCCAAGAGAGCAGGGAGGAGGGCCTGAGAGATGGGAGGCCTGGGGGGGGGGTGTGGTGGACAATGGAGGCAGACAGGGAACCATGTGCCCTGTGCTTTGTGGTGTGGTCCTCATAACATTTGAACCCACGTTTGCAAGACAGCCTTTCAAAGCTCAAGACAGGCCTTGTCAAAGGGAACAAGCAGAAACCAACAGAAAAACGTCCAAGCTCAGGCTGGGGGGTCGGAAGCCAGGAACTCCCTGTGAGTTTGCAGAACAGAAGAGGCGTTGTTCCCCCACCCTCAAGATGACAGCCGTTTGGAGTCAAGGAGGCGTGTGTAGGCTGCAGACTGAACCCTTCTGAGGGGGATGGGCTTTCCAGAAAGATGGAAACCCAGCTTCCCGTCTTCATGATCCCAACCCAGCAGCCTCTGGAGTCGGCAGACGTTTCCTGTGAAGGGCCAGGGGTTAGCAGTTTAGGCTTGGAGCCCCACATGGTCTACACTGCAACCACTCACCTCCGAACCTGCCACAGACCCAGGTAAAGAAATGGGTGCAGCTGTGTCCCAGGAAGACTCTGCCTGGGGCCACTGATATTCGAATTTCAAATAATTTTCATGTGTTATGAAATACCATCCTTTTGATTTGTGCCTACCTCTTTTTTTTTTAAAAAAGATTTTATTTATTCATTTGAGAGAGAGACAGAGAGAGCACAAGCAGGGGGAGTAGCTGAAGAGAGAAGCTGGCTCCCCCACTTAGCAGGGAGCCCAATGCAGGGCCCAATCCCAGGAGCCTGGGATCATGACCTGAGCCAAGGGCAGATGCTTCACCGACTGAGCCCCCCAGGTGCCTCGTGCTTTGTGCCTACTTCTGATCAGATTCTGTCTACAGTTTTTCATCCACAATGTCCAGCATCGAACCGAAGTTTACCAGGCACAACAGGGGACAGCAACAAGGAACAAAATCCAGGAGGAAAGAGACAACAGACTGAAGAAATGGTCTCACCGAATAACTAGGCATTGGTGTGATCCGGCGCTAACTTTAAAATTAAAGGTGATCAATATAGGGAAGAGACTAGATTACGAGAGGAAGAATTTCCAGAGGGAACGGAGACATACATAAATACCAATATCTTAACTATAAATCACGTCTATGGATAATTTACACTTGCATATATAAATAATACGTGTGGGTATTTTTGAAGAAAATAGAATCTATTCTTTCTAATTCCTGTGGGATTGGCCCCGGGCAACCATCGTTCCGTTTCCGGGTCCTGGTTTCCCCGTCCGTGGAATGAGTAACGGAGTCTACACCGGCGGTCCTCCAACGACCCTCCTGAGCGCGGACACTGTACTTTCGGCGGCTGCGGGAGAATCGAGGAGGGTCTGCGGTCCCCTCTCCCTCCTTAACTGTGCTGCCCCCCTTCAATTTGTTCTCCATACCGGGGTACAAGATTTCACTAAAAAGAACCTCTGGATTGATCAGCGTGGGGGGCCTTTCCAGCTGCAACGATGTACGATTCTGTCACAGAAGGTTTGTGACAGGCACCAGCTACACTCTTCAGAGGAGGGGAGGGACAGTCGGGAGGGGCCCCTGAGGGGGACCTATCCGGTGACAGAACAAGGGCCATGTGGCCAAGAAGCCACAGGAGGATGATGAGGTCTTTGTGGGCCCCCAAGGCCTCCCTCCTCCCAGGGCTCCAGCCGTTGTCTCATGCCTTGAATTTACCATTTGGTCCTGGTTTTATAGATGTCTTTTGAGAGGCAAACTCCTTGCAAGAATAAATCATTCAGGTGACAGTGTAACGGGGTGGGGGTGTGTGGGAAGGCGTGGGAAGTCAAGATCACTTCTTATTGGCTGAAGGGATTCAGAGAAGCAAGAGAATCCTGGGTCCTGATCCAAGTGGTGTCGTTGAGAAGCAAGGGACCGAGGGAGGCCAGCCCCCCGCCGGCCGAGAGCTCCATGCAGAAGCTATATTAGGCTCTGTTTACGTATGTGATTTACGCCCTGCAATGTAATAGTCCTACTTGCTTAGCACCTACTGTGTGCAAGGTGGACCACTCAGCCTTCCCAGCTCTGCAGGATGGCAATATGGGGCTCACGGCGATTGCACTGCGCTCCCCCCAGGCCACCCCGTCTACTCTCAGAGCTGGGGTTACCATCTCTACCCTGACAGTTCCCACAGCATCCTCTCCTGCTGGGACCTCTCACTGGCCACCTTCCCATCTGCTGGGAGCTTCCCCTGGGCTAACTGCACCCCCAAGCACAAAGCAAACCTGTTCCTTCCTTGCCCCCACATCCTAGTGGATGTCACCAGTGTTCTCCCTCCTCCCCCTTCTCCTCCCCCTTCCTTCCCCTCCCCCATCCTCCTCCTGCCTATTCAACCCCTCCTTTCATGACACGCTTGGCTTTGCCCTCCTCATGTGTCTGCGACACAGATTTCCTCCATGCACTGAGCCCTGGCTTCTGCAGCGAGGCCTTCCTGGCTAACTGGCCCTGTCTCACTGTGGGCACTGCCATCGCCAGCCAGGGAGATGGCAGGTGTGTGGCATGGGAGCGGGTCTGGTGGCATTAGGACTGGGGGGGTGGTGGGGGGAGCACGAGGCCCAGTCCAGGAGCCAGGCCCCCCACCAAGCCCCTCAGCCTCTGTGTCCACTGTCACCTGTGCACTCGGCTTCTGCCCAGGTCTGGCCGTGTGTCTGTGCCCAGTGACCAGCTCTTATCATTCTGCAAATGGAAACATACTTTGCAGAGGGCAGGGATGCTTTTCCCTTGCTTTTGTCTCCACTGCATTCTGTCCTCCTGGACAAAATACTCTCATCTGGTCTGCTTACCAGGTCTGTCTTTGGATGACATGCTGGATCCTGGATAAAACTGGGGAACAGACACCCAGGCGGAACATGCACAGCCATGGGGACCGTGGCGCACGGGGCTGTGGGCGGGGCCCTTTCCTCCAGCCCCGCAGGGAGCCGCAGCACCAAGGCACAGAGCGCCGCCCCCAGGATCATCACACAGCCCACATTCTGGAGCTGCGGGCGGTCACAACGCTCCTTCAGTCACCCAATGTGCCCTGCGCTGTGCCGGACCAAGACCCCAAAATCCCTCCCAGGCCACAAATGCTCTGCCAGATCCAGGAACCATGGTATCATCTCTGGAGGACGGTGAAGAAATGACTGTGACAAGGAAGGAACGGGTGGTGTGCAGGAGAAGCCCCTGGTGCACCAGCACGGGAGGCCCCTGGGGGCAATGGAGGGCTGGCCTCGGGGCCCCCGGCCAGGCTCCAGAAGTGGCCTGGCCATCGCCAGCTCGGTGACCCTGGGCAAGGAGATGGTCTGAGCACTCAGAGTCTTGGGTTCTATGGCGGAAATCAGCAAAAGCTGACGCCGGCCTCACTCACCACCCCGAGCCCAGGTCAGGGGGTGGGGGTCTCATCCCTGCCTCTCGGCTGCCCCAGCGGAACATCACCCTCTTCCGGGGACCATGGACGGCGTTGCTGGAGAGGACCAGACACATCATGTCTCCCTGTTTCTTTCTGTCTCTCTCTCTGTCTCTGTCTCCCTGTCTGTTTGTTCCTCTCTTGGAAGTTTGGGTCCCTTCCTCTCTAGTCCAATGGGACCAAACAGGGAAGACGTGGCCCTCGTCCTGAGGTGACGGTCCCCCTGCAGGGACGGGGGACGAGGGCTTTCACAGGAGATTTCTGAGCTTTGCTGTGCCCTCCCCCGCACCGCCCACGTGGCACAGGCCCCACTTCAGCCCATTGTTCGGGGCCCCACTTGTGCTGGGCTGCTGGGGACGACGGCTCCGCTGGTACAGGCGGGGCCGCTGGCCACACCATTCACTGTGGGCTTCCTCGGAGTGACAAGGTCACCTGTCAGGTCTCTTTGGTCACCTCCTGTGTCCTTCTGTAGCACAGAGTTCTCAAGGGCAGGGAAGCAGTCCCGCCTCGACAGCGTGAAGTGTATCCACACCACCTGCCTCCCTCTGCTGCAGGCGTGTGCGTGCACACGGGCAAACACAAGTACACACACACCTGCCCTTCCTTACACACCTGCCTCCCTCTGCTGCAGGCGTGTGCGTGCACATGGGCAAGCACAAGTACACACACGCCTGCCCTTCCTTACACACCTGCCTCCCCCTGCTGCAGGTGTGTGCATGCACACGTGCAAACACAAGTACACACACACACACACACACACCCTTCCTTACACACCTGCCTCCCTCTGCTGCAGGCATGTGCATGCACACGGGCAAACACAGGTACACACACACACCCTTCCTTACACACGGACCCCTGCACGCCCCCTGCATCTCTGTCCCTGTGCCCCTCTGTGCGCATGTTCCTGGTGGTGAAGCAGACACACCAAATCCTTTCGTTTTACCTGGACTGCCTCGTACCAGCTCACGCCTCCCACACAGCCTTCCCTCCCGGTCAACCTGTCCTCGGAGAGCGGGCTCTGAGAAGGGCAGATGGAAATGCCCAGAAGCACCGGAGGGCCCCGCGTGCCCACCCTCCCGGGATTACAACGTCCCTGCCTCCGTCGCTCTTGGCAGAGGCCCCGTGGGTGGGGAGTCAGGTGCTATCTCAGCTTCGCAGATCGAAAGACCAAGGTTCCAGGACAAGGTGACTTCTCCTAGGCCACTCCTCAGCCTGCAGCACCCCGCAGCTTGAAGGTGGCGCTGGACCCTGCGGCCGTGCCAGGCAGGGGTGCAGGTCCTGTGGGGCCCGGGGGTGCCCTGTCAGCTGCTTATGCTCCCCCGGGGTCTTCATAACCACGCAGGGAATACAAAGTTAACGGGACGGACATACCAGCAGGGTCTAAGGCTGAAATGCACCGGGGGGCTTGGAGCGAGCGAGCACAGCAGCGCTGTTACCATTGTGTGGACCCCCTAAGAGACAGGTTGGAGTCCCAAGAATGTGACCTCGTTTGTACACGGGGTCACCGCAGGTGTGATTAGATGGGGTCGTACGGGAGCAGGGTGGCCTCTACTCCGGTGTGACCAGTGTCCTGTAAGAAGAGGAAGAGACACAGAGGGTAGGGTGCCACACGGAGACAGAGGCAGAGGTCAGCGTGACTCCTAGGACCCCTGGGAGTGGAAGAGGTGGGCAGGATCGTGCCCCAGAGACCGTCGGGAGCGCAGCCCTGTCCACACCTGCATCCTAGACTTCCAGCCCCCAGACTGTGACAGGTGAAAGTTGCTTTCAGTCCCCAGCCTGTGAGGCTCGGTCACAACAGCCCCCCGAGGCTGACACCAGCAGTGAAGGCTGGATTCCGTGGGGTCAGATGGCCGAGTCTTCATGGGAGGGGTCTTCTGTGGCAAAGGCGTGGGCTGGACCAGCACAGCCTCGCCCTCCCTGCCCTGCCCTCCCTGCGGAGCGAGCGTGCTTTGTAGAGGATTCGAACCCGTCTGTACCCGCAGGGCAGGGGCCTTAGGGACCCAGCACCTTCCCGACACGGCATGCGGGGACCCGCGGTGCACCGGTCTCCTCTGAGACACTAAAGGTCACCAGCTGCCTCCCCAACTAAAATCCCATTTGTGGGCGGCAATTTCCAGGGCAGGGAGCACTTCCAGAGGCCAGGCTGTGCACAACCAAGAGAACAGACAACATAAAGCCTGGTGTTCCTTCCGCTCAACCACCGCCCTAGCTGGTGCCGCCCGACAGCAGACATTCAGAAGAACCGAATGCAATGGAAACAGTGTGTAGTAAATACGACTGTTTTCATCTTAAGCCATACAACGTGTTTGCAGTCATGGTGTGACATCAGCTCCAGAGCAGGCCTGGCGTGGTCAGTGCTAGCCAGGCGGGTCCTTCCGCAGAGGATGACGGCCTGCCACCCTGTGCCAGGCAGCCAGGTACCGTGGGGGGCCCGCTACAGCGGTATCGCTTATCACGATACTAATCTTACCAGTACACACTCTTCAGCAGCGGCTGAAAGCAGCCCCCAGACACACCCGAGTCCTAACTCTGTGCGCCTCTGAATGTGACTTTCTTCGGAAACAGAGATCTCGCAGATGTAATGAGCTAAGGACCTCCTCTGCCCCGGACTTAGGGTGGGTCCTAAATCCAACGCGGGTGGAGACAAGAGGGGGGACTAGGACACACGGAGACACGGGGGCAAGTCCACGCGAAGACGGAGCCGAGGTTGGAGCCGTGCCCCGGGAGCGCCCAGGCACTGGAAGAGGCAGGAAGCACCCTCCCCCGGGCCTTCAGAGAGAGCACGGCCCTGCCCACACCTGGATTTGAGGCTCCCGGCCTCCAGACCGTGAGATGATACATTTCTGTTGTTTTAAGCCCCTCCAGCACCACCACCTCGCCGCTGTTCGTGGAAATCTGTGTCCCGGGGGCCTTGGGAAACTCCTGCAGTGGACCCTGCTGTCTTCGCTTTACAGGGAGGGCTTGTCCAGGTCTCCTGTAGTCCCATAAGTGGCAGAGCCCGTGATCAGACACCGCTCACCCCGATTCCAAAACCCTCCCTCTTTCCACACGCACTCAAGTCCCAGCCAAACACCGAGGCAGGCCACTCACCCCAGCAACAGGGGACTTGGGAGGAGGACACTCTCCAAGAGAATGTGTATCCCAGTACCCAGTGGGCTCCGCTGGCCAGGCTGCACCTCAGATCCCCAAATGATCTGCCCAGCCTGGACTCCAAGCCGAACACAGAGGGCACGTCTCACAGCTTTCGGAGACGCCTTTCATCCCCACTCTCCATCGGGGTGCCCTGGAAACACCAAGATGTGCATCATTCATGCCTGAGCTAAATCAGTCTGGGAAGCTGACCGGCAGGGGAGGGTGGGGCGTGCGTCCAGCCGAAGGAGGCGGGGAACCCCGAGGAGCGCTCCCTCAGGCTCTAAGCTCAATGTTGGGCTGGAACTTTGTAATTTTCTAATCAAGGCGCCCAGATCGGTACCTGCCATCAAGGTTGGGAAGTGGGGGAGGCATTCCTCCCAAAGGCATGCAGAGAAGCCAAAGGCTCATAATGGGGGGAAGAAAACAGCAAAGCCGGGACACCTGTTCCTCTTTGGAAGAAGGGAGCCCGCCATCGCCCTGAGTCGGCCTCAGCACGGGAGCCCACGTCTGCCGCGCACACGGAGCCGGAGGCCCCGGAACAATTAATTTAGGAAATTGTCATCCCGGACTCTCTCCAACAAATTCCAGCGTTTGAGGGTGTCTCTGACGACCGTTTGTTATTGTTACTCATTGTTATTTAGCACGATTGCACGTGATTATTTCGATTATTTCAATTCTAGCCGTGGAGGGAAACGCAGCTGGAAGTCCCAATGGGACTGCCTTGTTTCCTCCCGTCCTAGGACGCTCTGTCTAAGGGGCTCTTTCCTTGGCGCGGTGGCATTGTTGGCCCAGGATGGAGGAGATGCAGGTAGGGTATGGACCCCTGGGTCCCTCGAGATCTGCCGAGTGCAGGATTCAGGCCCTGTGTAGGTCTGCTTCTCTCCCAAAGCCCCTGTAACCCACGTGGCTTTACTTCTTCAGCTTTCTGGTCACTTCATGATGCTGCCACCAGCCTTGGGCAAAGCACTGTGCTTGGCTGGAAGCTGGAATCTGACTGTGTGTGCATGGCATGTGTGCGCGTGTGTGCTGCATGCGAATGGCCAAGCATGGAGGCATGCGTGCTAAGTGCACACGTGTGTATGTGTTTGCATGTGGGACTGTGTGCCTGTGTGTATGTGTTATGTCCAAGCATGCCGGTGTGCATGCATGCGTCTGCACTCAGATCCACCCTCTGTCTGGCCGAGCTCAGCCAGGCCTATGTCTTCCTCCACGGGGCCTGTCCTGTGGCACTCGGCACCATGCTCTCCGACAGACTCAATAATAGCTCTGTTGATTGATTCGTTGACCTTGGACAAATCACTTAAATTCTCAGCCTACTCATCTGCCAGAGGGGGAAAAATATGTGAGTCCTTTAAAAATCATGAAGCATTATACAAACGTAAGGATTATGTGTAAGGCTGAAAAGAGGAGGAATGGCCAATCCAGCACTTGGGAGCCAAGGCTCCTTCTGGGCTAAACCCACACACAAGTGGCTTCACTGTGAGCTGTGGAGCTCTGGCCTGGCTTCGCTGCCCTTGGCCAATGACTCAGGCACACAAAGGGCCAACTGCACTCAGATGTCCCTTGAAGTCACGTTGGCACTGACCGGAAGCCCATGTGGCTCTGTGTGTCCTCTTCCCTACTCCCTGATTATAACCCCTCTCAACACCCCCCTAGCCTGTCCACACAGACCCCATTCCCTCCCAATCACTTCACCTCCCCGTCCCAAACTGCAGTCCAGCTTTGCGCTGTGATAGTCCAGGGCACGCCGAGGCCCCATCTTCTCCTGTAATTATATCATCAAACCTGAATCAGGACATGAGCCTTATTGAAGTCAGGAGGCCAATTATTCCCCAATCAATTTTGAGTAGGTAAGTCAGGAATTGTTCTTGGCGAGACCTCCTATAGATGGGGTTGAGCCAACCTGACCTTCACTTTGCGAATCCGCCCCAGCTGCACTGAGCATTTGAGAGCTCAGGTCAAAATGTAAAAGACAAATTCACTGGGGGGCGGGGAGAGGAAGAAATGAGAAAGCTATTCAGGCCTATCTGGCTGTGAACTCTTGGCAAAGCCTCATTTATTTGATGGCCTATGGCTGAATAAATGGATGGATGGATGGATGGATGGATGGATGGATGGATGCATGGATGCATGGATGGATGAGTGGATGGATGGATGGATAGATGAGTGGATGGATGGACGGATGGATGGATGGATGGATGGATGGATGGATGGATGGATGAGTGGATGGATGGATAGATGGATGGATGCATGGGTGGAAGGATGGATGGATGAGTGGATGGATGGATGGATGGATGGATGGATGGATGGATGGATGGATAGTTGACTAGATGGATGGACGGATGGATGGATGGATGAGTGGATGGATGGATAGATGGATAGATGCATGGGTGGAAGGATGGATGGATGAGTGGATGGATGGATGGATGGATGGATGGATGGATGGATGGATGGATAGTTGACTAGATGGATGGACGGATGGATGGATGGATGAGTGGATGGATGGATAGATGGATGGATGCATGGGTGGAAGGATGGATGGATGAGTGGATGGATGGATGGATGGATGGATGGATGGATGGATGGATGGATAGTTGACTAGATGGATGGATGAGTGGATGGATGGATAGATGAGTGGATGGATGGATGGATGAGTGGATGGATGGATAGATGGATGGATGCATGGATGGAAGGATGGATGGGTGAGTGGATGGATGGATGGATGGATGGATGGATGGATGGATGGATGGATAGTTGGCTAGATGGATGGACGAGTGGATGGATGGATGGATAGTTGGCTAGATGGATGGATGAGTGGATGGATGGATGGATGGATAGTTGGCTAGATGGATGGATGGATGGATGGATGGATGGATGGATGGATGGATGGCTCTCTGAATGGATGGATAGATGGATGGATGAACAGATGGATGGAAGTATGGATGGATACACAAAACAACTGGGTGGATGGTTCTTCAGGGAGGGCAGGCAGAAATGACAGCTGTGGCTTTCATAGTTTGTTTATGGTGCTTCTGTGCTTGTGCTGAGCCCTTCTGCTCTGAATTCCCAACAACCTGATGTGCACCCTCATGCCCCTTAACTGTCTACCTTCCCCAGTCCTACCTCTGCCCCTGACCCCACCACACACGGCTCCATATCAGCAGAGCTGGGTATTTAGATCTTTGTTTTTACAACCTCTGTCCTATGTCCTGTGTCCAAGGCGGGCCTTAGGGAGCAGTTGAAAAGGGTGATGGGCTTTTAGATTTTGTGATTTATTTTACTTTACTTTGTATTTTGAAATAATTTTAACTTAGCAAAAAGGGGAGAGGATGGACAGAGACCCCTGCCCCGGATTTGCCAATGGTCTCAGCACTACCTGATCCCAGACCACACGTCCTGTTTAGTCTCAGCTTGTCTCAAATTCCTGCTATCTGGAGCCACTTGCCAGCCTCTCCTAGACTTTTGTGGCCTTGGCATTACAGAAGTACCAGTCATTGATATATTTATCCATGCTTCCTCACGGGTTAAGGGTCGGGGGATGGAGTCCACGAAGCCATGCTATGTTCTTGGGGACTCCTATCAGCTGGAGCATACGGGCGACCCGTCCCCTCCGGGTTGGGGCCACTGGGACTACTGTGCGCTGGTGTTGTCTTCTTGCGAAGCAGCGTCTCCTCTTTGTGGAAAGAAGTATCTTCCAGGAGACAACTTGAGATGTAAAGGCCCCTCCTGGCCCAGCTATCACCCACTGGTTTTACCGCCTGTTGGAATTTCTTGCCTGAATTAATTGCTGTGATGGTGGCAGGGGTTCCCCAATCCTTCTGCACTAGTGCCATTAGCGGGCTCCCTATTGTCCAGAGGGGCTTCCCTTTGTCACATCTTTACTCACTTAGGGATCCCTACTTTACTCCTTGGGTTATACCACCAGTTCTTACTTTGTACCTGAAATTGTCTCCGATTCCTTCAGCAGGAGCCCCTGACGCCAGCTTCTGGTCTCCGGGCCGTGTCCCCAGGGCTCTTCGAGCACTTCCTTCCTTTCTGGGCAAGATGTTACAGGCCTGACTTGTTATCTCCCTGCCCCAGCCCTGGAATTGGCCACTTCTCCGAAGAGCCCTGGTCCTTTTACGGAGAATGCTGGAAACCAAGGCCCAAGTGTTAGTCACTCTCATTGCTACTGGGGTGTCTTTGTTCCTCAGGCCCCTCAGTTGGAGAGCCAGGAAACGTCTTTATGAAGACTCATCTGGAAAACCACGAGCGTGCACCGACACTGCACGGCAGGTTGAACAGTCTACTTGGAACCTCAATATGTGACCTTGTTTGGAAGAAGGGTCTTCTAAGATGAGAATGAGTCAAGACGAGACCATATTGGGTTAGGGTGGGCCCCGTCTCCAACGTCTGGCATCCCTGTAAGACGAGGAGAAGACACACAGACTCACACAGAGGGTAAAGTCGTGTGAAGACAGAGCAGAGGCTGGAGCGGTGTGGCCCCAGCCAAGGGACGCCTGGAGCCCCCCGACGCTGGAAGAGGCGAGAAGAACCATCTCCTAGTGCCTCCAGAGGGAATGTGGCCCCGCTGACACCTTGCTCTTGGATTCCTGGCCTCCAGGAATGGGAGAGAATACATTTCCATTGTTTTAAGCCCCCAGCCTGGAGGATATTGTTACACAAGCCCCAAGAAACCAATACGACCTCCAAAGGCAGGTGTGTTTACTGGCCGTGATGTGTTTACTGGCCCTCACTGTGTGTTTACTGACCCCCTGGGAGTGGCCACCCTCCCGGCTCTGCCAGCCGCTGCCCTGCTCTGATGCCCCCCTAGACCGGTGGAACAGCCTTGGACTTGCAGGTGGCCCTCCTCTGCTGTTGGGACCCCTGGAGAGTCTCTGCGCGGATGCTTCCTCCCGAGGGTGAAGGCCGGGGCCAGGAGCGAGATGCCCTGGTCCTTAATCTATACAGAGCTCTACCAGATCTTTCTTTTCTTCTTCTTCCTTTTTTTTTTTTTTTTTAATTTGAGAAAACTGTGATAAAACATACACATCACGTGAAACCTATCCTTGACCCTTTTGAGGGGTGCGGGTTGGTAGCGTGAAGGGTGTTCACACTGACAGGCTGCCAACCTGCAGATCTTTTTTCATCTTGCACATCCGAGACTCTGCCCCCTTTAAACACGAACGGCGCACCCCGTCCCCCAGCCCCTGGTGCCCACCTGCCCTTCTCCTCTCTGTCTCCACCAACTGACTCCTCTAGGGACCTCAGAGGAGCAGAATCCCACAGTATCTGTCCTTCCGTGTCTGGTTCACTTTGCCCCGGGTCACGTCCTCAGGGTCTATGCACGCTGTCGGGTCAGTCCGAATCGCCTTCCTTTTTTTTAAAAGGCTGAGTAATAGTCCATCATATGGCTCTGCCCTCTGTTGCTTACCCATTCGTCTGTCAGTTGGCACTTGGGATGCTTCCACCTTCCGGTGATCGTGAAGAAGGCTGCTGTGCAGACGGCTGCATAGATATCTGTTTGAGTCCCTGTGTTCAGCTCTTCTGGGCATAAGACCTGTCAGATCCTTTTCTCCTCCATAGACGAGGGGGTCTGCGAGCTGCACGGGGATGCCCGGGGGCGGGGGGCTGGCCTGGAAGCCCTCTCAGGGGCCACGGCCGGGGGGGCCTGGTGTGGGCGGTGTGCAGCAGGGACCCCTACCCCCAGGAGCCACTCGGAAACCAGAAACACAGGAAGAGCTGGCAGGGAAGCAGAAGGAAATGTACATTTGACCAAATTCGCAAGTCAGAGTCAGAGTCAAGGGCTACATGGCCACTCCCGGCCAGAGGAGCAGAAACCAAAGTACAAAAGAAAATGGAAAAAAAAAATCCAAGAACAACCTACACACAACACTCGGAATCTGTTGCCTCCTCCCGTTTCTCAGATAGCTTCTTTTTTAAAAAAATACACTGTAAGGGTCATGTCTGTGCAGTGAGAGAACATGAAAAATACCAAGAACCCATGTGAAATACCAGCCAAGATGACTAAGTAAGAAAAGACGGAATGCAAATTGGTCTCTGCCTCCTGGGAACTGATTTAAGAATCTGTTCAAAATCAAATTAACTTTTTGACTTATTTCCCCAGAAAGCTCGAGAAGGCAGCACCAAGACCCCGGGTTCACATTCTCGCGGGGGAGACACAGAAGCGTGGGGGACCCAGTCACAGATGCATTCCGAGCACGGGGCTCCAGGCTGTCAGCGCCGTGGGTGCTGCGTGGACCGGCTCCAAAGCGGGTGGACCCCGAGGCCCAGCACGGCCTACCTCGCTAGCGCCCTGTGTCATTCAGATCTGGGTGGTACCAGGAGGCACGCTGGTGAAGAGGGAAATCTAGTCCCCTGTGAGAGAGGGGGACAGACAGCTGTGCCCTCCCCACGTCTCAACTCCGTACCTGGACGCATCTAAACGCAGAGGCATGCCCCATGTCACAAGCCCACGGCTCGGTAGGACCTCAGCGTCATCTCCGACCTCCCCCGGGGCCTCCGTCACCGTTGACCCTTGTGTGTCACAGGGTTGCGTGTGGGTCCTGCCTGGATCCCAGCAGGCTGCCCTGGGCCCACGCTGCTTTGAAATACAGCGGCCAGCGAAAACCCTGAGAACAGCAATCAGACCTGTCTCTCCCGCAGCTCAGACCTTCCAGGGGCTTCTCCTGGTTTTTAGATGCCTCAGAAGCATTGCCCATGGGCTGAACACCCTGTGCTGGCGCTCACCACCCCACTCCCACCTTACTCTTCCCCTCTGTCCCCTGCACACCACAGCCCGTGCACACTCTGCCCGTGTGCACACTCTGTGCCCTGCACACCCTGCTCCTTGCACACCACACCCTGCCCCCGTGCACACTGCCCCTGTGCACGCCCTGCCCCCCAAACACTCTGACCCACTACATGGGCCTCCAGACTCCTCCTCGGGCCCACATCCTGCCCTGGGGGCCAGGTTCTATGCTGCCTGTGGGGCTCTTCCTTTGCACTCCTACCAATAACTTGTAACCGCTCTTTTCCTTTCCCAGCACACAGATTCCCCGGTCAGAGCAGCACACCTCTCCTGTAAGCTCTCCTGCAATCTTCCATATGTTTCCAGCTCGCTCACTGCGGTTTGCAATTAGGCCCTGGTTTGAGCGCATTTCCACATCACCACCCTTCCTGAACCACCGGCTCAAGAGAACAGAGCCCCGGCTGGTTCACAACAGTTACTTCCAGGCCATCACCAGGGCCTGCGTGTAGTGGGTCGGTGATGATCTGAGACATGAATGAATGAATGACCTCTACGACCCCACGTGGCCTTGACCTTCCTCTACTCTGGGGTAGTCACCGAGCTCTGGGTCATCCTACTTAGGACACTGCACGTCACAAGAATCGGGTGAGGAAGGAAACGAAGCTTCGAGGACGAGCAGACTCTGTCCCCGGCACCAGTGAAAGGCTCTGTGTCCCCAGGTGGGCACCCCGCAGGTGGCGGGAGTCCAGCCAGCTCTGTGACACGGGGCTCCAGGTTACCACCGAATCCCAGTGGCACCTGACTCTTGAGTTCCCGGCTCCCCTTTTGGCCCCTGGGCACGGCTAGGCAGCTGGTGTTTCCCTAGTTATGCCCAAGCCCATGGACACGGGCCCCAGAAGGCCGGGACCCAGCATCCCAGCCCTGACTCTCCGGCACAGCATCCCCAAACCGACGGCCATATCCCTGTCACTGCGTGATAGTCAGGGTGAAGAGAAAACAGCACGTCCGCCCCTCCTAGCCCACCCCGGCCAGGTGATCAATACAGCTCGATTTCTGTACAAGACATGAGGAGCTGACGGAGGAGAGGCGGGCATGGCCAAGGTGCTCAGCAGAGGCAAGGAGCAGCAGAGCTCCCCACAGCCCGCTCCGGGGCTCTGCCTGCTGGGCCCCCACCCCCGCCCGGGCCTGAGCTCTGATGAGCGCCCCCAAGTCTCACAGATGCTCTGTCCACCACCCCACCAGTAAGTATAGGTAGGAGAGGGACAAGCTCTGCTCAAGAAACAACTTAAAATAACCCTGTTTTCTTCCAACTGTGCGAAACTGGACAGCAATCCCCATTTACCCAATGCATGCCATGTCGCCTCGGTCTGGCAGGCTTATCCCGTCCGTCGCAGGCAGCTGCATTGCTTGCCGGGGGCAGACAAACCAACCAGCACAGCATGAACCTCCAGGCCTCAGTCCACAACGAGAGCCCGCCCTCGCCCTCGGCCCACTCCTGGCCCAGCCCTCGGACTCCTGGGAGGGACCCATGGGGAGCCCACCTGAGCTCTGCATCCCAAGTGTAGACTGGTCCCCTGCCTGCACCCCCAGGGCACATGGCTGCCCAGGAGCCTGAGGCACAGTCAGGACCATTGAGGGAAGGAAGGGACTCCCTCTGGCCACAGGGGACTGGGAATGATTTGCAAGATGGGGATGTTCGTGGTGGGGTCTCTGGAGCAGGGCAGGAGAGGCAAGGCTGTGGGAAGGAGGGGGCCTGACCGCAGAGCAGTGGACAAGGAGGGTCCCGGGAGGCCACATGTGAAGGCTGTCACAGCCTTGGAAGCAGAGGACAGCCCTGGACCTTGGGAACCCTGCACAGAAGGGGGGTACAAATTTGGCCCCGACGTCATCGGGGGCTCCTCTTCGGGGCCGCCTTCTTTTTCTTTCCGACGATACCCACAAAGTCGGCTCACGCACCGCACCCAGCATCGCCCACGGGGCTCACTGCCCCAAGTCAACGTGGTCTGAGATCACATGGTGGCAAGGTCACCCACGCGGGCTGATGTCCAGCTGGGTCCCCAGGCTGCTGGGAAGAGACAGTGTTTCCCAATGCTGACCTCGGGGGTGCTGTGATGTCAGGGTGCAGGTGGCTTTCCTGCCCTTCTCACACACCTTCCGTCCCCCTTTGCATCAGATCCTTAAGCACCATGATGGGGTTCCCCCAGGGCGGGCACCTCCTGGGGAAGTAGCAGAAGGAGCAAGCGGGAGTGACGGAGGCCAGATGGGTCTGGATGGGGGTGGGGAACCCAGGCCTCCCTGGGGGAGGGCGCGCTCCCTCCGGGTGCTGGGGAACGGCAGGCCTGGGGGGCCAGGCTGCCCCCGGTTCCACCTCTCCTTCTGCTCCATCACAGGTGCTCAGACACCTTAATCTCTTTTGTTCTCTCCTTCCTGATCTGTAAAATAGCTTAAAAAGAAATAAAAATAAATATACTATACACCCCAATGCGTTGCGACCAGGATTGAAAGAGAAAGGCCCAGGGCCGTGAAGCACACTACAGTACCATCCCCGCAGCCAGGTTCAAACCACAATCCTACCCTTTACAGGCTGTGTGACCTTGGGCAAATCACTTAACCTCTCTGTGCTTCTGTTTCTGCCAATGCGGAACATCCGGACATTATTTGGGTGTCCCCGAAGTGTTGCATGCATAGAAGATTTGACTGAAGTGAAGCACGGAGAAGCTGGCTCGTGGTGAGTACCCTGGCCATCGGAGGGAACCCTTAGTAGGAGGGCAGGAGTCACAAACTGGACCGCCCTGAATTTTCCGGGCTCGGGGGATGAGTGCTCCTTTCTTCTAAGCGTGCAGCACCTGCTGCTGCCTTCCCCCTCCACCCAGAACAAGTCTTGGGGTTCAGGAGCTCTGGGGTTGTATTTGGATTTGAATTGTCATGACTGAAGGGGACTTGTGCAAATCATTCCCGTCTTCCCCGGGCTGAGCAGAGTCAAGGCTTGGGACGTGATCGCTTAGGAACGCGGCTCACTGGAGCACGGCAGGGCTCTGCTTGCACGGCGCAGACCTCGCGTGAACTGCTCCGTGCAGCCCGCTCTCTCCCCCACCAGATCTTTGATCCACATTTCGTAAGGGCATCTTGCCCTAGAATTATGAGCACAGAAATCAGAGCAAGAATCTTCCGTGTTCTATTTCTGGCTCTGACACAGACGCCAGCGTGTGGGCAGATCATAATGCCAGAATTTTCTCTGGTCTCTGGGAAATAGCACAAGTCACAGTGGCCTTCTCCTGCCCCTGCCACCCGAGGGGGAAGGGGCTCATCTTGGACCAGCCACAGGTGGGTCAGGACGCCCCAGACCATCCCCCCACGGCGCGCCCACTGGATTCCCCGTGCTCGGGGGCAGGGTCCGTTTTCCTTGCTCCGTTCTTCCAGAACGGCATTAAAGGGGCTCTCGGAACAGGGAAGGCAGCTGTTTGGCTACATTTGGTTCCCACTGGCTGCATCTTGATGAGGACGAGGGGCCGGCGCCGTCCTGCTGGTGGGGACGCCCCAGCCGCCAGCACAGACCTGAGCACTGGGTGTATTTTTATTGGCTGGATGAATGGAGGACAGAATAGAGGAGCGAGCCCATGGGACTCTTGGCAGCTTCCTCTTCCTGTAACCTGCTTCCAGACCCAGGATCTGGCCATGATGATTCTCAGGGCAGGTGGGGCCTTGGGCAAGTGCAGACCCACATTTCCCTCGTGTGATCTGAGCTCCAGGGTGTGCAGGCAGTGTGGGGGGGAGCAGACTGTTCCTATAAAAAGTAAATCAACCGAAACTCTGAGCCAAGCCCGGGGGGGGGGGGGGCCCTGCTGCCTCCTCCCGGCCTCCACAGGAGCAAAGAGAAAAGACTGGGGCGGCCCACAGCCAGGGGCCAGGAAATCCCATGAAGATTCCCAAGGTGGAAATAAGTGTCTTAATAGCTTTTCAATTGTCCTCCACACTAATATGCCCTGTGGCGGCCGGCTGGGTAGAGAGGAGTCCAGAACCCTATTTCAGCTCATCTGCAGGAATCTGGAGCAGAGGGGGCCGCAGGTGGGCGCCCAGGTCAGATTCTAGCCCCTGATCTGTGTGCCAAGGGTCACCCCATATTACAGAGGCTGGGGCTGTATGGTCCGGCCTGGGTCTCTCCGGGGGGGGGGGGGGGCTGAGGCCCAGCCGGGGCGGAACTGCAGGGCGGGCGTGGGTCCGCGTCTCTCCAGCACCTGTGGGCTGCTCCCTGCAGCACGGTGTTCGCAGTATGCTCACACGCCAGGGGTCCTACCGCTGCCCATGGCCCTGCTCAGGCTCTCTGGGGAAGGCAGCTATCCCCCTCCCTGTGTGTTAGGGGCTCTCTGAGCAGGGGGCCCGGCAGAAGGCTTATCCCTGGACCCTCAGAGGCCCGTGGAAATGTGCTCGATGGCGCCAAGGGTGAAACACTTGTGTCCACTCCCCTTCCTGGTGGAGCCTCTCCGTCCAAAGGTACACCTGCTGCCATTCCAAAGTTGGCTCCGGGCCCCCGCTCTGTGGCCGTCACAGTGAGACTAGGGGGGGAGGCACCCTGGCCTCTGGGGGGGTGCTGGGGGATGGGCAGCAGGGGGAGGACAGCAGAGCTGCTGGTGACGGGATCCCAGCCTCCCAGGACAGATGGAACTGGGAACAAAGGGGGAGGAGGGAATCCTCCCAGGAGCCTAGTATGACTTTGGCTTTTCTCTAGAAACTATCAGGCAAAAAGGTCACTGTGTGAGGGTCTCTGCCTTTGTCCCAGAGGCCCTTGTCCTTCTGGGGCTCCGTGCAAACAGCACCCCAAGTCAGAATGGGCTTGCTCTGCCGGGGCCTCAATAAGGCACCACAGACCCTTAAAGCACCTGCCTCTTTCTCCTTCTGAAGCCGGCCCTGCAAGTCTGACTTGTTGATGGCTGACCAGATGGGCACCTTCCCTGCGGGCTGACCCTGGCCCAGCCCCACGGCCCCTGCCTGCCTACCTCTTCCTATGGGATGTGCACCTGTCTCTGCACACCCCCACCGTTTTTATTGAGGTATAATTAACAAATAAAATTGTATATATTTAACATGAACAATGGGATGCTCTGATCTCCTGTACTTTTCTTAACTCTTTGGGGGCACTTAAAAATGCAAAGAGAAGGGTTGTAGCACGGTTCGGAGATGGAGGCACCTGGAAGGAGCCTAAACGCGACAGCTCTTCAGTTACTTAAAAAAAAAAAAAAAGCAACCAATAAAATGTCCTCATGGTAAAAGCTTTTGCAATCTCCATCTCTTTTTAATTTGGGGAGTTGAATCTGAGTGAGACTAAGAGAAGATACCCAGGGGAGAAGTGACATGCTTTCAGCTTAGGGGGAATGAGGGGTGCAGGCAAGGTTTGATCCAGCCAGGCAAGGATGGGAGCTGTTCAAGCACTGAATGCAGGAGGGCGTTGGGATGAGTGTCAAGTGTTGCTCGAGATGTCTGTTGTTCCTTGTGCACCTGACAGGTGTGCAAGAAATGCTTGTCTCCACGGGGATCGGGGCTGCCCCAGCCCAGCAGCTGCAGGCTCGGTGCCAAAGGACCAAAACAGCTGGTGTTTTCCCACCAGGAGGGATGTGTCTCCCCTGGACTCTGGCCTGAAAGGCAGGCCTTGGGTTCTTGGTGCCACTCCAGCCGCAGCGGACGGAGGGTCCACAACGTTCCTGAGATCTGGGTGAGCAGGAAAGCCTGCAGGCCTTCCAGGAATCGATCGGCCCGCATGACAAACCCACCAGGAGAAGTAGAGGCTTGTGTTTTTGCTTTTCTTTAAAATTTGTAAAAATGAGAGAAGATCAAGGGGGAGGTAAGCGCTTCCCCGCCGCCCGCCGCCTCCCCCTCGGGCACCCGACTCGGTGTGCTGCAGATTAATCTGGCTTCTGGAATGGCCGTGCCGAGCTGCTCTGTCTAGGACTGTCCTTCAGCGCCTCGTGAGTTATTTTTCCCCCGAAGCCAGAGTTAACAATGACATCGAACTTTACAAGAAACCTCTGCCACCAACACGCAGCGGGCTTGCCTCCCCCTTCCCCATCTCCTGCTCAGATGCCACGTTCAACGATCCACGAGCGGTCGGGGGAAACTCCAGAAACTCCTGGGGTGGGTGAAGAGGCCCTCCCCGCACAGGCTCAGGCTTTGCTCCCGGGGGCCCCATGGGTGGGTGCTGCCTGCTGACAGCATTTTTTTGCTCTGAGACAAGACAGAAGAGCTGTGCTTGGTTGGCAATGGGGTGCGGAAAGAAGGGGGGTGCTTCCAGGGTTGAATTTTGTCCCCCCCCAACAAAGGTGCTAACATCCTACTGCCCAGACCCCGTGAATGGACCATATTTGTAAACAGGGCCTTGGCAGATGTCATTAAGGGTCTCTAGACGCCGTCGTCCCGGATTATCGGGGTGGGCCCTGAGCCCGACGACAAGTGTGAGGAGTTGAACTGTGCCCCCCTCACGAGATATGCTGAATTCCTAGCCCCCAGACCTCAGAAGGGGACTTGACTTAGAAAGTGGGTCTTTACGGGGGTCATCAAGTTAAAATGAGGTCATTAGAGTAGGCCCTGACCCAACACGACCGATGTCGTATGAAAAGGGGAAATTTGGACAGAGGCACGTGCACAGGGAGCACCACGTGAGGACACAGGAAGGGGACGGCCGCCCACAAGCCCAGGAACCCTGAGGCCACAGAAGGAGATGCCTGGAGCGTCTCTGCCTCATGGCCTCAGAAGGACCTTCTCTAGGACCCCAGGCCCAGAACGGGGACAGTAGATGTCTGTTGTTCAGCCCCAGAGAGACTCAGAGGCCCTGCACAGAAACACCCCCCACCGCGAGCGCGGAGCTCTCACTGGCTCCAGCAGACGCCCCAGGGTACCATACTGGGACTCAGCCAACAGGCGCACCCCCGGGGCAAGGAGGTCATCCTGAGGGGCGCTGTCTGGGAGGGGTCTGAGCATGCAGCCTGTGAGCAGGGGGTTCTCGCCCCGAGGGCCCGGCCCGCCCCCTGCGGCTGGACTGGCAGAGCGTCTCGGTCAGCGTAGCGACACCCGTGGGGACACAGGCCCTGTCGAGGGTTGTTCCCGCTCTGACCCGCTCCCCTGCCTCAAGCACAGGGAGGACCCGTCAATATCTGGGCCGGGAGCCAGGCTGCTTGCGCATTCATTCACGGAAGGTGCGATGGACGGGCGTGAAGTCACGGTGGCTGAGTTGATTCATTAATGACCCATCTCTGGTGTTGATGTAGAAATCATTTCAGTGATCTTTCCTGGGACACAGCACAACCATGCTGTGCTGGCCCAGGCTCGAAGGAGGAGTGGGGGTGGGGGCTCTGCAAACATTGGAGCTACGGGAAGACCAACAGGGGGTCTGCGGCCAGGGCTGGAGGGCCAGTGGACACCCTGAGAGCCCACACATCCAGTGACAGGCCCAGCGAGGTTGGCTCCAATGGGGGGCTGATGACAGAGCTGCCAGGAGGGTGGGTCAGAGGAGGACTAGGTCCCAGGCTCCGGGTGGGGGGCAAGGCATAGCCATCCACGCCCACCTGGACCCACACCCATGACCACCACTCACTCCTACAATCGCTCACTCATTCAAGCCTGCTTGCTGGCACTCCCTAGGTTCCAGGCTGTAGTGGTCGTCTACACTGAGTGATGAATGACCACAAGCTCAGAGGCTCAAACCTCCTGATTATGTCAGTTCCTATGGGTCAGGAGTTCCACTGTGGCTTTGCTGGGTCCTCTCCTTGGGCTTTCAGAGACCCCGGGTGCCAGAGGTGTCCAGCGGGGGCCAGAGATCTCCACAGTCTGAGGCTCCTGGCGTTGCCCATGGCTGGGCCGTGTTCTCATCTGGAAGCCCAACAAGGGAGGGGCCCATTTGCAAGGTCATTCCAGACTTCATTTCTTCGCGGCCATGAGACTGAGAGCGATGGCTTCGAGCTGGCACTGGGGGGGACTGTCCTCACTCCCAGAGGCTGCCTGCAGTGCCCTGGCCTGTGGGCCTCTCAAAGGCTGTCCCACCACGTGGCAGCTGCTTTGCCTGGGCCAGCATGCGAGTCTCTGGCGTGAGTCTGCTGGCAAAGCAGAGTCTGTACGACGGAAGGTACCAGAGGATGATGTCACCATCAGCTTTGCCATATTCTACTGGTTGGAAGCGAGTGACAGGCCCTCTTCATGCTCCAGAAGAGGAGATCTCACAAAGCCCCTACCAGGAGGTGGGGATCATGGGGCACACGAGCCAGGGGAGGGGGTGACCAGAGAGTGCCTGCTCCATGCTGCCGTGCAAGAAATACTGATTACGGGAGCCGACTTTTCTCAGCCATGGGAGGGACGGCAGCAGAGGTGACGCACTCAGGAGCCCTGAAAGCACAGAGGGCAGGAGCTGGGGCAGGACCCGGGGCCGGTTGGCTCTCTGGGTGCCCTGGCTCAGGGCCCAGACGGACGAAGTGGGGAGCCGTCACGCAGCATTCACACATTAGCAGGGCCACCGGCATGTCGGGGCAGGTGGACCCCAGCTCCAAGCAGCGGCTCAGCGTGGAACAGACGGCCTCAGGCAGTGCTGTCCAGACAGCTCCAGGGGGGAGCGGACATGAAGATGCCAAGGGGAGATAAGCCCAGCCCCCGGCTTCAGCTCAGGGCACGCCTCCGCGCTTCTCATCCAAATTCTCTCATCCTCGCTGAAGGCAGCAGCGCTGACCGAGGCTTTGAAACCCACCTTCGGAAACACGGAATCTGAGCTCCTCCTCCCACCCAGACCGTCCACCAGGAATGTCCTGTGGCTCCCAGTCCTGCCACCCCAGCCAGCACCCAGTCCCCATGACAAGCCCCACTCAGCACCAGGAAGCAGACTGCAAGCCCCTCCTGGCTCCTGGGGAAACTCTTCCCAAACCACAATCGCTGAGGTCCCCCACCAAAGAGGGGGGGCAGAATACAGAATCGGCATGTTCAGAACGCGCACGAGTGCGGACCGCTGGGAGTGCCGCTATAGGCCGTGGAGTGGCGTCCCCCCAAAGACACACATGTACTCAGCAAGTCAGCCTCAGCCTCTGCTCCGGGGTTCCATGGCCTGCCCCCCACTTCTCTTCACCGCCATGGGCACTGGAGTGCATTTTCTCTCCGCCCAGGACTGAGGACTGAATGGTGTCCCTGCAGTACCCAACACACCCTCTTTAAGGACAGAGCCGGAAAAAGAAGGTCCTATGGGTGGGGCCCTGACCCAACGGGACTTGTGTCCTCCTAAGGAAAGGAAGAGTCACCAGAAAGCCTTCTCTCTCCACACACACAGCTGTGCCATCGGAGAGACCTTCCTCCCCGCTGCCTGCTGGTGGGGAGACGCCCCGGCCAGTCTGGGCCCCAGGGCCCTGCCGAAGAAGACTTCACACCTGGGTGGGACTGTCTGCCGCAGTCTGCTCCCAGCAGCAGGGGACCCGTGAGCCCGGGCCCCGCTGAGTGGCTCCCAGCTCCCCCTGCCGCCCTGAGCGTGTGGGGTGGCACACAAGCAACTTCATTCTCGTCTCCAAGACACAGCTGCCTTCAGGCCGGGTGAGCCAGAACTGCTCCCCACACTCCCCACGTGTGTGACGGTGGACGCCGGCGGGCGAGTTCTGGGCGGGTCGTGCACACGCACCGCGGTGCCTCGCGAGTGTGGGGTCCGCACAGGAGAAGATGCACCGTCTCTCGGCCGGGGCTCAGGCGACCTCCAACGGCACGGCGCATTCTACCCTGTCTCTCCTCTTCGCGTCCTCTTTCCCGCTCACTGAAGGCCAAAGACCTGCAGGCATCTCACCTGACGAACGCATTCGCACGGAAGGTGCACGTTTTAACTGTTCAGGAAAGCAGTGCGGAGCCAGCTGCGGGCTAGGCGCTGTGCTAGGAGCCAGGGGCACAGCGGGGGCGGGATCTGGGGGCAGGTTTCTTTCTGTCCCTGAAGTTGCTCCCGGGCTGGGTGATCACCCAGGGAAAGTGCTGAACACGCAGGGGGTATGTGCTGCCATTGGCCCTGGGGGGTGGGGGGAGGGGAAGACATCTGAGCAAGTGGCCATAAAATGACAAAAGTCATGGTAAAAGCCACAAAATGGGGACAAAGAATCCAGGAGGTCCTAGGGGTGTGGGCATCAAAAGGAGGAGGGGGAGGTGGACACCCCGGAGGAGGGAAGAGCGTGAGCCTGGCCAAGGACAGGCCTCCTGGATGCACCGGAGACATCGCACACTCCCTCCAGCTTCCCGTTTCTTAACTCAGGAGCCAGAGAGGTGCCTCTCCAACTTGGGGAGGGACAGGGAGCTTAAGTGTCCCGGACAGTGATGAACGGACCCGAAAGGACAAACTGCAGTTGAGAAGACTCGAGAGCTGGGGCGTGGCCAGGATGACGGTGGGGCATGAACCTTCGGGACTTCTTGAGAAATGGAAGAACTTCTGTCTCCCTGACCTTGTCCCATCGTGGCTCTGCATCCCACACTGTCCCCCACCCAGTGGACGTCTGGGACAACGGCAGGGCAGAGTGGAGGGCCTGCTGCAGTGCCCAACGTGGCCTGTATCCCCTTACACCAGTGGGTCCTCACCTCCTGCTCCCCTGACGTGTCAGCCTCCCACCGACGAAGGCCCTGCCCAGTCCTGCTGAGAGCAGGCAGCTGACCACTGACCCATGCTCTGGGTGCAGCACCAGCCCTGGGCCTGGGGTCCATAGGCCCGAACTGGCCACCCGTGTCCCCGTGGAGACGGACAAAACACGCATTCCCAGTAAAGCCTGAGCCTCGTTTCTAAGTCTGGGTCCGAGCGTCTGCCAGGAGCAAGGCCTGTCTTGGTACAGGTTAGAGATGGTGGTGGGTGTCGTCTCCAGGACCTGGCAACCCCTCCAGCCTCAGCAAAGACTCTGAAGGAGGAGAAGCTCAGCAGACGGATGGTGGAGGACGGCCCGCGATGCTCAGTGCACCTGTGGTGTTTGCGTAACAGCGACTTCTGGCTGCGGCGGGCGCGGGTCTCAAGGCCCCGGGAGAGGAGCGCAGGTGTTGGTACAGGGCGGTGTCTGGGAGGCAGTCTTCCAACTCCCCTAGCCCAGGACATGACCAGGTGAGGGTGCTGAGCTCACCTCCCCAGATGAGGGACCTCCAGTGAGGCCTGGCTCACGGCCAAAGCCAGCAGGCGGGGACAGGGCTGGCTTGCAAATGTGGGGATGGCCCTCCCACAGCTCCTGTCTGCACTTCGGGAAACACCGCTCCTGACCAGGACCTCCACGGCCCCCACACTAGCTCCAGCCCCATCCAGCCTCCCTCGCTCGTGCCAGGAGGCCTCTGCACGGGCCCCGCATCCCCACGCCCACGTCCTGCCCCACACACCCCTGCCCAGCAGTCAGGCCCAGCTCACATGCCCCCACCTGCATCTGAGACGGTGTCCGCGTCCCTGCTCAGCGTCTGTCCCCCACCTGGGGATGGCTCAGGGGCACAGACTCCTCCCGCTCACACAGAGCCTCCCAAGTGAAAAGGGGAAACGTCTGGTGCCGGGAAAGCGGGATTTCCCAGACAGACCGCCTTCTCCTCACCGCCTCCTGTTCCCCCCACAAGCGCAGCCTGTCCTGCGGGTTGCTCAGCTGTGCGCGGGCCGGGCCATCCAGCAACCGTGGGGGACAGTTCTCATTCCGCACAAGGACACTGTTGGCAAGGCACCAGCACCCAAATTCGACCTGTCCTGGGCCCTTCACGCTGGCAGGCAAGCCCGCCTCCCGCTCCCCCGCAGGCAGCAGCTATGGTAGCAGCAAAACTGTCCTTGTCTCCAGGGTCCTCTGCACCGTGCCTTCCCCGCCCCCTTCTGTCCCAGCCTCCACTCCCTCACCTCCGGTCCCCCCCCATGTGCCCCAGTGGGCCTTCATGTCAACCCTCCAAGCCTGCACCTCCGTGGGAGACAAAGGTGGTGGTCACCTCCGTGCTCATCCCTCTTGTTTCGTAGGAGCCCTGATACGGGACCATGTCCTCCCTGTCCTACTTCTCCTCTCTCCATCCCTCCCTCTTGTTCCTTCCCTCCCTCTCCCTCCCTCCTGTCTGCTCCCTCTCCTTCCATCCCCCTTCCTCTTTCCTTCCCCCTTCTCCCTCCCTCTCTCCCTCTCCCCTCTTCCTCTGTGAGGTGTTTTCTGCCCCAGGCTTCCCTGGTCCCACACTCCTGCATTCCTCCTCCCCCAGGCACCCTTCCTTGTGCTTTGGGGACTCTCTGGAGCCCTGTCGCTGTCCCTATCCCCCTCACACGCCGTCCACACTCCCTCCAGGTGATGTCAACTATCAGCAGGACCTTTGAAACCACCCGGACGCCCGATGGCTCTGGGGTCTCCAGTGCAGGGTAAACCTTCCCCCAGCTGCAAACACGCAAGTCCAAGGGGGCCCACAGACGTCCCCTTTGGTAGCTGACGTGGCAGTTGCAGTGAATCCGGGCCCAAGGGGCTGCTGGCCGCCCCTTCCCTTCTGCGCCCACCCCAGCTCAGGAGAGGCGCCATACATCGAAGGCACAAGTTGCTCAGATCAAACACTTGGGAGGCCTTCTAGATTGTTCTCTTTCCCTCACGTCACCCACCGATTCCTCAGCCAGTCCCGTGCACCTTCATGAGTCCCTCTGACCTGGACTCCCACCCCACTCTGTCCTCCTAGAGCTACACGGCTTCAGGACCGTCCACCAGGTCAGCCCACTCTCCGCTCACCCCACTATCCTCAGAGTAAACCCCGGAGCCCCCACGACAGCTTCCAAGCCCCAGCCCAACCTCTGACCGCCCCCCCCCCCCGCCCCCGGCCGTGTGGCCCGCCACTCCACAGCCCTTCTGTTGCTTGTCACGCTTCCACCACCGCGGCTCCTCCCTCCCACCCCCGGCTTCTCATCCAGCTCCCCGCCCCGCGCTGCAGGCATCCTCCCCACACACCTGGGTGGTCTCACTCATGTTCTGCATGTGTGTCTGTCTGTCCGCTGCCCCTGGAGGGACAGGGACTGTGTGTTGCCTTCCGACGTAACCACACCGCCTGACACACAGTAGGTGCTCAGGAAACGGCTCAGGCGGGTGAGCGAGTGAGAGTGAGTGAAGGCTGGATCTTCGGGGCACGAGGGCCAGCCAGAGGTCAGACTCTTCCATCTCTGACCCATTTGTGAGGCTCAGTATATACAAAGCATTTCTTATAAATGGAGGTGGTGTTTTCTCCAAGCCCCAGTGGCTCCCAGGGCCTAGTGAAGGGCGTGTGGGGGGAGGGGTGGGCCAGCGCCCTCCCCAGGCACGCCTTCTTCTCCAGCAGGACTTGGGCAGATGAAGGGTCTGCAATTCTCCCAGCTTCTGGAGAAAATCCCCAGGCACTGCTGACCCCTGGGTAGAGGGGGCAATGCCGACCCCCAGCTGGGGTGGATGGCAGCTCCTCCTGGATTGAACGGCAGCCCGTGGGATAGATACATCCTCGTCCTAACCCCCAGACCGCGTGAACGTGACCTTATTTAGAAGGAGGAACTTTGCAGACATGATGACATTGAGGATCTCAAGATGAGACTGTCCCGGATTCTCGAGTCGGGCCCTGATGCAATGGCTGGTGTCTTTATAAGAAGAGGTGAGACACAGACACAGAGGGAATGCCGTGTGAAGACAGGCCGAGGCTGGGGTGTGGCCAGGAGCCAAGGAACACCTGCCGTCCCCACCAGCTGCAGGAGGCAGGAAAGGTCCTCCCCCGCTCCGCAGATGGGGAGAGACCCAACGCCCATCGTTTCCAACTCCCAGCTTGTGGAGAGTCGCTCCCGCGGCCCCGGGACACTCAGGTGCAGAGGGAAGCTGGTTCTTTCCGTGCGACATGTGGGTAGGGGCGAGGCCACCTGTCTCCGGGGTGGGAGGCTGCCTCTGGAATGTCTGAGACGAGAACGGGGATCCTCGGGAGGCAGGGGCATCTAGGAATGTGGGGGACGTTTTTGGTTGTCACAATGACTGGCATTATTTGCGTAGGGGCAGGACGCTACCTGCCTGCAGTGTATAGGACAGACGTGCTCACCCACGGCCGGCCCTCCGTTCTGTGCGACTCTGAACGTCCTTCTGCTCACTCCTGCTATAAATGCTCTGAGCCCAGAGAGGCTCCTTCTGTTCCACATACAGACCCAGAGTATTTTTTGCATGGTTTTAATAAGCACCAAAGTTTCCAAGAACGCACCACCATGTCCATCGAAAGAAGGCTGGATTATTTTTGTCCCAAATGCTGCCGGGAGTTGTTCACCGTTTTCTGAAAGTTACCTGCCCCCCATGCACAGACGGCACACCTGTCTTCGCTTGTGTTGCCCTCGGGTTCCTGACGATGCCACACGGGGGTGGCTCCCGGTGAGGACGTGCAGAGAACGGCATCTGTCGTATGTCGCTTCACGTCACCGTTCCTCTCACCTCCACCACGGGTACTGGATGAGTCGGGAGGACCATCGGTTTCGGTCGGTTATAGTTTCTCCGCAAAGGGGCACTCAAAGTCGGTAAAAGGGGATGCTACCAAGATGCTTTGTAAACTCGGGCCCTGGGTCTGGAAGGGCAGGGAGCTGGCTCTAGGGTGTCAGCCTTTCCTCCTGCCCCACTGCATAGATGATGCCGATTCTCTTTCCGGCAGAGGTGGGAACAGGGATGGAGACCCAGGTGTGGCTCTCAGGGGCTCTGCCTTTGGCCCCAGGACACAACCATGGAGCCTCTCTGTTCAGCATGTGAAACGACACGGTGGGGGCAACCACCTGCCATGGGCTCTGCTGATGGAGAAGCCTCCCTGGAGCTTCTAGAAAGTTCCTTCATCACTGGGCCTCACATGTGGGCCAAGAACTTCCAAGGGAATAAGGCAATCAGCTTCCTCTTGGATTTAGGTCCTGCTCAGGACACCCTGATGCTTCAGGCAGCAGGGCTGTGTGGCGAGGAGGGACCCTCGGCGTCACGGAAAGGGCCCTGGCCCCCCTCCCCCGACTCATAAGAGGCTGAGCCTCCCTGAGCGTCAGCCCCCCGCCTTCCGAGGGCAATTTCGAGAACATGAAGAGTGAAGGACAAATTTGGCAAAAGGCCACGTAAAGGGATGTGTGCAAGGGACAGTCTGCAGAGAAGCCAGCTGGCCCCTGGCAGAGGACATGCTGACCGGCACTCCAGCAGACAGCCCTCCCCTAGACCGGGCCCCTGGACATGGTGTTCCCACAGGCCACATGTGGGGGCTGCTGACCTGGCAAGTTATGGGGCTTCTGCTGTGGTTTCCCGGGTGGGCTGACTGTCTAAATCCTTCCGGCACAGAGAGAGGTCATGAGACAGCCGGAACAGCATTGGCCAGGCACCTGCACCTACCCACCCCAGCCCCGTCGGGGGATCCTGAAGGAGGCAGGAGTCCCGCTACCCCAGCACAAGTGCCCTTCCCTCCCCGATGCAGCCGCAGAGCGAGGGGGCCTGCACAGGCCCAGGGCCCCCGACACGCGCTGTGTGTGCCCAGCTTACCATGTGGGTAAACTCAGCCACTTCTCAGAACCACCCCGTGAGGTGGAAATTATTTCCCAGTCTGCTGTCAAAGAAGCCGGCACTCCCTGAGGTCAGGGGGGTTCAGCAAGGGCATGCCAGTGGCCATGGACGGTGGGCAGCTAGGGCCTGGGTCACACCTGGGTCAAGGCAGGGGCTCCCCCTGTGAGAACCAGCTTCACCACCCCCACGTCCCATCCTCGGTCGGCTCAGCAGACACCTCCGCCTCTGCTCCCGAGACAGACTGGGCTTCACTGCTGACAGAAAGTTCTGGAAGAGAAGCTTAATCTTCTGGTATTGCCAATCATCACCTCCAAGCACAGACTCCAAGGCGAAGATTCACTGAACCGCATGGAAAGGCAAGACTCGAGGCCTTGTCTTCCCATCTGATCACATGGCACGACCATCACGCGTCTGCCTGTGATCCTGGCTGAGCCTCTGGAACCAGGTGGCCACCTCTGGGGTGCCCGGGAGTTCCACTTGGAATCCACCTGCCTGGGGGGTGAGGTCAATGCCTCTTGCAGCAAGTGCATGCACTGGGGCCTTTTCAAGTTGGACACCTGCCATGCAGGGCCGATTGTGGGAAGGGGCTGGGTGACTTCTCCCGCTCACGGAAAGGTGACGTCTCACCTTCACCTGGCAGCTCAGAAATCCCAGCCACAGCCGCTTACCCCACCGACCCCAGAGCCTGCTGTGCACGGAGCCACTGGACTCACTGCCTGGAGTGACACTGGACGGGAGGGGAGAGCCAGAGTCCGCCAGCCTTCTCCTTTCACTGATGACAAAAGGGTCAGGGCAGACCATTTTCCCAGCTGTGGGCAGAAGGAACACAGAGCCTCGAACGTTCTTATAGAGCTTCAGGGCTGGAGGAGGAGCCTCAAGGGTTTTCCCTCCGGTGTCTTTCTAGACATAAGGAGACTGAGTCCCAGGCCACCGGCTTCACTGCTTCCACCACGCAGGCCTCCAGGCTTCTGGTCCTCTGGTGCACTCTGCCCTCCCCAGTGCTCCGCCCATGCATAACTTGCTCATGGGTCAGCACCAGCCTCGTTCACTCTCCAGGAAGCCCGGCAGTGCCCTTCCCGCCAGGACCGGCCCCCTGCTCCTTTTACTGGGTTTTTAGAACTGCTGTGTAACTGCCCGAGCTGGGGCTTTCTGACACTTCCGCTACCGTCCTTAACTGTCACTTCTCTCTCTTGTGTCCTTACCTGTCTGACTTTCCCAAATAGATTTCAAACTCCTTGAAAAGACAGCCAGGACCCGGTCTTGTATCCCTTCGCGCCCCCCCCCACCCTGAAGTGCGGTATTTCGTATCAACCAAGACCGGAGCTGACAGCTCCCTGCACGACAGATCAGAAGCTAGAAATTCCAAAACCAGTCCTCTTCACACCGTCAAATAATTCTAAAAATAATGTTCTGTCTAATATTTAATCTCTACGCTTAGAATCATTCCCATGAGTGGATGAAAACCATAAATTCAATCCACCGTATATCAAACAGGTCTGTGATCCCTCCCGTGTTTATTGAAGCACTGGACGTCAGGAAGGCACATTGTGCGGGAATGGGGGGTGTCTCCTGCGCCCCCCCAAAACCTGCCTCGCCAGCAGCCCTTAGAGGAGACAGGTGTCCAGGGAGAGATGGCGTCAGTTCCAGCCCCTTCCCTGGGGCAAGGAACACGTGAAAGGGAAATAAAGGTAAGCCGGTGATAGGGGCGTCTCCAGGAGACTTCGAGGCCGGCTCTAATGAGTCGGAGCTCATTTACCCATTTGGTGTGAATGCAGCTTTGCTCAGCCAAAGCAGACGAGTGCTCTGGGAGGTTGGATGGGTGCAGAGGGCTGTCGGCAGACGCACGCCATCCCGCTGTGCCACAACGGGTCACCACGCGAAGCCAGGCGCATCCACTCCAAAGTCCCAGTTAAGACCCTAAAGCCCAGCCTTGCCGGCTACAGAGTGTAGGATGTTTGGCGAGCTCCGAACACTCATTTGTTCATGGATACTCTTATCCCAATTAAGCCACTCAAAACTTTTGAAGTTCATGAGTCATTTGCTTCAAATATCTTTAAATTAAGGACGGATTCATTTCCCTGGTAGCAAACACCCAGCAAGTTAATTAAAAGGGGCTCAGCATTTAAACCACCATCACAGCTTTAAACAGAAGGAGAAGAGCACGTCTCTCCCTGTCACAGCTGCCCCAACTCCCTTCCACTTCTATCCCAGCATTTTGAAAACATTTCCCAACATGAGACTTGCTCTGCTGTTCAGGTCAGCTGACCATCAGTGTGAGAGAAGATGACACAGCCTGTCCCTCCTGCTTACAGTGGGACACACCTAAAGGACACTGAAGGCCCCCTGGTGACAAGGACAAAGCAACTTGGAAATCATCCTTGGAAACGCATGAGTGCACCCCAATGTAAAAATTACCAGGCAGGACTAGGATGACATCTGAGCCATCTCCTCCTTGAGCTGCTGGGTGTCACGAATACATGATTGATCCAAATGGGAACAACCTTGAATGACCATTAACGGAGACCTTACAGGGCTTCGTAGCCCCTCCCAGGTGGCGTAGCTTTGCCAGGAACACGGACAGCTGAGGAGCGCATCAGATGTATCCGAGCAGGCTGCAGAATCTCCAGGTCCAGGGGCCAGCGGGAAGATCAAGAACAGCAGGTCTCAGAAATCTGTACTGAGCACCAGCTGTATGCCATGCACCCACAGCTTAGGAGATCCGCAGTGGGCAAATACAATAACCGAGATCAGCTGGCTTGAATTCCCCACAGCTCCCTTTACGAGTTTTACGATTAAAGCCCAGGAAATGACTTTGTGTTTTTCTCCCAGGAGACTTTGTGATTCCAGACTCAGAACATGACCAGCAAGAGAGCTGTCACAGGGAGATGGTGCTTCGCTGCGGGGAGTCCTCATCTCTTGACCTCAAGTGAACTTCTGCCCCATCTGACACTCACCCTCTGCCAGCACCATGTGAGGCTGGAGCTCAATGCCTCGGTGAACCTAAGCCAGGTGATTTTCCACCCCAAGAAACTCCTAGCTAGTGCCACCTATAGCTCTGCAAAGAGCACCAAGGTCAGGGATGAGGATGTGGGACTTCATCAAATGATCTCATCAAATGACCTCACAGTGGAGCAGTAAATGTAGCAGCAAGCTAGTGGTAGCAAACCATCACAAGGAAAACTGATTATTATCATCACTATCACCATCGTCACCATCACCATGAGCCTCATCACCATCATCACCACCATTATCATCACCATCAACACCATCATCACCAGTATCATCACATCACCATAAGTGTCACCATCATCACCAACTTCATCACCATTGTCATCATCACCATCATCACCATCACCACCATCATCATCATCACCATCATCATCATCATCATCACCACCATCACCATCATCACCATCACCATGAGCCTCATCACCATCATCACCACCATTATCATCACCATCAAGACCCTCATCACCAGTATCATCACATCACCATAAGTATCAGCATCATCACCCACCATCATCACCACCATCACCATGATCACCAACTTCATCACCATTGTCATCATCACCATCATCACCATCACCACCATCATCATCATCACCACCATCATCACCATCATCACCACCATTACTACCACCAGCATAATCACCATCATCACCATCACTATCATCACCACCATCATCACCACCATCATCATCATCACCAACTTCATCACCATTGTCATCATCACCATCACCACCATCACTATCATAATCACCATCACTACCATCATCATCACCACCATTATCATCACCATCATCACCACCAGCATAATCACCATCATTGCCATCGTCACCACCATCATAATCACCATCACCACCATCATCACCATATTAACAGAAGCAAACATGTAATGACCGGCTGTTATATTCCAGGCACTGACCCCCTGGCATATACTATCTCACTTAATTTTTGCAACATTATAGGGTGGTTAATTATGTAATTCCCACCGAGGCACAGAGAAGATAAGCAAGTTGCCCAAGTTCACACAGCTAATACAAGATGAAACCAGGAATTTGAAGGCAGACACTCTTAACCCACTACACTAAAACTAGGAAAGACTTCCCGGGGCGCCTGGGTGGCACAGCGGTTAAGCGTCTGCCTTCGGCTCAGGGCGTGATCCCGGCGTTATGGGATCGAGCCCCACGTCAGGCTCTTCCACTATGAGCCTGCTTCTTCCTCTCCCACTCCCCCTGCTTGTGTTCCCTCTCTCGCTGGCTGTCTCTATCCTATCAAATAAATAAATAAAATCTTTAAAAAAAAAAAAAAGACTTCCCAATGACTTCACTCACAGGGTGGTCTCCGGGAGAGCGACTGGCGATTCCAGCAGCTATTCCATATACTATTAGCTCCTGAGGGATTTCAGAGTACCCCAAATCTCCAGCCATCCGCTTTTCTATGCCCACTGGTATCTATGCTCCGGGCAGATGGGCAAATGTAACTTTCCCCTTCCAAACACCTCTCTACAGAAGCAAAAACAAAAACTCACAACTCCCCAAACACGATTCCAAAGACATCTCTTTGGACAACAGAACTGACTTAACAAATTCTTCCTGTCACTTTCCCAAACCTTAATTCTGTCCTTTGGGGTACCCTCAGCAGTGAGTGGGCAGAGCTGGGTGCGTCTCAGATGAGAAGAGTCCCCATCTCCCTGGTGGCTTGTTGGCCCCTGACACCTGCAAGCTTCTCCTTGGAGTCCTTCTTGCTGGGTGTGGACGCACCTGGCATGTACACAGGGTTCTTAGTTCAGGCTTGGTGGTGTTCCACCGAATCCTCACGACAACCATTTGGAAGAGATATTTCTAAGCTTTAATTTTCCTGGTGAAGGAAACGAAGCCAAGAGAGAAGAGAACTTCCCCAGGGTCACACAGCAGCAGAGCCCAGATTCACAGGTGGTCTGCGGCTTGCAAGTACATATGACAGGCCTGACAGCCTCCTGGACCCCCACTCTGGGGTCCCCAAGACCACTCTTGCAGCCTTACTTCCGTCTGAGATGGGTGAGCAGAAGTCGTGCTCCACAGAGATTCAGGAGCCCAGGTCTCTGTGTGGTGACCGCCAGGAAAAGGGGGTTTCATGGGGCTCCCACCAGGGCTCTTGGTGGCTTGGGCCACTTTTGTGAAATCAGCTGAGCTGTGACGGACCCAGTTAGAGACGTCACCTCAGCCCTTCCTGTCTTGCCCTGCCTTGGCCTGGACGCTGAAGGCTGCTGGCATCCCTTCTCAGCATCCAGCATCACTTCCCAGAATTAACATTTCTCTGCACTAAAAGCAAACACACATATTCCCCCCCCTTTAAATTTGTTTTGCTAAACAAATTAATCTAGCTCCAGATTACATTATGCAGAACCGTAAGTCTTGTCCAAGATAAGCATCTGTCGAGTTGGATTACCAGCGTCCAACGTGCCGCGAATTAACGTGCTGAGCCTTCTCACGCCGTCCGGAGCATTTAACTTCAGCAACAACAAATGTAATTCGGAGTAAGTGGGAACTTGTTTTCTCGTCCATGCCTATATAGTAAGTGACGTGTGTAGAGGGGACGACAGGAAGGGAACGCAGCACTAAATCCTATTATGATGGTGGCTTGTGGCTTTATTGAGGTAAAAGCAAAGGCTTCCGTAAAGTGCTTTTGGGCCCCTGGCACAGACGCAGCGAACTGCAGGCTGTGTGTGCCCGGGTCCCGGACAAAGGCTGCCCGGGAGATGGCCCGCGACCGCCTGCGGACCTTCTCCCGCTGTGCTCCAAACTCGCAGCCTCCGTCCCTGGGCCTGGCCCCGGCCCCGGGCTTTGAGATAGACTTGGGTTTGCTTTCATAGCTATGCCGCTCTCTAGGGAAGAATTGCTCAGAACATAAAAACTGCAGTTCTCTTGCCCAGGTGAAGGAAGAAGTAGGTCACGGAACAAAAGCCACCCACTCTGTGAAAACCTATCCAGCTCCCGACTGCGGCCAGACGCAGGGGAGCGCGGACGCAGGCTGCAGGAAGACCGCAGCGCCCATATCGCCAACACACCCCGAGAAGCAGCTCTTTTCTGTCCGGGGTCCGGAAGAGGGCCTGCACGGGGCTTGTGGGGCCCGAGGCCTTAGGACATGCAGAAGCAAGCAGACAGGGGGCGGAGGAGGCCACGCGGCACACCCCCCCCCCCCATGCCAACAGCCTGGAATTCGCATCCTGTTCTAAGAGCTAGCCAGTACTGCTGCTCGTCCGGGATGTGCCTGCCCACATCTGATCTGTGAACATCCTGGTTGCGGTGGGGCGTGGGGTCGTGGCCTGTCCACAGAGGCAAAGGGAGCCAGAGGCGGGCTGGGGCACAGGCGTCCTGGACTCTACGCGCTCCCTCAGCCGGCCGCGAAGCTGGGGACGTGCCTGTGGCCTGGGAGAGTTTCAAGGGCTGCTCGTCTGGAAGCAACCAGAAGAGGAGGTGGGGGAGAAGAAAGAAAAACAAGACTATGTGGCAGGAACTACTTTGAGGCCAAGAAATGGTGACTGTCCATATGCACCCAGAGTCACAGCAGAGGAACCAGAGCCGTGTGCTCTGACCCCCGTCCTCCAAACACCTGCGACACCGTCCCCCGGGAAGACACGCCCCGACCCGAGTCAGTTTGCAGAACCTCAGCGAACACCACGGGAGCTCTTCCTCACACCCGACCTCAACCTTTTCTGCTGCTTCAAGCGATCCCTATCCTGGGCCAGTGTGGCAGTCGCCTCTCCACGGGACCACGACCTTGGAGGTCTGGAGACTCCACACGGGCCCTAATTCCACCAGCAGGCCCATCCGCATCTTGTTCCCAGGCTGGCCCAGAAGTCAAGGTTCTACCATTCGGGAAGATGTGTCTCTGTGCCCTGCGGGGTCCGGATGCCCGTGACACAGGCAAGGAGGGCACAGCGTCCCCGTGTAGGCCACCCCTAAGGAGAGACCCTGTCCCATCTCCCTTCTACCAGCCAGAAGGGCTTGGCTAGAGCACAGCCCACGTTTGCCAGGACACGAAAGTCCACGGACACACATGCCCCCTCCGTCCCCAAGGCCGCCACCCAACTGTCAGCACTCGCCATTGCTGTAGTTTCTGCCGCTGAGAAATGGGGAGTCCCGCCAAGCACCGTCAGCAAGCACAGCGCGGCATCCTTCGAAAGCCACACCCCCAGGGTGTCCTCCTACCCCCACCGAACCCCAACCAGAAAAGAGGTGGCTGTACCTGAGGTCTCCCCCAGAATCCGTGGGGGCTTGACGTCTTCGCCATTGTCTTTGCTGGGACTGGTGGAAGGCTCCGTTGTGCTAACCCCAACCGGGATCCTATTCCTGGGGCCCAGGGGCTCCGTGACCCCCTTAGTCTGCAGCGTCGTGGAGGTGGCTGTGAGGGCTGTGGCGGTGGTGGTGGCGGTGGCCACAGTTGTCTTCCGTGTCTGTGAGATGGAGGCCGTGGTGGGGCCGTAAAGCCCTGGAAATGTGTTGGACTCCGGGGCCTCCTCCTCCCCTGTGGGCCCCCAGGCGATGAACTCTGTCTCTGTGGTGGGCCTGCTGCCCCGGAAATCAAAGCCGTGGAAGCCGGCCCCCTGCAGGTGTCTCTTCCCCCGCCCCAGGAGGGCCTGCTGGTCCGTGGTGGCCCCGCTGCCCGCGGTGGCTGACGGGGCCGAGGAGGAGGAGCCAAGGGAAGGGCTGGATTTGGCAGCGGCCGGGGGCTTGGCGAGCCCCCCTCTGGGCACCAGGGCGGCCACCTGGTCCCTGGGTCTGTGCGCCCGTTTGGCGCGCGGGCTCGGCACCTGCCCGTGGCTGCGCTCCACGCGGGCCGGGCGCGGGCTCCACACGGGCACGGGGATGCGCGCCGCCTGTCCGCTCTTCAAGCTCCACAGCCGGGGCGGCCGCTGCGGCGGCCGGGGCAGGAGCCGGAAGTCGGGGCCCGGGCCCAGGGACTCACACGAGGGCAGATCCATGGCGAGCTGAAACATGGCTATAAGTATCCAAGCATGGCTTCCTAGGGAGCAGCCCGGCCAGCGGATGGACATGGAACTGCGTGGAAAAGAGAGAGCAGTGTCAGCTGGGGGCTCTGGCGGCTCTGCGGCTGTCCCTCCACCCCGCTGTGACACGGACGCGCTCTTCTGGGAGCGAGCTCTAATCCTAACTTCACAAGGGAACCCGAAACCCTCCGTCAGCCGACCTCACAGCCTTGCCTGAGCGCCAGCTCTGCATAGCATCTTACAGGCACTGTCCCCACGCACCTGCTCCCGGGAGCCGGCTCCCCGCCTGCACCGCACCGCTCTTCCCAGGAGCGTGCAACACACATGGCTGGTTGACATGACACGGGAGGGAAACCGAGGCTCAGAACCCCCAACTCAGCCGACAAGATGATCTCAAACACCTTCTGTTCCCCATGGGGCCTCTGCCCAGAGTGAAACAGAGACATGGAGCGGACGTGAGGTAAGGGAATGGCAGAGCTGGGGGCTCGGGCTCCCCCCGGGTCCAGGGCTGAGCACCTTCCTCTGTGTCACGAAGTTACGGACCAAGGTGGGTGTTTCGGAGCATACAACCTCCCCTTCCTGCGGCCCAGAGGGACGGGGCTTCCACTCTCCGTGTGGCTGAGCCCGCCGGACTTCACAGGGGGCACAAAGACCAGGCATCGACTGAGCCCCCGCCCCATGCTGGGGTCCGCAAGCCCCACCACCCCCCTTCTCGGGCCAACGTGCGTATCTCAGAGCAGGCTCGGCCTCGGACGCTGTACGCTAGGAAAGCTTCTTATTTTTGGCTTCCTCTGGATTTGGTTCAGGAAAATGAGATCTGCTGTGGATAAGCTGGAAGTTTATCGATGCGCCAACTCGGCCCCAGTGCTGTTCTGTGGACATTTCGGCTTCCCCTATTTATCTTCAGCGCAGGCGCCCTTTGAAACCCCACCATCCGCCTCCTCTGCTCCAGGCATGGCTGGAGGAAGGGCAAACCCCACACGGCCCAGGGAAGGGGTGCACAGAGCATCACGTGAGCGGTCAGAGCACAGCGGACAGCCGCAGGGAGGGCTTGGGGGCCCCAGGGCCCATGCCCCCTCTCCCACCAGCTTAGGTAACTCAGGACAGGGAACAGGCGCCATTCAAAGTCGGGACGCGTCACCGGCGTCACGTCTGAAAATTGACACGGATCCAGAATGTTAGTGAGTGCTGCGGGTGGGGGCGGGCGAGGGCGTTCGGTGCGCGGAGCCGCCAGCCTGGAAAGCTGCTCCAGACCAGCCCCGGAGGAAAAAAGGCTTGGCAGTTTTTCTTCATGAGGTTCCGCGTGACTTTAAAAGGGAATAAATCAGTAAGTGAGCAGCGTGTGGTGTGTGAGTGAGTCATGTGTGCACGCGTGCACGGGAGTGTGTCTCAGGACTGCGTGTCTGCACGTGTGACTGCCGATGTGTGACAGCACGTTGGTGCCTATGAAGGACCAAATGTACAAGTGGGTGTGAGTGTGTCAGCAAGTGTGTAAGAGCACGAGTCCATGGGAGGTATCAGTGTGCCCGTCTGTCACGTGTGCGCGTGCATGTGTGGGTGTGGCTGAGTGTGGGGCCCGCACGTCGGTGCACGCATGTGTGCATCAGTGAGTGTGCAAGAGTGTGAGTCTGTTGTGAGGTCGTCTGTGTGCCCATCTGTCATATACGCGTATGTGTGTCTGTGGCTGAGTGTAGGGTCTGCATGTCGGTGCGTATGTGTGAGTGTGAAAGAGTTCGAGTCTGTTGTGAGGTGATGCATGTGCCCGTCTGTCACTTATGCATGTGTGTGTCTGTGCGGATGTGGCTGAGTGTGGGGTCCACGTCAGTGAGTGTGTGAGTGTGCAAGAGTGTGAGTCCGTGAGGGGTGGTCTGTGTGCCTGTCACATAGGCATATGTATGTGCAAGTGCGGATGTGGCTGAGTGTGGGGTCCACGTCAGTGTGTGTGAGTGAGTGTGCAAGAGTGTGAGTCCATGAGGGGTGTCTGTGTGCCTGTCACATAGGCACATGTATGTGCAAGTGCGGATGTGGCTGAGTGTGGGGTCCACGTCGGTGAGTGTGTGAGTGAGTGTGCAAGAGTGTAAGTCCGTGGGGGGTGTCTGTGTGCCTGTCATATGCATATGTATGTGCAAGTGCGGATGTGGCTGAGTGTGGGGTCCACATCGGTGAGTGTGTGTGAGTGTGTCTGTGTGTGAGCCCCCCCATTCTGCGCGGAGCCCCACGTGCCCGGGGCCGCCTCCTCTCTGGCGGGTACTTAGGCACGTGCTGCTCCCTGCCTGTCATCAGGATGTGGAAAGGAAGAAACTTGTATTAATGAGCGCTAATTACCGAAAAGGACTAATCCCCAAATAAAAAGGGCCCAGTTTTTTAATCAGAATGAAAGTGCTTTGCTGCAGAAATTAGGAATCGCTCATTATGCTGATGCCTCCGCACTGAGTTTCTGCCGGTGTGCAATTTCTCTGCACAGCCCGCCAAGCTCCACGCAGGGACCAGGGCCGCTGTCACCGCACACAGAAATTTGGGTCAGTGTGAAACATCCCCGTGCAGACAGTAAGCACAGCTCCTCTGTGGCCACAGGTGGCTCAGTGAAGATGGATGGTGTAGACCCTCTGGTTCTCCCACTGCTCTGCATGTTGCATGGGAGTCCAGCCCCTAGGGAAGTGGGACACGTCAAGCAGGAGCCGTGCCTCAGCCCAGAAGGCCCCACCAGGTCCCATCAGGCCCCACCAGGTCCCACCAGAAAACACCAGGTCCTACCAGGCCCCATGAGACACAACGAAGGTCCCACCAGGCCCCACCAGGAAACACCAGGAAACACCAGGCAACCCCAGGCCCTGTGAGGCCCCACAAGGTCTCACCAGGCAACCCAGGCCCCACCAGGTCCCACCAGAAAACACCAAGTCCTACCAGGCCCCATGAGGCCCCACAAAGGCCCCATCAGGCCCCACCAGGAAACACCAGGCAACCCCAGGCCCCACCAGGTCCCATCAGGAAACACCAGGCAACCCCAGGCCCCATGAAGCCCCACAAGGTCTCACCAGGCAACCCAGGCCCCACCAGGTCCCACCAGAAAACACCAAGTCCTACCAGGCCCCATGAGGCCCCACAAAGGTCCCACCAGGCCCCACCAGGAAACACCAGGCAACCCCAGGCCCCACCAGGTCCCACCAGGAAACACCAGGCCCTAAGGTCCCACGAGGCAATGCTAGGCCCTTAGCAGACCTCAGCAGACCCCACCAGGCCCCACAGGGCCACAGCAAGCACTCCCAGGCCCACTGGGTACCACTTGGCCCCTCATTCAGGCTGAACGAAGAGCAACCACAGGCGGACCTGTGTGCCATCAGTGCTGGGAGAAATATTGCCCCAGGAAATTAAACCCGCGGCACCTCAGCCTGCACCGGCTTGCTGGCCCCAGCATAACTTCACACACAGGGTATTTCTGTCATTTTTCACCAATCATGAGCTGTAATTGGTTACCATAGAAACCCCTCATTTCCACGCCACCCGGCTGTTATGCAGAAAAACCAACCGATGGCAAGAGCGGGGAGAGCTTGCTTTGTTTCTCTTCGAGTCCGGTTTCCTCTTTCTTACAGGGATGGATTTGTCCAGAGAGGGAATATGAGGAGGGCAAGGGGACAAGTCAGGACAGAGGCCAGAGACTCCTCACCGCCGGGCCAGCGTCGGGGCAAAAGAGCCCCTCCCATAGGGAGGCCGGGGCCGACTCTGCGGCCTGCAGGGATCGGTGGTCTCTCTACGGGGTTGAGGGTCCCGGCCCTAGACCTTCACACTCCCAAGGTACACACACGGCACTTGTCGGGATGACGCTGCGTCCCGGCATCAGGGGATCCAGCCACCACCTCTCTCTCCATCCTTCCAGCCGACCCAGACCCAGGAATGCTCTTCCCTCTGACTCTGTCCAGCACAGGGCTGGGAGGCCTCAGTTGCGCCCACAGCCCTCTTGCCCCAGGAAGGTGCCGTGGCCCTGTCAGCCATTTCCCAAGGGGGTGGAGGACCCCTCCCAGGTGCAGGAGGGAGGCCCTGTGGCTGCCTGCCCCACTGCTAGCCGTCAGAGTGGCCACGGGGCACACCAAGGTGTCCAGGCCACAGCGCAGGCAGCAGAGCCCATGTCAGCCTCCCCAAACCTCAGGGCATCCATAGGCCCCTTAGGAACACACCCCCACTTCACACCCACGAGCACGGCTACAAGCATGAAGCCAAGTGCAAGTGTTGGCAAGGATGTGGGGAGACAGGACATGGTGGGAACGTAGAAGGGTGTCTCCGCTATGCAAAACAGCTCAGCAATTCCTCAAAGACGTCGTTACTGGCTGACCCAGCATTTCCACTCTTGGGTAGAAACCTAAGTCCACACAAAAATGTGTCCACAAATGTCCACAGCAGCATTATTGATGACAGTGGAAAGCAGAAATCACCCCCGTGTCCATTAGGTGAACGGATAAAGAAAATGCGATCTGTCCCTGCAGGCAAACACTCTCTGGCCTTAAAAAGGAAAAGAAGCATCAACACACACAACAATGTGGATGGAGCTTGAACACCGTGTGTGGGCTAGAAGCCGCCAACCACATCAGGCTACACGTCGTCCGCATCGCCCAGAATCAGTCAATCCGTAGAGACAGAGAGCAGATTCCTGGTTGCCAGGGGCTGGGAGAGGTGACTGCTAATGGTTATAGGACTTAGGGGGGACAGGTATGTTCTGGAACTGATAGTGCTGATGGGTGCACAACCTTGTAAATACATTAAAACCACCGAACTGCACGCTGTGGGCGGGGGCTGAATTTAGGGAACGTACATCACAGCTCAAACAGTGGACGTATTCAAGGCGGGAGAGACCGGTCTGGGGTGGGCTGGATAACGTCCTGCTCTGGGTGCGGGCATAGGCCCTGGCAGGGGGCAGGAAGGAGAGGGTGCCCAGGCTGGAGCCAGTGTCTGAGCTGCCGGCACAGGGCAGAGAGGGTGCATGAGATCTTTCAGGCTCATGCACGGTCCTCGCGAGGGCTCGGGCTCGTCTGAGCGCCCAGCTGCAAGGCCCACAGCCTGCACAGGGCAGCGTCCCCGCTCCCCCACCTCCACCCGGCCGCATCCACGTCAAGGCTGCGGCACCGTCCCCTTTATTTTCTGGTTCACAGCTTTCTTGCTTCTCCCCCTTTTAAATTTTTATTGAAATCTTTTTTTCTTAAGAACACTTTCATATGATTCAGTGGATTGAGGTCGAATTTGCTACCTTCTGTATATTTTCTTCACAGAAGAAAACCGCAGTCAATTAAGGGAGACAAAGACTTGTCTTCCACTTACGGTCCCACTTTTCCCCGGGGGCTCGCAGCCAGGCCTCCCGTAAGCGGCTGACCCCTACGCGCAAGAATGGCCAGGGCGGTTGGACTCTGGGCTGGGCTGCAGGTCTGGCAAGCCCTGGGATGTTGTCTCTGGCAAAGACGAGCCCCCCTCCCCCCAGTACGACAGCATCGAGGAACACCCCTGCCCCCTGAGTGTCCGCTCCAGGGCTTGCCACCAGCTCGCCTGGGACACCAGCCACAGTGTGCATGATTCTGTTTGATGGAGAGGTTGGCTCACACCTGTTTGGGATGGTGACTCCCTCAGATATGTCCCATCCCATTTCCTCCGGCGATGAATTGGGTGAGCTTTGAAGTTATGAAAAGCAGGTGTCCCCCAATAGTGTGTGCTGTGCTTAGTGACCTGCTTCCCAAAATTAGCACATGGAAAGGGGAGGGAAGTCACTTTTCAGTGGAGACACCTGGCGCGCAGGACCTTGGCCAGTGTCAAGGTCACAGCCGCGGAGGTGAGTCATGACGGCAGGCGCTCCTGACATGGTGGGAAGGGCGCTGTGCCTCCTCCCGAAACCCATCACCCCGTCTAACCGTGAGAAAACCACCAGAGAATTCCTGATGGCGGGATAGTCGACTCAATCCCAGACCGGTCTTCCTCGAAACTGTCAAGGTTAGCAGTCTGAAAACTGTCACCAGCAAGAGTTGCCTACGGAGACGTGACGCTTCCATGTCATGAGGTGCCCTGAGTGGGATCCCAGAGAAGAAAAGAAGTCGGGAAAACCTCGCGAAATCCGGATAAAGTGCGGGATTTCACGAATGGCCAGGAGTGGTGTTTTCCCTTTGTTAGCACAAATACACGGTGGTGATGTCAGATGTTTACGTGGGGGCCTCTGGGAGCAGAGAACACAGGATTTCTACCTGCTTTTTCTTCTTTTCAATTTCTGTAAATTCAAAACTATTCTGAAATAAAGAGTTTATGGAAGCAAACACATCAACAGAGCGGGTGGACATGGGGGTCATGCTGAGGGGGTGCAGGTGGACTCTGTGGGGGCTCCCCGGGCTTTGGTGAACAGAGGCCCACCTCTGGGGGTGGCCTGGTGGGGACATCCACGAAGGAGCACGGCCTCGTCACCGTGTTTCCATCAGGCAGAGGAACGTGGCTTTAGGTAGGAGGGGAGACCCTGGTGCCTGGTGCGGAGACCCGAGGCTCCCCCGCCCCCGTCGCTCCATGCTGTCTGACATGCCGGCCTGCACAGAAGGGGGCCAGCACTCTGGCCCCTCTTTCCCCTTCACACGCTCGGGAGGCTTTCACCCGTGTGCCCCGAATGCCAACAGGACAGTGCAGTGTCTCCTGCTAGATTTCAGGCACAGAGACCCGCCCTCCCCACTTGGAGCAGGACACCCCAGCCTCGGCTGGGGAAGGGAGCACGCATACACTTCCTTCTGGAAGGCAGTCGCTCTTTCAATTTTCCTAATGAAAAAAAAAAGGGAGCCGTGACTCACTGGAATGTTTTCCCCAGCCTGATGTCATTAATGTCCTGTCTGAACCACCCCTGGCTCACTTTACCCCGTGACTTACTAGGATCAAAAGCGTCCCTGTCTTTCAGGAAAGGTGCTCTGGGCTGCCTACAAGGCTTTCATCTTCAGCGGCCCCATGGATGTCAGGCACAGACGTAATATTTGATTCACTGGGAAGGAGCCGTGGAGGAACCATTCATTTGCGTGGCACAGAAACTTCTGGAATGGCAAGAGGTTTCTGGGTACTCGCCTCCCCCAGTGCAGGGGGGCCTGCAGTGGGATTCTGGGGTCTCTTAGCACCCTCCCCCCTGGAGCGGGTCCCACCCCTGGATCAGGTTCCCAGGTCCCACCTTAGGTGGACCGGTGATGGGGAGTCCTGCCCTTCTTAGGGGAGCCGAGGGCCAGCGCCCTGCCGAGTAGGTGCGTTTAACGTGGCCTCCTCCCAGGGTCAAGGTCATTGCAAGGCAAGGGTGAGAGGAATCGGACTGTGTCCCCAACGTGTGTCCATCTAACCACCCCGCTGGCCTTCACCAACACACCCAAATCACAGGAGGTCCTGGCTGGAAGGGACAAAGATGGTCCTCGGCTCTAGCCCACCCCAGAGCTGGACTCTCAGCCCCCTGGTTCTTGGGACCTGAGCGGGTTTACCAGCCTTAGCAAAGGGTTCCGGGTCAGGCTTATGTGAAAAGTGGTGGGCAGGACAATGTAACACCCGTCTCCTGCCGAAGCTGGTTCTCCACGGGCCCCATGCCACCAAACACCAATGCCATCCCAAACCCTCGGTACCCGTGTGATGCCCGCATGAGACCCACAGAGGAGGGGGCCCGCTTGGAGTCTCAGTGAGCTGGCATCAGACCTGGAGTCTAGGACTCGGGCACTTGAGCCCTGGACAAGCCGAGAGCTGTGGGACCAGGGACATACTAAGAAAAGTAAAGCAAAAAACCCTCCAATAGCTGCAGCGGTGGTGGGTGGACTCCCGGCCCATCCACACAGTGGCTCCAGCAGGAGGGGAGGTGCTGGGGTGCGCCCTGGACCTCGGCAGGTGCCACTCCACGCCCCTGCCCACCTGGTGCAGCAGCCGGGGCCCTGGGAAGGTGAGTGATCTTAGCCCTGTGGACATCCAGAGATACTGGAGACATTTCTGTTGTCACTCTTCAGGGGGCTACCAGCATTTAGGGAGAGGCCAGAGTGCTGAGACCATCCACAGGGCCCAGGACGGCCCCCACAATGACTTATCAGCCCCAGTGTCCACAGGGCTGAGGTTAAGAAGCCCTACTGCCCACGTTCCATTTGTTCCTCCTGGGGGCTGGTGACGGGGGAAGGAGCATCTTTACCCCAAGAGGAGAAACGCTCTGAGATGACCCACCCACTCACACTCCAGAAGCAGCAAGAGACGGTGGAGACACAGGGGGCTCGGGGCCGGCTACCTGGCTTCCAGCCTAGGATTGCAACATGCTAGCTTGGGCGATGCCCATACCCGCTCTGTGCCTCAGTTTCCCCACACCACGGGGTGTCCCAGGCCTCCATGGTGAATACTTGAGGCTTGGCTCCCCGGAAGCACACACAAGCATCGGCCATGACCCCCCACTTCCCCTCGAGGCCGTCAGTGGTACGGAGGGGCCTTCTGCTCTCCCTGGGAGCTCTGGAGCAGGGCGTGTGCAGGACGCGGAGGCACGGGGGATGTTCTCGACAGCCTTCACAGGTGCCTGAAGGAGACTGAAGGATAGCAACGCGCTGGCGTTCTGGTTGCCTGGGCAACGTGCCCGCAAGCATTCCGGAGGAGTGAAGTGGTGACAAGCAGTGGGTGGGTAGCACCGTGGGTGGGAATGTTCTCTCCCCAGGAGTGGGGAGCAGGGTTTCTGTGAGTCTGACACACAGCCCTGCTGCCGCGGCCAGGTCCCCAGGGCCCTCTACACCGTGTCCGGTACCCTGTGCCCTACCTCCCATGCTTCCTCTGCAGGTGGGGACAAAGGTCTAGATGGGCCCCCAGCCCAAGCTGGCCCATCCCCGGGACAAGTCATATCCCTCTGGACAAAAGAACAGAGCTGGCCAAGCCAGACAGTAATAGCAGCGGGACCAGAGTCCTGCTGCCTGGTAACCAGAACTCCACACCAAAGCTGGCTCAGAACGAGGCTGCTCAGAAGGGCCTGGGAAGGCAGAGTCGATTCTGCAAGCTGCCGGCACACGTTCTCAGCCTGGGCCTCAAGTGAGAACCACCTGGCTGGGGAGAGGGTTGTTACAAAATGTGGAGACCCAGGCCCCACTGTGGACCCACTAACCAGCATCTTCGGGGGGAGAAGTCCAGCATCTGTAATATTTTCAGAGGCTCCCCTGGGGCGTCCAGAATTGAGAGCCAAGAACACAGTCCATTCCTCCCTCGGACCCAGTTCAGTCTGACTCCACCAGCTCTTGGAACGAGAGATACAGGACAGGGCAGTGGGGAAGGCAAGCCGCACGTGCGCCTGGTGCTGGGTGACCCCTCAGAACAGGGCCTTGGGCAGAGCACGGGCACACAGCCGTCCCCAGCCCCTGTGTCACATCTCCTTCCGGAGCTCGGCTGCCCCCAGCCAGGCCATCAGGCCAGGCGGACGGTCATGGGCAAGTTCTCACGCAATCCCGTGAAGTCAGGGCACAAACGTGCATTTATGGAAATCCAGACCAAAGAGAAGGGAGCACGGGGATTAAGGACGGCGCCGTGACCTGAACGGTAGCCCACGCGGGCTGAGCGGCAGCTCTGCGCCAGGCACCGGGCTCCACACGTTGCACGACTGTCTCCTGCCGGCGCTCGGCAGCCCTGGGGGGAGGGCTGTTACTCTCAGCTCTTCCTTGCACAAGAAAGAGAAGCACAAAAATAGCAGCTGTGTGTTCTCTGGAAAGAAGTCTCTCGACACAACTGGAAGCCTGGAGGAGGTAAGCACTCAGCCACAGGAGGGGCGCTGGCGGCACGCGCTCCTGCCAGGCTCCAGGTGCTCAGCGGTCCCGTCATCCCGCTTACGCGGGGAACTACGCAGCCCAGCTCCTGACGCGCGGCTCCCGGCGGTACCCCGCTCCTGCCTCATGTCGTGGCCCCGAAACGTGGATTCTCAAGAGCAAACGCCCGGGCGTGGCGTTCACAGCCCCCGCCGAAGGCCGCCACCTTTGTTTCTGTTGCCACCGTGATGCTGGCATGGACGAAAGTCACTGTGCACTCAAAGCGCTGTTGAAGCCACCCAAGGACAGAGGAGCACAGGGACAGAGTCACCGCCTCTCGGAACAACACAAGCAGGGCCTTCGTGGGCTCCAGGGGTTTCTCAGGTTGGCAGAGAGGGGAAGAATGGTGCCGATGGTGGTGCCGAGGGCTTGCCATGGGGGGGAAGAGCGAGCCGCCCGAGGGGAAGCTGTGTGGCCAGGGCCAGGGGACCGAAAGCCCAGCTCTGCTGCCAGTTCACCCGCCACTGGACAGGGACCTGTCTGGGCACCATCTCCCAAGGTGGTCACGTGCCTACCTTGTGCAAGGGGATGGGTTGATGCCCAGATGATGTCGGCAGAGCTCTTAGCAAAGGGCCCAAGACTGTCCCTTAGGAAGGGCTGGGGTGAAGCTGGGGTCTTTTCCAGGGCGGCCACTCAAGGCACTCAGCGCGGCGGGAGCACCCTGGGTCCTCGCACATTAGGAGGTAAACTGAGGAAGATGAAATCAGTGTGTACGAACCGAGTGGGTGCTCTGATGGAGGCAAAATCACAGAGAACCTGGAGAGGCTCACAGCCTCGTGGGAGGGCCCAGCGTTGGCCAGGAGCACCTCGCAGAAAAACGGAAAACCGTCCATCAGGCAGTCGACGGGGCTGGGGGACGGCAGATGACCTTGAAGGTGCTTCTGAGTCTATGATGTACAGATTTCAGGCAGCACGCGGGGCCACCTTCTGTGGTCAAAGGCAGACGCCGCCCACCTGGGGGGAGCCCCAAAGTCCTCAGCCTTCTCCACACCCTGCCACAAGCACGTCACCGCCCTCGGCCCTTCATACCTGAGCATAACTGAGGCTGAGAGAAACGGGCCCTTGCAGGGGATCAAGGGACTCATGCGGTGGTCGTCACGGGGCGCAGGGCCTGTGGTGGGGAGGGGGAGTCAGGGCTCCTCCGTGGCCCACCGGACATCCCACTGTTGGTCCACAGATGGGGAAAACAGGCAGTGGTAACCTGGAAACAAGCTGGACGTGCCCGAAGTGCATGAATCATCCATGCAAATCCCACAATGTAGGTCATGGCTCCATCTCGTCTCCAGCTACAGAATCCCCATCTCCCCATCAGGAGAGGACGTGACAAGGAAAACCCTTGCTCCCCCTGACCCCGATGCCCCACTTGGGCCCAACCCGCAGACGGGACAGCACCTGACACAGATCCCAAAGGGGCTGCAGGCAAGGCCAGGGAAATGCTGCCCCGGGCAAGTGCCCTGGGGGGTGATGTCCACCCCCAGAACTGGCAGCAGCCCTAGGACAGCCCCCCCAGGCCAGCTCCCAACTACCCGCCAACACCCGCTGGGAGATGCAGCCCCTCTCCCCCTTTACCAAGGAGCAGACATTTCGGAGATGGAGATGGGCTTGCCTAAGGGCAGCGCCTAGTGCACGGGGCCCTGGGGAGCACCTTGCAGCTGCCTGCCCGCCCGTGCCCCCGGGCTTGTGTGCACAGTGCGGCGGGGGCAGCCTCCAGCCGGTCTCAGAGTCACGGGGAGCTGGAGCTCCACCTGACGCAGACATCGCTGCTCTAACCGCCAGCAAAGGTTCCCCAGCCTCTGAACACACACGGCGACAGGGGACTCGCTACCTCTAGAGAACAGCACTGCGCAAGTGTGGGGCCGTGCCTCAGAAAGCCTGCCCGTGTGAGCCAGAGCCTGCTCTGGGTGACGTCTGCGTCCCGCTCCCAGCTGCGTCGTGCGGGGACTTGGGTCTGATCCGATCCCTGAGCTGCTCTCCCACATACTGGTGGCATGTACCCCAACACACGCACACAGACGAAGACACACACACACAGATACACACGGACACAGACGCAGCAGAGACACAGAGAGGAACATGCACGCATTCACACGCGTGCTTGTACGCGGATAAGCCAGGCACAGGTGCACACACACACACACGCACGCATGCACTTGTACACGCACACACAACACACATATACTTGTACACGCACACACATGCATGTGCTTACACACAGAGGCACTCACATGTATGCACACAGAGAAACATACACACATGCGTGCACACTTGTGCACACGTGCACGCACATTCCCAGCCACCCCTTTCCGGTTCTCCCTCCTGTAGCAGAGCTGAGAAACCCCACATCCTGGCTACCTCCACCAGGCACACGCCATGTCGCCTGAGTCTCCCAGTGGAGTGTCCAGAGCTTGGCTGCAAACACAGCTTGGCACAAAGCTGATGTGACAGCTACTGCTGGCGTGGGGACAAAACACTGTCGTTTGGGGAAATTCTTCCCAAAAGAACCCAGTGGAGCTGGGCCAGCTGGGTCAGAGCTTCCAGCTCTTCCCGACGAGGTCATCCCATCCTGACACTGTCCCGAGAAACAGGTGTCACGGGAGTTCTTGCTGGAATGTCTGGGGGAAATAAGAGCTTTTCCAGGAAGGCCCTGAGGTTCTGGGCAGGAGCTGTGGCTTGAAAGGGGAAGAAATCCTCTGTTTTCTGGGAAAGCCAAGTCGCCAGGGCTGGGCTCTGATGGACCAAGGGCCAAGAGGGCCTCTGCCCCTGTCCCCCACCAGAAAGCTCCCGGCTTCAAGCTCTGGTCGCTTCTGTGAGGAGGTCCCTGACCGGCTGCTGGTTACTTCCAAGAGGGGCTCGGTTGCAGACACACGGCATCGTCCTCTCAAGAGATGGTTTCCAGTGATTCTCCGGAACGTTCTCCACCTCGTGCCCCAGCATGGATGGCCGTGGGCTGCTGACAAGCTCCCCGGAACCACAGCTCTCTCTTGTGGCATCTGTAACGAGCAGGTCTGAGTCTGCATCGTATCTCCATCACGTGTCTGAGCTCCCCACTCCAAAGAGAATTTCCATCCCAGGCAGGGCAGGAATGGTCATCCCCGTGGTACAGATGGGGACACTGAGCTGATACGGGGGAAAGTGGAGGGGGTGATTAGGGGCGGAGGCAGGACCTAAATCTGCCTGGTCTACCTGTCACCCACGGCACCCTCCACGGTCTCCGGGAACGATCTCCACCAAAGGGGCTGCCCCCCCGCCCCCCAGTGCAGAAATCAATCCCCTTCAGTTGTCATTGAACGTCATTCACCAAGACCATGAGACTCCAGCTCGGTGCCCTCTCCCCGAGGACCACTGATCTTCAAGGGAGGGGGGAGGAAGGACAGGAACTGCCACCCACAGAAGCCAGGAACCTTCTAGGCGTGAGCTGGGCGCTGAGCTGTGCCCTCATGGGAACTCCGCCCTGGTGTGAAGAATACACCCCACGCTGGGCCCAGAGACTCCCCATCGTTCGCCGTGGTGGGACTCGGCAAGATCTTCTGTGAAGGGGCCACTTCCACACTCACCGGGGAGTCTGCACCCGCTGCTTGCAGCCACACCCCGCTCTGTGGACGCCACCAAGATGACCTACAACTGCTGTGCTCCAAGCACAGTGGACGTGACCCCTGGTGGTGCTGACGACAGCTTTCCCTCCAAAATTTACGTGTTGAAGTCCTAAGCCCAGGACCTCAGAATGGGACAGCGAAAGGGGATTAAGGTAAAAGGAAGTCATCAGGGTGGGTCGTAATCCAATAGGACTGGTGTTCCTATAAGAAGAGGAGATCAAGACACAGACACGCCCAGAGGGACCACGCCGTGAAGACACAGGAGCGGACAGCCGTCTACACTCCATGGAGAGAGGTTCAGAAGAAACCAGCCCTGCCCACTCCTCGACCTCAGACTTCCCGCCTCCAGCACCGGGAGAAACAGACTTGTGCTGCGAGGTGAGCCCGTCGTACCTGTGGGTACAGCTGTGCAGGCACCTTCCCTCCTCCACGGCTCCTGCCTCGGCTCCAGCCCAGCGGTCAGGGCTGCCTCTGGCTTGTCTCCAGGAGAGCTGGCGTCCCTGCTCTGGTTCCTGAGCGTGCAGGGGTCCCTCACAAACACGATCCCACCTCCTCGGTCTGCACCCGGCTGGCCGCCCCAGCCGAACCCCCCTCCTGCCCAGCTCGCAGCAGAACGCCACACGGTCTGCAGAGCCCTGGCCCCCTTCACAGCGGTGAGCCCCTCGGTGCGCTCGGATGGGGCACGGCCGGGAGTCTACAAGCCAGCTGATCGAACCTGTCCCTCCCGGTCCTAAAAACACACGTTCAGCGGGTCCTGTCCCTCCCTCCCAGCCATGCACGGTTCTCAGCCTCCCAACAGGCACATCTGGGCGGCATCGGTGGGGGGCTGTCCTGAGCACTGCCTCCACCCACAGGATGCTAACGGCACCCTTCTCCCCAAGTGCGGCAACCAAAAATGTGTCCCGCATCGGCACACTTCCCCAGGGGGACCACCTGCCCCGTTGAAAACCAGTGCTCTGAAACACAGCTTGATTCCGCCCACTGTCTCCCCTCTACCTTCCCCAGGCCGCCATTCCGCCTGCTGCTCCCACTGGCTTCCTGTCAACCATTCTCCACCCAAAGCGATGCTGAAACTCCAGGGGACAATGTCCTACTCCTTCCCGCTCAGCCTCCGTCCCCCTCCACCCCGAGTCCTTCACAACCCACCCAGCACAGGGTCTGCTGGCATCACAAGCTCCTCGCCTCGATTTGATTATTTCTCTGGGGTTGATGTCCCACGAGAACAGGAACTGCGCCCCTCTTCCTCAGCAGGGTCTCCGCGATGAGCGGGGCAGCTCCCGGCACAGAGCAGGAACCCCAGGAATATTCGCTGAAGGAATTAAGGAATGGGGGAAACCAGTGATTGAGTGTCCTTGAGCCACAGGCAGAGCAATGAGCTCTGGGACAGTCACGTGGCCGCTGTCCCTTGAGGGGGTCCTGATCGTCACGGTTCCCTGACAGGTTCCAACAACCCCTTCCCCACTAGTGCGGGAACAGTGCTGAGGACATGCCGCCCCATGGACGGAGCCCAAGCCCGCCGGCTGGGAGGGACCTCACCTTGTCCCCTCCCAGGCCAAATGGTGGATCTCCTCCGGAGACTGTCCCACTCTCCTGTACTTGCCCCCGCACGGGGGGCCGAGGCTCGTTTTCCTCCGGTTCTAGTTTCTGACACAACCTGACAACTCCCTCCCTCTCTCTGAGTCTCTTTGCGCCCAGCGATGGAGAGGTCAGCCTCACTTGGGGCAGGAAGAGCCATTTTGCAGATGGCGGGAGTTGGGGCTCTGGTGCTTCAAGGAGGACACCCTCCAGCCCCAATGCCCCCTCACCACCTCCAGGAAGCCCTCCATGACTACCTGCCCTCCACCTTTCTCTCTCTTGACCTCCCATGGGTTTTCCTCTGATGCCCAGACTCCACCCCCACCAGTACCTGCCTGTGACACCCCCCATTAGGTAGGTCTCTGCATCCTGCAGCATCAAGGGGACTTCTCTGAGGTTCCCTCGGAGGCCTTCTCCTCATAAAATAAGAGAGGAACTCAGCCCCAGGGCTGTGGTGGGGAGACACAGGGCACAGGAAACTAAATTGCAGCCTGAGGTGGGAGCTTATTAAGCTTGATTTTTATTTAATATTAATTACACTTTAATACGAACGTTAACTGTGCTTCATAATTTTAATTTTTATCCAATTATTCTGCAACCATTGATTAAGCAGCGACAACGATGGGCACTGGGGATCGAGGAGTGAGGCGGTAATGTCCTCACCTCCTCCAACCCCACGCACAGCTCAGGCTCGCAAATGTGCCGTCAGCGATCACTGATGGAGGGAATGAATGAAAGAAAGAAAGAATGAATGAATGAATGCAGGAATGCAGGAATGAATGCATGAGTCAGGAGCTTGCAGTTCACTTGGGGAAACCAGCGCTTTGGGTAAGAAATGACCCAGAGGCAGGGCAGTCGACCTGCTGGGGTGGATTCGACTCTGGGCAATCCTGGAGGGCAGCTCAGAGGTGGTGACGGGTCTCGAATGCTCAGTACAAGTTTACAGAGAAGGGCCCCTGAGAGCAGAAGGAGGTCAGGGTTGATTTGTGGGTTCCGCTTAGGGAGGCCAACAGCGGTCAGGAGGGCTGCGGAGGAAGGCTGGCAGTGGGAACTCCAACATCCCTTTCCTCTGGGGCATTAGGTGGCCCCTCAGTGTCACTGAGTGCTTTGCTGGGGCAGGAAAGGGGACGGGTTCTTACAGTCACGAGCTCCATCAGTTCCCACAACAACGGACGATGGAGGGACAGCCTGCCTCCCTGTGCCTCCGTTTCCCCATCTGAACAGAGGGAGAGGTGACCTTCTGAGAACACGCAGTAAGAGGGGAGCCAGGGGTTCAGACCCAGGCCCTGAAGCCCAGGCTCACTGCTGCTCCGTATTCTGCCTCGTCAATGTGCAGGGTGGAGACACACGCTTGGTAAAGCGATCCCCGTGGCCAGTTGCAGCAGCCTGGAGGCCCAGGACCCAGCTGCTTCTCTCTTGACCAGGAAGCTCCTCCCATGCACCTGTCACCCTCACCACGAATCACCCTGACACCACTTCCCTCTGGTGGACCCAGCCCATCGCCTCGCAAGTGTGGGTTTGGGGTCCGAAGTGGGGGGAAAGCTGAGCAAGCCATGTGGAGGAGGGCAGAGGGACGTGGAGGAGGGCAGACGGATGCACAGGAGGGGAGGGGAACATGGAGGAAGGGAGAGGGACACGGAAGAGGGCAGAGGGATGCAGAGGAGGGGAGAGGGACATGGAGGAGGGGAGAGGGACACAGCACAGGCACCAGGGAGATGCCCCAAGGCCCCGACAGCCCCTACCTTGGACAGGAAGCGTAGGGGCCGCAGGTGCTGGGCAGTACCAACGGGCAAGTAGAAGCCTCCGTCTCCTTATCTACAAATGGGGCATCTGGGCGTCACAGGGACCCCTCGTAGAGGTTGTCCCCCCAGACCGTTTTCACACTCCAGCCTCAAAGCGCTTGCCCGCGGCTCCCTCCCTGCTCAGAGCACCTGGTCATCTCCTCATGCTGGATCCGTCCTCCCACACCCACTCCCGATGTGCAGTGTGAGCTGCGTAACTGCTTTAACGGCCCCGCGCGTGCGCACTTCCGCCAGGGCATCTCAGAGGACCAGCTCACCCCAGCAGCTCCGGGGCTCCCAACGGAGATGGAGCTCGAAACCCCACACCCATCTCTCTCTCTGGACACCCCCTGGGCTAGCCCAGCACGCATGTCCAGGAATCCCCCGAGATCTGCTGGGTGTCCTGCACTCTCGGAGCCCCTGGACCAAGGGGGCAAGGCCTCTGTCCACCCACAGCACCGGCCCCCGCTGACCGACCAGCAGCACAGAGCACCCCCACTACAGCTCCAGGGCCCGAGCCCTACTGCCTGGGGCTGGCCCAAGGGAGGTGGTCAGCAAGCCCCCGGCCTGGACTGCGGAGGCTGGGGGAGGGACGGAGGGCTTCGAGAGCACTAGACACGCTGCAGCCCGTCTGTGCCCCCTTCACAGGACTGGGGATGGCTCTTCTACCAGAAATGGCTGGAAGTGTCCCAAGAACTTGGGAAAGTTCTACTTCTCCTTGTAGACCACATGGCCTGTGGCAGCCGTTTGGGTACTCAGTGTGCCCGTCTGTAAAACGGACTAAAATACTTTGCAGGGAGGATTAACTGAAACAAAGCCCATCTAGGACCCAGCCTCCTGTAGGTCCTCCATACACGGGAAGGAGCCACGTCGCTCTCAGACCGGGACAGCATCCGTGCCCACCAGGCCCAGAGGTGTGGACAGAAACAGTGACGTCCTCTCTCGTGGGCCTCCATGGGACTCAAGGGGCAGCTCCTAGCTCTAGATCCACGAGGACAAGGGGGCGCAGCCGTGGAGACTGCCAGCTGCCCCACTGCCTGGCTCCTGTCCTTAAAACAGGAGCTCAGGCCAATCGTAAAGGTGGGAAGGACCCGGACACCTCGGGGCGACTCTGCAGACCCATCCCAGCACCCCAGACTGTAGCTGCTGATGGTGGTATTGTGAGCAACCCTGGCCAGGGGACAAGGAAGGGCCCAGCGGGGCTGATTTCAGACCCTCCTGCAGGAGCTGGCTGGGTGCAGGCTCCCAGAGGAGGCTGGAACATTTTCTGGACTCAGACACTGCACCGGGCCAGGTGGGGTGGGTATGCCTCCTCTCGGCGGAAGGGAAGACAGACCTGTCTCTGCCAGGGGCTGCCATCACCGGCCAGGGTGCTTTCCTGCAGCCCCACCTCCCCACCGCTCCTCCTGTTCACACCAGCCTCACGTGTGCCAGGCACTCTACAGCGTGGAAAGCACGTCCCCTCGGCTCTGGATGCTACAGCCCAAGTGCACTTTGGGGGCCGGGGAGCCGATGTCAGAAGCCCAGAAACTTGCTTCGGAACACCCCACACAAAGGAGCTGAAACCAAGCCTCTGGTCTGCAGGCTGCCGTGGCCCGCCTCTCCTCCGGGACTCCGAGGCCACCACGTCCTGCGGGAGGAGGTGCCAGGAGCCAGCCAGAGCCCACCCAGGTCATCAGAACCGGAGTGCCGGGTACACCCTCTGCCATGTGCAAAATTCCACCAGGACCATCTCTGTTCTGCACGGATCGCAGGCCTGGCTCTGCAGCCCACGGCCCCGCGCGGGCACTGCCAGACTCCACTCACTCGTCATTAGATTAGAAACGTGGATTTTGGTGTAACCAACTGCTTGTTGGGTTGTGGACCGGGGAACCTTTGGCAAGGGAAAACAATTTCACCACCTTCATCCGCTGAATTCATACTGGGGCCTGTTCCGATTTCGCGGTAACGGTCTCGGTAACCTGTGTGGGGCAGAGGATGTCGGTGTGTTTCTCTCTCTCCTCACTCGCCGGGAGTCGTTCTGGATGCCCCGTTTCCTCTAGGTTGAGCTCAGGAACACTCCGTGGAAAATTAAGTGTCTGGACCGCAGCCAGTGCGCCTGGGGGGGCGGGAGCCCTCGCCATGCCGCGCACAGAGTAATGTGGGGAGGGCGACCCTCACCTTCCCAGCCCTGTGGCCAGGACCGCCTCTCAGAGTCCGGGAGGGCCTGAGCGCCAAGTGCGGCTGTGCACCCCGCCACCTCGTCTCTGGGGGAGCGAAGTCCTCTGCGCGGCCTGAGTTAATCTCCACAGCAAGGGGAAGCAACACAGCAAACATCAAATCCAGGCCCTTGTTTTCAGAATTCTATTTTCAAGTTAATCACTTGTTTGTTTTTAGGAGAGAAGCTACACCTTGAGTGTTTTCACTAAACAAGTCTGTGTTTGCATGTCGACCCGTGTATTTAAATTCCTCACGTGCTGCATTTCAGGCCAGGACTTCCCCCTCTGTCCCCCTCTGTCCCTCTCTCTGTCTCTCTCCCTCTCCACCCTTCTCCCCTTTCCCTGTCTCTCCTCTCTTTGGAGTCAGTCTGCCGATCCGCTAAAACAGATTAGTTACCAGGCCTGCTCCACACCAGATCCCTTTGGGCCCTGGGGTAAGACACACCCAGGGGTCTCGAGGTGAGAGGGGTAGGTCAATGACTGTAAGTGGGGAGCGTGCCGACCGCGACCCAGGACAGCTGAGACCCCACCAGATGGTAGAGAAACAGTATCTCCTCAGAGACTGGGAGTGACCAGGTGAGTGGGGGAGCCGCGCTTCAGCCAGGCCAGCCTCCTCCCAGCCTGTGCACATGCGAGATCAGCTTGAGTCCATGTCCACTCGCCACGGCCCAGCCAATACCCCGGGCCACACACCATCCTCTCCTAACCCACAGCCACCTGCATGGGCTCACAAGGTGGCACTCTGGCCACCTCTCCAGCTGCATCCAACAGAGCCTAGCCCCACATCCCTCTCCCTGTCCTGGGCCCCACCTCTGCATCCCCTGGGCTTGACATAAAGGTCCCTTCCTCTGAATGTCCGCTTGTCACCCCAGAAAAGGCTGGGCCCCAGAGAAATGCTCTCCTAGGTGCAGCCCCTCATCAGCAGCCACTTCAAGCTATAATCCTTCCCTCAGCTGGTAGCCCCATGGTTCTAGGTCTCTGGTGTGTTGGCCTCCCCAGCACGTCACCCAACGCCCACACACAGAGATGCCCCACAAGTGCCAATGGATGGATGGATGGATGGATGGACAACATGGATGGATGAATGGACAACATGGATGGATGAATAGATGGACAGATGGATGGACAGACGGATGGATGGATGGATGGATGGATGGATGGATGGATGGATGGATGGTGGATGGATGGATGGAAGGATGGATGGATGGACGGATGGATGGATGGATAGCTGGCTGACTGGATGGATGGATGAGTGGGTGGGTGAACACATGAGTGCATAGGTGGGTGGATGGGTGGCTGGATGGACAGATAGCACTAGTGCTTCTCCCCTCTCGTGGGATGTCTCACTGCGTTCACCAACTGCACTGATTGCCCTGGTCCTGGGTGCTCTCCCTTCTTTCCCTGACAGCAATGTTCATCACATAATTCAGTTCAGCACTGAACAGTGTGGCTGAGTGGTCTATCTCACATGCGAATGTTCTCCTTCCCTAAAGAAGCCAGAGTTACGGAGGGCAGAAACCGCCACTATGCTTCGTATGTTCTTTGCCTAGCTTGGCGGCATTTAGCCCTTGCCCTCCACCATGATAAATGCAGGAAAGATGTTATTTAGGTCTTTTCTTTCCAATCAAAGAGGAAACTAGGACCACGAGGAAAAGGTCTAGCACACAAACCCCAGGGGCTCCAGCCCCCATCCAAAGTCGGTCCGCCAGGCTGCCGCCGCCCGGGCCTACCCTCACGCCGGGCATGGTGTATGAGGGCCGAATCAGTGTGCTGAAGCCGACAGAAGGTGTGCCAGCGTTTCTGTAGCTTCTGTGCTGGGCTTAAAGGAAACCTAACTCCGAATGTCAGCTCTGAGACAACAGATAATCATGAGATATTGCAAAAATAATCCATGGTTTCCCTCAAAAACTTCCCCCAGGGTTCTGCTATATGGTGAGTGCCCATGGCGGACTTCATGAGGTTTTCAAGCCCTCAATCCTATAATCTCATGCTGATGACAGTTTTAAAAAGTAAGTACTTTCTACTTTGTTGAGTAGATTCTGTAAAGAGAGAGAGAAGAGAGACAAACACTCAGCAGTTTTTTAGGTGGAAGATGCCAAGCCAAGGGTCTGAAGGGAGGACCGGGACTCTCGGCTCCTGCCACCACCCACTGCCCAGTCCTGACACTTACAGGAGGGCCCTTGTGGGGGACGCGGCTCATGGCTGGCCGACAGCTGTCCTGGGCAGCTCAGGGCTGAGGAGTGGGCAGCAAGGACTCTGGTCCAGCTCAGGGGCGCTGACCTTCTGTTCTGACCTCTCTGCAGAGCAGAGACAACCCTCTGCTTGGAGGCTGAAATCCTAAAAGCAGGCCAGTGCCTGCCCCAACAAGTTACACTGAGGGATCAGAGGATTGGTGACTTTCAGAAGGACAAAGGGGACAAACAGTCCAACGCTCATCTTACCCCAGACCTAAAGGCTGGGGCCAGGATGGTGTCCTGACCACAGCCGGGAAAGGCAGGCAGAACATTCTGGAATCACGGTCTGCCCACATTAGCATCTCAGCCAATCTCCTTATTAATTTGCTGGCGCTGAGACTGGCAGAACAGCAAGGAGGGAGAAAATTCCTTGCTGTGCCTCATGACAAGAAAGCTATGTGGGGGCCTGACACGACTTGCCCGCTCCCTCAGAATCGGTGAGGAATCGTGGAGGACTGGGGTTTACCATTTCACTTACTTCCTGAAGCTGGGTAAGCGTGCGGGGCATGCTCTTGGAACTGGGGCTGTTCTGGGGGCACAAAAGGATTAAGGGACTTACCCACACTCGGGGAAGAAACAAAACTCGAAACCAGCCCCCCTGGAGGTTCTGGCTGTGGGAAAGGAGATAGGGTCGTCAAGGGTAGGAATTTGGACCCTGAAGCCCAAGGGGCTCAGCCGCTCACTCCCCTGCTGTACCACACGCGCCACTGTGAGCCTGTCTTCATCTGCCCATCACACACGACAGCAGAGGTTTTCAGGAAGAGGAGGGTGAGGGACACAGTCCCTGGCACACAGTAGGCCTTCCAAGAGACAACATTGCTATAGTGGGTGAAACGGCAGCCCCCAGAGAGAGACATCCACGTCCTAACACCCCAAACCTGAGAATGTGCCCTTATTTGGAAAAAGGGCCTTTGTAGACGTGATTAAGTTATAGATCTTGAGATGAGACTCTCCTGGACTGCCTGAGTGTGCCCTGATTCCAGTGACAGGTGTCCTTAGAGGAGAAGGCACAGGGAGGTCATGTGAAGGTAGAAGCAGAGAACGGAGTCACGTGACCACCAGCCAAGACACACCAGAGCCACCCAGAGCCACCGGGAGCTGGGAGACAAGGCACAATAGTCCCCTGGGTCTTTGGGAGGAAGCATGGCCCTGCGGACACCTTGATTTTGGACTTCTGGCCTTCAGGACTGGGACAGAATACATTCCTGTTGTTCTGAGCCCCCCGGTTCATGGCACTTCGTTCCTGCAGCCTCAGGAAATGCACACTACTGTGATCACCGGCTTCGGGGCCACCGAGTGGAGACGGTCCTACTGGCTACAAGGACGGAGTGCAGGTGAGGTTAGATCACTCCGCCAGCTCAGCGACTAGCAAGCAGCAGCTGCCTCGTGCCCAGCATCCGCTTTGTGGGGAGACCCCAGAGAAGAAGAAAAAGGCCCTGCCGTCCAACACACAGTTTGGGTTTACCCAGGGAAAACAGAAGGCAATCCCTGAAGGAACAGGTCCTGCCAAATTTGGTGTGCTGCCCAGGTCCCTCTGTCTGTCACCTGACACTTCCTGCCGTCCTCAACCTGGCAGAGGCCGCAGTAAGCAAGCAAACAGACCTTCAGCCTATGGCCTCAGGTTGACCAGATGGCTGATCACCGGCCGCCAACAACACCTGCCCCCACAGTTGGGCGTGCACCGGGGGGCAGAGGGGAGGCACCCACGGTGTGTGCTAAGATGGCACCGGTGAGCCTGCCTGTCCCCTGCCTGGCAGCGGGTGGCAGCCCTGGAGTGGGGTCTAGATCTCTGGTCCCAGGAAGGAGCTCCTGCCAGCCGCAGCTTGAAGACAGAGATGCTGCATTTGGTGATCCGTCAATGTTTCTAGTTGGGGTGGCGGCTGCCGCCAGGCTCCCGCAAATTGTGATACACAAATTGTTAGCAGCTTGCAGACCATTTGCAAATAAACCATCGCAGCGAGGCATTAAAAGATCCCTAAATAAGCATTCTCGCGGAAGGTAGTGACACAGGGCTTGTTTATATCCTTCCTGCTTGACACTTGTTCCATCAAAGGGAGGCCTCGCTCGTCCCGCGGAGAGGCTGTGCAGGCAGCATTTAAAATGCAAAGATCTGCTGATTTTTCATACGGAATTATACAAATGGAACCACTCTTCCATTTTATGATTGAATTAGGTAATGTATTGATGGTGCAGAAAGAAGCAAGGTTATGTCCTTGTTTTTCATGATTTATGGGCTTGGAGCATCTCACAGCTCCTGGCTCTGGACACAAGCTCGCTAACACGCGCCGTGGTGCGCACAACGCTGGCTGTCACGTAGACAGGACGGCCGCTGGACGCACCGGCTTCTAGGCCATTAGCATGTCCTCCAGAAAAGCCCTGCTCAGAGGGGAAGGCCCCAGAGGCAGGAGGCTGGTGTTGTCGTTTCGTCTGTTTTCTTCCTGCCACGGTGACTTATGATGACAAAGGCAGGAGACAACTGCCAGGGACCAGGTCTGACTCCATTCTCTGAGACCCTCAATGGCCAGCAGCCTGGAGGCCGGGGGGAGCTGAGCTCACCGGACCCTCCGATCCTGCCTCTGTTCTGTTCAATCGCAGCCCCTACTCGCCATTTACTAGCTGCCCTCGGACAAGCTGCTATCCTCCTGCCTCAGCATTCCCACCTGTGAAATGGAGAGATGCGTGTCGGCCTCTAAGGGTTAACGCTCAGCTCTATTTAGAAGCAAGTGGTGAGCCAGAGGTGTTTGCAAAAATCTTCTCATCCCAGGATTCCACCCAGGAAAGGCAATGGGTTTGGAATGTCTAAGAAGCAGGAGAGACAGAGCTCCCTGGAATGAGGATGAGCTGAGAACTTGCCCAAGTTGCTCCCCTCCCCTCACCTCTGCTCGCAGGCTGCTCACCTTGTCTCCACTCCCAGGCTGCTCACCCCACTCCATACCTTCCCCTCCCTTCCCAGATTGTTCACCCCCCTCCACGCCCTCCTGTCCCCTCCCCTCCCAGGCTGCTCACCTCCCTCCATCCCCACAGGTTCTCCCAGCAGGCAACCAGGCAGGCCTGGAGCTGCCCTGGGCCTTGCTCCCTGAACTCTCCCTTGTACAGCTCATTAAGCTGATGGCTGGGAAAGCAGGTCCTCATGAAGGTGGCCGTGCAGTCCCTGCCCGAGGCGTGAGGGGAGTCTCATGGCCTATTCCTTCCTGCCTTCCTGTGAACTCTTAAACCTGCAAGATGTGCTGAGCCAAGAGCAAATGGAGCGGAGGACGGTTTCCGTGGAGGAAAATTATCAGCTCCTTCACAGCTGCCCCCTGAGCAGCTGGGGGTGCATTCCCGGCCCTGCACACGCACAGAGTAGCAACGTCCTCTGAGCCTCAGAGCTCTGCAGACCGCAGGAAATTAAATCACTGGAGTGAGCCCGCCACGCCCAGCCCTGGTAGCCCTTCCTGGCCTTTCACGCACTGCTCCTGGGGGCCTTCTGCCCAACCAGCCTCCCTTTACCCTGTTCCTTTGGTTCTGGCCCCTGACCCCTTCCTCCTGCCCCTGCCCCCTTCCCCCTGTCCCTCTTCCCTGCCCCCCTTCCTCCTGCCACCCTGGCCCCCTCTCCCCTGACCCCAGCCCCCCTTCCCCTTAACCTGGTTCCTCCTGTCCCACTTCCCCCTGCCCCCCACCCCTGCCCCCTTCCTCCTGCCCCCGTGCATCAAGCTCTCTTGACCCGTCTCATGCTGTACCTGCCCGGGTTCCATCCCTGGGGCTCTCTGAGGGCAGTGACAGCCCTTCCTTCTCCCTGTAGCCCCTGCACCCATTCCGGAGCCGGCGTGAGACCTCAGACGGTGGTGGAATCATGTCAGTCGGGTGCCTCGTGGAGGTTATCCAAGCTCAGAGGCCAGGAAGAGCCAGGGCGGCGGGCACCCCGCACAGGAAGCCAGATCCCCGAACACTCACGGAAAGGGCATGTCCTCCATCTCCCTGCTGTCCTAAGTTGGTGAGCTCACACTTGCTTTTCACGCACAGCAAGGTCACAGAAGCTCCGATGGAACAGGAGGGACGGGCTCAGAGGTTCTCGGACAGGGTCCCCAGGCCGACGGCACTGGTGAGAAAGGCAGCTCTTGCGCCCCGCCCCAGACCTGCGCCGGCAGACGCTGGGCCCAGGAGTCGGCATTCCACAGCCTTCCGGGATGCGGACTCTGAGCTCGGCCGGCCCAGGGGGCGTCTCAGCCAACCTTCACAGAGTGCGTGCTACAGGCGGGCTCCGTGCCAGGCACTCACGGCCTTGGGCAATCCTGTCCTCCCACGGCCCTGAAGGATAAGACGCCAATTCACCCCATTCTACAGATAATGGGAACAGGGCACAGAGAGGGTGAATTGTGCACCCAAGACCACATAGCAGGTAAGAGTCCACATTTGAGCTTTAGCAGCCCGACTCGTTCAGAGCTCGGACGCTGGCGGGTGATGCCACTGGAGCCACAGCAAGGAGCAGAGGGAGCGCTGGGGACCTGGACCCACACGGGGGCTTATCACCATCCTCATCATAGCCACATCCAAAACCCCGCGAAGGCTCAGCATGGTTCTGGATGCCGTGGGGCTGGGGGTACAGGAAACACGCAGGTGGGCCAGTCCCGGGTTTCAGACTGCACAAAGCCAGGCAGACTTGCCACGGGGCCACAGACCACAGAGAAGGTGAGCCCGGAAGGGCCCCGGGAACCCAGGGGCCTGGAAGGGCTGATATGTCTCAGCCTGCAGAGTGGAGAAAAGGTGGTCCAGGAGGTGGCTCAGGGGGATGTGGGCCTGGGTGGGGCTGGACAGAGGCAGCCAGGGGGGCAAGGCATCCCTGAGTGTCCCTGAGCAAGGAGACTGGAGCCAGGATGCCCACGGTGGTGCTAAGGGCTCACCAGCTGCGGAGAGCCCCATCCATGAGCAGCACAGCCCTCCACATCCCGCAGATTCAAGACACACGCTGCTGGCACCGTTAGCACCGCCAAGTTGACAGATGGGGACGTGTTGCCATTCCTGGCATCGCAGCGCCAGTCGGCCATGGCACTGTCAAGGGACTCTGGGCCAGACTCCCTAGATGCAGCCTGGCCCTCACACCTCCTGGTCATGTGGCCTTATGAACTTACTGGCCCTCCTTTGTCTCAATTTTGTCATCTGTGAAACGGGGATCATGACAGGGTGCTGAGGATTGCCCACGGCACGTGTCCAGCACGCAGAGCAGCACCTAGAACCTGTAGGCCCTTGCAGATGGGGAGACCGAGGCAGAGAAACTGAGGGGCCCCAGCTTACAGAACTGACTCACGCTCCCCATGCAGTCCCTGGGACCCCAGACACGCGGCCTTCCCGCGCATGGCTGCCCTCTCCTCCGTGGGAGACAGAGGGGAGGTGCCCATTCAGGACGCGGCATTTCTAAAAGGCCTTGCTTGTTGGGTGCTGTGATGGAGACAGGGCACGGTCAGGAGGAGGAGGGGGAGAGGGAGGGCTCCCTCTGCCCCAGGAGCCACCTCGCCCAGGCTTGCTCCTTCGGCCCCAGCTGGGCTTGTCTGGCGAGGGGAGCAAAAATGCTCAGAAGAGAGCCCAGCCTCCAGCCAGACTCCCAGACTCTGGATGCAGGCCGCGCCCCAGTGCCCGCCCGCCTGCCCGCAGATCTGCCCCGAGGCTTGCCCCAGGGCGGGTGTGGCGGGCGTCCTGGCCCGGCTCCGGCAGGCGTTTGGCCTCCTCTCCTTGGCCTGTGGCTAGCAGCCCGGGACGCTGAAAGTGTGGCCCCGCTGACACCCCTCTCCGCGGCAGTCTGTGGCAATTTTGCACACTGTCCGTGCTGCTGAAAACATGGGCTTCCGAAGGCTTTCCCCAAACACTGCGGGCATTTAGCGGCCGCGGGTTAACAGTGGGCGTTTCATCCAACTGTCTGTGGTAACACTTGCTGTTTGTCCCGACCGGACAAAGGGATTTTGTATGAGTTTGGCTGTTTAATCTGAAACCTGCACCTGTCTCTTTGATTTATTTAACCCTTCCCTCAGGATTTTAAGCCAATAACGGGTGCTGGAAAACACTCCAGCTCAAACAGAGCTCGCTCTGAAGTTTATCTTTGCAATATTTCCAAATCCTCCCGCGTTCTAATGTCAAAGGCCTATTATTTAGCTCATATATCGTACAGGTTATAAGACACTAAACTGTAATCCTGCAGAGAAATGCTCTATTTCTGCTCCCCTTCAGCCAAAAGTCCGTGTAAAAACACCTCTGGAAAGACGCCGGGGCTGGAATGAGAGCTCCTGAGTAGCAACGCTACGATGAGCTTCACCATTCTTCCTGGGATGGAAACAAATTTTAGATGTCTAACACAGAAAAACTCAGCGCGCCTGAAAACACAGCTGTAATTCTCGTCCCCGGACAGTCATCTTTCCCCGGCGTTAGCACCAAACCCAGGGTGACTTTGCAAGGGAGCAACAGGGACAACAGTGACCTGAATGGTGCCCAGAGACGGGGCCAGCAGGACGGGGCTCCGTGCAACCCCACACTGGTCATTCATTTGCGAGCATCTCCTGACCCGGGGATGGAGGAAGGCAAAGCCTGGAGGACCCCCGACCCAACTCCTTCCCAGCCTTTGCTTCCCGTAGGAAGGTGTGGCGAGAGGATGGTGTACCCCCAAATTAATGTCCACCTGGAACCTCAGAAAGTGACCTTATTTGGAAATAGGGTCTTTTAAGACGTAGTCCGTCAGGACGAGGTCCTACTGGATTACGGTGGGCCCTAAATCTAATGATTGATGTGACGGCTAACCTCATGTGTCAGCGAGACGGGACCAACAGGGCCCCAGACAGTTGGTCAAAGGTCATTCTGGGTGTGTCTGTGGGCTGCTTCTGGATGAGACTAACGCTGGAATCGGTAGACTGAGCAAAGCAGAACACCCTCCCCGATACGGGTGGGCCTCACCCAATCAGTTGAAGAGCCGAACACAGCAGCACCACCAAAAGCCCAGAACTCTGCCCCCGACTGCACTGAGCTGGGACAACAGTCTTTTCCTGCCTTTGGACTCAAGCTGAAGCATCGGCTCTTCTCTGGGTCTCCAGCTTGTGGACCGCAGATCCGCGGACTTCTCAGCCTCCGCCATCACCTGCCAATGCCTCAGAATAAACCTATGTTTCCTTATGATATACCCACATCCTACTGGTTCTGCTTCTGCGGACAGCCCTGGCTGACACACTGAGATACACACAGACGGACGAAGGCCTTGCTAAGACACAGCCAGACGCTGCAGAGACGCAGCACGAGCCAAGGCACGCCGAGGACAGCCAGCAGCCACCAGACTCGACGAGGCAAGGACGCGTTCTTCCCTGGAGCCTTCGGAAGGAGCACAGCCCGTGGACACCTTGATCTTTGACCTCTGGCCTCCGGGACTGGGAGGAAACAAACTCCCCTTGTGTTAAAACCCCCGGGGTCTGTGGTATTTTGTCACGGAAGCTCCAGGACACCAGTCAGCCGGGGCCACTTAGGATCCGAGGCCCTTACCAGATGGTCCAAGACACGAGGATCACACACTCATTCATTCATTCCCTGAGTATTTGAGGGTCTCTGTTCTAGGATCTGGAGACACAGGATACAAGGGGCTGCCCTCACAGGGTTGACATTCTAGGTTGACGAGACAGGTAAGACACAAACCAGGCCAAACGCAAGCCGATCAGAGGGTGACAGGAGCTCTGGCAAGGCCGCCGTGACAAGAAGCAGGACGTGGTGAGTTGAGCAGGGAGGAGCTTTGAAACAGGCCGGTTCCTCTAAGGCTGAGGGGAGCTGAGGGTGCCTGGCCTAGCACCGGCTCCCAGAGCCCGGGTCCCTGTGGGCAGCTCGGCCTTGGTCTCGCGGGCTGACACAGATAAGGGCACGCACAGTTGATGGTGGTTTCGGGTCCTTGCTGCGCGGCCTTGGCTGTGTTCCTAACGCTGCCTGGGAACTGGTTTCCTCGGCCGTCGGGTGCGAATAATGGCAGGGCCGCGGGGCTGTTTTGAGGATGAAATGAGATGTTTCACGGTAGATGCACCGGGCCTGTGGTCCTGCTGCGTCCATAACTCTGAGCGGTTATTCCGTCCCCAGGGTCCCCGCCTCCTGTTGTCCACACCTTCCCTAATCCACTCCTGAGTGTGGGTGGGACCTGACCCACTTCGACCCAAGGGGAAACAGCAAAGGGGGCGATGTCCCTTCTGGGATAACCTTGCACAAGATCGCAGCACCCGCCTTGCTGGGGGACTCCCCGGCTTGCTGATCTGGGGAGGGAAGCCGCTGTGCAGTGAGCCAGCCCTTGGGGAAGGCCCCAGAAACGGCGGCTGACGGCCAGCAAGAAAGGAAGCCCTCGGCTGGCAGGCTTTGAGGGACTGTGTGCTGCAGACAAACACTCCCAGCTCGGCAGGGACTCCACCCCAGTCCAGCTTCAGATGGGACCCCAGACCCAGCCGACGTCCTGACTGCAGCCTTGTGCAGTATGAGGCCGCTGCACCAGGCCCGGGCCCCGACCCGGGGAAGGGACGGTAATACATGTGTGTTGGGGTGGTTCGTCCGACTGCAGTCACTAACACAACACCGCTCATCTTCAGAGACAGGCCGGCACCAGAGGGCACAGTCTGGGGCCAGAGGGACGGACGCTTGGGTTACACACTTTCTGTGCCAGACACCTTCCTAAGTGAGTCACAGATAAACGTACTTCCTCAGCTGGACCCACAAGAATCCTGTGACTTTCAGGCAACGGGGAAGGGTCATCAGGGAGTCGTTCGACGCGGCCACTAGTGCGGGACAAAAGGACACTGTGACATTTGCTGGAAGGGCATCCCTACTGTGCGTGGCGCACGTCTCAGTCTGCCTCAGGCAGGGCTGCTGACCCTGCCCCTCGCCGGCCGGCCAGCTGGGCTGATCTGCGCTCAGCGGGCCACCCGCAGGGACAGAACGCACTGCCCACAGGAACGACACGTGGCCCGCTCCAGGCGATGTCTATATGTATTTTCACTTGATATTTACTTCTATATAAAAATATTTGCACACTTACATTTCTTCTTAAAATTCATGAATGGGCACTCCAATGTGAGCCGGCAGTTGGCTCCAGGACCACGGCGGTCAGAGGCATGTCCCGTTTCGTCCCTGATGGGATATATTTAACCACGGCTCTTAAGGACCTGAACACATGCTCACACACACTTTTTTTTTTTGAACTTCAAGGCGTTTTCCTTCGGAGTGTTTTTATGAAGCGACTTGTCCACCCGGTGTGAACGTCAGCGGATTGACTTTAAAAGCGCTTCTCCTGCAAGCCGCGGCCTCACACCCCCTGCACGGCGCACTTTGGTCTCAGAAGTTAGTTGTTTTTTGTTTTGTGAACCCTCCCTTCCCTCCTTCACCCGCTCTCTGTCTGCTGCTTGGCGTAGCAGAGCGGGCCAAGAGAAGGTGAGATCCCCAGTGGGAAGAGGAGGGAGAAGCCGCTGGCCACTTCCCGGCGAGGCCCTCCTCTATCCGAACAGCTCGTTTACTACAAATAAAAGCAATTAATCTTAGCAGCATGCCCAGCGGGGCGGCTGCCTACCCGGGGCAGCCTCTCTATTAGTGGAAGCAGGGTGTGCAAAGTCACAGGACCCAGCGTCCAGGAGCCCAAGAGCGGGAAGGTGCAGTTTACAGCCCACCCTGACTCTCTGCTAGATGTCCCCTCTGCAACACCCCTGCCACCTGTCCCTCAGCCCAGACTTACACGCCTCATCTGGCGGGGAGCTCACTCTCACCACAGGTGGCCAATCCACCACTGGACATCTGCCGTTGAGGTCCACACGCACCACTGGAAGGCCTTCCTGACCTATGAGCTCAGTTCTCCTGGCCTTGGTATCCTCCCGCCTCTCCCAGACCACCCCTCCTCATGAATGAACAAACAGCTTCAGCACGTCCAAATGTTCAGTCCATCCATCACCCCCATCCATCCACGGGGTCAACAAACACTGTCTAGACACGTACTGGGGACGTGCAGGGTCTGTGCCAGGCACTGGGACCCACGGGGAGCCCCCACCGCCCGGAGCGTCTGTCCCAGTGGAAGGACCAGAGGGTCAACATGGCCATTTTAGAGGGTCCCAGATGCCATACAAAGAGGGGTACGGCACAGTCTCGGGGAAGCCCTTTGAGATAAGATGGCCAGGGGTGAATGTTGGAACTGAGACCTGCAAGGGTGAGAATAAATGAGCCAAGGGAAACACTGAGCAGCGGGGCACTCCAGAGAGTCATTCCAGCTTCCAGAATGTTCTCTCCATGGCTCCGTATGACCGGCCGGGCCTGGTCATCTCTGCAGGGGAATAGAAGGAGAATGGTGGAATATGGGTCGGGATCTCCATAGTCACCTTTTGACTGCCCCCGCAGGCTTCCGCAAGCTCATTACTTCCCGGGCGTGGTCAAGCCCACCACGACGGCGGGCATCCTCTGCAGAAGGACCAGGCGTCTTCAGCCCAAAGCAGGCAGGACGAGGTAAGAACGCAGCTGTGAGCTTGCTTCTCTGAGAGCTCTCCACCTCTCCACCGTACTCCCTTCCACCCCAGGCTTGGGGAAGGCCCAGCCTTCTACCCACGTCCACCTCACAGCAGCTTTCGGCTGGTTTTTTTTAACTCCTGGAGCCAATACCATCGCATCTGTTTCCTACTCATGGCAAATTCAGTAACACAACAATCTAGAGGCTGCAATTCTCATGTTACCATTTTTTGCTACCTGGTCCCTTGGTGCCGACATTGGTAGAGAAGACCCATCTGCAGGCCATGTTGCCCCCAAGCTTGGAAGCCGGAGGAGTGGGGGACCCAGCAGTCCTCGGCCTCCCCCACCAGCTGCCCAGATCTGCGTCCAGGTGCTTTGTGGGCTGGAGTTCCCAAGGAGCCACCTTCCTTCTCTTTCTCTCTCATATGTGCATGTTATTTGAAAGCTGACTTCAGGGTCCGTCGGACAGCACGGGCTTTACGGTCCCCGAGAAGGGCGGTGTAGAAGCGGACATCGGGGCCCCAAGGGACAGCAGCGAGGGACAGATCTAGCCTCGCCAGTCGGACCACAACGTCATGTACCAATGAGGCAACCAGGCACGTTCCAGAAACCAGTGGCCTCTTCTGGAATCCTTGGCCAAAGCTCGGATTCGTTGTAAATAAACTCAGTTTTTACTGCCTTCACACAAACCATCTTTTTTTGGAACTGCTTAAAAAAAAGGAAGGAAAAAAAAAAAACCCCGAGCAAGTGCATAGGAGATGAGGAAATTGAAGGAGCGTGACTAATACACAGGCACCAAAACCGAAATGAGGAGGCAAACAGACGGTGCCCACTGATCCTGCAGCAGCAAGAACAGCCTGGAAAAGCATCCTCTCCTCAAACCTGCCGAGGGTCCGGAGGCATGGGAGGGGAGGCGCCGCAGGCAACCTGCAGGACTGGCTGTCCCCACACGAGGACACGGAGCTGGGCGCCAACGGGACGGACCTCCTCGCCGGGCAGGTGTCTGGGTCCCGGTGGGAAAAGTGACCGGACGCTGCTTCGCGAAGCAGCAACCTCACTGACTGCCCCGGGAACGTCTTGCTGATTCACGGAGACACTTCTCTCTCCCCTCTCCCATTCCTCTGCCCGGAAGACCTCCGGGGCAGCGTTCTGCGGGCTTTAGCACCACCATCATCAATAGATGGGTTACGTAAGCTCCTGGACCCGGGTGTGAGGCACGCTGGGTGGCAAAGAATTTACCCTTGCCCAGAGAGACCTGGCCTTTGCCCTCGGCTACTCGGAGGTGTGACCAGGCCCGCGGTGAATGCCCTCTTGATAAAAGCGTCTGTATTTTCCTGGGGGCCTTGGCCACAAAACAGTCTAGCAGTGTGACTGATGGGGGCTTTGGGTCACGTGGTATCTGCTTGACTTCCCAAGGGGCTGAGACCGAGGTCAGCCATGTGGGCAGTCAACTCAGTCTATGCGCCCATGCCACAGTGAAAACCTTGCACCCCAAGATTCCGGTGAGCTCCCCTGGCCCTCCACGGGCCCTGCCACACACTGTTCCCCGGAAAGTAAGGTGTCCTGACTCCACAGGGAGCAGATGGCTGGAAGGCTGTGTCTAGTTCCTCCCTGGATCCCACTTGGTGCGTCTCTTCCCTTCACAGATTTTAATCTGTATCCGTTCCCCATAAAAAACCCTACCTGTGAGCATAGGGCTTTTCTGAGTTCTGTGAGTCCTTCTAGCAAATTACTGAACCTAAGAGTGGTAGTGGGGATCCCCAAATGCTGCAGTTGGTGTCAGGAGTGGGGTGGTCCCAGGACCGCCCAAACGCTGAAGCCGCTGACAGAACGAGGGTACTCCTGGGGACAGCTCCCTCCAACACCGCAGAGGCACGCTCCCACGGCTCGCCCTCGGAGGGTCCGGGAGGAAGACAGTAGCCCAGGAGAGGAGGGTGCAGGCTGTGTGTGGGTCCTGTCCCCTCCTTCCAGTCCTGATGCTCTGACACCTGGGGCTCCCGGGGTGGGGACAGCATTCTCCCGCCTGCAGGAAGATGCTCGAGCCAGCACCCAAGACAACTTCCCCAGAGCCACATGGCACTGTGATTCATGCCCTGTGCAGAATCTGTGTTTGAAAATGCTGAATGTCGAGAAGGAACAGCAGAAGTACGCAACACGACAGAAATAGGAGGGCACAGATAAAACAAGGCTTTTGTTTGCACAGAACTTTCTGCCAGAGACCCCAAAATATGGAGGCGGGGAGGCAGAGAAGGGTGGAGACTGCTCACTCTGCCCTGTCCCCCTGCCATCCAGAGGGGGAACTCTGAGAGCCTCCCATGGAACCAGAGCCCCGGAGCGGGGGCCCTGAGACCAGCGGCCAAGAGCCTCTGCCCACCACACTAGGAGCCAGGCCAGAGGCCGTCCAGGTCAGAAGGCACACCCCCGAGTCTGACTCAAGTCCTTCCCTCCTCTCCCAGCACTTACACTTTCCTGCTAACTTCTGAGCACACAGCAGGGGTCGGTCAACTATTTCCAGAAAGGCCCAGAGAGCATGTGTTTTAGGCTCTGCAGGCTTGGCTGGGGTCTCTGCCATAACCATTCGATTCTGTCTTTTGTAGCACAAAAGCAGTCACATAATGTGCAAATGAGTGTACGTGGCCATGTGCCAATAAAACTTTATTTATAAGATCAGGCAGTCATGGCATTTGCCCCTCGAACCATAGTTTGCTGACCCCGACCTTGAGAAGGGTTACTAACCCCACAGCTCCCCTGAATCCTGTCTCCAGTGCTCTCTCCCTGTCTACTGCTCTGTGCTCTAATCCAGCCTCGTGGCCAGTTTGCCATCTCTGGGAATAGGGCAGCCAGATTCAGCAAATAAGAGTCCAGGATGCCCAATTACATTTGCATTTCAGAGAAACAAGGACTTTTCTTTTTTTTTTTTTTTAGTATAAGAATATCCCATGTAAAAGTTGGGACATACTTGCAACAACAAAAAAAGAGTCTTTGTTGTTCGTCTGAAGTTAAGTGATCACTGGGTATAAATTAAAATAACCGGGCATCCTGTATTTTGCCTGGCAGCCCTATCTGGGGGCAACGCGGTTTGACGCATTCCACAGAGATCTCGGATCTTCTGCTCCCACCTCAGGAGCAGAGCCTCCCCCCAATCAGTAATTCTGATAAAGCCTTGATTGGAGCAGGAAAGGCCAAAATGACAGTGGTGAATTCACTCAGTCACTGAGGAAGCCAGAACTCACACCCAAGTTGGTGCGCTCGGAGACTGCCGGCCACCAGCGAGCCCGTCTGCGGGGACGGCTGCCAGCTTCAAATGCACGTCCACAGCTCACAGTTCAAAGAGGTCTCGCGGACTCCCCACCGCACCCCACATCTGGAATAGAAAGTGCAGAGAGGGAAGGAAGCAGATGGGCAGAAAACTGGACGACCAGGGGCATCTCAACTGACGTATTTGTACCAGGGACCTACCTATTGCTACGTAACAAGACCACCAACTGAATAGCTTAAAACAGCACCCACTCCTCAGCTCCCAGTCTGGGTCAGAGCACGGCACAGCCCGGCTGGCCCTCTGCTCAGGGTCACACGACTCACACCGGGGCACCGTGGGCTGTGTCCTCCCCTGGAGACCCCAGGAAAGATGACACCTGTCCCTCAAGCTCAGGACCGAGGTCCTGTCTCCTTGACTCGTGGCCCTCTGCCCTTTGAGACGTGTCACATCCTTGTGTTTGCGATCTCTGCCCCCACCCCTGCAGCTCTCCATCTTTCTTTTGTCTCTGGGTTTAAGGGCACAGGTGGTCACATTGAGCCTCCTGAATAATCTGGGATAATCTCCCTATTTTAGGATTAACTGATTAGTGACTTTAATGACTTGTGCTTAAGCCCTTGTTGTGAGTCAGGTGGTGTATTCAGGACGTGGTATCACACCGTAGCCATGGCCCAGGAATAGGGAAGGACCGCTCAGGCTTCACAGCGCCCCCCCCCCCCCACATCACCCATGAGATAGGGACACAGCGCTGGACAGATGGGACCCCATCCCTGGAAACGACTCTGGAGAGAGCTGGTGTTTGCAGGGGTACTAGTCCCCAGCAACGGCTGCTCTGGGGCCTCCTGGGGCGTCGATGCCGGACATTCTGCTGCCAGACTCCTAGGCTGAGAGGTCCATCAGCGCCTGGAAGCACAGCGCAGGGTCCACAACAGAAGCTTGCTGTATCCCCACAGCCCATGGGCAACGCTGGCAGAAACAGCCCTCCATCCATAACGCACCCAGACAAAGACATCCGGCTGAGTGTGGCCCTTCGAAGCTCCTGGCCGCCTGGCTGCTTCATTTCTGTTTGATATGCTTGGAAGTCCTTTATGTCACGGTGTTGGGGGTCCGGTAACCTCGGTGACACCGGCAGCCATAAGGGAAGGCCCATGTGACCCCTGACGGCTCCTGCCCCCTAGCACGGCAGCACAGGTGCCCCACAACTAGCCCCCAACGGAATCCAGACCCTGGGAGAAGCCTGCCTGCCTCGCATGACCGTGCACATCTTCACCCGATTCACAAGCAGCCCAGAGACTCCCGGACCCCCTGCGCCCAGCCCCACGGAGCCCCGGGACGGAGGGTGAGGGTGCCGCGAGGACTCCACCAAAGAGGGGAGGACAGGGCTCATGAGAGCGCTCACTTCTGAAAGTCTCCGCTTTTAGCAGGCACCTGAGCGCAGGTGGGAGGTCCGCGCCGCAGGTCCCTGGTCAGATCATTACAATGAAAGCAGGCTCTAACCAGCTTCCCTGTGAAATGCTGTGTTCCCATTAATTACATTTTCTGGTTACCCAGGGATTCAATTTTGTTCAGTCTCTGGATTTACAAAAGCACGAAAAATAATGGGCCAATATCTTTTAGATTAGAAGCACAGCTAACGAGGTTTCCATGTCACGATGCCATCGTCCTTTGAGGAATGGGGGTGTAACGGGGCACAGGCCAGGACAGGTGCTGGGAAAGGACAGCAGGACCCACGAAGTCCATTCCCTCAACTCCCGGGGTGCGCTCAGGAGGGCAGACCACCCTGAACCTGGGGCCCCACAGCTGTTAGATGGGAGACCCAGGCTCCAGTGCTCTGGGCGGGCGGGCTCGCGGGTAAGCCGAAGGATGTGCGCACACTCCGTGATACATCGTAAGTTCCTCCTCACTGTTAGGGGCTTTGCTACTTTTAAAAAAAGGTTTTATTTATTTATTTGACACAGAGAGAGAGCGCGCAAGCAGGGGGAGCTGCAAAGGGAGAGGGAGAAGCAGATTCCCGCTGAGCAGGGAGCCCGATGCGGGACTCGATCCCAGGACCCTGGGATCATGACCTGAGCTGAAGGCAGACGCTTAACCGACTGAGCCCCCCAGGCGTCCCAGTGCTTTGCTACATTTATGAAGACTGTCATCATAATGTCAATGTTATGACCATTATTACACTTCGGGACTCAGTTTCTTCTCCTATATAAAGTCAGCAAAATCACCCAAGTCTCCTCACTGCTGTGAAGACAAACGGAAACAATGCATGGGAAGTGTGATGCACACTTCAAAATGCCAGCAAGTGTTACTACTACCACCGTCTCTACCGAGAAGTAACGATGGATGGAGTTCAGGATATTCTCGAATGGTTCGCGTGCCAGGACATCCCTTAGAAGATACTTTCCAGAAACGTAAATCCCCCAATATGCACTCAGTTTGTGGTCATTTTCTTTTCCCCTCCTCCAAAAAGGGAGAGGGCAAAAGAACATTCTGGAAAACCGTGCTCCAGTTCATTTGGGTTTGCTCCCGGTTTCACACGCTTCCATGAACAGGTGACCCAGCGGGTTCTCGGGACAGGAAACGGCGGAGGGGTGAGGCTGGTGGTGAGACTCCGTGGGGACTGGGTGCTGGAGCCGAGGGCAGCCGCTTGCCGGGAGCCAGCAGCAGGCGACACGGCATCGTTCCTCTGTGCCAGCAAGACGCTGCTCTCAATGAAAAGCGACAGGCTCAACAAGCCGGGCCGTCACCGGAGAAGCTCCAAGTTCACAGCACGTGGCTGGGTCACAGAGGTGCCACGCTCCTGCGGGGTCTGGGCTGCTATCTGGCTAAAAGGATAAACGTCGGCTCAGGTATTTTTCAATAGACCATACAGCTCAGCTTTGAGGTCCAGGAAGAGGGGAAAGCAAAAGTCACCGAGAATAAGATTCATCCCAGGGGCAATTGCTTTAATCCATTCCCAAAATGGCTCATAATCCCTCTTTAGTGTAGAGCTTATAAACAGTGCTGCTTCTCACCCGAGCCTCCTCCCTGGGGATGTGTTAGGAGTAAAGACAGAACAGCTGCTCCTCGCCGGCACCCCAGCGCCCGGCCCACAGGCAAAGCAGAGGCCTGTCTGCTCGGTGATGGGTGGGGGGCTGGGCTGGCTGTCACCGAGCAGCCACTGGCACGCGCCAGGCCCTGGGCTGTGCTTTTCACGCAGTCACCATCCTCCCAGCCCGGGTGGGATGACACCTCCACTCCCCATCCTTCCGATGAGGCCTCCGGGCTGGGAGGGAGCATGGGAGCCGCCCAAGGCCACACACGCGGTGCAGCTGTGGACAAAGCCCGTGTCTGGAAGCGCAGGCATGGAGGCACCCCCGCAGAGAACTGGAAACGGACCCCCGAGCACCCAGATTCACCCACGCTCGCAGCAGCACCACGCACAGCAGCAGAAAGTAGAATGACCCAAATGTCCATCCGTGGACGCATCGAAAACAAAGTGCGGTCTACACAAGCGAGGGAATAGTACTCAGCCATTCCGAGGAAGGGAATGTACATCGCGGTGTGGGGGAAGCTCGAAGCAGTGCGCAGACGGCCGGAAGCTGGCACAGGTCACATAGTGCACATTTCATTCATAGGACTATCCAGGATAGGCAAATCCAGACACAGACAGCAGACTGTGCAGTGGGGGATGACAGATAATGGATACAAGGCTTCCTGCAGGAAGGTGAAAATATTCTGGAACCAGACAGTGATGGCAGCTACACCACAATACTGTGTATGTGTTAAGCGCCAATGACAGGTACACTTTAAAACAGTTAATTTTATGTTATGTGAACTCCACCTCAATGAAAAAAAAAATAGAATTAGTTGGCTGAATCTGGGTCCCTCCTGTTGGCTGAGTATGGGTCCCTTCTATTGGCTGAGTCTGGGTCCCTCCTGTTGGCTGAGTCTGGGTCCCTCCTGTTGGCTGAGTCTGGGTCTCTCCTATTGGCTGAGTCTGGGTCCCTAATGCTGGCTGAGTCTGGATCCCTCCTGTTGGGTGAGTCTCGGTCCCTAATGCTGGCTGACTCTGGGTCCCTCCTGTTGGGTGAGTCTCGGTCCCTCCTATTGGCTGAGTCTGGGTCCCTAATGCTGGCTGAGTCTGGGTCCCTCCTGGTGGCTGAGGCTGGGTCCCGCCTGTTGGCTGAGTCTGGGTCCCTCCTGTTGACTGAGTGTGGGTCCCTCCTGTTGGCTGAGTGTGGGTCCCGCCTGTTGGCTAAGTGTGGGTCCCTCCTGTTGGCTGAGTCTGGGTCCCCCCTGTTGGCTGAGTCTGGGTCCCTCCTGTTGGCTGAGTCTGGGTCCCTCCTGCTGGCTGAGTCTGAGTCCCTCCTATTGGCTCCCCTCCCATCAGTATGAGTCCCATGAAACCTACATATGCCCCGTGGCCACTGACATGAACTCTACCTGCTGTGACTCAGTAGGACTCTGAATTCCTACATAAGACAGGGTCTCAGACTGATGGGAGGGGCTGGGGGAGATTTTGGAGGGGGCGGGGTATGAAGCCCACCTCCCCGTTGCCTCTCAGAGATGCCCTGGACTTCTGTCTGTCACTGAAAAATAAGTGAGGGATAATAAAGTGCAGAGCCCAGCAAGAAGGCCCACCAGGGACATCAGCCCTGGACGCAAGTCATCCCCCAGGCGGGGGCGCCCAGCGCCAGGACACACACACGCATGTGTGCCTGTGCTCCCCAGCCATCCCTGTCCAGGACTGCGGCAGGACAGCAGGCTGCCCGGGGGTCTGGTCAGGCTCCTCTAGGAGTCCTTGGGTGCCCCTCTGCTGACCTCTCGTGGCCTTAGAAACACTGCTGAACCCTGCAGTGCCTCAGTTTCCCCATCTGTGAAATAAGCCAATGACACTTCCTGAACTTGGAGGGCTATCAAGAGATTTTGTTTATCAAGGTTCTGAACTACTTGGCAGCTGGATGGATGAACAGGGCACAGATTTATTAATTGGTGATGTTCCAGTCCACTGACACCCCACACCCACTCTGCCCCAGTCCACTCCACAACACAGACACGCACACACACACACACACACACCCCACAACACATGTACACACACACACAGACACGGACTCAGACACCTCCGCACGCACACTGACACACACATACACCTGTACGTACGTACCCTCCCTTACACTCCACAGACACACGCACACACACGCACACACAGCCCTCCTCCTAAGCGACTCTAGCTTTACTGCCACACGTTTGGACCCACAGGTGACAGAGGAGGCTGCCACCCGGATTCCATTATTTGGAGAGGAGACACACTCCCCCCGAAGTCTCCCCTTTTCCACTCGAAACTTCCAGCCTGACTTGATGGTGTTGCTTCATCACCTTGCGTCTTGGGGTCTTTTCTCGGAATGTGAACGTGCCTTCCAAGGGCGGGCAGGATAAGTTGAGCATAGCCTGAGTGGGGACGGGTTTCTCCAAGGGGAGGGGCCGGAGGGGTCTCTAAGGGTAGAAGAAATGCAGAAAAAGGGCCAGAGAGAGAGGTGGGGTGGTTGGAGCGGGCTGTGCACTGTCCCCATGTGGTCTCAAGCCGGCACTTTTCCTAAGAGTAATTTAAAGTGAGAACTGGCCGGAAGATTGCCGGGCAGCCACATCTCTGATCAAGGGACCGGCCAGGCTGTCCTGCTGGCCTGAGCCCCTCACCAGCTGGGGGGGCCTTCCCAGCGGCTGGCTCTGCAGTCGGCTTGCTCTCCGGCCTCTCAGTGGCCACCCTCCTCCCCACCGCACTCCCCAGGGTCTGTCTTTCCCTTTTCCCCCTGAACACACCGGGGCATTGGAGCAGTGCTCCCCCCAGGACCTCCTGAGGCTCCGACTGTGGACAGAAGCCCGAGACCCGGGCTTGGAGTTTAAGGTCCCTGCACCCTAGCCCTGCTGTCCTGTCCAGGCTCCTCCCTCTGGTGCTCCACGTGCACCTCCCTCCTCAGCTGTGCAAAACCTGCAGACTGATCCAAATGCACCTGCTCCACCCACGCCTTGCACCTGCCCCCCCCCGCCAGGAGGTGGGAAGGCTTCAGCAAGTCACTGAGCTGCTGGGTGCCTCGGCGGCCCTGTGAAGCACGGAGGCACTCGAAAACAGCAGCCGCCCTGCTGCCCCTGCCTGGCTGCACCTTCCTTCTTGGGCCCACCTAGCTTCCTTCCCTCGTCCTTCCTGATGGAGGCCGAGTGTCACTTCCTCCAGGAAGCCTGCCCGCTTGCTCCAGGTAGAGATCCACGCTTCTTCCTCTTGGCTCCTGAAATTTCATTTGCACCTCTGCCCCCACTCCCCTTAAAAGTTCCTGCAGGGCCAGGATAGGCTTCTCCATCTCCACGCCCGGCACAGCACCTGTACGCAGTGGGGGCGCCATCGTCGTCTGCTGAGTGGAGGCATCAGAAGGGACTCTTCCTCAGCCCCACCAGGCCCAGAGCCAGCCTAGGCTGCAATCCTGGGGACCCCCGGTAGACAGTGCTACCAAATCATAGCCCTGACCCTCCCACCCCACCCAGTCGCCCTCGAAGTGAGCTTGGGGCTCCGGGTTTCTGAGCATCAGGCTTCTGGGAAGAGAATCGAATTAGCCTGGAAAATGCTGAGGGAAGAAGGAACCTGGATCTGTGGGAGCTAAAAGAGACCTCTGGGGTAGTAACGGGCAGTAAATTAGCCCAGTGCGGAGCTTGAACCGCGAGCCTGCAAATGCCCCCTGCAAAGCTGCAGGGTGTAATGCCACAGCATCGGCGGGGACCCGGGCGCCTAATGGGGCCGTTCCATCAACATTTTCTGGGATTTTGAAATGCGGTGTCATAAAAATAAACATGCTTACTCTTGTCTTGCATAATTGGCTCCCTAAAGAATCCTTGCATTCTGAAAGCCACCATGTCCCTCGGCAGGAAGTACAGCTTTTTTCAGCATCTGGGTACAGTCCTGCATTTTCTCTGTACAAAACAGAGGGGGTGGGGGGAGTGAGAGAAAGCGGACTCCTAGGTGGGCTTTTTCCCCTCTTCATTATTATGCACGCCTTGCCAAGTGCCAGAACAGGGTTTTCAGCGGGTCTGGAGGCTGAGGCCTTTGTCACAAGGCTGGCCTTGGGGTTTTGGGAGGTTCATTGCAATATGCAAGATAGAACGCCCCTGCCTGGCAATCGACTCTGTTTTACAAAGTCCGTTTTAAAAAATAGTAGTTGCGGGTCAATGGAGCCTATCAGCCCTCCCTGGGCAACTTCTCCACCTTTGCCTAACGTGGCTTTTTGCAGCAATTTGGGAGATGGAATCCAGAGCAGAAGGTTTGTTTCTGATCACAGGTCCAGGAGGGCAGCGACGGACTCTCGTGAAAGGTGAGCTACGTGATTGAGATGCCCGAGCGCCAGCACATGCAGCCAGGTCGAGTGCCACCAGAGGCTCTCTAGGAATAGAGAGACAGGCGTGCACCTGACCTGCTCCCGCCCCCAAATCGCCCCTTATCCCCCAGGGCCATCCTTGACCTGTATGAGGACAGTGCTCCCACTCCCAGCAGGAGAGCGCTGCCTCGAGGGTCTGCAGCCAACCGTGGGGCAGAGCTGGTGGGGTGCCCCATTCATTCCCCTGTGGCTACCCAGCTGGTCCTCAGGCAGGCCTGACTTCGGGGGCCCTGGACCCCCAACCATATGGACGGACCTCTGTGGGTGCACAGGCACTCTACAACCATCATCTTTCCGAGCAGGCTCAGGACACCGGAAGGTCAGGACGTGGCCTTTTCACTCTGCGTCCTGGGCACCCACGTGTTCCATGGTGAGCCAGGCAGGAAGGGCCGTGTCCCTCCACGCTGGGCTCCAATCCCCTGCCTTGCGGCCCGCCTGGTGCACGTCACGGTCTTTGAAGACACCCAGGGACACCAACGTCAGCACCCCGCTGCCCAGTGTGAGCCCCGGCTCTGCTCCTTCCTTGTTGTGTGACTCGGACAGATCAGTCCACCTCCCTGAGCCTCCTCGGGGAACAGGACATCAACAAAAGCCTACGTCACAGCAGCGTCATGGGGATGAGTGAAGACGCGTCAAGTGTTAGGGCAGCGCCCGGTACGCGGTGATCACGAGTGCTCACCAGTACACACGCACATCCGTGAAGGTGTTCGGCCCATGACCACTCACAAGCCCTGTCGTCCGCCCTCCTGGGGAGGGAAGCGAGTTCTCTGACGCTCCATCCCATGCCCAGCGCTGATATGACAACCGGTCTAGGATACTCTTCTCTCTAAGCCTCAGGAGAACTCAGAACCCTCCTCAACACGGAGCTTGAGGGAGCAACCACCCCTCAGCGCTGGTCCCGGAGGGGGTGTCTGCTCGCCAGCCCCAGGTCTGGGAAGCCTGTGCTCGCGACACCAGTTAGCACCTGCGAGCAAAGACCCTCGACGGCCAGCTGGGCCCTGATTCGTGTCCACGTGCATGGGACTGGCCCAGGAGGCCACCGTCCTCCTGCCCCCAGCTCGAAATGCAGGCTCCGGGATAACTGGCAAATGTGCTGTCTCCCCACGTAACGGCAAATACTTGCTTCATTTTTTCCTTTTAGCAAACCAGGTTCTTCAAAGCTCCCGGCTCCCCCTGAACTAACCCCACCTTGGAACGTGCACGTGGCCTCTGCAATTGGGTTTAACGTCTCCCCCAGGGAAGCTTCCTGGGAGTGCTGTCCTATGCTTACGGACTCCGCACTGTCTCTGTCGTCTAAAAAGACACAGTAAAGCCCTTGGCTATAAGGCGCTCCGTGAGGGTGCAGTTCCCTAATCTGGCCCCACTGTCCCGCTGGAAGGAAGCCCACGGTCCCACGCGACTGCCTCCCTGCAGCCCCGTGGGCCACACCAGCCTCACGCAGCAGGGAGAGGTCAGGGGCCGGGGGGCCGTCTGCAGGGCCACCTGCCAGCCCCCTCTGCTCCAGTCCCAGGCCACGCACAGCCCTCCTCCCACCTGGGGACCACGCCCAGGTCAGCAGGAGCCCCTCTGATGCGTCCAGGGTCCGCCCTCGCGGTATCTCTTCACCGAGGCAGGACAGAAAGCTCTGGACTCGTCTTCATCTCACCACGACGCGGCACCACGGCGAGACACCGCTGACACCCGGTAAATGTGACCAAAGGAGAGATGCGTAACTAAACGACCGCTCGCGTGCGGAGCGGAGAGAAGGAGCACACGCAAAACCAGAGGCCGAACGGGGGCCCCTGCGCCGTGCACTCCCACCGGCTTCACCGCCCAGGGGGCTTCTCTGACCCCCTCAAAGCCTTTCCGTCTGCAGCTTCGGAGGACGTGGGGCGGCAGCCGCACTGGTGTATGACCCACGAAGCAGAAAGAAGCCCAGCGCTCAGCAACCAGGGAGTGGACACACCAACTGTGGTACGTCCAAAAATGCCGTGCCCCTCAGAAGTAACACAGAAACCTCGAGAGACCGCAACCGAAGAAAGCCACCCACGCCCACGGCGCAGTGTGTGGTCCCGCCTGTGGGGAGTGCCCAGAACCCGCGAGTCTCGAGACCAAGGTCAGATCCGCGGTCGCATGAGCCCAGGGTGGAAACGGGGGCTAACTGTAAACAGCACCAGGGATCTTAGCGGCCGCGACGAAAATGTTCGCACACGCGGCACATTTACTAAAATCACTGTGTCCTGCACTTAAAATGGGGGGATGTCATGGCATATAAATTATCCCTCAGTAAGGAAGAACGCGCGCGCGGCCGTGCCCACGGTCGACAGTCCTTCCACCCAGACTTCTGTCACGCGGACCCAAGCTCGTCAATGTGCTCATTCAGTAACTTCCGCGGTATAATCTCACCAGCGCACTCAAGAGGGGCCCCATGGATTTGGTGACACATTTATTTTTAATTATTAAGTAGACTGACTAACACTATCTGTGTCACAGACATGTTTTCATCCCTTCGTGACGTTTCATCAATTCCTTGCTACAAAATCATCTCTCCTTTAGACTATAAAACTTCCACCAAAAACTCCGGCTGCCAGAAGGACCTGTAATTCCAGCATGAGCTGCACACAAGGACCAGATGCTCCAAGTGCTGGCCTGACGTCACGGCCGACAGATCCTTTTGGTTTGGTTGTTTTTTGTGGTTGGTTTCTTTGCTTTTCCCAAAAGGGCAACGTGTAACTTAACCAAAGGAGTAAGAACGAGATTTTTATATACAACACAGGAGCCATGAAGGGCAGTGGGAAGAGCACGAATGGACCTGGGAGTCCATGAAACTCAGGTCCACATCTCAGCTCTCCCACCACTAGCTGTGTGACCTTGGGGAGATCACTTAACCTCTCTGAGCTCCGGCTTCCTCCTTTGTGAAATCAGAGCAACAATGGCCATTCCAAGGGTCATCATGAGGATCCCGAGGACGGACTGAGAGGATGTAGACTGGCTGGGTCCCCAGCACAAAGCCTGGGTTACTAGAGGGTCAGAACTACTGTGGCCCAGCACCTCCCGCTGGACCAAAGGGACGGAAAGACAGAATTAGTGGGTCTTGTCCATGGGGTCTCAGAAGCTCACAGCCAAATCCAACGGTGAGCTTCCCATGGCATTAACCAACTCCATTCAACAAGAATTTACGGAGTGGGGGCACCTGGGTGGCACAGCGGTTAAGCGTCTGCCTTCGGCTCAGGGCGTGATCCCGGCGTTATGGGATCGAGCCCCACATCAGGCTCCTCCGCTATGAGCCTGCTTCTTCCTCTCCCACTCCCCCTGCTTGTGTTCCCTCTCTCGCTGGCTGTCTCTATCTCTGTCGAATAAATAAATAAAATCTTTAAAAAAAAAAAAGAATTTACAGAGTGCACGTGCTCAAGGGCACACGCGTGTGCATGGACACACACATGTGCACACACAATACACTGCAGTGCTTTTATCGTAAAGAGCGAAAGGAAATGAAAGCAGCAGAGCCACAAACCAATGCTCTGCCTTCCCGAACTTGAGGCCCATGTCTTACTGATCTAGAAACAAGACGCCAACTGTTTCTGCCTTTGACTTAAATTCCTCAGAGCACGGTCTTGAAGCCACCCTATGTGCCGGGGTAGGAAAGTGGGACTGTCCCCAAAAAGGCTGCTCTATTTTCAGAGCTGACCTGATTTATATAAGGATCTGGACAGCTCTTCTCATCCAATAATTATGCACCAGGTCGTTTATTACTGTCACCGATGATGGATCTGGTAACATTAGCAACACCGTACGTTCATATGCCACTGTATTTTGCATTCTAAAAAAATGTGCCAGAACCACCACATAGCAAATTCCATAAAGTCATGTTTTTACCCCTTTCCCCACTTCCACGGTGCCCGACTGTCGTTAAACCCCAGTACACGGTGCCTAAGAGTTACACCCCCCCCCAAACAATCAGATGCTAATCTTTGGCAGATAAGTAGAGAATATCCGCTTTCTAATGAAATTTTTATTTTAAGTTAATAGTGGATTCACAAGCCCTGTAATACGTAACACGGACAGATCCTGCACCTGGTTCCCCCAGCAGTAACATCTTGCAAAACTAGGGTGCAAAAGCAGGATCTTGGCATCGATGCGATCAAGACAGAAAGCATCCCCATCACCGCAGAGATCCCTCGTGCTGCCCTGACGTACCCGCATCACCTCCCCTCACACTCCCCACCCTCTCCCTCACCCCTGGCAATGACTGCCCTGTTTGTTTCTGTAACTTTACCACTGGAGGGCGCCTTATGGGGCCGTCGTACAGCACGCAACCTTCTAGACCGTCTTCTTCATGTAGCGCCATTCTCCGGACACGCATGCAGGTTGCTGGGTATAGCAACAGCCCTTCCGTGGCTATCGCTGGCACTATTCCATGGTGGGAAGGCACCCGAGTTAGCGACGCCGTTCGCCCACTGAAGCGCATCTGGGTTCTTTCCGATCTGAGACCATGACAAACAAAGCTGCTGATAAAACGTGTGTGCAGATGTTGGGGGACACGTCTGCATTTCTCCGGCCCAGATGCCCATGAGCTTGAAAAGCTCCACGACGACGGTCCCATGTCCCACGTGACCAGCAGGTTCCCCACATCCTTGCCGCACGTGGTGGTGTCGGCACTGTTCGCATCAGCCGCTCTCCTAGACGAATAGTGATGTGTGCGGTTTTAATCCGCATTTCTCCAGCGAGTAAGCATGTTGAACCCCCTTCCGTGTGCTTTCTGACTACCCGACTACCCTCTTTGGTGAAATGTCCCTTCGTGGCTTTCACCTGTTTCTAACTGGATTGTGTTTTGAGAGGTGTTTCTTTCTTGGAAGCTAGTCCTCTGTCAGGTATGCAGTTAGCAGAAATTCTCCCCCACCCTGTAGTGTCTTTTTACCCTCTTGGATGAGTCTTTCACAGAGAAAATGATAAATTCTTGATGAGGCCCAATTTATCAGTTTTCTTCCTTTTACGGATCGTGCTTTTAGTGGCAAGTCAAAGACCTCTCCGCCTAGTCACACATATCTTGAGTACTTTGTGTTCTTTTTTTTCTTTTCTAAAAGCTTTCTAGTTTTACCTTTAATTATGTGACCAATTTCGAGCTAATTTTGTATTAGGTACGAGACTTAACATTGAGGTTCTTGTTTTTTTGTTTGCTCTTGGCTACGAATGTCCCATTGTTCCAGTACGGTTTGCTGAAAAGGCTAACCTTCCTCCAGGGAGTAGCACCTTTATCCAAAATCAGCTGGGCGCATCTGTGGGAGTCTGTCTGCGGATTCTCTGCTCTGTTTCGTTGATCCATCTATCCCTCCATCAATGTGACCCTGTCTTGACATGACAGCTACATGATAAGTTTGACCATCAGGCTGATTCCTCTCGTTTCATTATTCTTTTATTTTATCAAAACTATTTTAGTATTTCTAGTCCCTTTACCTTCGCATATGCATTTTAGAATAATCTTACCTATGCACGCAAATATTTTGCTGGGATGTTGAAAAGAATTGTGTTAAACTTCGATATCAGTTTGAGAAGTGACCTCCTTCCTTGAGTCTTCCTGTCCATGAACATGGTATGACTTTCCCTCATGTAGACCTTCTTTCACGTCTTCCATCAGCACCACGTACCTCCCAGCATGTGACTGACTCATCACCATATCATGCTTTGTTACCTTTATACTGAAATATTTCATTTTGGGGGTGATTGTAATTGGCACTGCATTTTTTAATTTCAGCGTCCATGTGTTCATTACTAACAGATGGAGACACAATTCATTTTTATACATTTATCTTGTATCCTCCAACCTCCCTGAACTCATTCATTAGTTCTAGGTTTTTTTTTTTAAATAGATTACGTGAATTTTCTATGCAGACCATCACATCATCTGCAAACAGGTTCAGTTCTATTTCTTCCTTTCTGCATGTTTTTATTGCACTTTGTTCCTCAGGGTGCTGGCTGGGGCTTCCAACACCTTGCTGAGTAAGAGCGGTGAGAGCAGACCTGCCCGGCATGCTCCTGATCTCACGGGAAAGGCTTCCAGCTTGTGGGCTTTTGCATATGCTGTTTATCAAGCTGAAGAAGTGCCCTCTTCTACTCTCCTGGAAGTACTTCTCGTGGACAGGACAGGTGTTGAATTTATCAAATGCAGAGGATCCTATGATATTCTTCTTTACCCTTTCCTTTGATAGACTGCCGTGACTGATTTTCAAATATTGAACCATCCCTGCATCTATGAAGCAAACCCCACTTGGCCATGGTCTATGCTTCTCTTTATCCATTGTTGAATTTTGTGCACTAATATTGTGGGTTTTTTTGGTTTTTGTTTGCCGTTGGTCAGCAGTCAAGTTAAGATGCGGCGTGTTCCCCTTTCTTCCTTAGACTCTCAATCGTGTGAACACAGCAAGTTTCCTTCTGCCGCAGGACCTTTGTTGTAAAAACTGGTCTCTTCACCTGGAGTTGGAGCTCCTAATGTAAGTGCTTTGCTACCCACTGGTCCCCAAAGTGCCCACCACACACACGTACACACTCGTATACACATGCACACACACCTGTGTCTGCAACAACATTCCCAAATGCCTCCACTGGAATCAGGCCTTGGCGAGTCACCATCCCTCCTCCTCCCGTGAGGCCCGGGGTGGCGCAGACGCGCAGCATCACGCTGGTGCTGAGTGCTGTGCGCAGGGGACAGGATGAAGGCCCTGCACTCGGGTCGGGTCTGGTGCACGTATGCTGCTGGGGGAGCCACTGGGATGTCCGTCCCGGGTGCTGGCTCCGGGCACACGGGCGCAGAACCCTAGCACCGTCCCTCTAGGAGGTCCGCTCTCCCTTCGGGAGGGTGACTGGCTTCTGTCTTGTTCTCCCACGTGCTGATCTTACCCTCCACTGACTGCCCCCCGGGCTCTGACACCTCTGTTGTAAGTGAGCAGCCCTGTCGCTCCCTCTTCAAGTCCCCAAAGCGCTTCATTACAACGCAGCGTGGACGCTACTCTGCAAGGTGTCAACAACCGGCTTGCAGGCCAGCCGCCTACCATGTGAGTGCATCGGCCCCCGACGGAGGCAGCTGCTGCCCCGCCCTGGCTCGATGTTCTGCCTCTGGCACTAGCGTGACCAGGCACAGACCTGGCACTCAGCAAATGTCAAACGTCCACTGCTGAACGAGAGGCGCGCTGGCCAGCCTGGCCCTTCTCGGAGCTCACATTAAGCACCGGTGCCAAGCCTGACTTCCGTTGGGAGGGGGCGTGGCAGACTCTAACACGCTTACTTCCCTCACGTCTGTGTTTCCCCAGGAACGTGTCCAGTATGACAACCGGCAGCCCCAGGAGGCTGGTGAGCACCCCAAATGTGGCCCCTATTACATTTCTATTGGACACTGCTGGTCTCCACTCTGATAACAGTATTTTCATCCCCACACGTATTCCCCCCTCCATTACTGGACTGCGGGGTCTCAAGGGCAGAAGCCCCCTCGTTCTGGGTCTGCATGGCACCTGCTCGCGGCCGGCCCTCCCCAGACATGCTAGAACTGAGCTGGGAGCTCAAGGTGTGGACGAAAGGAATGAACTCAGATCAGAACATCCTCTCTAGTGACACAGACGTAGAAAGTAGACGTGTGTGAGTAACGAGAGTCACCGTGCTGTCCCCGACACCCCCACGACTTATTTACTTCATAACGACAAGTCTGTATCTCTTGGCCCCCCTCGCCCACCCCCACCCCCATCCCAGCAATCACCAGCCTGCTGCCTGTTTTGCATACTTGAGAGTTGCTAAGAGAGCAGATCTTAGAAGTTCTATCACAAGAAAAAAAATTCTGTAACCGTGTGAAGGGACGGACGCTAACTACACGTTACCGTGGGGATCACCACGCCAACGGCCCCGCTGTACACCTGACACTAACAGTGCTGCGTGTCCGTTACCCCCAACGTGTATAAAAAACAGACGTGTTTTATCTGAGTACAGTGCAAATTCCGTAGCTCACATCTGGGGCAGGAGCACAGGTGTCAGAGGCATGGGTGTGTCACTGCCTGTCCTCACATCTACCTACCTGCCCCCCCCCCCGTGCACTCACACACTGACCAGAACCTTCTCCTGCAAGTGAACTGGCTCTGTCTTGAGTTAACCTTTTCCTAGTCCTGGGGTAGGCGTATGAACCGTTCCAGTGCCCGGGAAAGCCAAAGGGAAGGGAGAACTCAGTCCAGTTGTAAGGCCAATAGTTTGCATTTGGCCCCAAGACACCCTCACCCATAACTCCTTGTCCTCCCTGGATGGTACCTTTTCCCCTGAATCCCACGACCACATCTGTGCCACCTGCCTTCACGTTCTCTTACCATCGATACCCATTCTTCCTCCCAGACACTTAAAACTCAGATACTTTCAGTCCTATTGAACTGATAATGACTGCAAGAGTTCAATAGGGTTGTTTTTCCTAAACACGCTTGCATTTCAATTCTGACTAATGCTCGCAGGAAAGGAAAGAATCTCTAATGGTGGAATCGTGAGGACTAGCTGTCAGGCAGAAGTGGTTTATCTATTTGGGGCAGGACAGGGCCTACACATAAGGTGGGCCCCGGCAGGGAATTCTTTTCCTAAGCCTCAGTGTGGAGTTAAGGACGAGTAACCACAGGGCAAGACTTGATGAAGCCAGGGCACTGTGCCAGGCAGACACATTTACTCACGCACACACATCTTCTGAGCACTGACTGTGCCACTCACTCTTCTCAAGAGCTAATGAAGAATGAGACTCAGTCCCTGCCCTCATGGGCCCACAGTCCAGAGACCAGGGCTCCTCTTCCATATCAAACAAGAAGCCTGAACAGGTTTCCGGTGGACACACCCCCTGGGTCTCCACTGCCAGCTACGAGGTCCTGACGCTGGCCTTTCCGGAAGCCCCTGAGGTCATGCACGGGCAGGGCGGGCGACCAGGCTTCACCAGCCACATGGCCCAGCCAACCGCCCACGGGGGGCTGGCAAAGGTGGGAGAGGGCAGAGCAGCAGCGGGCCCTGCCACGCCAGCCCTCCTTGGCTGGCCACCCAAGGGAAAGCGCGACAAATGGCAGGCGTCCCAGTGAGTGGACAGAGCGAGCACAGTGAAGGGCAGGCTGGGAAGGCTGACGCACAGATGGGCCCGGCATGGCTGCCACCAACCTCCTCTTGGGAGGGGAGAATGAAGAAATAAAGTGACACCCTTCTGCAGAGCTCATGCAGGGGATGGAAATGCAAATATGAGCCCCAGCCCCTCCCCCATCACCAGGTCCCCTCGGTCTAGCAGCACGACCCTGGCCTCTGCCAACATGCCGCCTCTGCTCCGGCTCTCTTCTAGCCATGCCAGAAATCCTCATAATGATGAAAACCCCCACAGAGGAATGTCGGGTTTCTGGCTTCTCACTGTCCCTGGGGTCCTTGCACAGTTCGCCCGGCCACTTCTCTGCATCTGCCCGGCGTCCCAATTAACTTGGCCTGTCCGGAGGCTGCTGGGAGACAGTGAGGCAGCTGCCCCCCACCCCCGCAGCAGCAGGGAATGAACCCTGCACCCTCTTCTGGAAGGGGCATCAGGGACCTGGCATTGAAGAAATATCCCACTGTTTCTCGTTGACTGCTGGAGTACAGGGCCCTGGCCCAAGGGAGGGGGCTGGAGCAGCCAGGCCTCCCCCAGGCGGCCAGACCTGCTCCAGTCCTGACGTGGACAGAGAACTCGCGGAGTTGGGGCCCCCGAAGTTCTAACATGGACGCACCGCAGCCTCTGACTTTCTATTAACTGAGGGTTAATCGGAGTTATGTGACTGCCACTCCCCACTTGGCGGCCTCATGACTCACAGACTCTTTGAATTCCTGGAAGGGGGTCTTAGAGAAAGAGAGTCAGTGGGCCCCACGGCTTGTCTGCTCCAGCTCCAGCAAGCCCCGGCTCCTGCCTCCCCCTCGTGTCTGACTGGCATCAGGCAGGAGAAACCCTCTCGAGCCAGACTTCAAACGTGAAAATCTAGATCAAGGATATATTTGGCTTTCCAAGCTAATCTTTACATCAGTTTGGTCTCTACTGACTTGTAGCCCTTTGAAGAAAACTTGGCAACCACGCATATGGAAAGCAGATGACTCTTACGTAACCCCAGACAGGAGCCCCTGGGCTCTGGAAGGCTCGGCAGTCACGGGTGGGTCGGGGTTTGCTGTTTACCCACTTCATCATGACCTAGGGGCAGCTTTTATCCACATGGCTGGGCAGTGGAGCTTTCCCACAAGAAGCCCAGGATAATAAAGGCGTCAGGAAGCACGCCCAGCCCACTCGTGCCAGACGTCTTGATGGTGCCCAGGCCGGGGGAGCGGGGGATGACGAGGCCGGGCTGGGCTGCCACTGCCACCTGAAGGACCCCAGCTACGAGGATGCAGGATGCGGTGGGGAAGCAGGCTGTTCCCTCTCCGGAAACGCGGACACAGGCGTCTCGGGGAGGCGTGGAGCTGTCTCCGCTTGTGCGCTGGCTTGCCCTGCTCCCTACTTATCGCCCTCTTGGATGCACAGAGGAAAAGGAAGCGATAAATCAACAGAAGGGACAGACTAGGAGGAGCCCGCCAGCCCCTCCTCCGCTTGGACAGTGGCTCCCCTCGGTGGGCGTGGCATGAGGGGAGGGGGACGCACCCCGGTGGTGGAAAGAGTTGAGCTGCCTCTCAGATGGCCATTTATTCCAGCATCGCTGTCCCTGACGAGCACCCCAGCCACTGACACTCGATGGATGCCGGCTGCAATCAATTTGGTAGCAGCAGCTGGAAATGGGCACGAGCCAGGTTTCACCAGGAGGGCGATGTCTGTGGACAGAGCGTCTGATTCCGTCCATCCTCTTCAAGCCTCCGCACAGCCCCAGCTGCTGGACGTCAGAGGCAGGGGTGGTGGCAGCCCACCCACTGGGTCTATGTGGTGAGGCCCAAACATGGTACCATGTGCGTGGCCAGAGCTCGGGGGACTGCGAAGCACCCCGCAAAGAGAGTCACATCACTTTGTTACACACGCACCCCCGAGCAGACACACACACCGGGGCCGTGGTGGGTGGGAGAGCGGACACCGCGGCCCCCAGGAGCCGTCCTGGGAAGGAGCCGTGGGCCGGCGAGCCGGGGCACGCCGGACGACACCGAGCAAATGCCTCGCACGCTCCCGGCCCCTGACAAAGCTGCGGCACTGTGGGCTGCAGCCTCCGAGGCCACTTACAACAACGAGGCCGCCAAACTCTGCTGCGTGCTGAGTAAGCACCCCTCCAAGCTGGGCTCGGTGCTCATTTATGTCTGAGCTCCAGAGCAGCTGGTCAGGCTGCCGGGCTGCTTTCAAGAGATACCTTTACCCGTGCCTGGAGCTTTGATACAACTACCACCAAAAAGGCACGAAAACAGCTCAATAAGACTCCATCTGTTTCTGCCTCATGAGAAGAGAAGGCTCCATGCACAGCTCCGGTCACACGCAGAAGCAAAAAACCAAGCCCAGACTTTGTCTGCGGAGCCTGAGCGGACAGCTATTCTCACTCAGGTCATGCTCAGAGCTGCCTTCGACAGACCTGGACTCCGGGTTCAGCGTCTGCCTGACGAACCAGGTTCGAAGCCTGGCCGCAGGGTATCCAGGGCTCACCTGGGGAGCCACGGGGTGGCTTGGGAGCAAAGGTGACGGGCTTTCTCCAAGGACAAGGGGCATGTCCAGGTCTGAAGCAAGCAGTCCTGGCTTCGTGACCGTTACCCCTGCCTGTTGTGATGGGAAAACAGCACGGACCCTCCCGGCAAGGCCCCTCTGCTGGCCAGGGGATGGCTCTCACAGACGTGACAGAGCTCTCTCCTGTCAGCCTCCTAGACAGGTGACAGCTCGTCCTCAGAGGCACACTTACAGAAAATCTCTTGTGCTAACACTGAAGAAAAAAAAACACACAAAAGGTCAAACTTCAAAATCACCAACAGAACTATTTCCTACAGCAAAATCCCAAGGAGCTTGCACTGGGGGGCTTTAGAGGAGCTGTTTAGTGAATTCTGAACCAACAGAGAGGTTTCTTTCCATGGTATTTACTCTTCTCTTCCCCTTATCAAAATGTACTAATCTTTCAATCTAGCAACTTAGTAATAAAAAAAGAAAAAACCCCACATAACTTGCCAGCCGTCAGTCAGAATCAAGCCGCCAGACAGGAGCTCCGGACGCAGCTGGGAGCCAAAGATGCACCCAGAGCCGGGGCTGGGACCCTCTGATCGTTCCCGAGGCCCTCCGGGGCTGGCTGAGCCTTGAGAGGCAGATGGCAGGGCACCTGGAGGGGTCACCGGGCAAGGCTGCCCTCGCTCCATTTTGTCTGCGTCCCAGAACACGGAGCCTAAACCTTATCTAGTCCAAGAACAGGGTATCGATTCAGGCCACCGCCAGTACCCAACAGGATTGCATCGCCGTTAACCTTTTACAGTCCACGCTGGCAAACAAGACCCAGCCACCAGGAGAAGGAATGCCGCTTTCCAGAAAAAGGCGGATAATAACATTTGACAATTTTCACTAGATGTTTTCAACAGTCTTTACCCCCGGGATGGGGGATTGTCTCACAAATCAAAGGTAGCTAGAGAACGCTTGGCGAGCTCTGTGCTCTTCTGATTTCTCAAAATCAGGACGCGCACTTGAGTCTCCCTTCGGCTCACTCCCCCTGGCTTTGATGGGGCGGCGGTGGGGGCGGCTCAGGCAGCCGCTCCAGCACCTAGCGGCCCTTTCCTCCCCAGCACGGGAGCGCAGTGCATCCCAGTGGACAAACTCGAGAACCGCACCACTTTTCCGCCTCCGCCTATGTCCTCCTTGCTTTCGGTTGCAACCCGGGACCCAAAAACGCACCAGCTCCGCGAAGCCCCCTGGCAGGCAGGCGACGGCTTGGAGGCAGCCTGCCCCGCCAAGGAGACAACTACGCACGACTGGGCTCTAGGCCGCCCCAGCACGGGTTGAAAGCCCGAGCTCCACAGCAAGCGGGCAAAGTTTGCTGGAAAGGGTCTTCCCGTGTACCCCTGCCGCGAGTTCTGAGCTCGACCCCCTGGTTCCAGCCGGCCCTGGAGTCCGGAACCAGACAAGCCCCGGGGCGCTCCCGCGGGTATCTGCGTGTGTGGGTGGGTGGGGGGTGCCCGCCTGAGCTCCCCCAGAGCCCCAGCGTCTCCCGCCCCAGCTGCCCGCCAGCTGTGCGCACCCGTCCGCCCGGAGGTCACCGGCAAACAGCTGGATCGGCAGCTGGCCCCCGGGAAGCCCCTGCTCAGCCCCGGGGCCCCGAGGAAGGGGAAGGGAGAGCGGAGTGGCTGTTTGATTTTGGTTTCCTCCAACTCCCACTGCCAAGCTCTCGCCGGGAATCGGGAGCCGGGAGCCGGGGGGAGCTCTAGCTTTCTCCCGCGGCCCCGGTCCCCGCCCTGGGTCCACGGCCCGCCGGGCCCCGGGGAGGAGGCGCGCCGGGGCGGCAGGCCAGGACACTGCGCTGCTGGCGCCCGGAGCCGCGGGCTCGCCGGGCCAGCCCCGCTGCACGGGGATCTGGGGCGGGCGCCCCTGGCCGGACCCGCACGCGCGCAGCCGGGGAAAGCCGGCCGCTCCCTGCGGGGCCGCGGAGCTCCAGGCTCCAGACTGGCACCCCGACCGAGCTCCCGGGGCCCCCTCTGGCAGCTAGCGGGGAGGGTCCCTTTATTTGCAACGTTGAGGAGAGCGCCGCTTCAGCCCAGCCCGGCACCCACGCACCCACGCACCCACCCGCATCCCGGCGCTGGCCGGGTCGCTCACCTGAGTCCTAAAAGCTGTTGAATCCACATGGTCACGTTTCGGGGAGCGGAGCCTCAGACCTTGCTCGCCCCGGCCATCTGCGCGGCACCCGCGCCCGCTCGCTTCCGTCCCGCGGCGCCGGTCTCTGGCTCTCGGTCCGCCGCCGCCCGCCGCCCGCCGCCCGCCGGCCGCGGGGCGCAGAGCGAGTCAGAGCGCGGCCGCGCGGGGCTCCATGCCGGCCGGCGCGCCGCCGCCGTTGGGGCGCATGGCTCAGGCGGGGCGGCCCGCGGGGGCGCACATCCTCCGGCCCCGGCGCGGGGCTCGCCGCCCCTCCGGGGGCGAGCCAGCGAAGGCGGCAGCGAGGCGGGGGCGCCCACGGCCGGCCTGGGAGGGGCGCGCTCGGGCGCTGCGGCCGCGCGGTGAGAGTCGGAGGAGACGCGGCTTCGCCCTCCCGGGCGGTGGGGAGGGAGGCCGGGCGGCGCCGCCGCGCACGGTGCGTGTCTCGTGGCGCCGCTCTCGCCTCCGGTCCGAGCCCCGCGCCGAGGGGGCGGCGCGGTCCGGGGGTGCGGGCGGCGGCGACGCGGAAGGACGCGGGTCGCCTCCGCGCGCCGCCAGGTCAGGGGGCTCTGCCGGGGGTGCGCCGCCGGCCGGCACCGCTCAAGTTGGCCGGGGGCTCCGTCTGAGCGCTCGCTCTGCAGACGGCCACGGCGCTGGAGGCCGGCAGGAGGCGGGCGCGGGAGGCGCGCGGAGCGAGGGCGCCGTGGAGCGCGGGGCGTGGGGACGCGCAGCGGCGGCGCCGCGCCGAGGAGGCGCGCGGGGATCCCGGGGCCCCGCCGCCCGCGCCCACCGCGCCCGCCGCAGAGCCGCCCGCGCCGCTCGGCCGCCTCCCTCCGCGCGTCTGCCTCTCCGCGCGCTCGCCCCCGCCTCCCCGAGCGGGTCCCAACTCCGCCCGCCCGGCCCGGCTCACGTCACCCGCCTTCCCCGCCCCTCGACTGGAGCCCGAACCCCCTGACCGGAGCCGGCTGCCGCTTGCTGCCCCGCCTCACCGCGCGGGGCTGTGCCCGGTCCCGGCCACACATCAGGCGGGGTCCCCGGCCGCCCCTTCCCCATCCCGGCCTCGTCCCAGTCCCCACCTTGGGAAAGGCTCGAGAGAGGCCGCGGGCTCGGATTGGACCGCCGGGCGCCGCCGGATGGTGTTGCCACGGTAACCGGATGGCCTGCGAAGCAGTTCGAGGTTCCGACCCGTTTACGGGTGCTCCCAGTGGACCTGGAGAACTAATTTGGGGAGGGGGGCGTTCCCGAGGGAGCACTGGTTGGGGGGCGCCTGGAGCGAGAGGCTGCGCAGAAAGTTTCCTCCAGGCGGAGCTGCACCAGAGGCGCCGCCAGAGTCTGGGAAGCGGGAGGGTCCGCTCCTAGGGGTCCTTCTCTTCCCGCCTCCCCAGCCCCAGCCTTGGGCCCTGGAGAAAGAAGCCCCTGCGTTCCAGGTCAGAGGTTAGCACCTTCTGCCCCAGCCCAGCCCGGACCTGAATGTCCAGGCTCCCACAGACCCCCGGGCCGAGCTTCAGGCAGCAGCCGTAGCTCAGCCAGGCCCTCGCTCCCTAGGAGTCGCTAAGAGTTCCCAGTCCTCGGCCTCCCAGACTCCGCCGCAGCCAGTATCCCAGCCGTTCCCATCCCAAGACTCCCCATTGCTTTCTGAGTGAGGCTCTGTTTGCAGGTCAGTGTCTGGAGGAGGAAGGGCCCTCGATGCCGGCCTCTCACTGAGAGAAGTGACCTACAGTGAGGCGCTCTGCCTACCTGGGAAACCGCCCGCAAGCCCCGGCTGTCCCCTCGGCGCCCTCCAGGTTGGTGCAGAATCGCAAGCCTTAGGGGTCACCTGGCACAGCACTTCCGTGGCAAGCGCGGAGGCGGTCGGGAGTGGAAGGAAGGTTAACATCAGACCTGACCCATGCACCTGCCTCCCTTAGCCAAGCTCTGGACTCACCCCAGTCTTGTGAGTTCAGCATAGAAGCCCCACGTGGCTGGCCAGGCCTCTCTGAGAAGGGACAGTGGGTGGTGGGGCAGATCCAGGCCCTGCATCCCGCCTGCATCCCTGGGCTTCGGGTCTTCGAGAGCCGTGGGAGTCCACTCCGCCCAGAGAGCAGGTATGGGTGACCTGCCTCCCCTCGAAGATCCCAGACGCCAAAGGCAGGCGGCAAGGAACTGCGGGGGCAAGAACCCAAGGTTTGCCGTGCACGTACACGCCAGTGCTGTTTACTTGCTGAGGGGGCCTGGGGGCCTGATCTAACTTCTCTGACCCCGCTTCCTTCTCTGTAAAATGGGTTTCATTTTTGTGGGGAGTAAATGAGGTGGCCTCACACACAGCGTCACTATTAGGGTTCAAAGAAACACCAGGCTGAGTCAGCACTTTGCCTGCCTGGTGCTTCCGGGGTGGTCTTGCCCCGGAGCCTTCTCCCTGAGGAGTTTGGGGGAACAGAGCCCACCAAGGGGGACCCGGAGGGACTGGAGCAGCAGGCTGGGCCCAGGATAGGCAGGGGAGAATGGGGTACCCACAGTGCTGCCACCTAGCGGGACAAAGTGGGGGTGCTGCGGGAGGGAGGCCCTTTCAGGAGCCAGAGCACCCCTCTAGCCAGAGCACCTGCTCCGGGCCAGGTGGGGCTGGGGGGTGGGGGCAGTCCTGATCCTCTCTGTTCCAGGAACCCCTCCAGCAGCCGTGTGCAACGTGGGGACCTTGTCTCAGAACATGTATAAATACATACGCTAAAATACACTAGGAAGAGTTATTAGGAATTCAGTTATATTGCAATGCGTCATAAACTATTAAAACACATTTTTGAAATAGCAATGTATGTTCTTTAATATTATGTCAAGTAATGAGTGGGTGGATCGAAAACATAGCACGATTTAGAAGTGGGGATATGCAGCAATGGTATTTCGAGACATTCGAAATGTCGGTCACATGACGGGGGATGCCGGCAGGTTCTGGGTTTGAGAGCAGGTTACAGGGGCCTCGTGCCACGGCGGCCTGTTGCCTACACTTGGAAGGAAATGCTGGATTTCAGTTGGAATTTGCAAGGATAAACATATCATTTTTCCCCACCCATGTATAAAGACCCCTTGGGTTCTACCCACATACCCTGGGAGTCCCTGGATCCCCGGTATGAAGCCCCGGCTAGATAGGAGTGTGTTCTGAAAACGGCAAGGGAGTAAGCTGGCAGAAGGAGCAGGAGAAGTCAGGGTCTAAAGAACACAGTAGCTGTTGACCAAGTGGGTGCAGACGTCTGGCATCTCTGGGGGAGGGGGCTGCCCTCTGCCCCACCCAGGCCTGAGTGCATCAGTAAGGACGAGGCACACGCGTTCCCTTTTTCCTCCGGGCCCTGAGAGCTACTGCTCAGCTCCCTCCAAAGAAAGCACCCACCTGGTATTCTGTTTGTTTTTATATTTTTCTCTTGATGAAAACATTGTCGTTTTTTTTACATGCTGTAAAATAGTAAAACCAGGGCTTCTATTTCACCCTTCATGTAATTGATTTCCTGTGCTTTGAGGGCATCTCACATTTCTGACCTTTCCATGTTCCTCCTCTCTTGGGAATTGGGGGGGTGGGCGGATGTCATCCCACACCCAGCACACAGACTGTCACACACAGGCACGGGCCTCCCCAGCTTCAGCAGGTGCAAAAGGGAGTTTTCAGAGGCAGCCGCTATAGAAAGCTCTCCCGGCCCCCTCCCACTTCTGGTTGCTATCCCCCTACTCAGAAGCAAGCCAGCCCCTGAAATCCTAGAATTAGCTTGCAGCACACTGGCCTCTCTGAGCCCCCTGGCCTCTGCCCTGCCCTATTTTCCCAACAAAGGAGTTGGCTGACCCCCTGCAGGTGTCCTCTTTGAAGCTCTCTTAGGCCATTTACCTAATGGCCTTCACAGAGTGGACTATTTTTAAAACCCTCTGAAGCCAAATTGAGCTGCCATTGTTCATTTTTCTCCCAAGGAGGTAAATGTGTCTTAAGCATGACATTTGATTAAGTAGCTAAGTTTGTGATTTTAAATGGAAGGAAAAACACTGATTAAAATTATTACGTTTCTTTAAAGCAGTCACACTACTGTCTTCTCTGCCCCCTGCCTTACTAGCTCCCGCACACAAGAAAACTTGCTTGTGCTGGGGTGGGGGTGGGGAACGAACTCCCAGTCACTCTTCCTTGGGGGAGGTTAAGTGCCCAGACTTTGAAAGTCGTCCCCTGTCTTCTGAGCTGTTCCCCAGGTGAGGTTTGAACACAGCTGCCGGCTTCAGCTGGGCGAAAGAGCGAGGCTGCCACGTCAGGGGCCAAAGAGAGAAGCCAAGACTCCCCCAGCCAAAATGACTCACAGGACAGTCAGACCACAGCCCAGGGCCAGCAAGAGAAAATGCCAGGTCTCTCCTGTCCATTCCAACATGCCCGTGTATCTGAAAGAGGAAAAGCTGCTCTCTCCACTTGTTCTGAGCAAGTGATGGACTCCAAAGGCAGGTGAGAAAAGGACTGCCTGAGAATTTGAGCTGGCTTGGGATGGAAGAAAAAAAAAAACCTATTTCAAGGCTTTTAGGGATTCACTGTGATGACAGTTTTGCTTCCTCAATTTAGATGGGCAAGGATGATGAGAAGGAGCATTCATTTGCAGTTCAAAATAAAGTGACAATTTGAACACAGTCCCTTGGCAGAGTGGAGTCCAGCACTTGGAGCCTGCAGCTGGAGAGAGGAGGAGAAGGTCCAGAAGTGGGCAGAGGCGTGCAGGGAAGTCGGTCAGGGGCTGGGGTGTCCCCCCGGGGGGAACACAGTGCCCAGTTGAGTCCTCGTGTTTTCTCTCATAACTATGGCTGAGACCAAAGTCTGAGGGTTTTGTCCTGTGTGGTGGTTCTGCTCCAAGGCAGTTGTGCTCCTGTTAAAGGTATGTCCGGTGGCAATGGAAGGGGTGGTCTCTGCTGTGGGGCAGAGGCAGCCAGCAGAGCCGATGGAGCCAGAAGATGTGAGGGAAATCCCCTTCCTCTCTCATACTCCAGAAAACGCTGGGTCTTGGGAGGTAGAGGGAAGGGGTGCTGGACTGCACAAAGTACTCGGGATGGGGCTCATTTGGATATTAAAGAGAAGGGGGGAGGGGAGATCCGGGACATGGGCGATCAGCCCCTTGTTTGATGTGGGGACTGAGTCTCTCACTGGCACCCAAAGGTCCAACACCTGGTGGTAGGAGGATGAGAGGATGAGTTCACCCCGTTGAATGAGCCCCGAGCATGTACAGGAAGGACCAGTGAGTGTGGCTCCCTGCAAAGAAGGACGCCTCACTGGAGAAGCTCCTGAAATGGGGACGACTGCAAAGTGAAGGAGGTCTGACCTGGGAGCTGTTGCTGCTACTGGCTGGTCTCAGGCAGACAAGGCAAAGCTGGATGCCAGCGTATCTCCACTGCTGATGTTCCTTCCAAATTGATTCATAAGCCACATCAGTCAAGGCAGACTAGATTATGTTCTATCAACAGACAACCCCCAGAGCTCTGCGGCTGAACCCCACGAAGGTCAAGTTCTCGTTCTTGCTCATGACCACCAACAGTTGCCATCAGCTTTGCTATGCACATTGTCTTCATTCTGGGACCCAACCTGAAGGAGCTGCTCTTACTTGAACGTCCCCTGTCACATGATGCAGGGCATGGAGTCACAGTGAAAGCTCACGGTAGCCCTTAAAGCTTCTGCTAGGAAAGAAAACATGTCACTTCTGAGCACATTTCACTGCCCAAAGCAAGTAACATGGTCAAGCTGACAATGGAGGCTGAGGAATCATAAAGCTCACACAGGGAGGGACAGGTGACACCCTGGGAGGGACAGGTGACACCTTGGATACTCACACAGTTCCCTAAATTTACCAGTAGAGGTCAATGATTCAAGAAGATGGTTTGTATTTCAATTTCACAGAGACCCTAAACTTGACAATGCCAGAATTTGTTCAAAGGAAGGAGCATGTTTTCGGGCAGACATGCTGAGTTTGCATACCTTTTCTATCTCTGAGCTCTAGAGAGATCCTTGACTTTGAAGGCTGGGAGGACCCTGGACCTGATTGCATCACCCATCCAAGAGTCAGGCACCTGACTAATGTTGGAAAGACAGAGGCAAACACTTGTCAACTACAGTGAGGTGGTGGGGGTGATTTGCTTACCCCTAGCTATAGCCATGGTCAGATAATGCATCTTTGGAGGCTACGCTTCTATCTAGATGGGAGAGTTGTGATTAGTCAAGAAAAATCATCATTATCATGAGCATCATCATTATAGTTACCATCACCACCATCACCATCATCACCATCATCACCATCATCATCACCATCATCATCACCATCATCACCATCTCCATCATCATCACCATCACCATCTCCATCATCACCATCTCCATCATCACCATCATCAAAATATCCATCATCATCACCATCATCATCACCACCATCACCACCATCATCACCACCACCATCACCATCATCATCACCATCATCACCATCATCATCACCATCACCATCTCCATCAACACCATCATCATCACCATCATCATCTCCATCATCACCATCTCCATCATCACCATCATCAAAATATCCATCATCATCACCATCATCATCACCACCATCACCACCATCATCACCATCATCATCTCCATCATCATCTCCATCATCATCACCATAACCATCAACTTTAAGAGTTTTATTGTTGCTTAGGATCTACTGAGAGACCTGTTTTTAACACACCAAAATGCATCTGACCCTTCTATGGCCCCCTTTTTAGGCCAGGAATCATCAGACCCCATTTCCCCAAGCAGCAGTTCAGGTGACGTCAGGGCTGCTCACAGCCAATCCAGAGACTAATCAAGCAGAAAAGCCACTTCCTCTAACGATGCCTTGTCCAAGCTGTTATTCTCAGGCTTGAAGAGGCTTCCGGAACATGCTAAGGAGGAAGGAAGACATGTCACTTATTGAGTGCCCTGATGCAGAGCAAATCCCCAGCTGGCTTGCTCCAGGGTGGCCCGAAATTCACCCCAGTCTTTAAGCATCAGCCACCATGATGAATTTTACATTTCTAATCTCATTTAACCACCACAACAACGCAGAGAGGTTGATAATATCATCTTAGCTGAGCTGAACATTTAAAATATTAAGCACTATGCAGCTCGAACACTGGAACGGAGGAGGCTGGCTTATGGCCGTGGAGCCAAGCAGGGGTTCTGGGTGAGGTGCTGAAGCAATATGGGGTGGTGCTGGGAAAGTTCAGGGGCTGTTTCCAACTGTCATGTCGACATTTCAGTGTCGTAATAGTGTACTATTTGGGCACCCACCTGAAGCTCAGGCCTGATCACATAGGTGTGTGCATAGACGGAGTTCAAAGAGGATGGTCCAAGATCACCCAGCAGGGAAGGGCTGGCTCTGGTCCAGCCCCAGCTGGTCAAAGGCAAGGCTCTATTTACTGTATCATATGGGTGACATGTCAGGCAAAACCCTTCTCCCCCATTCTATTCCCCACTTGCGGAACATGTCAAAAAGCATCACCCCTCGTAGGTAGCCTGTGTTCAGGGCAGCAATATCCAGAATACCAGTCATTGCTGCGGGCCATCACATTCTTACAGCGTAGCTGCTCCCTGAATCTCACCTTTGAACTGTGCTTGTATGAAATGTGCACTTCTGCTTAGTCTTCTGGGGAGTGTGGCTGCAGTCGCACACGGCTGACCATCTGATATCCATTCTCCCCTTCATCCTTAGTTACAGAACGTATGGTGGTGTTTGTGGGGGGGATGACAAATAGGCCAGGCCAAAAGGGCATCTATCCCAGCCTCTCTCGTACCTGGGGTGGCCCGTGACAAAGTCCTGGCCAGCAACACGCAGGCAGACATTGCTTGACGGAACTTCCCGAAAAGGGGACTGACCCTCTCGCACACAACATTTACCTTCCTTCTTCACCTTACTCCTGCCTGGAACACAGATGGGATGCAAGAGATGGAGCAGCCGTGTTGTCAACTTGAGGTGGCAGGTGTGTGTGTGGAAGCTACAAGCTGTGAAGACCAGAGTGAGTGGACAGAAGCAGTCTGGGCCCCTGGGGCATCGTGGACGTCCATATGAACCTACCTACAGACCTAGTAGCAAGAAAGATAAATCTGTCTTAGCTCAAGCTACAGTTTGTTCCAGTTTTCTATAGCTTTTGGGCAAATGCAATGGAGCAGGTCAGTGCTTCCCCGCAAGGCTGGGAAACCCTGAGCACGGGCCGAGCTTCTTGTCAATGGTCTGGGGAGGAATTTTACTACGTCACTAATGTTCTAGCCCAAGAGGGGGACAGGAACCTGGAATCAGCAGGCTGAACGGAGACCTAGCGCGTGGGCTTCACGTCGCCCACTGCGCATCCCGAGCCCTGCCTACCCCACCAGTACCCAGCCCTGCCTACCCCACCAGTACCTAACGGGCGTCTCTGGCCGAGTTCTGACCTGGGGTGGGGGTGGGGTGGAGCTGAGGATTCCTCGGCTTTTTGTTCCAGGGTTTCTGAAGGCTCCACTGAGAGAGCAGGCAAATGCCGAGTCTCCTGGGAGACAGTGACTCCTGGCTCTGGGCTTGATGTCTGGTGCCCCCAGCTCTCCTTTGTTGCAGGGCCAACCAAAGGCTCTGGAGAAGGCACTGCAGATTCGCCGGGTCTGGAGCAGATGTTTAAAAGCTGAATCAGGCCCACGGCTTCCCAAACGAGCTTGAGGAGTTTCATTTCTCCCGGCTAAATAAAGCAAGGGTAGCAGTCCAGGATCTCTTTTCGTGGAGCAACTGTACTAGAATTCCTCCCCCCGCCACCCCCGGCAGCCCCTCCCACTCACCCAGCGCAGAGATCTCCAAAATCAGCATGGGCACTCGCATGCAATGAGAGGAGCCTATGGTAGCCCAAAGACCACACAAGTGTGTGTGTGTTTGTTTTCTAAGAAACAAGGAATTCGGGTCCTGCCTCCACCACTTGCCCTCTGCGTGATGTCAGACCAGTTACATCACTCCCCAGACTGGTTCTCACATCGTGAAAGTGGGAAGTAAAGGCTGTGCCTCGGAAGGTTAAATTAGATGAGCTCTGGACGCGCCTCCGCGTTGGGGGCTCATGGTTGCCGTGATTAGGAAGAGGTCCACGGTCAGCATCAACTACTTATTAGCCTTTTCTTGATGCAACAAGCATTTATCGTGCAGGGTCACAGCTGCCAGTTTGTTCAGTGAAACACACCTGATCTCCACCCTCATAGCACTTAGAGCTCAGGGTGGGATTCGGGCAATAAACAGATGCGTGAGACACAAATGCATGACTGCCCATCGACAACCTTCTGAAAGCCCTCAGCTGGCCCCTGCCTGTGCTCAGCGCCATCACCTTCTAAGCTCTGTCTGCTCTCAGGGGCTACAGCCTGAAGCTATACTGCTCGGCTTCCTTCCTGCAGGAGCCGATGATGCTGTGAATTGCTGTGGACGGATCGCGTCCAGGTCTCAGAAGAGAGTCAGCAGCAGAACACTGCCGGAAAGCAGGTGCTACGTCCACGCATGTCCGTGAGCGTGATACCTTCCTCAACAGGAATTAAGTGCCCACTTACTGCAGACAAGAATCTGCTAAGAGCTGCAGGGGGTGTCAGTCCACCTGTGCCCTTAGAGCTTGGTAGGAAGAGGATGACGCATGCACATTTGGGTCAGCTTCCCTTCAGGCACAATGCCCAGCAGCTTAGGGTCAGTCATTCTTAAATCCATCCGCTCACTTAGCCAGAATGTACTCTGTGACTGCTGAATCAGACCAGTGAGGCCTCTGCTCCTCTCCACTTCATTTCAGCGGGTTCCAGAAAACAGAGACGAGACAAACACCCCTTCAGAGCCTGCACTTGGGATTAGGGGCTGCTGAGGCCGGACATTCGCCATGCCCAGATTCCCTGGGGCCCAATCTCAAGCCCCAAACATCCAGGGGGGATAGCTGTCAAACCCTCTGATTGGGGCATCTGCATTAAAGCTTGCTTGAAAGTGGGGAGGGGGCAGCTAGCCTCATCTGCACCGTATTTAAGGAGGTGAGTGCCAGTCTGGGGGAGATGGGTATTGCAGAGGGGGGCTCTCAGCAAGCAGGGTGACCCTGTGTCCCAGTCTGGCCCCATCGGAATAATAATTGTCCACCGGGTCCCATCGCCCCCTCCAAGCGTCCCAGTTTGGACTGTATATCCTGTGCCGACCCCATCAGTCAAGCACTCCCACATCAAAGGCTCTCAGGCATTGGGAGAGCCCACCTGGGGGATAAAAACCACCAGGGGTCTTAAGATCGAGGAGTGAGGGTCCACACAGAAATACTTGCACATGTGTATTCATGGAAGCATGATTCACAGTAGCCAAAACATGGACACAACCCCAATGTCCATCAATCGGCACGTGGGCAAAAACGTGGTCCATCCACACAGCGCAATGGCAGTCCGCCGTAAAAAGTCATGAAGCACAAACACGCCACAGCACGGATGAACGCTGCCAACGTTATGCTGGAGAAAGAAGGCCACTTACTGTTTGCTGATGCCAACTGTCCAGGGCAGGGAAATCTTTAGAGACAGAGAGCACATCACGTGTCGCTTAGGCTGTGGGGGCTGGTGCGGGGAAGACAGGAGAGACATAACTAAAGGGAAGAATTTCTTTTGGGGGTGATGAAAATGTTCTCAAATTCACTGTGGTGGTGGATGCATGTATCTGTGGATATTCCCAAAACCACTGAGTTGTACACATTAAATGGCTGAGCTGTAGGGTATGGGAATTACATCTCGATAAAGCTGTTCTATGTTAATTCTACGGGAATTAAAATTTAAAAACTTAATTAAAAAAATCATGCATAGGTGAAAGAACCATCCAAAGTAAGATGAGTCAATAGATTTTACTTGAATACAGGGCAAAAGGCGTGGATATGGAATTTCTCATTGCAACTAACATTTAGGAAACTACCACTTGTCACAGTTTAGTGTAGGTATCAAAGAAGAAGCCCACGATCGTCTGGAAAGGCTATTTCCTGGCTACACACACGTCTGAGGCCAGGTTTTCTTCATATACTTTAACCAAAGCAACTGTAAACCTGAGTAAGGACGCAGATATGAGAATCCAGATGTCTTATGCAATGTGTTTTTAATTTGGAAATATTATTCTTAATAAAAAATGTTCTTTACATCAACATTTTTTTTTTTAAGGAAGAAGGAGTTGGAGACCCAGTGGCAGGCTACTGGCCTTGGCTAGGAAATGGGCATAGTATGATCACTGACCTTACTCCGTGCATGACTGATGATGAAGATGATTATAAATATATCAATTCTAGCTAATATTATAAACTAGTTGCTATGTATCAATTGCTCTATGGATTTGAGCTATTTATTTCCCACAGCAGCCCTGTAATGTGAGAATGTTATCAGTCCTGGAAGCAGCCCAGGATAAGTCCTGGGTAAAAGGCACAGCCCTCTGCCATGCCTAATGCCCAGATCCTCCCCTTGGGGCTTGGAGAGGTGGGTATGTACATCGGTGACTGTCACGTCTTTAGTGGGATATGGATTAAGTGTGCAGGGGTTGTTTGCGATCATCGGTACTGGGGAAGAATAGCCCCCTCCCCAGGCTTCCAGATGGGACTTCCAGTGCAAAAATGTAGTTCTGGGGGCAGAGTTAGAAAATCCGCTTGACTGCCCACCTCGTCCACGTCCTGATGCATTTGTTTTGCGCCTGCCTGCTTCAGGTCAGCCTGTGGGTAGGGTAGCCCAGTGGTTAAGAGCCAGCTGCCAGACCCGGATCTTGGCCGAGCCACTTAGCAGCAGTGAGGCCTCAGGCCAGTGACATCACCCGCTTGCAAAATCAGGATAACGGTTGTATCTGATTCATGATTGTTGGGAGGTGTTAGGGACTGAATATTTGTGTCCCCCCCCACCCCAACTCGTATGTTGGAGCCCTGACCCCCAAAATGTGATGGTATTTGGTGGTGGGGCCTTTGAGAGATGGGTGACATTAGATGAGGTTATGAGGGAGGGGTCCTATGAGGCGGGAAGAGACCCCAGAGCTCATTCTCTCTGGCGTGCGAGGACGCAGTGAGAAGCCGGGAAGAGGGCTCTTGCCAGGAGCGCAGTCCTGGACTCCCCGCTCCAGGGCTGTGAGAGCTGCCGTTCTGTTGTCCAAGCCCCCAGTGCGTGGTGTTTGCCGCAGCAGTCCGAGCCAACCGGGACAGGACCCCAGGGAGTCCACCCAGCTCTTCGCAGGCACCACCTGCTCTCGTGGATTCAGAACCCACCTGATGGGGCACTTACTCTGAAATGCATAGAGCGAAGGGCCAGCCTGCCTGTTCTGTCCAGGTTTCTCCCCATGGTGGGCATGCCTAATGTGAGTTTCCTGGCTGGAGATCACATCCCGCTTTGGAAGGCTCCTTTCCTTCGCTTTTGGCTGTGATTTCCCTTGTTTTTCTGCAGCTCCACAGTGGGATGGCCCACTGATGTGAGAATCTTGAGACGTCTCTCACCACCCAGCCTGCCCAGCGGGCAGCCCCCTGTGCTCCCAGCGAGCAGTGGAGGCAGACATTGGAGAGAGGAGGGCGGTGCAGCTGACAGCATCCTGTGTGATTGGCCTGACTGCTCCCCCGGGGATGGGGGTCCACTTCTCCCCTTTGTCCCACCCGGGGCACGGGTGGCTCTGTCTTTATGCGCACAGTGCTGTCGGAGGCTCTTCCTGACCTGGCCAAGGTGAGGGATTTCCCTGGATTTGGGGCAGAGCAGAAATCACCGTGTCCCGAGGCCAGCAGTGCAGGATGCTGCTACGGAATTTGTCCTGGATTCTAACACATTGAAGTCCCTGGTGGTCCCAGGGGCTCCTGTGCGGCATTAATGCATTTTTGCCAGATCTTCAAAAGGCCCAGGGCAGGGAAGAGAAAACTCACGGTGAGAGCATTAATTTTCCAAAGCCCTGTTTCTACATGTGCCACTTTCCTCGGCCTGCTAGTGTTCCGGCTCTTAGGAAGGGCAGGGCACAGGGTTCGAGCATGAAGTCAGAGAGCACTAATTAGCCCTCCCTAACTTCAAAAATAAAATCACCGTGCGGTATGATGATCGTGATTATTGTGCCCATTACTACCACCACTCCAATCACTGGTGCGCTAGCCCTTTCATCCCAGAATTTCAAAGCAGAATGCTTTATAAGGAGATGGCTATTCATTTGTTCAATGAGAAGCATCTTTTGAAAATGGAGCTTTCAGACTCTTGATGGAAAAAAAAAAAAAAAAACCCTCTGATTTCTCCCCAGCATGACTAATAGGATGACAGAGTCCCTCAGGATGGATGTGTCTGGCAAGTGGGGTCCAGGCACTGATGTCAGAGGCAAAAGGTCCCCACATGCTGCAGGATGGGGGACCTTGGGTATCGAAGCTTCTGAAACTCTCTGCACCCAATTCTGTCCCCTTCATGCCCACCCCTTCCCAGGAGCCATGGCATCCATCGAAGGTCAAGGGCAAACCAGATCCTTGTTGCAATGGAGAGGCACGGCTGAGGTGTGACTCTGGCCTGACTGCTTGGTTCCAAATCCATGTTGCCCAGGAAATGTCAGTTGTGAATCCTTGGACAGGTTGCTTAACCTTTCTGTGCTTTTGTAAAATGAGATGAATGCTAGTTTCCACCTCGTGGGAGTTCTAAATAATATATGGAGTCACCATAGGTCCAGCCCTTGGAATGGTGGTTAGCACAAAGTAGGTACTCACTAAGTTATGGGGACGTGGATGACGGTCACAGTGATGCTACTTCCTGTCTAAAAATTCAACAGTGGCTTCCT